>NC_062545.1:241325540-242619567 GCF_016906955.1 Phacochoerus africanus
GGGAAAGTCGAAACATTTACCCTGAAGGAAGGGGGCGATGACAGGTCCCCAGCTCCAAGCTCCAGCGGAAGGGGAGGATGGAGACACTTCCCTGGCACTCATCTCCAGATTGGTGTTGATAACCACTGTTTTGTTTTGGAATTAAAATCTTATCTTTGAATCTGAATGTGAAAAGACGAATAGAGGAGGCAACAGCTAACGCAGCAGCCTCGTCATTTCTTCCAGGCTGTCCTTTTTACCAGATTCATCCTCCCTCTTGGTGTTTAACTGACAGCGCCAGATCCTGGGTGAATCATACTGACCTCCACGCTAACATCTGTAGACATTTTAACGGGGCCGATTTATACGCCATGTGCCGGGAAGGAGAGTAGATGATGGCCACCAGCAAACGAGACACAAGGCAGAAGCCCCCCTGAACCCCGCACGCATTAGGAGGCTGCTGCCCTGTGTCCACACCGCCTCCCGCCCCACAGGAAGTCTGGTCCTGCTCAGGTGCAGCAGCCGGTGTTTTTCTCCTGTGGAGCAACGTGCTCTTTGCTGAGAGTAATGAAGGTGCCCTGTGTTTCTGTTTTGCAGCACATGACCTCCGAGTACTTCGTTTCATTACCCTTCTGTGGGAAAATCTGCCTCTTCCATTGCAAAGGAAAATGGTTACGAGTAGAGGTAAAATCAGCCCCTTGACTTTTTTTTTTTTTTAAACGTATGATGAAATATTTCCGACTTACAAACAAGGTTTTTAAAAAATGGAGTAAGCATCCATGTATCCATGTACTCATCAACAGTTTAAGAACGAAAACATGACCGGGAGTTCCTCTTGTGGCTCAGCAGGTTACAAACCCAGCTGGTCTCCATGAGGATGTGGGTTCTGTCCCTGGCCTCGCTCAGCAGGTAAGGATCCGGCGTTGCCACAAGCTGCAGTGGTAGGTCACAGATGCAGCTAGGATCCCAAGTTGCTGGGACTGTGGTGTAGGCTCACAGCTGCTGCTCCGATTCAACCCATAGCCTGGCAACTTCCATATGCTGCAGGTGTGGCCCTAAAAAGACAAAAAAAAAAAAAAAATGACCAATATGGTTGAAGCTCCCTGTCTGCAGCCCCATCCTTTCACTCCCACCCCTGGGGGAGGTACTAGCAGAATCTGATGTTTCTCATTTCTATTCTTTGCTTCATACTTTTACTGTGTGTATGTCTATAGGTATACATTTTTACGATCTGTGTATTTTAATATAGAGATAATGAAAATGTAGAAGTGAATATATATATTTTAGTAAAAAGGTGAGTAAAGTATAAATAAATGTTTTAAAAATTTGCCTCAATCGTAAAATGTATTGATTCTTCTGAAACGTACTTTTGCATTCATTACGTTTGTGATGTAATGTTGTCCCTGCTGCATGAAGGAACAGTGGGTGACTATGCCAGCATTATCACTCCCTCCTCCTGACAATGGATATTTAGATTATGTTGAATTTTTGCTTATAAACAGCGCTGCCATGAACCTTCCTGTGCACATCTCCCAGGATGCGTGTGTAAGAATGGAATTTCTGGGTATAGAGTGCGTATCTCCGGCTTCGCAAGATGTTGCCTAATTGCTCTCTGAAGTCACCCCTCCTAGAGGGTGTAGCCAGTTGCAAGTGCCGACTTCTTGGGAGGAGTCTCCTGTCCTCCTTCCCCCTGCCCAGGATGGCTGCTCTTTCAGCCTTCACATACTCCTCTACTTCCAGTGCCAAATATTTGTTTTATTTTCTTGCAAGCTCAATGACGAATGTGAAGGGAAGTGTGTTATATTTTATCATATATTTCTCTATGGTTTTCAAAGGTGGGTTTTGGATTTTTGTGGTTGCTGTTCTTTCTTCTTCTTCCTCTTCTTCCTCCCTTCTTTCCCTCCTCCCTCCCGCGCTCCCTTTCCCTTCCTCCCTCTCTCTTACTCCCTCCCCCCCCCTCCCCTTCCCTCCCCTCTCCTCTCCTTTCATAACTAGTTTGCCCAGTTACTAAAACTGCGTATCTGAGCTTGATCTTTTCCCTTGTCTTTCTTTAGTTCTTAACCTAGGCGGAAAGACCTCTACTTAAGGGGGTGCCTGGACCCATCTCCCAGGATTGTATGCAAATTGTATGTGTGTGTTATGTATTTTGGAGGGAAAGTATTCATAATTCATAATCAAGTAGCATGTGGAAGTTCCCAAGCCAGGGACTGAACCTACACCACAGCAGCAACCTGAGCAGCTGCAGTGACCACACCTGATCTTTAACCCGCTGTGCCACAAGGGAACTCCCTCCAGCTGTTAACATATTGTATAATCATTATCAAAATCAGGAAATTAACATTGGTACAATATTATTAACTAGTCCGCAGAATACTGACATTTCCCAGGTTGTCCTCCAAATATCCCTTTTCTGGTCCAGGATCCTAAGCCATATTTAGTTGTCATGTCTCCTCCAGCCTGGCACTTGCTCAGTCTTCGTAGTGTGCAGTTTTTGAGGAGTAGCAGTGTTCTGTCGAGTCTCTCTCCACTTGGCTTTCTTGATGTGTAGAATCACATTATGCCTTTTTGGCAAAAATACCTTCCCAGTGTGTGCTCAAATACTTTAGATTAATACCTAGTATTATTTTTTATTATTATCAAATTGTGTATTATCTACTTTTGAGGTAGCAAAAATGTTCACTCTCTTAGTAATGCATAGAAAGTTAAGGAAGGAAAGATGATTAATGAAGGGCAAATCCTGTGTGTAAATGATGTATTTATTCTTGACATGATGATTTGTCTAAAATGTATTTAATGCCTGTACATTCTGAACATATTCCATAGGTCCGGCCAACTTTATTCGGTGCAGTGGCCTTTACTCTTCCCGTTTCCCGGTAGAAATGGTCTGCGTTCACTGTGCACCCTTTTCCAGTCACTGCTCGGTCACTGCCACTTGACTTCCGCCCACTCGCCACAAAGACCCTGTTTTTGTAGACAGCATCTAAGGCACCACCACTCTCTTGTATTAATTATTTTTATTATTACTGGTTTTGTCTTTTTAGGGCTGCACCCGTGGCACATGGAGGTTCCCAGGCTAGGGATCGAATCGGAGCTACAGCTGCCGGCCTAGACCACAGCCACAGCAACACCAGATATGAGCTGCATCTGCGACCTACACCTCAGCTCAGGGCAGGCCGGATCCTTAACCCACCGATCAAGGCCAGGGATCGAACCTGCGTCCTCATGGATGCCAGTCAGTTTCATTTCTGCTGAGCCACAATGGGAACTCCAGGCACCACCACTCTTAAGGTAGCAGTTAGTGTAGTTGGAGGCCTGAAATCTCAGCTCAGATAACCATCCCAGTGGGGCTCTGTTTGGCCAATGTAAATGGTTAATGGCGGCAAATATCACAGTGGCTTATCAGGGAAAGTTGTGGGCATTTAAATGCACATCCAGCATCTTATATTGTGATGTTGCTGTTTGACCACAGGTAGGTAATTCTTGCTTTGATTCAGTGTATAATTTTCCCATTTTTGAATTATAACTTTCCGAGGTTCAGTTTTTCAGTTAAGACAAATGATACAAAGTATCATTGGGCTTTCTAAGCTTATAGGACAGCAAAATATATTATGTTTTTAAAATATGTAGTATTTACCTGCAACGAGTAAAATTCTGTCTCTGAATTATGCTATTTCTCATTACTAAGATAAAATAGTTTTTTCCTGCCATTTTAATATTCTAGAGAACAGACTAATAATCAGCAGTATGTAATAATGTATCAAGTTGTTTTATAATCATCAGTAGTATCCTAGAATTAAGAACAAAGTAATTATTATTGTATTTATGAATTAATAGCAAGATGTTGAAATCAATCTCCTGTAACAGAATACCTATTTGGTAAATGAGTACATTTCAAAGTAAGAGAAAATTTAATCAGCACTGATAGTCTTTGCTGATTTTTATATGCAGTTTAGAGCTGTACAAAATGTAATTGCACAGAAGCATTTAGCCTTTTGGATCTGCTAATAAATTAGCCAACACTTGTCTCATTGTAGATCACGAACGTTCATAGCAGCCGGGCTCTTGATGTTCAGTTTTTGGACTCTGGCACTGTGACGTCTGTAAAAGTGTCCGAGCTCAGAGAGATTCCCCCTCGGTTTCTCCATGAAATGATTGCAATACCGCCTCAGGTACTGTATTACAAGCCTAGGGGGTTGGCCAGAAGAGATTCAGATATGTTGATAATCACATTGTAAGATGCCCTCTCAGGTTTTTTGGGGTTTTGGTTTGTTTTTTGTTTTTTGTTTTGTCTTTTTAGGGCCACACACGTGACATATGGAGGTTCCCAGGCTAGGGATCGAATTGAAGCTGCAGCCACCAGCCTACCCCAGAGCCACAGGAACGCCAGATCCGAGCTGCGTCTGTGACCTACACCACAACTTACAGCAATGCTGGATCCTTAACCCGCTGAGCGATGCCAAGGATCAAACCCACAACCTCATGGTTCCTAGTCGGATTCGTTAACCACTGAGCCACGACGGGAATTCCCATGCCCTCTCAGTTTTTGATAAGGGATTGAGGTTGTAACAAAATTGGAAATGATCCAGATGTCGAGTGGCTCACTAGTTTTCAGACACAAGATTTTGCGTAGACAAGAAGACTAGCCAGACTTACAGAATATTGTTTGATAAATGTTTGCGTGTAAGAATGTTGAGTCATTAGGCCATGTTGTCCAGTTAGAGATTCCATTTTAATAATTAGATGCCAATGCTGACTTCTACACAGTTTCAGGGTATTGTATGTAAATATTTACTTCCATAGTTCTTAGTTTTATTAGGTAACTGTACTCTTCAGATATATGCTTATATTTAATTATTTTCTTTTTTAAATTTTATTTTATATTGGAGTATAGTTGATTTACAATGTTGTATTAGTTTCAGGTATACAGCAAAGTGATTCAGTTACACATACACATATATCTATTCTTTTTTTCAGATTCTTTTCCCATTTAGGTTTTTATAGAGTATTGAATAGAGTTCCCTGTGCTATACAGTAGGTCCTTTGGATATATATTTAATCATTCTCTTATATGACCTTTTCCCCATAGATTTTAGTGAAAAGATTAACTTCTGTCTATCCTTCCTCTATTGATAAAAATTCAGATGATAAAGGTTTGAATTATTTTGAATTAATTAAAGTTAAGAACTATTTCCTACTTTAGGAGAAGTCGAGGGTTTTGTACAGAAATCTGTCATGCTTTGAAAATAAAATTGTTCAACATTGTATAATTTCAAAAGGCCCTTTGACCTGTATTTACCAGAAGATCTCTTACTGCGTCAAAACTCAGTGACTAAAAAGTACTTGGCCGTAATTAACATGGCTTATATAATTTCTCTCACTGCAGTCACTGTTGCCTTTCCTAAAATGACTATTACAGAGAAGCTGTTTAACTTGAGTTCAAGCCAATTTTCAGAATCACATTTACTCTTATTGTTGCTCAGCCATGATGTTGAAAATTGTTAGACCTTTAACTACTTTCACTTGATAACACCTCTGTCCTCTGTACCCTTGTTAGACCCTCCATCCGGGGCCAGCCTTACCTAGAAAAGGTTCCCTGGCCTGGAGGGGAAGGGGGATCCATCCCACTGCATCTGACGCTCTGAAAGTCACACAGGTGTGTGCCTTCTTGGTAAAAGCCACTATAATTTTTTGTTAATCTTATCTAGATTTGTTATTTGATAGGTGGGCAGTTGGGGGAACCTTTAAAGCCAGCTAGGCTCAGCCTCTGGCTAACAACATCTCCCCAAAAAGTTCAGAGTAGCAAACAGATGACCTGTTGCCCAAGGCTGACCCATGAATATTGGGTGTGGGCCCTTAGTTCTATAGGGTTTTAAAATGTGAATTTGGTTGTCTGCTTCCAGCTTTTCTTGACAACCTAGAAAATCTGACTCTTTTGAGCAGTTCCTTTTATGGGACAGCGCTCTGTGGGAGCTTGGGGAGTGGCATGCACCTCTGCAGGGCCCTGCTCTTCAGTGCACAGCCTGCTCCCACAGGCCACCCCCCACGCGCCCTCATTGCCCCCTCATTGCCCCCACCTGGCACCTGCAAAATTGAAGTCTGTTCTCTGCTCCAAGGGACCTCCTCCCCACCAGAAAGGCGCCTCATTTAGGGGGCACGGAGGGAGACTTGGAGCCCCCCAAGGTTGAAGGCAGGGTGTGATGAGGATAGGGCTCAGAAGAAAGAAAGAATCCAGGATCCGGGAAGTTAAGTTTCATCTCCTTCACAGAATTGCCCCCGTCACTTCAAAGGCTTCCATGAGGCTGAAGGGAGTCCCTGGGGTCACCTTTTACTCCCTGATGTGGCCATTCTACAGAAGCTTGTGCAGTGATGGTGGGACGTAGAAAGCATCAGGGGAGATGAGACCTTTAGATAGAGGCGGATTTCAGTTTCTCTTACCCCCCTTAATCCCATTACCACCTCCTCCAAAAGGTGAGTGCAGCTGCCTGGCACCCAGAAGGTGCTCAGGAAGTGCAGAATGAAGCTTCCACAGAGATTTTGCAACAGGAGTCAGATTTCATCCAAATGACTCTGTTTTTGTTTTTGTTTTTGTTTTTTTTTAAGTTGGGCTTAGAAGACCTAACCGTAAGTCCCAGTCCTGACTTCATGACTTTGTGATCTTACAGAGGTTAGAATCTCTGAGTCTGTTTCACCGTCTGTGAAATGAGATCACAGCACTGGCCTGTCCGGCAGCAGCCCTGGGGGCCAAGAAGGACTCGGAGTGCCTTGTGTAACCCTGGCTCAGGATGGGAGGAAAGACAATGATGGTGATCCCAATAGAGTCAGGAACATAGCAGACCCTCCAGCCCAAAAGCCGTGTTCATCCTTATTAACCACTGCTCTTGCTTCTTTCTATCTTGGCGACGTTTGACTTGTAGGAAAATAATATTGACGTTACTCATAAGTACCTATTTTAAGATGATGTGTTCACTTTTCCATCCTGTTTTCTTTTCAGGCTATAAAGTGCTGTTTAGCAGATCTTCCACAGTCTATTGGCATGTGGACACCAGATGCTGTGCTTTGGCTAAGAGATTCTGTTTTGAATTGCTCAGACTGTAGCATTAAGGTGAGCTATCTTGTTGGTCTTGGTAAGAGAGAGCTGTCGGCCAAAAGGACTCATTTGGTTTTGGTGAAAGAATTCCATCGTACATGCTTTCGCTTTTATTGTAGTCAGGAGATTGGTTACATGTGTAGCTGTAAGATATTTCATGGTTTAATTTTTGTTTAAGAATATATCATATATCTCCAATGTTATTTTTAAACCCTTTATATAATTTTTTGATTATTAATAAGGTAACATAGTTCTTTGCTCCTTTTTTGCTTCCTGATAAGGAAGTAAGTCCCCAACAGAGAGCCATCTATCTCTTGATAACTGTTTCTAAAGACCATTTGAATAAGTCCTGTGTATCTTTCTTTTTCCCTAAAGTAAAATGGATTAGAAATCGTTTGCTTATAATTTCGGTTTCTGTCTCTTTTCCTAAAACTTATTTAAACTGCTTTATTTCTGTCACTGGCGGGTTCCATTTTTTCGCACTCTTGCATCTTCATTTCAGAAACACCTCTCATATTTCCAAGAATAGAAATGAAATATGATATTCCTCTGTTGTAACGGATGGGAATAGTGTTATTTTATATAAGCATTTAATGATGAAAGGAAATGTCCTCGAGAAACAGCTTTATGCAGATCTTCCAATTATTCTAGCCCACGCCTATGTTCTTATCTTCGTTCTCCTCTCGGGTTTATCATGCACAGTCACACACTTAATTATGTACCGTTTTATATTCTTCAGGTGCCTCATGAATATTGTTTTCTCAGCTATATTTTCAGCTCCTCGAGCCAGTGTATTTGGTAGTCGTCAAAATATTTTTCGGTGGTTTATTTTTTTTGAAATGGTGTTTCTCTCCCATAAATATCAAAATGCATTAGGGGTCAGTACTTCATTAGCCTTCCAAAGGATGACTTTACATAGATTCCTCTTGCTGGGAAGAAAAGCTTTTGTGTCAATTACTGCAGTAGGATTGCCTTGTATCTCCTTGTCTGCATGCCTGTGTTCCTGCCTTACATTTCTAGCCCGCTTTGATAAAAGATAGATATGGCTAGAAGTGTCTCATTTTTGTTATTCCTAAGATAAATCAGAGGAGCTGATGAGAGAATGAACAGTCCCCCCGGCCCTTTGGGATGCACAGCAGCGTGTGGTGCTCCCATACAGACACTCACTGCTCTGACAGGAGGATGTGGCCAGGTAGTCAAAAGGTGCACAACAGGGACTGTGGTTCTGGCCTATTGCGTGGAGCCGTTTTCTTTTTCTCCCAGGGTCCTTCTCCTCTCATAACTGGGGCAAGGGCGAGGGGGGAGAGCAGATATTAAGACCAAACACAGCATTTGGACCAGCGGGCCTGAAGGGTATGGTCAGAGTCGAAGCTTTTTCCTTCCCTGCCTCGTCCGTGGGCACATCAGCATTAAACAGCACATTTATAAGATGCTGTGCTGTTGTGACTATTTTTTATCTTTGAAGTTGGATGACGAGCACATGGGGACTCATCATGCCATTCTTTTTCTTTTTAGTGTTTTAACCTGTCATTCATTTTTTTTTTTTTTTGGTCATTAATTTGTTTTAACTGTAACTGTGATATATAGAATCACTCAGTGATAATGACCTCTAGCAAGTCATAAAGTAGTCTCAGTTTTTAGAAGTTGGTAAATTTTTCAGTTCCATAAGCTTGCTGCTGGTTTCTAGACGACTTTACCTACGAGCTGACTCATTGGTACAACTGTGATAGATCATTCACCTGGCCTTAAATAAAATGATTTTTAGCAAGTTGAGGTGGCTTTTGTGGAAACTACTATTTTAATATTTAAAGGTCATGTTATAACTGCCTCTCAGAATTCATCGTGAACTTGAATGTCTTCACTTGGTTTCCTTGTGTGTTTTCCAAAGGTTACAAAAGTGGAGGAAACCAGAGGGATCACACATATTTATTTATTTACCCCCAAGAACTTCCCTGATCCTCACCGCAGTATCAATCGCCAGATTACAAATGCAGACTTGTGGAAGCATCAGAAGGATGTGTTTCTGAGTGCCGTGTCCAGCGGAGCTGGCTCCCCCAACAGCAAAAAGGCGAACACCCCCATTCTGGGCAACACTGGAGAGAATTTTAGAAAGAGCCTCTCGGATGTCCTCAAAAAGTCCGTGGTAGACCACATCAGCTCTTTCTCCACGGAGGAACTGCCCCCTCCGGTGCACTTGTCCAAGCCAGGGGAACACATGGATGTGTACGTGCCCGTGGCCTGTCACCCGGGCTACTTTGTCATCCAGCCATGGCAAGAGATACATAAGCTGGAAGTTCTGATGGAAGAGATGATTCTGTATTACAGTGTGTCTGAGGAGCGCCACGTGGCAGTGGAGAAAGACCAGGTGTACGCTGCAAAAGTGGAAAATAAGTAGGTCCTTGGACAAAGCATTTTATTCTCCTCCTAAGAGAAGTGTGTAGAATCATACCAGGAATCTCTACAGGGGAACTTGGAGCTGCACAAGTGGGAGGTTTAAATGTGAAACAAGACTAATGAATGGTGCAGTTTTCTAATATTTAAAATGTTGTTTATCTGAAAATCTAGTGACTTTATTCCTGTTAGAACCTAATTATACCTAAAGTGAAGGTTTAAGTGTTTTTTCTGCTTTCCTATTAGAAGATTATTTTTTATTTGGAAAAGAATGTTTTTCATTTAATGACTTTTTAAATCTTAAAAATAAAATGTTTATTGGAGAAAATTTAGAAAATACAAAAAAGTAAGAAAGCAAAGTCAGCCAACTAATATACTTATGTGTTTCTTCTAGATTTTTTCCTATTCATATTTATATAGTTGGTATATTACTTACATATAATTTCATACCTACTTTTAAACTTAACATAATCCTGTGAACACTTTTCCATGCGATAAGGATTCTTCATAGACATTTTTAATGGTGAAATAATCCATCATAAAGAGAAATAATCATTCATTTATCATTTCCTTTTGTAAGTTTTTCCTCCCAGATTTTTCGCTGTTGTAAATAACGTTGAACTTAAATCTTTGTTCAGGTATCTGATTATTCATTTATGGAATAGATTCCTAGAAGAAATCACTTATTTAAAAATTATAGCATTTGGGGGAGTTCTCTTCATGGCTCAGCAGTTAACGAACCCGACTAAGATCCATGAGGATGCAGGTTCGATCCCTGACCCTGCTCAGCTGTGAGCTGTGGTGTAGGTCGCAGACAGAGCTTGGATCTGGCGTTGCCGTGGCTGTGGCATAGGCCAGCAGCTGTAGCTCCTATTTGACCCCTAGCCTGGGAACTGCCATATGCCGTGGGAGCGGCCCTAAAATAGCAAAAAAAAAAAAAAAAAAAATTATAGGATTTTTGATGTATGCAGTCGGTTGCTCCTTAAAGAACTTGTGCCGCTGTTTATAAGGTGCAGCAATGCCCGCTTCACTGCTCTTTGGCCTTTGGACAGTGAGAATCATAGTTGCTTTCATTTGTTTAGCATTCAGTCTACTTTCTCGTGTTTGCCCCCAGTATGTGCTGGTTCCAACCCAAGGAAGCCCAAGCTCCTCACACCATGCCCTGCACTCACTCCATGGAAGCTCTTTGCCCCGTGGAGTAAGTGCCCCAGCCTGTCCTGTTTGTAGCTTTTTTAGGGGAAAGGAGCAAGCTTTTTTGATGATGCAGAACACAGAACTGTATTGCTCCCTACCTGTCCACACACACACACACACACACACACATCCCAAAACTCACTTTAAAAGGTCAACTGCTTATTTTTTCTATAAAATGCTTTTATTCATTCATAAGATAGCAAGCATAGTCATTTATAAAACTTCGTTATTTTATGGGAGAAAAAAAAATTTTCAACTCTTAAAAGTGAAATGTGTCGTAGCTCTCATTCTGAAAAACATTCGACTTGTATGCCCCAAGCTTTTGCATCTTTAAAAAAATTGTTACTATGTGATGTCATTTACAACCGTAACCAGAAATGGGTTTCAGTACAGAAACGTTGTTTGTGTAAATTTGCCTCATCAGAACTCTTTGCTGTTGGAGAGTTTAATCTCAGTTAAAGCCAAGCTAATACCAGCTGCTATCTGAAGAGCAGCTTAATGGTGATCAGTAGTGGGGGGTCCTACTTGGAGGCGAGGGCTGTGTGAGGAGAACCCACACATTGGAGACCCTCTGTCAGGTGGGACTTCAGACTCCACCGCCCACCCCCCTGGGTCCAACAGGTCTGCCTCAGGATTTGGGGACTTTAATCAATTAATTTATCCCAGATAATCAAGGGATATCTTATATATAGAAACAGATTATCTCCCATTTTTTTGAAACTTTATGAACTGCATCAGTGAAAAGTGTTAAGAGCTTCTTTCTGGCTTACAACCCAAGACTCTTTACTAAACCTTGCTCCCTGCTCTGGTAGGTGAAGACTTAGGAGTTTCAAGGTCACTTTTGATTACATTGGTTTCTGAATCTGTCTCAGTTTAAGAATCGCCTCGACAACCTCTTAAAAGTGCAGATTCTCCTTCCTCCCCGGCCAGGCCTTCTGAGTCAGAATGTCTGGCAGCAAAATCCCAGACTCTTGTGTTTTAAGCAAACTCCAGGTGATTCACATGGAGCCTTGCACTGAAGTTGGTAATGTGGTCAAAACTGAAGCCTTTGTTTAAGCTATTCGTTTTGAAAGCTGAAAGCTCAGTAGACATGCAATGCGTAGGTTTTCTGATTATTTTCTCCGTATTGCTCTGTACCTCTTACTTCGAAAAGCATGGACCATCAGCCCTGTACCATTTAAAGACAGTGATATTGGTGGAAACCAAACGTTTTTAACCTCCTTTCACACTTACACGAATTAGCAATGTGCCCCAAACCGGCATTTCCAATATGGAAACTTCACATCCATCTGAAGTTCTTATTTGCTCAGCTTATCATCATTTTCATAATCCTTAAAATGACAATGGCTGCCATTTACCAAGTGTCTGTTATATGCCAAATGAATGTGCAGGTAAATTAGAACTAAACAGTGTACATGAGGTAATTGAGGCTCAGAGAGGTTATGTGAAGAGCCCAGAGTGACACAGCTGCAGAATGGCCCAGGTGGGACCCCAGTTCAGGTCTCTTTGGCCCCCAAACCTCATGTACTTATTCTAATAGCTTTTTGTGTCCCCATTGTCTCTGTGATTCATGGATTATTGCTTGCTGCGCTTTGAGCTCATCTGAAGGTTTCTGGAGCTCCTCTCACAACCCCCTAATTACATACAGTGTTTGGAGTCGGCCTCTTGATGGTTTTTACTGTAGTTCACCCTTTAGCAGCTCTGTGTGTGGGTCTCCTGTACCTGTTTTCCACCAGTATGTGCTGCCTAGAGAATCAGCCCAGACTGGCCAGCCTCAGACCAGCCGTGCTTTGTAGTGAAAGGCCTCCTGTCACCTGGACTTGTGGCTGAAAACCCCATCTCGGAAGGTGGCTGGGTCTGGTCTGCTGCCCAAGACAGAGCCTGACTCGCACTGTTCAGGTGCCGAGACCCTTTCCTTTTAGACCTTATGAACAGTCTTCCTTTCCTTAGAATAATAATAGTCTTTACTCACGTCATCAGGACTGCAGGACTTTAAAATGGTCCTTCTTACGCAAACCTTGAAGTCCAGGTTTTTCTCATTTGAATGGTGATGCCGGAGGCATAGAGAGCTAAAATATATTAGAAACTTTTTGTTCTCTTTCCCCAGTCTGACTTCTCTTCCATTCCTCCCCACACCCCACCTGCCAGCCGCAGGGGAGCTGCCCGGCTCCACCGCCATGCCTTGCAGTCTTCTGTGCTCTTCTCATGTGTGTCCTCGGCCTGACCTGGTCCTGCTTTGGCCCCTTTTTCCAGCTTCTCCGCACGGACCTTTTTCCAAACGTGTGTGGCCGTCTTCTGTCTCCTCTTCAGAGTGAAGGGATCCACTAGCCTTGTCCTCGTGGTCCTCTGTGGCCCTTATTTCTTCCTGCTTAGTGGTGGTTCTCCTTTATTAGCTCCTTGAGGCCTGTGAAAAGATGTCGTGCGAACAGATCCCATCAAATGAGCCAGTGGCAAAGCAGAGAATAGTAACCTTTGGGAAAAGCAGCAGCAGTCTCTTTTAAAAATGTCTACAACAGTATGGTTTTATATTTCGATAAACCTATGCGTATTCATTTTTCTTTTTATCCTCTAGGGTTACCCTTAAAGCAGGTGTTGAATTTGTGTATTTCTTTTTCTTCTTTTTTAATCCACTGCTCATCTAGGTGGCACAGGGTGCTTTTAAAAGGAATCCTGACCAATGGGCTGGTGTCCGTGTATGAGCTGGACTATGGCAAGCACGAGTTAGTCAACATAAGAAAAGTGCAGCCTCTGGTGGACATGTTTCGAAAGCTGCCGTTCCAAGCAGTCACAGCTCAACTAGCAGGTGATTTCTGGGGAATGTGAAGTCATGCCATGATAGATCCTATTGTCATTTTGTCCTGGGCACTTCTGGAGTACAGAATCAGTGGCCCATTGAACATTTGTAATGATCTCTCAAGGTCATGCCCTCCCACTGTACCTGCTGTTTCTGTTTCTCCATATTTCTTCTGTCTCTGGTTTCATATATATATATATATATTTTTTGTCTTTTTGCCTTTTCTAGGGCCGCTCCTGCAGCATATGGAGGTTCCTAGGCTAGGGGTCGAATCAGAGCTATAGCTGCCAGCCTACACCACAGCCACAGCAACGCAGGATCCGAGCTGCATCTGCGACCTACGCCACAGCTCACCGCAACGCCGGATCCCTAACCCACTGAGCAAGGGCAGGGATCGAACCCGCCATCTCATGGTTCCTTGTCAGATTCGTTAACCACTGAGCCATGACAGGAACTCCATTCACGTATATTTCTAAAGCTATAATCTTAGTACAGGTTCAGTATTGCACTCTGCTTTCTTCATTTAGTGCTTTCTCCCTCTTTGGGGGTGGGTGGTTTGATGGTCCTGATAATGATTTTTAATAGCTGCACAATATTCTGTTTACTCAGTATTTTCCTCTTGTTGAACATTTAGGTTGTTTACACTTTTACTGTAGTATTAATAAAAAAAAAAAAAAAGCCCCACAGCTATCCATAATAGCCAAAACAAACAAATGGAAACAAGGAAATAAATAGCTAACTGGAAGAGGACATTGCACAGTTAATATTTCATAACATTGCATAAATTATAATGCATCTTCACAGTGGCCTTTCACAGTTATAAAACATTCCCGGGTCGTAGAACATGACCATTTTCATGGCCGAGTGAGTTTCCATTTACGTCGCCACTAACAGATGCAAATGATTCACCACATCCATACCAGCCGACTGCCTGTCATAAGATCTGAGGAGCTGACTTAGCGGGTGTAGAGTAGTTCTTCTGTATGATACTGTCCGATGAGATTTGTTTTCTCTTCCAAAAGCAGTGCTCGTGTCAGTGTGCCCTCTACCAGCAGCTGGCATGGGCACCTCGGTGACACTCCACCCGGAGACCTGTGGGCATTGGCAGGGGTTGTGGAGGCCAGAAGGGCTGAGGGGTGCCAACCCCTCCAGGCATCTGGGCTCTGCATCCCACTCTGCTGGGCTATGGGGACTTGTGACCACATGGTGTCACCCTAATTCCTCACCCACCCCCTCTCCTGGCTCACCCCATACACTTAGCAGTGGCAGAACTGATTTGATCCCAGAAATGAGAGAAATTATGTATAAATTCTTCTTACTGGCAGCTTTTATTGAAGATAGCCTTAGTTTGAAGTATTTGCCAGTTTCTTTGTGTTCCCTGCTAGAGCTCAAAGGAAACTCCCATGGTAGACGGATATGAACCAAAGATGGTGGTACCGTTGATCTGTTTTGGACTCAAATGTCTAAATGATTTCTTCAGAATTAATGGATGCATTTTTTATTTTCACTTTTTTAATGTTCAGGTTTTGCTCACAACACATGTTGTTAAAACCTGACAGTCAAACTACCCGGTGGGAACATATGCAGGGCAGTGTCATTCCCAGGCCCAGCGTCTTAGCCAGCAGTCCCTGGTGCCACTCTATGCCAGGGACGCTCCAGCCACTTTATTTCACTGAATTTGAGTCTGTGCTGGGAGGCTCAGCTTCTGTTACTGTCACTGAGGAAGCAGATTACACACTTTTCTAGACTTCTCTCGTGGGAAATTCATAATAATCTAAGAATTCAGCTCACTCATTGATAGGTTTTTTAAATCCTAGATCTTCAATACTATGGGCCATAATTTATAGTTTATCTAATCTAACATATGTAGACTTAATTTATGTTAGTTTAGGAGTTCCCATTGTGGCTCAGTGGTGAATGAACCCGATTAGAATCCATGAGGATAAGGGTTTGATCCCTGGCCTTGCTCAGTGGGTTAAGGATCCTGCATTGCTGTGGCTGTGGTGTAGGCCAGCTACTACAGTTCTAATTCAACTCCTGGCCTGGGAACCTCCATATGCCACAGGCGTGGCCCTAAAAAGACCCCCCCCCCAAAAAAATTGTTAGTTTATTAGCATTTCTTGAAAAATTCATGTCATTTCAATTTTTGTTTTAAAACATATTTAGAGTTCTCTAACTTGAGCTCTCAAGTTTAAAAGTCAGAGGGATTTAGAAATACATGGGACTTAAAATTCATCTGGTCCAACCACTTTGTTTCACGATAAGTAAACTGAGGCCTGAGAGTTCACCTGGTTTGCCCAACCAGGTACATGGTATTGTGTACCATCTGACAGAGGAAGAGCTGGGAATAGAAACTGAGTCTCCAGACTTTGAATCCAATGCATTGACTGTGATGTTGTCTGTAAATTTGAAAAAATCAATATACTCTAAGTATTAATTCTCCTTCTTCCTCTTTCCCCCTTTTCCCGCCTCACCTCCTCTTTCCTTTCCTCCTCCCTCTTCTTTTTACATCAGGAAAAAAAAAAAAAACTCTGTAAATAAGAGTCCTGTCACCGACAGTGATAGTTTATTTTGCATTATCCGTCTATATCTACATATACTTTGTTCAGCATCTATTTTTCAGTTAGGCCAGTCTAACCTGGTATGTTTATGCTACTTTGAGATTGATTAAATGGTTTTCCGTTATAATGGATCAAAGAAAGGCTCATTTGACTCTTACTGCCCTTCAAACTCCCTGTTTCTCTCCCAGGAGTGAAGTGCAACCAGTGGTCTGAGGAGGCTTCGATGGTGTTTCGAAATCATGTGGAGAAGAAACCCCTGGTGGCACTGGTGCAGACGGTTATAGAAAATGCTACCCCTTGGGACCGGAAAGTAGTGGTCTATCTAGTGGACACATCGCTGCCAGACACAGATATCTGGATTCATGATTTTATGTCAGAGTATCTGGTAGAGCTTTCCAAAGTTAACTAATCACTGCTTCTGAGACCTTGACAACTAATTCAGATTTTTTAGCAATAACAAAATGTAGTAGGCTTTAAAAGAAAATCTTACCTCTGCTACATGGCCTGGCTGCTGTGAAAGATTGAAAAGAATATGCTTATGTTTAATGAAAGATATTTAACAAGTTTTGTTTTAACAGAGTTGACTTTACAGAAGAGAATTGCACTTGACTTATTACTATAATATTAGAATAAAAATGTTTATCAATATAAAAACTATCTTATTTCTCATTTGTGATTTTTTTTGGGGGGAGGGGGCCACACCCATAGCATATGGAAGTTGCTAGGCTAGGGGTCAAATTGGAGCTGCAGCTGCCAGCCTACACCATAGCCACAGCAATGTGGGATCTGAGCCACGTCTGACCTACACCACATCTCACGGCAACGCTGGATCCTTAATCCACTAAGCGAGGCCAGGGATCGAACCCACATCCTCATGGATACTAGTTGGGTTTGTTTCTGCTGAGCCACGACAGGAACTCCCATCATTTATGATCTTAAGGTGAGGAGTTTCTTTTTCTATTCATGTTGCCTTCCTTGCGGTGCTCCAGTTCTTCTCCAGTTAGATGGAGGATTTTATGTATGACCTGGTGCTTCCCTGGGGTAGTGCTGGGACCAAAAGCAAGTGGTCAGCAAAGCCTCTGAAGTCTCTCCTGAGTCTTCAGCACCTCAGCACTGCTAGTGGTGCTGCTGGAAGAAGAACCCAGGCAAACCAGCACACCCACCACCCCCATCACCCCGATCTTGCGTGGCTTCTCACTGCCCAGAGCATCTGGACCAAACATCCAGGCCTTCTACAGTCTCCCTGCCCAACCTCACTGTCCACAAGTCCCAGCACCAGCCACACTGGACCTTCTTCTGGTTCCTAAACACCATGCATGTTCATCCAGGACTACTGATATTCCAAAGCAAGCCTTGCTCCTCTCCAAACGCTTCTTACTTATTCTGTTCCCTCAGCCTGCAGCTCATTTTCTACCCACCGATGTTCTCTTATGGTTCTCAGCATATGTCTTTCACCTCCTTGATCAGTTGTTTTTTTTTTTTTTAAGTCTTTTAGGGCTGCATCTGTGGCATATGGAAGTTCCCAGGCTAGGGGTCAAATCGGAGCTAGGGCTGCCAGTCTACACCACAGCCACAGCAACACCGGATCCCCAACCCACTGAGCAAGGCCAGGAATCAAACCCACATCCTCATGGATACTAGTCGTATTTGTTTCTGCTGTGCCTCAACAGCAACTCCTAGGTTTATTCTTAGGTACTTTACTTTGGGGCGGGGTACAATTTTTAAATTGTATTGTTCTTTTATATTCCCTTTCTTATTTTTCATTGTTTGAAGCCAAGTCTTAAGGTCTGAGAGGCTAGTGTGGTGACCCTTTACTCAGTTTGACTGGGAAGCTTAAAATTGTGACTTTGAACATATACTGAGTTTAAACTAATCAACCTCTGTGTGAAGACATGCATAAATTATTAGAAATGTGGATGGACTTCACTAGAGAAGACCAGGCCAGAAATAAAAATTCTTAAAATCATTTGCTTATTATTTGAGAGTATCTAGGAAAAGTAACAACAGAAAGACCAAATGTTTGGAGTTTTTCTATAAAAATGTGTTGAAATTGTCTTTTCAGCTTTTTAAAATTTGTATTTTTTATTTATATTTTTAAAAAATATGAATCACTTATATTTATTTATTTATTTATTTATTCATTCATTCATTTATTCATTTATCCCCACCCACAGCATGTGGAAATCCCTGGGTTAGGGATTGAACCCTTGCACAGCGGCAACCCAAGCCTCTGCAATGATCATTCCAGATTCTTAGCCCACTGTGCCACAAGAGAACTCCTAAAATTTGTATATAATTTATAATTAAAGGGATTCAAAAGTCAGGATTATTTATGCTAATGATTTAAATAATTGCTTATGATGAAATAAGACTTTCATGACCCACAAATGTTTAAGTGAAATAAAGTAGTGTAAATGGTTTTTATAATGGTTTATTTCCCTAACAACAACAACAACAACAACAAAACCAGCAAAGATCTTCAAACTCTACAGATAAGGAAGAGGTGGTTTCTATTTCAATAACTTTAGAGTTGCTTCTATTTTCAAAATAAAGCAGTTGATCGTGTTGTTGATGTAACTGAAAAATTAATCTGGTGCTGGGACAGTTTGACAGACAAACAAATGAGACTTGCCCCCTCCCTCATATGATATTCAGACATCAACTGCAGGTGGACTGAAAGCCTGAATCTGAAAGGCCACTGTAGGAAGGTAACACAGGACAATATTGTTATAATCCAGGAGCAGGAAAGATGTCTTAAACTGAACGCACAACATGCTAATAATAAAGGAAAAGACTGACATGCAATTGACCCTTAAACATGGTGATGGTGGGTTGTTAGGGGCACCAACCCTCCCTCCCGTGAAAACCCCCCCTGTAACTTCACAGGCAGCTCTTGTAGATGCAGCTTGTCCATGTCCTTGGTTCTGCATCTTTGGACTCAACCATCTGGGGACAGTGCAGTATTTGCTATTGAAAAATATCCATCTATAAGTGGACCTGCACATTTCAAACCTGTGTTGTTGAAGGGTCAGCTGTACCAGACTGCATTAAGATGAAGAATATCTATTCATGAAAGACAATATTATGTAATATTAAGAAGGTGAAAAAGCAAAGCCCAGGTTGAAGAGAGAGAGAGAGAAATAAAGCTCTACACACGCATATATAAAAAAGATATATATGTATAGGCTGGATCTAGAGAGTATTTTATATGTATATATACATATACTGGTAAATAGATTATACATATTCAATAAAATTATCTAGAAGCAAACTGGGCAATACATTTGCACAAACACTTCACAGAAGAGGAAATATAACTGGCCAATCAATGTGAAAAGATGCTTAACCCAACAGGACATGGAAATGCAGATTCAAACCTCAATGAAATACCACTACTCATGTACCAGAATGGTAAAAAATGTTTCCATTTTTGTTAATTCCAAGTTTGGTGAAGGCTCATGCAAGAGGGTACACTGATAAAGAATGTTCACAGCGCTGTGTGTAATAACTAAAACCCAGAGATAACCTAAACGTCAATTAGTAGTAAAATGGATGTTTTTAAAACTGTGGTATATTTATGCAATGGAAACTTCCACAGCAAGGAGAGTAAACAAATTACAGTCACCAGAATCAACACAAGTTAACCTCCCAGCACAGAGCTGAGCAAATGAAGATAAACTATGGAGGAAAGAGGCAAGCAAGGAAGTGATTACCCTAAGAGTCACGAAAGTGGTCACTTTTAGGGGGGAGTTGTGACCCAGAAAGGCACAAGTTGGCTGCTGGCAGTGTTGTTTCCTTATCTCAAAATAAAAATTATGAAACCTGCTCACTTATGTCATACACTCTTTTCATAAATGTTTGAGTCCACAACAAAAGGGTTTAAAATTATAAATCTGAAATATTAAACCATTGGATTATTTTAAAATATATGGCCCGTGCCCCTTGAGAAGAATATTCTCTTAGAACACGAGGACTTTGTATTGTAGGAATACATTTTCATGGAAACAAGGTTTTTTTGTCTTTTTTTTTTTAGGGGGTTCCCAGGCTAGAGGTCGAAACAGACCTGCCGTTGCCAGCCTATGTCACAGCCACCGCAATATCGGATCTGAGCCATATCTGCGACCTGCACCACAACTTGCAGCAATGCCGGATCTTTAACACACTGAGCGAGGCCAGGGATCTAACCTGTATCCTCAAAGAGACAATGTCAGGTCCTTAACCCAATGAGCCACAATGGGAACTCAACAAATTCCTTTTTATGAGCCCCCCTTTTTTTAAATTTATTTATTTATTTTTTATTTTCCCACTGTACAGCAAGGGGATCAAGTTATCCTTACATGTATACATTACATTTACATTTTTCCCCCACCCTTTGTTCTGTTGCAACATGAGTATCTAGACATAGTTCTCAATGCTACTCAGCAGGATCTCCTTGTAAATCTATTCTAAATTGTATCTGATAACCCCAAGCTCCCGATCCCTCCCACTCCCTCCCTCTCCCATCAGGCAGCCACAAGTCTTTTCTCCAAGTCCATGATTTTCTTTTCTGTGGAGATGTTCATTTGTGCTGGATATTAGATTCCAGTTATAAGTGATATCATATGGTATTTGTCTTTGTCTTTCTGGCTCATTTCTTGCACTCAGTATGAGATTCTCTAGTTCTATCCATGTTGCTGCAAATGGCATTATGTCATTCTTTTTTATGGCTGAGTAATATTCCATTGTGTATGTATATACCACATCTTCTGAATCCAATCATCTGTTGATGGACATTTGGGTTGTTTCCATGTCCTGGCTATTATGAATAGTGCTGCAATGAACATGCAGGTGCATGTGTCTCTTTTAAGTAGAGTTTTGTCCGGATATATGCCCAAGAGTGGGATTGTAGGGTCATATGGAAGTTCTATGTATAGATTTCTAAGGTATCTCCAAACTGTTCTCTATAGTGGCTGTACCAGTTTACATTCCCACCAACAGTGCAGGAGGGTTCCCTTTTCTTATGAGCCCTTTTAAAAATTAAAACACCTGAAGTTTCTGTTTGGGTTTAAATGGTTTGTTCTGGAAAACATATCAGCCTTTTTAAAAGGTGGTGTTTTTGGAAACAGCAAAACAAATGGGACTACATCAACACTTGCACAGTGAAGGAAATTTATCAACAAAATTAAACCCTACCTACTGAAGATATTTGCAAATGATATATCCAGTAAGGGGTTAATATCCAAAGTATATAAAGAATTCATACAACTCACCATTTTTAAAAAAACCCATTGAAGTTCCCACTGTTGTGCAACAGGTTCGGCTGGGTCTCTGGAGCACTGGGATTGGTTTTGATCCCCAGTACGGCACAGTGAGTTAAGGATCCTGCTTTACCATGCAGGCTATGGCTCAGGGCTCAGATTTGACCATTGGCCCAGAAACTCCATATGCCCCAAGGAGGCCAAAAAAATAAATAAATAAATAAAGGGCAAAAGATCTGAATAGACATTTTCCCAAGGAAGACGTATATGTACATAAGCGAGAGGCCCGTGTAAAGATGCTCAACCTCACTAATCATCAAGGAAATGCAAATCAAAACCACAGTGAACTATCACCTCAGTATCTGTCAGATGGCTGTTATCAAAAAGGCAGTAAGTACTGGTGAGGATGTGGAGAAAAAGGAACTCCTGCACTGTTAGTGGGAATATAAATTAGTGTAGTTACCTTGGAAAATAGTATGCAGATTTCTCAAGAAAAATAAAAAAAGAACTACCATATGATCCAGCGATTCCACTCCTGGGTATTTATCCAAAGAAAACAAAAACACTAATTGGAAAAGATGTATGTACCCTTACGTTCATTGCAGCATTATTTACAATAGCCAAGATATAGAAGCAACCTGAATGCCCATCAATGATGAATGGATAAAGAAGATGTGGTGTGTGTATAAATATATATATGAATATTCTTATGCATAATAGGTATCTATATTATTTGTTATACATATATAAATAATATGTAATGGAATATTAGCCATAAAAAAAGAATGAAACCTTGCCATTTATGGCAACACGGATGGACCTAGAGAGTATTATGCTACGTGAAATAAGTTAAAGTCAAATGTATAATATCACAAGAGCAACCTAAAAAATTAAAACAAATGAACTAATATAAAATAGGAACAGAGTTAAAGAAAACAAATAGGTGATTGCCAGAGGTGGGGTCGGGGGGAGTGTGGAAGGAGAAAAGAAATAAGTGAGGGAGATTAAGAGGCACAAACTTCAAGTAGCAGAATGAATGAGGCAAGGGCATGAAGGGTGGGGAATACAGTCAATAACTATGTAATATCCTTGTATGGTGACACACTGTAACTAGACTTATCATGGTGATCAGTTTGGAATGTATAGAAATATCAAATCATTGTTGTGCAAAAGGAACTCAACTGTTGTAAGTCAATTATACTTAAAAAAAAAACACTCAGAAAGAGATCAGATTTTTGTTTGTGGGGTGGTTGGATGAAGGCATCAAAAGGTACAGACTTCCAGTGATAAGTACCAGGGATAAAATGCACAACATGATAAATATAATCAACCCTGCTGTGGGTTATAAATGAAAGTTTTTACGAGAAAAAATTATGAGTTCTCAAGAAAAAAATCTTTTTTTGTGTCTAAGATGATAGATGTTCACCAAACTTGTGATAATCATTTCAAGATGGACAGAAGTCAAATCATTATGCTGCACACCTTAAACATACAGTGCTGTATGTCAATTATATCTCAATAAAACTGGGAGAAACGAAAGTTGGGTTTTGTGGAGGGGGGTGAGTCATCATTTTGGATGTTCCATTTTTCCAGTATAGAATGCATTTGACTCTCTTGGAACTACGCGTTCACAAAGTGATCGTGACTAAACTTATGCTCAAACCAGACCTAGCTGGGCTGCTAATAAGATGGGACTGGTCGTTGCTTCAACCAAAAGAGGTAAAGGTGCAGCAGCCACTTGGCTGGCTTTGCTCTATCCAAGAACCTACCGATTCTTATAGCTGAGACCCCGCAGAAATGAAAATCACCCCACCTTTTTCCAGATAACTCTCGGCTGGTACAAATGGGGAAGTTGAGACGCAGACCAGAGACAACGTGCACCCGCTTGGCCATACAGCCACGTCAAGCCAAGCCCTTGCCCCGCGCTGCCCCCAGCGGGTGTCGCTCCCCTGGCCGGGACTTGTCGCTGCACCGCGGCGCCCCCGAGTGGAGGGAGAGGTAAAGAGGGAGAGGGCGGTGGGCGGGGCGGGGCGCGTTGACAGTGCGAAGCCGGGCCCGCCCCTGGCTCCCACCCCCGGAGCCCACAGCGCCCGTCCGCCCGCGGCCGCCCGGGAGCTTGTCCAGCCAGCCCCGCGCTCCGCTCGCCCGCCAGCCGCCCGCGCCCGTCCGCCGGCCGCCTGAGCTCGCCCCGTCGCCGCCTGCGCCCGCGGCAGCCCCCGCGGCTCTACAGCCGGGTAAGCCTTCCACCCGGCCAGGGGTCCCCCTCGCACTCGCGGGGCTCCCTGCCCCCGCGCCGGGCCCCCAGCCATATCTGGGCAAAATATTCAGCTGTCGCCGCCGCCGCCAAGAGGGACTGAGCGTGGCTCCCTCTATAAATAGCCGCCGCTTCGTGTTGCCTCCGGAGCTGGGGAGCCCGGGTCTCGGGGTCCGGAGCCAGGCGTTTGCGTCCGTGCCTCTCAGCGCGTGGCCCTAGCTAGGGCACTCTTCTCTTTGGTCCCTGGCTTCGCGTCTGGAAACGGGAAAAGGACCTGGGGGCCCTGGAGCAGCGGCGCCGAGGGCCGGGGTCCTGGCCGAGCGAACTCCCCCGCTGCGCGCTCGACCCCGGCGCGGCGTGCTTAGCGCCCCAGGCGCTCTGCTGGGTACAGGTGCCGACGAGTCTGGCAACTAGGCGCGGCCTCCCCACCAGCTGCGGAGGCTTCGGAGGTGGGAGTGGGGCGTGCGCGCTCAGGTGGACCCGATACCTCAGTTCGGGCTGCGCCAATTTGCGGGCAGGAAAAAGTTTCCCAAACTGCGGGAGATCACAAGGTTTAAAGCGCCATGGTAACACGCCTTTCGCTCTGAGGTGGAGCCGGGAAGAGTTTGGAGGCAAGAGTCCCCTGCCTCCAACTCACGGGGTGGACTTGACAAGCCTCCTCCCTCCTCTGGGCGTCCGTTTCCCCATTTATAGGGGCGAGGTTTGGTTCCCGCGGTGGAGCTCCCGGCCCCGTCCGGCGGTGAGGGCGGCAGGGCGCGCTCTTGACCGCCAGCGCCCTCTCAACCTGTTCACTCACTCCGGGCCTGGGATGCTGCCAGCACAGCCAGAGGGGTTGTGGAGACCAGAGACTTTGCCAGTCCCTCTGACTCAGGTTTTATACTAATACCTGGCAGGACCCTCCAAATAGCCTGGGCCGTGCGCCCCCAGGAAGCTCAGCCCCAGAGCAATTAGGGGTATCTCTGTTGGGTGGCACCCATTACCTTGGCAAAGAAATTTGTGAATCAAACAGCTTTAAATCCAATGAACTGGGCAGGACTAGAGTCTCCAGTCCACTCGCTCCCTGGCCTCAGTTTCCCCATCTATAGGGCACCTGTGATGCTGCCTCTGAACACTGCCAGCATACAGGTGCCCCCACCTCCAACACCCATCTCTCCTGGCCTCGACCTTCACCCTCTCAGACTCTTGGAGATGATTTGGCCTAAGCTTTTCCCTGTCCGATTACCAAAGCAGACCTAACCCAAGTTCTGGGCCCTCAGTGGGGCACGGGGCGGGGGGAGACACGGAATCCCTGCCTTTCACCCAACAGTCACAGCAATTTTGTTCTCCATGAAGGACCGCAGAGCCCCCTGCTCAAGGTCACACACTACTAGATGTGGCAGGCAGAATCTCCACCAGCCTTTCTCCTCTCTTTCCAGACACTTACTGCTGCTCAGGCAGCTCTTGGGGATCCCTGAGTACCCCCTCCAAAGCCCCTATTCTTTGGTCTGCTGCTGTCCAGAACTTTCCCTTGCTCAGACAATAGCACCCTCATCCTGAAGTTTCGTGTTTGTTTCTACGTTGCTTGCTATCATATATTTTTTCTAAAGCCATCTTAAAGCCTTACAGTATTAAGAGGAAATGGAGACAAATTGTAAGGTTCTCATCCACTGGAGCCACACAACAAACAGGCAGAGAGTAAATGCAAGGAGGGTTGTCACTTCCATGTGTTAATTCTCTTTAATGAGCCAGTCTTGCACACCCACATTTCAGAAGATCTTAGCCCTTGAGTTCCTCCCAGCCTAAGTGGAAAGCCAGTGTCCTCTAAAAATAGCCTCCGCCCCACCTTATCAGGGTCTCACACGTTCTCCCTCCTCCAGGGCTGGGCTGCTTCCCGCTGCTCAGCAAAAAGCCCACAAAAACTAGCAGTAGGTAGTGGCCCCTCTGAGTAACAGGAGGTGGAATGACCTGGAGGTTAAGACGCCTGGCCCCAGCCCCAGCTTTGCCACCCATGTAGAGTGACCTTGAGCAATGAGGGGGTGGGCAAGATGATCTCCAGTGGACCTCGAATCAAGAAGACTCAGAGCTTCCCTTGGGAGATTTTCTGTCATGAGAAGAGTAAGTGCCAGGGATAAAATCCAGGGAACCACCCTATGAAGAAGAAGAAGGAAAGAGCAGGAGAAACTGGCTCCCAAGAGTCAAGGGAGGTGAAAGATTGGCAGTGCCAATTGCTGCAGAGAGACAGAGGGGAGGAGGACTGGGCAAGGGCCACCATGATTAGCAGGTGGCATGGGTGATTTTGGCCAGGACATTACAGAGGATTCAAAAATGGGATCTACCACTGTTTTACTGAAGCCAGTGACCCAGCCTGTCTGTCTGCACCCCAGTTTCCTCCTCTGCACAATGGGTTGCTGTGGGGATGAAGGGGGATGATGCAGGGAAAGCCCTGGGTCCGGTGCTTGGTACCTGCAATGAGATTATTGGTGCTAGTGAGAGGAGGCGGCAGAAGCTAATGGGAGCTGAAGACGTGGAGACAGAGCCCACAACTCTTCTGAAACCGTGGATGAGAAAGGAAGGGAAAGAGACGATAAGAGATGCTAGAGACAGCCCAAAGCGGGGGCAGGTGTTTCTGGGCTGAGGGGTGGGGGGATAGGCAAAGACGGACCCTGGAGAGGGGGAGAGGATGAAAGAGCATCAGAGGGGTGTGCACACAGGAGGTCTGAGAGCCTTCCTTAATGACCTGCTGAGTGTCACAGGCTCTGGAATTAGGCTCTAAGATCACATCCCTCTAGATTCATGCTGAGCGAACGAAGGGTGAAATGAGGCCAGTCCTGGCTCAGACACCCACATCCCCTTGGAGACCTCAGTGTCTGTGAAGGAGGGCGGTGGTGGGCCATGGAGGGCAGTTTGACTCTGCCCGGGGGCCTCGTGACCTTGGCATGCTTATTTCTGAAATGACGTCATCTATCAATGACTCCTGCTCAGCCCAGTGGTAATGGCCTTTTCCAGTCATTGTTTTGATTTTTCGGTCTTACTAATGGACCAGCCAGACTGCCAACATTTCTCAAGAGGCCAGTTCACTTTTCTCTCGAAGCCAGAAAACCAAATAGATCAATGATTTGGCTGCGAGGTGCCATTATCAGTTGAAGCCGCAGGCTTGTTTGTATGGAAAAACATGAATCAGATGGCATCATTTGGGGACCATTTCCTGTCTCTTGTTTTGTTTTGTAAAATCACCCTTTGGTTAAACGTGATAAGAGCAGACTCTTTGCTCTTAAGGATAACGTGAGAATGAGCTCACTGGAGTCCACATAGGACAGGCTGGGAGGTTTTCTTCAATGTTAGGAGGTGCTGGGTCCAGATCTTATCTGACCTGAAAACCTAAACTAACTCAAACCTTTCTTTTGCTTCTCCTTTTCTTTACTTTTTTTTTCTTTTTAGGGCCAAATCTGCAGCATATAGAGGTTCCCAGCCTAGGGGTCGAATCGGAGCTGTAGCTGCTGGCCTACACCACAGCCAGATCCAAGCTGCATCTGTGACCTACACTACAGCTCAAGGCAATGCAGGATCCCCAATCCACTGAGCAAGGCCAGGGATCGAACCTGTGTCTTCATGGATACTAGTCAGATTGTTTTCCACTGAGCCGTAATGGGAACTCCTGCTCCTCCTCTTGCTTTTCTCTTGGAGAAAAATGGCTTTGTGAAAGGGCTGTCTCTGCCTCAGTTCTTCTTCTTCTTGGGTCACTGGCCCCAGCCACCCCTTACTCTGGGGCTTCTAGGGAAGGGGCCCCAGGGCTGTTCCTGGGAGAAGATTCTGGTGGCTGATCAGGCGGAAGTGTCTCTTGGCCTCCCTCAGCCTCCTTCATGGACTCATCTCTTCTGCTCATCCCTTAAATATTAGTGCCACTCTCACCCTATTCCTCTTCACCCCACACCCTCCTACAGTCTCATCTAATCCCATGGCTCCCACTGTCCCCTATACACCTGCAGCTCCCATTCATGTGTCCAGCCTGGACCCCTCTCCTCAGCTCTAGGCATCTGTGACTCCAGCCTATTGAACAAAGCCAGGAGGGTGTCCCAAAGGCACCTCACAACCAACAGGCCCCTCTCTGGCTTTCCAGTCGGTCTTCCTCCAGTGCCCACCCCCCCCATCTTGGTTAACAGTAACCCCACCCAGCCAGGCTCTGAGTCGGAAACCTCCCTAACCTCTCACCATCTCCTTAATTTTGTCAAAAGTTCTGTCAATTCTACCATCAGTAAATTTCTTCTATTCCTTTCTTTCCCCACAATTACTACCCCCATTGAGTATTTTGCCATCTCTCCCCTGGGCTATTGTCAGAGCCTCTTACGAGTTCTTCTGCCCTGAGTCTTTTTTTCTCATGCTGCTATTAAAAGATCATTGTGACATGTGACTCGGAGAGTGTTACTCCTCTCCATTCAGGGACTTCCCACTTCCTACCAGATTTCTTGGCATCAAACACCAGGACGATCTAAACTACTTCTGGCCTCAAGCTGCTTCTCCAAAACCATTTCTTGGTCCTCCCCCAGTTCTCCTTACCTTCTGGTCACCGTGCAGCAGACCTGCCTCCATGCCTCGCTGCCTTTCCACCTGCTGTTCCTTTTGCCTGGAATGCCAACTCGTAATCCTCCTTTCACACAAACCTCCTCATTGCCTCACCTGTGCCCCCACAGCCCCCTGCATGGCCCTCAGAGAACCAGCCAGCGTGTGCTCTAAATGTAATCATCTGCTCACATCCTAATCTCTAGACTGATAGATCCTTTTTTTTTTTTTTTTTTTTGCTTTTTAGGGCCACACTCAAGACCTATGGAAGTTCCCAGGCTAGGGGTGGATTCTGAGCTATAGCTGCCGGCCTATACCACAGCCACAGCCACACCAGATCCGAGCCGTGTCTGTGACCTACACCACAGCTCACAGCAACACTGGATCCTTAACCCACTGTTGGTTGTTTTTGTTTTTGTCTTTATGGAGCATGTGCGGTGACATACGGCGCTTGATGGGGCCCTGGCAGGGCTAGAAGAATGAGGTGGAGCACGTGGCATGGGTGTGTGTGTGTGTGTGTGTGTGTGTGTGTGTGTGTTGCATGTGGTGCATGGCGGGACACCTGGGAAGGCCCAGGATGCGCAGAGGATGGGACTAGCCTGAGGGCACATGATAGGGGGAGGGGCTTGGGGACATGTGGCTGGAGCACAGGGGCAAAGATGAAGCCCCATGAATGACAGGCGGCTGGAAGGGTCAGGCTCACGGACGTGGGTTACTTCTACCTTCTTCCCCCTTCCTGCCTTCACCTTTGCTTTCTGGAGAGACTGAGGCCAAGACAAAGGCTGTAAAGCCAAATCGCTCAGTTCCCAGCCAGCCTAGAACTGCCCCCTACCCAACACCAGAGCACCAGGCTTCTGTGTCCAGCCCTCTTCAGTGCCCACTGCTTACAAGTTTGGTATCTATGAGCACAGGATGAGCCCTGGGCCCGTGCTAGGGTGGGAACTGGACGCCTGCCTCAGAACCGCTCAAAAGACGAGAAAGATGGGCGCCTGAAAGGCGGGCTTCCTCCATGCAAGCCCAGGAAGGTTTAAAAAGCCAGACTCAGTGGCAACGCTGGGAACATTTGTTTATGGTTTTTATACTGCATTCCACTTACACCATTAAGAGCGTATGACAATGCTTAAAATAGACCAGCACGGGCAACATAACTGGGAAGAACAGGAAAAAGGAAGGAAGGAAAAGAAGGGAGAACGGGCAGAAAACTTGAAAATCAGGCTCATGAAAGCCTTTGAGAATCTGACAGGAGCCAGGGACGCTTGCTCCAGAAAGATGACTATATCCATGCACACCACAGTTTGCATATCATTTCGGTGGGTGCACGGGTCGCTCTGAAGACCTTTCAAAAGCCCAGGTTAAGGATGCCCAGCAGAGAATAAAGAGGAAAAATAGGCCAGTGTCCTAGCTGAAGATGACAACTGTATTTGGACCCTCAAGTCAGCTCTGAGATGAATCCCAACAGCCAAGGGGGAAAGGGGGAAAGAAATGAATTGGGGGGCATGTCATGTCGGAGTTAAAAAAAACAGTCTTGGAGTTCCCGTCATGGTGCAGCAGAAACGAATCCGACTAGGAACCATGAGGTTGTGGGTTCGATCCCTGGCCTCGCTCACTGGATTAAGGATCCGGCGTTGGCGTGAGCTATGGTGTAGGTCACAGATGCAGCTTGGATCTGGCGTTGCTGTGGCTCTGGAGTAGGCTGGTATCTGTAGCTCCGATTCAGCCCCTAGCCTGGGAACCTCCATATGCCACTGGTGTGGCCCTAAAAGGACCAAAAAAAAAAAAAAAAAAAAAGCCAAAAAAACAAAACAAAACCCACTGGTCTTTTCAGGGGAGGCAAATGTTTTCTCAGCCCTATATCCCCGAGTGTTAGGAGACAGTTTTGCAGGTGGTTAAGAACATACCTCCCTGGGTTCAAATCTAAGGTTTCTCAGTTACTGGCGGTGTAAACTCCAGTAACTTTGAAGTCCCTGCACCTCCGTTTCCCCATCTATAATTGGAGTTATCGTGAGGATCTCAGTTTACACATGCATGAAGTGGGGTGTTGGGGGGACTAAACTAGTTAAATGTAAAATGCCTAAGCCAGCGCCTGGGATATTGTCAGCATTTCAGAAGTGCGAGCTGGTATGGGAAGGTGGCATGGAGCAGGTAATGAGGACAGATCACCCGCCCGGCTTCAAATCCCGGCTCTACCACCCACTGGCTTTGTTACCTTGGTCACTGTCGTGGGTTCAATAGTGTCCCCTGAAAAATCGTGTCCACCCGGAACCTCGGCGTGTGACGTTCTTTGGAAAGAAGGTCTTTGCTGATGTCATTAGTTAAGATGCGGTCGTGGTGGGTTAGGGTGGGCCCTGCGTCCAACAGCCAGCCAGTGTCCACCTGAGAAGTGGAGTGGACACACACAGGGAAGAAGGCTACGTGCTGACGGAGGCAGCGATTGGAGTGGGGACAGCAAGGACTGTGGCAGTCGCCAGAAGCTGGGAGAAAATCATCCTCAGAGCCTCTGAAGGGAACCTGCCTTGCTGACGCCTTGGTTTCTAATTTCTCGCCTTCTCAGTGCAGCAGGAGACATTTCTGCTGTTTTCAGCCATCCAGTTTGTGGTCATTTCTTATGGGAGCCCTAGGAAACTGAGACAGATGACTGCATTTCAATTTGTTCTGCCAAAGTGGGAATTAAAAAGTACCTACTTCACATAGTATTAGGACAGTGTGAAATAATCCAGGTAAAGCATTTAGCGCTCTGCCTACTCTGTGGTCTGTCTAGAGTAATGCTTGCTATTAAAAGGGCAACCCTGGAGTTCCCGTCATGGCTCAGTGGTTAACGAATCCGACTAGGAACCATGAGGTTGCGGGTTCAATCCCTGCCCTTGCTCAGTGGGTTAAGGATCCGGCATTGCCGTGAGCTGTGGTGTAGGTGGCAGACGTGGCTCGGATCCTGCGTTGCTGTGGCTCTGGCATAGGCCGGCGGCTACAGCTCCAATTTGACCCCTAGCCTGGGAACCTCCATATGTCAAGGGAGAGGCCCTAGAAAAGGCAAAAAGACAAATAAATAAATAAATAAAAGGGCAACCCTAGCTTCGAGGATGGTGTTTCTAGTATTCTGTTGTATGCCAACATTATAATTCATTTACCCAGCACCGTAATGATGAACTTTTATGTGAGTTTCAGGTTTTTTTTGCTAATGTAAATAATAACCAGATAACTCATATCTTTGTATAATTCAGTGCGTGAACTGGTAAGATAAACTAGAAGTGGAATTGCGGAGTCAAAGGGTGTGTGAATTTGGATAGAAATGGCTTAACTTGGAGTTCCCATTGTGGCTCAGTGGGTTAAGGATCCGATGTTGTCTCTGTAAGGACATGGGTTTCAATCCCTGGCCTCGCTCAGTGGGTTAGGGATCCAGTGCTCTCAGACTTTTTCATCTTTGTTAATCTGTTGGAGGAGAGCTGATGTCCCATTTGTCCACTGACTTTCATCTAACTATGGGTGAATTTCATTCCCTGTCATAGGCTTATTAGCCATTTGTATTTCTTTTTATGTGAATTGCCTGTTCTTTTCCTTCTCCCTCATTTTTGCTGGACTCCTTTTTTTATTGTAGGAACTATGTCCATTAAAATAATAGACCTTTAATGTGTGGCACATATCCCCCCCCCATTTTGCCTTTTGTCTTTTGGCATTGCCCGTGCTAATTTTCATATGAGTTTTTCAGAAAATACAAAACATACTCCATGAACCTGTGCCGATGTTACCTCTTGCTGTGAAGTAAGGTGACAAAGTTCATGTTTGTGAAATGGAAAGGGTGAGCTTGCAGGCTTTGCCACAAGCCACCTTTAATTCCACCAAGGCTTTTGTCTTATGGCTATTAGAGCCAGTAGTAATGCCAGGCTTTCATTCATTCACTTGTTCACCCAACCTGGCTTCAGCCCCTGGGAGGGGCAGGGCTTAATGGTGGATCACGGGAGACAAGGATGCTTGCTCTCTATTTGCTTTAGTCTTGAGGCTGTGTGTGCAATAACATGATACTTCTAATGGCAACAGCCCCTCCCATTTGCATTAGCTATTTAGCTCTAGCATCCTTTGTATGGAGGAAGAGGCCATGGATGCGGCAGAGGCTGGCAAGAGCTCATGGTGGCCCGAGACAGAGCAGGTGCAGGGAGGTGAGAGGGAGCTGCAGAGTGGAGGATGGTAGGGTTTGCAGGACAGGTGGGCAGACCAGCTGGGACAGAGCGATGGATTCAGCATCTTTTCCTGGAACCCGGCTGCTCACAATGATTCGTACAGTGACTCAGACACTGTGATGACCTCAAGGAGTGTAAAATAAAAACACGGATCCATGCACACACACGTGCTTTCTAATTTAAAACGTTTGACAACTTGCACTGACGTGTGGACCTTTGAGGCCCTGCGTGAACTGGGACGGGGCTCAGAGCCAATGCAGAGAATGACGGAGTCAAACACTATGTTTTGTTTCTTTGCTTTTTTAGGAGGTACTTTCCCTTCTGACTAAGAGAATGAGCTCAGCCAGGGCGAATAATGCAGTCAGGCCAGAAAACACCTCTTTTAAAGAGAGCTGGTCTCTGAGCCCTCATCCTCTCTACTTAGTGGCTCCCAACATGTCTTTCCTTGTAGAATCGGGTCTTGAAGGGCCTTAAATCTCACCTTGTCAGCTCCCAACAGCCACCGCCAGTTGAGACACTGGCCCTCCCTGGAAGACCTCGTCTAGGGCCCTAGAATCTCTGCTCACATGCCTGGCATAACAAGTGCTCACCACCTCCTGAATCAGCCCAGAGCCGCCTCGGGCGTTTTTTATTTTTAGACAGTTCTTTGTGTTGATCAGAAATCCATGTCCCCAGAACCTCAGTAAACCTATGTCTTCTGAGTGTTGGGATCCACAAACCACTTTGTTCCTTCTTGCCCAGGTTCGGCCCCTTAGAGGTAGACAGTGAGACCATTTTCCCCTGGCCCTTCCACTGTTCTGTATGACACCCTGCCCCCTCTTCTGGACTCAGTCAGCACCTCTCAGGGGGGAGGCCCAGGTCACAGGAGAGCTCACCCACATGGCCAATAGGCATATGAAATGTGCTCAGCATCCTTAGTCATCAGGGAAATGCACAATGAGATGCCACTACCCACCCCGCTGCAGTGGCTAAAGTGGAAAATACTGACAATACTGAGGGTTGGCCAGGTTGTGGAGCACCTGGAAGGCTCAGTCCCTGCTGGGGGTGGATGGGGGGTGTAAAATTGTGCAGTTGCTTTGGAAAACCATTTGCCAGTACCTACTGAAACTGAGTGTATGACTACTCTGTGGCCGAGAAATCCCACATCCTCAGAAAAAAATAAGTGATTATTCCTACCCAGAGACATTCATAGCACTACTTATAATTGCCAAATGCTGGAAATAACTTAAATGTTCCTTACCAGTAGAAGAAATAAATCAATTTTGGTCTAGTTCGTGTGATGCGATACTACACACCAATGAAAAAGAATGGACCACAACTCTTTTTTTTTTTTTTTGTCTTTTGTCTTTGTCTTTTTAGGGCTGCACCTGTGGCATATGGAGGTTCACAGACTAGAGGTCGGTGTATCAGAGCTATAGCTGCCAGCCTACACCACAGCCACAGTAATGCCACATACAAGCCTCATCTGCGACCTACACCACAGCTCACGGCAACACCAGATCCTTAACCCACTGAGCGAGGCCAGGGATTGAACCCACATCCTCACGGATCCTAGTCGAGTTTGTTAACCACGGAGCCACAATGGGAACTCCTGGACCGCCACTCTTAACACGCAGTGAGGATGAATCTCACAGGTGTCATATTGAGTGGAAGGAGCCAGACATAAGAACATGCCCCCTGGAGGTGACCATTAACATAATGTTCAAAAACAGTTCAAGCCAATCTATTGGAAGGACTTAAAAGTCTGAACCTTTGAGGGAGATGGACTTGGGGAGGGATGAGAAAGCGTTCTGTTCTGAGGGGTTGGAAACGGGCTGTGTCTTCATCTGTATGGTGCTTATATAGGTGGACGCATGTGGGAAGATAGAGTGAGCTGTGCTCTTAAGACTTGCCCCCTTGACTGTGTATGACCAATGCCTTTTCAGAAAAGAAAAATCATCATAGCCCCCAGTGCAAGAGCGGGGGCCCGGAGCTGAGCTCCAGCCTGATGCCAAGCAAGACTGTCATTGCCCTTGCTTCGCCCACTGTACCTGTATTAATGCACAACCTTGGGGGCCAATGCCTCACTCTGTTGTTGTGCGCTGCATGCACAGTCACTTGAGAACCCCTAAACCTGGCTGCCCCGTGCGTCCACCCATCGAATGCTTGAAGGATCAGCTTATTGGGCTGGTGCTTCCTGGGGCTGAGGGAAGGGAAGGAAAGCAGCCCTCCGATCTGTACTTGATCTCACGGCCTCTTCATAACACCCCATCGGAGGTACAGGTTGTGCCCTCGATTTACAAACGAATCCATGAAGCTCAAAGGCCTGATGCTGCCCAGCCACTTAGAGCCAGGGCGGGGATGTTAGCCCAGGCCAGCAAGACTCTGAGTCCTTGCCTTCAGCTTTCACCAGGCTGCCCGAGGAGGAGACATCATCTGTTAAGAGGGGCTAATGGCCCAGCTCAATCCCCTTTGAGGGTGGTGGGTGGAGATGTGTGGGACAGCAGCCCCAGGGATTTCTGTGTGAGTCTCATCCTCCCGACTTAATTGTAAGCTTCCTGGGGGCCAGGTCTCTCCTGTTAATTTCTGTCTCTTCCACATAAGCCCCCTATGCCCTGTACACAGTGGGTACTCAGTAAACATTCACTTAGTCATGGACACTGAAATCCAGAGAGACAGAGCAACTTGCTTGGGGCCACGCAGCAAGTCCTCAAGCAAAGTCAGGACTTGTAATCAAGTCCCCTGACTCCTACCCCAGTGTCCCTCTGCCAGTGTACAATGGCCCCAGCTTCCTACAGACCCCAGACCCCAGGGACTGGAGAGCCCCTGAAGATACAAGGGAAGAAAAGGACCGTCCCAGGTGATCCAAGGCTGAGTCTAGGCCTGGAGCCATCCGGATGTGTGTCCTGGGAAGAGGGCTGGTGAAAGGTTGTAGGTTGTACTGTTGTGTGGCGGCCTCCTTTCAGAAACATACTGTGCTTGGCTGAATGCTACTCAGTGGCTTTCTTGAAATTCCTAATTTTACCTTTGCATTTATATGTTTAAGTGAAGCCCCATGGACAAGGGCACATGCACCGGGGCTTGGCGCCTCAGCTCACATGAGGTCACATCTCCTGCTGCCTCTCTGCTTCCCGGGGATGGGTTCTCACCCTCTGGCTGCCTCACCCCTGGGTCCCACCGGCCTCCACCTCCCCTCCCCTGCCAGCTACCACTAGGGCTCTTGCCCCGGGTGCGTTCAGCTGGCAACTTTGCGGGGCAAGCTCCTTGCCCTCCCCTGATCCAGGGACCTAGTGCTCTGGTGCAGAGGTTGGGACAGCCATGGGATCGCCCATCTCCATGTGGTGGGACAGTACACTGCTGGAAGGGGAGATGCCTGGCTCAATTGCTGGCACCCCACCCGGGCAGGGCATGTCTGTCCTGCATCTGTCAGTGTAAGAGAAGCCTACAGCAGAGCGCTGACGTGCATGCTCTGAGTCACAACGCTCGGGCCCCTGTGTAGATCATGATACTCAATAATATATTTATTTTATTTTATTATTTTATTTTATTTTTATCTCCTTTGTCTTTTTAGGACCCCAGGCTAGGGGTCCGATTGGAGCTGAAGCCTCTGACCCATGCCACAGGCACAGCAACGCAGGATCCGAGCCACGTCTGCCACCTACACCACAACTCACAGCTCTGCCACAGCTCACAGCAATGCCAGATCCTTAACCCACTGAGTGAGGCCAGGGATCAAACCCACATCCTCATAGATGCTTGTCAGGTTCGCTAACCTCTGAGCAATGATGAGAACTCCCTCAATAATACATTTTAAAGACATCATGACAGCTCAAGACAGAGACCATGAGAGGAAGGGAAAATTTTATGTCTTGATACCTTCAGTGGCACTTTTTCCCTCCATTTTTGAACCCAGGACTTCACAGCCCTCTTTTACACTGGACCCAGAAAATTCTGTAGCCGGTCTTGCCTGGAGGATCTTTATCAGGGCACGGAGAGCGTTCAGGTCGTCATTCAGGGGCTCCTGAGGATGCGAGGGGGCAGGGGATTCAGACCTGGGTGCTGGGTGAGCTCGGCTTCCTCGAGTCTATCTGGATCCCATCACAGGTGACATCATGCCAAGGTACTCTCACTTCTTGCCCTGCAGGGGACATGAAACTGCAGGGATAAAAGTGGCTGTTTTCTTTTTTTAAGTTGCAAAAGCCTGTGTGCTTTGGAGTGGTTTTTGGTATAGCATCGCATTCTATGACTCTGTTCTAAAACCAAAACACTGAGGAATTTAAGTCCCACAAACTTCCATTACGCACTCATCTACCCCTTCCACACGCCATCACCCCCCACTCAGGGGAGGGACAGCTGACTTTCTTCCCCTTGGGGTCGCTGGGCTGGGATAGGCTCCAGGGGCCTGTGCCCCTGACTGACCTGCAGTAACAGCGCCTTTGGCCTGAGCTGTGCTGAGACGCAGCGCAGGTCAGATGTGATGCTGCTCTCACCCAGTTCAGCCTGGAGACTGGGAGGTGTGGGCACTGGCCCCTCCACTGGGCAGGGAAGCACTGGCTTTCCTAGGGCTGCACATGAGGCTGCGGGAGCAGAGAGGCCATGACTCTCCGGTAAGGAGGCTGGGGGCCTGCGAGGAGGCACAGGGCATGGAGGCAGGGAGAGGACGCTCCAGCCTGAGGGGACCCTGTGTGCTCCAGACAAGTGGCCGGTCCAGCCGGAAGGGAAAGGCCTGTGCTGGGATTAGAAGCTGGGGGTGGCACACAGGCCCACCAGGTCTCTGATGGCCTCAAACCCCGGGCTGGGGAGTTTGCTCTCCGTCTGTCATAATGGGGGCTGTTGAAAGTGGCTTGCAGCTTGGGGGCAGCATCAGAACTGATTTTCACAGAGATCGTTCGGAGGCTGAGTTGAATGTGGACAGGAAGGTAGAGAAACTGAAGCAAGGAGCTGGGTTGGGCAGGCTGTCGCGAGGACACAGATCCAGAGAAAAGGGCAGTGGCCATGAAGAGGGAGAGGAAGGGTGGATACACAGGGAAGTCTAGTCACAAAAGGACCAGCGTGTGTGATTCCACCCCAACGAGTCACCTAGAGTAGAGCAGAGTCATAGAGACAGAAAGTAGAATGGTGGCTGCAGAGGCTGGGGGAGGGCATGGGAGAGGGCATGGGGGTGGTGAGGGCTTAAAAAAGGACAGTTCCACTTGGGGAAGATGGACACGTTCTGGAGACGGGTGGTGGTGATGGTTGTACAGCAGTGTGAGAGACTAAAGCTTGTACAACGGTACATGTGCAATGGTTAGTTTCATGTTTGTGCATTTTACCACCATCTATCCACCACCAAAACCCTATAACATTCAAAAGAGTAAATGAGAGCGAGGGAGCACAGATTGCCAGGCTTGGGGACCCAGCAGAGCTGAGGGAGTGGGAGGGCAGAGTTCAGGCTGACCCCCTGGCATCTGGCCTGGGTGGCTGAGGGCAGCGGGGCGAGGATGTGGTGGTGAGGTGGCCGCACTCAGGGTGGAGTGTGTTGAGGCTCAGGGACTCCAGGAAACACGCCCATCAGGGAGCCTGGGCTGGAGAAACCATGCGGGAGTCATCAGTGTATCACTGGTACCTGACCCCACGCGGAGATGAGAACCCCCAGGGGAGTGTGAGATGTGAGAGAACAGTGGCCAGAGGAACAGGTGGGCCACGAAGAACCATCATCAAGCAGAGTGAGAAGGAGTGGGGAGAAAGGAAGGAGGCAAACCGAGACGGTCTCGTACTTGTTTGGCACAAGGAGCAAGAACTCGTGTGGTACCTGAGTGCAGTGAGGAGGCGGGCGGGTGGGGGTCTCCTGAGGATTGTGGGAGGACGGGGGTCTCATGGGACTCCAACAGCAACCCAGGCCTGAGGCAGCAGGGACCGGGCCCTTCTGGGCTCACAGGGCTCTCCATCTCTCCACCCCACGAGCTCACCTTCCAGATTCCCTCCCAGAGCCCCAGAAGGACCCAGCCCTGCTACACCTAGACTTTGGACTTCCAGCCTCCAGAACTGAGAGACAAGGAATTTCTGCTCTTTAGGCCCCTCTGTTTGGGGTACATCATTAAGCTGTCTCAGAAACCAATACAAATGCCAAGCAATAAAGGAACTCATTTAGGTAAATCACTTAAAAAAAAAAAAAAATCCAGGCCACTGCATAGGTCATTGACCAGTCAATCAGTTGGCTGCCCTTGAGCCAGGCACCCACTCTGATCAGTCAGCGGAGGGGCGATCACATGACATGAAGCATGGCTGCCCCCAGAGATGCCCCTTAGAGGAGGGCAGCGGGGAGACAGCTCTCTCAGGGGGAACAGGGGACATCTCAGCCACCCTCGTGTCCCCGGAACCCATGGAAGAGAGAGGCGCAGGCTTCAGTGATGAGGACTCATGGCCTAAAATCCCTTTGGCAAAAGTGTCTTCCAAAAGCCAAGAGGAGACAAAGATAGGAGAGGGCTTGTGAAGAATCCACTTTATTTGTAAATCCACCTCCCTTCCTCTGGCATCAACATGTTCACTGCGGTTGAGATAACAAGATAGCATAACTGGAAAATATTCATTCGAGCTCGTGACTCAGCGCTTCCTGACCTCAGGGAAGTGCAGTGCGTAAAGCAAGATGCCCTCCTGCCCAAGGTTCCCCCGGGTGGTTGGGGGGGCCTGAGCAGAAGTGAGAGCATCTCCTTGCCATGAAAGATTTCAAAGCGCATTTGGTTCTCCAGGAGCTTCCGTGCCTCAGAGCTGTCATTGCTGAAGCTTCCAGATGGATGGCCTGAGCCCTCGGCCCACTCATTTTTACTCTCCAACCTGCCAAGGTTGACTTCCTGGCACAGTTTGTGGGCAATTGTTTTTCCTATGTAGCAGCAGCTTAAGGCTCCTGCCCTTGGGAAGCAGAAAGGCCAGATAGGCCGTTAGCGTGAAATACACACCAGGTTCGGAAGATGGCAGTTTTTAAAGGTGTTTTACAGGCGTCAAGTGTCCGTGTCTTTTCCTCACCAGCTCTTACTCAGGAACCCTTTATAAAGCAGGCAGCGACAGCGGCACCGTGCTGCTTCGGGCAGGCCCTCCTGGAGTCCTGGCAGCAGCATCACCTCCTCCTGCCCATCCTTCCCTCTTGGTTTCCAGCCCTCCCACATCTGTCCATTTTCAAGTGCGGAAACAGGGGCTGCGAGAAGAGAAAAGGCGGGCCTGAAGTTCCAAGGACATTAGATGAAAACCCAAGGGTGCTCCTGTCCTTCTAGTCCCCTGGGGCCACGACAAGAAGACACAGGTCCTTTCATTACCGTCTGATGACAGTGCATGGAGTGGGGGATGGGGGCGCGACCCTGCAGCCGTGCGACGGCAGCGTCATAATAGTGACTAATATTTGCGGAGCCTGAACTGACCACACCCCGCCCCAGGCTTTTGCACCTTATCTGCTTGCTGCCACTTAATCCTCAGAGCTCCCTGTGGGGTGAGCGCTGTTACCCTCTCACCATATAGATGAAGAAACTCAGGCCAGTGATGTGCAGCTTTCTATTTCAGCAGCTGAATCCTTTGTTCAAGGGAAATTTTACCAGGAAGCCTCAATAAATCAGGCAGGTCCAGGGCGAACCCGCTTGCTGAGCCTCTCCCACTCACCCCCTTGTGGGGGCTCTGGAGAAGCTGTCTCAGAGCCTGGGATCCGCCCTGAGCACAGTTTAAAGACCACCCAAGGTGGGGGGGGGGGGGCAGGGGGACAGGTTCTAAGCAGAATTTCCCAGTCCATTTATGCTCATTTTACAGATGAGCAAACTGAGGCCCGGAGGAGGGGAGGGATTTAACGAGGGTCACCCAGGGAGTTAGAGCCACAACTGATGCTCTGGCCAGAGTTCTCTGAATCTCAGGCCTGTGTCCATCAGTGACACCTCTTTTACCAGAAAACAGAGGCCTTTTACTAACAGCTAAAATGCCATCTCATGGAGTTCCCGTCGTGGCGCAGTGGTTAACGAATCCGACTAGGAACCATGAGGTTGTGGGTTCGGTCCCTGCCCTTGCTCAGTGGGTTAACAATCCGGCGTTGCCGTGAGCTGTGGTGTAGGTTGCAGACGCGGCTCAGATCCTGCGTTGCTGTGGCTCTGGTGTAGGCTGGCAGCTACAGCTCCGACTCGACCCCTAGCTTGGGAACCTCCATATGCCGAGGGAGCGGCCCAAAGAAATAGCAAAAAGACAAAAAAAACCAAAAAAACAAAAAAATAAAATGCCATCTCTTCCAAGCCGTCTTTTTTTTTTTTTAATGATTTTTATTTTTTTCCCATTGTAGCTAGTTTACAGTGTTCTGTCAGTTTTCTACTGTACAGCAAGGTGACCCAGTCACACACACATGTATAAGTACTTTTTACTCACATTATCATGCTCCATCATGAGTGACTAGATAGAGTTCCCAGCCCAAGCCGAGCTTGCAGTGGGCTCTGTTAACATGCTCCTTTCACCCCTTCCTGCCCCGTCTCCCCACCACCTCCCAGTTGTCCCCCCATCACCAATCACAAGGGGAATCTCGCTTTAGAGAAACCATCCCCGAGAGCCAAGTGGATGAGTGTGGCTTGAAGCTGACAGCTTCATAGTTTACCTAAGGCGTTCTCCGTTCCTCTCAGCTTATTTAATGTAATGCCTCATCACGCTGTAATATTCACAGGACACTTGACATTAGAAAGGGCCTTTTAAATCCTCTGAAATAGGACTTTCAAGTTCATTGGCACCTGGGAGGGTGTAAGTGGAACATTAAGCTTCCTGTCCGCGCTAAGAGGGAGCCTCCTGCAGGAAGCGTAATGATGGCCTCCCTCAGGGTGGCCTCTCCAAGGTGGCCTGCCACCCAGCCCCATCCCACCTCCTCTCTTCTTGCTCCTCCCTGCCCCTTTGTCCCCACTGGCTTTGCCGTGGATTCCTCTCTCCCCGAAACCTGGCTCGTCCCTTCTCCAGGGTACGTCCACGACTTTTCTTAAGGGTTTTAGTGCAAACCTTCTAGAAGAAATAAGTCGGCTGGCCAAGGTAACAAGCATGGGACACTCCCAGGGTCCCAAAACTGTCCCGGCTGGCCCCATTCCCCATCCTTTCTTGTTGCATCTGACGGGCTCCTTCATGTGATCTGGAGGTGAGTCTAAGGCTATGTTTCCTAAGACTTGTGGCGCGAGACTCCAACTCCAGGAGCGGTTTCTCAGAGGCGTAGTTTCATGGTCCAAGGCAAGGGGGAGTCCTACTTGTCCCCTGCCCCGCTCAGCAACCACCATCTGATGTGGGGAAGCACAACAGTTTTGAGAAGTCAGGCAGCCCAGAGTCCTGTGCAGGTTCATACAACCCAAGACTGGTTTGAGCACCAGAAATGTGTTTGGCAGCCCACATAAGAGCTGCTAGTTCAGAGGGTCTCCCTGAATTGGTTCTGGAAGCCTCCGAGCCCTTTGCTAGGGTCCTCCTGGCCCTGGCATAGAGATCATAGGGCTTCTCCTGGCTCTACTCAGGAAAATCCAAATTAGGTTATTCTCTGAGAGCCTTCAGGAAGGGTTGTTTTTTTTTTTTTTTTTTTTTTCCTTCATCTATACCAGAGCATTGTCAGCTGCTTGTGCTTTCTTTGGAAGTAAATAGAAATGAATCAAGGGGGGCCCATTTATGGTCTGAACATTGCATTCTTGGGGTCTGGTCAAGGGAAGACGTCAGGCCAAGCTGAGCCATTCTGAGCATAAAGGATGGTGTTTTCTGTATTTGGGAAGCAAGTCCTCTCTTATCACGCCAGCTGTCACACGCTCAGATTTCTCCTGCAAATATGCCCACACATGCACACACTTACATTCATAACACCTATCCCTGCTTTCTGAAACGCAGGCTTCTTCTGGGAGCCGAGTGAACTTTGGGTTTAATTTGCTTTTTATTACTTGCATTGTTTTTTGTTAACAACGCATCCCAGCTTTCCAATGGATGAGCTGGTTGTCTTTTCCTAGTGGTTGTTTCTCTCTGGAAAATTCCATCGGTCATTTCACAGCTGAGTCATGGGTTTTGTCTGTGTTTGTTTGCATCAGGGTCTAAAACCACACGCTGCTGGGAAGAAAGTGATATTGATTGTATTCGTTTGCTGGGGCCGCCCTAACGAAGCACCAGGCGCTAGGCCTCTCCTGGTGGTTGGCTGGTCATCGTTGGTGTCCCTTGGCTTGTAGAAACACTCCCCCAACTCTGCCTTCATCCTCACAGGTGTTCTTCCCATGGGCCTGTCTGTCCAAATTCCCCTTTTTTGGAAGGACACCAGTCCAGTTGGATTAGAGGCCCTCTCTGGCCCGACCTCGTCCAAACTTAACATCCGCAGCCAGCCCCGTTCCAAGTCACATCACCTTCTTACTTAGAATGTGGTGCTGGCTTACTGAGGTACCAGGGGGCTTAGAACTTCAACTTATGGGAGTTCCCGTCATGGCACAGTAGTTATCGAATCCAACTAGGAACCATGAGGTTGCGGGTTCCATCCCTGGCCTTGCTCAGTGGGTTAAGGATCTGGCGTTGCCGTGAGCTGTGGTGTAGATCGCAGACACGGCTCAGATCCCGCGTTGCTGTGGCTCTGGTGTAGGCTGGTGGCTACAGCTCCGATTCGACCCCTAGCCTGGGAACCTCCACATGCCACGGGAGCGGCCCAAAGAAATAGCAAAAAAAAAAAAAAAAAAGAACTTCAACTTAGGAATTTGGAGGGGACACAGTTCAACCCATAACATTTATTCTGCAGCATTAAAAAGAAAAAGCCCCTAGGTTGTGCCTTACCCCTTAGCCTGTCAGTCTCAGAAACAAAGGCTGAGAGCACGGCTCACATAGGCTCAAGGACAGGTGGAAACGGGCTCAGTCACAGAGATGCCAGCCGCTCCTGCAGCAAGCTGACACTATCCCTTTTCCAAAAGAAGAGCCCAGTATGTCAGCAGGGAGGTCTGACTGGACCGCTAATGGCAGGTGAGAACTGGAATTGGGTTCATTTCAGTCCAAACCTTCCTGCTGTGTATGCAGCCCTGGGTCAGGCCCTGGGGAGAGTGGGATGGGCTTCCTCCAGGCCCTGCCCAGGCCACAGGAGATAGACGTGAGCTGCGTGGAGAGGTGCGGACCCAGTGCTATGGCCATGATAAACTTTGCTCCGTGAGGGGACACCAAGGCTTCACAGAAGATGTGACATATGAGCTGGGCTTGTCATGTTATCAGTTCCAGCCATGCCGGAGGACAGAAGGGCTCAGGGCCCCATAGTGTCTCTGGGTGAGAGGTAGTGGGGAGCAGTGGGGTCCAATGACAGGGGTCCTGGGTCAAGCCCTGGGCCATCCCTCACTCTCTTCATTGATAAAATGGTTTAAGTTAAAAGACTCGATTTCCAGGTGGGATCTCAGGGTCACATGAGTTCACAGATGTGAAAGTGGCATGGTTATGGATGCGTGAGACGGGATGGAGACACAGTGGTTAGGTGTCACCTGTGACGTGGGCATAAGCAGCTTTCTCTAGTGAGAGAGCAGCCTGGGAAGTAGTGGCAGCCCTGCACCCCATCTCCCTGGACCCCCTGGGTCCATCCCTTCCTCCCTCTGAGCCAACTCCCAGGGGAGTGAAATAAGGGGTCTGAACGAGGCAGGCTCCTTCTGGCTGTGACCTTAGGTGACTATGAAAAGGCACTGGATACAATGGCCAGAGCAATGTGGTCTTAGAAAGCCAGCAGACCTGGGTTCAAATGGTTGTCCTGCTGCTGCAACTAGTGTGGTTGGTTGGCATGAGTCACCCACCTTCTCTAACCTCAGCATCCTCTTCTGCAAGATAGAGACAAATGCCTAACTCAGAGGTTAAATTAGAAAATCCTGGTGAAGGGCTTAATATACAGCTTGGCTATGGTAGTAAAAGTTAGCTCTGACCATCCGCTGCTTTCTAGAGGACTGAACGAGAGAGGTTGTGGGGAAGGCCCTGCCTACAGCAGGTATACAATTAACCATTGACCTCCCCCTGTTTTTAAGATCAGCCTTAGCAGAGTTTCGAGGGTTCATGTTTTCCATGGGGCCGCGAGGTGAAGGGTGGAGGGTTGTACAGAAAAGCATTTAAACTACTTGAAGAATAAAATAGTTTTCAGGCACTCATAAGCCATTTATAATCACCTATTTCTTGTAACTAATGGCCAGGCCAATTACTACAATTACAATCTGTTAAATTGAATGCCCTCAGGTCTTTTCCTCTGCACAGTTTATTAGAGAATCAGTCCAACTTAGGGCTGGATTCCACTCCAGTAATTATTATCCTGACAATTCATAAAACATGCCCGTGCCACCGTATGTGACAAGCATCGATTTGCTCTGAAAGCAAGTCCAAGAAGAGTCTTTCTAAGATCTTTCTCTTTCTGGCAGGTCATAGATCAGCACAGCAAGTTCTTCTGCAATGTCGTACAGACGAGAACTAGAAAAATACCGTGACCTGGATGAAGATGAAATCCTTGGAGCCCTAACGGAAGAAGAGCTCAGGACCCTAGAAAATGAGCTGGATGAGTTGGACCCTGACGTGAGTAGGCATTAAAGGGGACACGTTGTCACAGGTGCAAGAGCAGCAACCTTTACCACCTGGCAGGGGCGGGGGTTGGGGGCGGCAGCAGGTGCAGACTTCCTGCAGTACCACGTCCCCTTTCCTTCTATGGCCGTGGCATTGCCTTTATAGGTGTGTGTGCGTGTGTGCATGTGTGTTGTATTAGTCAGGGTTCTCTAGAGGAACGGAACTAATAGGGTACACACACACACGCACATATATATACACATATGTAGAAAGAGATTTATTATAAGTAATTGGCTCACATGATTACAGAGGCCAACAATCCCAAGATCTGCAGTTAATAACTGGAGGCCCAGGAGAGCTACTCGTGTCATTCCAGCTTGAGTCCAGAGACCTGAGAACCAGGACAGTGTAGTTTCAGTCCAATACCTGGAAGGCTGGAGACCCAGGAAGGGCTGGTGTTTCAATTCAAATCCAAAGGCAGAGGGGAATAAATACCCAGTTCAAGGCAGTGAAGCAGGAGGACATTCCCTCTTGATGACAGGCAGAGGGAGTGTCAACTTTTTTTTTTTTGTACATGTATTTAGACCCTCAACTGATCACATAGAGCCCACCTATATTAGGGAGGACAATTTGCTTTACTCAATCTGCCAATTCAAACGTTAATCTCATCCAGAAACAGCCTCAGAGACACAACTGCGATAATGTTTAGTCAAATGTCTGGATACCCCATGGCCCTGTCAATTTGACACATAAAACTTAGCATCACAAGTCCAGGAGTTCCCACTGTGGTACAACGGAAAAGAATCTGACTAGGAACCATGAAGTTGCGGGTTCGATCCCTGGCCTCGCTCAGTGGGTTAAGGGTCTGGCATTGCCATGAGCTGTGGTGTAGGTCGAAGACGAGGCTCAGACCTGGCGTTGCTGTGGCTGTGGCATAGGCCAGCAGTTGTAGCTCCAATTAGACCCCTAGCCTGGGAACCTCCATATGCCACAGGTGTGGCCCTAAAAAGCAAAGAAAAGAAAGAGTCCACTCCTAGTCACCTTGGTATCCATAACATCTCCTTAAACCATACTCATCTCCATATAAAGAAAATAACGGGAGTTCCCGTCGTGGCGCAGTGGTTAACAAATCTGACTAGGAACCATGAGGTTGCGGGTTCGATCCCCGGCCTTGCTCAGTGGGTTAAGGATCCGGCATTGCCATGAGCTGTGGTGTAGGTCATAGACGCAGCTCAGATCCCGCGTTGCTGTGGCTCTGGCGTAGGCTGGTGGCTACAGCTCCGATTAGACCCCTAGCCTGGGAACCTTCATATGCTGCGGGAGTGGCCCAAGAAATGGCAAAAAGACAAAAAAAAAAAAAAAAGAAAAGAAAATAACAAGGTCATAATTCTGCCTGACATGATGCAACTATCCCATGTACAAACTGGGCAGAAAAAGAGGTAAATGTCCTTGAGTAATGTTTACTTTTCTCCTCGATATCCCATAACTGAAGTGCTATCATGTCCAACTAAGAATACCTACATACTACAGTCTGAAATCGATGCCTCTGATATTGCAGTGCCTCTTAAGAGAATAAGAGAGGGAAGAAAAACAAAGATATTTACTTAATACGTAAACTCACATACACAAACATGTTTACAATAAAACACAGGAGACATGCGACAGTCTTGTTCTCCTTTCTCTCACTGGTCACATGGTCATAGCTGGTGTTGGTAACTAACTACCTTCGTCCACTACCCATGCCGTACTCCCTTAGCCTTCAGCAAGCACCTTTGCTGGTTGTGCTTCTTCACCTGGTGGGCTGACTCTAACCTTGACTCCTGAAGGGCCTGGACCATTGGGAGTCTGACCTAACTGCGTGGTTACAGTTTTCCACCGACTTTAACCAGAGGGCCTGGCGATGCTCAGAAAGCCCTAAGGGGTCTCCGGTATTGCAGGCATCCTCTTCCTTACCATTGCTGTGCCGTGGTGGAGCAGCAGGCTGACCTCCCCTGGGTAATCGGGACCAGTCTCCCCAGCCAGTCCAGAAACTCCCTTCTCTGCCTATTCATTCAGAGGCATGAGGAGCCCAACGTGGCCGGGTGGCCATCTTAATTTCCAATCTGCTGGAATCATTGCTGTGTCTCCTGGTGCAAGCCTCCCTCCCTTTGGAACTGAGACCTCGAGACCAGCAAAGACTTAAGTTGACAGGGACAGGGTGTACAGCTTTTGCCGGTATATCAGTAGAGGTACCAGGGGTGATGGTGAGTGGTCCTACTATAGTGACTGAGAAAGCAAGGACGAGGAGAAGCTCTTTCTCTTGTTTGATGTGTTCATTATTGCCTTTCATAGGTAGCACGCAGAAGTATGTTTCATGCTCAGACTTCTCCTCTGCAGTCAGGTTACAGCATCACAGGGCAGGAGGCTCCTTGGTCATGTCTGCGGTTTGGCCAGGCCCTGGGGAGCCGTGAGCAGGGACCTTCATCCTGTCTACATCCCCGGTCCCCAGGCCAATGCCCAGCACAGAGGAGGCGGAGAATGGATGATGTTGAATTAAGTGAATTTTCCATTCGAGATATTTTTAAATGAAAAATGAGCTACTTCATGCCTTAAAAAAAGACTTGTCACTGCTCAACTCTAGCGTAACAGTGACCCGTAAAGAAAACAGTATTCTACCATTTCACTAATGCTCAAGTCACTGCAGCTAGTATAGACAAAATGTAAGGTAGCAGGAGATAAAGCAGAACTAGAGGTGGGGTGTCCCAGGTGTGTCTTATATCCACATGGCCTTGAACCAGCTGCTGTCCTTCCTGAGGCCTCCGTGTTCCTATCCATGAAGTAATAGATTTGGTCGGTCCCATTTGGGGCTAAGCTTCCATAAGCTTATAACCCAAATTCAATTAAAGGGATTCTTTTTAGATAACCCAGAATCCTTATCTAGGGGTCCTGGGCCCAAGCCCCCACAGAGTGTCAAGCCCCCCCAGCAGCATGTACCCATCTTGCTGTTTGTGACTCCCCTGCCCCCACCCCCACCCAGCTAGGAGGTGATGGTCCCCCGGGGAGGCTGCTGGGGTTGTTTAGAAGCAGCGTTAGTGGGAGAGCCTTGGACTGTTCCTTCCCCTACCTAGCAGCCAAAGTTTCCACGAAAATAAGTGAAGTAGGTAAGAAGCGATCAAACTTTCAGCTTTATTGCTATCAAGCTATTCTCTTCTTTTTTAAAATGTATTTTTTCATTGAAGTTGAAAAAAACTACATTTTTTCATTGTAGTTGATTTACAATGTGGTGTTAATTTCTGTTGTATAACAAAGTGACTCAGTTGTACACAGATACATACGTTCTTTTTAATATTCTTCTCCATTCTGGTTTATACCAGGATACTGAATAGATTCTGTTCTAATTCAATCCTAGATCACTGTCATGTAGATTAAAAAAACAGATTGTTTTAAAAAGTGAGAACAAAAAGAAGGTTGTAGCGACTTCTAGCCAGTTCAGTAAACAGGACTCGGTTGTCTGCACCTGACGGGCCCTGTGACGCCACCAACAGAGAACCTGGTGGGGCCGCTGCCCTCCTGGAGCTCTGTCCAGTGGGGAGCAGGTGTCATAAACCATATCCTCAATGGGAACAGACAGGGAGCTCAGGCAGAGGATTCATTCTTTCTGGTGGAAGCTGCCCAGAGCAGGGGATACTGGAACTGGACCCTAGTTTTTCTAAGTCAAGAATAAAAACAATTCGATGCTGAGTGAAGGCTATAAGCAAAGGCTCATGCACAGAAAGTAATTGGTGATGGGGGGTTTAGGTGTGGTTTCTGTGGTTTCTGTGGAGGTTAGATGAGCCTGGAAGGGGGCTGAGGCTAGATATGGAGCGGGCTGCAGGCTGACTGAAGAGTTTGGACTTTTGTCAGCCGGTCCAGAGCCCTGAGGGGCAAGGCCTTGGGGAGCTTGCTGGCTGAGGACAGATGGCCTGGAGGCAAAGCTGGGGAGATGGGTGAGAGGTGGAAGGGGCTCCCACGGTGGTGGGAGAGCTCTTTTCTGAAGAAAGGGAAGGAGCCCTTTCCTGTCTCCATAACCCTTGGCTATCCTGCAGAGTTTTTGCTGTTCCCAGGGCACAGCGCAGACCTCAGGGCCCCCACGAAGCCGGCTGCCTCTGGCCTTTGGGGCTGTTGAATTTGCCCTGAGCTCCTGGCTGGGGATGAGCTTAGATTAGGCTGTAGCTGCAAATTGGATAGGTGAGGACAAGAGTCAGAGCCACGCCTCTGACCTGGGAGTGGGGTGGGGGCAGAAGGGGGTGCCCTCTCAGAACCCCTGCTAAGGACTGCTTGAGCCCCAGCTGGGAGCTCTGTTTCACCTCTAAACTGGCAAGGGGCCACCACCCCCAATATCAGGCTATCTGGCAAATTCCCAGGGCCTCTATACCCCCCCTCCCCCGCACAGCCAGCTCCCGAGCCCTTCTCCCAGGTGACTACCCGAAAGGCAAGCATGTGCCCACTGGAAGAATGGAGAACCCAAGGTGCAGAGCTGCCTGACTTGCCCAGCGTCACAGGCCCAGAGCCTGGAGCCTCAGATTTCAAACCAGCCCCAAAGTGTGGCACCTCCCCCTCTGGCAGGAGGAAGGCAAAAATGCACTTGAATTTGGGAGCAGCGTTGGGCAATCTGAGACCTGTGATCCTCCTCCCTCTGTGGTTTCAAGTGGACGTTTTTCAAAGGCCCCTTTCCCTCTAAGTTCACGGAAATGAGAAGAGAAACCAGAGCAAGGAGAGGAGATAATGGAGGCCAGGGTTGGGTTTTGTTGCAGCCTCACAATTGGCCCTTCACCGAGCTGTCTCTGTTACCTGATTTGCAAGTCAGTAGGGGAGTTTGGAAAAGATCTAGTTGGGCCTCCCTTCTGTCTCAGAACACAAACCTTCCAGCTCGCGTTTCACCTGCCCTCAGCCCATGTTCTGAAATCACAGCACAGGGAGAGGCCAAAGGTATGCAGACCAGAGGCCTCTGAGCCCGAGAGGGGTCGCAGAGGCCAGCAGGTGTCCACCCCTCCACCTTACAGAGCAGAAACTGAGCCCAGAGAGCAGAGGGAGCTTGCTATGGTCACACATCCAGGCAGAACCAGCCCAGGACCCAGGTTCACTGGCGTCTCTCTCATACGCTATACTGGTCCTGTTTTAATTCTGGTTTAACAAGTGCTTCTATGGCACTTGCTATGTGCAGACACTGTTCTAGGCACTTTGAAAATAATTTATTCACCATCACAGTCCTTTGCAAGTGTTAGCCTCCCCATTTTACAGATGAGAAAATCGAGGCAAAGTAATTTGTCCAAGAAACTCCAGCGAGGCCATGGCAGAGCCATGATGCAGTTCTAAGAGTTCACGTCTTTGTCCCACCCCTGGAAGGCCTCACTGGGATCTTCAGGAACATAGTCTGAGCCACAGATGTGCTCTGGGTGTGTAGCTGGGGAGGGTGCTGCATGCAACACGATCCCCTTTTCTTCCTAGCAGCACCTTGAGATGCAGAGGCCCTTGTTCAGTCCTGGCTCTGCTCCCAGTTTAGGCAACTGCTTTTCCCTCTTTAGGTCTCAGTTTCCTCTCTGCAAAATGGACACGGTGGGCCTAGTTGCTCGCTGACACCCCCCCTCCCCCGCCTCCAGCTCTAACCGTCTCTGAGTTGATGAGCAATTCCTGGCTGTCTTATGACCTGAATTCAGCTAACAGGTAATGTTTCAGGGGCTTCTGTTTTCAGTGATGCAATTGTTAAGCCCCAGGGTCATGTGACAGAGTAGAGTACTCTGAGTTGGAAAGCAGCTTTGTTTGTAACAAAGGATTCCAAACGTGTGCACATTAAAAAAAAAAAAAAAATCCCTGAAACTTTCTCTCTGTTACTCTGTGGCCTGGAAAAACTGGAGCTTATCATGAGATTGTTGCACTTGGACTCCCACGGGAGAGGAATGCTCCATGTGCTAAAAGTATCCACTGTTGACTGATTCCCCAAGAGGATCTGTCCTTTCTTGTCTCTCTGGAGTTAAGTGGATGCTGATGCTGCTCTGAAGCCGAGCCAGCTCCTCGGTTCAGACTGCCTTTGTACCCGGCGACGGGGAAAACGGGCAGCATCCAGTGACGTCTGAGAATGACAAGTCACACGGTGACGTGGGCAGGGTACCGTCCACATGCTTTAATAGCATCCACAGATAGTTGACATTTACTGGGGAAAAGCCCTGCACGGATTAGCTCATTTAGTCCTCTGAGAGGTTTGGTTATCTGCCCCATTTTAAAGATGGGGGAAAGGAGTTCCCGGGTCGTGGCTCAGTGGTTAACGAATCCGACTAGGAACCATAAGGTTGCGGGTTCGATCCCTGCCCTTGCTCATTGGGTTAAGGATCCAGCGTTGCTATGGTGGTGTAGGTTGCAGACACGGCTCGGATCCCACGTTGCTGTGGCTGTGGCGTAGGCCAGCAGCTATAGCTCCGATTCGGTCCCTATCCTGAGAACCTCCATATGCCGCAGGAGCGGCCCATGAAATGGTAAAAAGACAAAATACATAAATAAATAAAGTTGGGGAAACTGAGGCTTAGAGACACGAAGGAACCTGCGCAGGGTGCAACGTGGGTGGAGCTGGGATTCCAGCCCAGACAGCCTGACCAGCAGCCTGCGATGATAAGGACCATGTCCTGTGGGCACGTCGGGGACCGGCCTGGAAGGAACCCAGAGAACAAAGTGGGGAACTGCCAGCAAATTACCAGCAAACTATTTTCTCTAATTCAGCTTCCTTTGCAGGTGTTATTTTCACCATAAATACAAACCTTAAAAAAAAGAAACCACCCGCACAAAGAATGTAACTATGAATGTTCCTTGTTAACGAGGATTTGAGGAAAAGGAATAATGTTTTTTAGTGTCTCGGCAAAAGGATCCAAATATTTGTAGGAGAGAAGATGCTAGGACAGATAATCCCCAACTTATAAAGAAATCGGATCCTGGACGTCTGCTCTTGGGAAGCTGGGACCCATTGTGACTGTAGAAACTACAAGGGGAAACCACAGGTTTCCTGGAGGCCTGAAATAATAATCATAATAAAACTGTAGCTATTTTCTGTGGAGCTCTTCTTCCAGGCCAGGTGCCGTGGCAAGTATTTTTGTGGGTATCATCTCAGAAAATCTCCACGAGGATCCTGTCAGAGAGATCCTCACAGGTTAGGGTTAAAACCAGTCTAAGAATAGGAAATGCATGCCCAGAATCACACAGCGAGGCGATGACTAAATTCAGGCAGACCTGCCTCCCTCAGCCCATAATGTGTCAGGAGTTCTGAGAACAGGGAACCAGGAACTGCAGGGAGAAGTGATGAGGAGAAAACGGAAAACTGCGGACTCTCAGCATCAGAGAGACACTGAGAGATGATCCAACACCCCTCCCAGCCGCCGCTGTGCGTACAAACACAGCGCAGATCAAGAAACCCTGATTTACAGAGTTCCGCCCACACACACATCATTCACCGGGTGCTTTATGCATTTCTTCAAATCCTCACACCAACCCTTTGAGGTAAGTGGTATTCTCACCACTTTAGTGATGAAAAATCAAAACAACGACAACAAAAACCTTGAAGTCCAGAGAAGGGAAAGGACTTGCTGAAGGTCACACAACAAGGCAGCGACAGCATCCGGACAGAATCCCGGCACTTCCCATCGCACTGTGTGGCTTCCTCCTAGACTCCACCACATCCTCAACTCCTCCCTACTCGTGGCCCAGATCGTGTCCTACAAGCCAGAGGATGCTCTTGGCCATGCAGAGAGCAGCCACGTTTGGTCCACAAGGCCGTGGTTCTCCCTTATAACACAAACCGGCAGATTCACAAGCCCAGGACAGAAGTAAACAGTTGAAATGGAAAGAAATCAAACTCTGCTCTAAAAACAGGCTCACATCCTTAGAAGCACTGCTGGCTGTGCACGGAGCCAAGGATGGGCCTGGCGGGGTGAGGGCGGGTGAGGTCAGGTGTCACTGTGTCCCCCCACCACCACCCTCTGTCTTCTGGCCCCATGACCACCTCTCCATCCCCCTCCCCACCCCACGACCTTCCCCCAGACTGGCCTCCAGCCTCCCCACGCTGCCCTCCTCCCTGCCCCTGCAGCCCCTCCTCCCCCCTCTGCTGCTGGAGGACCTCTTAGATCTGGAGCTCTTTATGCTCAAGTCAGAATCTTCCCAACCTCCCCGCCTCCCTTGAGAAGCCTTCCTGGCCCTCCCCCTTCAAGTTCCCAGAGCAGCACCTGCCTCACTGAAGACAGTGAGCAGTTTCCCTTTTGCCTTTGACATGTTTAGCAGGAAATATGTTAAACACAGAGTAGAGTACAGAATATACTTTTGTTCCGATTATCCATATTTAATGGAAAAATGTTGCCCTATTTGATTGAAATCACCCTTAAAAAAAGAAAAAAAGATCACCATAGATAAAGTTTTAACCCTGTCTTCTCACCCCCAGTTTCTTCCCCATCTTCTCACTCTGGTTGACTCTTTCTACTTGAGAGGCAGCAAAGCAAGAACTCACAACCTCAGGCAGGTAGGATAATGAAGGAAGATGGGCCAGTTTTCTTGAGGCACAAGGCCATCTTGGCTCATCTTTTGCTTTTCCACTCTGGAAAGAAGACAACTTAGGAAAATTCTTACCGCTTCACCTTCCAGGAGGAAAACAACAACAGAGCCAATGATAAATGTTAACTGTTTCTTGGCCTCTGTGTCAGAGACAGTAGGGAGTGCTGGGGACTGAGGCAAATGGGAGAGTTTGTGTTGGGCACTTGTTGTTCCTCTCCACCAACTGTCACCCGATATTGCCACATCATCTAGCTTTTTAAAGAGATACTGGAAACATGAATTTTATGTGCAAGTTTCCTATTTGAAAATGTTGGTAGCTCATTCAAATACACAGACAAAACCAACCAAGTTTTGGCATTTGATTGGACTATAGACCTCCCAGTATCCAATTCTGACTCTGTTCATATGATAGATAGAGAGATAGATAGAAAGAAAGCACCTAGTCCAGTGCCTGGCACCTGATGGTTAATAACTATTGAACTTGAATATAGGATTTGCCCACTAGAATCTAGGGTTCTTGCAATTTGGAGCCACATTGTACCACCCCAGATAGAGGCCAGCCAGACACAGTTGTGCACGTTGTGCACTGCACAACTCCAGGAGCTACTGTTAACATAAACCAGAGAATATATACCTTTTAAGGAAATTAAGTAGAAATTGCCACTGGACACTTCTCAAATCATGACTCAACCTAGCTGCAAGGGAGCCTAGGAAAAGCAGTGCTTAATCAAAATGGCCATGTGCTCAGCTAAGAGTGGAGTGTTTTTATTACTGGAGAAGGGGAGGCTTGATATTGGGGGCAATATGAAGTCTGTCATTGTGGGTTTTCCATTGTGATGGTCTGCTGTTCTTCTGCTCTGCTGAAAGCTCAGAGGAAGAATAAGAATTGATAGGAATTTAACCAAATCTAGATCCCCAAAGAAAACATTACAAAGGTCTTATGTTCTAGCTTTGCATTTCCCAAAACCTCCATCACCGAAGACTGTTCCCACCTTTGGTACCCCCACTTTAGCACCCTTCATCATGTGTCCCCTCCCCCAGACCTGCTTGGGGCAGCAGTTGGATGGCCCAGCAAACAGCTCAGAGCAGCAGGTGTCCAAGAAATACCATCTTCTCCCAGCTAGAGCATCGGTGCTGTGTGATTCTGGACAATTCAGAACACATTTTCTTAGAACCCAGTGCTTGGTGCTGGGGGTTCAGAGAAGACTAGAATACATCCCAGCTGGCTTTGAGGGGCATTAAGTCTCCCTGGGGAGAAGGATGTAGCATAAATGTGCTCTGAGTCAATTTAGAATGAGCATTATATGAGAACTGGCAAGAGACCTCAGAAAATTTGGAAAGAGTATCACCAGATCAGTGTGGGGAGCAGTGCAAAGGCTGGACAGGGTGCCCAAGGGGAGGGCTTGGAAGGATGAATGTGGGGCAGGGCTGGGGGGGGAGGGAGGAGGGATGGAATTCCAGGCAGAGGGCACAGCCTGAGCAATGCCCTGGCAGGGTGAGGGTGTGGGGAGCGGCTGTGGAATGTGGAGTGGCCTGGAGTGGCGGGCTCATGGAATACTTCAAGATCATGGAATACTTCAAGATTGGGAGGCTTGAGTAGGTGGGGGTCAAATCATGAAAAGCTCTCTGTGCCTGGCAGAGGAATTTCATCATGATTCTGTGGGTTAGTGGAGGCGCTGAGCATTTGTGAGTGTGCTGTGGGGTGAGTCGGTCAGATGCATGAGTTGGTGCAGTCTGGCTGATCAAAGCAGGAGGAAGGAGAGGTGGAGAGGCCCAAGGCAGGGAGACCAGCCCAAGGCTGCCCTGATGGTCCCAGTAGGAGATACCACAGCTGGAACTTGTGCCTGAGGGACAAAGACAGTTCCGAACCCTGCAGCCTCAGGCTCCTTCCCCAGCCAGCCATGCCCCTGGTTCTGCCAGGCCTCTGTCTGTGCTTGTTTTCTACCCCCATAACATCCCTCTCCTCTCTGCTCGTCACCTAGTGGTTTCCTGCCTGGTCCCCTGGGTAGGAGCTGCCTCCTCCAGGAAGCCCCCATGGAGTAACCTGCTCACACTTGGGCTGGTCTCCCTCTCTGTGAGCCCCTGTGGAGTGCAATCACTCATTCATTGTCTCAGGATGCCCGGTGTACAGCACAGCAGGGAATGTGGAACCTTTTCTTCATACTTGAGGCAGAAAAGGAGGATGAGGAGGATGCTGGGAAGGAAAGGTGTGGCCTCAACTTGTGCCACGAAGCGGAGAGAAGACCCAAAAGGTGCTGTTATGACCAAGAGATCCCACCGCAAGCAACTGCTGGGCTTGGGCCACAAGGGCGCCCTTGAATGTCAGTACTAACGCCCTGTATGGCTGGCCCAGGGGAAGTGGTGGCTCTTGGGCTCCACCAGTCCTGCGGCAGGATCAGGGTGGCTGAGCCAAAGGCCTGGATCGTTCTGGAGAGAACAAGAGAGGAGGAGATGCAGAGTGTGTGTGGGGGCGGGGGGGGGGGTAGTGCAGGTGGGAGTATGCTGGGAGAGAGCGGCTCTTAGGAGTTTGAACCTGCTTGTCCCCTCTGAGACTGGGGCATGCGTGTCACATTCTCAGGTTAAGCCCCCTCGTATGTGACAGGAAAGCTCTGTTGAAGCTCCACTGAGTGACTCCTGATGGGGATCTGGAAGCTGCTGGTGAGGGAGGCAGAGGCAGGGCCCTCTATGTCCTGATGGGCCCCAAGAGCCTGGAGGACCACAGTTGACACAAGGGGACACAGACTGGGCAGATAATTGGAAAATAAAACTGTAGATGTTGCCATCGTGGCTCAGCAGTAATAAACCTGACTAGGATCCATGAAGATGCTGGTTCGATCCCTGGCCTTGCTCAGTGGGTTAAGGATCCAGCATTGCCATGGGCTGTAGTGTAGGTCACAGACACAGCTCAGATCCTGTGTTGCTGTGACTGTGGTATAGTCTGGCAGCTACAGCTCCAATTCATCCCCTAGCCTGAGAACGTTCATACACCGCAGGTGCAGCCCTAAAAAGACCAAAAAAAAAAAAAAAATCCTCGATCCTTGATCAAATACTTTGTCACAGGTAACTGGGAGATTGGTCTATGCAATGTTTGGACTGCTGCGGTGGGAAGGTGAGCATCCGGGGAAGGCTGAGGTCAACTCACGTAGGAGGGAGAGAGACATCTGCTGGGCTTCTGAGCAGTCAGCCTCCTGGGTTTCACTCTTACCCAGGACATAACTCCATGCTTCAGCCTCAGTTTCTCCACCTGTAAGCGGTGTCACAAGAGGTGAGCTCTGGCTTTCCAACAGCTGGAGAGGGAGCCCGGTTCGCACATGGGGCCCCATGTGGTTTCCAGGGTCCATTCCTAGAGGAAGGTGGCTGGGGGAGGGGATGGAAATCTCTCTGTGGCTTGGAAGGTGGGAGTCCTGGGCTCTCAGGCAAAGCCCTTCCCCTCCCTGCCCTCCTGCTCCCAGGATCCCGTAAAGGGCACAGTCCACGCTCCTCCAGGAGCTGTATGTGGCTCAGTCACAGAACAGAAACCAGGACTCTTGGAGCCCAGACCAAGGGGAGCTCCTTGGACATTCCCTTGTTCTTAGACATGGTGGATTTATTGGGAGAAAGTGATACATTTGCTCTCCTGTCACTGTGAAGAATCAGGGTAAAGAACACTGCCTAGGTGCTAAGCCGCCCATCTGAAGACAGTCATACTGATCCTTGAGATGCTCATTACGTACAGTGTCACGTACATATTAGCATAGGCTTCCTGGCTGTGTGGCCAACAAGCTGTATGACTTTGGGCAAGTGACTCCAGGTTCCTATGCCTCAGTTTCCCCAACTGAAAAGGAAAGAATTGTCCCACTGGCTCTCTCAGGACTTTGTAGCTCTGAGCTGCCAGGACACTATGATCCTTTTAATACATTGTGTGTGCATGTGTGTGTGCATGTGTTGTGCTCATGTGCCCTTCTAAAACAGCCTACAGTGGTTCCAGCCAGGGCTGGCTTCTCACGCAGCCCCAACTATCTATAGCAGTGATAATTGTTCAGATAGTTAATATTTGGCCTTTTGGCACCTGTTTGCAGGGTGTTAGCGCTCCTTGCAGCACAGGTGAGGCGCTGTCAAAGTTTCCATTGTCCTTTGGGCAGCTGGACTCCAGCTGAGAAAATTAGACAAAGAGGTTCACCTGTCAAGCCACACATCCAAATGTTAATGTTACAACATTTAAAGGGAAGTTGCCACTTAACCACAAATAGGGAACTACAGAAAGAGAACGAAAGAGACCCAGCCTCGTCTTTATCCTTGTGATTATTTCCAAGAACATATTACATTTTTTTTTTTTACTGGTTTTTAATCCCCTAATTGAGGAACCCGTTTTATGCCTCTTCCTCTTCTAGCCCAAAGCCTGCAAAGGGCAAGACATTCAGAAAAGAGTTGTGGAATAAATGAATACCTTGACTTTCTCTACCTGAAATTTGAGCCTGATAGGAACCTCAGATCAGAAATGGCAAAATGGCAAAATGGCAGCCCAGGAGCTGAGACTGGCTTACACATGTGTTCTCTTTGGCCTGAGTATTGGTTTTAAAATATTTGGATCGTATGTCAATATTTAAAAATCAAGAGCTTCCTCATAAAGATGAGCAGATCTAATAACACCACCCACATTCTCACCCAGCACTAATTAGCTGGAGTTGGGTAGCGCGGAGGCATTGAAAGCTCCCGTGTGCCACCTTCCTCCCTGGTCCCAAGTGCATCATGGCTATAAACGTGTATTTTGGCTCAGATCAGAGAATGTCTAGAAATTTCTCCTCCTTAAAATCAACACTAACTTCCTTGCCAGCAGATAGCAAGGAGGTCACCCAGGCCTTCGTCACAAGCAAATTTCCAATGAAGTAAGGAACCGAAGACCTGCTCCAGGGCCTTCACACCAAAGCTGTCTCCCAAAGCAAATCTCCCCCAACGTACTGGTCTTTGCAGTGAAGATATGCATGTGATGTGTACACCCCTGCAGATTCCCTCCATGCAGAAGGGACATCTGTCCTGGAAGAGCCAAAATGTTGCTTCCCTTTGAAGTAAATATAAAGAAAGCACACGCTCGGCAAATTTACCCCGTGCAGACCTTAAGATTAGGAGAAGGAGACTTAAGTGTCTTAAAGGCTAGCCCGTTCCAGTCACCTGCAGGCACCAGGAAGCGTACAACAGGGACAGGCAGTGTAGAGGCTACTTAGCCACTGTTCTTTGCTCGTCAGGAAAGAAGACCCCACTTGAAAATCTCCAGTAACCTTCAAAGCCAAAACAATACATTGTGTTCCACACACGCTGTGACTGAGCCTTTCTTCTGGTTTTACTTCACTTCTCCCATTTACCTTCCATCTCCCTGATTTCTCCAAATGATGAGCCCTTGGTGGGGTCCTGGCCCTGTGTCTTAGCACACTGCCCAGACACATAATACTCACTCTGTGGATGTTTGTGGATTAAATGAGAAATAAAGGAATGAAAGATATATTTCTACACATACAAGTTCAACAAATACTCTCCTGGTCAAAGGTGACTGCAAAATGGCTGTGGGAACACCTTCCTCACCAATTAGATGACTTGGGTCTGAAAGTCAATTTTAGGTTCTAAGAGTCACGAGAGGTCCTAGACAGTATTTTCTTAATCCATTTAACTCCTCCATGACTAATTTACTTATATAGCACCACACTCTGTAAAACAGGGTGCTATTTTAAATCTGGCCACCTCTAGCCTGGCCAATCTCAGCATCATTTTTGGCCACCAGCACACAAAAAAAGCCTGTATCTTCAGCATTCTATGGATATTTAGTTGATTGCATTAGCTATTTTAATGAATCTCCTCTCCATAACATAGTGCATTGTTTTGTTTTGTTTTGCATTTTAGGGCTGGACTTGAGGCATGTGGAAGTTCCCAGGCTAGGGGTCGAATCAGAGCTGTAGCCACTGGCCTACACCACAGCCACAAGGTGAGATCCCAAGCCGTATCTGTGACTTGCAGCACAGCTCAAGGCAATGCCAGATCCTTAACCCACTTATTGACGCCAGGGATTGAACCCAAATCCTCATGGATACTAATTGGGTTTGTTGCTGCTGAGCCACAACGGGAACTCTAACATAGTACATTTTTAATAACACCTTTTTTTGAGATATAATTCACATACTATAAAATCCACCCTTTAAAGCATTCAGTGTTTCCTAGTATTTTCAGCGTTATATAACAATCACCATAGTCAATCTTAGAACATTTTCATCACCTCAGAAGTAAACCTGTTCCTATTCACTGTCACTCCCCATTTCTCACCACCCTCCTCCTCTCGAGGCAACCATTAATCTCATTAATCTCCTTTCTTTTTTTTTTTTTTTTTGTCTTTTTGCCATTTCTTGGGCCGCTCCCGTGGCACATGGAGGTTCCCAGGCTAGGGGTCTATTCGGAGCTGCAGCCGCCAGCCTACACCAGAGCCACAGCAACATGGGATCTGAGCCGCGTCTGCCACCTACACCACAGCTCACAGCAACACAGGATCCTTAACCCACTGAGCGAGGCCAGGGATCGAACCTGCAACCTCATGGTTCCTAGTCGGATTCGTTAACCACTGAGCTACGACGGGAACTCCCATTAATCTCCTTTCTATGTCTACAGATGTCACTATTTTAGACATTTCATAGAGATGGAATCAGACACCGTATAGTTTTTGTGAGTGGCTTTTTTCACTTAACATGATGTTTCCAAGGCTTCAGCTGTGCTGTAGCATACAGCAGAACTTCATCTCTTTTTAGTGCCAAATAGTATTCTGTTGAATGGATATACCACACTTTATTTATACATTTGTCATTTGATAGACATCTGCGCTGTTTCCAGTTTTTAGTTATTAGGACTAAGGTTACTGTGACCATTCGTGTATGAGCTTTTATGTGAACATATTCTGTTATTTGCCTTAGGTATATATACCTAAGAGTGGAATTGCTATATCATAGGATAACTCTATTTTTACTCTTTGGAGAAACTTCCAGACTGTTTTCCAAAGGGGCTGCACCATTTTACATTCCCATCAGCAGTGCATGGGTGTTTTAGGGTCTCCACATTCTCACCAATGCTTGCTTTTACCTTTCTTTTTTTATTTTTTGGCCGTGCCCTTGGCATATAGAAGCCTGGGCCAGGGATCGAACCTGTGCCACAGCAGCAACTCCAGCCATTGCAGTGACAATGCCTGCTCCTTAACCTGCTGTGTCACAAGAGCACTCTGTACCTGTCTTTTTTATTATCGCCATTCTAATGCATGTGAAGTAGTATCTCGTTCTGGGTTTGATTTGTGTTTCCTTTATGCTTAATGATGGTGAGCATCTTTTCATGTGCTTACTGGCCATTTTTATAATCTTTTTTGGAGACATACCTATTCTGTAACAATATATTACTATTATTTGTCTTAAATTTTGAGTTTAAGGGATCTCTCTGTGTTCTGCATACTAGATCCCTCTCAGTTATATGATTTGCAAAAACTTTCTCCCAAATGGTGTGTTGTCTTTTTTACTCTCTTGATAGTTTCCTTTGAAGGACAAACATTTTCAATTTTGATGGAGTCAAATTTATTTATTTTCTTCTTTTATTGCTCTTTGTTTTAGTATCATATCTAAGAAACCATTGCTGAATCCAGGTCTCAGAGATTTATGGCTATGTTTTCTTCTAAAAGGTTTATAGTTTTAGCTCTTACACTTTGATTTATTTTTATATACCATGTGAGTTCATATGCTGTTTGTGAAAACAAGTAAAAATGATAAGTAATCATGAGTTTAAAAATGTGCAACTGTCTTTGAGTTTAATTGAAAAATCATGTTGTATTTCACTAAATGTACCATTTAATGGAATAAAAATAACCTCCTAATGAGGCTGATATTCTCAGTATTTACTTTAAAAATCCAATAAGCTAGGAATTGCTGGAAAAGGCTGTGATGTTTTTGCTTTTTAAAAATCATCTGCTTTCATAAAAGAAGAATAGAGTTCTCTTGTGGTGCAGCAGGTTAAAGATGGGGCGTTACTGCAGAGGCCCAACTCCTTACTGTGGCACAGGTTTGATCCCTCACCAGGGAACTTCCATATGCTGCAGGTGCAGCCAAAAAATAAATAAATAAATATGAAGCTATATTTTAACGTACTACATCTTTATTCCCATATCATAATGATATGGGCTTCAGTTTTAATACAATTGTTCTCAATCAGGGGTGATTTTGCTCACCCTATCCTACCCCCAGAGGACATTGGTGATGTTTGGAAATATTTGGGTTGTCACAGCTTGGAGGGAGGGTGCTGCTTCATCCATACAGAGATGCTGCTAAACCACCAAGAATGCGTAGAACAGCCCCCAGGACAGGGAACGTTCCAGCTTCAATGTCTCTTGTGCTGAGGCTAAAAAACTCTACTTCCCCCACCCCGATTTTGTTGATATAATTGACATCCAAATTTAAGGTGCAGAGCATAAAGATATGACTTACATATACCGAAATGATTATCACAGTAAGTTTAGTGAACATTCATCATCTCTTATAAAGAAAAAAAAATGTGAAAAACCTTACTTTAAATCAGTGGCCTCTATCAGATCTATTCAAAAGATGTGAGTTTGCAAACCCTTTCCCGGTCAGTTACAACCTGGTATGTTTCCCCAGTCACAATACTCAGCCTTTCAGAGGCCGGAATGGGCCCCAGCCGCTCACTGCCATCCAAATCCTTTATGGTGACAAAAATCGGTCAGGTCTTCCCTTCTGAGGATCATTGGGAGAACACTTGCTCTCCATGCTTAATTCATTTTATATTCATATGAGTTCATTGTTTAAATTTTAAGATACACTTGAATAACATACCCCCTGGCCAACATATGTATTTGTATTTTATCTGATTATAGAACAGCAACAATAGTCAGTAATAATTTGTGTGCTCACCGTGTCAGGCACTGTGCTAAGCGCTCTTGTGCATTATCTGATTTTCTCAACATTTCTGAGGGAGCGACTCTCCTTATTCACATTTTAGAGCCGTAGAAACAGAGAAACCGTGAGATGCGGTGACTTGCCCAAGTTCATGTCACTAGAGACATCATTCCTTTAAGACAGAGCTTAAGCCCAGTGTGGGGTCAACTGTGAGGTGCTGGCATGTCACAGAGAATTTGATTCCTCCTCATGGGTAAATACAGATGGACATTTGCGTGGCAGTTAGGCTGTTCCCTCTCTCAGCTGAGCGACAGTAAATGTACTTACACTGAGAACACACACACAATAGCCGCAGGAAATCCTCTCTCACCTGGAACAAGCCCACGGAAGCGTGGATCATCTGTGGACCATCAGCCATCCTTCATAGCATGTTGGACAGTGTCTGAATACTGCTGCTTAGGGAAAACCGGGGTATCTGGGGCACCACATGTATTCTCAACTCCTGTCCCTAAATGAGTCAAGGCTTTTTCTAGCTGCTGGCCATCGTCTCATAATATGCTCCAGCTCCCAAATGGCTCTTCTGACCTGTGACCTAAACCCATGTGCATGCACACCAGGCCCGCCCTCCAAACTCCTGTATATGTACCACTCACTGTGCCGGGCCCTTGCTCACCTCACCTCCGCCAGAGTTGGGCTCATGTTCTGGTCTCCGGATCTGACACCCATTGCTCTTACAGGAACAGCACTGTGGTATTGAATAGTGGTAAACTGTCTTATTAAAAAAAGCATACTGCAGGAGTTCCCATCGTGGCGCAGTGGTTAACAAATCCGACTAAGAACCATGAGGTTGCGGGTTCGATCCCTGGCCTTGCTCAGTGGGTTAGGGATCTGGCATTGCCGTGAGCTGTGGTGTAGGTCACAGACACGGCTCGGATCCCACATTGCTGTGGCTTTAGTGTAGGCCGGTGGCTACAGCTCCGATTAGACCCCTAACCTGGGAACCTCCATATGCCACAGGAGCGGCCCAAGAAATGGCAAAAAGACAAAAATAAATAAATAAATAAATAAATAAATAAGACATACTGCAGTTAAATGGTAGAATTCCCCGCCCCCAGTTTATCCGTCTATGTGCCAGGCACAGAGCTCTCTTCATACACCTGACTGCATTTCCCTCTCAGAGGGGGCTTTTAGGAAGGGCTTTGGCATATGAGTGACTGACAGAAGATGCACATTTTGCTGGTACCAGGATGGGGGATGGAGATGGAATGGCGGTCCAGTGTAGCCTGCTTGGGGGTGCAGCAAGAAGTGAGGTAAGGGAGTTACCATTGTAACTCAGCAGGTTACAAACCCGACTAGCATCCTTGAAGACATGGGTTCCATCCCTGGCCTCGCTCAGTGGATTAAGGATCGGGCATTGCCACAAGCTGCCGACCCCCACATAGCCTGGGGACCTAACTTCCACATGCAGCAGATGTGGCCCTAAAATGACAATTAAAAAAAAAAAAAGATTCTGTTCTCATCAGCCTCCCCATATCCTCCCGACCTCCTGGAATGAAGAGGTGGGGAGGGCACGATGATCTGATTGAAGATTGCCCTCTCCCCTCTAATCTGAAGAAGAACCCTAGTTTTGTCCTAGATTTGGGTGAGTCTTTATTTGCTCTGGGCCTCAGTCTCCTCCCGAAGGGAGCGTGTGTGCACAGGATGATCTCTGAGCATCCTTGCACCCCTAAACTTCTTTGACTCTCCATGATACTAAGTGAAGTGAAGCGCATGTGACTCAAATCCACCCCGATTAGGAATTGCCACTGGTAGCCAGCCCACACCTAGAAGCCTGCCCTTGTTTGAAGATGAAAACACAGGATTGGTTGATGCTATCTTTCCTGAGAGGCACATCTCCAGGGGCAACATTCAAAATATTTAACAGCCCGCCTGCGTGCGTGAGCACCACAGTCAGGAGGGTAGAAAGCAGCTGGTAGAGCCATCCAGGGCTGCAGCCTGAAAGCGCTTTATACACAGCAGCTGGAAATACCCTCCTGCGTCCAAACACCAACTTAATCATATTCCTCCCTCAGCGGGTGCTCTCGGAGCACCCTGCCAGGTTCAGCCCCAACAACCCCCCATCCCCTCACCTTTAAAAAACATTAGGAGTTCCCGTTGTGGTGCAGTGGTTAACGAATCCAACTAGGAACCATGAGGTTGCGGGTTTGATCCCTGGCCTCGCTCAGTGGGTTAAGGATCTGGCGTTGCCGTGAGCTGTGGTGTAGGTTGCAGATGTGGCTCAGATCCCATGTTGCTGTGACTGTGGTGTAGGCCAGTGGCTACAGCTCCGATTCGACCCCTAGCCTAGGAACCTCCATATGCCGTGGGAGCAGCCCTAGAAAAGGCAAAAAGACAAAAAAAAAAAATTAGAAACTGGGAGGCAGGGTTGGTTAAGACACCTGAATCCTAGCCTCTCTCTGGCCCTGTCTGCCAGCGACCTGGGGCAAGTCCCTGCACCTCCTGGGCTCTTAGTTTCCTCACGTGTGAAAGAGTGACTTGGATTGATTAGCTGAGCTCAGAGCCCCCCATCGTTCACTGATGAGTTTCTGGAGAAGTGCGAGTCTTCCGCAGCTGATTGCTCTCTCTTTCTCTCTCTCTCTCTGTGTCACCTGTCCCACCACCGCCACTATAGAATGCACTGCTGCCTGCAGGCCTGAGGCAGAAGGATCAGACCACCAAGGCGCCCACGGGCCCCTTTAAAAGGGAGGAGCTCTTGGATCACTTGGAAAAGCAAGCAAAGGAGTTTAAGGACCGAGAAGATCTGGTCCCCTACACAGGGGAGAAGCGAGGTACTGAACATTGCTGCGCTGTTGAATGCGTCCTTCCCCAGGCGGCACGGAGAGCCAGCTGTATGGGCCAGATGTGACCGGGCCTCCTTGCCCTCATCTCTTCCTAGCCCAGAGTCATAAACCCAACTCCAGAGGCATCGATGCAGGAGGTGGATTTAATGCAGTCCCCTCCCCCCACAAGTGGTATCAGAACCTGAGTTCCCAGCCAGGCCCGTCCCTTCCAAATCAGGAGCAAGAGGGGCCCTGTCTCTGCCCTAAGACTTCTGCTCTTTCCCTCAAGTTGTGGCTGCAACTTCCCTTCATCTGTCCCTCTCTGCATCTCTGCCCCAGCTGAAGACAAGCCATCTAGAAGGCTCCAGAAGAGAGAGGCACTCCAACTACCCAACCCTTCCAGAACTCACCCTAAGTTCCAAACTGTTCTCCTGTCCCCTTATATGGTGCTCACCCTTGCTCACTGCACTGCTGCCCTGCAGGCCGTCTTCTGTCCCCCAGATACTTCAAGCTCTTTCCTACCTCAGGACCTTTGCATGCATGCCCTATGCCTGGAATGCTGGTCCTGCTATCTGGCTCTGTACTGTCCTCAGGGCTGGCTGTCCCTCTTCTGTAAGAGGCATGATGGTTAGAAACACAGCCTGGAGCTGGATCTGCTTTGGCTGCAGTCTTTTTTAGGGCAGCACCTGTGGCATATGGAGGTTCCCAGGCTAGGGATCGAATCGAAGCTGTAGCTGCTGGCCTACACCACAGCCACAGCAGCACTAGATTAGAGCCGTGTCTGCAACCTACGCCACAGCTCACAGCAACGCCAGATCCTTAACCCATTGAGTGAGGCCAGGAATAGAACCCACATCCTCATAAATACTAACTGGGTATTAGGTTTTTGGTTTTCGGGGTTTTTTTTTTTTGGCTTCGTTTTTATTTTTGTCTTTTTAGGGCAGCATCCTCGGCATATGGAGGTTCCCAGGCTAGGGGTCAAATCAGAGCTGCAGCTGCCAGCCTAACACCAGAGCCACAGCAAAGCCAGATCTGAGCTGAGTCTTCGACCTACACCACAGCCACAGCAATGCTGGATCCTCAACCCACTGAGCGAGGCCAGGGATCGAACCTGCATCCTCATGGAGGCTAGTCAGATTCGTTTCCACTGAGCCATGATGGGAACTCCTTGGCTGCAGTCCTGGTACTACCAACTTGCTCGCTGTATGAACTCGAGTTCTTTTTTAACCCTCTGTGCCTTCAGTTCCTCATCTATAAAATGAGGATGATAAAAAGTATACCACCAGCATCCCAGGCTTGTTATGAAGATTGAGTTAAGATATATATAAAGCACTTAGAACAGCACCTGGCCTATCGTGAACCCTGTGTCCATTTAAGCTATTCTTACCCTTTTGGTCTCAACTGTGCTGTCTCCTCTTTCAGGGAAGCCTTTCCCATCTACGCTGTTTAGGACAAGCTGTTCCTTCATCTCCCCCCTGGTTGCTCTCTCTCTCAGGCACTTGTGTGTGTCCTTTATAGCAATTCTTATTTTATCATTATCTCTTTATTTACACTGGCCTGTAAGATCCATGAGGGAGGGACTCAGCTGTTTTTGCCTCCATGGTTCCTGCAGCATCCAGCACAGGGCCTGGTGTACAGTAGGGCTCAGCAGAGACTTGTTAATGGAATGAACTCAAATTAAATTCATGCATAATGGATTGTGTGGGCTTCTTCCTTAGAGTATAAGCGCCATGGGCACAAAGACCGCATCTGACTTATCATTATAGCCCCAGACATAATAAACCCTGGCCTGTAATAAGCACCCAGTAAATACCTATTGAGAGAAGGCATTAATTCTCATTACGTCCCTGGGCAATTGTTTATTTGTAGGCTTTTCCATTCTCCTCCACCTCGAGAATGGCAGCATGATGAGCCAAGGGTCCATGTCTGTCGCTTTCATCTCTGTATCCCTATTGCGTTAGCAAAGTGCACTACACAGAGTAGCTGCTTGATAAATAATAAAAAGAAAGAGCAAGCAGGCGTGGGCATTGCAAGGACTCGGAGCAGTCCCAGTGCCTAGAGTTAGAGCTCAATCCAGATTTTACCCAACCCTGGGAAGGTCAGCAAGCCTAAGATAGCTGGATTACAGAACTTTGAAAGACTGTGTGGTCTGAGGCATCCTGGAGGGAGTGGCAGGGAAAGGGGGCCTTGACCGAAAAGGCAGGGTGTGCCTGGCTGAGCGCGTAGGCAGAAGGTGGTTTTAACCAAGGTACCTGTGCCTTGAGGAGTGATTTCTGTGTGGCAGGTAAACATAATAAAATCGCTGCATTTCATGGGGCCCTAAAACTCTCATTACCCCACCTTTGCATTTGAAAAATGGGGAAACCAAGGCTGGGAGAGTCAGCTGCAGGCCTGGGTAGACCCCTGATGCATCATTACCGGCATCTGCTCCCTCTTGTACCCATCCCTCTCCCAAGGGAGCTGGAGATGGGATGGGGGATGGGGAAGGGAATCTGGGCGGTACCCAAACCAATCCTGCTGCCCCTTCATGGAATGCGGACCTGGCCCAGAGCCGGGAACAGCTCTCCAGACTCCCAGAGCCTGAGTGCCTTCGGGAAAAACCGGGCTGATGCAAGGAGGGTACCTAGAATTTATTCTATTTTTCATATAATGACAAGCCTCATAAGTTTATCATCATCATCACCACCACCAGCATCTCATCATCAAGTATTTACGTGATGATTGTTGGAGCCCATATACAATGAATAAGTGCGGATCTCCGCAGAGAGTGGGGGGAAGGACAGCTCCCACCTCTAACAGGCAGACTCAGGGCCATTCCATCCAGCCCTACTGAGCATTTACCCCATGCTGGTCCTAGAGCTAGCCTAGCTGAGGGGAAATAGCATTCCAGTCACCACAAGAGCTGGAAGGATGTGGTCGAAGTCATAAAATGGTGCAAAGTCCTGAAGAATTTGGACTTTCACTCACTCTCATTCAAGTGGGAGGATCGGAATAAAGGTCCATGCAAGATATTTTCATTATGCAGACTTAGCTGCATGTGCTGGAGAAAAAAGTAAAAAAGACTTAAGATGAAAGTTTAGTTGTCTTTCACTTAGAAGAGCTGCAGGGTTAGACATTCCAGGGCTGGTAAAGCATCTTTCTTGGCATTGGAAATCAAGACCCTTTCTAGTTTTTCATTCTGCCGTCCTTGCAGTATGTCCTTGTCCTCATGGCCCATCTGGCTGCTGACGCTCCAGTCATCACACTCACATCCCAACTAGCAAGATGAAGGAAGGGAAGAAGTCTGAGTCCTTCTTATAGTGTCTTAAGGTCACCACCCTTACTAGAGGCACCTACTGCTGCAGTATAATAAACCATAGGTCTTAAACATTTACTGAATGTTTATTCTAGTCATTACGTCAGCCATTTTCACAGTTCATTTTCTTTTTAGATATTTCTTTTTGTCTTTTTAGGGCCACACCTGTGGCATATGGAGGTTCCCAAGCAAGGGGTCGAATTGGAGCTGTAGCTGCCGGCCTATGCCACAGCCACAGCAATAACAATGCCAGATCCGAGCCGCATCTGTGACCTACACCACAACTCACAGCAACGCCGGATCCTTACCCACTGAGAGAGGCCAGAGATTAAACCTGAGTCCTCATGGATACTAGTCAGATTTGTTTCTGCTGAGCCACGACGGGAACTCCCTCTTTTTAGCCATTTTGTTTTCTTTGTATGTTTTGCCCTTTCCCAAATCCACCCCTGCTGAAGTTTATGATGCGTTTTCCCCCAGATGATTTTTTTGTCTGTTCTGCTCATATAGGTAATTGATCTTTGCTGTAAATGACTTAAATAACAAAAGCAAGTAATTCAAAGTAAGTCTCTATAAATCAACTATACCTTAATTTAAAAAAAGGGTAAAATGACAAGAAAAACACAGTAAGTTTCTCCACTGAGACATAGGCACTGATCCCATTTTAGTGAATATCCTTCTGAATCTTGCACACCCCACCTCTCCCCACCTCTGGTCCAGTCACCATCATCTCTTGCTTTTGTGGGAACCCTTAACTACCCCTGGCTTCCATCCTTACCCCACATCAGGCTTTTCTAATCAATAGCCAGTGTGAGCAGTTTTTTTTTTTTTAATTGAAGTAAAATTCACATCACATAACTATTTTAAAGTGAACCAAATCAGTTCCACTGATTTTGAGTAGAGTCCCATCTCTACTTAGACCCCAAACATTTTCATTCTTCTGAAGTGAAACCCTGTACCCCACAGGCAGTTACTCCCCAGACCCCTCTGCCCCCAGCCCCTGGCAACCACCAATCTATATCTACGGATTTCTCATTCTAGATGTCTCCCATACATGAAACCATGTAATAATGTGCATTTGTGTGTCTGGCTTCTTTCATTTAGAATGTGGTTTTGGAGACACTCTCATTCCCTTTTATTACCAAAAGATAGTCCACCATTTGTCCTTTCATCCCTTGATGAACATTCCAACATTGTTTCCACTTTTTAGCTGTTGGGATGAGTGCTGCTGTGAACATTCCTGTACAGGTATTTGTTTGAGTACATGTTTTCAGTTCTTTTGAGTAAATACTTAGGAGTGGAATGGCTGAATCACATGCTGATTCTACATTTAATTTCTTTAAGAACTGCCACAGTGTTTTCTAAAGCAGTTGCAAACATTTTATATTCCCACCAGCAATATACGAGGGCTCCGGTTTCTCCACATTCTTACCAACACTTGTTCTTTTCCATTTTGGTTGTTTGTTTGTTTTTAGCTTTTTAGGGCTGCACTTGCAGCATATGTAAGTTCCCTGGCTAGGGGTCAAATTGGAGCTACAGCTGCCAGCCACAGCCACAGCCACAGCAACGCAGGATCAGAGTTGTGTCTGCAACCTACACCACGGCTCATGGCAATGCCAGATCCCCAGCCCACTGAGCAAGGCCAGGGATCAAACCTGCATGCTCATGGATACTAGTCAGATTCGTTTCTGCTGAGCCATGACGGGAACTCCTGCCATTTTGGTTTTGTCATAGACATTATCATGGTTGTGAAGTGGTATCTCACTGCGGTTTTGATTTGCATTTCCCTAAGACCAGTGCTGTGGAGCATCTCATCACGTGCTTGCTGGCCATGTGTATGGTTGACTGTCCATATGGGAAGGTTCCATATCTGCAGATTCAACCAACTGGGGATAAAAAATATTCAAAAATAAATTCCAGAAAGTTTAACAAGCAAAACTTGTATTTGCTGCACACCAGCAACCATTTGTACAGCATTTACATTGTACTAGGTATTATGAGTAATCTAGAGATAATTTAAAGTATACAGGAGGGTGTACATAGGTTATGTGCAAATACTGCCCCATTTTATATAGGAGACATGAGCATCCAATCCTGCTTGGATACCAAGAGGCAATTATATATCCTCTTTGGAGCAATGTCTGTAAGTCCTTTGCCCAGTTTTAAATTCAGTTGTTTTTCTTTTTGTTGTTAAGTTTTTGTTTTTGTTTTTGCTTTTTAGGGCTGCACCTGCAGCGTATGGAGGTTCCCAGGCTAGGAGTCAAATTGGAGTTGCAGCTGCCGGCCTACACCACGGCCACAGCAATGCGGGCTCTGAGCTGTGTCTGTGACCTACACCACAGTTCACGGCAACACCAGATCCTTAATCCACTGAGCAAGGCCAGGGATTGAACCTGTGTCCTCATGGGTACTAGTCAGATTCATTTGTGATGAGCCAAGACGGGAACTCCTCTTTTTCTTTAGTTGCTTATTCTTTCATTGTCTATCTAGGAATACTTCGCCAAATCGAAGGTCATGAACATTTACACCTACGTCTTCTTCCAAGAATTTTAGTTTTAGCTATTTAAGTCATTGATCCAATTCCAGTTTGTTTTTGTATGTGGTGTGAGATAGGAGTCCAACTTATCTCTTTGCATATGCACCTCAAGTTGTCCCAGCACCACCTCTTGAAGAAACTATTCTTTCCCCATTCAGTGGACTTGGCACCCTTCGTCAAAAATCAGTTTGCCATAGGATGGGTTTAATCTCTGGACACTCAATTCTATCTTACTGTTTTATATATCTATCCTTATGGTGGTGACACACCATTTTACTTTATAGGAAGGTTTTTTGTTTTTGTTTTTGTTTTCTTTTTAGGGCCACACCTGCGGCATATGGATGTTACCAGGCTAGGGGTTGAATTGGAGCTACAGCTGCTGCCCTATACCACAGCCACAGCAATGCCAGATCCTTAACCCACTGAGCAAGGCCAAGGATGGAACCCACAACCTCATGGTTCCTACTCAGATTCGTTTCCGCTGCACCACGACAGGAACTCCCTATAGTAAGTTTTGAAATCAGGAAGGCTGAGTCCTCCAACTTTGTTCTTTCTCAAGATTGTTTTGGCTATCTGGAGCCCCTTGCAATTCCATATTAATTTGAGCACTGGCTTTTTCCATTTCTGCAAAAAAAGAGGGGAAGGAGTTCAAATTTTGAGAAGGATGACATCGAATCTGTAGATTGCTTTGGGCAGTATGGCCATTTTAATATTGTCTTCCGGAGTTCCCATCGTGGCGCAGTGGTTGACGAATCCGACTAGGAACCATGAGGTTGCAGGTTCGGTCCCTGCACTTGCTCAGTGGGTTAACAATCCGGCGTTGCCGTGAGCTGTGGTGTAGGTTGCAGACGCGGTGTGGATCCCGCGTTGCTGTGGCTCTGGTGTAGGCTGGCGGCTACAGCTCCGATTCAACCCCTAGCCTGGGAACCTCCATATGCCGCGGGAGCGGCCCAAGAAATAGCAAAAAGACAAAAAAATAAAATAAAATAAAATAAAAATAAAAATTAATATTGTCTTCAGTGCATGAACTTGGGATAAATCTCTGTTTATTTAGGGCTTCTTTCATTTCTTTCAGCAGTGTTTTACAGTGTTCCATGCACAAGTCTTTCACCTCCTTGGTTAAATTTATTCCTAAGTACGTTATTCTTTTGGATGCTTTTGTAGATGAAATTATTTTCCTAATTTCCCTTTCCCAAGTGTTTTTTGCCCATGTATACCACTTTATTTGTATGTTAAGCTTGTACCTTTTTTTTTTTTTGGTGGACTCTTTTCTGCATATAACATCATGTTATCTGTGGACAGAGATCATTTTACTTCTTCCCTTCCAGTCTGTTTTTTTTCTTTTTCTTGTCCATTTGCTCTGAATAGAACTGTCAGTACAGTGTTGGGTGGCAGCAGTGAAAGCGAGCATCCTCATCTGTCACGATCTGAGGGACTCATTTCCTCACGCTGTCAGCTCCCAGCTCCCATGCCATCTTCCCTGACCTCCCTCCCCGCAAACAGCGGAGCCCACCTCACATGGCCCCCTGCCCCCCTGAACTGACTAATCTTTTGCTCTCCCCTTTCCTTTGTAATGCTTGGTACTATCTGATATCTTTACCTGTTTGTTTACTACACGTCTCCTTTCACCAAACTCTGCACTGTTCACTTCTGTCCCCTGAGACGCAGGAAAGGTGCCTGGCACATAGGAGGCACTCAATCAATATGTGTTGCATGAAGATATATATATATATGTGCAACTTTTCACTAGTGGAATGAAAGAATTCATGCTCTTTTGTAGGCTTGCTTTTTCTTTTCTTTTCTTTATTTTTTTGTCTTTTTAGGGCTGCACCCGTGGCATATGGAGGTTCCCCGGCGAGGGGTCTCATCAGAGCTGTAGCCGCTAGCCTACACCACAGCCACAGCAATGCAGGATCCGAGCTGAGTCTGCAACCTGCACTACAGTTCACGGCAACACCAGATCCTTAACTCACTGAGCAAGGCCAGGGATCGAACCCACAACCTCATGGTTCCTAGTCGGATTCATTAACCACTGAGCCACAACGGGAACTCCTAGACTTGCTTTTTCAAACAACATTTTGTCTTGGGCCTTTTCCTTTCGAAGCAAGTAGAGATCTCTGTCATCTTTTATAATAGCAACTGTTGGAACGCCGCCATACAGCTATCCCATAACTTCCTCAGTGGTCCCTCTTGGTGAGCCCTGCAGTGACCACCCTTGTGCCGGCCTCTTTGCTTCCTTGTTCAGTTATGAGTCTGACGCTTTAAAAATATAATGTCCCAAGAGATGTTATATTTTCTCCCTAGTCCTCTTTTAATAATCCGAGTGTATTTTATTTATTTGGTTTAGAAATGCTTCTAAATTTTTCTCTCATACCAGAACCCTTGTTTAGAGTATTCCAAACCCTGGCATTCTATTGTATTTTCTATTTTTTTTGTTTGTTTGCTTGCTTTTTCAGGCTGCAGCCAAGGCACATGCAAGTTCCCAGGCTAGGGGCTGAATAGGCGCTACAACTGCTAGCCTACGCCAGAGCCACAGCAACACGGGATCCGAGCCACGTCTGTGACCTACACCACAGCTCACGGCAATGTCGGATCCCCAACCCACTGAGCAAGGCCAGGGATCAAACCCCTATCCTCATGGATACTAGTCGGATTCGTTTCTGCTGCGCCACAGTGGGAACTCCCATTTTTCTTTTGTATTTTTTTTTCCTACTTACAGATTGTTAAAATGAAAGAACAACGTTTTCCACAGTGAGCAGTCTCTTTTGACCAAGTTACAAAGTTATTCTTTTCAAACATGAAGGCTGCTTTGTTGGAGATCTCTGGTTCCCCTTCTTTGGGCAAGTTTGGGCCTTGGTGCCCAGAGGGAGAAGCTCTCGGGGAGCCTCCCCATGGAAGGATCCACGGGACTCAGGGATGGTCCCTCTGGGGCCATCGGAGGGGGTTGTCCCACTGCAGCCACCCTCCCTATAACGGGCACCCTGTGTGTTTTCAGGAAAAGTCTGGGTCCCCAAGCAGAAGCCGATGGACCCTGTGCTGGAAACTGTGACACTGGAGCCAGAGCTGGAGGAGGCCCTGGCAAACGCCTCGGATGCAGAGCTGTGTGACATCGCAGGTAAGAGGTGTTCCTGGTGCTTACGCGTGTCTTCCGACAGTGTTTGACCCATATCTGCTGGGGAGCCTTGGATGGTTTATTTCAACATAAACACCCTCTCTGTTTCTAACAAGGGCCAGAGGAGAGAGAAATCTATTATCGAAAATCAAAATGAGGAAAATAGAGCTAAAACCACCCAAGCCCTCCCCACCGTGGAGCCAGCTATTGCTGCCGTGAGACCCCCATCCTGGAGGGACGTGCAAGGACCCTGGGGAGGGAAGCCTGGGCCTTTCTCCAGCCATTGCATCAAATCCTGTCTAGGCCACCCGGAAAGAGAGCATAAAGGGGGCTGCCGGCATCTCAGGTCCAGAGGCTCACGGAGGGCTGGAGCAAGTCATCTGATTTTACCATTTTGCGCAGCTCTGAGAGCCAGGCTTGGAGGCCATTGCCCCATATCTCATATTTGTACAACGCCATCCATCTTCATGTGTGTTTCCTGTGGTCTTCACAAACCACCCCTACAACTCCAGAAGGTAGCTTGACATCCAGAGCCCTTCGCCACCTGCTCTTGTCGCCTTGATACTGTCTGGTCCCTTCCCCACTGAGGGTCAGGCTCTGGCCACGACAGACACCCTGCATACCCCCCATGATGCTGTGCTCCCTGGGCCAGTGCGAGTAGGTGGTCCTTTCATTCTGCAGTCTTGGGGGCCACTCACCCTCTCCCATATGATGACAGGCGGGTGGATGGGGTAGCGAGAGACCAGGCAAGTGGGAAGGGAGAGGAAGACAGAATCAACTGTGAGGTCAGAGGAGGAGCCCAGATTTCTGGCTCCAGAGACTAAATGGATGTTGGTGCCGTTAATGAAGGGGATGCATTAGTCCGCTCAGGCTGCCCTAACAAAGTACCAGGGGCTGGTGCCTTAATCAGCAGAAATGCACTTTCTCAACAGTTCTGGAGGTTCGAAGTCCACGATCAAGGTGTCCATAGGTTTGGTTTTCTCTGAGCCCTCTCTCCTTGGCCTTCAGAGGACCATATCATCTCACTGCGTCCCTCCGTGCATGTGTCCCCTGATGTCCCTTTGTGTGTCCTCATCTCTTCTTGTAAGTAAACCAGATAGATGGGTTTAGGACCCACTGTAATAGCCTCATTGTAACTTAATCACTTCTTCAAAGACCTTATCTCCAAATTTTGTTACAAATTCTAAGGTAGTCGACAGGAGCTTATTCAACATACTTGAGTGACAAATCAGGACAAAATCAGCAACTTTGGAGGAACGCAATGCAGCCATGACAGTGGGGGAGGCGTAGGTATAGGGGAAATGCGGGGTTCAATTTGCAGCCTTGGGAGTTTGCGGTACGTGGAAGTCTAGTTCCGCAAGGGGTCCATGGTGGGAATAGAGAAGCAGGTGTCATTAGCATCACCAAGCTCCAAGCAGAGGGCCTGGAACAAGTGGGGGCCTGGGGCTCTGGAGGCAAGGGCCCTGGCCAAGGTCTTTAGAAGATGAGGAGTGGAAATGAGGTGCAAATAGCCACAGTGGGGGCCAGGTGGCCACAAAGGGGCGGGAACCAAAAGCCGAATCAATCTGGGCGGACTCTAAGGCAAGAGCTAAGGAGACAGTATGAGGGAGGGTTCAGGACCAGGAGACTCAGAGGCATTTGAGGCCAGAGGCCAGGTGAAGCCACCAACCAGTGCCAGGGGACTCAGCCAGCCACAGCTGTCTTCTGCCTCTCATATCCTCCTCCTGCTTCTCATAGCTGTTATGTATGAAGTTTGATGAGCTTCCTGGCAGAGGGTGGCGAGTGGCCCTGAAGCCGTGTTACAGGGACCTAAGGAGTAAATGAGGAGAGCCAGTGCGGCGCCCCTCCATCCACACAACCCTCTCCAGACGAGGCAGGACATTTGGGAAAGGACCAAGGGCAGTGGCTTGAAGAGTGTCAGGGCGGAGAGAGTGGGGCATTCGTGTTCACGGTGAAGCCCTGAACAGTGAGGATTTCATGCCATTGGAAACAGCGAGCTTCACTCAGGAAACTCAACCAGTTTGCTTTGCCATTCAAGATGTGTTTTGTCAAAAGCCACCCAAGTTCTATTGGATCCCACGTCACACTCAGGTATTCTGACTGAATCATCCCCCTGACGAAGGTCCCCTTGGAGTTCCAGGTAACCTGCGCCACAGGGCCGTGGGTGGGTGACATGGGTGTCCAGCAGCTCTGCACTGACTCACCCGGGGGCTGTTTTTATCCTGGTCTTTCTTCTCCCATCACCCTCTGTGATGTCACCCCCCTCCTTCGGCAGCTCACAGGGACTATCAAATGACCCTGCTGTCAGAACCACCAGTTCCTGTGCCAGAAAAGAACGGCGATACTGTGCTAAGTTTCGGTATTGATTTCTTGAAACAGTTCCTCTTTATTTTTGTCAGTGCCACTAATTATTAGTATCTGTTGGTGATACCATATGCTTCCGAGGTCCGGAAAGGAGTCGGGAGCTGTAAGGCAACACCAACATTAACAGGCGACCCTTGGACACCTGTTCTTGTATGTCAGCCATTAGAAAGGTGGCAGTGCAAGGAGGCTCAGAACCCTTGTTGACCTCCAGCTGTGTCCCTGGAGCTAGGGGTGTTGCTTTCCATACTTTGCAGCATTTTTTTTTTTTTTGCAGCCTAATAAGTAAGTTTCACCCATGTCCCCATTTTACAGATGGAGAAAGTTAACAGTGAGGTTATCCTTTCCCATGGGGTTTGAACCCAGGCAGCTTGGTTCTAGGGCCCACTCACAGCATCGTCACCCAACAGGATAAAGCCCTCAGGAGTAGGGGAGTGAACACAGGATAGTGAGGGGAGGCACACAGAGTCAGCTCGGGAAGGATGGGGCCAGATTAGGAAAAGCTCTGGATGTCACGCTAAGACAGCAGCACCCAGGCCTAGGGGAGTATTGGGAGAGGCCAGATGAAAGCAGGGGTTTGGGCAGAGAGATGGTTGTGTTCGGAGGATGCGGGATGTAGGAGACAGGCCCCTGGTGAGGCCAAGGGTACAGGTGGACTGTGTCTGAGACGTCAGTCTGTCTGGGACTGACTGTTCCTAGTGCTGAATCAGAGGCCGGGAGGCTGAGATGATGAGATGATGCCAGGCTTTCTGGTCTGAGGCACCAGAAAACAGAGCTGGGTGCCTACAAGGACATGAAGAGAGCGGTGCTACCCTGAGTCAGTTTCAAAGACAGCACAAGAGGAGGCGATAGAGGCGGAGTGTCTCGTCAGAGTGCTGGGTGCCTCGTCGGGGGTGGAGCCCTTCTTAAGGAGGGGGCAGCTGGCTCTATGAGTGGGTGACTCATTAGAGAAAGGAGGGGCGGGGGGCTGGGCACAGGGTCTGATGTTGCCTCTGGTCCTTGAAGCCACTCCATTCCCAGGCAGAGCACTCCTATTAACTTAGGCTCCGATTGTCCTGGGCTAGTTGTAAGAAAACAGCGCGGTTCCTGCCCTCTAGCAGAGCTGAGGTTAAGCAAATACAGAGGCCAACATGAAAGGACCAGTGGGAGTTAGGTCATAGGGGAAAAGGGCCAAGGGCAGGAGGGGCTTGTCAGGTGGTGGGGCTGCAAAATAAGCGGGGTGCGGGGGATGCCTTCCAGGGACCAACAGCACCAACAGAGAGGCTCTGAGCTGGGGACAAGGCAGTTCCTCTGAGCCATAGCTCTGCAGGTGCATGTGCCGCAGGCTTGATAGCTGGTGATGATAGGAACACGTAGGAGGACACCCGGCACATGTGTCACACTGAGCAAGCCCTGTGACCTCTCACTCGCTCATTTGTTTTCTTGCTTGTGCATCTTTTCTGCATTCATTCATTCACTCATGGAGTCTGCCCATTGCTAGGGTGAGTCAGCCCTAGCCCCTGACCTGGGGGGCGTGGGATGGGATGAAAAGGACAAACTAGAAACACATAGATTTAAAAAAAAATTTTTTTTATTAAAGTGTAGTTAAGTTACAAGGCTGTGATAATTTCCGCTGTACAGCAGAGTGACCCAGTCATACATATACACATACGCATTCTCGCTCAGATTCTTTTCCCACATGGATGATCACAGAATACTCGGTAGAGTTCGCTGGGCTATACAGCAGAGAAACACATAGATATTGACATGAAGTGTCATCATAGGCTGATGAGCAGTACTCTGGCCCTGACTGTGCTAACTCCTTGGCATGTGGCCTTGGGTTGTAGCTGAGAGGCCACTGGGCGTCAGCTGCCAGGACATGCGTGATCCATGCCTCCCCTCCCCTGGCCAGGGTATGATCCTGGCTCACCTTTAGAGACCCTCAGACAGGGCAGGACCCAAGAGGGTAGGGAGACTCACCCTTCAGAAGGGCCAACGCACCCTGGCCAGTTGGCACCCCTGGCTCCTATGACCATAGAGCAGTCTTAGCCAGGCCACCCCGGCTTCTGGTGTATTTTCACATCCTGAAGTACCTCTCCTCCTCCTGTCCTATGCAGGTCAGGAGGTGGCTTATCCATAAGCAGCAGGTGTGACCGCTCCCCAGTCCTGGGCCAGAGCCAGCTTCTCTCACTTGATCCCAGGATGCAGGAAGACACCTCCCTGCCATCTGCCCCAAGCCAGCCGGAGCGCTTGGCGGCTGGAGGAGCTCGGGATATGTGCTGCTATCTCTCGGTGTCCTAAGTCAAATTACCGAGTGAGTGAACCCTGCCAAGGCAGAGCGAGGAGCGAGAACTCGATGTTCTTTTTCAGAGTTCAAAAATAGTCCTTTTTGAGTTTTGAGGAAGATCTAGACTTTTTTTTTTTTTTTAAAGAAATCACATTCCCCAGGGCTAAATTCAGCCTTGCCAATATCTGCGAAGAATGAAGCAGCAGACCGTGTTGATGGGCTGTTTTTCTCCATCACTCGCTCCTGGTGACATGGAGTGTGCAAAACCAAGCGAGGAGAAAAGTCGTGACTCGGGGCTGGGGGAGAGCCGGGGCAGCGAGGGACAGGAAGGCTGGCTTCAGAGCCACCAGGCTTCCTGCTTAGCAGCAGAGGTTTAGCTTGGCCTCCTTCCCCCTTCTTCCTTCCTTCCTTCCTTCTTAGAAGCTTAATCTCCTCTGAACTGTGAAATGGTTTTATTTCTTCTTCAGGCTGCTATTGACATACACAGCCTCCCAGAACTTGCATCGTCTGTCCTTAGAACTCTGAAGTTGAGGGAAAGTTTTAAACGGTAGATCTACTGCTCACTGAGTGTGTGGAGGTGTGGGTGGGAACAACTTAGAAGCCAGGAGGGTACTCGCCAGACGGTCTTTGATCACCCATTTCCCTCTTGAGTCTGCTGGAAAAGTGGGGATTGACAGAACCTGCCCTGGGATGCTTGTTGTAAAAATCGAAGTGCATAGAAAAGTGAGAAATTACCATGTGGCTGTGAAGTCCCATGTGAAAGTAAGAGATCATCCTTCAAACACACTCCATTTCACAGGTGCGAACCTGAGACCCCAAAAGTGGAAGCGACCTGGACAGGTTACCAGTGCCTGTTGGAATAAAATCTACTCCAAAGGGTTGTTGCAAGAATTCAGGTAGATGATGTCAGGCGGTGTTCCCAACCTTGGCTGCCCAGTAAAACTACTTGGGGAGCTTTAAAAAGGCAGGTGCCTGGCCTTGGTCCCAGGGATGGTGGTTTGGTTGGTCTGGGGTAGTCCTGGGCATCAAGAGGTTTAGAAGATTCCCAGTGATTCCAGAGCACAGCCAGCTGAGGGTCACTGATGTCCAGCCTTCCCTTTAACCCGTGCTGGTGAGGGCGCGTGGCCATCTGCCACGTGTCCAGCTCCATCTCTGTCCAGCCCCAGGTTCCATCAAATTAGTACCAAGGCCCAGACCGGAGCCCACATCTCTTTCCTCTGCCCCCTCGCCACTCCTTGTAACTGTTCTGCCTCTGCCCCCTCTTTGTGGACCAGAAGCTTTCATTTGAGCACAAAAGGCATTTGCCATTTTCTACATCTCTATACATTCTAAGCAAGACAAGCCAGCCCTATGAGGTTACATCTTGCCTGTGATTCCCAGCAACCTTTCCAAACTGTTTTTCCAAACCTGGAATCCCCGCAGCAGCCCAAAACCACCATCCAAGCCGCTCTCTGTGTGGGAGCTGGGAGAGCTGGCTGCAGAAGGTGATCTGATTCACCTGCTGCTGACTCAGGCCTCACCTCCTTCTGTAGCCTAAGTGGAAATGTAGCCTAAGTGAAGCCCAGAGAGCTCAAAGAAGTGCAGATGCCTCTCTCCTTACCAGCTCTCTGTGGCGATGAGCAGGCAAGTCTAATTTTAGCAGAGAAGACTCTGAGAATGTGAGAAACAGAAGGGACTTTGAGATCATTTTGTCTTATGGTTCTTAGCTCCCACGAAGCATCAAAAGTCATCCAAAGAGATTAAAAACACATCTCCGGAGACTGAGATCCCTTCATCCAGGAGGAGCACTGGTATTGTCTTAAAGCTCCTTAAATTTGTATGTGCAGCCATGATTGAGAACCAGTGGTCTGGTCTCACCCCGCATTGTACAGAGGAGGCTGAAGCCCACAAAGGAGAGGGGACTTACCCATTTCACACAGCCTCAGGGGCAGAGTCAAGACTGGAACTTGGGGAGTTCCCATTGTGGCTCAGCAGGTTAAGAACATGACATAATGTCCAAGAGGACGCAGCTTCAATCCCTGGCCTCGCTCAGTGGCTTAAGGATCTGGCGTTGCCAGGAGCTGTGGCATAGACTGCAGATGCGGTTCGGATCCCCTGCTGCTGTGGTTGTGGTGTAGGCCAACAGTTGTAGCTCCGATTTGATCTCTAGCCTGGGAACTTCCATATGTCCCAGGTGCAGCCCTAAAAATAAAAAAACAGAACAAAACAAATTTGGAACTTGGGTCTCTTGACTCTTCACTGAAGACTTGAGTGTTGTCTCCCTAACTAGAAATCGTGTCTAATGAAATGGCCAGGGGAATTTTTTTTAATGAGCAAATGTTTACAAAATACCATATTCTGGAAGAGGTAGAAGACAGATAGTATTCATCTCTGACCTCTGAAAGCCCACCGTCCAGTAGGGAAAGTGCACGTGTACCCAGGTAGCTCTAATACTGGATAGACTATGTACTGTGCTAAGGACACCAGGGGCTATGAGAGACCGAGAGAGAGAGAAAAAATGGAATCCAGGAGGACTCCTTAGGGGAGGAAGCATTATTCCTTGATCTTGAAGGATGGGGAGGTAGGGTTGTTAGATCAAATACAGGCTACTCATTTGGATTTGAATTTCAGATAAACAATGAACACGTTTCTAATATAAGACCTCAAATGCTGAGTGGGACATATCAAACCAAGACATTATTCATTGGTTATCTCACTTGAAATTTAACCCTGTATGAAAATATAGGCGATCTGGTTTGGGGTTTGTTTTCATTTTTGTTTTTTGGGGTTTTTTGGGGGGGGGGGTCATGCCTTTAGCATGTGGGAGTTCTTGGGTCAGGGATAAAAGCCCACACCACAGCAGTGACAACACCAGATCCTTAACTGCTAGGCTACCAGGGAATCCCTATCCCGTATTTTTATTTGCTATATCTCAAAACCCTCCTGGGGGGCATTTCGGCAGTGGGCGGTGCAGATGGAGAGAGGATCTCCAGCAGACGGGTGGAGCTGGCGGAAGCAGGAGCATCTTCTGAGCAGTGACCCTTTGTCACCAGAGCAAAAAGAGAGTGGCCAAGGGACAAAGCTATTGAAGCAGGCCCAGCCCAGGGAGGAGAGGTGAAGCCAGCCTCTGGGGTCACAAGGCCCCGTCCTCCCACGTGGACATCGTGCCAGCTTCACAGTGCACACGCCATTCCCTCTGCTCCGTAGTCAATGCCCCACGTTCCGCCTGAGCCATGGTCCTGGGACTCAAGCCAGGCCATCTCCCTCCCTGCTCAGGCCACACCAGAAAAAGACATGCGAACCCTTTACCTCAGCCTAGAAGATCCTGTAGGATGTGACCTTGCCTGTTGGAATAAAATCCACTCCAAAGGGTTGTTGCAAGAATTCAGGGAGATGATGTCAGGCGGTGTTCCCAACCTTGGCTGCCCAGTAAAACTACCTGGGAGCTTTAAAAAGGCAGGTGCCTGGCCTCGGTCCCAGGGATGGTGGTTTGGTTGGTCTGGGGTAGTCCTGGGCATCAAGAGGTTCAGGAGATTCCCAGTGATTCCAGAGCACAGCCAACTGAGGGTCACTGATGTCCAGCCTTCTCTTTAACCCGTGCTGGTGAGGGCATGTGGCCATCTGCCACGTGTCCAGCTCCATCTCTGTCCAGCCTCAGGTTCCTCTCCCTCTCTCGCCTTCCACGCCCCTCCCCCAGCTGAGGGCTTCCCACGCACTGTTCCTCTGCCCAAAATATTTTACCTCCTTTCTCTTAACTTGGCCAACATGTGTTCCTCGCTCTCCCCCCACAAGTCCCTCTGTTGCTTCTCCCAGAACACCCTGAACCTTCGCTTTCCAAGCCTCAGCATACTCTGTGCTTATGTCTTTAGTCGTGTACCTGCTTCGTCTCTCTTTCCCAGCAGACCGCCAGCCACGCGGCAGAGGCCCTGTCTTCCTTGTTCCTCGATTTCCCCATCCCACCCCGGAGCTGGACATATGAGGCTGGCCCTCCATAAATGTGGGACAGATGAACGGATGAAGGAGCGACTGATCACAGGAGGGATGTGGTCAAGTTTGCATTTCCAGAGAGCAATGACAGCTCTGGGCCAGATGCTGGTGGCATCTGGAGGGGTAGGGAGAGCCTGAGGCCAGAAGGCCAGTGATTACACAGCTATGATGAGACAGCCGAGTGCCAATAGGGCCTTGACCAGGACAGATGAGGGACACTTGGAGGTGAGGGAAGATTTGTGGGGGGAGGGGTGCCGCATGGCTGAGGGTCCATCCCGAGGGACAGGCAGGATGCATGATGGAAGGTGTGTGATCCAAAAGGAGAGGCTGTTGCCAGGAAAGAGGAGTTCTGTTTCAGCCAAGCTGGGTTGGATGCACCAGGGGGACACTGAGGGGCAAGCTAGGAATCTGAGAGCGGAGACTAGAGAAACTGAGGCTGGGGAGAGAGATGCAAGGGTCCTATCAACAGAGGCGAGTGTGAAAAGCCACGTACAATTTTAAAGTTCACATGCAAGCGTTTCTTGCCATTTCTGTGAGCAAAAACTTCTGGGGCAGGGAAGGTCCGTGCCCAGGAGGCTGTGTCTGAGAGGCGCATCATGGGCCCTTCGTATCCCCGCAGCTATCCTGGGCATGCACACGCTCATGAGCAACCAGCAGTACTACCAGGCCTTGGGCAGCAGCTCCATCGTGAACAAGGAGGGACTCAACAGTGAGTACCGGCACCTCCCCACCCCCTGGCCCTGGTGATGGCGCCTTGGGAGTGATGGGTCCTCCGGCGTCTGGCCCCCTCCACCCACTTGTGCTCTCTGGCTCATTGCAGAAACTCTCAGATTCCAAGTGGCCAAATCTATCCACCTTTGCCCTTTACTCTCCTGGAATTTGTGACTTCCCACCCCGGTGTTATCAAACACCCTCCTATATTTCCTTCTCTAAGCTTTAGAGGTTCTTATATTCAATTTTTTAATCCACCAGGAGTTCATGTTTGGGTGTGGTATGAGACAAGAGCAGATGTTCATTTTTTCACATCAGCATCCCATTGCCCCACCATCACTTGGCAAAATTCATCCTTTCCCCTCCGCGTTGGGGCTCCACCTTGATCATACACGTCCATGTATCCACACGGGTCTGTCTCTGGGCGCCTCTCCAGTCCCGTGAGTCTCCTTGTCCTTTCTTGTGCCCACATAGTGCTGTCTGAATCACTCCACTGCCCGGTTCCAAGCTGGCATTTATGCCCCAAAGAGAAATCAGGGCGCCCAGGGCACAGTTATCCCTCCGTCGGGACGGCCCACCTTCCTTTCCCATCCAGGCTTCATTTTATCCTCACAGGAGCCCCCTGGGTCGAATGCCCGTCCACACGCTGCAGATGAGGGACACTGAGGTTTAGACAGCTTAGCGCATTCACCCAGTTCTTGCAGGACGGCAGAGGCCGAGGCCTAGTAGGGCCCAGACCCCTGGCCCCGTCCACCCCTCCCCCGTCCCTATAGCCCTCGTGCCACACAGCCTTCTGTGTCCCTGAGCTCTGCTGCCTCCCTTCCCGTGTCCCTGTGTCAAGGGCGGCTGATGCCCCGTCTCTGTGAGCCACCTCTCTTTTGCCGGCCACCCTAGGTGTGATCAAACCTACACAGTACAAGCCTGTGCCCGATGAAGAACCAAATGCAACAGACGTGGAGGAAACACTGGAGCGGATAAAGAACAACGACCCGAAACTTGAAGAGGTCAACCTCAACAACATCCGGGTGAGGCCCCTGTCACTGCCCATCCCCTGTCGGGGAGGGAAAGCCATGTTCCGTGCCACGCAGACCCAGGCGGCCCAGGCCTGGCTGTGCAGAGGGAGCAGGGTCCTGCTTGGACCCTGGGTGCTTCTGGATCAGGGAATAGGGGCCACACCTTCTGGAGCAAGGCCTGTGTAAACCAGCACAGCCCATGATCCTGGTTTCTTCTGGGGACTGACATCAGACCCAGAGGTTTCCCTGAGCCAACCCAGCTTTTGACTCTGGAAACCTGCCACCTTATTCAAAACCCTGAGAGCTTCTCTGAGATAAAATCATGAATCAGACACATGGGGCTGCACGGGATCTCAGGGCTGGAAAAGCCAGGTGCCCACCAGGCTCCTGGGGTAACCCAAGCCCTGGGAGGGACCTGGCCCTGAACCAGTGCCTCGTCCTGCAACCCTGGAACGGAGCTGCCGGCCCTAACGTCCAAAGACACGTTCTGAGCTGTCAGCCTGCCTCTCTCCAGTCAGTTCCCGTGTGACCGCCAAGGGCAGAGGGGGCCGAACAGGCCATCCCACTGTGGACGGGGTGCAGGAGGAATTCAGAAGCAGGCCCAGCTGCCTGCCCACCTGCTCAGCCTGGAGGCCAGCAGGATTAGTTCCCAAGGGTGTGGACGTAAGATAAGAAGTGGGCCCCCCACTCCCCGGCTCCCCTTTCCTTTCTTCTCTGCTTTCCTTTAAGTGGCTGCCAGCCCCACAATCAGATTGGAAACCCGCGCCTGCAGTGCTCGCCTCCACCTGGCTGCCCCCTGCTCTGCTCCCACGGGGGCTGAAGTGATGCTGTGAAATGAGAGATCTGTTCAAACAGAGCCAGGCTCTCTCTCCAGAGTGGCTCCACTGTCTGCCGGGTGTGCAGTGGGAGACACTGTCACGATTCAGAGCTGTGGGCCCTGGCAGCACACATGGGCTCGGGGAGGCCTGGGGCTGTGGAACCTAGCCAGCCCTGCAGTGGCTTGGCCCTAGCCAGGCCTCAGTTTCTCCTCTTCATGTGTGGCAATTGGACTAGACCAGTGGTTTCATTTGAGTTTTTTGTTTGTTTGCTTTGTCTTTTTAGGGCCACATCGGTGACATATGGAGGTTCCCAGGTGAGGGGGTCTCATCAGAGCTGTAGTTGCTGGCCTATGCCACAGCCATAGCTATGCCAGATCAGAGCCACATCTGTGACCTGCACCACAGCTCATGGCAACACCGGATCCTTAACCCACTGAGCACGGCCAGGGATCAAACCTGCGTCCTTATGGATGCTAGTCAGGTTCATTAACTGCTGAGCCACGACGGGAACTCCGAGATTTTTTTCTAATGCCAGTGCCCAGTCCCACTCCCCCAGAGATTCTGATTCCATTGGTCCAGGGCAGGCCTGAGCCTTAGCATCTTGTGAAAGTGCATCAGGCACCTCTGATGTGTGGTTGGACTGAGACCCTCCGGGACAGATGTCTCTTAAAGATCATCCTGGGCAATGCCCTAACCTTCGTTTTCCAGAAACAAGCCCACAGAGGGGCCAAGACTTCCTCAGAGTCACACAATGAGTCAGAAACATTGCTAGTTGCTGGGACGGAGGCCAAACCCCTGCCCCCTCCTATTCCCTGAGGCCTGAGCTCCTGGCTCAACACTCCCCTGCCTCCTTTGCCTTGATGCTTTCCTCTCCTCCATCTCCGAGTGTCCAAAGAGAAAGCTGCAGATTCTATCTGAACATTTCAGGGAGGATTGTCTCCATCTATTTACCAGAAAGTTCTTCCCAAATCTGAGCCATCTGGGCCAAAGCAGGAACCCTTTCCCCTTTCGGCTTTTCGGTCAGAGACTCTCTGGGCATCAGGTTGCATATGTGAGAGAGTTACTGCCCCATCTGTCTGCTTTGCCAGCCCCTGGCCGGGGCTGCTGGTCACTGCTTACGTTTCTCTGCAGAATATCCCCATACCCACCCTCAAGGCGTACGCAGAAGCCCTGAAAGAGAACTCATATGTGAAGAAGTTCAGCATCGTGGGGACACGGAGCAACGACCCGGTGGCATTCGTATGTACCTTTCGGTTCTGCTGCATTGAGAGTGGGAACCATAGACACGGGAAGGCTGACGTTTTTGGCCTCAGGACTGGCCATATGCCACTGTTGAAGAACCCCGTGTGGCATGGCGTGGCACGCTGTCGTGTGGTGAGAGGCACTGGGCTAGGAGCCAGGAGTGGATAGACCAGCCATTACCCAGGCACCGTCTGTACCTTAGCCTACTTAATCCCCATGACCTCCCCTGATCCCAGAGGCATAGGGCCACCCACTCTGCAAATGAAGAACCTGGGATACAGGGAGCCCAGGGAACTTGACTTTGTCTAAAGCTGCAGAGCAAGTGAGAGGTAGAGTTCAGATTTAAATGCACGTCACATGGACCCTAAAGCCAGGTCTCCCTCCCCTCAGCATGTCATGTTTGGACAAGGGCCTACCCCTCCCTGGTCCTCATTTTCCCTGTATCTAAAAATTACTGCCTTCATCAGTGGTTCCCAACGACCAATTTTATTTTATTTTATTTTTAACCTATGTCTTTTATTTTTATTTTCACCTATGTCAATAAAGATATTGCTAATTGAATTAAATTGTACATAATACAAAGTAGCTATCAATTCTTTTTTAAACATTCCACATACATTCGAGTCTCTCTGTGCCCAGCACAGAATTAGGCTCTGAGAATACAGCTGTGACCAAGACAGTCAGAGCTTCCACTTTCATGAATATAGTGGTCCCTTCGGCCATGCAGACAGCTAAGGGATAACAGCACAGCGTGATTACTAGAACACTAGTAGCAGGTTAAAAAAAAAAAAAGTATAGGCATTAAGTTACCAGGCATGGTAACTAGCCACTTAGTAGCAGTCGGTTTGTTCATCCATAAAATAACTTGCTAGGGAATTTGATTAGGACTGCATTGAATCCATATCAACATAGGAAGAACTTATATCTTGACACTATTGAGTTATTGGGCATGACCATGGCATGTATCTTCATTTTTTCAGTTCTTTGATTTCATACATCACAGTTTCCTAGTTTTGCTCATATAGATTTTGTACATATTTCATTAGCTTTATGCTTAAGTATTATTTGGGGTGCTAATGTAAATGGAATTGTGTTTTTAATTTCAAATTCCACTTGTTCATTGCTGGTATACAAGTAAACAGTTGACTTTGTTTGTTTGTTTTAGGTCTGCATTCATGGCATATGGAAGTTCCCAGGCTAGGGGTCGAATCCGAGCTGTAGCTGCTGGCCTACACCACAGCCACAGCCACTCCAGATCCAAGCCACGTTTGCGACCTACACCACAGCTCACGGCAACGCTGGATCCTTAACCCACTGAACAAGGCCAGGGATCGAACCTGCATCCCCATGGATGCTAATCAGATTCATTTCCACTGAGCCATGACGGGAACTCCTGACTTTTGTATATTAACCTTGTCTCCTGCTACCTTGCTATAATTGCTGATTGGTTCCAGAGTTTTCTTTGTCAGTTCTTTCTTATTTTCTACATGGAAAATCATGTCTTCGACAAACAAAGACAGTTTTGTTTCTTCCTTCCCAATCTGTATACCTTTATTTCTTTTCCATGCCTTATTGCGTTAGCTAGAACATCTATTACAGTGTCTAAAAGGAGAGCTGAGAGGGGACATCCTTGTACCTGATCTTGGTAATAGTTTCAAGTTTCTTACCATTAAGTATGGCATTAACTGTAGGGTTTTTGGTAGATATTCTTTATCAATTTAGGGAAGTTGCCCTCTATTCCTAGTTTACTGAGAGTTTTTATCACACATGGATGTTGGATTCTGTCTAATGATATTTTTTTGCATCTATTGATATGACTATGTGATTTTTCTTTTTGAGATTGTTGATGTGATAAGTTTAATTGATTTTCCAGTATTGAACCAGCCTTGCATACCTGGGATAAATCCCACTTGGTCATAGTTCAAAATACTTTTTAATTTATCTTGAGATTTCTTTTTTGACCCATGTATTATTTAGAAATGTATTGTTTAAACTTCATGTATCAGGGAATTTTCCAGTTATCCTTCTGTTATTGATTTCTAGTTTGATTCCATTGTGGTCTGATAGCAGGCATTGTATGATGTCTTTTTTTTTTTTTTCCCCACTGTACAGCATGGGGATCAAGTTACCCTTACATGTATACATTTTTTTCCCCACCCTTTGTTCTGTTGCAATATGAGTATCTAGACATAGCTCTCAATGCTACCCAGCAGGATGTCCTTGTAAATCTATTCTAAGTTGTGTCTAATAATCCCAAGCTCCCGATCCCTCCTACTCCTATCGGGCAGCCACAAGTCTATTTTCCAAGTCCATGATTTTCTTTTGTGTGGAGATGTTCATTTGTGCTGGATATTAGATTCCAGTTATAAGTGATATCATATGGTATTTGTCTTTGTCTTTCTGACTCATTTCACTCTATTCTTTTAAATTTGCTAGGGTCTGTTCACCAAAATGTGGTCTAGCTTGGTGAATGTTCCATGTGTGACTGAGAAGAATGTATATTCTGCTGTTGTCGGTAGTCAGTGTTGGAAGAGTGTATATTCTGCAGTTGAGGTTGTCAATTCAATCCAGTTGATTGACAGTGTTGTTGAGTTTGGTTACATCCTTTCTGATCTATGCCCACTATATATTCCATATCTATGGAGGGGTATTGAAGTCTCCAACTATGATAGTGGATTTATCCACCTCTCTTTGCAATTATGATAGTTTTTGCCTCACATGGTTTGAGGCTCTGTTGTTAAGCACATCAGGATTGGAATGTATTCTTGGAGAATTGACCCCTTTGTCATTACACACCACCCTTCTTTATCCGTAATAACTTTCCTTGCTTTGAAGTCCATTTATAGCAATCAGTTATTTTCTGGTTGTTAAAATAGGTGGGAAAATTTCCCATGATGTTTTTGAAATGATAGAAATAGCTCATGGTCTCTCACTGCTGCCAGTGGAGAACCTCTAGGTAGATGTCCCCTGACCTCAGGACAGCTCCAGTGGATCCTGAGTTTGTCCGCAGAGACGCAGCTGGCAAAGCCAATGCCCTGTCCACTGTGGCATCATGGATCAGAAATCAAGCCCATCCGTGCTGGCACTCAGCTCAGCTCCACCAGTGTTCATGAGGCGTTGACCCTGTGCCAGGTCAACAGCTGATGTCAGCCTGTTCACACCGTGATACCCATTGTTGAAGGTGGAAATGCTTCAGAGCCAATTAGTAAATAGGCTACTAGAGCTCCGATAGTGTCCTCACTGCCTGCCCCAGCTCTGCTCCTGCCCATTCCTCCACTCTGGTCCAGCAAATAGAGCTGACACCTGGCATGACAGTACCTCTAGGACCTGCTCTGCCACCAGCATGTCTACTTGGATCGGCCCCATGCATTTACATACTGGTTGTGAAATATTTTGATTATCAGGCCAGGCCCTCTCTGGGGAGCAAGAGGAATGCTGTGGGAGGGTACAGGCTGGGTCCCTCCCCTTAGGATATGTCATCCTGAGGCACATGGAAGCAGGGGGAGCTGAGGATTTTGGCTCAGAAGGTATCCTGGGAGCTGATACCTTGCAAAGGGTTTCAGCAAGCAGGACCAGCGGGAAGGGCTTTCCTGGATCAGATGTCATTTCAGACAACCAGGGCCGCTGATCATACATCTTGGCCTATCAGCTGCCCGTATCTCCTTTCCTCCATGACGCATCGTTTCCACCACCTGCTAATTACCTCATTTCCTTCAGCGGCTCCAATTGTCATCTACACCCCCTGGCCGAAGTCCTCCAAAATGTGCTGGGGCCACCTGAGCTCCTCTCCTCCAGTTTGCCCTGGTCCCTTGCCCAGCGGGGTGGCTTCCCAGCCTCCCCTCTCTGCCACTCAGACAAAGAGAATGACGACACCATGGAATTCCAGCAGGGCCATAGAAGAAACAAGTGGAGAGCATACAGGGAGGTTGGGACTGCCCTGGTCACTTGGTGATCCGTGAACTGGGGACCCACTGTGTGCTGAGCACTGTGCGGGCACTGAGGGCACCACGGATGGAATAGATGCATTAGCAGCCCACCTCGAGGGTGGAGGCTAATGGCAGAGACAACGCTAGTATTCATACAGCCCTAAATGGAGGAACACAAGTTCCACAAGGGAGTTTCTGGATAAAGTCTGCGAGGCTCAGGAGGGCAGGAACGGTTAGCTGGGGACTCAACACAGGCTCTTGGAGAAAAGGGCATTGAGAATGGCCTTGAAGGACGGACAGGGTTTGGACGAGTGAAGCAGAAAGGAAAGGGCATTCTGAGCGGCAGGGACAGGATGAGCAAAGGCAGAGTGGAGGGCGAGCATCAGGTGCCAGGGAGCTGAGAGTAGCCCCACCAAAAGGAGCCAGCAAAGGGGACAGTGAGAGCTGAGGCTGAGCAGGGCAGGGGAACCAGATAAGGGAGCTTTGGTGCAGGCTGAGGACAGGAACTCTCCAGCTGGGGGCTAGGGGCCACGGCTGGAGGGGAGGAGGGGCACAGGGTGGTGGCTGATGAGGGGAGTTGTGGAGCTTGCCTTGCCCCACGCCTGGTCCCTTGTGCAAGGGACTCTTGCCCCCAGCAAGGCTCCCTCAGTGTTTTAGCTTCTACCCACTGGGGCTCCAGCCTTTCTTAGGGTGACTTACTGGTACCCTGCCTTTTCTCCTTTGGTTCAAGGCCCTTGCTGAGATGCTCAAAGTGAACAAGGTGTTGAAGACGCTGAATGTGGAGTCCAACTTCATTTCCGGAGCCGGGATCCTGCGCCTGGTGGAAGCTCTTCCATATAACACTTCTCTGGTGGAACTGAAGATCGATAACCAGGTAAGATGGCAAGGGTCTCCTTGTGTCCCTCGCTTAACCCTTGCCATTCCGCACTTCCCTGCTTGCTGTCATCTAGACTAGATGCTGCTGGATGGAGCTGGTGCTGCTGCCTGTCAAAGCCCCAGAGCTCAGCTTTGATGGGCATTCAAAGCCATCCGGTCTGCATCCTCCATCATGCTCACCTTCCTTTTTCATCATTCCCACCAAGGGCTCCTCTAGCTTCTACTTGGCTACCCCTCATGAGGGGGAGCTCACTCCTTGCCAAGATCACCCCTTTCAATCTTAGAATATCCTTCCTTATATCCAGTAGAAATCAAATCCTTGTAAGTCCTGATGTTGGGTTTAATTCTGTCCTCTGCTGCACACAGGACACATCTGGTGCACAGATTTTATAAACCATTGGAGTCTTCCTCACCAAGCTAAATATCCCCATTTTTATCAGTCACCATCCCCCCCAACTCCATGGGCTTTTGAGTCTCCTTACCCTCAAGGTTATTCTCTGGACACATTCTAGTTGGCCTTTATCCTCACAGGGTTATCATTTCTCTGTAACTTCGGTGGTTCAGTCATTTCTTTTCAGGGCACCTGTTTAAGTTCTAACCTTCTAAGAGGATGCTAATGACAGTATCTCATATGTTGCATGTGTTGAGGATCTCCTGTGGGCTGGACTCTGTGCTGCGCCTCTTATACACATCCCCTCTGACCTTCCCAACAAACCTGCGGGATGTGGGTGTTATCGGTCTCAGTTTACAGAAAAGAAGCTGAAGGCAGGCAGCTTTCTCAGGGCCACTAAGTGGGCACTGTGGGAAGCAGGATTTGAACGCAGGTCTCTGACTCTAATGCCACCTTCTGCTCAGTACACCATGTTGTTTCCAATACTGAAATGCTTACTTCTTGGAGTTTGCTGATGGCCTAGAGATTAAGGATTTGTCATTGTCACTGCTGTGGCTCATAGTTACTTCTGAGGCTCAGGTTTGATCCCTGGAACTTCCACATGTCTCAAGTGTGGTCAGAAAAAAAAGGCTTTTGTCCTTATGACTAATGGATGTGGAGCTTGGGTTTTTTCGTTTTGTACGAGTTAAGCTCAATTGTATCTGCATACTTTGCTTTGTTTTTGGTGTTTGGCAAGGCATGAAAGTGTTTGCTAAATGGTCGTATAAGTACATATATAGGGAAAAGATTGGATGGAAATATAACAAAATTATAAACACTGATTGTCCCTGAATGAGATTATCTCTACTCTTTAAATCCTTATTGAGAAAAACCTATATAAAAGTGCATAAATGTTAAACATACAGCTTAATGAATCATAACAGGCATGTCACCAGTCAAGAACTAAAGCATCACCAGCCTCCAGAAGACTTGGATGGTCCCTTCCCAATCACAACCCCTTTAAAACTTTTCACAGTTCTCTCCTTACTTACTTTCACACCTCCATGGCTTAGCCCTTGTTTTTCTCTCCCCCTGGAATGTCCTCCCTGCTGCTACCTAGAGAAATCCTCCTCTTCCTAGTGGATTCAGTTGAAGCCTCTCCTTCTCCCAGCAGTGTTCTAGAACCAGCCTGAACCAGCTTGCTGGAGCTGACTGTACACATCTCTTCTCCACTCCACTTCAGTGATGGCACATTGGTACCTTGAAGTCACGCCTAGCAAGAGTATTTACACTATGGGAATTGGCAAACACTACAAATACAACACCCCCTGCCTGAGCCAGCATGTCACTGCCTTCTCCCTTCAGCCTGCCACAGGACCTAGAAGGCTCCCTCCAGAGAGTTAGGTGCTCCCCTCTGAGTTCTCCTAGCACCTTGACTTCCCTCAGAGTTTCTCAGAAGCTGATGCTGTGTCCAAGTCATCTCCATATCCCAGGACCCAGCTCAGAACTTGGCCACACAGTGGCATTCGATAAGCAGGGGTGCCCTGGATGGTTGTTCATGTTGTTCACTGCACAATGAGGTGGAAGGGGGTCAAATCCAACCCATACTCTACTCTCCAAAACTTTGTATGGGGCTTTGTTCACCTAGAGAAGGTATTTTTTTCTAATCCATATAAAGAGGCCACATGAGCCTGCAGCAGCCCTGTCATGTGAATTTACTGCATCAAATTCCTTCCATCTCTCACGTGCCAGTGGCCTGTTGCTGCATCACCCATTCCCAACCCCCATCACTCCCACCCTTTCTTCCATTGCTGAACCTGCTCTATTGTAGGCAGAAGGGGCAGATCAGATGGAACAAAAGCATGTAGCAGGCTTGGCAGCAGCCCTGGGCCAAAGCCTGGGATTGGCTACTCATGTGACTCCAGGCCTGGCCCACTTGGAGTCAGGGTCTACCCAGCGTGAGCTGAAACCTGACTCCTGGGGCAGAATGTTGGCCAAAGATGACCCAGAGCACTGGCCTCAGGTCTTTGCAATGGCAGCTTACAGAGAACCAGCTGCCCACCTGCCCTCTCTCTGCTGTCCCCCCAGAGCCCAGAGTCAGGGCCAGTGCTAATAACATCACTTTCACCCTGGCTGAACACCTCTGTGAGAGAACGTTCACTTCCATGAGGCTCACTTTCCGCATTTGTAAAATGGAGATAATAAGAATCTCTACTTCTAAGAAGATTACAGATACTTTTATAATTACTCTGAAGGCGACCTAGGGAGTTCAGACTATTCTAAGAGTTAATTTACTGAGCAGGTACCATGTATCCATTATCTCATTTCATGCTTGTGTAGACTCTGGTGAGTGGGTATTAACAACCCACTCCAGTTTTATAGATGAAGAGACTGGGGCCCAGGCAGGCTATGTACCCTGCCCAAGGTCACATATTAAGTAAGTGACAGAGGCAGGATTCGAACCCAGGTTTATGTGACTCTAAAGTCCATGAACTGTGCCTGTCTGGGCTCTTGAACCCTACTGTAGTTTTGTGTGGGCCTTGGCTTTTCTCAGCTGCCCTTGGTGCCATGTCAGCACTGGTCACCACCTGTCCCCACCCCTCATGAGAAGACAGACAAGTATACATTTGGCCACCCAACCAGGTGCTCCAGCAAGCCACAGACACTGGACCATGAGGGTAGGAAATCTCAGTCAGGAGCAGGCATCAGGGAGGGCTTCTTGGAGGTGGTGGAATTTGAGATAAACCCATAGGTGGACTGTACCTCAGTGGGTGAAGCGAAGGCCATGGCACCGAGGTTCAGGAAACCATAGAAATAAAGAGGAGAGAGGAAAGCTGTGCAACCCACCCAAACTAGACTAACAGGACTCCCAGAAGAAAGCCAAAAAGGGAGTTGGGAGCCCAAAGGGCCCTGAACGGGTAGTGTGAGGGCAAATGGTCTGTGGGTTACCGTGGGCCCCAGTCAGCTATGCTCTGCAAAGATGGTTCCAGGCTGGGTGGGAGGACTGGGGGTGGGGAGAGGGCTTCAGGGCCAGGAGACAAGAGGGGGCTCCGACCACCCAGATGTGGGGGCCTGGGAGGAAGTGCTCCTGGGAGCCTGGGGTCTGGAGACTGGGCTGGGGCCTGCTGGGGAGGCGGAGGGCTGAGATGTGTCTGGAGAGGGGCGCTGCCAGCCCAGGCTCCTTCTGGGAGGCCACCCTCGCCACCCCTGCCTCTCGCAGTGTCCTGGGCTCTGGGGAGATGTGGCAAAGAGGAGGTGGTGAGTGGAGTTGGATTTATTCCTTGTCCTTGGTTAGTCACTGAGGTCTCCAGAGGCCACCGCTTTCTCCTCAGCCCCTGCGCCTTTAACCTTTATCAGAGTCTCTGTCCTCCTTTCTCCTTATACGGCCAAGGAAAGGGCCATGGGGAGTTCTACCCAGGGTGACACAGAGCCTCACAGGCTAGCTTGGGACACAAGTTGGGGAAAAGGACCCTGGGCCTGTTTGTTTACTCAGCCAGGCTCTCTTTACTGCCAGGCCACATTCTGCTGCAGCCTGGAGTTGCCCTGGGACAGCAGTGAGGCTGGGGGGCGGCCACCCACAGCTGAGGGCGCTGAGACTCGTCTAGTCGAGCCTTCCTTTTACAGGTGGGGAAACTGAGGATCAGAGGAGGGATGGGGTGCGGCCGAGGTCACAGACCGAGTCAGTGTCAGAGCTGGACAGGAACTGAGCTATCCAGATGGGCTGCATTTACGAGAGACCCTCCCAGCTCCAGGGCTCAGTTCACACCGGGTGCCTGCCGGCCCCGTCTGTCCCAAGCTGGCCCCATCCAAGGGCAGTTCCCTGCCTCTCTTGGCTCACCCTCCTCTCCTGCCACAGAGCTCCCTCCAGCGGGCCCTTCCCAGGACCCTCACAGTGCAGGGTACTCTCCCTGCCCCTCAGCACAGGACCCCTGCCCAAATGAAGATATGTGCAATGTTTGGGGGGAATTGGCTGGATTTCTCACGTTTCATTCCAATATTTGACAAAGAGGATATGCTTCATATTTTGAAAAAAGAAGCTAGAGGAAGTAGATTGTGTCTTCTTGTTTTTCCAGTTTAGATTATTTTCCTAGTGGAAATAGATTTAGAAAGAAAACAACAGCCATGCTGGAATAGATCCTGGATGTTGTCACACATGGTGATGCCACTTAATTTTAGATTCCACGCTCACGGCTGCTGGCTGGGGTTTTGGTTTGTTTGTTTGTTTTAAAGAAATACACTTTATTTATGTTGACTTTTTAGGGTCGAATCTGTGGCATATGGAGGTTCCCAGGCTAGGGGTTGAATGAAGCTATAGCCACCAGCCTACACCACAGCCACAGCAATGCCAGATCTGAGCCAAGTCTGCCACCTACATCACAGCTCACGGCAACACCAGATCCTTAACCCACTAAGCGAGGCCAGGGGTCAAACCCACAACCTCATGGTTCCTAGTCGGATTCGTTTCCACTGCACCACAGTGGGAACTCCAGGCTCTACCTTTTGAAGGGAAGAGTATCAAAGAATTTGCAGCCATATTTTAATTTGCAGAGTGAAAATCATCTATATCTTCTTCTATTGGTGCAGTTTGACCACAAAGCCCTTTCTAACCTGCAGCGCAACCCAAGGATAGAGCAGGCGCCTCCAAGGGTGATGTACTCCCATTCCCAGGGATGTGTAAACAGAACAGAATGATTTGGCAGTTGTCATATGGAGGGAATTTCAGTATCAGCCAGGGTTCGGAACTCTGGGGTTGGATTAGATAATTTCCAGGGATCCTTTCTGTTGTTTTTTGTCTGTTTGTTTAAGTGTTCTCAATTGTCCATACCTTCTGGATGAAAGAAAAAGCCACAGTTGGCCACCATGAAATGTACCCAGTGAGCTTTGTGATGTCAGTGGTGCCTCTGGCCAGAAAGAGGGTCTCAGATGCACCAACTCCAGGTCCCAGCTCAGTTACACCCGAGTCACTGGTTGGTTTTTAAGTAGTGAATCTATTCATCTTCTCCCCAGCTTGATAACGTGCAGTCATAGTAAAGGCTGAGGGAACGAGAGCTGTCATACATTCCTGAAGGGCACATCAGGGTTGTGTCATTTTAGCAGGACGGTCACACTTTTAATTCAAAATATGCTTGTCTTTCCACCCACCAATCCTGCATCTCCTTGGCCAGCCTGAAGAATACTCCCTCTGGAGATCCCATTGTGGTCCAGTGGGTCAAAGACCCCATGTTGTCTCTGTAAGGATGAGGGTTCAATCCCTGGACTTGCTCAGTGGGTTAAGGATCCAGTGTTGCCGTGAGATTGGTATAGGTTGCAGAAGTGGCTGGGCTCTGGCATTACTGTGGCTGTGGCGTAGGCCTGCAGCAACAGCTCCAATTGGATCCCTGGCTTGGGAACTCCCATATGCTGTGGGTGTGGCCCCTGGAAAGAGTTTAAAAAAAAGAAGAGAGAGAGATAAAGAATACTCCCTCCCTCTCCTACAAAGCACACTCCGCATTGTTTGTAACAAGGAAAGCTGGAAGCAAATAAAATACCCATTGCTACCAGGGCAATCCATGAAGTAGTTGGAAAGAATGAAGTAATTCTCTGTGTGCTGACAGGGAAATATCTCCAGAAATCATTAAACAAAAAAGACAGGTTGCAGAACAATACATATAGTACGAATCCATTAAGGACGAACATTAAAAATAAGGGAAAATCTATATTTTTGTTACGTACTTCATAGAAACAATACATAGGGATACACCCCGCTGGCCATGGTGGTTTCTTCTGTGGGAAGAGGATAGGAAGGGGGATAAATGATGTGAAGAAGGTCTTTCATTTTACCATCCGCTTTCATATCATTAGTATTTTTCGGAGTTCCTGTTGTGGCGCAGTGGTCAACGAATCCGACTAGGAACCATGAGGTGGCAGGTTTGATCCCTGGCCTTGCTTAGTGGGTTCAAGATCCGGTGTTGCAATGACCTGTGGTGTAGGTTGCAGATGCAGCTCGGATCCCACATTGCTGTGGCTGTGGTGTAGGCTGGTGGCTACAGCTCCAATTAGACCCCTAGCCTGGGAACCTCCATATGCTGCAGGAGTGGCCCTAGAACAAGCAAAACAAACAAACAAACAAACAACAACAAAACACAAAGCATTTTTCATAGTGAGACTACTTTTACCCACAAATGATTTCTTTAATTCTCGAGCACATCTGAAGGGGGAACAAGAGTTCTTCCCCTACCCCCTCTCCCTGGCTCTGCCGCCAGACTCTACTGTTGCATGACCCCTACCATTCTAGCCTCTCCCCAAGGGACTCCTAATTGCCTTTCACATGCTGTCAAGGTTGCCTCCTAAGGTTTTATGCCATCAAAGCAAGTTATTCATAGACTCACAGAATGCAGGCTCCAGTGGCTTTAAAGGTCACAGAGCCTAAGCTTCCCCCACTCCTAACAACCCCTAGGAGTCCCTTATGATGCAATCTGCCGTCTATTTGCACACCTCCAGGGATGGGCAGTCCACTGCCTTAACCAGACACTGTTGATGGTTAGATGGCAAACCTGTATCCTTAGCAAGTCCACCTGCCTATAGCTCCTCTCATCAGCCCTATTTTGCCTTCTGAGCTCTCTCAGAGGCACCCAATTGAGGTGGGAACTACCACAGGCTCTGAGCAAACTGCTAGTGTTCAAATCCTGGTTCTGCCACTGACTAGCTCAGTGCTTTTTAATATCTCTAGTCTTCATGTTCCTCACCTGTAAAATAAAAGTTATAAGAAGACTACATATTCCGTAGGTTTATAGGGAGGAGAAACTGACTTAGCTTTTATGGGGGGTAGGGGAGGGTGTGCACCTGTGGCACGTGGGAGTTCCCAGGCCAGGGATCAAACCCAAACCGCAGCAGTGACCTGAGCTGCTGCAGTGACAACGCCGGATCCTTAACCCACTGTGCCACAAGAGAACTCCCTTGACTTTGCTTATGTAAAGTGCTTATGACATGCCTAGCACACAATGATCTGTAAATAAATAATAAATACTTGGAGAGTAAGTAAGAGACCAGATTTCCGGTCCTGACTCTGTCCCCAAGGCCTCCTCTCTCATTTGGGAAATAACTGAGACCTTCTCGCCTCAGAGTCCCTGGAAAAGGGAAGGCCTGAAAAGGAACCAAGTATGAAGCTTCTTAAAATGTATGCAGGAGTTCCTGTTGTGGCTCAGTGGAAATGAACCTGACTAGCATCCATGAGGATGCAGGTTTGATCCCTGGCCTCAGTCAGTGGGTTGAGGATCCGGCGTTGCCATGAACTGTGGTGTAGATTGCAGACGCAGCTCAGATCTGGCGTTGCTGTGGCTCTGGCGAAGGCCAACAACTACAGCTCCACATCGACCCCTAGCCTGGGAACCTCCATATGCCGCAGCTGCGACCCTTAAAAAAAAATGTATGCACATTTTCTATTTTACTCCTTATTGTAAAAATAATGGTCTGGGTCCAAGATTAACACTCCAGGCAGATGACATGATTATCTCATGGAGTCCTGTGTCCTCTGGCACACACCCAACACATCTGCATGTATCCCCGGCTGGCGGGGGCTAGCTTGAGAGTGTGGGCCTGAAGCATCCCCTGAAGTCATTCCAGCTCCAGGTCCAGCTCAAGCCTTGGCTCTGATTTAAGCAGAGGGAGTGCAGTCCAGCTTCTAGGAACATATAGACTGGGTTTACTCATCCCCACGCTAGAGGTGCCAGTTCCTGCCTGCCCTGCCCACCTCCTAGGGATAGAGGGCGGTTGAATGGAGCACTTTGTGCTCTGGACCAATCAGCACAAAGTGTCAGCTTTGAAAAAACGGCCCTTGCAGTCACTGGCAGCCCCTCCACTCAGGGGAAAATAGCACTTTCTAGACTAGTCCATCCTGAGTTCTTGCAGAGCTTTCCCAGCAAGTGACATCAAGGAGAGGCCAGTCTTCCTGCTAAGTGAGAGGAGCGGGGGACCTACCAGTTCCTTACAGGGGTCTCAGATGGTTCTGTACCATCTGCCAGGCCAAGCTGGTGAGCAACCAGGGCTGTGCTGCGTCCTTTGAGGACAGGCCTGAGCTCTTCCCAGCACTTTCAGGAGTGGTGCCAGATGGGCTGGTGGAGTCTCATCATGATCCCTCTGCCTGTCCTAGTCTGCAGTCCCAGCCCCATCTGAACCCGCACAAGCTCTAGCGAGCTCATGATACCTGGGGGGAATTCTCTATCAAGAGCCTCAACTGTGGTTCCGGGCTTGTCCCTTTGGATGCTGGGCTGATGTATCTTCTCAACCTTCCCATGTTGCTGGGCACTGAACATGTTCCTGTTTATTCTATTCAAATCAGTTCCTTGACCTTAACCTAGAGATACAGAGGACTGTTCATTTTCCAAGGGCTCACGGTCTACAGTAGCGCTAGACTACCCTAATTGATTAATTTCAATTAATTTTTGATTGAAATGTAGTTGATTTACAATATTAGGTTCACGTGTAAAGCATAGTGATTCCATATATTTATAAATGATACTCCATTCAAAGTTATTCGAGGTAATGGCTATAATTCTACATGCTCTACAATATATCCTTGTTGCTTATCTATTTTTTACATAGTTGCCCATACCTCTTAATCCCCTACTCCTATCTTGCCCCTCCCCCCTTTCCTCTCTCCTCTGGTAACCACTAGTTTTTTTATATGTGTGAGTCTGTTTCTGTTTTTGCTACGTACACTCATTTGCATTAATTTTTAGATGCCACAAATTTAATTTGAATTATTCAAATTTAAAGTTTTAAAAAACCCAACCAATCCAATTAAAAAGGGGGCAGAGGGAGTTCCCATTGTGGCGCAGTGGTTAACAAATCTGACTAGGAACCATGAGGTTGCAGGTTCGATCCCTGGCCTTGCTCAGTGGATTAAGGATCAGGCGTTGCTGTGAGCTGTGGTGTAGGTTGCAGACACGGCTCAGATCCCGCGTTGCTGTGGCTCTGGTATAGGCCGGTGGCTACAGCTCCGATTTGACCCCTAGCCTGGGAACCTCCATATGCTGCAGGAGCAGCCCTAGAAAAGGCAAAAAGACAAAAAAAAAAAAAGGTGGGGGGCAGAGAATCTGAATAGACATTTTTTTCAAAGAAAACATGCATATGGCCAACAGGTACATAAAAAGTGGCTCGCCATCTCTAATCATCAGGGAAATGCAATCAAACCGCAATGTGATATTGTCTTAACACCTGTTAGAACCGCTATGATCAAAAAGACAAGGAGTTCCCTTGTGGTGCAGCAGGTTAAGGATCTGGTGTTGTCCTTGTCCCCCAGGTCACTGCTGTGGCGTGGGTTCATTCCCTGACCTGGGAACTTCCACATACCACAGGCGTGGCCAAAAAAAAAAAAAAGACAAGAAATAACAAGTGGTGGCAAGTGGTGGAGAAAAGGGAACCCCTGCACACTGTTGGCGGGAATGTAAATTGGCATCACCACTATGAAAAACAGTATGGCTATTCCTCAAAAAATTAAAAATAGAACTACCATATGATTCAGCAATTTCACTTCTGAGTATCCAAAGAAAATGAAAATGCTAATTCGAAAAGTTGTATGTGGGAGTTCCCGTCGTGGCGCAGCAGAAGTGAATCCAACTAGGAACCATGAGGTTTCGGGTTCAATCCCTGACCTCGCTCTCCAGCGTTGCCGTGAGCTGTGGTGTAGGTCACAGACTCAGCTTGGATCCCAAGTTGCTGTGGCTGTAGTATAGGCCAGCAGCTATAGCTCACATTTAACCCCTAGCCTGGGAACCTCCATATGCCATGGGTGCAGCCCTAAAAAGATGAAAGACCAAAAAAAAAAAAAAAAAAGATTTAAAGAGCCACATGCAGCTAGTGGCTGCTGTACTAGACAGCACAGGTCTGAATGGGGAGAGAGTTGTAAAAGCAGGTGACCGAATAACATAGAGGGACTGGTGGAGTAGAGAGGGACAAAAAATGGGCCACTTGAGTGTCTGGGGAAAGAAGGTTTCCAGGGGTAAGCACCAGGAGGCGAGGGCATTTGCGATGGATGTTAAAGCACTAGGGGTATATCAACAGGTGTGTACGAGAGAGTGAATTTTAAAAGTAAGACTTTTGCCTGTCCTGGGTACCAGATACAGACCCCCCCCCCCCCCCGGGTAAACAATCTGAGTAAGCACTGAGAGATTTGGAAAGGAAGGCAAGGACTAAACTGTGCAGGGCGGGAGTGTCAGGCCGAGAAGGAGGCAGTGCTTATTCTGTTGGGTTATTGAATGAACTCAGACCATGCAAGTCAGGCCCAAGGCATTGGGACCACAGTAAGCTTTCAATACCTGGTAGCAGTTATGGGCAGTGGAGAGTCATTGGAGGCACTTGCATGGTTCTGTTTACTGTTCAATTTGGGAATATTGCCATCTTAGCAATATAAATCTTCTGGTCCATTAATGTGGTGTGTTCTTACATTGATTCAGGTCTCTGTTATTTTATTTTATTAATTTTTTTTTCTTTTCTGGGGCACACCCGCAGCATATGGAGGTTCCCAGGCTAGGGGTCGAATCGAACCTGTAGCCGTTGGCCCACACCACAGCCACAGCCACAGCCATGCCAGATCCGTAACCCACTGGGCCATGCCAGGTAGGGATCGAACTCGCATCCTTCTGGATACCAGCTGGGTTCCTTACCACTGAGCCACGATAGGAACTCCTATTCAAGTATCCTCTAATGTGCAATGCCGTTTTATAGTTTTCAGTGTGTAAGGCTTTACTTCTTTTTATTAAATTTATTCCCAAGTATTTCTATGTTGTCAATGGAATTATTGTCAGTTTCAGTTTGGGATTGTTTATTGCTAGTGTATAGAAACACAGCTGGATTTTTGTAGATTGATCTTAAACCCTGCGATCTGGCTAAACTCATTTATGTGTTCTCATAGTATTTTGTGGATTCCTTAGGATTTTCTACATACAATATTGTGTCATCTGCAAATATAGTTTTTTTTAATTTATAGTTGATTTACAATGTTTCAATTTCTGTTGTACAGCAAAGTGACCCAATCGCACACAGTTCCCTGTGCTGTACAGTAAGGCCCCACTGCCTGTCCACTCCAAGTATAAGTTTGCTTTCAAAATCCCTGACCTGCCCGTCCATCCCCCCCTGCTCCCCACTTCTCCACCACCCCCACCTCAGGAACCACAAATGAGCACTCCTTGCTCGTGATCTGTTTCATTTTTGCAGATAGGATCATCTGTGCCCAAATAGATTTGCTGCTTCTTTTCCAATGTGGTGCCTTTTCTTGCTTATTTGTTCTGGCTGCGACCTCCAGGACAGTGTGGGTGAAAGTGGACACTTCCTTGCCTTGCTCCTGTTCCGAGGGAGAATAAGTGTCTTTAATGATTAAGTATGTTAGTTTGCCTTCCATGTCTTTTCAGACCTTTTAAGATTATGTTTCCTTTTTAATATCTTTTAATATTATACGTGGCAACAGCAAACTCAAACAATACGAGATGTAAAGAAGGAAACAAAAACTGCCCCAAATCCCATTGCCCCCAGATGCTCCCAGGCCTTTTCAATGTCTGTGGGGGTGGGGGGGGAATACAGGTAACTTTATAGAAACATGACCTCTTTTGTCACTAGGCTTTGTCTCCTCAATATTGTGTCATAGCCATCTTTCCAGGCCTGGAACCAAAGATTCACATTATCCCTGTGCAGCTGCCCAGGTTCCACTAGAAAGCTGAGCCATTATTTATTGGAGCAACTCCCTTGTGATGAATGTTGGTTTCCTTTTTTTTTTTCCCCCCGCTATTATAAAAGAGACTGGTGAATATCCTCACATATCACTCCCAGCACTGTGTATTGTCACGCCTTCCTTTCCTTTGCTTTTCATGTTTGTCAGATGATCACTCTAGGTTTGGGGGTAGGGAACTGATGAGGCTTTAGGAGGCTAACGCTGGCAGTCCCAACTCACTGTGTGACTTTAGACAAATCCTCTTCCCTCTCTGAACCTCAGTTCCTTCATTTGTAAATTGAAGAGATTAGTTTAAATGACTGGTTAGCAAACCTGGCTGTGTATTGGGATCACCTGGGGAGTTTGAAAAACCATAGACACCTGAGCATCACAGACAGCGATTCTGATTTAATTAGTCTGAGGGATAGCCGGGTCTGTAGGGTTTTTAAGTCTTGAGACTAGATGATGTGGAGGTCCTTCCTGCTCACTTGTTCTAGAAGGTCTGCTGTGGACTTGAGAAGGTCTTGGTGGGAAGACCTGTCCCTGGCATCCAGCAGCCCTGGGTTTGAATCCCAGCTCCTTCACTCCTGGCTGTGACCCTTCTCCAAACTTCATTCCCCTCCTCCTGGAGGGGGTGGGGCAGGAAACTATTAAAATCCCCGCCCACCATTCAGGGTTTCTGCTAGTCCAGAAGGTTCAGGTCTTCACCGGGGAACAAGAGGTGACTGTTGTTCTCTTCTTGATCACAGAGCCAGCCCCTGGGCAACAAAGTGGAGATGGAGATCGTAAGCATGTTGGAAAAAAATGCAACGCTTCTCAAGTTCGGCTACCACTTCACCCAGCAGGGGCCCCGGCTGCGGGCATCCAACGCAATGATGAACAACAACGACCTCGGTGAGTGGCCATCAACCCCCTACCTGCCTGCCTGTCATTCTTTCCACCTGTCATGGGAAGGAGGGCAGGGAAAACGCCACGGCCGCCTTTCCCAGCGGAGTCCTCTTCTTGGGCCCAAGCCCCATCTTTACTCTGATCCCATTTCCCCCTTGCTTTCAGTGTGTGCATCTTGCCTCTTCTCCAGACCCCGCCCCAGGGTCTGGGGACTTGCAGGTGTCTTCCCCGCAGCCTCCTCAGCTCAGCACAGGGCTGGATCCAAGGCAGCCCCTCAGCATGTTAGCTTAGTGAAATGAAACAGGGGAGGCACAAAGCCAACCTTGAGGCTTTTCTTCTCCTGATATCCTTTTTTGGAACCCAGACTCCCCAAGGGCCAGATCCCAAAACCACCAATCAGCTTACTACCCATGCCCCAAGCCTAAGAGACTTCACGTTGCTATTAAAGTAGAGGTTGAAAATGTTGACTTTGTAGTAAACAGGTTACATTCCTTAATATCAGTTAAAGGCATAGTTTATACTTTTTTCAAAAAAGAAAAGAAAGAACATGTCACAGTCTTTCTTATGGGTAAACACCAAATAGAAATACATACAAGTCAGTTGAACGCAAAGGGAAAACAGCCACTGGCTTACTTCCAGATGCCAGTTGTTCTCAAGCTCTGTGGGTAGTTATTTACCCCATGTATTCCTCTGGCTGTGAAAGAATTTGATGGCGTGTCTGAAGAGGAATATATCGGATGAGGGAATAGGAAGAGAAGAGAAGGAAAACAAGAAAGGGAGTAGGTCTGCTAACCTAGTTAATCATCACAGTCAGCTGCGAGTTCCCGAGACTCCCCGAAGGAGGAAGGCAAGCCAAGCTCCATTATTCTTATTGCAGAAGAGAAGGAAGCACGGGAGTGTTTTTAAAAAGACAAAAGCCAGAGTTCCCATTGTGGTGCAGTGGTTAACGAATCTGACTAGGAACCATGAGGTTGCAGGTTCGATCCCTGGCCTTGCTCAGTGGGTTAAGGATCCGGTGTTGCCATGAGCTGTGGTGTAGGTTGCAGACGCGGCTCGGATCCCGCGTTGCTGTGGCTCTGGCATAGGCCGACAGCTACAGTTCCGATTCGACCCCTAGCCTGGGAACCTCCATATGCCGCGGGAGCAGCCCAAGAAAAGGCAAAAAGACCAAAAAAATAAATAAGTAAAAAGAAGAAAGCCTCTTTTTAGGATTGAATTATGAAAGACCTATGTTCCTAAAGGACAGTGTCTCCAGTGAGTGTTTCATCAAACTCAAGCCTGCTCTGTGTTTTCTTTTTGTTTGTTTCTAACACTCAGTAAAATGCAAGGAGCGTAATACTAAACGCACATCCCAAAAGTTGAGGTTATGTCACGTCCTGGTGATGAATCTGAGGCTGAGTTAATACAGGAAAAGCCTGGAAGAATGGGGGTGCGTGTGGGGGTGTGTATTAACGAGGCAGGTACTCACAGAACCTACGCATAGATGACCACAGAGTTACACCTGCAACACACGCTTTAGAATGAGGTACTTGGTTAAGCAAACACTTGTCAGAGTCCTATAGGGCACTCGGTTTGAAGGTATAGGTTTCGGCTCTTAAGGATATCATAGCCCAGAGGCTATTTATTCATTGTTGACTCCAGCTGCCACTTTTTTCTAGAGCAAACACAACGACAAAACCACACCAGGTATCCCAGTGTTGCCAAAGCTCGGCCTCCATCCACCGGTGCCGAATAGAAATGTGGAGACAGAGTTTGGGGGGAAGAAGCTTTTATCGTTTGGCCAAGTTAAAGGGAGACCACAGCATGTTAATGCCCTGAAGACGGAGCTCCCCTTTGGGAGAGAATAGGAAGTGGTCCTGTAGTTTTAGGAACAGAAAACAGGGCCACAGAGAAGGATCCAGCTTGCGTTCTCCTTCAAAGCTGATGTCAGGCCATCCTTGGCTGGGTGCTGGCGGTCCTTGAGGCTATTGCACCTTATTTCTGGAGGGCCTTCTTTCTGGAGTGAGTTACTTCCACTTGTTGGCATTTGAGTCCGCAGATCTTTGAGCAGATCTCTTCAACATCTTTGAGCAGAAGAGCTCAAAGATGATGTTGCGTGTAGCCCCTGAGGAGGAAATGCGGCCCAGCCCCGTGGCTGCGCTATTGTTTCCTGACTGTTCCTTCCTGGTCTCCGCATCACCTCCTTTCGCTGATGAGCAACTGTTTGAACCTGTCCTTTGGAACACAGGGAAGGTCACGGAGGCCGAATGAAGCCTGTTTCCTACAATAGAGAGATGGGGGGGGGGGGGTGCGCCCAAGAGCTCCGCAGGGTCCTGCTCGGTTTCACTGGTTTATCTGAAGTGTCCTTATTTGAAAGAAAACAAGAGCAAACACAAACCAAGAATAATTAATAGTAATAATGACGGTGTAACAGAGGCAACAGCTACACTGAACGGTTGAGGCAGGCCCGCAATCTAGACTCTTGCCCCAGCTGGAATCTGGCTGCAGAACCAGCACTTCAAAACCTCCAGTCCTATTCTGATAGGTGGTTACCGCATGCTTTTTCTCCCCACTTGGATGAAGCCTCTTCGGTGTTCCTCAATGCCTATCTCAGGGCTAATCCAGCTTTGGTCTTTCAGTGGCAAGAGAATTTGGAGAGCTGCTTTCTGAGGACAGAAGTTTCCAGATGACTAGAGATCAGAGGTGCTGTAGGGGGGCACTCCAGGATCAGCTGGAGACTAGACAGAATGGCCCTTGAGGGCTTGATGAGAGTCTGTGATTCCAAAATCCAGGCCTGCTTCCTATCAGCAAGGCCTTGCTGAGAGCCTAGTGCGCCAGAGCCAGACAGGACTTCAGCCTTCTCCCTCCAGTTATCTTATGGAGAAGCTGAGGCCTGGGAGGGCCTGCCTTTCTAGGCAGTGGCTCCATGTCACCCATTGTTAGTCACAGCAAGCACGTTGGGACCACCTTTTGTGGGCCCAGGACTGTGGAGGTGACATCAGGGGGTAGCAGAAAGCTAGTCCCTTGAATCAAGAACTTTTCCAACATTTTAGGGGAGAAGAGACTCAAAGTCATGCCCCCCAATTCAAGAAGGCTGCACACTATATCCAGACAAAGCAAGCAAATGATTTGTGAGGATGGAAGCCAGTTATGCCAAGCATCCCTGTGGTGGGGATGGGTTTGAGTCAGCCTTGAAAGGAAGAAGTAGGGAGTTCCCATCGTGGCTCATTGGAAATGAATCTGACTGGCATCCATGAGGATGCAGGTTCAATCCCTGGCCTTACTTGGTGGGTTTAAGGATCTGGCATTGCTAGGAGCTATGGAGATAGGCTGTGCGGGAGGTCAGGAGGCATTCCTGTGGGGCTGCTGGCAAAGGCAAGGTTGTGGGACCCAGGGTGCAGGAGAGGAGAGACAGAAATGTCCAAAAGGACTGGGGAACTATTACAGAGAGTTAGACATGGAAGGGAAAACAGAAACTCACAGAGAAGGGACGGAACAGCAGAGGTAACAGCATCGGTAAAGGTAGGATTGATAAACAGGTGTATGGGGTGAGCTTGGGATTGGGCTGGGTGGGTGTGGCAAGATGTGAGCCAAAGGCTTTTATTTAAGTTTTATTGAAGTATAGTTGACTTAGAGCTTTGTTAGTTTCAAGTGTACAGCAAAGTGAATCAGTTTATGTGTATATATATTTATATTTATATTTATATTTATATTTATATTTATATTTATATTTATATTTATATTTATATTTATATTATATATATTTCTCATTCTTTTCCAGATTCTTTTCCCATATAGTCTAATGCAGAGTATTAAGTAAATTTCCCTGTGCTTTACAGCAGGTCCTTGTTACTTATCAGTTACATATATAGTAGAATATATATGCCAGTCCTAACCTCCCCGCTTACCCCTGCCCCCAGCATTTCACCTATGGCAGCCATAAGTTTGGTTTTCGAGTCTGTTGCTGTGTTGTAAATGTATTTGTATTGCTTTTATTAGAGTCCACACATTGGTGCTGTAATATGATGTTTGTCTTTCTCTGTGTGGATTTACTTCACTTATGATAATCTCCAGGTCCACCCATGTTGCTGCAAATGGTATTCATTCTTTTTTTGTGGCTGATAATAATATCCCATTGTATATATGTACCACATCTTCTTTATCCATTCCTTTGTTGATGGACATTTAATTTGTTTCTGTGTCTTGGCTGTTGTAAATAGTACTGCAATGAACATTAGGGTGCACGTATATCTTTTCAAATTATGGTTTTCTCCGGATATATGCCAATACATGGGATTGCTGGATATGGTAGTTGGTAGATCTATACTTACGTGGTTTTTTTTGTTTGTTTGCTTGTTCTTTTGGCATTTTAGGGCCACACCCACAGCATATGGAGGTTTCCAGGCTAGGGGCTGAATCAGGGCTGTGGCTACCGGCCTACACCGCAGCCACAGCAACATGGCATCTGAGCAACCTACACTACAGCTCAAAGCAATGCTGGATCTTTAACCCACTGAGCAAGGCCAGGGATTGAACCCGCAACCTCATGGTTACTAGTCGGATTAATTTCAGCTGCACCACAATGGGAACTCCTATATTTAGTTTTTTATGGAAATTTCACACTGTTCTCCATAGTGGTTGCACCAATTTACATGCCCACCAACAGTGTAGGAGGGTTCCCTTTTCTCTACAACCTCTCCAGCATTTGTTTGTAGACTTTGTGATGATGGCCATTCTGACTTGTGTGGGGTGATACTTCACTGTATTTTTGATTTACATTTCTCTAATAATTAGTGAATAATTGAGCATCTTTTCATGTGCTTTTTGGCTATATGTGTATCTTCTTTGGAGAAATGCCTTTTAGATCATCTGACCATTTTTTGATTGAAGGAGATATTTGTCTATTTTGGAGATTAATGCCTTGTCCGTTGCTTTGTTTGCAAAGATTTTCTCCCATTTTCGCTTTTTTAATGGTTTCCTTTGCTGTGCAAAAGCACTTAAGTTTAATTCTGTCCTGTTTGTTTGTTTTTATTTTCATTACTCTGGGAGGTAGATCCAAAAAATTATTGCTACAATTTATGTCAAAGAGTGTTTGGCCTATATTTTCCTTTTAAGAGTTTTATAGTATCTGGTCTTACATTTGGGTCTTTAATCCATTTTGAGTTTATTTTTGTGGGTGGTGTAAGAGAATGTTACAATTTCATTCTTTTCCACGTAGCTGTCCAGTTTTCCCAGTACCACTTATTAAAGAGGCTGTCTTTTCTCCACTGTATATTCTTGCATCCTTTGTCAGATGAATTGACCATAAGTGCATGGGTTTATTGCTGAGCTTTCTATTTTGTTCCACTGATATATAATTCTGTTTTTGCTCCAGTATCATACTGTTTTAATGGCTGTAGCTTTATTGTATAGTCTGAAGTTGGGGACTGTGATTCCTCCAGTTCCATTTTTATTTCTCAAGATTGCTTAGAATCAAAGGCCTTTAATGCCAAGCTCAGGAGTTTGGTGATGAAAGCAAGTGGGAAGCAGGACTGTGACAGTTTCCTGGACAGGAATGACAAGTGAAGAAAGCAGGCCTCTGGTTACCCCAGGGAACTGTTTAGCTGTTCCCTTGGGGTTTCCCACAGAAGGAATTAGAGCAGAGGCTTCTGAGCAGCTGCATGTGACATTCAGAGTGCCTGTTGGTGAAGTGGGATTTCTAGCTTTTTAAAACCAAATTTATACCCATCTGCTAATTTAGATGAAAGAAATGCTCCTGATTCTGATAGTGCTTTAAGCATCCTCCTGCAAAAGAGAAATCCTGAATTTCTTTCCAGCAGAGTATTTTCATCATGCTCTTGATGCTCTGATGAAACAGACAAGCTTCCGTGTTTTCCAACTGTGTATGTTTGTCATAAAGTCCTCCTGCTGGCTCCTGCTCAGCCACTGTGGTTGTTAAGGCGTCTGCTTGCTGCAGCCTGGTGGGCCAGGGGCAAGCGCTGTGCAGAAGGGAGCAGGCCTCTCTGGCTTCCTTCTCACCCTGACCTGCCTCTGTGCTGGCTCCTGGCCCATGGCCTGGTCAGCAGGGCTGGGCTTTGGCGGCTTGTGAGGCAGGTAGGCTTCTTCTTGGGAGACATTTAGTTCCCTAGGCCAAGGGTCAGACAGGTGGCCTGCCTGGAACCATCCTGAGTGGTACATCTTGGGTCCTTCCCACCCTGTGCAATGGGCCCTTAACAGAGAGTGGGGCATCGGGGTGAAGGCGGTGTCAGGGAGGGGCCAAGGATCCCCACCTCTCTTTGCCCACGATGATACCTCAGATGACTCCTATCTCTGCACTATTTATAGCTGAGAGCCAAGCTGGCTCTCAAGTCCTGTAAATCTGCCACTGAAGCTCTCTCCACTTAATGAAATCTGAGTTGCAGCATCCAAGTTAAGACAGTTCCATGTGCTGGGGAGGGGAGTGGAGGGGGAGTAACATGTTTAAAAGCAGAAAACATCCCTTCTTGGGGAAATCACTTATACAGAAGACCTCTCTAACAGGCACCTGGAACTTGGCATACACAGCCCAAATCAATTTCATCCTCTTCCCCCTAAACATCTTGGGGAAAGGTGTTGCTTTCCTCAGCCATTCAAGCCAGCAATCTTCACCTCTGTCCATGTGCTGCCCCTAGCCCAGCCAGCTACTTCCTCACCATCCACCTCGCCCTGCCTCTTGCCCAGCCCTCAGCACAGTCATCAGGCATCTTGCAATGCCCTCCCACAGGCCCTCCGGTTCCTCTAGCTCCTCCAGGGCGGCATCTCATGCAGCGTCATCCCGAAGCTTGTCCCAGCATCTGCCTAGAACCCTGCTCTCAGGTTAAACTCCCTGACATGGCTTACAAGCCCTTAGGAATCGAAGCTGATACTTCCATGGTGCTTATTGTGTGCCAGGCACTGCTCTACATGCTTCAGCCTTACTAACTGCCATAATGTCACCAACAGCCAGGGGAGGCAGGTGCTGTTACCATCCCCATGCCACAGCCTAGAGACGTGGGTAAGATGACCCCTGTCCGTGGGCGAAAGTGGGACTGAACTGGCAGTCTGGCCCGGAACCTGTGCTCCCCACCTCCTGGGTGAGGCCCTGCCAGACTCAACTCTCAACACCCTGACAAGCCATCCTCCTGCCATATTAGTACCAACCAGTCCAGGTAGCTTGGGGGCCTCCTAGTGACCCAGGCAGAAGCCTCCCTTGAGAGGATTATTACTCCTAAAGCTTCCTGTACTTTCCCACCATCTACCCCTTTATCATTTTAAAATTCAGTGGGCAACTTAACCACCGACCTTGGAAGATGTGACCACTTCATCCATTGTGCCTCTCAGACTTGATGGAGATCTACCAGGGAACTTGCAGTATTTCATCAAATTTGATGTAGTTCTATCTTGGTCCCCCATTCATCTTTCTGATCCCTGTGCTTGGCACATCATAGGCACTCAGTAAGCGCTGAGGAATATAAATGAATATAAAATGCTCCCCAAAAGCAATATGGAGGTCTAAAGCCTGGTGGGAAGTGGAGGGAGCGCAAAACTTGGTTGGATTCCTTCCAGCTCTGACAACAGACAGTTGTCAGTTGTAATGATAAGCAATGCAGAGGAGTTTGCTTTGATGAAGTAAAAAAACAGGCTGATTTGAAGGATAGTGGGAGCGTTGGCTTCTGCTCCCAGTTGTGTCTCCTATTCACTGTGACTTGAGGCAAGTTACTTCCCTCTCTTGACCTCAGTTACCTTCATTTTTATTTTATTTTATGTCTTTTTAGGGCCGCACTTGCGGCACATGGAGGTTCCCAGGTTAGGGGATCTAATCAGAGCTGTTGCTGCCAGCCTACGCCAGAGCCACAGCAACGCCAGATCACAGCTCACTGCAACACCAGATGCTTAACCCTCTGAGCAAGGCCAGGGATCGAACCCGCAACCTCATGGTTCCTAGTTGGATTTGTTTCTGCTGCGCCACGACAGGAACTCCACCTTCATTTTTAAAATGGGGAAAATTAATTCCCGAGTAAGTGGATGCCTCTCCCTTCTCCCCATCCAGTCGCTGTAAAAGCCGATGCCAGGGGAACCCTGCACAGGCACAACCCAGCGTACATGAGGGCATGTAGGGGCATAAAGCACAGGATCCCTTTCTGTACCCTGGGCCATGGGCTGGGGACTCAGGTTCTTGTCCTGGCTCTTCTGCCCACTCTCAGGGACCCTGGCTCCCTTCTCTTCTCCAGGGGAAAGGAGCCAGTCCTCCTTGTGAGAATCAGATGAGATGTGGACCATATATAGAGCCTATATAGACAGGGACAATATAGACTGTTCCAAGGGAGCACTGGACTGCGGCTCACCAGCCTTGTTTCATCTGGTACCAGCTCTATTGCTTTGAGCAAGAAATGTACCCTGTCTGCCATAACGTGGCAATGCTAACAACACTGACACTCCAGGACCGCTGGAGGGGCGCCAATGAGGGGTTGAGAGTGAAAGGCGTGTGATGCTTGTACAGCTAACAGAGATGCAGCCAAGCCTGGCTCATGTAACCCCTTGGGTCGCTTTGGGCAAACCTCTTCTGCTCTCTGGGCTTTGGTTTTTGTTCTCCCATTCTGATGGTCTCCAGGAATCTGGCCAGACACAGTCCTCTCTCCAGAAGACTGCCGCTGATTTACATTAATTTTTCTTTCTGGGGGAGTGGAGAGGAGAGGAGGAGTTCAGGCAAAGTTTAAACTCTAGGCCCCAGAGTGGGCGGCCTGTGTGCCCCTGTGTCCCTCCCTGCCGGCTCCTAGCCACAGCCCGAGTGACACACCTTCCTGGTGGTTCTGCTTTGTACGCTCAGTGTCCCGCACAGGCCCATTCGGTTCTTGGTGCAGCTCGAATGCGTCTACCTGCTCGGCTCGGGAACTGGAAAACACTTCTAAGCATAGACACGTCTTTCTTCTCACAATAGCTTCCTGCCTTTGCCACACCAGCAGCCCCCTTGACTGCACCTACTGGTTCTACAGAGGTCTTTGACCTTTCTCTTGTGGCTGACCTAGCTTACTGCTTGGTTTTCATCTGCAGGCACAGGTCATTTGTTTCACACACTCTCTCTTCCTTGTTACAACAGAGGGGACCCCTACCCCTGGCCTGCTGGCAACCATCCCACTACCTGCAAGCTAATAACCCCAGCCTGCAACCCCCTGGCTAATGCTTCCCTCTTTACAACATTCAAATACGTTGTTATGCGAACAGTGTTTGGGCCTAGATTGTCTTGCCCTGGGAAAATGTCAAGGTTAACCCTAAGGAGACATAGATAATCCAGAGTAATTTTCAGGGCAGACACAGTTGTTTACATAGGCAGGCCAGGAGCTCTGAGAAGGCAGGGCAAAATGTTTCCAGCAGGCTAAGATCTCATTAAGATTGATTGAACTGAACTCTTATCTGAACCAAAGTAAGAATCTCCAACCGCAGAGCCTCTGTACACAAAGGAAGAGAGCAGAATTGGATAAAGTGGGCTTTCTATCTGTGTGACCGGCGATATACAAGTAGTTCATCAACAAATCCACGCCAGTTAGAGACCCTCCTCAGTGACCACTCACAACTGTCCTTTAAGAACAAAAGACTTGGTGGCTCAGTGGGTTGAGGATTTGCTCTTGTCATTGGTGTGGCTCTGGTTACAGCTGTGGTATGGATTCAATCTCTGGCCTAGGAACTTCCACACCAAAAAAAAAAAAAAAAAATCAATCAATCAAAAAACAACAGACTCCAGACTGTGCTAATGGAAGTTGGTGAGAAGCCTCCCAGCACTCTCAGCCACGGTGGTGGCTCCTGATGCACAGGGACAGCTGGTTCATGTCTCATCTTTCCTTTCCAGTGAGGAAGAGGAGGCTGGCAGACTTGACCGGGCCCATCATTCCCAAGTGCCGGAGTGGCATCTAGTGTGTGCGGGTGCTGACCACGCCTTTGAACTGGACGTGTCCTACTGATAAGCTGTGCTCTGCAGTGGAAACCGGAAGGCAAAGTGCCGGCACAGACCCTGCTGTGGTTCAGTTCTTTATGCACTAAGGTTTTAGGTTAGCTAGTGGTTGTAGTTGAAACTTTTATAAACTATGGTTAATGTGAAGTTTTTCTTTAGTCACAGAAGTTCAGTCTGGTTATTATTTAAAAACTAAGAAGCCCCCGAACCAGCAGATCTTACTGAAGACGATATTATAGCAGCAGTGACTTACCCCCTGGAGCCCCCCTTTGGGTGGCCTTGCTGTGTGGTGTTTCAGGTGCATTTAAAATACGAGGCATGAAAAAACAGCACCCTCTTCCATGTGGTTTAAAAGCGTTGTAAGATACTTTATTACAAATTTGATCTTAGCTCTCTAGAAAACGAGACAGATCAACATTCTTTATTAACACTCCTTTAAATTTTAAGAACCTCAAGATTAAGGCTGCCAAACTGATTTCTGGATCAAGAACACAATTTCCCCCCCCCCTCAAGAAAGAAAGACTGAAGCGACAAAGCTCTGCCAGGAATCAAAGAACATAAGATTCCTTATACTGGATACAAGGAAATAATACAAAAAGCCAATGGTGGAATTTCAAATTTTTAAAACTGTCCTTTATTCTTTTCTTTTTAAAAAACCTATTCCAGGCAACAATCATTTCCCTATGTTCTTTATGAACACCTGGGATTTACTTACAATTTGATACCGGAGTCAGAAAATTTCTTCCTTATATAATGCCAATCTTACAGTGGATGTGAAACCTATGGCCAAACACCTTTCTCTATCGCACAGCGGGCCAATGCCTCATGTGAGATAAGACACTAGAGAAACAAATTTCTAGTCTATCATGGCTTAAGCTTACAGAATTCAACTACCTGTCATGTCACTCATTTGTCAAGTCACCGCTGATCTCATGCCTGTAAATTAAGCCTCTCAAGACCAATGGTAAAGAAAATCCAGATGTTTAGGAATCAGGAAACCTGGCCAAACCATCCCTAGATGATTATTCTTAAAATATAATTTTGGCATTTCTGCCGGATCCCTTTTAACATCATGTGCATCTCTTGAGATCCAGCAAAAATGTTAAGCCCAATGCCCTTGTGCCTTTTAATATACCACAGTGCCAGTTAAACTAGTATTTCTGTTGCTTGGGGAGTTATTTTCATGAGTGATTCAGCAAATCTTATGATAAAGGACAGGCCAAAGAGCTGATGAGCACAGACAAAGCCGCAGAGCACTACGCAGAAAGGCTTTTGATGAAAAAAGGAAAGTCTTGCACACTGAACTGTAATGACGTGGACAGTACAGGGTAACCAGAGGTGGAGCCAGGGCCTCACCACTATGGAGGAGTATCTACTGAGGCTGCAGATGGGCCCAGGAGTGGCTCCATGCTGCAGAGACGGCCAGCTCCACTCGGCTTCTCCTTGAAACACAATTGCAGCTGTATTCTGCATCACTGGAAACTGCAATATAATATTAAATCTGTTGGTCTATGAATGGGTGTTCATGTGTTTTTTGGGACTTGTGGGCTAGGGACACATGATGGCCAGGAGACTGGGAAACCACTGTGGCAATTCTGAATAAGTTCACACAGAGTCTTCTATCCTGAGGTGTTCACCTAAAAACTACTGCCTACATGTCAGTGTCATCGAGCTAAAGTGAATCTCTCAAAGAGCACACTTAAGAGCTAAGGATGTGGGTGCTGGGGGAAGCAGACTAGCACAGGGAAATCTTTCACACAAACTAAATCAATAAAAAATGAAGGTGCACCCACATCTTTAAGACCATCTCCACTGTCAGATGAGCTGTCGGGCTAGACCAGGGATGGCAAAATTTTTTCTGTAAGGGCCAGATCATACAGGCATACCTTGTTTTACTGCACTCTGCAGATACTGTTTTTTTTTTTGTTTTATAAATTGAAGATTTGTGGTAACTCTGCATTGTCAGAAAATAGCATTTTTTAGTAATTTAAAAATTTTTAGCAATTAAAAAATTTTAAAAATTTTAAATTAGGTTATATGCATTTTTTAGACATAAAGTTATTGCACACTTAAGAGACTACAGTATAATGTAAGTGTAATTTTTATATGTACTACGAAATCAAAAAAAACAACTGTGTGACTCACTTCAATGCGGTGATCTAGAATCCAACCCATATCATCTCCAACGTATGCTTATAAATGCTGTAGGCTTTGCAGACCATCATTTCTCTCTTGAAATACTTAACTCTGCCATAGATCACACGTAAATGAATGGGTGTGTGGCTATTCTAATAAAACTGTACTTACAGGAGAATGTGGGCCAAATGCTGATGGCACTGCAGATCCTGGTCTAGTGCTCTGAGGCGAGCAGAGAAGAGAGCAGGACAGGGGTGGATGGCGGGTTGACTTAAGCAGCCTGGTCCAAAGAGTCCACTTCCAGGGCCCCAGTTTTTCAGTTTCATCAGGACAGACAAGTGGTTCTTTTTTTTTTTTGCTTTTTTAGGGCCACACCCACGACAGATAGAGGTTCCCAAGCTAGGGATCGTATCAGAGCTTCAGCTGCTGGCCTATACCACAGCCATAGCAACTTGAGATCTGAGCTGTGATCTACACTACAGCTCACAGCAGCACCGGATCCCTGACTCACTGAGCGAGGCCAGGGATCAATCCCGCATCCTCATGGATACTAGTCAGATTTGTTTCCACTGTGCCACGTCGGAAACTCCCAGACCAGTTTGCTAATAAGGAAAATGACTACTCCCAGGCCTGCAGTATGGCAGAGAGAGGGTGTGAGCTGGTCACTAGGCTCAAGGCTCTCTCTCTGCAGCTGTGGGATCCCACACAGCTCATCTTTTACTGTTCTCTAGCGTCTTTTGGTAAGAATGCTCAGGTAAGGGTCAGCACCCAACTCTTGTGAAGGCCAGGTGGCCAACAGGGTAACCAGTTGGCCATGGTGGCTCTGGCAGCACTAAAGTTTCCTGTTTCTCTGTCACTGTGGCCCTGATATCGTCCAATACACAGTCATCCAAAACCTAGCTCTGTGAAGGCTTGGGGAGATCCAGATGGGGCCGCTCACCTAAGCATGGCCCATCCTCATCAACGCTCAGCCTGGGCTCTGCACTTGAGGGGATTCGCTCCCACTGTAAGGGCTCCCTGGGTACCCGTGGCCGTCGGGCAGTACACTCGCATTCCTCTTTAAAGCTGCTCTGGCCTGGGCTTGCAGCCTGCCTGCTCCCTTTGTCTTGACATGTGATACAGCAGGCCGTGAATCCTTGTCCTTGGCAGGTGGGGCAGGTCAAGACAAGCTGGCGGCACTGGGGAGTCGAGCAGAGTCTATACTGGTCCCATGGGGCCCCACAGTATGAACAGTCTGGGGAAGAAAGAAAAGCCTTGTTATAAAGACACAAAAGCACACACGTGTGCACACACAGGCCTATGTACAGTGCACACGTGTAGACAGGTAATCTCCAGTTCCAAAATATAACTCTTAGCCCAGCAGCATCTAATATATCCTGTTGGACCTGGGGAAGGTTTCTAAATAGTGTCAGTCTCCTGTCTTCTAACAAGGTCTCCCCCCCACCCCCCGCCACCACCCCTACTTTTTAGGGAGGAGATTGCTTCTGGGAACTGTCTTCTGATTCCAGCATTCAGTGACCCGTTTTTCTTTTTCCCATTTAGAAAACAAGCAGTAATGTTTCTCTTTCATTAACTAGTCCAAAAGCTGGCCAACCCCTTGTCAAACTGTCTTTTTCCTTTAGATCATTCCCTTTCGCACAGGGAGACACCACGCCTGAATGCAAATGAGCCCACACCTACAGTGGCTTCTGCAGTCTGCACCCTCCTTCCCTAGGCCTGAGGGTCTCCTGCTATTGCCAGCAGATACTCGGCCACACAATTCCTAAAACTCACGTTATCTACTTTCTCGGCCCATTTTCCCTGCTGACTTCTTCAAGTCTCCTCACCTAGCTTATCCCAGCATCCCAGCTGCCTTTAGGCCTTCTTTCTCCCCTGTCTGCTCTATCTAGCTCCATATGAGATCTGAAGTTGCTTCCAATAAGACACACAAATATGACTATTAAAATGGAAAAAAAAATCAAGAAGGGAAGAGGAAATCAAACCTTCTTCTTATTCATTATCTGAATGTTAATTCAATCTCGCCCTGTCCCCATCACAGTTCTAGAAAATTTAGACAGCTTCTAGGATTGTCTTTTTAAGAACTTTCCTGTTGAAAGGGGTTGCATCCAGTGGGAAGAGCCACTTTTCTTAAGGATTTTTTCCATCCTTCCTTCTACCTTCCCTCATCTGGTACTTCTGTTAATGTGGACTCTGAACAACAGTCAAACCACAGGCTTTCTGTAGTCACCCCTTCCTGTGGCCACCCTGCCTCCTGCCTTGGCCTAAGGCTCAGCTCCCACCTTGGAACGCCCCGCCCAGCAGCTGAAGGTGCATACCACATGTGTCCATAAACCGTCTAACTAGGGGTTCTTTTATTTGTGCCATGAATTTACTTGACAGTCTTGTGAAAACTACTGTCTTAGAAAAATGTTTTTAAAATGCAGTAAATAAAATGAATAGGCTCACAAAGGAAACCAATTATATAGAAATACAAAATACTGGAGTTCCCGTCGTGGCTCAGCAGAAACAAATGTGACTGGTAACCCTGAGGACACAGGTTTGATCCCTGGCCTCGCTCAGTGGGTTAAGGATCTGGCGTTGCTGTGAGCTGTGGTGTAGGCCGGCAGCTGTAGCTCGGATTAGACCCCTAGCCTGGGAACCTCCATATGCCATGGGTAGGGTCCTTAAAAAAAAAAAGAAAGAAATACAAGATATCAAAATACTCTTTAAAATCTGGGATACAATAAGATACTTATTAACAAGTTAAATACCAAGTCTTAGTGATGGTCCTAGAAACTATTCCCATTTTGAAGCAATGAGGAACATAAATGCTATTTTGGAGTATTCACAGTCGCTGTTAATATATGAAAATACTATGATTTCTACTGATGTCTAAGTCATGGGTATCTCTAATACTACTGATTGGCTGCCTATGCTCATAAGTGAAGGAAGTACTACATTTAGTGAGGGGTTATGAAAATGAAAGTTATTTTCCATTCCAAATTCACAGAACCCTTGAATTCTTTATATTGACTCCGGGTTAAGATGCCAGATTTAGCGTCTTAGTTCAACTCTGAGCAGGTGGACAGAGCAAGTGAGATGATCCTCATTTTCGAGGACTTGTCTAACTAATAAACAATGAAGCCAGATCCCAACCCAGGCCTCCTGACTGGGTGCAGGGTTCTGTCCACTCTACCGCTGCCCCTCCAGCTCTGCTGGGACATGATGGTACCACGGATTCCTCTTTCCTGCCTTATTCTTCAAGTAATCAATCAGTCCTGGCTGCCTCCCAGCAGGTCAGTACAGAGAGTGCGCCTCATCACGAGTTTAGGCTTCAAGCCTGTGCTGACCCACCTGACACTATGTCATTGTTGAAGGATAAGGCATAACGCTCATCAAAAACAAACAGCTTCCCTTTGTAAAAACCATCAGGAAACTCCTCCAGGTACTTGTGGATGCCGCCCTTGAGCTGGAACACTTCCTTGCACACTCCCTATGTGTGGAAACACAAGAAGAAATCTGAGGAGACAAGCAAGAGACCAGGAGGAGTAGGAAGCTCCACAGAGGCGTGGCACATGGGAGGAATGTCGAAATGGGGTTCCTGGTCCCCCTGCGGGACACTGAGAAACTGCTGACCTGGGGCAAGGAAGCAGCTAGCCAGGTCTTGCCTACAAGGGGGACGGGTGACAACAGCAGTCAGGGCATTCGTTCTCCAGGTCCTGGAAAGCCCAACTATTTTTGCTGCTCCCTAAATATAGGAAGACACCTGTTAGGACATGTAATGTTACTGAATTTGCTCTTCTCAGGATCAAGCAAAAGGATTAGGAAAAAGGAGATGTGAACTCAGCTTTCCCTTTTGTGCTTGATGAGACTGTTAAGACTGCTGAGTACTTTTCATATCTTGAGATTTAAGAACTTCAGATTTTTTTTGTCTTTTTAGGGCCACACCTGCGGCATGTGGAGGTTCCCAGACTAGAGGTCTAATCGGAGCTGTAGCCACTAGCCTACACCAGAGCCACAGCAATGCGGGATCCGAGCCGCGTCTATGACCTACACCACAGCTCACGGCAACCCCAGATCCTTAACCCACTGAACAAGGCCAGGGATTGAACCCAACACCTCATGGTTCCTGGTTGGATTCGTTAACCACTCAGCCACGATGGGAACTCCAAGAACTTCAGATTTTATACTTGGAAACCCTATGCTGGAACCATACAAGGGGAAACTAAATCCCTGGCTGGCTAGGGATGGGAGAAGGCATGAAGATGGGGGTTGGAAAGCTTCTTCGCCCCCATGCCTGTAGTGCCCTAACGGTGGTGACTCACCTTGGCTTTGAGGTAGGCTGAACCTCGCTCACAACGGATGCCCCCAGTGCAATACATCAGCACCCTCTTCTCTTTGAAAAGTTCTAGATTTTTGTCAACGTAGCTAGGGAAGTAACTGAATTTCCTGATGTCTGGGGCTAAGCAACCCTGGAATCGTCCCTATAATATAGGAGCAGCAGAAGGAAAATTATCAGAGAAACATACCTGGTAGGAACAAAAGTTCTTTCTATGTCTAACACCACTCCCTCCCCTGCCTTGGCAAGGAAGCACGTGCTTGCTGCTCATGCATCCCACACTCTGACCTTTCGAACTTCAAGATCTGGAACTTAGAAACAAGGCTCATGGGCTGTGGGTCACCCATCCAGAGACCTCAGGGGACCTGGAAAGGCTACCAAAGCAAATCTGACAAGGTCCTTGACACTTGCCAAGTGTAGGTATACAGGAGTCAGAATGTTCATAATGTGCCAAGATGTCTTTATTTCAAATTTTCTTAGGCTTTCTCACCCGATTCTGGGTTCAAAGGCTTGGAGGGGCTAGCAGTGGGAGGAGAGTCATGTGACTTGGTCACAGGTGGGCACACAGTGTCGCCTTCAGAAACATGCCATGCTGTGGAACTCAATTCTGCTTCTCACTTACTATTTTGCTTTCATAGAAGTTTCTACAGTCCAGTAGGATAGTATCACTTTGTTCTTGATTTGCCTGGGACAGATACTTTTCTACTTCTTTATGAAATTCACCTGGGGATAAATGGATTCCTAAAACCAAACCAAAAGATTAGTTAAAACAAAACAAAAAACAAACCCCAATTACAACTGGCCCAGCCTGATTTGCTTTGTTTCTCCCCACCTATATCTTTCCTCTTCATAATTATAATTATGTCTGAAAATGACACTCTCTGATGACCATAATGAAAGAATTTAATAATTCCACGTACCCTCACTCTCCCTCTTCCTGAGATGAGCACTGTGGAGACCTGGCAGTTGAGAAATAACCAGTCAAAGAATTCTGCACCCTCATACTTGGCCTAACCCAATGATAAAAGCCAGACAGAGGGATATAAACTGCCAAGTGGGTTTGCTGGTTTGTGTTATGACCAGTATTCCAGGGTCCCTGTACATGGAGGAGCCTGGGCAAATATATGCTTCACTATGGGCTTTACAAATCGTTCTATACCAAGGTCAAGTCCAAGTTTAAGGCTAAGAACCTTGGCACAGGTACGTGTGAGGATAAGGCTATGGAATAAAGTTGGAATGTTTTATAAAAATGCAAAAGAGTAAGGAAAAATGTGCCTAAGTTTGTGTGTTGAGTAAAAGAAAAAAGGGTGGCAGGGTAGTGACAGGAGCAATGAAATATGAGAAAGAAGGCAAGAAAGAGAAAAGGCTAGAAGGAGGAGAGAAAGGAGATGAACAAGATAAATAAAATACATGGACACTAAGAGGAAAGAAGCTGTCTGGTAGGGCCCTTTACCTTCTCAACTCTCCAGGAAAGAATTATTCCTCTACCTTTGAGGGTCCAGACTGCCCAGTAGTTTTTGAGGAAGTTTTGATGACACTGGCAGAGGCAAAACCACACTAGAGCCCCTGGTGGGGGCTCTGGTACTTCCGTCACCACTCGTGACAGAGCCGACAGCCCCAAAGGCACCTCAGTCCACTCGGGGATGAGGCCCAACAACCTGAAACTGCTGGCTACCCAGATGGGGCTGGACACCCAGAGCTCTGGCAAGGCCTGGATCCCTACCTGCCCAACCTAGGACTATAGGGAGAACATAAGAAGGCCAGATTCTATATAAGTTATTGTCACATAATGACATGGTCACTGAAAGAGTGGGGTAGGAAGGGAGGTTCAAGCCTGTGATAAGAAGCATGGAAATCCACTAAGACTTCTACTTAAAGGGAGCCACAGGGAGCCTAACCTGTTCCTGCTGTTGCTACTATTGTGGCTACTCTCCTGGCCCCGTGACTCACATGGGCATGCTCAAAAGAGGTGCCTTCAAACAGCTTGGCTCAAATGGAAGCAGCACAGCACTACCTGGAGCCCCCTCTCCCCTAACCTCCAGAGCCATGTCCCAGAGCACCAGCGGAGAGCTGTCTGTGGTTATCCTCCCTCCTACTAAGGTAGGGACACTAAGTAGCCACAGCCCTTTTTGGCCCTTCTCATGCAAGAGTCTCTTTTCCTAGATGCTTGTATCTAACTCCCATTTCCATATGGTTTAACTTTTAGCTCTCTTGTTAAATATTTACATATTAAAAAATGAACACAGGGAGTTCCCGTCGTGGCGCAGTGGTTAACGAATCCGACTAGGAACCATGAGGTTGCGGGTTCGGTCCCTGCCCTTGCTCAGTGGGTTGACGATCCGGCGTTGCCATGAGCTGTGGTGTAGGTTGCAGACGCGGCTCGGATCCCGCGTTGCTGTGGCTCTGGCGTAGGCCGGTGACTACAGCTCCGATTCAACCCCTAGCCCAGGAATCTCCATATGCCGTGGGAGCGGCCCAAAGAAACAGCAAAAAAAAAAAAAAAAAAAAAAAAAAGAACACAGAGTCAGCCAGACCTTTGTGCTTCCTCATCAAAGGACATGATACTAGCTATGAAGCAGTCTTGGGACAAAAAAAAGGAAAGCAAACCTCAACCTGATCAAGTTTTGGCTTGAGATGTGCTATAATAAGGGTGACAGAGATACAGGATTTTAAGAGCTTAGTATACAAAAAAAAAAAAGTAAAATATTAATAATTTTTTACACTGGATACAAGTTGAAAAATATTTTGGCTACACTGCATTAAATACAGTACTGGAAATAATTTCACGTGTTTCCTTTAACTTTTAAAAATGTGGCAAATAGAAGATGTAAAATTCCATTCTGGCTCATGTTACATTCCTATATTAGCCAGCACCTTTATAAATCTAACTACAATTCATAGGAAATACAGAGGACAGAGGAACATCCCATGGAGATGCAATCAGCATCATCCCACTTGTGGGAAATGCTAGAAGCAAGATGATCTAATTCCTTCAAAAAAGAAACTGCAAGGGAAAGGGAAAGATGGAGCTGAATCTCTAGGTTAAAAGAGACATGGCAATTAATCACAATGCATGGGCCTTCCTTGAATCCTGATAGAAAAGAAACAAACTTAAAAAACTACACCTGAGAATTTTAAGCACTGACTTGATAATATTAAGGAATTACTGTTAAAACGTTTTAGATGTGATAATCGTTTTTACAATTATTTTTTCTTAAATACCTTTACTAAAGACATCTACTCAATAGAGCTATCTACTACAATAGTTGTGAATGAAATGACATGACATTGAGATTCCCTTCTAAATAATCCAGGCTGGGGGAAGGGGATGGGTATAGAGGAAAGGTGGCTGAATTTGTAACTGGCAGCTGCAGGAGAGGTACATGGAAGTTCACCGTACTGTTTTCTCTGCTTTCGTTAAATGTCTAAACTTTTTCATAGTAAAAAAGTAAAACAAAAGCAACAAATCCGGCCAAACAAATGTCTTTCAACCGTTTACGCTATCCATGCAGGAGAGGGAAAGAGAACATTCTAGGGAACTTGCAAACAAAGCGCTTTGGTGTTGAAAGCCACTTGTTTCCTGTAGTGAAAAGCTTGTGTGTTTTTTATTCAGCTGAGGAACTATTTACAAGTAATAATTACACTCTTCCCAAACTGCTGTCTTTGGAAAGAGAAACCAACTTTTTGCCAAACCATCACCAAGAAGAATAACTAAACTAGGTCATTCTAAGCAGTAAGTCTTCAATTACCAGAGAAGCAAAGGACCAGTTTAAGCACTGAATGACCCAAGTGTCAGCCACCTCACAGCACTTTTAAGGAGACAATTCATCACAGCTCTCCCCGATCAGAATGTCTGGCTTTCACATTCGTCTCTACATTAAGATTTGTCCTTAGGAAGAAAAGCAAAGTGTTTCTTCTAAAAGCAAGCATACCAGGCTTCTTATAGGAGACCTTTTTGGGACTGATCCCCATGGGCACAATTTCTTCAAATACACCAACACGCAATTCTGGAAAACAGCAAGCTCCTCCTTTGCTGGTCTAGCCAATGAGAAACAAAACAGAATACATTCTTTCTCTCCCATCTCCAGGTGTAAGATACTTATTAAGTTAAATTATTTGGAACATTCTAAGCTCTAACTCCCTTTTACCATGGAAACAACTGTTCCTAATTTGAGGTTTCTTAATACTTCAGCTACCCTATTATTACAAAACAGACGTAACGCTTATATTCAGTATTTACTTATTCCCATGTGCAGAAATGTCACATTGAAAAGGTGTTTCTATAGCAATGAGCACTTAACTAGAAAACTGAAGGACCACTTAGCAATTCGAACATGTAAGACTGCGTGCCAGCTTTTGTTCTGGAGCCACAACCTTTTTTTCGTATCACCAGCAGTAGCACTAGCAAGGTATTTCCCACACCTCTATCACCTGTTACACTAAAGCACAAAGTCACCCCAACAAAGCAGCTCTGCTGTGAGAGCAAGAGCTTCATTCCCCATGTGGTATGAAATGTTGATCTAATCCCACCAGGTTTAATAGCACATAGTGATCCTCTGAAACAGCCAGGTGGTCTCTCAAGTGAGCAAATATGGCTCAGTTTCTGAGTTTAGAGTGTGTAAGATGTAACGTCCTCACTCCACAAACAGGGAGACCTAGGCCCAAGATCATGTGGCAACTGGATGGCGGAGCTGGAAAGAGATGCCCCTTCTGCCACACGGCCTCTAACCTAGCGGGGAAGGGGATTCTACCCGCTCTGCTTACTTCTCTACAGTGACCCTCTTCATAGCCTGGAGAGGGAAGAGGCACTGAGGTAGAGGTATATGGCTCTTGATCCATTTTATTTTTAATTGCTCTTACCTTAAAATCATCCTTACACAGATAATCCTTAAACATCGGGCAGGAAAGCATGATTTCCACATAGAGTCTGATGGCCAGTTTGCTTCCACCAACTGTCCCATTGATTCCTTCCGTAGCGATTCGAACCTGAGACACAGGTGAGAGAAAGGGAATGCAGGCTGTTCTTAGCTTGGTTCAGATCTTCCCAGGGCATGTGCATGTGTGTCGATGATTTTAACAGGAAAAGCAGACACAATGCTGTGCACACCAAAGTGTTACCACACAAAGATACTTGTATTTTCTACAGTGGCATTGCCCACAGTTCGACAAGGTACTCGGTTAACATGTGCTGAACAAGAGAAGGAAATGAGTCGAACAACTGGGAAGCCCCATTTGCCGTGGCACTCCAGCTGTTCAGTGGCCAAAGATTAACCTAAATCCAGGTCAGCAGATCTAGGATCTATATTCAGCTCTGCCACTTACTTGCCAAGTGGCCCCAAGAAAATCAGTTCTCTTCTCTGAGCCTCAATTTCCTCATCCTGATAAAACAGAGTGAAAAAGAACCAACAACCAAAAAAAAAAACCTACCGAGGAGCTCTTCCTCAAGATCTAAAGAACAGAGCATATCTGCGAGGTGGGGATGCACCTGAGCACACTTCCACAGTTTCAGGGAAAGCTCACCATTGCCATCCCACCCACGGGAACACAAGTTCCAGGAGGAGCGTGTGTCTGTTTTGTTGCTGCATATTCAGTGCCTAGAGTAGCACCTGCCACATAGTATGCATTTAGTATGTATTTGCTGAACAAATGAATGTGTATCCAAATCTGAGGCTTTTTGGCTTCTCAAACCCTATTCTCTTTGACATGCATTACTGGTTAGGGGATGATAGAGCCTGAGTTAAGGCCTCTGCCTTAGAGGCAAGGGTCTGGGGGTCCTGCAGTGTTACTTGTTCTGGTACTACAAAATCCTGTGGATAAGTTTAAAGATGGATCCTCTTTAGATGGAGCTGAGCTTTCTAGAAAAAGCTCTAGCGAGAAAGCGTAATACTGTGTGTATACTGGCATCATGGTATTCTCTAGAAAGAGAGGTGATTTTTAAGGTCCTATGTTGTTGCTATTTTGTTATACACTGTAACAATTTATACATTGTACAATTATGTAATAATGATACCTATTAATGCATTAGAATTTGAAAAATTTCAAAGGCTCCCCTTTTATTAGGGCCTAGAGAAGATACTTCATTTGTTGCCTCACTTGATTCAGCTCTTTAGGGCATGGGCATAAACAGGATTCACTTCATAAGGCGGAGCCAGCTCACTAGCAGCGGCTATCCAGAGATCCATGATGAGCATCTGAATCACTTCCAGTCTCCCTGAGAGAGAGGAGTGAGGTCTAGTGAAGCCTGTTCTGGGCTGGGAGAGGAAAGGAGGAAGCATTTGCCAGCTCTGCTGTACAGGCTCCTATACCTATTACTGACTTGCATTTTTTTAAGGGACAACATAAAAAAATAGAGCTGAACCGGTGTAAGGGTCAGGAAATCTACCTTAAAACTATCTCTGACAGGGGCAAATATGATGACGAGGTACATGCTTCTGTGTAACTGTCATTTGGGTAGGCCAGAAGAGTCTTCCCTATGTTATTTTAATCACAGAACCTAAATAAATGACAAGTACACCCACTCCCTAAACAGCTGGGTTAGAGCAGTTATTCATACACTAGACTTTCGATTTCTGTTGAATGATTCTTCAACTGAAACCTTCTAAGCTCCTAGGTGAGGAAGGCCTTATACCTCAGATGAAGTGCAATAGTTAGCGTACTGAGCACCTAATATGAGATAGCAGCTTCATATTATAACCCTGAAAAGTAGCTATCATAACTCCCATTTGACAGAAAAGGAAACAAAAGCTTAGAGAAACCAAGTACCTTGCCCAAGGGCACACAGTTTGCAGGTGGTAGATCTGGGATTCAAAACCAGATCTTACTGGGTCCAAATCTTGCAATTTTTCCTTTCCAAAACTTCTAATGCGGCCTCTCAAATTTCTTGACGCAGTAAGAAATGTATAGCAAAGGGATCAGAAGCTTATCTCCATAATTTCAGAATTTTGAAGTTCTCCTCTTTCCCTACCTAAATGCAGATATTCTGCCAAATCTCCCACCAACACAAAACTTGAAAATTTGTCATGTATCGCCGAAGGCTTAGAATTTAGACCTAAGATCCAGGCAGGTGCTGCCACCTTGTGGCAGAGGCTCTCACTGCCAGTTTACCTCCTGGGCTGGGCAAGGAATAAAACCTGCCCCAAACCAAGGAAAGAGATTGATTTCCTATTTTGTAAACTTAAGTCTACCATGAGAATATCCATCTTTTAAGGTGTTCTCTAAATAGAGATGATAATAAATGCATATATGCCACAAGTGTTTACTCATCTTTTTTACAATGCACCAGGAACCATGCTATGAATTGGGGATATCTTCTGCCCTTTCGGAGATAATAGACTAAGGAAGGTCACAGATAAGATTAAAGTCACAAACCGACAAGTGTTATATGAAAAATAACTAAACTGCAGTGGAAGGGTATATTTGGAAAAGCGAATTTAGATTACAGCTCAGGAAAGATGTCTTTGAAGAAGTGTCATTAAAACTGAGAACTGAAGGAGTTCCCGTAGTGGCGCAGTGGTTAACGAGTCCAACCAGGAACCATGAGGTTGTGGGTTTGATCTCTGGCCTTGCTTAGTGGGTTAAGGATCCAGCGTTGCTGTGAGCTGTGGTGTAGGCTGCAGACGCGGCTTTGGATCCCACATTGCTGTGGCTCTGGGGTGGGCCGGTGATTCGACCCCAGCCTGGGAACCTGCACATGCCACAGGAAGCGGCTCTAGAAAAGGCAAAAAGACAAAAAAAAAATTGAGAACTGAAGATTGAGTAAAAGTTACGAAGAATCAAGTGGGTGTGGGAGAGTTAACTGAAGAAAATTTTCTTGTAAAAAGGCCCAAAGGCACAAAAAAACCTCTGTGGACTCCCAAGAAATTGAAGGAATGTTTTGCTGGAGTGTAATGAGTAAAGAATGGTAGCAGATAAGCGGAAAAGGTAGAAGGGGCCAAATCACACAGGAACCTAAGGGAACGTTAAGGATCTGGGTTTTACTCTAAATGCACTGGACAGCCATGGAAAGACTAGGAAAAAAATATTCACGAGGGAAAAAAAAAAGAGCAAATGTCAAAAACCACAAAATGGTAACATCTGCCATGTTCTAGGAAAATTGAGAAGCAACTTGAAATCACATCTGTATGTATAGTTCTATAAAATGTTTTTCCAGTCAATATATCAAGAACATTTCCCCATGCAAGGGGTTGGCAAATTATGCCTTTTTCATACAGTTTGACTGGAACATGGTCATACCCATTCCATTATATATTGTCTATGGTTGTTTTCCTGTCATGATGCCAAGGTTGAGTAGTTTTTATGCAAAGCCTGAAGTATTTATTATAATGGGTCTTTAAGAAAAAGTTTTTTGGGAGTTCCCTTCGTGGCTCAGTGGTTAACAAACCCGACTAATATCCATGAGGACATGTGGCCTTGCTCAGTGGGTTAAGGACCCAGCGTTGCCATGAGCTGTGGTGTGTAGGTTGCAGCTGTGGCTCGGATCCCGCATTTCTGTGGCTATGGTGTAGGCCATCGGCTACAGCTCCAATTTGATCCCTAGCCTGGGAACCTCCATATGCTGTGGGAGCAGCCCTAAAAAGACAAAAAAAAAAATTTTTAAAAAGGAAAATGTTTGCTGATTTCTGGTCTATGTCATTAAGTAGTCTTATACAACACCATGTTAATCGCTAATTAGTATTAGACTTAAATGCCTAGCAGGATTGCGCTAATTTCAAGACCCCAACAATCAATCTTTTTTGTAACAAGCCCAGCCTCTGTAATCCAAATTGGAGGCAGGATGAGCCAATGAAGGATGGGGTGTGGGAGGTGTTACCTTGCCAGTGAGGTGCAGATGCTGACACAGGGCTGTCTGCCAGGCACAGATCCAGGCAGGATCCTCCAGGTCACAGTAGCAGTAATAAAGCAGCACCTCCCCGTCATCGCTGTCCTGGCCACTACAAAGAAAACCACAGGGAAAGAGCACTTGAGTCACTGGCATAGGAAACCACAATTCACAGAGCGCACACAGGCAGAATCAGAAGGAAGCCTAATGGAGCAACTCATGCCTGCCTTTGTTTCTCTCATTCTCGTCCTAAAATGAGAAGCAATGTCTATGGGTATCTGCTCTAAAGAAGGCAATATCTGCTCTGAACTTCTTCCTTTATGAGAAGTGAATTTACTTTGGTTTCCTCATTTAATTGTCATGTCATGAGAGAGGTACAAATAATGCTCTTTCACAAGACAGCTGGAAATTTGACTTCATTCTGTCTGAATCTCTCTATACACAAAAAAGTTTTACTTCTTCCAAAAATAAGTTTCTCTTCCATTTTGGTCATGTAATCCTCTTACCCATGAGACAGGTTATCATCCTCCCCATTTTAGAGCTGAGTAAACTGAGCCCAGTTCATCCCAGGCAAGACAGTTACAAAGTGACAGTCAGGACTCAAACACCAGTCTGCTGACACTAGAAGACCTGCTCTCTCTACTGCTCTGTGCTGACTTTAACTAGTCATGGAAGCTGGGTGGGGGTCTTATCTCTGAGTCCTGAGTTCCTCATCTGTAAAACTGGAAGACTGAAATAAATTGCATTTGTGTGCTCTGAAGCTGTCCTGTGAAATCACATGACTGAGAAATCCTGTGGACAGTATCTCCCTCTTTGAGAGTGGCAGTGAAAGCCCCTCAGCCAGTGAAAGCGCTGGGCAGTCCTGCAGTAAGAACATTTTAACCTAGTGCTTCCCAAATTTAATTGTCTTCAGTACCTCTCTCCAACACCTGATAGCATCCTTCAGAGCACATGCTCTGCAGACCTATTTGAGAGAATGATATGACAGACGGTAATTAAGGTCCCGTCCCACTCTGGAGTCTGTGACTCCCTCATCGTTGCCCTCTTCATGCTTCAGGGCCGAGTCTCCTCTGAAACCTGCCTGTCTATTTTAGGGCCTTCTATTTTCCTTTCTCTAAATTCTTGTAATGAACTACTATCTGAGCCATACAATTTTAAATGATAATTATACGGTCTTTAACCATCTGCTAAATGTTTCATGTATCCTTTTGTTTTTCTAACTAAAAGGCAGGGCCATACAGAAATGAATGAAGAGATCACGTTTATAGCACTTTCCAGTTCACGAGGGCTCTTATCATTTTATATAATTCATAAAGCAATTCTGTCAGGTAGGCAGAGCAGGCATTATTATTCCAGTTTTAGAGGCGAGGATGTAAAGGTACAAAGAATTTTAGTGATTAGCTCAAGTCTGACTCCAAGTTCAATTATCTTTCTAACCTTCTTTCTGATAAACAAAGGGAACTGGCATTAACACTAGTGACAAAAGAGTATCAAATCTGGGCATTTTCTATTCACCAAATAGTTCAGGAATTGCTTAAAATCAGAAATCCGTCCTCTAGAATTATGTAATACTATGACTTGGTGAGTTTTTCAAGGGCTAATCTAAACTTCTCATCCTAGGAATTCCCATTGTGGCTCAGCGGGTTAAGAACCTGACAGTCTCTGTGAGGATGTGGGTTCAGTCCCTGGCCTCATTCAGTGAGTTAAGGATCTGGCATTGCCATGGCTGTCATGCAGGCCAGCAGCTGCAGCTCTTATTTGACCCCTGGACTGGGAACTTCCGTATGCCACAGGTGTGGCTATATTTTAAAACAAAAACAAAAAAACTTCTGATCCTATGCCTCAGTTCTAGAAGCATCCTTTCAAAAACACATCCAATTCAGAAAACCACCTGGGCTAACAACAACCCCTTTTTAAGTTCTGACATTACGCAGGATAGAGGAATCATAAACATTTCTGGGCCTTCCCATATCTCTTGGAAAATACAATTTTCTGTTTTTTGCCTCTCCCTAGAGAAGATAAGACGTGGGATAGTTCCAAAACACCTAGCCAACACTGCCAGCTACGTGGGTATATGCTACTGCACAGGCTATGGTCTTCTATTATAGAGTATATGTTTATCAGCCTCGCTTTGGTGGTAGAGAAATTCTGTGCCCTAAGGATTTACCATTTTAGTGGATGGGTGGTGGTGATCTCACAGTGACTGGAAAAACATTTTAAAAATTAAACGGAAGGTACAGAATGAAATTCTTACCTAATCAGCTCATCAGGGCTAGTGCAGCTTATATCAGGGAGCCAAGCAGACACTTCGTGGTTATGAGTAAGGGCCTCCTGGACAGGGTGCCTTTGGTCTGTAGACTTAAGACTCTTTAAGGTGCTCGATGTTGCAGCCAGCTGCTTTAAAACCAAAACAGTCTCCTGGCAAATCTCATCAGCGTGTTGTGTTGCCACATGTCTATGGATGCTGGTCTGGTCTGTGAATAGTTGCTGACAGCATTTCCACCATTTTTCTTTACATTCAAAAGGAGGTGCTGGAACTTCTTTAGTTTTGACCAAAAGAGCAAATGCCTGCAATTACATTTCAAATAAGTCAGTGTTAAATAACTTTGGTTTAAGGCTAATGAAAGTCTCAGTGAGATCCCTTATCTTTCCACAGGGGTTTCTAGTTTTATGTCCTTACTAGTCTATACAAGAACTCCCTGAGAGTGTGACCGTCTTATTACTAAGCTTTATACTTCAATTTAAAAATTTTTAGGAATTGTTCTTAAAAAAGGGATTTGAATTGCAGGCGAATATTAGTAAAACACTATAAGCAACATTATTGGTCATCTCCCCCCAAAAAATGGTCAAGGAAATTATGGAGTATACTTACTATGGAATATTAAGCAGCCAGTTTTAAATTACATGGGAAAATATTTATGATGTTAAATGAAAAAAAAAGTGGATAAAATTTGCTTATACAGGGTAATCTCAACTACATTAAAAAGTATATTGAAAAAGCCTAGAAAGAAATGTGCCAAAATGTTTTGGTTTTTGGAAGATAACTTTATTGTTATTATAAAAAGGCCTTAGGCTTATTGTTAAAAAATTTTTTAAACAGAAGAGAAAATTATGGATGCACCATAATTCTTTTAACCAATTCCCAACTAATGAACTCTGTTGCCAATATTTGCAGTTATAAGCAATGGTGAATGAGCATTTCAGGCATACATCTTTCTATAATTCTTTCACCAACTGCTTAGGACAAATATCTTGGGGGTGAAGCAGCATAAAATTTTAAACTGTGGTAGTGACTACGTGAAAAATCATACCAATTTATACACTCACCAACAATGCATAAGGGTTCTATTTTATCTATAGCATTAAGTTTCATCAGTATTTAATTTTTTTTATAGTCAATATTTTTAATACTGACTCAAATAAAAGGGAGAAGAAATATCCTGGTATTGTAAAACACCCCAAATTGGGCACTCTGAAGAATAATTGTTTTTTGTTGGGGTTTTTTGTTTGTTTGTTTGTTTTTTTGGTCTTTTTGCCTTTTCTAGAGCCGCTTCCTGCAGCATGTGGAGGTTCCCAGGCTAGGGCTCTAATCGGAGCTGTAGCCACCAGCCTACACCAGACCCAGAGCAATGCGGGATCCAAGCCGTGTCTGCGACCTACACCACAGCTCACGGCAACACCAGATCCTTAACCCACTGAGCAAGGCCAGGAATTGAACCAGCAACTTCATGGTTCCTAGTCAGATTCGTTAACCACCGTGCCACGATGGGAACTCCTAAAGAATAATTGTTATCAATTCAAAGCATTACTTTTGGACCTTCCTCAATCTGTATACAACTATACCTGGACTGTCTCAGACTGGCAGGATGGGGTAGCCTGAAATTACATTGGAGGGCATTTTTAGCCATTCCTGCAGTTTATCTTTCTGTATAGGAAAAAAGAGAGAGGGAGAGAAAGAAAAAGAGAGAGAGGGAGAGAGAGCTGGAAAGATGGAGCGTATGTCAACTTAAGTGCTTCTTTGTATTAAACTCAGAACTTCAAATCTTGTCCTCTAACTGCTGGTACTCAGAGGAAAACACTTTTTACCAGTTACAGGCTGGGCATTACATAGGTTATTTCAATTGACAATTACTGTACATTGATAGTTAGTACAATTATTAGCTTATACATAAATGTACGGTGTGTGACTCCAACTATCATTGAGGCCTCCAAAGTTCATGGCTTAAAGAAATACTGTATAAAATCTGACTTTGTTTCCTTCTTTCCTCTTTTCTTCCTTTGTCAAAAAGCCATCAGGCAGGTCTGAGCAGGATGGGAGGCCCAGTGTGACTATGGCCTGCCACTGGTCTTTATGAACAAGGCAATGAAGATCCAGCAGAGAAGAGGCAGGCTGGAGCCAGGAAAGTAGCTCAGAGGTGGATGAGGCCTCTGTAGGAAAGGCAGGCCCTGGAAGGTCAGGCAGCTTAGCAGGGTAAGGAGACTAACTGCATACAGGGGCAAAAGCAAACAAGTAATTAGGACTAAAGAAAGCTAGGTTTTTCACCGAATTTCATCAAATAGGGGAGTAATAAATATGAAAAGGAGAGAGAATAAATCTTGTGATGCTAGAATAGAATTGAAGGTATTGGTATGAAATAATTTGTTTTATATTGATATAAAAGTAGACATAAAAGTATGCATATGATAATACAGATGTTTATGTATTCACCTGCATATATTCCTAGTTCTGTCCACCAGAGGTCCTAGGAGAAGTAATACTTTAATAGCAGTGAGCTCACCTAGCCTCCAGGTTTTGGTTTTTTGACAGTTCTCCACTAGAAAGAACCAGAGCTCGGTGAAGACACCAGGGATGGGACAGGAAAAACACAAGATGACCCTGGAACATCTTGTTGAATCAAAAAGTAAGGAAATGCTCGAATGAAGGGGGCAAGTCAAAAAGATGTAGATATTTGTTTGAAAGGGCTCCCAGCCAAATCTGAGATAATCTGAGCATCAGAATAAACAATGATAGTTAGTAATGGACTAAAACCCATTGAATAAGATGCAATTCTTGAGTACACACTGATACAAATAAACTGGAAGGAAGGAAAGTTCCATTCTTGCTTGGAAGAAGAATGCCCACTAAGAAATCTAGAAGGAATGAAGCAACCATCACAGTAATAATCAGTTCAGCAAGGAAACAACAATGGATCTAAAACTAGTAGGTGAAAGGTGGCTTAAGAATAGGATATTTAATAGTCTCAAAGTAGTTTCCCTCAAAATACCGATTAATTAAAAGAAAAAAAGAATAATTTTACAGCAAAAAAAAAAAAAATCTGACACTTCCTTAGTCAAGTAACCAAAATTAATGTCACCAGTAATGGGACAAGTTGGCACTGTGAACTGCCTGATAGAAAGCAGCCAGATGATCTCAGCATCTCTTCTGGGGCAGTCATGTTAACAAAAGCATAACTTGAATCTAATCATAAGGAAACATGAGTGAAAATCAAATTGAGAGACGTGCTACAAAATAACTCATCTGTCATCTTCTAAAATGTCATGGTCACAGGGAATTCTACCCAATATTCTGTGATAATCTATATGGTAAACGAAATGGAAAAAGAATGGATGTGTGTATATGTATAAATGAATCACTTTGATGTATAGCAAAAATTGTCACAACATTGTAAATCAACTATAATTCATAAAAACTTAAAAAAAAAAACCTTTCTGGCCTCTTTGGGTTTCATTTTCAAGGATATCTGTGTGAAATGAGGGCAGAAGAGTGGTGAACAGGAGGTTATAAGCAGAGACATCTATTCTTCATTGACATGGAGCCAATATAAGAAAACTATGCAAAAGTGGGCTCACAGACTAGAGTGGTCCAGAGCCATACTTTGCCTATGATTCTCCTTTGCCTGGCACTGAACTAAGATCACTGGTTAATGGTTCTGACTAGACTTTACCGTGAACATGGCAGCAGCCCAGGGTCTCACTAGCCCTCCACCCGCTGGAGGACAACCCTGATGAGCTATTTCTAGATGTATCTACATTAATTATACCTACACAATCCTGAAACATCAACAGCAATTTTACCTTTTTCTTTGCAAATGAGTATTTCTTCTTTGTACTGATATCTAACTCTGCTTTGAGACTGCTACTGGGATTGATAAGACTTGTGCTTTTCAAATCCAGGTCTGAAAATCTTAAAACACAGGCCTCCAGGTCATCTTCTTGGTCTGGTGAAGAAGAAGGCATCTGGTTCGGCTGCAGCAGTAGAGCAGATTCCTCTCAGTTAACTATCTCCTGGGAAGTAAGCAAGGGGAAAAGCAATTTCCAAGCCTTTACTACTTGAGGTAAACTTGAAGCTAATCCAGTCATGCAAAGGAACACTGGTCCAGCAGCCCAAGCTATCCATTCTTCCACTCATTCATCCAAGAAATATTTATTTAGCACCAACTCTATGCTAGGTACTACTCCAGACATTGGAGATATGGCAGTGAATGAAACAAAAAAAGTCTCTGCTTAAGGGACCTTACTTTCCAGTGGAGAGCGAGAGAAGGTAAAGAAATGAATAAATTGTTGTTGTTGTTTTTTTAAAGTCAGATGGTAAAAAGGGCTATGAAGATAAATAAGCAAGGTAAGGAGACGGAGTGATGGAGGGCTCTTTAATTTATTTATTTTTGTCTTTTTAGGGCTGCAGCCATGGCATATGGAGGTTCCCAGGCTAGAGGTCGAATCAGAGCTGCAGCTGCCGGACTACACTACAGCCACAGCAACATCAGATCCAAGCTGTGTCTGCGACCTACACCACAGCTCATGGCAACGCAGGATCCTTAACCCACTGAGAAAGGCCAGGGATCAAACCTGAGTCCTCATGGATAATAACTGGGCTCATTAACCACTGAGCCATGACAGGAACTCCTGGAAGGCTCTTTAAAACTCAGAGGGTAGGTAAAGTCTTTCTGAGGCAATAGCATTTAAGGAAAAACTGGAATTAGAGGACAAGCCATGCAAACGTTTAGGGTAAAAGATAACAAAAAAGCACCAGCAGCAGGTTGTGTGTTAGTACCTTCAATTATAAAGACTTTGCTCTTTTTTGTCCCCTAATATTTGAGCTATGAAATTCCCTTCCTTAGAAGAAAAAAACTACCAAGAGAGTCCCATTTTTATGCTCTAGAAGAGATACAAATTGCTACTGTGGCTAAATCTTATCAAAATAGACAAGTACAACCAACATTCTTTCTCCTGTAAAGTATATGTTACAAGTGACAAATGTGAAGAGGAACCTGGAAGCCTGGCCAAAGCATAGGCACAGGCTTTGGGCTGTGGTGCAGCTGAGTGTGAGTATGGACCTTTGGGCAGTGGTGCAGCTGAGTGTGAGTATGAGATATTTAACTTCTGAGTCCTAATTCCCGAATGGGTATAATGGGGATGACAGTATCTACCTCACAGGACTGCAGTGAGGACCAGAAAGGAATACATCACCTTTGGCACGTATGCAATTCCCCTCCCACTCCAGGCTCATCTAAGACCACACTCTGCTTCACGTAACCTATTCTGGCCACACCAGACATCACCTAGTTCCACAAGCAAACCCTGCTCTCTCTTGCCTCAGGGTCTCCACACATGCCTTTCGCACCACCCTTCACTCTGAACCCTCTTTCAGTTCTCACTTCAATTTATTTATATATTCTTACCTATTATTTGTGGAGATTTTGTTATGTGCTTGGTAGACAAAATAGCACTGCAGATGCAGGTCTTAATGAAACAGTTCCCTGTTCATGAGGTCCCTATTCTCTTGGAACTCATATTCTAGTAAGAGAAGAGACACCAAATAAGTAAACAAATTTAAAAACAAACAGGAGTTCCCGTTGTGGTTCAGTGGAAACGAATCTGACTAGGAACCATGAAGTTTCAGGTTCGATCCCTGGCCTTGCTCAGTGGGTTAAGGATTTGGCGTTGCCTTGAGCTGTGGTGTAGATCGGAGACGTGGCTTGGATCCCATGTTGCTGTGGCGGTGGTGTAGGCAGGCAGCTACAGCTCCGATTGGAACCCTAGCCTGGGAACCTCCACATGCTGCAGGTGTGGCCCTAGAGAAGGCAAAAAGACAAATAAATAAATAAAAACATTAAAGTATCAATGCTAAGAACTGCTCCTTTGTTGGGAATCCTCCTTACTAACATCCCTACCTCTAAATGTTCACTTGCTCTATCTATACTCAACTTTGAGGTAATCCTCATCTAGTTCCAAGAATTGATCAACTATATTTACTTCAGAAAAATTGAGCAAGGGGAAGTAGGAGAGGTGAAAGCAGATTGGCCATTAGTTGGTAACTGCTGAAGCTGGTTGATAAAGTACATGGGAGTTCCTTTTATAATTTCCTCTACTTCTGTAAATATTTGAAGCTTCCATGAAAAATTAAAAAAGGGTAACAATCATAAATAAAGGAAACTTTATGTTTAGAAGACTATATAGTAAATGGCTCCAAATTTCTATCTCCAGGCTAGCTTCTCCTCTGAACTGCAAGTTCACATAACCAACTGTCTACTGGATGGCTTCAGCTGGAGAGCCAGGAGACTGTTCAAATGCAACTGTCAAAACCAAACCATTAGGGAGTTCCCATTGTGGCTCAGTGGTAACAAACCCGACTAGAATCCATGAGGACACAGGTTCAATTCCTCGTCTCGCTCAGTGGGTTAAGGATCTGGCACTGCTGTGAGCTGCAGTGTAGGCCACTGATGTGGCTTGGATCCCACGATGCTGTGGCATAGGCCAGCAGCTACAGCTCTGAATTGACCCCTAGCCTGGGAACTTCCATATGCTGCAGATAGGGCCTTAAAAATAATAAAATAAAAAACAGGAGTTCCCTTCGAGGCTTGGCGGAAATGAATCTGACTAGTATCCATGAGGATACAGGTTCCATCCCCAGCCTGCTCAGTGGGTTAAGGATCTGGCGTTGCCATGAGCTATGTATGGTACAGGTCACAGACACAGCTTGGATCCTGCATTGCTGTGGCTGTAGTGCAGGCCAGTGGCTGCAGCTCCAATTTGACCCTTAGCCTGGGAACCTCCATGTGCCCTCAAAAGACAAAAAATAAATAATAAACAATAAACCAAACCATTAGAAAGAAAAAAAAATCCAGCTCTTAACTTGCTCTTCTTGTCTTCCTCACCTCTGTAAACAACAATTCCATTCTTCCTGTTACTCAGGAAAAAACTTTGGGATTCTTGTCTCCTCACTCTTTCAGAGTACTGAAAATCCTGTCAACTCTGCTTTTGAAATATAATCACATCAGATGACACTGCACCACCTTCCCTACCAACCCCACTTAAGCAACCATTATTTCTTGCATGAATTATTGCAATTGCCTAACTGCCTTTCTCCTGTAAGAGCAAGAGGGGTGACTTTAAAAATAAGTCAGATCTCGCCCTCCAAAGGCTTTTAAAGGCATCAAAGTCCAAGGTTCTTATAAAGCCTTTTCCACCACACCCTAATCACATCTTTTTCTATTTTTGCTCACCACCTCTGACTGCAGTTTGCTGGATTCCTCAACCGGTCATCAGCACTGAGAAAGCAGGGGTTTTCCTTCGTTCACCTCAGCCTCCTCAATGTCTAGAACACTGCCTGGCACATAATAAATACAATATTTGTGGTATGAAGTAAAAGGTTGGGTGGCCAGGGAAGGATTCCTAAGGGGGCTGATGCTTGAGCTGGGACTGAAATGCCAAGGAGCCATCCATGCATACTTAAGGGTAGAAATCTTCAGGCAAAGGAATAAAAATTCCTAAGGGTGAACAAGCTTGCCTTACTGGAGGTACAGGAAGAAAGTAAGAATTGTTGGACCATAGTGATAAAAGAGTAGGACCCTGTAGGTCACGTTACTTTACATCGCAAAGTCATGAGAGAGTAGTAAAAAAGGAGTTAACTGATTCCAGATCGGTTTTGAAAGTAGAGCAGATAAGGTTTACTGATAGTTCATTAGGTAGTAAGTAAGGAGCCAAGAATGACTCCTACCTACATTTTTGGATTAAGCAATCGGATGGATGGTGCCATTTACTTAAATGCGTAAAAGTGAAGGAGCAATAGGTTAGGCTAGGAGAATGAAAGGTTCATTTCACGCGTGTGAAATTTCAAATGGCCATGGACAAAGCAGATAAGCAGCCGTGGTGTTCACCACAGAGGTCAGGGCAGAGAATATTCACATACACATAATGGAAGTATCCAATAACCACTGAAAACATTACTAAAGCGATCAACAACTCAGAGGGGCGAGAGGTCAGACGACGGTCAGAGGCTAACCCCAGAGCAGCAGGCTCAAGCTAGGTAGGGTCTTTCGGTCCCCAGAGCTGCTCGAGCGGCGCCGCTTCCCGCTCGGGCCCCACCCCGCGCGCCGGGCCTGGCCCAATCTCTCCGCCCAGCTTTCCCGAGTCGGCAAAGGCCCGGAAGTGGGAGAAAGATGAGCACGTACCCGCCAGTCCAGATCCTTTCTTAGATCTTTCTTCACCGAACCGTCTCCGCCTAGCAATTGTCACCTCTCACCACCCTCGCACCTCCAGCCCCCGCCCCTGTTTACGTAGGAAGGAACGCCGGGGGCCTCACCTCGCCCCGGAAGTCTAGGCCGTTAGCGAAAGGGCCGCCGGGAAAACCACTGAGAGGCCCGGGTGGGGGGGTAGTCTGAAGTGGAGGGGGTACTAGAGCGTCCCTCCTAGACCACCCCCGCCAAGGCGTGGCTCGCGGCCTGCGGGCTCCGGCCGCCTGGGGAGGCGGTGCTCTCCGCGTGGCCCCGGAAGGACTTCCCGCGGAGGCAGGCGAAGGAAGCAGCGGGGAGGCGGAGGCAGCCCGAGGGGGCGGTTGCGTGCGGACGAGGCGGCAGTGGCCTGGTGAGGTTACAGACGCCGGCTCTCCGGGATCCGAGCCCGCCTAGCCCACCCGGCCTCTTCTCCCCCTTGCGCTTCCGGGAGCCGTCGCGAGCGAGTGCGCCTGCGCGCCGGCCACTTCGTGAGCCTCGCCGCTGTCCTCGCGCCGGCCGGCTGCCCGACGGTTCCTGCCGCTCTTCCCGCCCGGCGTCTAGGCTCCGCCGCATACACAACGTGGGGCATGTCACGGCGGCGGCACAGCGACGAGAACGATGGTGAGTGCTCTGGGCCTGGCCGCCGAAGCCGCGCCCAGGTGGGGCCGAGGTTTGGCTTCTTAGGTCTCCAGGTCCTGAGCGAAGGGACGGGAAGCCCTTCCCCCAGGAACGTGCGGGGAGCCTTGGGGGGAGGTGGGTGGCACAGCAGGAGTGTGGCTGGGCGACTGCTGGAAAGCTCGTGCTATCCCCCACCGCACCTCTTGAGTCGTCGGCGGAGGGGAGGCCTGGTGCACCCCTGGTCTCTAAGCATTCTTTAAGATGAGGTCCTTGGTACCGCCGAGCAGGGAAGTATATTTGTGTCTGTGCCGCTTCCCCTTAGAGACGGTGACCAGGACTCACTTGTCCCAGTGTCTCGTTTTGACCCTCAAACAGCATGTATTAACGGCTCTCGGAAGGTGAGAGATCTGATGAATTGCAATCCTAGCTCTCCTGTGCGGGTCATCCGGGGTTTTGCCTTCTTTCAAACCACTGGGGAAGAAAAATCAGTTTCTTATCCACACGCGAGAAGTCTTTAATAAATAGATATACGTAGGTCGTTATGTTAGATCTTGAACTGGTTGTAAGCTTATTTCTCTCGTCTAAGAAAAGAATGCCAGAAGACTGACTAGAGAGCTCGTAGAGGTTAAATCGGGGTTCCCATTTGGATATTTGCACTCATGGGGATCCTGGAATTGCCGTCATAGAAACCAGGAATAATTTCGCTAGTTAAAAATAGAAAACGATGCTTACATTAAAAAAAAACAGTCAAGAACACACACCTAGAAAAGCAAAAAGAAACTAAAAATAATTTAGTTATTAATACTTGAAAATAGTGTTGTAAAGTGGTTAAGAGGCCAGACTTTGGAGTCAGAGGGTTTAAGTTCAAAGTTAGACCTTGCCATTTACTTTGTGATCTTGCCCAGATTATATCACCTCTTTAAACCTTAGTCTGTAGTATTGGATTAATGATACATGCCTGTTCTTGGTTTTGTGAGGATTAACATATGTAACTAATTGCTCATGATGATATGTATTTTATCATCTGTTAATGCTTAAGAATTGATAAGCATTGGCAGATGTCAACGATGTAGGAAAAAAATACGGATCAAAAAGTTGGATTTAATAATTTTCTCCACTTATATTTTTCTCTCCTTGAATGTTGGGGCACTCGAGGGTAGGAACCAAATCCCACCTACTTAATTTTAACAATGAAATATCACTTTTCTGCTAGGACATGGCTTGAGAGGATAGTCTAGTCCAGTCTTGTCACCTGACAGCTAAGGGTCTAGATTTAGTATAATTAATGGAGACGGCTGTGCCCAGACACAGGTGAAAGCAAATCCAAGGTTCTTTTTGCTACACATGTATAGAAGGCTGCATGCTTTGGTTTTTTTTTTTTTTTTTTCTTTAATCACAAGAGGCTTCTTGTATAATGTACATACAGGGCACAGAAAATAGTCTTCATGTGCTTTGCATTTGATTAATTAAAAACCTAAATCTCCTAGAAGTCATCACTTGGCATTTGGAGAACTTGAGTCTAAATTTAAAGTTCTTCCCATTTTCTTTGCTCTTCTTGTGCTTTTTCTTCTCTTCTCCCTTCTAGGGCATTTGTAAAAGGAGAGGGAGTGTTTCCAAAGGACAGCCTGGAGAATTCGGTGTGAATATGTAGTTTGGTTATTGGGATGCTAGCATAACTTTCTTAGGAGTTAGCTTCTAGCAGCTAAAGCACTGTCCATTTGGGTCTTGCTGCAGGAACCTCAGAATAAATAAGACAAAAGAAAAGAAAATAAGGAGTTAATCAAAATCCGACTAGGAACCATGAGGTTGCGGGTTCCATCCCTGGCCTCTCTCAGTGGGTTAAGGATCCGACGTTGCCAGGAGCTGTGGTGTAGGTTGCAGACGTGGCTCGGATCTGGCGTGGCTGTGGCATAGGCCAGCAACTGTAGCTCCAATTAGACCCCTAGCCTGGGAAACTCAACATGCCGTGGGCGAGGCCCTAAAAAGAAAAAAAAGAAAAAAAAAAGAGTTAATCAAAGTTTACTATGAATAATTTAGTAGTAGAGGGGCAGTTTATAGTTCCTCTTAGATACTATCCTGGAACTTCAGTAAATTGCTGCACTTTGGGTAACGATCAGCTAGGATTTCTGCTAAAATCAGAAATATTGGGAGTTAAAAAAAAAGAGTTCCCATTATGGTTAAGCGGAAGGAAACGAATCTGACTAGCATCCATAAGGGTGCAGGTTCAGTCCCTGGCCTCTCTCAGTGGGTTAAGGATCTGGCATTGCCGTGAGCTATGGTGTAGGTCACAGATATCACTTGGATCTGGCATGGCGGTGGCTGTGGTGTAAGCCAGTGGCTATAGGTTCAATTTCAACCCCTAGCCTGGGAACATCCATATGCTGAGGGTGCGGCCCTAAAAAGACTATATATATATATATATGGGAGTTTAAATATTATAGAAGGCTGTTTTATAATAGGCTGAATTATTATCGATGTATTAAATAGATGCATCATAGCACCTCTGGGTTATTGTCAGCTCTTATCAGTCGTAGACTGCCGTGACTTCCATATGCTTGACTAGATATACTGATTTATTCAACAAATATTTAATACCAGGCACAGCTCTAACTACTGGCAGTACAGCAGTGGACACGATAGAGATAGGACCTCCATTTTACAGGCAGAAAACAAATAAATTTAGTGTATCGTATGTTGATACGTGCCATGGAGAAAAAACTGAGTAAAGAGGATAGAGGCTGCTGGGGGAGGAGTTGCTGTTTTGCACTGGTTGGTCAGGGAAGGCCTCCCTGAGAATGGCATTTGAACAAAGACCTGCAGAAGTTGAGGGAGCAAACCAGATGGCAACATGGAGAAAAGCAGTAGTCTAAGCAAAGGGAATCTTGGGGCCAGTTTTGATGTAGTGGAGTGAGAGGGAGAGTTGTAGAAGATAAGATCAAAGAGGTGGCAGAGAATCAGCTCATGGAGGACAATTTTAAAATTACATCTCTGCATTGAGACGAGTGTCCAGGATCCAGAGAGACAAGTTAGGAGGCTATACCAATTAAGTTCACCTAGAGATGGATTTATAGACAAGGACAGTCCTAAATGGAAATTAATGTGTATGGATACTGGTCCAGTGCTGAATCTGACTCATTTCTTAGAATATTTTTAGGAACATCTTTGAAGCTTTTCCATATTTTGGATAGGCATACAATAGCTTTTCAATGTACTGTTTTGTCCTTTTAAGAAAGAATTTTAATTGTCTGTAATCTTAGCCAAAACCCCATTTTAAGTCTCTCTTAAGCTACTTAGAATTGTCCTTACCTTTTAGACTGTGACTAGTTTTTTACTTAACTATAGAAAAAGTAAAACGAATAGAAATGAAGGGATTTGTTATTCTGATGAAGAGTATAGTTTATTTCAGAAGTGATGGTCACTTCTGCCTTAAATCTGCAAGATCAAGGTACTTTACTTTTCCCTTTTCCCTTGTTGGCTTTTGGTACCTGCTCTTTTACAGAGTTGGTTTTCGTGTCCACTTTGTGGATATAAAATTTTTTATAGTACATCTAATTCTTTTTTTTTCTTTTTTCTTTTTTGCCATTTCTTGGGCCGCTCCCACGGCATATGGAGGTCCCCAGGCTAGGGGTCCAATCGGAGCTGTAGCCGCTGGCCTACGCCAGAGCCACAGCAACCTACACCACAGCTCACGGCCACGCCGGATCCTTAACCCACTGAGCAAGGGCAGGGATCGAACCTGCAACCTCATGGTTCCTAGTCGGATTCGTTAACCACTGAGCCACGATAGGAACTCCAGTACATCTAATTCTAAATAAGGATATAAGCTGGATATAGGATGCATAGTAGAGTGTAGCCATATAGAATTAGGATCACCTTATTAAGGTCCTTTCAGATGGGTTTATTAATAGACACTTGCTCCTCTCTTCTATACTAGGCTAGAGTGTCAGAGTAAAGTGGCAACATGTAACTTTAATTTACATTGTAAAACTTTTACTTAGTTACATGTTAATATAAAATCTGTTCTTGTGTTGAGAGCTACCATGGATACTGTTTTCTTTTTTTTTTTTTTTTTAATCTTTTTTTTTTTATCTTTTTGCTATTTCTTGGGCCACTCCTGCGGCATATGGAGGTTCCCAGGCTAGGGGTCGAATTGGAGCTGTAGCCACCGGCCTACGCCAGAGCCACAGCAACGCGGGATCCGGGCTGCGTCTGCAACCTACACCACAACTCACGGCAACGCCGGATCGTTAACCCACTGAGCAAGGCCGGGGATCGAACCCGCAACCTCATGGTTCCTAGTCGGATTCATTAACCACTGCGCCACGACGGGAACTCCTACTCTTTTCTTTTTACAGCTGCACTTGCAGCATATGGACATTCCCAGGCTGCACCTGTGGCATGTGGACCTTCCCAGGCGAAGGGTTGAATTGGAGCAGTAGCTACTGGCCTACACCACAGCCATAGCAAGGCCAGATCTGAGCTGAATCTGCAACCCACCGCAGCTTGTGACAACGCCAGATCCTTAACCCACTGATCGAGGCCAGGGATCAAACCTGCATCTTCATGGACACTATGTCTGGTTTTAACCCAGTAAGCCACAATGGGAACTCCTACCATAGATATTCTTGAGGGTAGCTGAAAACATTCAGTTAATGTTTTATTCTTAATAGAAGTGTTTATTCTGCTTCCCCATGCTCTTGCCCACATTCTCTTGAATTCATTATCCTGTTATTGTGCATAAGTTCACATTGTGTCAGTAGATCCCCACCCCTTTATATTCTCTGGAATATCAGGTGAGAGTGGAGCATCTCTTACTCCTTAACACTTTCTGCCTCTTGGCATTCTCCAAACATAGTAAAAATGGGAAGAAGAGAGAAAAAGAGGGGTTGCAGTTCAGAGACAGGACTGTATGCTTGTATTTTCTACTATTTCTTCAGAAATCCAGCTTCTTTCCCAAGGATTATTTTCTTCTTTTCAGCTTTACAGGAGGACCGAGGAGGGTTGTTTTAAAGACTGGAGTATGGTTCTAAACTGATTTGAGAAAGAGCCAGCTGCATGGTTAATTTAGAGAGGGCAAGGAGGTGGATGGAGTGTGGGATAAAGGGTTGCAAAGTAGTTGGGCAAGAAAGGAGAGAACAGTGGTTAAGGTGTATACAAAACAACCAAAAATAAGTAAACCAACAAAGAAACTGCTCTCATTCAGGTAGTTTTTTAGCATCTGCATTTTCCCAACCTTACAGGAACCTGATTCTGAAGAACATTGAGTATATGTATTCTGTTTTTTTTTTTCTTTTTTCTCTTTTGTCTTTTTTTAGGGCTGCATCCACGGCATATGGAGGTTCCCAGGCTAGGGGTCTAATCAGAGCTGTTGCTGCCAGCCTAGCTGAGTCTGCAGCCTACACCCCAGCTCATGGCAATGCTGGATCCTTAACCCACGGAACGAGGCCAGGGATCGAACCCGCAACCTCATGGTTCCTTGTTGGATTCGTTTCCGCTGTGCCATGACGGGAATTCCTATTCTGCTTTCTAGAACAGAGTTTCTCAACATCAGCACTACGGCCATCTTGGGCTGGATTCTTCTTTGTTGTTGGGAGCTGTCCTATGCAGTGTGGTATGTTTAGTAAAATTCCTGGGTACCTTGGATGCCAATAGCACTCCAGGTTGTAACAACTAAATATGTCTCCAAAGATTGCCAGGTGGCTCCTGGGGAACAAAATCTAGTACACTTGAGAACATTTGCTCTTGGAGAAGTCTATTTTAATGTCCTGGCTGATAGCTTATATAAACATTGCACCAAGTGTGCAATTTTTTCCATGAATGAATCCTGGAAGTAGAGATCCTTTGTGTCAAATTTGGGTCTTTGGTTGATGGAACCTTTGTAAGAGATCCTGTGACTTCATTTTGATGTATACTTGAGAATCAAGGTCCCTGATCCCACTCTACCTCACATGTCTGCAACTTTACATGGCAGATATCTCCAGGAATATATTTTAGCAGTCATGCTGCTATGAGTTATATTTGTTATGGCATTGTCCCTTCAAAACTATATTCAGTAGTTATTTAAACCAGATCCTAATGATAGAGCGGTTGGGGTATCAAAGCACACAGTGCTTTGCCCTCGGCCTTTTATAATACTTCATCTGGTCCTGTCTAGATAGTAATAGATAGGTTTTGTTCAGCTTGAGTTTAGGTGGTAGGTACCTGAAGATCATTCCAGACATTGGAAAAAATTAACACCCCAAGTTTAGAATAGCCAAGTGCCGTGTTTTATGAAAGTCACTGAATTTTTCAAGCCGGTATTCCAGCAGCTAAATAATTATGAATTCTGTAAAAATGGTTTAGTTCCTTTGGCTCAACAGATCTGAGAAGATTAAATATATGTATGACTTATTTCTGGGTAACCCTGTATCTGTGGATTTTCATTATTAATACAGATCCCCAGTGCAGTTACAGATGATTGCTTCCTTGTCCACATACTATCCTAATAATCTAACTGGTGGAAGTCAAAAATTGAATTATATTGGGAGACTAGCCAACATTGTGTAGAGCAACAGCATCTTCTTCCATATTTAACACTATCAATTGAAATTTTTTCAGACTTTTGTTATTCCACAAAAAGATGTAAGGGGGGTTATGTTGAGACATTAAACAAAATGATAAGAAGAGATCATTAGCAGCAAGACTAAACAATGGATGGTTTGTGGCACAGCATCATTCAACTTGAATTCTTTAGCAACCAAAAGGACAGATAGATGATTGGTAATCATTTCAACTTTTTCAGTGATAGTTTTTTTTTTAACATAACAGGATCAGTAGGTAAAGTACAGAATGAAGAGCCAGTTAAAACAGGGAACCATAAAACATATACTTTTCCCCACCAATTATTTGGTATAGTGCTCAGGACATTTCTTTGAGTATGTCAACTGATTGTAATTCCCGTTGTTTGAGATAATCTAGATCCTAGTGCCTCATGGTTTATAGAATTAAAACCGTTAAATGAAGAGTTAGGAGCTTAGACCCTTGTAAAACTAGCGAGTGATCCCAATGTTTTATGCTCCCTTTCCCACATCTTTCTTTTTTAACAAGTTTTTTTTTTCCCCTAGCAAGTCTTTCCAAAACATCTTTCTTGGTTTTACACCCATATTTCATCAGTTTATATAATACTTTTCATTGTTAGAATAATAGGTTCTATTGGTACCGATAGGTTTTAGGAACAAGCGACTGAGGATGAATAAACAAGTCAAGTTTGAAGAAAGAAACTAGCCATACATAGATATTACCGACATTACCGAGTCTTCTAACTGCTAGTGGTTAACATGTTATGGGCACCTTTGCTCTATCCACAGAAATGGACAGGGCTGCTGTATTGTATAGCTCCATGGGGCTGGGGCACAGTTCTCACAAAATTTAGCATAAGTAATATCTCCTAGAGTTAATATAGTGCCCGAGGATATGGAGACTGTTGGTTGATCTAGCCTTGTCTGAGCAGTAGTTAAGGTCAGTCAAGGGTTTCTACTCTGTATAAATAGTAGGGCTTCCGGTAGAAAAGAGATGGTAGCCAAAAAAGTAGTTTTTGATAATGGGTTCATCATGTAATGTTCACTTTTTTACATTCTTGAAACAGGGGGACAGCCTCACAAAAGGAGAAAGACCTCTGATGCAAACGAAACTGAAGATCATTTGGAATCTTTAATATGCAAAGTTGGAGAAAAGGTATGCCTTAAAATAGACACAGGCTGGAAGTTCCCTTTGTGGCACATTGGAAACATCTGTCTAGTATCCATGAGGATGCTGGTTTGATCCTTGGCCCATTGCTCAGTGGGTTGGGGAACTGGTGTTGCCGTGAGTTGAGGTGTAGCTCACAGATGCAATGCCAGGCTCTGATCTGGCATTGCTGTGGCTGCGGCATAGGCCAGCACCTGTAGCTCTGATTCCACCCTTAACCTGGGAACTGCCATATGCCACGGGTGCAGCCCTAAAAACAAAAACAAAGGCATAGGCTTGATGGGCTTCTTAGGGTTGTAGTTGATTGCACTTGATTAATTTTTGCATCTGCAAACTTCATGATCTAAGTTTTAGGAAAAGCTTATAATGCCATGCATATGTATCACAAAGTAAGTGCATATTAAAACCTTTGTGTGGAGTTCCCATCATGGCTCAGTGGTTAACGAACCCAACTAGTATCTACGAGGCTGTGGGTTTGATCTCTGGCCTTGCTCAGTGGGTTAAGGATCCGGCATTGCCGTGAGCTGTGGTGTAGGTTGCGACACACCTTGGATCTGACGTGGCTGTGGCTCTGGCGTAGGCCAACAGCTACAGCTCTGATATGACCCCTAGCCCGGAAACCTCCATCTGCCACAGGAACGACCCTAAAAAGACAAAAATAAAACGTTTTGAATGCAGATAATTGAGAATTAAACATTTTTAATAATTTTCATGGAATTTGAATCTTAGAAAAGACCTTAGGGGATAGTCCGCTCAATTTAAAAATGAAGACCAAGTAAGTTTTGAATATTTGAGATAATTTGGCTGGTCATACAGTGAGAGAACTAGCTAGAGAAGTGGAATAGAGCCCACTATATCCTCTTATTTCTAATACTTGTTCTGCTTTTAAATTTCATTCATTCTCTTTTCATGGGTTTCCAAATAATAACAACCTGACTTTATACTAAACTGTCATAGTGCCTTATGCATAAATATTTTTATGATCACCCCTGGAAAATTTTAACGCACTAATTGCTGAGTACTTGACAAATATTTAATATGCTCTCCTTACAGAGTGCCTGCTCTTTGGAGAGCAACCTAGAAGGCTTGGCTGGTGTTTTGGAAGCAGATCTTCCTAACTACAAGAGCAAGATCTTAAGGCTTCTCTGTACAGTGTATGTATACAAAAGATTTATGAATCCAGGTGGTAATGCATTATCTATTCTTAAATGCTTGGGAATGTCCAGGAGATGTGTTTATATTCCATATGTCATCCGTTTTCTTTCTGTGGGGAATTTGTCAAATGAAATGACCTTTGGTCCTTTGGTGAACTCTTAAGAGATAAATGGGACAGAAATTGAGCATTTTCTTTGTTATGTTTCTTGGATGCATAAATCATTTGAGTTGACTGCTGTTAAGTGAGAAAATAGGCGGTTTCACATTCAGTGGTTTTCTTTTCAGTATGTACAATTAAATATATATAATAGAGTTTATATTTCTAATCAATAGTATCCAACTAATTTGAGTATCAGTCACTCAAGTAATGGCCCTTCTTAGAAGACTTGAAAGTGCTTTTGAAGCTATGACATAATAAGCATGATTTTTCTCTGAGTTAGATGAGCTAGAACAAGTATTAGTATTTAATTTGTAAGGACATTAGAGTAGGAAAAGTCTCACATGAGATCATGAAATAGTCTCCCTTAGCAGTGGAATTAGCAGTCTAGACTTCCTCATCTCTCTGGTTGACACGGATCACTGTAAACTGTATGCTTTGTGAAGAAGTAGCTATGACTTCTGGATAAAGAAGTCTTCATTATGAAGGTGGCTTAAGTTGTTATTTCAGTTGTTCTTAAATAATGTGCTTTTGTTTTGTTTTTTCCATTGCTTACAGCTCAATTTTAATTTAAAAATGTACACACGAATTGAAACTAGCAGTGGATTTTACTTTTTTTTTTTTTTTTGTCTTTTTAGGGCTAGACATGTGGCATATGGATTCCCAGGACAGGGGTCGAATCGCAGCTGTAGCTGCCAGCCTATACCACAACAACATGGGATCTGAGCAGCATCTATCACCTTCACCACAGGTCATGGCAACGCTGGATCCTTAACCCATTGAGCAACACCAGGGATGGAACCCGCATCCTCATGTATAGTAGTCGGATTCATTAACCACTGAGTCACAACGGGAACTCCTCAGATACAATTTTTTGAAAGAATCCAGTCAGTATTCAGTAAAACATGTCCTTAGGCTAGAAAACTACTAAGAAGAATTACTTTACTGTAGTTGTGCTTAGATTCCTTCTGTTCTGAAAGCATTTATTTGAATGGAGTATATTTATGCTTAAACTCTAAGGGAAGCCATGACTTTGAGGTGGGGAAGGGTAAAGATTGAATGGTTACTATTAATGCAAGTTATTTTTTTTTAAACCTAAATTGTCCTTAATACTCATGCTAGGAACTTTGGGAAAACACAAAGTGTAGGAGAGTCTGAATGATCATGAATTCATATTTGCTTTTCTTTTTGAGATAATTTCTAAAGACTGCCTAAATTAGGGGTCAACATTACCTTTTTCTGAAGTATGACTGTAATCCTCTTCTCTATTTTTCACATAACTTTAATGAAAATTAACACTTAAGTAAGCAAACTGGGATGTAAAGACATCTTACTACATTGGGTACCATGTTAGAAATTCAATAATTTAACTGATAGAAACTGGGTTTAGTTCTGAATTTTTTTCTAAGCAACTAGAGTAGTATTTCTCGAAGTGGAATTCTGATCCCATGACAGCTGGTCTGCGAAGTTTAGAAATTTTGTATGCTCTCCCTCCCCCTTATTGATTCTGCATTGAGGAAACTTGTTTCACAGCAATTTCCAGTTATTTTACCATAGAGACCATTTTCTGTAGAACTTCTATTCAGTTCCACTAAGCACATTGGAAAAAAAACTAGTGTAACATTAGTTATATCTTTAGTTTGATGACTTCACAATTAAGAGTGTTTAACTTTCTTAACTTGTGGATTAACTAGAATTAAAATGAAAAATTTGAGGGGGCCATATCTGCAATTCTGTTCAATATTTATGCCTTTTCTGAAGTAGTTTTTAAAATATAGCTAAATGTGATGCTTTTCTAAAATTATAAAAATGATAAAATTTATATAATGTAAAATTCAGAAACTTACTGCTATTGTTTTGGGATCTTCTTGTTGTTCTGGGTTCTCAAATTAGTGCACGTCTGTTACCTGAGAAGTTGACAATTTATACAACACTAGTTGGACTGCTGAATGCCAGGAATTACAACTTTGGTGGCGAATTTGTAGAAGCCATGATTCGTCAACTTAAAGAATCGTTGAAAGCAAACAATTATAATGAAGCTGTATATCTGGTAAGTTTTTCAGTTTGGGAGGCTTTTTTGATATGATATGTTAGTGTTGGAATGGAGGGAAGAGGTGAGCTACAACCAAATAATTTATCTTTTCTCTTGAAATACAGTTCCCCACTCACCACAACAGCTGCCCTTTTGAAACCATTCTCATTAAAGGTACAGAGCTTATTTTACCAAGTCCAGTGACTTTTTTTCACTCTAAATCTTGGTTGACCTTCCTGCAGCATGTGATGCTTTGTACTGCTTTCTTAGTCTCGGTTTCTGCAGCACCTCCTTTTTCAGGACCTCGTGCTGCTACGTACCTTCTTTTTCTCAGTCTCCTTTTACTGGAGCAGCTTCCTTTGTCCCTTAAATTTTTGTCTTCCCTAGGATGCTGTCCTCACTGCATTTTCTTCCAAATACTCTTTCCTAAAGCATTCTCATTCTCTCTCATAGCTTCATAAACTACCTTTATGTTGAGTACATCCACACACACCCACACACCCCAAATCTGTAATCTGTATCTTCACTTCAACCTTTCTCTTGAACTCCAGACCTATGTTCCAAATTCTACCTGGATAGCCCTAAGGTATCTTGCCTGGAATTCCCTGAATTAATGAATTATTCATATCTCCTTTCCTCTGTCCTCACCCCAACCTGCACAAATGGCTGCTAGTTACTGGATAGCCCATCGAGAAGCCGGAGCATTCGTTTTTGTCTTGCCTTTGCCCCCTCTTACTCCGAGCAGTCCCCAAGTCCTGTCTACCTCCAGTCAGTCCCTTCTCCATTTTCTCCAGGGCCTCTAATATAGTTCATGCCTTCCTCCTTATGTCTCAGTAGCCTCTTAACTGATCTTTTTACATCCAGATTCTCTACCTTTCACTTTATCTTCTACAGTGACACCAGAGTGGTCTTTCTGTAACAAGGCTCTGTTCGTATTGGTTACGTGTTAAAAACCTCACTTCCTTCCCATTGTCTACAGAGGATGGTCTTCAAAGCCTGATGAAAAAGATGATGCAGGAAGTAACTGTTAGAACTCTTATTTATCTTAAATGGAAATGGAATTAAGCCTTATTAGTTGTATACATAGATTGACAATGGGCCAGTGTATATTATAAAATATATATATGTTGGAAGTATGTGATCAGATTCTTTTCTGCTGAGTACACAAAAGAGTTTAGACACCCATCAGGCTATAAGGTGAAGTTCAGACTCTTCATTGAGCCTGACCCTCAGTGGTTGCACTAGTCTGTTTCTGTTTGCCTCCCATATATCCTCCAGCTGTATCAGAATATTTGCAGGTCCCTGCACCCTCTCTGCCTAGACCCTCTCCTTGCTCCCCGCTGGAGGACAACTTTACTCATTCTGTATGACCTAGATGGATTGTTACTCCCTTAAGATGTTTTCCCCTCTCTCTGTGTCTCTGTTTCTAGAGCACTTTTTAATTTATCCTTTAGTATAGGATTCATCCTTTTGCGTTGAGATTTGGCTTGTCCCACTAGACTATTAGCCCCCATATGACAGAGACTCTAATATGCTCAGCAGTGGCACACAAAGGACACCCAATAAATATCTTTTCATGAATTTCCATTTCTGTTGTCCAGTGAAAATTTCCTTCACAGCCAAACAGCAAAAGTTGTAGTAGCTAGAATATTACAGTTTAGGTTCTTATTCCAGTATAAATGTGAAGCTGTCAATGCACAGACTCCTGTCCCTCCTGCAGTCTCTATCACAGCTACTCAGCTCTGCTATTAGAACATAAAAGCAGCTGCCGATAGTATGTAAATAGATGAGCATGGCTGTGTAAAAGTTGATTTGTGGACACTGAAATTTACTTTTGTAACTTGTGTGAATCAGAATATTCTTTTGGGTCTTTTTCTAGCATTTAAATATCTAAAACTATTCTTAGTTCACAGGCTGCTTAAAAATAGGCATTGGGCTAGATTTGGCCCTTGGGCTATAGTTTTTCAGACCTGTGGTTTTCAACCTTTACGCAATTGCTTGTTTTATAATTACTATAAAGGGCATTTACATTTAATAGAAATGGTTTTACCCAACAGGTCCGTTTTTTATCTGATCTTGTGAATTGTCATGTCATTGCTGCTCCATCAATGGTTGCTATGTTTGAAAATTTTGTAAGTGTTACTCAGGAAGAAGATGTGCCTCAGGTAAGAAGACCCCTTATGCTGCTTCTTGTCCATACAGTACCAGGTATTTTCTCTTTAGTATGGAATCTTATCCATACAGTACCACGAATTTTTCACCCTTTAGTAATTAAAAAAACCCAAAAGATTCACGGCAGGTTATCACATTATAAATTCTTAACATCTAGGAGTTCCCATTGTGGCTTAGTGGAAACAAACCCCACTAGCATCCATGAGGATTCAGATTCCATCCCTGGCCTCACTTGGTGGGTTGAGGATCTGAAGTTGCCATGAGCTGTGGTGTAGGCCGGCAGCTGCAGCTCTGATTCGACCCTTAGCCTGGGAACTTCCACATGCTGCACCTATGGCAAAAAAACTTAATATCTAAAAATTAGGTCAACTGGCTTAATGGTGGGTTCTCATGACATCTGTATTTTAGTTAAATGATCCAATCTGGTAAGATTAAAACTAATGTATCTAAAAATACTCTGAATGAGCCAGATATTTTCTTTAAGCCCTTTTAATTAGTGTCCATAGGATTTCATTGAAGAATAGATATACTATGTATGAAAATTCACTTGTACCTATTTTAAATATTCTTTAGGTGCGGCGGGATTGGTACGTGTATGCCTTTCTGTCGTCCTTACCCTGGGTTGGAAAGGAGTTGTATGAAAAGAAAGATGCCGAGATGGACCGCATCTTTGCCAACACTGAAAGCTATCTCAAGTAAGAACACAGCAGCATGATAGTGGTTTTGTGTCCCCTTAAGTTTTTTCAGAATAATTTGATTGCAAGTTTCATTTTCTGTTAATAGGTACTTCTTTGGGTAGTGTTAATATCTACTTAGTTATAAATAAAGCTAAAGTAAGTCTAAAGTTAAAAATGTGCTTTCTCATTACATTGTTACCTTTAAATGATTTTTTCACTGTTTTATATTTTTTTTAATTTTACTTTTTTAGGCGTTCCTGTTGTGGCTCGGTGGTTTAAGAACCCAACTAGTATCCATGAGAATGCGGGTTCAGTACCTGGCCTTGTTCAGTGGGTTAAGGATCTGGCATTGCCATGAGCTGTAGCGTAGGTCACAGATAGAGCTCAGATCCCACATTGCTGTGGCGTAGGCTGGCAGCTGTAGCTTTGATTCAACCACTAGCCTGGGAACTTCCATATGCCACAGGTGCGGCCTTTAAAAAAAAAGTTTTACTTTTAAAAAATAATATCTAGATGTTTGCAAAAGAATGAAAATAAGAGTATGAATATCCTAATGTTTGAAGAAGTCCTTCCCCCTTTTTATACAAATGATACGGTATACACACTTGCTTTTTTTCTTCTGTACGCATTTGGTACCCCCCCACACCAGTGTAGTTTGGATTTGTTGCATAAAAGTATATAGTTCTACCTCCTTCTTTTTAACAGCTGTATAGTATTACACTCCCCCCCCCTTTTTCCTTTCTATGACCACACTTGCTTCTCATGGAAGTTCCCAGGGTAGGAGTCAGATCAAAGCTGCAGTTGCAGACCTAAGCCACAGCCAAATCAGATCCAAGCCACATTTGCAACCTACACCTCAGCTTGTGGCAACGCTGGATCCTTAACCCACTGAGCAAGGCTGGGGATTGAACCCATATTCTCATGGATACTATGTCAGATTCTTAACCTGCTGAGCCACAACAGGAACTCCAGTATTCCCCTCTTTTAATGTACCATAATTTCTTTAACTTGTCTCCTGTTGGTAGACTTTGGGGCTATGCAAGTCTTTCCTTTTTGTAAACAGTGTTTTCAGTGAGTATCCTTGTACATATGTCTTTGTACACATATGTTTGTGGGGCATGTGTGTTAGAAATGGCATTGCTGGGTTGAAGTGTCTTAACTATATTAATGTTGATAGATGTAGTCAAATTGCCTTCCAAAGAGATTAGACTCTTCCAGATCTCTTCTAAGAGATTATATCAATTATCCCTCTACCAGCAATGTTTTTGAGTTTTTGAAACTTTGTATTTGCCTACATTTTGGCAATATAATACATTATCAAAGATTCTGATATCTGCCAATCTGATAGGTTAAAATGTTTCACTCCTTTAATTTGAATTTTATTAATTGTGAAAACAACTGAACATCTTTTCATGTTTTTAAAAACCTAAATGTAGATTTTCATTTTTATCTTTAGAAGACGCCAAAAGACTCATGTGCCCATGTTACAGGTATGGACTGCTGAGAAACCACATCCACAAGAAGAGGTAAATTGTTTTCAGTTTCTTATGATACAAGCACAGTTGGCGTAGATTCTAATATCTGTGACATGTTCGAGTCCTTCCACTTGTGAAACCTTGGCTACGTTTTCACATTTCGTATCAAGGGTTCAGCTCCTCATAGCCATATGCAGATAGTGGATTTTTAATAAATCTAGAATGTCATTAACAGTCCCTATTCTGGGGATTCCAGATATCATAGAATTGATGTATTTTTTGTTAGAATGCCCAATTTGAAAAAATAAGTGTAACAGCCCCAGTCTTTACAAAGTAATTGAAGTAAAAACAGCAACTTAGGAGTTCCCTTCATGGTGCAGTGGAAACAAATCCGACTAGGAACCTTGAGGTTGTGAGTTCGATCCCTGGCCTTGCTCAGTGGGTTAAGGATCTGGCGTTGCCGTGAGCTGTGGTGTAGGTCACAGACGTGGCTCAGATCCTGCATTTCTATGGCTGTGGTATAGGCTGGCAGCTACAGCTCCCATTGAACTCTTAGCCTGGGAACCTCCATATGCTGCATGTGCAGCCCTAAAAAGCCAAAAAAAAAACACAGAAACTTATCACTGTTTCTTTGTACTATATTTAACTGTAAGTTAGCTTCCTTTTGTTTCCTGTATTTTAGAAAATAGTCAGTTTTTGGTTTTGTCTAGTCAAAATATGATTTCATCTAGCCTTCAAATATCTATTAATTATTAAAAATAATCTGTCTTTAGTATTTAGATTGCCTGTGGGCCCAGATTCAGAAATTGAAAAAGGATCGCTGGCAGGAGCGACACATCCTAAGACCTTATCTTGCCTTTGACAGCATTCTGTGTGAAGCACTGCAGCACAACCTGCCTCCTTTCACTCCACCTCCTCACACTGAAGACTCCGCGTACCCGATGCCAAGGGTCATCTTCAGGATGTTTGATTACACAGACGATCCTGAGGTACATACATGACCAGCAGAAGTACCTCTCAAAGGGCCTGTGTTGTTTGTACTTGTGGTTTAATCTTGTTTGAATTATGCTGGTTGGACATTTTAATTTTGAGTTGTTTATTATCTAAGAGAGTCAGTGGCAGTGAAGTTAACAGTCTAATTCTGTGAATGGTGTTACCTCATTATGTAAGAAATCATATTTATCTTGTGTAAATTAAGAGACAGCACAGCATGTAATTGAAGAGTGTAGGTTTGAGAGCCAGATTGGTTTGGGTTTTAATCCTGATTTAGTCAGATCCTAGCTGTGTCATCTTGGGTGAATTATTTGCCTCTCTAGCCTTATTTTCCTAAAGAAATAATAATAGCATAAAGTTGTAATGAGGATTAAATTATTAACACACACAAAATGCGTTGAACAGTATGTGACATGTGATGAATGCTCAGTAATTTTATCTTCTTTATTAGCTGTTTTTAAAGAAAAATGCCTAATTTTGGAGATTGTCCATCTCTCTCTCATCCTCAGTTCGTCTTATTATTCATATTATATAATATTTTTAAAATATTATAAAGTATTTTTATGTATGTATGTATTTTTGTCTTTTTAGGGCCACACCGGTGGCATATGGGAGAGCCCAGGCTAGGAGTAGAATGAGAGCTATAGCTTCCAGCCTGCGCCACAGCAACATGGGATCCAAGCTGCATCTGTGACCTACACCACAGCTCACGGCAACACTGGATCCTCAACCCACTAAGCGAGACCAGGGATTGAACCCACATCCTCATGGATACTAATCGGGTTCGTTTCCACTGAGCCACAATGGGAACTCCCACAAAGTATTTTTAATTTAAAAACCCCAAAGGATGCTATGAGCTGACTTTATAATTCTTAAGTATACATATTCTTTATTATGACATCAAGTTACTCAGCCATTGTACTTTAGCAATTAAGAAATTGTGTAATTTTGATGTGAACATTTGGTACAAAAATTTACAATTTACCTATATTTTAGTTATTTTATATCTTTGCATTTCAGTGATACCTTTGATACCCAAGCAGCAAGCACAGTAATCACTAAATTGGTTCTGAATAGAAACTTCTCTGGCTAAAGTACCATACCTGTTGCCTAGTACATCCCAGTCAGCATGGAGCAGAATTTCTCAGCCTCAGCGCAGTTGATGTTTTGGTCTGAATAATCCTTTGTGTGGGGCTTTCCTGTGAATTGTAGGATGCTTGGCGGCATCCCTGGGCTCTACCCTCTGGATACCAGTAGAGGCTAAATATCAGTCATGACAACCAAAAATGTCTCCAGAGATTGCCAGATGTCCCCTTAGGGGCATAATTCAGCCACTGGCCCATAATTCAGCCAATATTACCACACAAGGTCAAATTTGAGTTTTCTTTCCCTATCCTCTCTCTTCTGTGCTACAGAATTTTGCTTATGACCAGTGAAATGGTAGTATATGTATACTCTATCTCAGAGTAAGAAGTTACTGGATATCCAGTTATATATACATACAAAATCATCACCTTGTTACCCATTTGCAGTATTCCATATATGTAATGGTCTAATTAGGTATATAGAACTTAAGACCTAATTTTCAGTAAGACTGCTAGAATCTTTGTGGTTAGGTATTTAGTTGTGCAAGAACATTAGAACGGGAGCTCAAAATTTGCTTCCCCGATACAATTTGTACTTAATTGGCATTGTCTCTATGATGTGCCCAGCATCTTTTGCCAGAAGAACATAAGTATACAGAATATCTTTTTGAAGAGGATTTGGTTTTTTGTTTTGGCCTTTCAAAAAATATGTTTTTGGTTTTTTTTTTAACTAGAAATAAAGTGAATTAAAGTAAAAGTCACCATTAAGAGTCTACAGTAGTAAATAAATGAGAAAATAAGCTCTGAACCTGTAGGCTATGCGTATTTTTTAAATTACACAATATCATGTAGATAATGTTCTTTAACCTTTTGTAAACAACATAGTATGAATATCTTTCAATGTATACATAATTTTTATGTCTGCATAGAGTTCGAAATAAAATTTTCCTTCTATCCAGGTTTATTATGAAAGTAATCTGCTCCAATGGTTTAAAAAAATAAATCAAGTTGTATAGGGCTAATAATATACAAAAATTACTTAGTTTCATCTAAGAATTGGGAGGCATTCCTGTCGTGGTGTAGCAGAAACAAATCCCACTAGGAATCATGAGGTTGCAGGTTCGATCCCTGGCCTCTCAGTGGGTTAAGGATCGGCGCTGCTGTGAGTTGTGTAGGTGGCAGATGTGGCTTGGATCTGGCGTGGCTGTGGCATAACTCTGATTAGACCCTAGCTTGGGAACCTCCATATGCTGCAGGTGCAGCCCTAAAAGACAAAAAAAAAATTGAGATGGACAAGGATTGTACAGTGTCAGATGTAGTAGAAGAAACACTAGCCGATATTCCAATCCTGTGGTAGACATAAGTGAACACAACAATGCAATTTGCTGAAAGATAGAGCTTTGACACTTGTGAACTTATTTTGTCTAGTCTACAGTGTGTATGTACATCTGGTTTTCCTTCCAGGGTCCTGTAATGCCAGGAAGTCATTCAGTGGAAAGATTTGTCATAGAAGAGAATCTTCACTGCATCATTAAATCCCACTGGAAAGAAAGGAAGACTTGGTATGTTTTGCTTTGCAGTCCTTTTTATTAGAGTGGAGAAAAGGTGGCAACCTTGATGATTTAGTAAGAGCAAAATGTGTGTTAAGAGTAAGAAAGTCTCTCTTTCTGATGCCCTGTCTCGCAAAGACTAATCTCTGAAACACTTGATTGGCTTTCTGGAGGCACTTTACCCTCAAATAGTACTTTTCTGGATGCTGTATAGTACTCGAGTGCTTTATAGTAATATGTGTGTGTGTGGATATTTGCCTTATCTGGACAAATTAACTTGAATGGCAAGTGATGTGGGTGTGAATGTTGTGGAAATAAGTGAATACTAATGGTTTTCCTCTGTTCCTAGCAGACGTCAAGCTTCAGAAGTTTATTTTTTAAATGTTCTAAAACCTTAGAAAGTTTTGGTTTAGATTTTTAAGGTAGAAAGGAACATAGTATTTTGGGAGTAGTCTAGTAGTCTACCTAGAACTTTTAAAATCAGTGGATTTGAATATACTTCCTTAGTGTTATTACTTATACTCCATTTGCTCTTTCAAGGAGTTTGGATGCATTAAAGAGTTTCCTTGTGGTAGACAAAATAATCTGTGCTATAGTTAAATGAAGTAAATGAAATCTAGAACATTTCAGAAAAGGTTTCCTTTTCTTAGATCTAAACACACCAATTTTTAAACTGCTTATTTGCTTCTTCATATATCTGTGTGTACTCATTAAACTTAAATTACACTTTTTATAGTGCTGCACAGCTAGTGAGTTATCCTGGGAAGAACAAGATCCCCTTGAACTACCACATAGTTGAGGTATGCATTCCAAATGGAGCTTGTTTCTAAGTTTCAGAATCTGTCGACTTTAAAGTGTAATCAACTCTTGGCCTTCTTGTTCTTGCTTCTTGTCAGGTACTGAAAATTAACAGAGGAAAGTGGAAATTGCTTTCAGTTTTGGAGCTCTGTTAGCCATGTTAGTAAAGAGAAAAGAGGAGTTGCCTATAGTTTATTTATGTAGTATGTCTTCATTCATGGATAGTTATGGATAATGTAAGTTACCTCTAACTCAGTACACTGTCCACTTAACAGATGTATAAGTGACTTTAATATTTTAAAGTAGGAGTTCCTATTGTGGCTCAGCAATTTAAGAACCCAACATAGTATCCATGAGGATTTAGGTTCGATCTGTGGCCTCACTTGGTGGGTTAAAGACCTAGTATTGCTGCAAGCTGTGGTGTAGGTTGCAGAGCAACTTGATCTGGTGTTGGTGTGGCTGTGGTGTAGGCCTCAGCTGCAGCTCCAATTCTACCCCAGCCCAGGAATTTCCATATGCCACAGGTGTGGCATTAAAAAGAAAAAAAAAATTTTTTTAATGTAAAAGTATTCAAATAAAATGCTTTAAAATATAGTATTCCTTAGGCAGATAACCCATCTTTAATTGTGCTTCTCTGACCTCTTATTACTGTATACACCTGACTAGTAAATTATTTTCTGTATCATGAGATAGGGATAAGTACAAATCATTTTTTTATTCTTAGAAATCAATTATTTTGGAAGTGGAAAGAATAGATAATGCTTTTGATTCCATATTAAGCCCTACAGAAGGTTGATAGCAGTAGTACAATTGAATACTTTGTAGAGATTTATGTCCCAAATACAGTTTTTTCACTTGACACATGGGTCAAACTGTCATTTGCATTATTCCTTTATGTTAAAATATTTGAAGTCAGCATAATTATGAGGTATTTTTTTCATTCACTTTTTATCATTCTATACCTGTGTGATTACTTAAAAGTATTGCATCTATTCTACCTTTACAGAACTTGAGAGTGTGCTAGGCTATGAACTTGACTCACTGACATGTTAGTTGAAATGCAAGACATAAGTCATATTTTTAATCTCCAAAATATGTAGTAATTCATCAGAATGAAATACAGAAGTGTGGGAGGTGGGAATGGGACGAAGGAATGAATGCAGACCAGGCTCTAGAATTTTAGGTAGGTAGACCACAAATTACATTGGTAGGATGGAAACTAGTTTCTGAATGAGAGCATGGCAAAGAAGTTTTGGACTACCAAAAAGATTTCAAATAGCAGCACGGAATGTCCATTCCCATCCTCAGAGTCTTAAGAGGGGCTTTTACTTCTTATAGGATTGAAACACTGATGGATCTCTGAGTCCCCAGTGAATTATTTCTCCCTGAATTAACCCTGATACTTCCAAAGTTGGAATTTAATGGGACAGTTCTCTGAGGGTATCAAATAAGCATTAATTTTTGCATATTCTTATTTGATGGAATTGTAGAGCTAAAAAATCTTAATTACAGTAGTCAATTACAGATTTTTGTGTTTTATTTATTTTCTCCCTCCTTCTCTCCTTCCCTTCCTTCCCTCCTTCCCTCCCCTCAGCATAAGGAGTTCCCAGGCCAGGGATCAAATCCAAACACCTGATCCTTAACCCACTGCCACTGTGCTGGGCCAGGGATCAAGCACATCCCAGCGCTCCGGAGATGCTGCTGATCCTGTTATGCAACACCAGGAACTCCAGATCTTTGTGTTATAAAGAGCATAATTTTAGGCGTTCCCATTGTGGCATAGTGGTTAATGAATCCAACTAGGAACCATGTGGTTGTGGGTTCTATCCCTGGCCTTGCTCAGTGGGTTAAGGATCTGGTGTTGCCATGAGCTGTGGTGTAGGTCACAGACGCAACTTGGATCCTGTGTTGCTGTGGCTCTGGCGTAGGCTGGCAGCTACAGCTCCGATTCGACCCCTAGCCTGAAACCTCCATATGCCACAGAAGCGGTCCTAGAAAAGGCAAAATGACCAAAAAAAAAAAAAAGGCATAATTTTAAAGGTTAAAAAGTAATATATTTTTTCATTATGAGTATCATAGAGTTAACCTTTAGGACATTGAGGTCTTTCCAATAGTAAAAGTGCACAGGTAGCTGTTGAATAGAGTTCTCAATCGTGCTTGATTCCTTTGTAGGTGATCTTTGCAGAACTGTTTCAGCTTCCAGCACCCCCTCACATCGATGTGATGTACACAACACTTCTCATTGAACTGTGCAAACTTCAGCCTGGCTCTCTACCCCAAGTTGTATCCTTTCCTTTGTTTTTCGTTTGTTTTTTGAGGGCCACATGCAAGGCATATGGAAATTACCAGGCTAGGGATCGAGTCAGAGCTATAGCTGCCAGCCTACACCACAGCTACAGCATTGTGCGACCTACAACACAGCTCATGGCAACCCCCGGATCCTTAACCCACTGAGCAAGGCCAGGGATCAGACCCAAGTCCTAATGGACACTAGTCGGGTTCATTACCCCGAGCCAAGATGGGAACTCCCTTTTGCTTTGTTTTTAAACTTACTTTCTTTGGCCAGGCTGTAAAACATTATTTTATATTTCTGCTTGTGGGTTTAAATCAGTTTATAAAAACAGTTTGATGTTTCTTTAAAAGTTAAACATTATGTGCAGCATACAATCTCAGGCAGTCTGCTCTTGAGTATTTACCCAAGAATTAATGTTCCTAGCTTTGTGTGCAACAACCCAAAATTGGAAACATTTTTCACATATCCATCAATACATGAAGGGATAAGCAGGTTTTGTTACATCTATATGATAGAATACTACTCAGTAATAAAAAAGAACAGATTTTCAATGAATGCAGAGACATAAATGAATTATGAAGCAATTATGTCAAGTAAAAGATTCCAAACAAATGTGAATTCATACTATATGATACAATTTACACAAAATCCTAGAAAGGGCAAAGTAATGAACTGACAGCAGACCATTTGCTCTGGGTCGTAAATTAGGAAGGAAAGAAGGGAGGATGGATTCCAGAGGAGCAAAGGAAAATTTTAGAGGTGATGTAAATGTTCAATGTACTGATTTCACTGATGTGTCCAAGTCCAATGTGTTGTATGTACATCATTGATTACCTCAGAGATCAATTCCTTGAAAAGAAGTTCAGCATTATTAGTCATTATGGAGACTTCTAGGAAATGTTATTTTCTCTGTCACAACTTATTTTCAAGAAGAATAGAGGAGTTCCCGTCGTGGCGCAGTGGTTAACGAATCCGACTAGGAACCATGAGGTTGCAGGTTCGGTCCCTTCCCTTGCTCAGTGGGTTAACGATCCGGTGTTGCCCTGAGCTATGGTGTAGGTTGCAGACGCGGCTCGGATCCCGCGTTGCTGTGGCTCTGGTGTAGGCCGGTGGCTACAGCTCTGATTCGACCCTTAGCCTGGGAACCTCCATGTGCCACGGGAGCAGCCCAAAGAAATACCAAAAAAAAAAAAAAAAAAGAAGAAGAATAGAGAACCGTTTTCCTTATCCTGAAATTCGCAGCTTGCACAGGCAACTGAAATGCTATACATGCGTTTGGACACAATGAATACTACGTGTGTAGACAGGTATAGTAACTGCCTTTTTTCTGTACTGGGTGTTAACAGCTTCTCCCTGTGCTTTATAGAAGAACTGGATCAGAAAAACATTTGCCTTGTTAAGAATTTCCAAGTTGGTTTTTCTTCCCTGCCTCCCCCAAATAATGCTTTATATAGTAATAAAACCCATACTTGTTGTAATATAACATTACACTTTCTAGTCTGTCTTTCAGTGATGCCCATGCTGAGGTTTTCTTTAATTTCATTCATTGTTTACTTGTTTGGTTCTTTGATATGGTTACACTTTTCCCTCTGTAATGGGTAGGTAAGCTTTTAAAATAGACCTTATGCTAACCCATATGTAGAAGCAGAGTCTAATACTAATACTGTATATTTACTATGTTTATATATTATATATGTGATTTTTGTTTATAGATAGTATCTGCTTCTAAAATAATTAGCTTCTGTATAATTACAGCTTCAAGACTCAGTTTATACAAAAGACCATGTTGGATTTTTATAGCTGTGGTAATTGCATGCCCACTGTCTCTTTTGGGTGAGGTCCACGTACTGCCTTTATTAGCTAGAATTCTCTCTTACCTCTGTCATTTTCCCAGAGTAGATCAGGACAGATATTGAACATATTTCATCATCTAGCATGTCCATTGTTCAAATGCGGATATTTGAAAATTTTTGGTAAAGGCTCTCCTGTGTCATTGACCTATTATCTTGAGTAATTTCACTGATTGAAATTATAAATATGTGAGGGATGTGCTTTAGGAAAGTGTCTGCTGGGTTTTTTTTTTGTTTTTTTGTTTTTTGGCACCTCACACCTCTGTTTCATTGTCAATTAAATGGGGAAGATAATAGGTTCCTCAGAAGTTATTGTTGTGAATTAAATTATAAACATATGTAAGGTACTTGACACACAACAGGCACTTGAATCATATCTGTTACTCACTTTTAAAGGATAGCACCCTTAGGACTGAGATGGGGGACTGTTACTTTTTGAAGTAGATGAGTTAAAGGATTTGCACAGAAAAGAGTAAGTGGCAGGAGAGGATTCAGTTGTAGGTAGGGGAAAAATAGGCTTTTATTTGTCTGAAGAATTAGGTAAGTTCCTATTATAAATTGCAGCCATTCATCCTTTTCTCCCCCCACCCCCCACTTCTCTGTATAGATTTATTAATTGGTTTTCCCATCATCTGAGTAACTTCCAATTCCGCTGGAGCTGGGAAGATTGGTAAGTGGTGTTATGTTTATCTTTCTATTCTCTATAATCTACCATAAAAAATGTAATATTTAATACTGTAACATAAAGGCAAAGCAATCTTCTTCACAGTCTGAAAGATTCAGATTTTTTTTGTTTTATATATATATATAAATGAAAAAATATAGGTAGAGGGGAACTATTTGTGGTGAAACACAAGTTAGATATAAGTGCAGATTATGTGTAAACTCATAAAACTGTATTTCCTCATTAGGTCAGATTGTCTCAATCAAGATCCAGAAAGTCCCAAACCAAAGTTTGTAAGAGAAGTTCTAGAAAAATGTATGAGGTAAGTTTTTTGGGTTTTCTCCTTAGCTTAGGTCTTCTAATTTCTGTGGGAGGGATTTTTCTCCTCTCTGCATTTGTGATGTTTGTCCAGAATATCATTTTTAAAATCCAAGTACTTACCTCTCTAAGGTTTTTAGTCAAGATTTAGGGTGGGGAGTTCCCGTCGTGGCCCAGCGGTAAGGAATCCAGCTAGGATCCATGGGGATGCAGGTTTGATCCCTGGCCTCAATCAGTGGGTTAAGGATCTGATGTTGCCATGAGCTGTGGTGTAGGTTGCAGACGCAGCTCGGATCCTGCATTGCTGTGTCTGTGCTGGAGCTCTGATTAGACCCCTAACCTGGAAACTTCCATATGCTCCAGGTGTCGCCCTAAAAAGCAAAAAAAACAACAACAACAACAACAAAAAAAAAGATTTAGGCTGAAAAACTTATGCAACCATGCTGCTGGATTTTATGTGAATTAAGCCAAGAAGTTTTTGTTTTTTAGTCAAATATACTTTGAAATAATTTCAAATTTCTGGAGAGTTGCTAAAATAGAACCCTATATCATGTTCATCTAGATCGCCTAGTTGTTAACATTTTACCACATTTGTTCTAATGCTTAGTCCTTTTCCCCTCTCAGTGTATATATACTCTTCATATTGGTCTTTTTCTAAACTCTTTGAAAACAAGCTGCAGATAGGATGTCTGATCCTTTAACGATCTGTCATATATTTCCCCAAACGAGTCACTCTCCTGCATGACCAACATATATAGTGCTCCAAGTCAGAACATGAGCTCTGACACAGTAATAACAACTGTATAATCCATAGATGCTGCTGAAATTTCAGCAACCATCCCAACAATGTCTTTTTCCTTTCCAGTCTAGAATTGGATCCAAGAACATGAATAGCACTTAGTTGTCATTTTCTTCAGATTCCTCAGTCTTCAATAGCTATTATTCTTTCTCTTTCACATTCTTGTCAGTCTTGAAGAACGTAGACTAACTTTGTTGCGTTGCCTTGCTGCGTCCTCTTAACTCAAGTCTTGCATTGTTCTACCACTCGAGATGTTAACTTTGATCATGTGGCCATATTGGTGTCTGCCAGGCTTCTCTAACTTAAATTCACCATTTTCCCCTTTGTGGTTGGTTAATATTTTGTGGGAAATGTTCTGAGCTTACACTCACATCCTATTCTTCATCAGACCTCCACTGACAACTACTTTTTTTTTTTTTAAGTAGTTTTATTTATTTATTTATTTATTTGTCTTTTTTTGCTATTTCTTGGGCCGCTCCCGCAGCATATGGAGGTTCCCAGGCTAGGGGTCAAATCGGAGCTGTAGCCACCGGCCTACACCAGAGCCACAGCAACGCGGGATCCGAGCCGCGTCTGCAACCTACACTGAAGCTCACGGCAATGCGGGATTGTTAACCCACTGAGCAAGGCCAGGGACCGAACCCACAACCTCATGGTTCCTAGTCGGATTCGTTAACCACTGTGCCACACCGGGAACTCCGACAACTACTTTTATATGCCACCACTACAGTGGTTGCCAGGTGATGGTTCTCACTTTCCATTATTCTTTCTACATTTACTAGTTGGCATTCTACGGTAAGAGCTTTCCTTTTTCACCTATTTATTCCTGTGTTTATGTATTAGTAGGGACTCTTTCATTTAGTGGGGTTTTTTGTTTGTTTTTTCATTTTTTTGAAGTTTTATTGAAGTATAGTTGATTTACAATGTTGTGATAATTTCTGCTGTCCAACAAAGTGATGCAGTTATACATACACACATCCATTCTTTTTCAGATTCTTTTCCCATAGAATTTTTCACAGAATATTGGGTAGAGTCTCCTGTGCTGTATATAGCAGGTCCCCAATGGCCAGTCATTCCACATACCTCAGTGTGCATATGCCAGTCCCAAACTCCTGGTCCATTCCTGCCTCTGCCCCACCTTTCCCCTTTGGTAACCTATTCAGTGTGTTACAATTCATGACTGTCATTATTTTGATGCTCAAGTTGTCCCTGATTTGTCCATTGAGAGCCCCTTGTGGCTCATGTGGGTTTGTTTTGTTTTGTTTTGCCACACCCTTGGCATATGGAAGTTCTTGGGCCAGGGATCAAACCCACGCCACACTTGTACCACAACTGCAGCAACACCAGATCTGCCTTAACCTGCTGCGCCATATGGGAACTTCCCTTTTTTTCCCTTTTTTTTCTTTTTTAATATCTCCTTCCAGTCATTGAGCGTTTCCTTATTTGTGGCACAGGTTCTAGGCTCATCCTATGTTTCCTTGCCCCTTCCCAGGAATCATCAGTTTATTCAAGGAGCCCGAGTTTGTGTTAATGGAGCATGGTATTTAGGAATCAAGATCTGGACACTTGATATTCTTGTTGCTATTGGGGTGTCATTGGTTCTAGGCCCACTGGATGGATAAGGGTAGTGAATATATTTATGCATGCACACATATACACACACACACATACATTTATCTACAGCTATTTTTATGTCCACCTAGGTGCATGTATCCCTCTGATTCCAACCCAGCATCTCATTTTTTCCTAGCCTTCCCCTTTGCCATGATTTCTAAATATCTTTGCAGGCATTAAGAAATTTGACTCCCGGAGTTCCCGTCGTGGCACAGTGGTTAGCAAATCCGACTAGGAACCATGAGGTTGCAGTTTCGGTCCCTGGCCTCGCTCAGTGGGTTGAGGATCCGGCGTTGCCGTGAGCTGTGGTGTAGGTTGCAGACACGGCTCAGATTGCTGTGGCTCTGGCGTAGGCCGGGGGCTACAGCTCCGATTCAACCCCTAGGCTGGGAACCTCCATATGCCATGGGAGCGGCCCAAAGAAATAGCAAAAAGACAAAAAAAAAAAGAAAGAAATTTGACTCCCATTAGGCTCAGTAAGTATTTATTGCTACGATATAACTCATCTCCCAACCATACAAGCTGTCTCCTCTGCCTCACCCCACCTCACCATCACTGGCCCACATCTCAGTGCAAATCAGTTAGTTCTGAAGAAGGCCGGAGTTCTGTTGTGCTGGCCTGGACAAAAATTTAAAGGACCTGTTTTCCCACTTTTACTTCTTGGTTGTGAGCTGACTCCAGGGTGTTGGAGGTTAAGCTGGATATTCCCAAAGAATGGAACATATGAATGACATTTTCTGAGGCTCTTGTTTGTATTGCAGGTTATCTTACCATCAGCGTATATTAGATATTGTCCCTCCTACCTTCTCCGCTCTGTGTCCTGCAAACCCAACCTGCATTTACAAGTATGGAGATGAAAGTAGCAGTAAGTAATAAAACAAATCTATTTTTAAAAAGTACTAATGCAAGTATTCTCTGAAGTCAGTTATCTAAGATGAAGAATGAACTTTCTCTTTTCTTGGGGTTATATTTTCTGTTTGAAAGGTGATCTCTCACTAGCCATTACTGTTTTATTTGCCCTGTCATCATTATGAAGGTTCATTGTGATTTACTTGGTTATTACTAGGTTGTTTTAACTTTTTTCATTTAATACTATTTATAATGTTACATCCATGACATTGTTTTAAATGTGCTGCTAAGTATAGCAAGATGAATTTATAGCCAGACCTTATTAAAATGAAAATGTTTGTTACAGCAAAGGTGATTACTTGGAATTGATTATCATTTGAACAGTTCAGCTGTCAGAGCATAGGTGTACCTAGACTACATTTTGGCCAGCAGTATGCCTCTAGAATTCTCAGATATGTTCTGACTTTTTCGCCACATCATTTCTGAGATTACACTGTCAATCAGGGGGGCTGTATAATTTGATATGCCATTTTGTGCTTTATACTTACTGAAGGTAAGGGTGTACATTGTGATCAGTGGCGGGACTTAGGTGCGGGGTTTCCAGGCTAGTCTTTTCAGATGGTACGGAACATGGCTCTTCCATGAGCCTTCCATTTCAGTGTGTAGTGGTGCTTTGCATCTTGAAACTCACTCCTCTCCCTTGCCTTCTCATATGGCACCACTGCTTCTCCACCTGCCCTTCAGACTACACCTGTTTTCCTTGAAATAAACTCAGTCAGTCCCAGTGATAAGTACATTTCCTACGTTACTATGTCACTTAATCCTTAAAACGGCTCTGAGAAATAGGTATGTTTATTATACCAATTGTACAATGAGGAAATGGCTCCAGAGAGGTAAAGACAGAGTGAGATTGCTTCTGAATGGTAAAGCCCAGACTCAAATCCAGGTTTACTACCTGAACAGTCCCACTCTTGATCATTGTGTTTTCCTGATATGGCATTTATAAGTGCCAGGTTCTGCGTTTTCTGCATTGTACTGGCTCAGCGAACCATAAGATGATGCCGTTTTTGATATCCAAGAGTTAAGACTTTTGTTAAACACTGAGCTTTCTTTTTCCCCATAGAAATAGCTCAGCCTTTGAAAGGCCTCCTGACAGTTGTTCTAACTTTGTTATTTGTCAGTTCTTCTCAGGTTAACCTCTACTTTATCCAGGCCCACTTCTTTTTTTTTTTAACTGCTTCTTGTTTTTTTGTTTTGTTTTGTCTTTTTAGGGCCCACTCATGGCATATGGAGGTTCCCGGGCTAGGGGTCTAATCGGAACTACAGCTGCTGGCCACAGCCACAGCCACACAGGATCCAAGCCGCTTCTGCGCCCTTCACCACAGCTCACAGCAACACTGGATCCTTAACCCACTGAGCGAGGCCAGGGATCGAACCCACATCCTCATGGATGCTATTTGGGTTTGCTAACCACTGAGCCATGATGGGAACTCCTCATGCTTCTTGCTCTTGGTTTTGCCTTTGTACCCTTATCCCATTCTGGAAAGCCCTTTCTGTTCTCTAATTCCAGTTCTCTCTCCGGGGTCTAGCCCAAGGTACACTTCCTGTTTTGTTTGTTTTTACCTTTAGCAAGGCAGTTTTATGTTGCTCTCTGGCTGCTGCTTTTGTGAATATCTTGGTTTCCCCCCCACACCTAGAATGGAGACTCCTCAGTGGCAGGGGATTCTCTCCCCCCTCCTTATTTTCTCCTTTCAAGGAAAAGCACAGAGCACATGTGATCTGTTGTAACTGATTTTATTCACTCTAAGTTCTGTCAGGCAGGATTGCCTCTTTGTTATCTCTTTGTCTACCTTACATTAAAAGTAGATTTCTGATTGCTCTGGAGATGCCTTACAGTATAAATTAGCACAAATTTTACACAGTAAAGACTCAACAGATATTAACCAATAGTAATTATGTGGAGTCACAGCACATGAGCATCTGTCTGGCTTAGGTAAATACAAGCACGTAGACTTAGCAAAAAAGAAAAGCAAAAAAATCTGTCATAAGTTGGCATTCTTCACCTTGCTCAAACTCAAACTTAGTTTTCACTGTCTTAGGAAAAAGGAAAAGGAAGGGTACATTGACAAAAATGAGAGAAATACATTGATTTTCACTTTTTACAAAAGGAATTTAGGGAGTTCCCATTGTGGCTCAACAGGTTACAAACCCACTCTAATATCCATAAAGATGCGGGTTCGATCCCTGGCCTCCCTCAGTGGGTTAAGGATCTGGTGTTGCCATGAGCTGTGCTGTAGGTCACAGATGCAGCTTGGATCTGGTGTTACTGTGGCTGTGGTGTAGGCCGGCAGCTATAGCTCCGATTTGACCCCTACCCTGGGAACTTCCATATGCCACAGGTACAGCCCTTTAAAAAAAAAAAAAAAAAAAAGGAAAGAAAAAAAGAAATAAATACAAAGGGAATTAGAAGACTGTCAAAGGACAACTGCATCTACATCCATACTTCCCCTCAGCCCTCATCCCTGAGGAAGAGCAGCACCCCTTGTACTCTGAATTTCAGTTAGCCACGTGTTCCTAAATAAGTATTGAGGCGAGAATTAGTTCTTATGCTCTCTTTCAGGTGAAAAACCATTGACCTATTAAATGAAACGTTCACGGTTGGTTGTCTTTATATACATTAAATATTGAGCTTAGGATAAAGTGTACTCTGTTTTTGAAGTTGTTTTTTTTTTTTTTTTAATCTCTCTGTTACTTATTACAAGAATAGTCTTAAAACGTGATCTACTTCCCCCACCCCCATTCTGTGCTTAGACTCTCTTCCTGGACATTCAGTTGCCCTCTGTTTAGCTGTGGCCTTTAAAAGTAAAGCGACCAACGATGAAATCTTCAGCATTCTGAAAGATGTACCAAATCCTAACCAGGATGACGATGATGGTAAGAGAATTAAACACTCGTATTTGTTTGGCTTGTCCAGCCTGTCATTTGTTCCTAGAACCCAGGTTGTCCCTTAAGCATTCCCTGCTTTCACCTTTCATCCTATGCAGGATGACTGATGTATTATAAAGTTGGATGTTCTCGCCAAATAAAACTACTATAATAATGATTCACATTTATGAAGTATATGCCATGTAATAATTCCAACCAACACCTCTAGATTTTTTTTCCTGGGGAAGAATGGGAAAATTAGTAAAATAATTTATAAGTTTATCATCAGTAAGGAGATAAGACAAAAAGTGATGAGCAGGATTTGCTGTATCACACATTAAAACATCCTGAAAAATACAGTAACTAAAACAAGACATAAATCAGTAAAACAGATGAAAAGTCTCCTGTGACAACTGGGTAACCATTTGGGGGGAAATTTTTCTTAGAGCTGTATGTAATGTGGGTACTGAAAAATAACTAAAACATTAATGGTATTTGGATTATTTAGTATGGTTTTGTTTAGATTTTTTTAAGAAAATGTATTATGATGTTAGAGAAAATATATTTAAAAAGTACAATTCATGATGGTGGTATCAGACTCTGTCAGACATCTTAGGATACAGACCTAAGTGTGAAGGGCATATTGTGTTTTCTTCTTATAACTGTATTATTAGAACCACCATTTAGAGAGAGATGAACCAGGAAATCTATATTGAATTTGTAAAAAGAAATAGATTAAATAGAAGAATTAAGCAAACAATTCCAAAAAACTAAGAACTAAGATTATGCTTAGTTTTACATTTTAAGTGTTTGAAATCGGTGATGGTCTTTGTCATTTATTAGCACTCATAGAATGTTGCTCGAATGTCTGACTTAGCATTTGGATGAGTGTGCCATCTTTAGTGATTCAGGCAAGGGAACAGAGAATTGCTATACTAACATTTTCCTAACTCTCTTACTATGGATTATTTTTCAGATGAAGGATTCAGCTTTAACCCATTAAAAATAGAGGTCTTTGTACAGACTCTGCTACACTTAGCAGCCAAGTCATTCAGCCACTCCTTCAGCGCTCTTGCAAAGTATGTGCAACCAGAACACACACCCTGTCTTGAGGGCTTATAACTTTGCTTGGTGAATACCAATAGCATAGTAATTTTAACCCATCAAATATCAAGATCTTAATAATAGTATTACATAATTTGATACATTGGGTTTTGGTTTGTGGTAGCTAAAATCCCCATCCTGTGGCTCCTGTCAGTCTGTTTGTATAGTTTATGTGTATATACAGAATGTACATTTTTTTCACATAAACTTTTAAAGAAACAAACGAAAGACCTGGATCTATAGGACATTCATATAAACAGTTAAGAAGTTCCCACCTTATCTAAGCGTCTTCATTAGAAGAAGGTGAGCAGAATTGTGAGCCAGCTATATTTTTGGGAGACACCCAAAGGTTGGCATCTAAAGATAGCTTTCTGACTTGTCAGTCCAGAAGAAGAAAAAAAATTTAGCTATTCCTCTAGTCAAGCAGAGAAACTGGATTCCTCACCCCCATCTCAACTTCCAGGTCTCTCTGTGACCTGCCAGGTTCCCATAGAAAGTACAGTCATTACTGCACCTGTGTTTGGAGACAGTTCCTCAGGCCTTACCTACTCTCAGATACGTGGTAACCACAGTCCTAGGCTAATGACACTATATTGTAATTCTATGATTTTTTTTGACAAACTGCATACAAACTATGATTTCCTAATCATACCTTTTATACCCTTAATGGTAAATATTTTGTATTTTTGCACTTACATATTTCACTGTAAATTCACATTGTAAAGGCACTGAAAACATTAAAAATGCTTAGTAAGTTTATATGTGGTACTTTCTCTCCCCCCCATCAAAAGGTTTCATGAAGTCTTCAAAACCCTAGCTGAAAGTGATGAAGGAAAATTACATGTTCTAAGAGTCATGTTTGAGGTCTGGCGGAACCATCCACAGGTAAAAACTATTTAATTAGACATGTTGAGGTGCTGAATGGGTTGGGTGGTATAAAAATAAGGCAGTTGGAGTTCCCGTCGTGGCGCAGTGGTTAACGAATCCGACTAGGAACCATGAGGTTGCAGGTTCGATCCCTGGCCTTGCTCAGTGGGTTAAGGATCCGGCGTTGCCATGAGCTGTGGTGTTGGTTGCAGACGTGGCTCGGATCCCGAGTTGCTGTGGCTCTGATGTAGGCTGGCGACTACAGCTCCGATTCGACCCCTAGCCTGGGAACCTCCATATGCCACAGGAGCAGCCCTAGAAAAGGCAAAAAGACAAAAATAAATAAATAAATAAATAAAAATAAGGCAGTTAATACCATCATTTTAGTTTACAAAGTAAGAAATTTGACTGCCTATAGAATGTTTTAAAGTCTGTAATTTCAGGGCTATGGGAGTAGTAATTTTTGAGTCCCTCTTTAAAGAGCAAGTGTTACGACTTGGTTTGATATTATCTCAGCACATTTTTAGTACTTAAGAATGCTTATTTCTTGAAAGATTCCTTAGTTGGGTAGGAAATAATTATCTGGTCTATCCAATTTCTATAAACAAGGTCCAGATTTCACAAATCTTAGTATACTATTTTCCTATCATGTGTTAAAAAGCATTAAAATAAATTTCAGAGTATATTTAAAATTTTCATGATAAAATGCTCCCGAAATTTTAAATTCTAGAATTCAATGAAAATTATATATTTTTGTATAAACTACAGTAGTTTTCAGAAAAATTTAAGTGTTAACACATTGTTTTTTTTTTTAATCTATTGGTGTTACTGTATCTTTTTTTTTTTTTTTTGTCTTTTTAGGGCCACACCTGCAGCATATGGAGGTTCCAGGGCTAGGGGTCTAATCAGAGCTGTTGCTGCTGACCTACACCAGAGCCTCAGCAACACCAGATCCGAGCCAGGTCTGTGACCTGTACCATAGCTCACGGCAATGCCGGATCCTTAACCCACTGAGCAAGGCCAGGGATCGCAACCTCATGGTTCCTAGTCAGATTAGTTTCTGCTGCGCCACAACAGGAACTCCTGTTGGTATTACTGTATTCTTAAAGTAAGTACCAGAGCCAAGCAGAAGGCAAAACAAATAGTAAGACCTCATGGTTAAATTGATCAGTTCCATAGCCACTGAAGGTGAATGTCATGGTCCTCCTACTTTACTTTTGAAGCAGTGGGATTATTGTGGCCTACGTAATAACACTTATTCTCTCCTCGTAGATGATTGCTGTACTAGTAGATAAGATGATTCGTACGCAGATTGTTGACTGTGCTGCAGTAGCAAACTGGATCTTCTCTTCAGAACTATCTCGTGACTTTACCAGGTAACATGGGTTATTTTACTAGGACTGTATTCTCTAAGAAATGTGGTCTCTTACACATGAGTTCCAAATTCTGATCCAAATCAGGTTGATATTAATATCAGTCCAATCTGGCAGGATTGCATTTTACAAAGATTCCACACAATGGAAATACACATACCCAGTCTAGTTGCAGTGTCTCTTAGGAACACACCCATAAATTAGGACTCAATCAAGTAGAAATACTTATGAAGGATCTAGGCTGGTATTCCCACTGTGGTGCAGCAGGTTAAGGATCCAGCTTGTCTCTGCAGTGGCTTGGGTTGCTGCACAGTTGCAGGTTTGATCCCTTTCCCCACAGTGGGTTAAGGGTCTAGTGTTGCTGCACCTGTGGTACAGGTTGCAGCTGCAGCTCGGATTTGAACCCTGGCCCAAGAACTTCCATACACCATGGGTGCGGCCAAAAAAAGGGAAAAAAAAAAAAAGGATCCAGACTATTGGAAGGGAAGATCAGGCTGTATATAAGGGTTTCAACTAGACAGTGGGACTAGGGCAAGAGTTCAATTCCCCTGGGGACCTGAAATGCGTATTAAGAACTAGGAGAAGTCAGTATCCATGATAGATTAAGTACACATCACAGAGGGAATGAGGAAAGCCTGGTGGGCACCTGAATGCCACGGGGGAGGAAGGTCTCACTTCAGTCATAAAACTCCTAGATTTAATACACAGAAGATTCACCCATTCCGCCTAAAGGAAAGAGACTTTTCATTAAGCTTGGTTCTTATACGTGAAGTTGAGTCCATAGGCTTTATAACTGATCAGGACTGGAATGGCAAGAGTTGACACAAAGTTACTTGCAAAGACAGAAGCATACATCACAACCTTTATCCTCTTCATTGTATCTGTTATTGGCAGAGGACACTAGACCGAGTCCTCTGACTAGTGAGTCCTTAGGGTGAAAGGGCGTGGCCTAGGATTATCATACCAGCCAAGTTGGCATTCACAAATGAAGGCAACAGAAAGACCCAGCACTGCCTTCAGGAAGCTCACCTGAGTCTCGAGGATAGAGCTAGATGCTTGCACAACTGGTAACACAAGAAAACTCCTAAGTGTTGTTAGAGAAATGACTTATTCTGCCTAAAGAATAGAAGGCTATATCAAACCTTAAGAATGAGTAGGTTATGAAAGTTGAGAGGTCTTATATTCTCTTAGTGTAGCATAGACTAACCAAATGCCTTATTACTTTAAGATTGTTTGTTTGGGAAATCCTGCACTCTACAATTCGTAAGATGAACAAACATGTTCTGAAGATTCAGAAAGAGCTAGAAGAAGCTAAAGAAAAACTCGCAAGGCAACACAAACGGGTGAGTCTCATGATGATTGTAAATGGTCCAAGGAGGTTTACCAGAAACTCTGGAGAATATTAATTACCTTGATGGGAACTTATTTTTCTGAGACCAAATTAGGCGGAGCTGTTTGCAGGAAGTGCAGGAAGAGGAAGGACCCGTGGTCTCCTGTTCTCTGTTCTGTGTGGTGAACCTGTTTAGGAAGCCACAAGCCTGACTTTTCCATTATTCACTACCTCTAGATCATGTTTGCCTTCCCAAAAGGGGAGGAAGAGAAGAGAGGAGGACACCCGTGTTTCTGTGAGTTTCTGATGCAAGAGGGAGAAGATTGTTGGTGCTCACCACCAACCCAGTACTGTGGGGAGAGGGGGCCGTCATTCCCAGCCTGTAAAATTCTCATATTAGTCACTTTAGTATTTTAGCCCCTTTGGGTGGAAACAGTGAACTGGCTGTATCCTGAAATGTAGCATAACAGTGCTGGTATTGTTCCTGATAGAATTTTCTAATGCTATGCACATTTATCAGAGTAGAGGGTGAAAGCAAGAATGACTTCTGTGAGCCTAGAGCAAGTGCAGGTGCTAGTCTCCATACGGACATGTGTATATAAACACTGACAAACCTAAAATACTGTAAGGTAAATGGCATCATGCCCATCTTACATGTGTATAAACGCCAGGGACTTTCCCTCATGCCACACTGGTCTCTAGATATATGGTATCCAACACAGTAACCACCAGCAACATATAACTTTTTTTTTTTTTTTTTTGCCTTTTAGAGCCATACCCACGGCACATGGAGGTTCCCAGGCGAGGGGTCAAATCATAGCTACAGCTGCCGCCCTACGCCACAGCCACAGCAACTCGGATTCCGAGCTGCATCTGCGACCTACACCACAGCTCATGGCAACGCCAGATCCTTAACCTACTGAGCAAGGCCAGGGATCGAACCCTCAACCTCATGGTTCCTAGTCGGATTCGTTTCTGCTGTACCACAGTGAGAACTCTTTTTTTTTTTGTTTTAAACATTTAACTTTAAGCTAATTAAATTGCAATACAATTTAAAATTCAGTTCCTTAGTCACACTAACCACATTTCAAGTGCTGAGCAGTCATGTGTGGCTAATAGCTTTTGTGAGGGCATTAGATTTATGTTGATGAAAAGTATTGTGATGAGAGACGCCCGAGGCCCTAACCCTGTAGGTTCTCTTGGGGGCAGTGGCTCATTGTTCACAAACTCAGGTTCACAGCAATTTCATAAAAAACATACCTGGACATTTTCCATGGAACTTCAAAGCTGTTTTCATTTTAATAGAAGGAAAACGTGACACACATCTCCTTCTTTTTTTTTTTTTGTCTTTTTTGTTGTTGTTGTTGTTGTTGCTATTTCTTGGGCCGCTCCCACGGCATATGGAGGTTCCCAGGCTAGGGGTTGAATCGGAGCTGTAGCCACCAGCCTACGCCAGAGCCACAGCAACGCGGGATCCGAGCCGTGTCTGCAACCTACACCACAGCTCACGGCAACGCCGGATCCTTAACCCACTGAGCAAGGGCAGGGACCGAACCCACAACCTCATGGTTCCTAGTGGGATTCGTTAACCACTGCGCCACAACGGGAACTCCCCACATCTCCTTCTTGAATGGACTACCTTGTAAAAGGCATAACTCATTTCTGCTTTGTAGCAAAACACTTCCAGCGCCATTACCCCAAGACTAGTGCCACTGAATTTCCCTGGCTTAGATAAGTACTCCCAGGACTTTGGACATTTGCCTGTATATTTGGGACAGTGGATAACTTTTACTGAAGAGTACAAGTCTTCACATAGCATCTTATCATATACAATAAAATCCTCCTGTTTAGTTGGTGGGATTGAATACACTGGAATTCTAAATGGTATTTTGTTTTTGTTCTTTGCATTCTGTAGCGAAGTGATGATGACGACAGAAGCAGTGACAGGAAAGATGGGGCTCTTGAGGAACAAATAGAAAGACTGCAGGAAAAAGTGGAATCTGCTCAGAGTGAACAAAAGAATCTCTTCCTTGTCATATTTCAGGTATCTTGGCTTGGGACGTTGATATGTTCAATGAAACAATACATTTCTTTAGTTTTAAAAAATGTTTTAGGAGTTCCCGTCATGGCACAGTGGTTAACGAATCCGACTAGGAACCATGAGGTTGCGGGTTCGGTCCCTGCCCTTGCTCAGTGGGTTAACGATCCAGCATTGCCGTGAGCTGTGGTGTAGGTTGCAGACACGGCTCGGATCCCGAATTGCTGTGGCTCTGGCGTAGGCCAGTGGCTGCAGCTCCGATTCGACCCCTAGCCTGGGAACCTCCATATGCCGCGGGAGCAGCCCAAAGAAATAGGAAAAAGACAAAAAAAAAAGTTTTAAATCATACTCATTCATAAGATCTTAAATATATTAAAATGCACCATGTTTACCTCCAAATTCTGTTTACTTCTTAGCATTCTTGAATGAGCATTTCTCCATCATTTAAATAAAAAATTGAGGATGCTTTTGTTAAATATCTCTTCCATATTTACTCCCAATCGTTGATCTGTTTAGATGGTTGTTTTATCTAACTTTTGAGTATACATACATTCTTATTGATATCCTTAGAACAGCTGCTAAGAAAAAGTACTGGCATAAATAATCTAGACATTAAAAGTCTTCATGTATTACCAAAAAGGATATACCATCGTATGTTATCACAGGTCTGCTTTTCTGCACTGACAGCATGTACTGAATTATGACAGCTAAAGATACATGCGACAAAGAGCGGATACAAGCCATACTTTTGAGGTCTTTTGGTCAAAAATGTGACTGTTTCTGAAATACAAGAATTTTTTTCTAACACCTGTGGAATTTTGTACCCCACTCCTAGCGTTTCATCATGATCTTGACTGAGCACTTAGTACGATGTGAAACTGATGGGACCAGTGTATTAACACCGTGGTATAAGAACTGTATAGAGCGGCTCCAGCAGATCTTCCTTCAGGTTTGTGAGAAACTTTGGGTAATGAAGATCACTATTCTCAGCTGCAGGGATTTTCTGTTTTAAAAGCTTGTGAAATTTGTTAGGTGGCTATGTAGGACGTGTACATAGCCCTTAAGTTTGTGTCCATTTCTTCCTACTGCTGTTCATCAGAATATTTAGGCTCAAATTACCTCTCTATCCCTCAGACTCCTAATTGCCGTTCTCTTTGCTGGAGAGTCTTGCTATAATACCAAATATAGAGGGAAAAAAATTGCTGAGGGGAAAGTAATTAGATTTTAAGGACCTCTGTAAATGTTCACATGATAACCTTACTTCTGGGTTATCATGTGAACTCAAGTTCCCTGAGGTCTTCATAGAAAGCAAAAGGCAACTGCTCTCTGCTAGATTTAAGTTACACATTTGTAGGAGAGTAGAACTAATCCTTTCTATATTCAGACATCAATACCCCAAATCTTCATTTGTTTGTTCTAGAAAAGAGTGATTAAAGCAGAAGGCAGAAAAGGTGGGGGGGGGCATTCTGTAAGCCCCCCCAAAAAATTCACTCTAGGTGTTTCAGTTCCTGACAAAAGCTTTAATACCCTAGTCCCCTAGGAATCTGAATATATTAAAATTTAAACATGTACATACAGAAGAAAATATTTCATTTTCTGACTTTTTTTTTGGTTAAGTCACTGATTTTCAGTAAGATGAAAAGGGAGCTCTTTATTTTTGAAAGATAAAAAAACAAGATTTGGGTTTCCTATCTTATGGGAGACACTAACAATCATTGGCTAATTCTCTACTAAATATCTTTTTTCCTTTGCAAACAGCTTTTTTTAATGCCCTAACAAAAAGGAAAAAAAAAGAAATGACTCCATAATTTTTCTTATGTTTCAGAGACTGGTTTTAACCAATGTTATTTAACAAATAACACTCTGCTATTCTTACTTGTAATGAATGTACCTTCTCAATCTGGGTACTTTTTTTTTTTTTTTTAAATGATTTGTATTTTTCTCCATTATAGCTGGTTTACAGTGTGGTCACCAACTTTTTAAAATATCCTAATTAGCGGGGAGACATAGCTGAACCTCATGGAAAGCAGTAGTAGAAGCAGTTGCTGCTGCTATTGCCTTGAAGCATGAATTGCATTTACAGAGAAGCAGGCCAGAAATGGATTTTTTTTTTTTTCCCCCGTTACTGAACCACCCTTTTTTTCCTATTTCCCCCTACATTTTAATGTTGGGGCTTTTCAGGAGCCCATTACTCCTGATAACCACTCTTTGCCCCTGCTCGTTCCCATCATCCCACAGTGTGGGTGGGCTGCCGAGGGAAATGTTCTGCCGGATCCCTTATGTGCTCTCTTTCCTGACGTAAACATTTACTCCCTTTTCTCTGTCCACAGCATCACCAAATAATCCAGCAGTACATGGTGACCCTGGAGAACCTGCTCTTCACGGCTGAGTTAGACCCTCACATCCTGGCTGTGTTCCAGCAGTTCTGTGCACTGCAGGCCTGAGGGTCGTCCTTTTTTTTTTTTTTTTCTTTTTTCTTCAAGATTTTGTTTGCAATCTCAAAATAATTTGTCTTATTTTTGATGGTTTGAATGCTTGCTTTCTTGTAGCATCCTTTCACTTTACTAAAGGAAACAGAGGGGAAGGAAGATGGTGAAGAATATGGTAATTGCCCCTAAAAAGCAGATATTCCCTAATGACAATAATGTGATGATGACCATAGGATGTATTATATATGTGACAGATACAATTTTTCTCTGATATTTTTTCTCCTGAAGGCACAAAAGATAACTGATTAGAAAAAGAAGTATATGAAACACTAGAGGTCAAACTTACAGAGTAGTGTGTTGAACTGATGGGCTTATCAAGTAGCATAGCTTTTCACAGCTCATGGATAACCTAACACAGCTGAAATAAAACTAAAAGTATGTTTTTTAAGCACTGGTATTTCATGATTTATCATCTCCGTCTACTTTAAAATTGGTGGTTTCTTACTAAAAGTGTACTTACCTCCATCTGAAATTTTCTCTTCAAAATATTTTTTCATAACTGTAGTATTTTAAGAAACTGTTGTTAAAAAGTGTTACTAATTAGAGTGGCAGTTTCTAAATACATCTGAACATAAATCACCTTCAGATTTATAAATTTATTTTTTATGTCCAACGACAATCTCTGGGGGTGGAACACAGAGTTCTTAAGGCTCCCTGATAATTCCAGTGTACAGACAAGTTTTAGAACTGTTATCTTAGAACATCTGGTCATTTTCTCAAAACTAAGATTCATCCAAGGTCGTATTAGTGAGTTAACATGCTAAACTGCAATTAGAAGTAGCTAGATTGAATAACTATACTTGGCAGTAGGTATAGGTTTGGGTTATATTTCTGTGGAATCTGGTGCAAGTAACTACTAATTCCTGAGCCTGTTTCCTATATGGTGTTGTTCATTAAACCTTTGAAAAAAATTTACCAGTAATTCCACAGCTGGTATCTTTGTGCATTTATACAATATAGGTATTTCTTTTAACTTAGTCCATCATAAGTTTATGACGCATTAAGCATTTTCCATATTGATACAGTCTTTGGTTTACCACACAGTTAGTGGCTAGAGATTATAGAGTACACAATAGATGGGAACTCCTAGGATTTTTAAATACCATATATTTAAGAAATAATCACAAGATTAAGGTTGCACGGCAAGTTACTGTCAGAAAGGGAAGTAAAGTTCTTAACTAAATGTTCGTCTGCTGATACTGTTCCTACTTCCTACAAACTATGTCATTCATTAGTTAGAAGTGGCTCCTATTCTCAGGAAGCTGAAGGATAACCATTTAAGGCTTTGGTAACTTTGCCCTAATCTGCTTTGTAATCTTTTCATAACGTACTGCAAAGTTTGGCTAGTTATACTTACTTGAGCCAAATCCTAGAGGAGTTTCTAGGTTTTCCTCCCCTTTCTCTTGCCCCTTTCTTCATGTGGTAACAATTGCTTCTAATGACTGCTCACTGATGTTACTGGGCTCTGACCCAGTTTGGCAGCTAGGTATATGGAAAAACTGAACAAGAGATTGACTTTTGAAGGAATAAAAGTGTGAGAGCACACTTCCAACAGTTGCTGTCCCCCTCTAATGAAGCTCACACAGACAAAAGGATGGCATGTCACTGTACATCAGACCTTGCAATAAATGAATATTCTGCTAAACTACTGATGCCATTTAACATGCTTTTGTCAAAGTGACCGTATGCTTTTGTTTTCTTTGATTATAATCTCCCTTTGGTTTCCTTGATTCTCAATCTCCCTTCGAGAAATTATTCAGAAAGCAGTTCATATGAAGATAAGTTTGTTTGCTTTTCCTAGAAAGCGTTTAGCAGTGATTTGTATAATTTACTAATCTACAGGTATACCTGAAAATGAAAGAAGAGGACAGAACTTGGCCTTTAGTGACACCTGTATACCATGATTATCTTAAATTAATGGAAGTAAAGAGTGACTAGAAGCTACCTCAACTGGGCATGTCTATGACCACACTGGTCTTGGTCATAATACGTGCTGCTCATTAATAAATGGCTGTTATGTGCCAGGTGTTATAGATTGACCATATTTGTCATGACAGTTCTTAGATTATTATGCCCATCTGAAAGAAAAACAGGCCCACGGAGTAACTTACCCAGGGTCCACAGCTAATGTGAACCTATATCCATGTGGTTCAAGGGCTCCTCATCTCCCAAGGTACTAATGCTGTTGTCAGCAGCCTGAACCCCTAGTTATTCTGTTTTCATAAAGCTGCAAGCTTTTTTTTTTGTCCCAATCAGGTCATGCTGCCCATTTAGAATCAATTTTTACTGAGCTGTAAAAATTTAGCATAGCACATTAAAAAAATCAACACTCAACAGATATATAGTAAAGATTGCTGTATTGAATACTTATATAGAAAACAATTAGTAACAGTCTCAAGCCTATTTGGGTTTGACTTGTTTTGACTTTTGCCCTTAAGCATAATCTCCAAGAGCTATCTAAAGAGAAAAATTAAAATGTATAAAAACTTCCCATTCATTTATTTGTAGCAATAGGATAAAAAGTCCTTCCTGTCGAAGAACAACTTGAAAACACCTAGTTTATCTTAACTTGATTTTGTTTTTATCAAAAAAAAAAAAATGCAGAAACCTTATAATCAAGCACAGGGGATCAAATCCTCTTACTCGATATAACTACCTTGTAATCCTTTTGACAAGCTGGGCCATATCCAACTACCTAAACTTGATCCAGAAGCAAGCTGTCTTCCCTCCCAGAATTAAAAGAGAATACCTGTAAGGCACTTAGCATAGTGCCTACATAGCACATGGCAAGGGCTCGGTAAATGTTAACAAGTTATGCTAAACTTATTATCAGCACCTTTGATCAACAAACAATATAGTTGTTTTTCCATTTTAATCTAGGTTTGAAAAGGGCTATCTAGACACTAATATTAAGGTCTATAGTAGTAAACCCTAAGTAAACCCGTCCCAGCAACAGCTCCTGCTCCCTGACACGGAGGTAGAAACAGTCTAGAAGACCTGGCCAGCCTCTGGTTGCGGTGACCTACCACCGTCCCTGGTGTCTCTGGGGACAGGCATCCAGCTCAGCCAGCTTCTGCCTCTATACTAAAAGCTCTTCCTCCTCCAACTAGGGTTTGCCTTGGTAGCTTATTTCTCAATTTTAGTTGTTAACTAACACTTCCATCCCTCAGCTCCCATCCCTATTGTAAAGAATATATATATTTTGCCCACACCAGACCAGCTGGACTTTAACTGAAACCTGCCCTCAAGCCATAATGTACATAATCATTGAAGTATTATTTACACAAATGTTTTATCCATCATGAAGACTTTACATTTTGGTGAATCCTGAACAGGATCAGTCTAAATTTCATTTATTTAAATATAAAACACTGTAAAATGGGATCACTTAACTAAAAATCACATTTTCTCATATGTCAATTCATGGCCACACACAGTACAAGTCTTCCGGTACATGTCATCCTCCAGGTTTTCTTCTGGTCCATACACATGTTGATGAGCAACTGTTTCCCTTTTCCACACACTGCTTCTTACTGCTCGCCGTAATTCTAGGAAGAAAAAAAAAAAAAAGGCCAGCTTTTCAGTGGTGCTATTCAGCTGAATCCAAAAATCCAAAAATATAAATTTGGTAAGCTTACTTTCTTAAAACTTCACTAGCTTGGCCTGTGAAATTATTCATGTCATTGTTGGTGTTAGTGTGAAAAAGGAGATTCAGAAATGAGATGTGTGGGCTAGAGAGACAGCAAAAAAAGATTCACGAAACAAGTAAAAGAATAGGGTTTGTTGAAGCAGCTGAATTTTGAAAGTGGGATGCCATGGCAGGAAAGGGGTGTCAACTGGGTGACTGCGGATAAGGAGCATTTTAAATTCCTTGGAAGTCAGGAGCCACTTCTCTAAGAGGCAAGTCAAGCTTCACTTGCAGGAAAACTAAAAGCCAAGAACTCAGCCACTATAGTGAAGGTGCATCTTAGAAAAACTGCTCATGCAACTAACCTTATGTTTATTAAATTCTTGAGCCTATAAAATAGCAGTATTTTAGGAGATGACTTGCTAATAGTTATTGCAACCTACATGAAAGAATCACTATTAAGACCTGGAAAGAGGGAGTTCCTGTTGTGGCTCATAGGTTAAGAACAAGACAGAGTATCTGTGAAGATGCAGGTTTGATCCCTGGCCTTGCTCAGTGGGTTAAGGATCTGGCGTTGCCGTGGGCAGTGGTGTAGGTCGCAGACGCAGCTCGAATCTGGCATCGCTGTGGCTATGGCGTAGACCACCAGCTGGAGCTCCAATTCAGCCCCTAACCTGGGAACTTCCATATTTTGCGTGTGTGGCCCTAAAAAAGACAAAGCAAAATTAAAAAGTCCTGGGAAGAACCAAAAAGTTTGTATTTTACTTCATCTTATCTGCCAGGTAGGGGAATTGAGCAAAGAGAGCATAGGAATCCAGGTCATTTATTCCAACAGGGACTTTTCTCCCTACATCATGTTAGAACATTTTTTACAAAGAGAATTACGTTGGATGCTTTGATAGCAACTGTGACATTCTAAAGTTTACATTGCATGTTACCTAAAGAAACCAAATGCTTCATGTTACTTAGAAATTAAGCTAAAACATCTGTTTCCAGTTTTAACGAATAAAAAGAAACACTAGTTGTTTACATTTTCCTATTCTGACCAATGATCCATCAAGCCCAGCACTGTCTTTGACAGCTGCACTACCTAAATGATCATTATCTTCTATAAACTCAACCTTAAAAATCAAAGTACACCAGAAGTTCTCGTCATGGTTCAGCAGTTAACAAACCTGGCTAGTAACCATGGGGACACCAGTTCAATCCCTGGTCTCGGTCAGTGGGTTAAGGATTCCGAGTTGCTGCAGCTGTGGCGTAGGCTGTGGTGTAGGCTGGCAGCTGTAGCTCCGATTTGACCCCTAACCTGGGAACTTCCATATGCTGCAGGTGCAGCCCTGAAAAAAATAAAAAGTATACCAAGTAATCACACATATTTTCATTACCCATTTTAGATCTATGATAAGTAGGATCAAAATACTACTTGAATCTTTATATATTTTCAGCCTTTGTTATACCATGAGGATAATGAAACAAGTAGAGCTATGTATCAGGCACTGTTCCCAGCACTTTATATAAATATTTAATTCTCAGGACACTGAGATTAAGCACAACTATCATCCCAACCTTACAGATGAGAACTGAGGCACAGAGAAGTTACAGAAGTTGCCTAAGGTCTGAAGGCAGAGGCACAGCCTAGCTTTGTCCGTGTTCTTAACCACTAACTTTATTGCCGTTTTCATACACCTCCAGCGTGAAAAGTACTTAATCTGAGTTTTACTTTCAGGCTTCAGTATGTACACCTCTGGATAATTTCCAAACTAGGGAGAAAATCATGTTCATCCAAACTCTATTTGTATATCTTCATATTCTGAAGAACTGGAATTTTTCTAGACATGAATCCTAATTTTTCTAGATATATCTGGACTGCCCTCTATCCTTTTATTATTCTACCTTAGGATATATTCTAAGTAAAAAAGTAAATGATATTCTGACCAGAACTGCAGAGATGCCTCATAGTTTCAGATAAGGACTGGAAGGTGCCCCCAATTCAAATTCCACTACCTACTTTACAACTTTGTTCTGATGTGTAAGGTATACTGGCCACTTTTCTTTTATTACCCCATTAAGAAAATCTCTCAAAATCTGAATGCATCCCAGTTGTCCCAGCTAAGCTAACCTCTGCTCAATTTGAGCATTGTGTGAACGTAGAAAGATAAAATTATTTTCTTAACACTAAAGGAACACTTAAAAGTCTAGCTCACTAGCCGTAACTGGTCACAACTAAACATAATGTTTTATACTGACTTTATGGCTTTTTTCCCCATCCTTCAGCTAATCTATCAAGATGTATAATGACAATAATAAAGCCTTATCTTTAGTATTTACTAGACATTCCTGGAAAAAGTTTTGCTGCAAAGTAAGTTGGAGTTCCTGCCATGGCACAGTGGAAACAAATCCAACTAGGAACCATGAGGTTGTGGGTTTGATTCCTGGCCTCACTCAGTGGGTTAAGGATCTGGCATTGCCATGAGTAGGGGATGTGGGTCACAGACGTGGCTCAGATCCTGCATTGCTGTGGCTGTGGTGTAGGCCAGCCAGCAGCTGCAGCTCCGATTCGACCCCTAGCCTGGGAATCTCCATATGCTGCAAGTGTGGCCTAAGGAAAAAAACAAAAACAAAAAAACAAAAAAAAAACTGGTATGTCTGTCATCTTCCTGCCCTTCTTTCCCTGTCTGTACGATCTAGCCCTAAAGCCATAAAGTCTAGCAAGTAAAATAGGCATCTGTGGTAGGGTAGAGGGAGCCCAAGGAAGATAAGGAGGGACTCCTAGAGGGGCGGCAACAACAGTGAAGGAAAATTAGTCGCATTTAGGGTTAACCAAATAACTATATATATTATAAAGAATAATGGAAGTCAGGTTTCTCATGGTCAAAGTAGAGTTAAAAATAAGGAAAGGGAGAAAAATAGAATAAACCCTAAAACTTTGAATTAGAACTAGGTATAACAATGTGATTTCCAAGTTTTAATTATATACCACAGATAGACATACACATGTGTTGAGCTTAGAAAGCAGTATGGAATGTTCAAAGAATGATGAAGATATGGCCAAAGGCTAGCTTGAAGATACTCCTGTTGGCCCAAATCTGAGACTTTTTTTTAGGGCTGAACCTGCAGCACATGTTCTCAGGCTAGGGGTCAAATCGGAGCTGCAGCTGTGGGCATATTCCACAGCCACAGCAACACAGGATCCAAGCACCATCTGTGACCTACACCAAAGCTCATGCCAATGCCAGATCCTTAACCCACTGAGTGAGGCCAGGGATCAAACCTGCATCCTCATGGATACTAGTCCTAAAGCCATTAACCCACTGAGCCACAACAGGAACTCCCAAAATCTGAGTCATTTTGAGCAGCAAAATAATTAAGGACAGAAATGAACCAAAAGCCCCTGAGAAGAACAGGAATTAATGAATCCACAGCAGTAATAAACAAATGGGAGAAAGGATGCTATAGAATGCTGAATTCCAACTGGTTAACTATGGAGGGAGCACGAATGTTAGAAAACAATTTTTGCAACCACCATACTAAAGACCGCTCATGCAAGAACCACCCATGGACGGATGGTAGATAAATTCAGGGGGAAGTGTTGAGAAATAGGATATTTGCATGGTCTTGGCAGGGGTTTTCTTGCTTATAAAATCAAAAGTAAATACTAAGGTCACCACTGAAACCAGATGAGTATCACATGCTTCCAGATGTGATGTCCTAGGAAAGTCACCTCATTTAAGTACTATCTAGCCTGAAATGAATAACCTTAATTGAACCATTAGGAGACATCAGAAAAATCCCAAATGGAAAACATATTACTTCTAAAAAAGTAGCCAGGGGAAAGGAAGAGACTTACTCAAAAATGTCAATCTCACAAATGATAAAGGCTATGGAAATATTTCAGAATAAAGAAATTTAGAATGACTTGGTACTTAAAACCAATATCTGATCCTAAGCTAGATCCTGCATTAGAATGAAAAACTACAGGAGTTCCCTTGTGGCTCAGTAGGTTAAGGATCCGGCATTGCCACTGCTGCAGCTTGGGTTGCAGCTGTGGTTCAGATTCAGTCCCTGGCCCAGGAACTTCCACATGCTGCAGATGCAACCAAAAGGACAACTATACAGAACATAATTGGGTCAACTGATAGCACTGGAAGGAGTTCCCATTGTGGCTCAGTGGATTAAGAACCTGACACACTGTCCATGAAGCTATGGATTTGATCCAGGGCCTCACTCAGTGGGATAAGGATCTGGTGTTGCTGCAAGCTGTGACACAGGTTACAGATGCGGCTCAGATCCTGTGTTGCTGTGGCTGTGGCATAGGCTGGCAGTTGCAGCTCTGATTTGACCCCTAGCCTGGGAACCTCCATGTGCCACAGGTGCAGGCTTTAAAAAAAAAAAAAAGAAAAAAAGAAAAACTAACAGCACTGGAATATGGATGACAGATTAAAATGTATCAGTACTACATTTTTGTAAGAGAATATTCTTTTTTGACTTTTTAGGGCCACACCCACAGCATATGGAAGTTCCCAGGCTGGGGATCACAGCCCTAAAAAAGACAAAAAAAAAAAAAAAGACCTTTGGAAAGTAAAAGTCAACTACCTTCTGCCAAACAAGAGGAGGGGCAGAAAGGCCAGACTTTAGAAGGGTAAGAAAAGGTTCGCTAGGCCTCGGGAGAGCTGAGGAAACCTTGGTGATGGAGAGGGAACACGCAGCAGTGGAGAAGCTGCTTTCTGCAGCCTTGAAAGCCTTACTGAAGCTGGAGAAAAGAACAGCCATGTACCATGTTCCAACATCCCAGTCCCACTGGCCTAAAATTTCACAACACAAAAGGCTGGGGACTACATCTCTTGGGAGGATATAAAAATATTCATGGTAACCATCAGTCTTGCTACTGATTATCTTCAGGGACCACTGCTTAAAGTTTTCCCCTAAATATTTCTTTCAATGAAAAATGTATTAAATACCACTCTAAAACTTGTATTTTAGCCAGCTTAATATCTTAATTTTGCAAAGGAGGCAGCTTCTATTCCAAAAAAAGCCCAATGCAGCTTATGAGGTAAACTTACAAGACAACTAGCTAAGGGAGACTAGATACTTCTAAATATCTGATGAAAACGCCAGGGAAATTTTAACATAGGGTGCCTATTGATAACTAAATGAGAAGGTCACAATAAAATGATAAAATAGCATATAAAACTTTGATCTTATTTTGTCCTCGATAAACTGAAGCAGAGTAACAGGAAACTGTGTCCTTCAAACTCTCCCTAGCAAAGCCCCCAAAATAGTCATAAATATAACCACAGGCCCAGGATGTAAAATGTTCACAAACTTAGGAGGAGCCCCAAATGGGATTTTTCTTACCCACCTCTTTTGGGGGTAGAAGTGCATACTAACAAAAAATAAAGATTAATTTAAGACTAACCTCTACCAGTATTAAGAGAAAGCTGAATATAACTTTATTTATTTATTTATTTATTTATTTTGTCTTTTTGCTATTTCTTTGGGCCGCTCCTGTGGCATATGGAGGTTCCCAGGCTAGGGGTTGAATCGGAGCTGTAGCCACCGGCCTACGCCAGAGCCACAGCAACGCGGGATCCGAGCCACGTCTGCAACCTACACCACAGCTCACGGCAACGCCGGATCCTTAACCCACTGAGCAAGGGCAGGGACCGAACCCGCAACCTCATGGTTCCTAGTAGGATTCGTTAACCACTGTGCCACGACGGGAACTCCTGAATATAACTTTAAAGAAAAGCCTTACCACCACCTTATCTGTGGAAAGGAGCCATGCAAACCCAAAATATTTTGTGTATTTGCACTAATTCAAAGTTCCCATCCAATATCAAGGCCAACACATACTGCATTTTTTTAAATCTAACTAAGCAGCAGTGATGCCATCATTTCTACTTCTGCCTTCTTGAATCTATGAGATCTGTAACAATTTGAATTTGCTGACAAGAAAATTCTTTGTCTTTCACCTTGTCTATATTTATATATAGACCTTATACTATCTATACTTTTTAATTTTCTTCTGTAGTAAGAGCAATTCTTTCTCAAACTGCTAAAGTAGAAGACTATATTCTAAAAGCAGGTAAATGTAATCTCTTACCTTTCCATAAAGAAGTAAACTTTGTGTCAGCTTCTTTGTGGATCAAAATCAGAGGACCAAGAGGAACCAGGTTCCAATTTCTTTTCAACTAAAAAACTTTTAGACTTGCTTTTATTCCTCTCTGTTCTGAGCCTTCTGAGCAAACTGCATAGTAAGCTCCTTGTTTCTAATCTCTACAGTGTCTACTCCACTCTCAGCCCTTTGTGGCCTAGTCAGGAGGACAGGAACATATCCACCAACCTCTAAAGTAAATCAACAAGAAGAAGCCATAATTAAAGAAGGCAAGGATGGCATTGACCTCTGCACATTAAACACCAGAAGACAAGGGAATAATGTTTATAAAACACAGAGAACTCAGGTTTCCACATGCAAGAGAAACAGAAAAACATTCTTAGATTTGTAACAGAGTCTTGAAAATACACCACTCTTGTAACCACTTGGAAAGATTTCCTCAAGAGATATGCTTCGGCCAAACAAGAAATAAACTGAATTAAAGAGACCAGACTTAAGAGGTCCAAGAAAAAATTCAGGACCAATTTGACCTTTTCCGGAATAAAGAAAAACCATATTAAGTTTATCTGGTGGTTAATAGCAGCAATTTAACATAGTGAGAAAAACAGCCAATTATGTTTGAATTTAATACTTCTTTAAAAAAAAAAAAAAGCTATGTGAAGTGTGCAAATCTTAAATGTTCCAGCCATACTAACATTTAATAGGTATGACTATCGTAACAGTATTATAGATAAAAGCATAAATTAAACAGGTGCCATAACCTTTTATTGTTAGTCAAATTATAGGCATTTAGTCACCTTTAGATGACATCTTGACCAAACTACAGAAACAGTCAGAGACACACCCTTTTTAAAGTATTTCATCACCTTGAAGGTACATGTTTTTAACTCCTTTATCCACATATCATTGTCTACAGCAAAATACTATCAAGAAAGTGGCTTAAGGGGCAGCAGAAAGCTAAGAGTTGAGTGATTCAGAGAGTGAGGCTAATAGAAACTCTAGGTTGATATGTGATTAGTCTATAAATATGCCCTCCCCTCTCAGAGCCCTTTAATGTGCCTTCTGTTTATCCCTCAAGGTTCTCCTTCATGTTGGAAGAAAGGAAGAGTTGGGGTAAAACACGGAAGAGATTAAAGATAGCGCCCAAATTCAAAAGAAGCCTTTCTAAATCCTCTCAACTGGTCCTTACAGGTATTTTTGAAGATTGGGGTAGAGCAGTGGCTAATGTAGGGGAAATTCTTGAGTGCAATCTTCTTATATGGCATCATTTGCTATAGGAAACCTCTCTACAAAGCCATAAAAGTACACTTACCCTCTGATTCAGGAAATGATACATTAGGTAACTATAATTTATATAAAGATGTATATAAGGATATTTATTATGGGGTTACCTGTCTTGATAAACTTTTTTTTAAATTAAACTTTGATTTTTATTCTTTAACGTTAAGTTGATCAATTTTATATATCAAAAATTTTATTTGTAATCGATGTTGAATTAGAAACTTAACTACTGTTTCCCTCCCATAATTAGAGAATAAAGTAATAAGTGACAACTATTTGAACATGTATTCATGAATAAAGTCCAAAGATATATAAGTGGATCTTTTACATGCCTCCAACATACAGTATCTTTGGGGGGGGGGGGGGGGGGGGAACAAAACTCTAAGAGTATCTTTCAATAGCCACACATGCAGAACTGCTGTATTCTTTAACTGGGGCATAATATTCCATAGGAATACTATAATTTATGGGATGTCACTCAGCCCTAGTTCTTGTCTAAGTAATTTATAATTAATGTCTCATTGATTCCGTACAAAAACTTTTGTGAGTGGTATAATCATCATTTTTATAGTTGAAGAAACTAAGATGCAGAGATTAAGGACCAATAAACTTCATAAATGTCCAACACTGCTGTGATTTTTATTAAAAATTTTTCAGGACCTATGCATAGAAAAGAACTGGAAAAACAGACATTAAAATGTTACTGATGACTGTCTCTGGTAACATAATTACAGGAAAGAATTTTTTATAGTTTTCTGACCTCTCTGCAACTGCACATGAATTTCTTGTACTGAAAAGAGGGAAAGAATTCCCTCACAGTAAGAAACAGGGTAGGCTTATATTCAATTTTTTTTCACTTTTTCATTTTTAAGACATCTGAACTACCTTCATTCACCCTCCCAACCCTCTTCTAAATCCTAAACAAAAGAAAAATTATTAATTTTAGGAGTTCCCGTCGTGGCTCAGGGGTACAAACCCAACTAGTATCCACGAGGACGTGAGTTCAATCCCTGGCCTCGCTCAGTGAGTTAAGGATCTGGCGTTGTTTTGAGCTCTGGTGCAGGTCGTGATGCAGCTCGGATCTCCCATTGCTGTGGATGTGGCTGTGGCCAGCAGCTGCAGCTCCAATTCGACCCCTAATCTGGGAACCGCCATATACCACAGGTGCAGCCTTAAAAAGACAAATATATATTTATTATAACTAAAATGCTCATTTTAAATGGATCTATTTAGTGTATGTATAACCCTGTATATATACAGAATAAGTGCTATGACACCACACTAGGACTTTAAAATTCCTCTAGGAAGAACATTCATGTGTACTTTTTAAGACTCTTTAGGGATTCTTTGATACAGCAAAAAGTGCTCTTGTGCTCTGGCAGCACCCTGCATTCATCACTGTCACAGTACTTATCACACTCTTACGGCTTTAAATTTTCTAGTCTTCCTCTTCTGACAAACTGTGACTTCACATGTGTGTTAGCACAGGGCTTGGAACATAGCTGACATTTACTAACTACTGGATGCACTGACAGACTTCTGCGCATATGCACACATGGATGGATGCATGGACAAATACAGAGACAGACAAACAAAAGAATGGAGAGTTACGTGGATAGACAGATTTGTGCCCAATGAATAAATGTACCAAAGCAGACTTTCAGTCAGGAAAGCTTGGCTCCAGTCCTGACTCTCAAGCAACTATGTGACAAGTCATACTACTTTTCATCAATGCCTGACATGAGAGGGTGCCTTCTGGCTGCTGAATTAGATGACTAAGACTGAGGTGTTATTTTTTCATTTTTAAGTTGTTAGAGAGGTTTGCTGGTAGAAATACTCACTTTTTATAACCCTGTGGGTCATATCTGAGATTGAATCGATGCCAAATCCTTAACCAGGGGTACATTCCTGACCCTACCATCATTCCTACATAAAAACATGATGCACTTTAAGATGAGGGCTTTATAGGCTTTTAGAATTGTGGTGCTGTGAGGTTTGGACTGAGGATCTCAAACATCAACTTACCGAGGGCAAACCTGAGGTCTTTCGTTTTTCAGTATACAGAAGAAAACACATTCCAATCTACTGGTGACATTATATCTTTAAACTGGAAGACTTTAGCTAAAGGCTTTTTGCAAAGCAGTAAAACACAGTCCTTCATGATATAAATGTAACCACTTACCTTTTACTTTTTTATCAAACTTCTTCTGTTTCATTTTTTCTCGGTTTTTCTGTCGAATTGCCTTCGCTTCTTCTAATGCTTCCTGACTACCCCAAACTTCAAGAGACCTCTTTACAATCTACAACACAGAATCCATACTTAAATTAGTTGTGATTCATAACTGTAAAATAATTATCATTAGTAAATCCACAGATGCCAAAGAATGATCAAATTCAAGCGCAATTTTATATTTACTCAAAATCTAATTTTAAATATTGTTAAGAAAAAACTCTAATAATACCTCTACCTAAACCGATAAAATCCTTACTAAATGTATGCTGATTAGAGTGTGTCTGTAAAGCACAATAAAACAAGGTATGCTTGTATACACAGAAAAGCTCTGCTCTGACTGCAATTGTTTCTCTTCTCTGATTTGTTTTCACATGAACCATGAGAAGAACATGTAGTCTGTAGGTTTGATGAGTTTTGGTAGGACCACCCCAAAAAAAAAAAAAAATCTACTGACCAATTAGGCACATCAGATATATGAAGTCATCTCCAAAAATCTCCCACCACAAGAAATCAATCACTACTAGTCTTCTCCTGAATTAATAACAGTTTCCATCCACTTAACTAACTTCTAACCTTCAGACTATGGATTAAAAAAAAAAAAATTCGGTAGCAGAATGACTAAGTAAAGTCTTTATTCTAGTATAAAATCTTTGGATTATGTACCTATATGCTTTACAAATTTTATTTACATTTAGGGAAAAAATATACACACTGAGGGAGTTACCATTGTAGCTCATCGGGTTATGAACCTGACTAGTATCCATGAGGTTGCGGGTTCGATCCCTGACCTCGGTCAGTGGGTTAAGGATCTGGCATTGCCATGGGCTGTGGTATAGGTCAGAGATGAGGCTTGGATGCTATACTGCAGTGGCTGTGGTGTAGGCCAGAACTCAGATTCAACCCTTACACAGGGAACTTCCATATGCCACAGGTATAGCCCTAAAAAGAAAAAAAACTGCATCACTAATGTTCTTAATGGTATGTTAACAACTCTGAGTCAAAAAGTGGCTCAGAAGAATTGGACTCTGAATGAGGAGTTTAGGAATATCTTAATAAATTTGTTGACCTTGCATTTTCCTTTTCATGTACCCCAAATCATGATATATAGCAAAAAAGCTATAGTAAGTCTAATGGCACTATTTCAGCAAAATAAAAGCACCAGGTGATAAGACAGCATTGGGTCAGTTTAATTTAGAGCATTTTTCATTTTTATTGGTACATAAAATAATGGTAAATCTACTAATCAACAGTGTCTCACATTTAGTGAAAATTCAATGTATGGTTTTACAATGTAGCTTTTATATAAGAAGATACTAGGATTTTCTAGTACAGTCCAATCAAATTGAGCTCAAGAACAATACCTCCAAATACTTTTTATATATCAGCACAAAAAACAGTATTATGATACTTTACAATTCTAGGGTAGATACTAGAGGCTGCTTGTGACTCCAAGGCACACAGCCTGGGCTAGCAGCCCCAGATGAGAAATGGATAAATACTTTGGCGTACTATAATACTACTGCAACAAAAGGAATTGACAAGATCTGTCTGAGACACACTAGAGTTACATGCCCAACTGACAGAGTTCCAGGTATTTCCCAAGTGGAGTTAGATTTCAGGCATTTGTAAAATTCCTATTTTTTTTTCTTTTTTTTCTTTTTAGGACCGAGCCTGCACCATATGGGAATTCCCAGGTAGGGGTCGAATCAGAGATGCAGCTTCCAGCCTATGCCACAGCCACAGCCACGCCAGATCCAAGCCGAATCTGCAACCTATGCCGCAGCTTGTAGCAACACCAAGTCCTTAAACCACTGAGAGGCCAGGGATCAAACCCACATCCTCATGGATACTAGTTGGGCTCTTAACCCATTGAGCCACAGTGGGAACTCCCTAATTTTTTTTAAATGATTTTCTTTGGTGGGTGGGTGAGTACAGGAAATACAGTCTGACTCCTATTCCAAGTTTTTTAGTTTCCAAATTGTACTCCTAACATCTACCCAATAGTAATATATTTGTTCCCCAAGTGCTACACCAAAAAGTAAAATAAAGAGTTCCCACTGTGGCACAGTAGGTTAAGGATGTGTCATTGTTTCTGTGGCAACACGGGTTCAATCCCCAGCCCAGCACAGTGGGTTATGAATCTGGCATTGCCGTAGCTGGGGTGTAGGTCTCAGGTGCAACTCAGATTCAATCTCTGGCCCAGAAACTTCCATATGGCATGGTATGGCCATAAAAGGGGGAAAAAAAGTAAGGAAGCATGTTATTAAATGTCATTATGTATGACTACGACTCTTGCAAAACAATAAAATGAAAAGGATCTTTTTAACCCTCTGTAAGTAAAAATTAAACTAATTATAAATAGCTCACTGTTAAAACTTCACCTGGCTCAGGGCTTAAAATGACTGAATATGAACTGCTTCTTGGTCTTTTGGCTATGATCAAGTATAGTAAAATAACTGAATATAACTTATTAGAGACCTGTAATTTTAAGTAGAGTTTCATATCACCCCATTGCGAATGATGAGGATTCTTCTTCACAATAAATTTAAGAGCTGGTTCTCTTTTTTCTAAATCACAGTCTTTCAGAAGGTATTCTTGCTTTGCTTCTGTTTTAGTTATAAGCTTGTGTTTATCATCAGCATCTCTGAAAACAGATTGAGTCCATTATATAAGGTAATTATTTTAAATAAATTAAATTTTCAAATATCCCCCAAATCTAAGGCATATATGCCAAAAGAAACACATAAAATACTTTTTTCCTGAAACTCACATGGTCAAATTAGTAGCATAAGAATTCTAACAGAAAAACGCCTTTTTTGTTTTTTTATTAATTTGAGAAGTTATTTATATTAGCAGCAGATCCATACTATTTAACTTTTTAAGAATTTCTTTTTACTTAAAGTCCTTCTTTCCCACAAAAGATCTGAAATGACTTACAAGTGTTCAGCAAATATAACTGAGAACTAAGACTCAATGACTAAAAAAATATATAATTTAAAGTTTTAAGTCAGGATGGGCAAGATAAAAGGAATATAAATATGGACAGTCCAATTACCCCAAACACAGCTGAGTTTCCAGTTGGCTCTGGGCTTTTTCAAAGCCCAGGTAAAAATGAAGACATAATCAATTACACAGCTCTTCTCATTCCTTTGTTCTCCATCTACATGTCAGGTATTGTTTAACGCACTGGGAATATATCAAGAATAAAACAAAGCCTTGTTTTTATGAAGCTTACATTCTAGTTAGGAGAAGACAGTCATTAAGCAAACACAATGACAGATAAAAGTGGTATAAACGAATATAAAGCACAGTAAAGAAATAAACTGGAGTTCCTGTTGTGGCTCAGTGGAAATGAATCTGACTAGCATCTATGAGGACATAGGTTCGATCCTTGGACTTGCTCAGTGGGTTAAAGATCTGGCATTGCCATGAACTGTGGTGAAGATCATAGAGCGGCTCGGATCTGGCGATGCCATGGCTGTGGCGTAGGCCAACAGCTATAGCTCCGATTGGACCCCTAGCCTGGGAACCTCCATATGCCGCAGGTGCGAGAAAGAAAGAAAGGAAGAAAGAAACAGACAAATTGGGTAATCAGTGAAGACCACTGATGAGGAGACATTTGAGCAGAGACCTTAGGAAGCCAAGAGAACATTATGAATAGCTAGAGAAAGAACACTCCTGGCAGAAAGAACGAGTGCAAAGGCGCTAGGTCAGGAGTGTGCTTTTCAAATGGAGTTTACAGCAAGAGGGCCAGTGTGACACATAATTAAAGTAAGTGACAGCAAAGAGTGATGGGAGACAGAGATAGGCACGGGGTGCTGTAAACAAGGGTGAAGACAATTTTATTCTACATGGATTAGAAACTATTAGACTTTTGAGTAAAATGCTATATGGAGAAGAGACTAACAGTGCAAAAGTGGGGAAAAAGGCCAGACAGAAGACCACTACTTCAGTGATCCAGGCGAGAGCTGATGGGGGCCCAGTCTAAGGCAGTAAGGGGGAGAGAGGATGAGAAATGGATTCAGGATATGGCTTAAATATACAACTAGGAATTCCCACTGTGGATCTGGCATTGTCATTGTAGCTATTGGCTTGGGTTAGATCCCTGGCCCAGAAACTTCCATGTGCTATGGGTGCAACAAGTCAACAGTGATGGCTCTGAGTGTCTGTAGCAAGGACTCTGAAAGGGCAGGTCCACCAGGTGGTAAGGAGTTGAAATGGGGCTGTATGTACAAGAAATGGGGACACAGAACAGATAAGAGGGTTAACAAAGAATCCAAGATGGATCTTTAGGTGTGAAAGACACCAACACAGGACTGGCTAAGGTGTTCGGTAGGGACAGGAGAAGCAAGTGGCATGAAGAGGATTATTCTACAGTGAAACAAAAAGAGGATAAAGGTTAGAAGAAAAGACTGACAGAAGAATGTGATTTTTCCTCATCTATTCTCCTCCCTGCCTATTCAGGAGAGTAGGAAATGAATGGAAAGATGTGTTCTGAGTACCAGCGAAGTGGCTGGAGAGGTTATACTTCCCTCTTCTCCCTGAAGGTGCCAGTCCTCTGACCAAGGTGTCATCATACACTGGTCAGAAAGTAAGAAAGAAACAAAGGGATCTTTGGGGGCTGGAGGGAAGAGAAGGATTAGGAACCCCCTACTGAGAGAAAGGGGGTTCCCACCTCCCCAGCCTCCCAGTATAAAGGAAAAGACATATCTATGGCAGAACCAGGGCATCCTTCATGTTTATATGTCATAACTTTTGATAAGCACAGGGTTCCTGTATTTCTTTGGTAAAATGGAAAACAGAAATTTCAGGAAACTCCCCAAATAAAAAACAATAATTAAGAAAATACTATAGGAGTTCCCATTGTGGCACAGCAGAAATGAATCCAACTAGTATCCATGAGGATGAGGGTTCAATCCCTGGCCTTGCTCAGTGGATTAAGGATATGGCATTGCCGTGAGCTGTGGCCCGGATCTGGCGTTGCTGTGGCTCTGGTGTAGGCCGGCAGCTGTAGCTCCAATTTAACCCCTAGCCTGGGAACTTCCATATGCCGTGGGTATGGCCCTAAAAAAAAGAGAGAGATACTATAATCTAGGGTGGTGGAGACATAGGAAGTGGAGCTCACCTAGGAACATAAACACATTAAAAAAAAAAAAAAAAGGAGTTCCAACTGTGACACAATGGGAAGCCTACAAAGGAACTGTGAAAGAGGAAAAGAATCTACACATTGGGAGGTCACCTAACTGGCAGGGAAATCAGCAGGAATGGGAAAGGAGGCTCAAAATTGGATAAAAGTGCAGCAGCAGGAGTTCCCGTTGTGGCGCAGTGGTTAACGAATCCGACTGGGAACCATGAGGTTGCGGGTTCGGTCCCTGCCCTTGCTCAGTGGGTTAATGATCCGGTGTTGCCGTGAGCTGTGGTGTAGGTTGCAGACGTGGCTCGGATCCCGCGTTGCTGTGGCTCTGGCATAGGCCGGTGGCTACAGCTCTGATTCAACCCCTAGCCTGGGAACCTCCATATGCCGCCGCGGGAACGGCCCAAGAAATAGCAACAACAACAACAACAAAAAGACAAAAAAAAAAGTGCAGCAGCAGGTCTGAAGAGGACAGAGAGCCCCAGATGATTGGTACCACCGCCTGGCACACCCACCCTAAGACACTCAGGCAAGGGCTGGGTGCTGAGACTAGGGGTTAGTTCCATGGAGGGGACTAGGGTTGGCTGTGTGGAAACAGCCTGAGGGGGTGAGGGAGCAGAGTGCCACAGCCAAGGGAGTGAGGGAGGAGGCCTTGCCCCTCCAGAGAAGCAAGGTCCATTGTTGGGGACTATGGGGGTGGGATGGGACTGCCATTGGAACTTCTTTCTCTGTGCACTCAGGGGCTCTCAGGCACCAGGGCACCTCTTTCTCAGGCTACAAGGGTGGCTGCAAACCACTGCACACATCTTGGACTCCAAAGGCAGGCACAGCCCACCCCACTAAAGGTTCCATGACCAGGCACCACCTGCGCCCCCCACCCCAGACACCTCAGGCATCACCACCATGGAAGGCTCTGCAACTGAGCGCCACCTGTTGCCCCCACCTCGCTAGGAACACACACGGCCCCCCATTACCACTGTCAAGGGCTATGGGCACTGCTCCCCCCTCCCTGAAGGTCACTGCCATCGCCAAGGGCCCTGCAACCAGGAGCAGCCCCACTTTGTGGGTTGCTGCCACAAGAGCCCAGGGCCCAGGTGCCACCCATCACCCCCTCCTCCCAGGAAGCACACATAGGCCATGCACCTGCATACCACCTATCAAGGGGACAACAGCCTTCGCACACTGAGGAAGAGAGAGCAAGCATACACACCAAAAGCAGCCCTCACACCAAAAAAACCAGTAAACCCACACAGGCTACCCAGGGAATCTCCCGCATGTAAATAGCCCTCCAAGTCTACAGTAGGTAATCCCCGTGTTTCCCTTAAACTCAGAGTAAGAAAAATATAAACAAAATGAAGAAGCACAGGAACCACTCCCAGTTAAAAGAACAGGAGAAAATTCCCCTCAAGGAACAAACAATGAAACAGACCTCTGCAGTCTAATAGACACCAAGTTCAAAAAGGAAATAATGAAAATACTGGAGGAATTAAGAATGGCTACCAACAGTAATGCAGATTATTTTAAAAAGGAACTGGAAACTATGAGGAGGAGCCTAGAAAAATTAGAAAAGTCATTTGAAGAGAGGAAAGCTGAGTAAGGCATTGAACAGCACAATGAATAAAGCAGAGGAACAAATAAGTGACTCAGAAGATAGAATAATGGAATTTACTGAATTAGGACAGCACACAGAAACCAAAATGAAAAAAAAAAACAAAACAAAATGAAAGCAATATAAGAGATCTATGGGATAATAGAAAGCAGGCCAAGAGACACATGATAGGGATTCCAAAAAATAAAGAGGGATTTAAGATGTGTTTAAAGAAATTACAACTGAAAATTTTCCACATCTAAAGGAAACAGATATCCAGACACAGGAAGCACAGAGGGCCCCAAACAAGTGGAACCCAAACAGACCTACATCAAGACATGTTTTAGTAAAAACGGCAGAAGTTAAAGATAAGGAGAGGGAGTTCCGGTCATGGCTCAGCAGAAACAAATCTGACTAGCATCAAAAAGGCTCAGACGGAGTTCCCGTCGTGGCGCAGTGGTTAACGAATCCGACTGGGAACCATGAGGTTGTGGGTTCGGTCCCTGCGCTTGCTCAGTGGGTTAACGATCCGGCATTGCCGTGAGCTGTGGTGTAGGTTGCAGATGCGGCTCAGATCCCGCGTTGCTGTGGCTCTGGTGTAGGCCAGTGGCTACAGCTCCGATTCAACCCCTAGCCTGGGAACCTCCATATGCCGCGGGAGCGGCCCAAGAAATGGCAAAAAGACAAAAAAATAAAATAAAATAAAATAAAATAAATACCTTGAGAAAAATGACAATGAAAATACAACCATATCAAATCTATGGGATACCACACAAAAGCAGTTCTTAGAGGGAAGTTCATAATAGCAATACAAGCTTTCCTCAAAAAAGAAGAAAAATCTCAAATCAACAACCTAACCTACCACCTAAAAGAACAAAACCTAAAGTCAGGAGAAGGGAGGAAATCAATAAAATAGATTCGAAAAACAATAGGAAAAAAAAAATCAATAAGACCAAGAACTGGTTCTTTGAAAGGGTAAACAAAAGTGACAAACCTCTGGCCGCACTCACCAAGAAAAAAAGAAAAAGAAACCAAATAAACAAAACACAAAATGACAAAAAAGAAATATCAACTGACACTGCAGAATTACAAAAAAACCATAAGAGAATACAATGAACAATTATATGCCAACAAATTTGACCACCTAGAAGAAATGAACAATTTCCTAAAAATACATAGCCCACCAAGACTGAATCAAGAAAAAATCGATCATTTGAACAGACCAATCACTAGAAATGAAATTGAATATGTAATTAAAAAACAAAACAAAACACCTCCCTATAAACAAAAGTACAGAACCAGATGGCTTCACAGGCAAATTCTACAAAACATACCAAGAAGAACGTATACTGGTTCTTAATCTCTTTCAAAAGACTCAAGAAGGAACACTCCCAAAGACTTTCTATGAAGTCACCATCACCCTAATACCAAAGCCAAACAAAAATACTACCAAAAAATAAAATTATAGGCCAATATCTTTGATGGATATAGATATAAAAATTCTCAACAAAACTTTAGCAAAACAAATCCAACAACACATTAAAATGATCATACAACACAACCAAGTAGAATTCATCCCAAGTTCACCAGGATGGTTCAACATATACAAATCAATGCCATACACCACATCAACAAAGGCAAAGTCAAAAACCACTTGATCATCTCAATAGATGCAGAAAAAGCACCTGACAAAATTCAACACCCATTCTTAATAAAAACTCTTACCAAACTGAGTATAGAGGAAGCTTATCTCAATGTAATAAAAGCCATTTATTACAAACCCACAGCCAATATAATACTCAATGGAGAAAAGCTGAACACCTTCCTGCTAAAATATGGAATAAGACAAGGATGCCCACTCCCAACACTTTCATTTAACATAGTATTGGAAGTCCTAGCCACAGCAATTAGACAAAAAAAGAAAAATAAATGGTATCCAAATCAGAAAAGGTAGGCATTCCCATTGTGGCTCAGACGTAACAAACCCACTATTATCCACGAGGACTTGGGTTCAATTCCTGGCCCTGCTAAGTGGGTTAAGGATCTGGCATTGCTGTGAGCTGCAGTGTAGGTCACACACACAGCTTGGATCCTGCATTGCTGTGGCTATGGTATAGACCAGCAGCTGTAGCACCAATTCAACCCCTAGCCTGGGAACTTCAATGTGCCCCAGGTACAGCCCAAAAAGAAAGAAAAGAAAGAGAAAAGGTAAAATTGTCACTATATGCAGCTGACATGATACTATATGTAGAAAACTCTAAGGACTCCACACAAAAACTACTTGATCTGATAAACAAATTCAGCAAAATAGCAAGACATAAGATTAACATTCAGAAATTGGTCACAGTTCTGTATACCAGTAATGAAATATTAGAAAAGGTATATATTTAAAAATATCTTTTAAAATCACACCTCCAAAAATAAAATCCTAGGAATAAACCTGGCCAAGGAGGTGAAAGACTTATATGCTGAGAACTATAAAACATTAATAAGGCAAATTTGAGATAAAAAAAATGGCAAGATATCCTATGCTCCTAGATTGGAAGAATTAATACATTTAAAATGGCCATACTACCCAAAGCAATATAATGATTTAATGTAATCTCTATCAATTTACCCATGACATTTTTCACAGAACTAGAACAAATAACCCAAAATTTTATATAGAACCATAAAAGACACAGAATTGCCAAAACAATCCTGAGGGGGATAAAAACAAAGCAGGAAGCATAACCCCCAAACTTCAGACAATATTACAAAGCTACAGTAATCAAGACAGTGTGGCACTGATACAAAAACAGCCATACGGATCAATGGAACAGAATAGAGAGCCCACGAATAAACCCAGACACCTATGGTCAATTAATTTTCAACAAAGGAGTCAAGAATATAAATGAGAAAAAGACAGTTTCTTCAGCAAGTGGTGCTGGGAAAAATGGACAACTGCATGTAAATCAATGAAACTAGAACACACCCTCACACCATGCACAAAAATAAACTCAAATGGCTAAAAGACTTAAACATTAGACATGACACCATAAAACTCCTAGAAGAGAACATAGGCAAAATACTGTCTGACATAAACCATACAAATGTTTTCTAAGGTCAGTCTCCAGAGACAATAAAAATAAAAACAAACAAATGGGACTTAAAATTAGAAGTTTTGCGCAGCAAAGAAAACCATTAAAAAAAAAAAAAGACAACCTAGAGAATGGGAGAAAACAGTTGCAAATGATGCAACCAGCAAGGGCTTAACTCCAAAATACACAAACAACTCAACAACAAAAAACAAACAACCCAATCAAAAAATGGGCAGAAGACCTAAAGAGACATTTTCCAAAGAGGACAGAGAGATGGCCAGTAGGCACATGAAAAGATGCTCAACATCACTAATTACTAGAGAAATGCAAATCAAAACAATGAGGTACCACCTCACACTGGTTAAAATGGCCATGGTTAATAAATCTATAAATAACAAATGCTGGAGAGGGTGTGGAGAAAAGTGAACCCTTCTATACTGTTGATGGGGATGTTAAGTGGTACAACTATGGAAAACAGCATGGAGGTACCTCAGAAAACTAAATATAGAACCACCATATGATCCAGCAATCTCACTCCTGGGCATATATCCAGACAAAATTACAAGTTAAAAAGCTACATGCGGGAGTTAACCATCGTGGCTCAGTGGTAACAAACCCGACTGTATCCATGAGGATATAGGTTTGATCCCTGGCCTCACTCAGTGGGTTAAGGATCCGGTGTTGCCATGAGCTGTGGTGTAGGTCACAAATGCAGCTTGGATCCCACACTGCTGTTGCTGTGGCTGTGGCATAGGCCAGCAGCTGTAGCTCCGATTCAACTCCTAGGCTTGGGATCTTCCATATGCCTAATGTGCTGCCCTAAAAAGCAAAGTAAACAAATAAATAGATGCATGCATGCATGCAGGAGTTCCCACTGTGGCTCAGCAGATTAACAACCAGACTAGTATCCATCAGGATGTGGTTTGATCCCTGGCCTCGCTCAGTGGGTTAAGGATCCAGCATTGCCACAAGTTGCAGCGTAGGTCACAGATGGGATCTGCCATTACTGAGGCATAGGCCAGCGGCTACAGCTCTGATTCAACCCCTAGCCTGGGAATTTCCATATGCTGCAAGTGCAGCCCTAAAAAGACAAAAAAAAAAAAAAAGATACATGTTCACCCCTATGTTCACTTCAGCACTATTCACAAAGCCAAGACATAGAAATAACCAAAATATCCAGTGACAGATGACTAGGTTAAGATGCAGTACATATATACAACGGAATACTATTCAGCCACAAAAACCAAGTAATGCCATTTGCAGCAACATGGATGCAACTAGAGATTCTCATACTGAATGAAGTAAGTCAGAAAGAAAAAGACAAATACCACATGCTATAGCTTACATGAGGAATCTAAAATATGGCACCAATGAACCTATCTACAAACCAGAAACAGACTCACAGACACAGAGAACAGACTCGTGGTTGTCAAGGGGGAGGGGAGAGGGAGTGAGATGGACCAGGAGTTTGGGGTGAGAAGATGCAAACTATGACATTTAGAATGAATAAGCAAAGAGGTCCTACTATACAGCACAGAGAACTATATGCAATCTCTTGGGACAGACTATGATGGAAGATAATAGAAGAAAAAGAATGTATATATGTATGACTAGGTCACTTTGCTATACAGCAGAAATTATCACAATACTGTAAATCAACTATATTTTAATATATAAAAAATTATAATCCATATGATCTAACTGCTTTGCCCTAAACCTACATGCAAATATTAAATTTTATTAATTTAAAACATTCTCTGAAATAAGTACCTGCAGTTATCACAAGTTGCCAAATCAAAGTGGTTCATAAGATAAGAATCCATAAATTCTTTACCACATTCTTCACATATTACATAATCAAATTCCATAACAGGTCCTAAAAAAAGGAAGATTAATTCTTTAAGTTTCTTTTTTTAAGATTAGAATACATTTTCCACTATTAGCTTATCTAGCATGTATTTTATGCCTGATACAAATGTATTTATGTAAAAGATAACATAAAACCTTAAGTAATTTACATTTATCTTAAAAAAATGTAAGGGAAAAAAGGAAAAAATTACCAACTCATCAAAGATTTTTGAAACCAAGCCATATTAAGGTACTTGTACTACTTCTGTATTGCTGCTGTAACAAATTACCACACATTTTTGTAATGGCCACACCTGCAGCATATAGAAGTTTCCAGGCTAGGGACTGAATCAGAGCTGCTGCTGCAGGCCTACACCACAGCCACAGCCACACAAGATCTGACCACATCTGCAACCTACGCAGCAGCTTGCAGCAACAACAGATCCTTAACCCACTGAGCAAGGCCAGGGATTGAACCCACATCCTCACAGAGACTCATCAAGTTCTTAACCTGCTCAGCCACAACAGAACACCACAAATTAGCACAAAATTTCAGGGCTAGACTAACACAAATTTATTTTCTCACAGATCCGTACTTTTTAGATATGACACAGTCTCAATAGGCTAAAGTCAAGGTGTTGGCAGAGCTAAATACTCCTTTCTGGAAGTTCTGGGGGACAGTCCTGCCACTTCCAGCTTCTAGAAGCTGCCTACGTTCCTTGACTCATGACTCCCTTCCTCCATCCTCAAAGCCAGCAACAGTAGCTTCTTACATCACTCCGGCTTCCTCCATCATCGCACCTACTCCCTGACTCTCTTCTGCCTCTCTTCTACTTTTAAGGATCTTTTTTAGTATATTGCCTCACCTAGATAACCCAGAAGAATCTCCCCTTCTCAGGTCTTTAGCCTTAATGATATCTGCAAAGTCCCTTTCACTCTATAAGGTAATACAGTCACTGGTTTCATGGTAACTGGAATGTGGACATCTTTGGGGGGCATTATTTGGCTGACAACAGTACTGCTGAGAGTATGAAGATTAGTCCTGAGATAGGAGGGAGGTGTGAGAGCTGCTTACAGATAAGGGAGACAGGCACTAACATTTAACACAGAAAAGAGCAATAATGAGCAAGATTACAGTAGAAGAGAGACAATACCAAAATCATTTTCAAATGGGAAACTTTTTCTCTCCCTCTATTCCACCCCCTCAAAAGACAGCAAACAGCTTCCTCCTCATCCTTCTCAACCACCAGATTGGAAATCTTTCCAGGATAGAGACTGTACTTAGCTATACATTCTCAATACCCAGCACAGAAGCTACTCTTCATAGAGTAAAGCAAGATTTTTAAAAAGATTTCAAATACCAGAGTTCCTGTCATGGCTCAGTGGGAACGAATCTGAGTAGCATCCATGAGGACACAGGTTCGATCCCTGGCCTCGCTCAGTGGGTTCCGAGTTGCCAGGAGCTGTGATGTAGGTCACAGATGAGGCTCGGATCCTATGTCACTGTGGCTGTGGCAGAGGCCAACAGCTATAGCTCCAATTTAACCTCTAGCCTAGGAACCTCTGTATGCCGCAGAAGCGGCCATAAAAAGACTTAAAAAAAAAAAAAGGAAATTCAAGTACCTAGCTAAGGATCTTTATCCTACACAAACGTTCTTTCAGCAAGTCTGAAAGGTTTACTAATAAGTAAACCTTTAAGACGATTACTACTGCCCAGCCCCAACTCTGAGAAGTGCCACAATCCCAGTGGGAAGAAAAACGGAGTTGTCATTTGTTCATGATTTGTTGGACATACTCCTATCTCTACCTTTCCTGCCTACTTCCAACACAAGCAAGTCAGTCAACATTCTAGCACTCCTTAATCCCACTAATCTTCAAACTCCCACAAAAAAAGTACTCTTCTTTATAAAATATAAAGAGGAATAGCTATAGACAAAAGGAAAAATTAAAAATACTGTCAAAGTGGTACCTTAAAAAAACTGCTTACTGGAATGTGTCAGAATGAAGAGAAACTACAGTCAGAAATACCAATTGAGAGGCTACTGCACAGTATTATTAATCAAAAGCCATAAAACATGCATACTTTTTCCTAATTTTAAGTTTTTTATAATGAAAAAATTTTAATATACATAATGATGATTTTTCAACTTCATCATGCCCTTTACATTCACCATCTGGAAACTGCCAGTCTGTTGTACGAGAGCCTCCCTCTCCTCCTTTCGTTCATCATTCACTAACATATCTATTTATTATGAATATAGACTCATGGATTCCTGTTTTTTCAATCGTATACAATTCATTAGTGTCCTTAATTACTTTAAGATTCAAACTGTCTCTGAAGGGCCCTGGTTCCTTTCAGTGGACCAGAGAAGCTGCATCTCAGATCTGGACTCCAGCTGTGCTCATGGCTACTGGGCTATCTCTGGTTGATGGCCCTTTCTGAGGACAGACCTAGGAAATATATGTATATATAAACACACACAAATACTCATGCATACACATGTTCACTATTTTTACTGAAGTATAATTGACATAACATTAGTTTCAGGTATGCAATATAATGATTCAATATTTGTATCTATTGCACAATGATCACAATAAGGATACTTAACATTCATCACTGTACAGTTACAAAACTTTTTTCTTTTCATATGAATTAAGATCTTAGCCACTTTCAAATATGCAACACAGTATTGTTAACTATACTTTCCATCCTATACATTATATCCCATGACTTATTTTCTAAGTTCATACCTTTTAACCCACTTCACACACTTCACCCATCCCTCTCTTCCCCTCTCTGGCAACTATCAATCTGTTCTCTGTATCTTTCAGTTTAGGGTTTTGTTTGTCTTTAAACTCCACATATACATGAAATCATGTATCTGTCATTCATTGACTTAATTCACTTTGCATAATGTTCTCAAGGTCCATCCACACTGTCACAAATGGCAAGATATCATTCTTTCTTATGGCTGAATAATATTCCCTTGTACACTGTTCATATACATCACAGTTTCTTTATCCATTCACCCATCAGTGGACATTTAGGTTGTTTCTATATCTGGCTATTTATTGTAAATAACACTGCAATGAACATGGGGGTGCATGTATCTTTGTGAGGTAGTGTTTTTGTTTTCTTTGGACAAATATCCGTAAGTGGTATTGCAGGATCATGGGATAGTTCTAATTTTCTGAGGAATCTCCATACTGTTTCCCATAGTGGCTGCACCAATTTACATTCACAAGGGCTCCTTTTGTCCACCTTCTTGCCAATACCTGTCATTTTTCTGTCTTTTTGATAACAACTGTTCTAATAGGTATGAGGTAATAGCTCACTGCTGTTTGATTTGCATTTCCCTGATTAGCGATGTTGAGCCTTTTTCATGTACATATTGACCATCTACACATCTTTGGAAAATGCCTATTCAGACCTTCTACTCGTTTTTTAATCAGACTGCTTGGTTTTTTGCTATTGAGTTATAGTTCTTCACACACTTAATAGATATTAACCCCTTATCAGATGCATGATTTGCAAATGTTTTCACTCATTCAGTAGGTTGTCTTTTCATTTTCTTCATGGCTTCCTTTGTTGTGCATTAGTTTTTTGTTTGATGTGATCCCATTTGTTTAACGGTTCCGCTTTTGTTGCCTTTGCTTTTGGTGTCATATCCAAAAATATCATTGCCAAGACCAATGTCAAGGAAATTTTCATTTGTTTTCTTCCAGGAATTTTATGGCCTCAGGCCTTACATTTAAGCCTTTTGAATTAATTTTTGTGTAAGGTGAAAGACAGTGGCCCAGTTTGATTCTTTTGTATATGTCGTCCAGTTTTCCCAACACCATTTATTGAAAAGACTGTCCTTCCCCCAGTATATTCTTAGGTGCTCTGTCATAAATTAACTGATCATATGCATAGGTTTATTTTGGGCTGTTTCTTCTGTTCCATCACTGTATGCTCTGTTTTTATGCTAATACCACACATACGGTTTTGGTTATGATAGCTGTGAAATATAATTTGAAATCAGGGAACAAGAGGACTCCAGCTCTGGTCTCCTTTCTCAAGATTATTCTGGCCATTCAGGGTCTTTTGCAATTCCTTGTGAATTTAAGGAGTTTGTTCTATTTCTGTGAAAAATGCCATTAGAATTTTGATAGGGACTACCCTGAATCTGTACACTGTTTTAGGTTCTATTGAGATTTTAATAATATTAATTCTTCCAATCCACGAGCACAGAATATCTTTCCACTTACTTGTATGTTCTTCAATTTCTTTCATCCATGTCTGATAGTTTTCAGTTCATAGGCTATTTTACCTCCTTGGTTAAATTTATCCCAAGGCATTTTATTCTTTCTGATAAATGGGCAATTATAAATGAGACTGTTTTCTTAATTTCACCTTCTGGAACATATTAGTAATGTATAACAACAGATTTTTATATACTGATTTTATATCCTGCAACTTTACTAATTCATTTATTAGTTTACACATACACTCTGCATGCATACACATACACAAGTTTTAGAAATTAAGAGTTCACACTGATACTGCCAATTTTTTTTAGCCACACCCATGGCATGTGATAGTTCCCAGGCCAGGGGTTGAACCCATGCCACAGCAGTAACCAGAGCCACAGCAGTGACGATGTCAGTTCCTGAACCTACTGAACTACCAGGGAACTCCTGATACTGCCAATTTTCATCCATCCCCCAAAGGGTTCTTTCTTGCCTCTCCCATTCTATATTTATATGTCCTTTCTTCCACAATGAGAACTTTGGCTCCCAGCAACATGAGGACATTTATTCATCTGCTTGAGGCTACAATACATCTGAAATAGTTTTGGAATTGCTTTACTCATATCAATCTATAAAATGAGTTCACAGAGTTCTCGTCACGGCTCAGTGGTTAACAAATCCAACTAGGAACTATGAGGTTGCAGGTTCCGTCCCTGGCCTCACTCAGTGGGTTAAGGATCCGGCATTGCCATGAGCTGTGGTGTAGGTCACAGACACAGCTCGGATCCCATGTGGCTGTGGCTGTGGCATAAGCCAGCAGCTGTAGCTCCGATTAGACCCCTAGCCTGGGAACCTCCATATGCCACGGGTGCAGTCCTAGAAAAGACAAAAAGCCAAAAAAAAAAAAAAAGAATTCAGGAATTCTGTGTTCCCAACCCCCATCCACCTCAAATTGAGGATATACTATGAAATACTGTGCTCATAAATCATTTGGTTTATTTCTTTCTGTCCTCCTCCTCTTTAACATGATCATATTATTTCATTTGGAAAAAATAACATCCATTTGTTTCCTTGCTTTTACATTTTTTTCCACTCCTTCCATCAATGTATACTTGCTAGGTACACAAACCACAAGTTTGAACAAACATTGCCAAATCTGTTTTATTTTTAATCTACTAGCAAAACTGCCAAATTTTATTACTTATAAAGCCAACCTGCTCAATGACTGGACTAACTGTGGCATTTTTAAACATCACTTTGCAAAGAATTATGCATATTACTCATAAGGACCAATCTAGGTATCTATTTTCTCAAAACACACTTTACCTGGTTGATGAACAACTTTTCCAATTGCATGTTCTTCTTCTACCTCCTCTTCCAGAATGAAGCCTCCTCCTGTGTCAATTATCTTTGGGGCTGCTTTTACATTAGCCACGCCTACAAAAAGTAAGTAAGAGTGATCAACAAACGAACTAGGTAAGCCCTTATGTTCCCTTGTGCCTCAACAGGAACTTTTAAAAATTTTATATCAAACCAAAGATGTCCACTATTACCACTTCTATTCAACATTATACTGAAGGCCCTGGCCACTGTAACATGGCAAAAAACCAAGACAGACATAAAGGTTGGAAAAAAGTAAAACGTTATTTATTACAGATGATGTGATTATGCATGTAGACTATCCACAAGACTCTACAATTAGAATTAAGAAATAATGCATAGAATTCCTGCTATGCCTCAGCAGTAATGAGCCCGATTAACATCCACGAAGACTCAGGTTCAATCTCTGGCCTCACTCAGTGGGTTGGCTGGGGATCCGGCATTGCCATGAGCTGTGGAGTAGATCACAGACGTGGCTCAGATCCAGTGTTGCTGTGGCTGTGGTGTAGGCCAGCAGCTGTAGCTGATTCTACCCCTAGGCCTGTTAACTTCCATATGCTGCACCTTCAGCGAAAGAAAGCAAGCCAGCCAGCCAGCCCACCCTCCAGCCTAGAAAGAGATGTGTAAAACCTCTATCTAAAGATTTGATGTGATCCCACCCAAAACCCCAGCAGAGGGTGTGTGTGGGTGTGTGGGTGCAGGCATGTTCTGGGGAAAGGGAGGGGTAACGAGAGCTGACAAGAATATCTACATTTACATGTAAATACAAAGAACCTAGAATAGCCAACATAATCTTGAGCAAAACTCAAGGATTCACACTGTCAGATTTGAAGATTTACTATAAAGCTTCTGTAATTAAGACAACGTAGTACTGAAACAAAAACAAAATCCAATGTAATAGAAGAGAGAGTCCTGAAACAGACTACAAATATTTGGTCACTTAATTTACAGCAAAGACTCCAGGCCAATTCAGGGCAAAAAGGATAATATTTTCAAAAATGGTGCTGGGATTTATGCCAAAGGTACTACTACAAAATAGTGAGGAAAAGATGGTCTTTTCAACAAATGAAATTTGACTCTACCTCATACAATACACACAAAACAATTTTTAAATGGATCATAGTCTTGACTGTAAAAAGTAAAAAGTAAAACAATAAAGCTTCTAGAAGAAAACACAGGAATATCATTTCATGAACTTGAGGTAGCCCAAAAATTTCTTAAACATGACCCAAAAGTATTAACCATAAAAGAAAAAATGTCTTAATTGGACTTGATTAAAACTAAGAACTTTTGGCAGTTCTCTTTGTGGCTCAGTGGGTTAAGGACCCAAAACAGAGTCTGTGAGGATGGAGTTCGATCCCTGGCCTGGCGTATTGGGTTAAGGATCCAGCATTGCCACAAGCTGCAGTGTAGGTTGCAGACGCAGCTCAGATCCAGTCTTGCTGTGGCTGCGGTGCAGGTGCAGGATTCCATCCCTGGCCCAGGAATTATCATATGCCACAAGTGTAGCCATAAAAAGAAAAAAAAAAAAAAAGCACCTCTGTTCATCAAAAAACACCATTATGAGAGTGAAAAGACAAAATGGAAACTGTGAGAGGCTATTTGCAACATGTATATCTGACAAAAGGACTCATATCCAGAATACATAATGAAATCCAATATATTAGTAAAAGACAAATAACCCAACTGAAAAAAAAAAAAAAAAAAAAAAAGGAGGAGTTCCTGTCATGGCACAGTGGTTAACAAATCCGACTAGGAACCATGAGGTTGCAGGTTCGATCCCTGGCCTTGTTCAGTGGGTTAAGGATCCGGTGTTGCCTTGAGCTGTGGTGTAGGTTGCAGACGTGGCTCGGATCCCACTTGCTGTGGCTCTGGTGTAGGCCGGTGGCTACAGCTCCGATTTGACCCCTAGCCTGGGAATCTCCATATGTCAAGGGTGCAGCCCTAATAAGACAAAAAAAAAAAAAGGGCGAAAGACCTAAATAGAAACTTGACAACTGAGGATATGCAAATAGGTGTTACCATTGTGGCTAGGTGGTTAACAAACCCACTAGCATCCATGAGGACAAGGGTTCAATCCCTGCCCTTGCTCTGTGGGTTAAGGATCTGCCATTGCCATGAGCTGTGGTGTAGGCTGCAGATGCGGCTTGGATCTGGCATTGCTGTGGCTGTGGTGTAGGCTGGCAGCTGCAGCTCCAATTCGAACCCTAGCCTGGGAACCTCCATATGTCATGGGTGCAGCCCTAATAAGACAAAAAAAAAAAAAAGAAAAGATATGCAAATAGCCAATGACCACAAGAAAGTTCTCATTATCATTAGCAATTAGGAAAGTACAAACTAAAACTATAATGAAATACCACCACTCCCACCAGCATACCCAAAAAGAAATATATAAAAAACTGATTCACTTTGCCGTACACCTGAAGCTAATAAAATATTGTAAGTCAACTACACGCCAATAAAATTTTTTAAAATATAAAGGGATTAGAGTATAAGTACTGTTTCTGTTAACAGTAATTCTCATACTACCTTTTTATCTCTATATATCCCTCCACTAGACTGAACCATTTTTCTCTAATTCTGAAAAATAATTAAGTATTCCATGAATTTTGCTGAATGGATAGAAATGGATGAATGTACCAGAATATGATTCTGATTTCATGAAGTGTAGCAAATGATCAGAATGACTATGAGTGCAATGAGAATTAAGGGAAACTGGAATAATCAAGATGATAATTTGATCAGGATCCTGAACAATGCTAAAATATGCCAAAAACAAAGCCCAGTTTCTCTCTACTCTTATGCCTTGCTATTCCCCCCAGGCCCTTAACACTACTCTTAGCAACATATTCTAAGCAACTCCTCTTCTTTTTTCATGGCTTATGTCATGCCACACACAGAAAGTGGAAATTATACAGTACATTGAAATAAAAGTACTACAAAGATAAAAAATCTCGGCTCTTGAAGCACCGCAGGTTGCATACACTGTTACAGCACAATTTGGTTCTTTGGTAAATGCCCAGGAAATCTTACAAAATATTCACACTACCTTGCTTTCCATTATCAGAAGTTTAATACCAGTTTATGCTCTATTTTGTACCCCTGTTCCACAGCCATTTAGTACAAGTCTTGAAACCTTTATGGAATCATAAATATGAATTTATCAATGCAAATGAACAATTTTTTGCATTGAGACCAGAACCATTAAAGGTGGCTAGGGTTTGCAGATTCAGTGTCAGTATGAATCTCAAGACATCCAGCTAGCTCTTTTCACTCTTCCTTACTCCTGGCTGATGAAAGGGTTAAGTAGATGATACAGTTTTGTGTTCAACTGCTCACATACTACAGAGTTGGCTGAGGAACACAGGTGCTTCGTGTCATGGAGGCAGTCCTAAAGAATCACATGTCAATCAAACTATATTTTAGGTACCATGGAGAAGACCACTTGATCCCAGTGGAAAATTATATGATAAACACATACATGATAAGCAAATAGACAAATGCACAGCCAAGGGCTGCCCTAATAAAGGGAAGATGAAATCCAGACAAGAATAACAGCCTTTCTTCCTAAGGGTGAGAGAAATGCTTAGTATAGCAAAGGAAGCTGGTGAACAAGACTTTGAACCGAGGGTCAGATGACCTGAGTTCTAGTCCAGATTAGCCTTTGCACTTGCTGAGACGAACCTGAGCAAACCTCTATCGCTTTCTGGCACTCAATTATCTCCTCAGTAAAACATGGATACCAAACCCTGCCCTAATTATTTTCAGGTTAGCTGTGAGAGCCAAATTAGCTACTTGGAAACTTTGACACACAACAGTTGTCACTCTGTTAGCCCCACGGAGTCAGTAGCTAATGTCTGTTTGCTCCTCTCCGCGCCCAGCACGTAGCAAGCACTGTGTGCCAATTAGGGAACATGCACTCAATCACCCTGCGTTAAATGGATGAATAAGGAAGCAGGTGCAGGATTACTAAAATGTGTTCCGAGGTCTAAAAGCTTTATACAAAGACCATCCCGGGACTGGTGGAAGCTGCAGGCAGAGAACAGAAAAGGAGAACGGAGACATTGGCTGGCTCCTCCCGATAGCAAGGGCGGCGGCATCCCCAAGCCAAGGACGGCCGCTGGACCGCCCAGGTGCCGTGAGGCAAGGCCAGGGCTGGGAGTCAGGAGTCGCCCTGTGGTCTTGGACACCCCGTTGTGACAAGGCCAGCTGAGGTGCATCCCTCCGAGGACTGCGGGGGAGGGTCTGGTCGCCACACCCAGGACGGGGCCCCAGGTCCGCCAGGAGAGAGATGCGGCAGACGCCGCTAGGGCCCAAACCTCCGGTAGCCGCAGCCGTCGTCGCTGGGTAAGGCCGGGCCGCCAGCCGGGCCTGGCGCAACATCAGCGCCCGCTGCCGCTTACGCTCTATGTTCGCCCGCACTGAAGCAGGCAGCTCCGCCGGCTGTTCTGAAGCCGCCGGCTGAGAAGAAGACCCTTCAGCAGCCGCCATCTCCAACCTCCCCAGAAGACTGTGGCAGTAGCCCCCGCGCAGGCGCATTGAAACGCCAAAGCTGGTCCGAGGCCCCGCCTCCGCGCTGGCTGTAGGGAGCGCGCCTGCGCATTTTGAGAAGGACGTGCAGAAAGGAGCGGTAGTTGGAATCTGCGCACGCGTCAGAGCGGCGTTTACTTGCTGGCTTTGTAACTCAGAAGTCACCGGCTGGTTCAAAGATCAGTGTTCAGGACCCAGTCATCTTTAAAATAATAGCTTCGCTTGGTGGTTCAGCACACGGGCATTGGAGTCAGACTTGGATGAAATCTTAGTTCTGACACTTGCCATCTGAGTGGCCTTCAGTAAGTTACTTACCATGAGTTCAATTTCAACAGTAGTAAAATGAGGATAATTACAGAACCACTTAATAGAGTTGTTGAGAAAATTAGATGTAGTCTTTCAGCACAACGCCTGGCACATAGAAAGCTTCCCAAAATGATGGCAGTTAATAGTAACCGTAGTTTCAATCAAAAGAAATCAGCAGATGATTGGTATGACTACTTTGAAATTCTGGCCTAGACAGAGTCATAAATTTGAAATGAGAACACCTGGGTTTAAACTCTGTCTTGCTGGGTGACAAAAGGCAAAGGCAGCACCAGTTACCAAGGCTGGTATGCGTAAGTTTGGCTATCTTTTCCATGGAATATTTCTAGTGTGTGGATGAACTTACTTTGGATATGAGCCAAACCCTGACTTCCCAAAAGTGTAGCAAATGAAGCAAAATAAATATGGCATGCTTTCCTAAAAATGTATGTGTTTTTTTTTTATGACAATAAAACTTAATTGAAGCCAGAAAACATTAAGTTCTAATTACCACTTATACCATTGGGACTAGTTCTTAGAACAAACTGGCCCACTGGGTAATATCCAACAGTCACAGTTTGAGAAGCACAACCTAGTGGTTTTAGTCAATCAGTTATATGTATATTTAAGCTGGAGGACCTTCTATAGAGTAAATAAGTGCTGAGATCTCCTAGTTGAACTGGAGACAGATTTCAAACCATCCCAACTCCTTTTCCCCTCAAATTCTTCTCACTCCCTATCCATTGATCTTGTCCAGATGATAAAATCTCAAGTTTCATATGATAACGAAAGCACAAACAGGATAAAATTAGATAAATTAGCTTAATCAAAATTAGTAACTTTTGGAGTTCCCGTCGTGGCTCAGTGGTTAACGAATCCGACTAGGAACCATGACGTTGTGGGTTCAATCCTTGGCCTCCCTTAGTGGGTTTAAGGATCCGGCATTGCTGTGAGCTGTGGGTGTAGGTTGCAGACACGGCTCGGATCCCGAGTTGCTGTGGCTCTTGCGTAGGCTGGCGGCTACAGCTCTGATTAGACCCCTAGCCCAGGAACCTCCATATTCAGCCCTAGAAAAAGGCAAAAAGACAAATAAATAATTAGTAACTTTTGCACATCAAAGGATACTATCAAGAAAGTGAAAAGACAACTCACAGAATGGGAGAAAATGTGTGCAAATCATATACAGGTTTCCATGCCCCCATACAAAAGTAGAGCATTCCTTGTAAATTGGTACAACGACTATGGAAAAGAGTATGGAGGATCCTCAGAAAACTAAATATAGAACTACCATATGATCCAGCATATACCTGGGCATATACCCAAACAAAACTTTCATTCAGAAAGATACTTACACCCCTATGTTCACTGCAGCACTATTCACAATAGCCAAGACATGGAAACAACCTAAATGTCCATCAGTAGATGAATGGATGCAGACGATGTGGTACATATACACAATGGAATACTACTCGGCCATAAAAAGGAACAATGTCATTTGCAGCAAAATGGATGGAACTAGAGAGTCTCATAATAAGTGAATTAAGTTAGAAAGAGAAAGACATACCGTATATCACTTATATGTAGAATCTAAAATATGACACAGGAAGTTCCTGTTGTGGCTCAGTGGTAATGAGCCCAGCTGGTATCCATAAGGATGTGGGTTTGATCCCTGGCCTCCTCACTCAGTGGGTTAAGGATCCGGCGTTGCTGTGAGCTGTGGTGTAGGTGACAGATGTGGTTTGGGTCCCATGTTGCTGTGGCTGTGGCTGTCAGCTGTAGCTCTGATTCAACACCTAGCCTGGGAACTTCCATATGCCACCAGTGAGTCCCTAAAAAAATAAAATAAAATAAAATAAAATAAAATAAAATACGGCATAGATGGACCTATCTATAGCACAGGAAAAAAACACAAAGACATGGAAAACAGACTCGTAGTTGCCAAGGGGGAGGGGGAGGAAGTAGGATGGACTGGGAGTCTGGGGTTAACAGATGCAAACTACTACTTTCGGCGTGGGTAAGCAAGGAAGTCTTGCTCAATAGCACCGGGAAGTATGTCCAGTCACTTGTGATAGAATATGATCGAAGCTAACATGAGAAAGAGAATGTGTATATATGTATGACTGAGTTACTTTGCTGTACAGCAGAAATTGACAGGAGTTCCCATTGTGGCTCAGTGGTAATGAACCAGACCAGTATCCATGAGGATGCAGGTTCTATTCCTGGCCTCGATCAGTGGGCTTAGGATCCAACATTGCTGTGAGCTGTGGTGTAGGTCACAGACACGGCTTGGATCCCGCATTGCTGTGGCAGTGGCGTAGGCCGGCAGCTGTGCTCTGATTGGACCCCTAGCCTGGGAATTTCCATATGCTGCAGCTTTTTTTGGCCATAAAAAGCAAAAAAAAAAAAAGAAAGAAAGAAAAAAGAAAGAAACTGACAGCACACCATAAATCAACTAAAAGAAAAAAAATTTTTAATTGGAAAAAAAAAGTCTGAGATCTCTCCATGACCAAAAAAAAAAAAAAAAAAAGTAGAGCATTCCTAAGAAAACTTTGGTAAGCCAAAATGGTGTAAACTGAAGAAGCAGTTATCTTAGGACACATCTTGCTAATAAATGCCCATGCACAAAATAAAACAAGATAAAGAGCACAGTTGCTCACAGACACAGTTTGAAACCATGGTGACTGGATGCTCTGATGCAGAAGGTAGGAGCTCGGTGATGTCACTCTCTTGATGGCTTATTGCAAAACAAATGCTTGATTCTATTTTCACTTTTCCTTTTTTTTTTTTCTAAAAGCAAAAAAGGTTTTTTTGCTTATGTTAGTGAAAACAGGTACTAGAGAAGATCTTTCATAAAAGCAAAGTGACATTAAGGAAACTTGAAAAGCTGAGGATACGTGTATTTGAAAAGGGAACTCATAATTAAATAATAAAAAGGCAAATAACAGTCTTTAAAAGAGCAAAAACCTTAAAAAGGTATTTTTCTAAAGAAGATACACAAATGGCCAAATAAGCAAATGAAAAGATATTCATCATTAGTCATTAGGAAAATGCAAATCAGGAGTTCCTGTGTGGCTTTGTGGTAACAACCCCACTAGGAGGGTTCACATCCATAAGGATGATGGTTCAATCCTTGGCCAGGCTCAGTGGGTTAAGGATCTGGCATTGCTGAAAATTGCAGTGCAGGTTGTAGACGTGGCTCAGATCCCACGTTGCTATGGCTGTGGCACAGGCCGGCAGCTGCAGCTCTGATTCGACCCCTAGCCTGGGAACTTCAATATGACACATGTGCAACCCTGAAAAAATAAAAGCGAAAAAAAAAAAAAAGAAGAAGAAAATGCAAATTCATTTCATACCCATTAGAATGACTAGAATTAACAGAGGGAAAAAAAAATTGTCGGCTGGAAGTTCCCATTGCGGCTCAATGGTAATGAGCCTGACTAGTATCCATGAGGATTTGGGATGATCTCTGACCTCGCTCAGTGGGTTTAGGATCTGGTGCTGCTGTAGGTCACAGACTCGGCTTGGATCCCACGTTGCTGTGGCTGTGGCGTAGGCCAGCAGCTGCAGCTCTGATTCCACCTTTAGCCTGGGAACTTCTATATGCTGTGGGTGCGGCCCCATAAAGCAAACACAAATAAATAAATAAATAAATAAATAAATAAAATGTTGGCAAGGTTACAGAGAAAATGGAATCCTCAAACATTGCTGGTGGGAATGTAAAACGATATGGATGCTGACCATGGAAAACAATTTGGCTATTCTGTTAAAAGCCATTCTGTTAAAAAGTTAAACACATAGAATTAACATATGAGTCAGCAATTCCACTCCTGGTTAGAAAGAATTGAATTCATTTCCTCAGAGATTGAAAACAAGCGTTCAACAAAAACTTGCATGCAAATGTGAATAACAACTGAAAGGTTGGAACTACTCAAATGTCTATCAAATGATGAATGGATAAACAAAATGTGGCATATCCATACAAGGAATATAATTCAGCCATAAAAAGGAAGTACTGACACATGCTACAACATGACTTCACCTTGAAAACTATGCATTTCCTTTATATGAAACATTCAGAATAAGCAAATCTATAGTAACAAAAAAGGATATTAGTGGTTGAAGAGGGGCTGAGGGGAGTGGGAAATGAGAAGGGACTGGTTAATAAATATAGGATAATGAAAATGTAAAGGAATAGATAGTTGTGCTGGCTTCACAACATTGTCAATGCACTACATGTTATTAATGGTAAATTTTATTTTACAATTTGTTTTTTGTTTTGGGGTGGTTTTTTTTTTGTTTGTTTGTTTGTTTTTTTGTCTTTTGTCTGTTTAGGGCTACACCCAGGGCATATGGAGGTTCCCAGGCTAGGGTCTAATCAGAGCTACAGCTGCTGGCCTGTGCCAGAGCCACAGCATCACCAGATCCGAGCCTCGTCTGCAACCTACCCCACAGCTCACTGCAATGCTGGATCCTTAACTGATCAAGGCTAGGGATCGAACCCACAACCTCATGGATCCTAGTTGGATTCATGATGGGAACTCCCAATTTGGTTTTTTTTTAGTTCAAATTCTGATTGGGCCCAGGCAGGTAATGGAAGTTAATGAATCCATCCAGGTGTGGCACTTGGGCAAACTGGAGTGTGAGGGTCCCTCTTAAAGAGGGAAGCTACTGCCCAGCTCCAAAGGGTAGTTGCAGAGGCAGAATCTGGGCTCATTTTGTTAACCACCCAATGTTTGATGAAAAGTAACTGCTTCTCAAATTTTAATGCACATACAAGTCAATTGGTGAGTTTATTAAAATACATATTCTGATTCAGTAGGTCCATGGTGGACACAAGAATATGCATTTCCAATGAGCTCCCAAATGGGGCTGTAGCTGTACCAACCACAGATCAAATATTGAGGGTCTGGCCCACTGGTTGGCCCACAGGTTTTCAAACTTGGCTGCACATTCGAAGCACCTGGGGAATTTAAAAAACACAGAGGCTGATGTCACTGGTCAAGGGTGGGATCTGGGCAGTTGAATTTTATAAAGCACCCTCTCCCACACCCCCATAGTTCTAATGGCCAGCACCCTAAATGACTCCTCTAGATGCTACACAGCTCCAAGAGGCTATGCAATATTTCTGGAGGGCAAGGTAACAGTTCTCCCCCGAAAGTAACCTTTTGAGAATAATTAGCCCCTGGAATCTCCTCTTTAACAAAACATTCCACACTTCAATACTGAAGGGCATGGACCACAGCTCAGATGCTGTACAGGCCCTGGTATTTTGTAATCTTGACAATCTGCTGGGTTTCCTTTTACTGGTAACTCCCTCTCCTTCAGGTTTCTGACCTTTGTTAGCAAGTTTCGTGTAATTGGGTCAGGATTGTTAGCTGAGGCCTGAACCAAGCTAAGCCGAGCCTCCTCCTTTAGAGAAAGGAGAAGTACATGCCCTGAACTGTACACCCCACAAGGTAACAGAGGCTGCGGGGCTTGCCCGGAGCACAGTGACATGAGTCATCTTGGTGGGGGCACAAAAGGAAAATAGGCAAGGAGAATAGACCAGTGGCTGTGTTCTTGCCTCTCCCCATTCAAGTGTCGGGAAAAACCTGTGACTCCATCTCTCTTCCGTCTTTGTACCTCTCTCATCTCCCAGACCAACTGTGATCCTAGTTGAAAGAGGGGTAATTAACAAAGCACAGAAAGAATCGAAACCTTAATGGAGCTTAAAAAAGGACGGGCAGGTAAGAATGAAAGCCAGGAAGAGGCAGGAGAAACTTGGCAGTGTTTCCTGAGAGGGCTTCCTCTCTGAGAGCATTACTGGGGTTATTCATGCCTGAGATGACAGGATGTGAACATATTTGTCTTTGTTATCTAGTAAATAGTACATGTGTGTGGCTTTCTTTTTTACTTTGATTTTGCCCCCGATTCCCAGGGCTTTACCCCTCAATGCGGTCACTTTGAACCTCTTTGGCATACATTCACTATAGGAGAACATCTGTGTAAGGAACATGCCGGGGGGGGGGGGCAGGGGGAGGAAGAAACTGGGACCAGGATGCAGCAACACAGAACATATCACAATTCTGTAGACTTAAGCCATACTGATTTAGGGATCCAGGAAAGGCAGTCTCTATGGGCTATAATTAACCTTCCTTCTGGAAAAACCTTCCTGAACCAAAAGATAAAGGGATTGAGGGAAAAACCTCATGTTGGGACCTTGATCAATAAAATGTATGCATGAAGGGATTTAGAATACATATTAAAGACTCAGGAGAATTTTTTTTTTCCAGGAGTTCCTGTCGTGGCTCAGCGGAAACGAATCTGACTAGCATCCATGAAAACGCAGGTTCCACCCTGGCCTCGCTCAGTGAGTAAAGGATCCGGCATTGCCGGGAGCTGTAGTGTAGGTCACAGATGCGGCTTGGATGCCATGTGGCTCTGGCTGTGGTGTAGGCTGGCAGCTATAGCTCCAATTAGACCCCTAGTCTGGGAACCTCCATAAGCCACCGATGCGGCCCTAAAAAGATAAAAAAAAAAAATTCTTTTTTTCCAGAAGGAATAAGATTAGGAAGCTCCAAATGATTCAACTAAAGACAGGACCTAAGAAAAATGATGGGCAGCACTGGAAGCCAAAATCGTTACCCACTGACCAGCAAGGGTAGGTCTTCTCGACTCAGGATTCCCCAGGCACCGAATGAGGCCCAGGGACCTTGCTTCCTACTGCCTCTTCCAAAAAACCTGCCCTGCTGCCTCCTCTGGCTGCCTATGACCCTCCTGTATGCTGGTGTTGTGGCTTTTCCATATCAGAGGACACCAACCTGCTGTCTTTACTAGATTTTCAGGCCCTCGAGAGCTGAGACTATCTGGTTCATCCCAATATCACCAGGGCTTAACACAGTGTCTGGCACAGGGCAGTTGCTCATTAAATCTGTGGAATTAAACAAATAGAATGAATAGTAGTGAATAAGCCTAGGTGGGTGTTCATCAGCACCAAAACCCAAGGTCCAAAGCTAAACCCAACAGCTGCCTCAGCTCTGCTTATACAACTGTGGGGACAGGGAACACTCTACTTCAGAGCAGCCCACTCCGTTGTTGTCTAGCTTTGGCCATTATTTTTTTTGGGGGGGGGGTAATAATAATAATAATATACATGTATATGGTGCTTACTATATAGTAGGTGTTTTTAAGCATTTAAAATATATTAATTCAGAGTTCCTGCTGTGGCTCAGCAGTAAGGAACCCGACTAGTATCCATGAGGGCTCAGGTTCAATCCCTGGCCTCATTCAGTGGGTTAAAAGATCAGGCATTGCTGTGAGCTGTGGTGTAGGTCACAGACATGAATCAGATTTGGCATTGCTGTGGCTATGGTGTAGCCTGGCAGCTGCAGCTCTGATTCAACGCCTAGCCCAGGAACTTTCATATGCCGCACCTGTGGCCCTGTTTTAGCCAAAAAGGAAAAAAAAGTATTAATTAATCTAATTTTCATAACTACTCAATGAGTATATTCACTAAACTCAGTTTATAAACGAGACCACAAAAGTATGGAGATGTTAGATTCGTTCAAGGTCATAAGCTAGTATGTGACACAGCTGAGTTCAACCAGGCACAGGCCACCTCAGTATCAATATTCTTATTCTTTTTTTTTTGTCTTTTTGTCCTTTCTTGGGCCGCTCCCGCAGCATATGGGAGGTTCCCAGGCTAGGGGGTCTGATTGGAGCTGTAGCTGCCGGCCTATGCCAGAGCCACAGCAACGCAGGATCCGAGCCGTGTCTGTGACCCACACCACAGCTCACGCAATGCCAGATCCCTAACCCACTGAGCAAGGGCAGGGACCGAACCCACAACCTCATGGTTCCTAGTCAGATTGGTTAACCACTGCGCCACGACGGGAACTCCCCACTATCAATATTCTCAACCACTAAACTCTAAGACTCGAAATTAGACTGTCTTCCTCTTACTTCTCCACTAGTACTTGTTCTGCCTGAATTAATGCAGAGTTGTGATCAGAAGCAAGGTCCTTGCAATACGCTGCATGGCTAACCAAAGTGGCTTGAAACAGGCAGGGCTGTCTCTGTGTGAAGTTGGTCTGAGAGTTATTGCTCCCAGTCTTAGGCAGGGCCAAGGGAGGATGAATGTGGTCCAGGGCTCATTCATTATATAGATGAACTCTGGGCTTAGAGTCCTGTGGTTTCCTGTTTTCTTACTACCCACAACGGCGGTTTTTGTTTTCCTTTCAATTATCTTTATAAAAAGTGTGGTTGCAACTTCAAACCACAAACCACTTAAATGTTATCAGCAATGCTTCCTCTAATAGTTGTAGTTCTGTTGAATAGGTGAACTATTTGTCACCAGCTGCACTTGTTTTTACAGTTTTCATAATGCTTGGAAATTGGCTCTTGCTGGCCTGCATCCCTTCTCTGGCCCCACTACTACTGGTCTAGGTAGCTCCCATCGTCTTTTGCCTAAACAACCTCTAAAATGGTCTCCCAGCCTCTAGGCTGACCCCTTATGTCCCATCTTCTACTTGGCCTTACAGCCTCATCTTTGCTAAAGGGCAGATTTAACCATTCACTCAAAAATCATTCAACCCCCAAGTCTGTAGCTAATCCCTATTACCTGGTTCCAGCTGCCTTTGGAGGACTTAGTTCCTGTGAATCCTCATTGAACTTGATGCTTTAGCCCAGACCAGTCTACTTCTAGGCCGTCCTGCATTCCCCTGTTTCTGGGCTATTTCTCTCTCTCTCTGCAATTCTTTCATTCATACCCTCACTCATTCTTTCATTTGTAAATTCATTCTATCAGCAACTTTATGACACCCCTGCTCCAATTCAGGTCCTGTGGCTTGGGGTCCAGTCCTCTCAAACCCTCTTAGTCCTAGGCAACTACTAATCTGTTTTCCATCTCTATGAATTTGATTGTTCTGGACATTTCATATGATTGGAATTATACAGTATGTGGCCTTTTGTGTCTGGCTTCTTCCACTTAGCATGTTTTCCAGGTTCATCTGTGTTGCAGCCTCTACCAATATTTCGCTTTTCAGTTGCCAGATAATATTCCATTGTATAGATAGATCACATTTTATTTATCCATTCATCAGCTGATACACAGCGAGTTGTTTCCACTTTTCAGCTATTATGAAAGTTGTTATTACGAAGGTCCATTTACAAGTTTTCGTTGGGCTATATATTACCGTTTCTCTTGGGTATATACCTAAGAGAGGAACTGCTAAGTCATGTGGTAATTCTGTGTTTAATATTCTGAGGAACTGCCAGACTGTTTTTCCAAAGCGACTGCATTATTTCGTATTCCTACCACAATGTATGAGGGTTTCAGTTTCTCCATGCCATTGCCAATATTTATCTTCTTTTTTACTCTACTATCCTAGTGGATGTGAAGTGGTATCACATTGTGGTTTTGATTTGCATTTCCTTAAAAATTAATTATGTTGATATCTTTTCATGCGCTTATTGGCCATTTGTAGATCTTCTTTGGAGAAATGTCTATTCAAGTCCTTTGTCCATTTAAAAATTGGATTATCTGCCTTTTTATTGTCGAATTGTAAGTGTTCTTTATACATTCTAAATATCCCAGAGTTTTTACTTTCCTTATGCTTTTTTCTTTTGGCCGCCCTGTAGCATATGGAATTCCTTGGCCAGGGATCAGATCTGACCCACAGTTGTGATCTATGCCACAGGGACTGGCAACAATGGATCCTTTAACTGCCTATGCTGGGTCAAGGATTGAACCTGCATCCTGGCACTGTAAAGATGCTGCCAATCCCATTGTGCCACGGTGGGAACTCTTGCTTTTTTCTTTTCTTTCTGTCTTTTTAGGGCCACACCCATGGCATATGGAATTTCCCAGGCTAGGGGTTGAATCAGAGCTGCAGCTGCTGGCTTACGCCACAGCCACAACAACGCCAGATCAAAGCCGAATCTGCAACCTACACCACAGCTCACAGCAATGCCAGATCCTTAACCCACTGAGTGAGGCCAGGGATGGAACCCATGTCCTTAATATTAGTCAGGTTTTTTATCACTGAGCCACAATGAGAACTCCATGTATTTTCCTCATCTCTGAGTCCCTTGGGGCCTGGAATAGAGAGAGGGTGTCCCCAGTCCCTCTCCTGGATGAAGGCTGTCCCAGAAAGATGTTTCCTTGTGGACCTTGTGTTCACTTCTCCTGGGGAGCATCCTGACTGTGATAGCAGCAGGGAACAGGAGCACAGGGTTTACTGGCCCCAGCCCAAGTCACTGATGTCCCAGCCCAGGCCTCCTCATTGTGTAAATAGAGGTGTTAACACCCACTTCCCCACAGATTTTGAGGTATATATGTCATTTTAAGGGGAAAGTGCTACACAACCTCAGGATTGTGACAAGTGGTACTGACATGGACAGATGGAAGGAACCTGGGGTCTAACAAGGCTGGGTTTGAATCCAGGCTCAGCCACTGTGGGAAGATTATCTAATCTTTAAGGGCCTCAATTTCCTAGTCTTTGGAGCAGGCCTGTTCTTTGGACAGGAAATTAGAAATAATGGTGCACATTGAATGTCCTGAACGGTGGGCATCTGGGAAGAAGGCAGCTGTTGGCGCTGCAGCTGGTGACCAGTAGAGGGCACCAAACCATTCCATAAATGAACCTGGCCTGGTGTCCTGGCCACAAGTCCAAGAAAGCCTTTACCTACGCAAAGCCTGCAAGAGATAAACACACACACACACACACACACACACACACACACACACACACACCTTTCTCATTGGAAAATTGGAAATTATACTTTACTATTGAGCAGGAGATTGACTTATTAATGAAAGCAGGGAGTTCCCGTTGTGGCACAGTAGAAATGAATCTGACCAGTAACCACGAGGTTGCTGGTTCGATCCCTGGCCTCGCTCAGTGGATTAAGGATCTGGCATTGTCATGAGCAGTGGTGTAGGTCACAGAGGTGGCTCAGAGCCCATGTTGCTGTGGCTGTGGTGTAGGCTGGCAGCTGTAGCTCTGATTTGACCCCCAGGCTGGAACCTCCATATGTCGTGGGTACAGCTCTAAAAAGCAAAAAAAAAAAAAAAAAAAGGCAGCTTGGGGAGTTCCTGCTGTGGCACAACAGGATTGACAGTGTCTCTTTAGGGGCAGGGACACAGGTTTAATCCCCTGGCCCAGCGCAGTGGGCTGAGAATCCAGCATTGCCGGAGCTGTTGTTGCAGCTATGGAGTAGGTTACTGCTCTGGCTCAGATTTGATCTCTGGCCACGGGGCAGCCAAAAAAGAAAAGGGGGGAAAAAAGTAGAAAGGGCACCCTAGAGAGGAAAGCTCTGTGGACTTGGGTTCCTGTCCTAGCACTGTGTGATCTTGATCAAGTCTGGACCCCTTATTGAAGCCCAAGAGAGTCACACCAGGTGATCTCTAAGGAAGCTTCTGGATGTCTATGACTACGACTCTGGGACAAATACACTTTATGAAGAATGCAGGTGGTTGGGGTCGCAGTGGGGGGACTGGGCTAAACGACCTCTGGATGCCCTCCTGGGGCTGGGATTTGATGATTTGTACACAGTCACAGTCACGGGAAGCCTCATACAGGCTAATCCCTGCCTTACAAAGGAGTGCGGTTAGAGTCGTTGGGTGGTGGTGATGTTTTTCTTCAGGCACACACGATGCTTATCATCCTTTGTGCAGGTTGATGCTGAAGCCACGGAGACCACCCAGCCTGACAAAGAAAGGAATTCTTGTCTACAGTTGACAGCCCTCAGGTTGAAGGCTTTCCATTTGCCCCGGGGGCTGTCACTCGCAGAACAATGGCAGCTAGCAGGGTGGCTCTCACCTGAGACTGGCACTGCCGTGGGGGTGGGGGTGGGGGAATGCTGTCTCTCCTGTCTCTCCTCCCAGGACTTGGAGGCTATAAGATCACTCAGCCAGCAGCAGCCGTGCCTGGAGAGCCTCTAAAGGATTATTTTCTGTGTGGATGGGGTCTTACTCTTCAGATCAGAAGGCAGTAAGTGCTTAGAACATTACTCTTCATTTAAAAAAAATTATAATAAATTGATACTCACAAAACATTAATCTCAAATCATCATGTTATGTGAAAGAAGCAAGACACAAAAGATTGCATAGTTTGGGTTTTTTTTTTGTCTTTTGAGGGCTGCACCCATGGCATATGGAGGTTCTCAGGCTAGAAGGCGAATCGGAGCTGTAGCCACTGGCCTACACCACAGCCACAGCAATGTTGGATCCAAGCCGTGTCTGCGACCTACACCACAGCTTAAAGCAACGTCAGATCCTTAACGCACTAGTCGGATTTGTTTCTGTTGAGCCACGATGGGAACTCCATATCATCCCATTTCTATGACCTTCTAGAGAAGACAAAACTAAGCCATGGGGCCAGAAATCAGATCAATGGGTGCTTCCATACAAGAGGGAAAGATGGACTGCAAAGGGACAGGGAGGAACTTTCTAGGGGATGGAAACGCTGTCTTGCTTGAGTGGTGATGACATCAGTGTACCTTGTAAAGCTCTGAAGTGTACACTTAAAACCAGTGCATTTGATTGTATGCCAATTATATTTTAATAATATTAATGAAAACTGAATTGGAAAAACAAGGTTAATGACTTCTTGTGATCAAAGACATACTTATTCACATTAGAAAACTGAGAAAATACAGTTATGCTAAAAAATAAAGAAAAATCGTCCATAATCCCATCCCCCAAAGGTAAACACATACACGCTTGTAATCTGCATTATCATTAACTTATATATGTATTGAGTTGGCCATATAGGTACATAATTAAAACTTCAAAAGGTTAAAAAAAAGGCATAAAATGAAAAGTAAATCTCTTTGCCAGTCCCCCTCTCTAGAAGCAATTACTCCCATTATTTACTTGTATACTCTCCTGAAGGTATGTCATGCATTTATAAGCATATATGTGTGATGATCTTTTTTTAAAAAAACAAAAACAAAAAAAGGATCTTCAGTCTGTATTTTTTTTTCTTTTCTTCTTTTTCTTTTTTTTTAGCTGCCCCCACCGCATGCAGAAATGCCCTGGGCCAGGGATTGAACCTGAGCCACAGCAGTGACAACATCAGATCCTTAACTGCTAGGCCACCAGAGACCTCCTTCAATGTGCATTTTTAATATGACAACATGATTATCTTTCCACGTTATTAAAAATTTGCTACAATATCCTTTTAAAGCAGGCTTTCGACTGAAGTAGAACATAAGAACCAAAACATGCAAAAACTATAAGTGTAAAGTTCAAAGTCTTTTCACAAATTGAATCTATTTTATATCTGGTACAAATATAAAATAATAAATCATTACCTATATTCCAAAAAACCTTTTGGACCCTCTCCTAGTTCCTGTCTCCTCTCCTGCAAAAGAAGCCACTGTCCTGACTTCTAATTTCTAATGCGCTTTGCCTGTGTTTTTTAAACTTTATACAGTACTTATATACCAATAATAGAATGACACAGTATTTATTCTTACATCTGTATTCTTTCACTCATCAGTATATGAATGAGATTAATTCATGTCACTGCCAATAGCCACAGATCATTCACACTTACTGCCATATAGTATTTTTCTGGATAAATACATCACAATTTATTTATCCATTCTGCTGTGACGGACATGGGGGTTGTCTGCAGGTTTTGGCTGGAATAGCTGCTATGAACATTCTTTAGGCATCTTTTGGTGAACATATCTATACATTTTTAGGCCTTCCCTTGTGGCTCACAACATACCTATACATTTCTGTTGCATATATGCTTAGGCGTGCCACTGCTAGGGCACAAGTATGTATATGTTCAGCATCAGCAGGAAAAAAAAAAAAAAAACAGTCTCCAAAATGGTTGCACTAACTTACACTCTCCTGCAGTGTATGAAGGTTTCAATTGCTCTATATCCTCACCTACAAAATCAATTTTAATGGCTACATCGCATTTCATTATATGGACATGACATACCTTATTTTACCTCCTTTCTGTAGTTTAAGGTTTCCTAACTTTTTTGGGGGCCAAAGATGCACTGGTGCTCTGATAAAGCTTCAAGAACCCTTCTCAGAATACGACATAGTAAAATAGGAGCTCTATTATTAACATGCTAAATGATAACATCTAGCAGCTGGTTTAATAATTACGGTAACGTCAAAACTTCAAAATGAAGCATAAACATGAACATGTTTATTGACCTTTTACACTGCTTTTCCTATGAAATTCTTACCTTAGCTTTTGCCAATTTTTAATGGCCTATTTATTTTCAAATTTTTATATAAGCACTCCTCGTGTACTACAGATATTTCTCATCTCTGTGAAATGTTACAATTTTTTTCATTTGCCATTAGCTTTGCGTTGTTTTTTTAATGACAACTATTTACATTTTTTAAATAACTGCTTTATGGGGCAAAAATTCATATACCATAAAAGTCACACTTTTAACGTATACAATTTGGTGGCTTTCAGTATATACACCAGCATATTTTCAGGGCTTACCCATTTGTAGTAGGGATCAGTACTTCATTCCTTTTAATGGTAGAATAATATTCCATTGGATGGTATGGCATACCAGATTTTTTAATCCATTTATCAGTTGGTACCCATGTGGGTTGGTCTCCACTTTTTAGCTATTATGGGTAATGTTGCTATGACCATTCGTGTCGCAAGTTTTTGTGCAGATATATGTTTTCATTTATCTTGGATATACACCTAGGAGTGGAATTTCTGGGTTATATAGTAACTCTATGTTCAACATTTTGAGGAACCGTCAGAGTGTCTTCCAAAGGGCTGCCTCATTTAAAAATCTCATTGGCCATGTATAAGATATTTATAGTTTTTAATAAATAAAAACTTTTCATTTTACCTAGAAAAATGTTTTTCTTTACAGTTTCTGTCTTTGAGTCATTCTTAGAAAGGCTTTCACCATTCCAAATTTATAGAAATGTATATATTTATATTTAGTACTTCTGTTTTTCCATTTTGAAATTGGAAACTAAACAACACTTGGAATCTACATTATGCGATGCTAGCTAGGGCTTCCTAGTCTTTCTGCCATTTTGATAGACTTCTTTTTTCCCTTTCTACAGTAGCACCCACAGCATATGGAAGTTCCCAGGCTAGGGGTCAAATCGAAGCTGCAGCTGCCAGCCTACAGCACGGCCACAGCAATGCCAGATCCAATCCAAGCTGCATTCTGTCTGCCTCATAATTGATGGCAACTTTTCCCAGATTCAGAAGTGTGATGAATTGTTATTGGAATCTTTTCTCATTTCTTCAGTTTTTATGATACTTCTAACCAAATGCCTTTTTTTCTTTCCAGCAAATTATTTTTAAAGGAAGTGCTCATCTGAGGTTCCCGCAGTGGTGCAACTGTATCCCTATCAGCAGGATCTCTAGAGCTCTGGAATTCAGGTTCAACCCCAACCCAGCACAGTAGGGCTCCTGCATTGCACCTGCAGTGTGGGTCTCCACTGAAGCTGAGATCTGATCCCTGGCCCAGGAACTCCACATGTCAAGGGGTAGCCAAAAAACAAAACCAAAAAAGCACTCATTTAAATGCATTTTTCAGTGGTATAAACATTTTATCAGAATTGGAGCAAAAAGGCTATGGATGGTGCTCTAGACACACTTTATTTCATGTGTCCTGTCTTTTCCTGCTTTCATTGTCCTTAGAATGAATGGAAGCCCTGTGTTTGTTAAGAAGACAAAGATTAGTCATTAGTCACTAGTCTTTCCAGCCTGTCCTCTGTTTTTTCCCACTCTACCCACCACCTCAGGAAGTGGACTATTTCTGCTTACAATGGTATAACAAAGCCCCACAATTCCAACTTTTCATAACATTTTTACTCTGTTTTATCCTTACTACAATCCTGAGAGGTTAGGTGGGACCCAGGCTCATTAGCCCCAATTTACAGATGCAGAAACTGAGCCCCCAAGAGGGGAAAGGCTGAAGCCTTGTGACTGGAACCTGATAAAGCTACATCGGAACAGTCCAAGACTACAGACTCAAAGCCTCGAAAACCCCTGTTCAGCAGGGAAATAGGGTCAAAGGTCCAGGGCGTGTACACATACAACCCTCAAAAGGAATGTGGGGTTTTGTGGTTTGGGTTTTTCTTCCCCTTTCTATGCACGCTTCGCATGCCAGCAAAGGGTGTGCGTCTATGTAGTGGGGGATGGGAAGGGTGAGTCTCAGAATTGCATGCCATTGCTAAGCCATTTTATAAAGGAGGTCAAAGCATGGGACGTGTGATGAAGCTCACAAGTCCCTTCTGGTCTTCTGGTGTCTCATCAGAGCCCAGTTTCTGCAAGGGAACGACAGAATGAGACTCGACCTGACAGTGGGAACTGGGCTTTGGTTCCATGTGACATGACTCATTAAATGGTTTGTTGTGATCTCTATCTGTGCTTCAAATGCATAAAATACCCCTTTTGTGACAACAGACAGAGATGAACTCTGCTTCGTGGGCTCACAAAATAAAAGTTGAAAAGATAAAGTTTCTGCATGCCTGCAACATTGCATATACTGATGTGAAGTGTCCTTTGTGGAGGGAAAAAAGATTTTCTGGTCAAATGCTTTGAGCAAATGTCACATATTGCACACCCCTCTTGGAGATTTACAATGAAAATCAGTATATTTAAGGCTCCAAGAAGTTTCGCAAAGGTGAAGCCTATTGAGTCCTGTACCCTGGGGTTTACTTAGTGTCTCTAACTGCTAAACCCTTTCCTCAGGTGACATCCAAGATTTCTTGCCCAATAACAGTTCCAAGGAACCTAACTTTGCATAACACTTGCTGCTATAGAACATACATTTCTATTACATGTGCTTAAACATAAATTCCTCCATCAACTCCAAATTATGACTCTGAACAAGCTCATTGATTTTGGAACCTAAATATAGGTGAAATTCTATTACAACAAACCCCAAAAGGCTGCCTCAGTTCTTTCACATTTGTGCTATGCTCTTAAATGTATCAAATGTTCCCTGTTATAGGTCTACAATTTTCAGAAACAAGGTATTTTTGATCATGCAGCTATTTTTATTGTGCAAGAAATTTATTTTAATATACTTTCACCTGTATTGTACTTACTCGGTGACTCAGACTAGGTATCTCAATCTAATATTCATAAAATATCTTACTTTCAAAGTTTTCAGGATTCTATCATTAGTTTTTATTGAAGTTGTGTAGGTAATTTTCATGAAAATATGTAAGTGGATTTTCCCTTTGGGGTATTAAAACATATCTGAATGAAATATTTTTTTTATTTTAAGAATAACTGATGAGGAGTTCCCGTCGTGGCACAGTGGTTAATGAATTCAACTAGGAACCACGAGGTTGCGGGTTTGATCCCTGGCCTTGCTCAGTGGGTTAAGGATCTGGCGTTGCTGTGGCTGTGTATAGGCCAGCGGCTACAGCTCCAATTAGACCCCTAGCCTAGGAACTTCCACATGCCGCAGGTGCAGCCCTAAAAAGACCAATAAATAAATAAATAAATAAATAAATAAATAAATAAATAAATAAAATAACCGATGAGCCTTTTTAAATTTTTAGAAAATAGAGAAAGGCAGAAAAAAGCCCATTATCTATTCTCTCAGCTACAACTATGATTAACATTTTCATCTGTGCATATATAGTTTTTATATAGTTGAGATACTACATGGCAATATTATCTCTTATTTACTGATTTAACATTATAGCAAGAGCATTAGCATTTATCTTTATATTTGACAAATGTATAATCAAAGAAAACAATTTAAGGTGAGATTCTGCCTTCCAAGAGACATTGATGTTTCAATTATTTGGGGCCCAGGAGTAATTAAGAGGTTCCTTATAGAATACAGAGACGTACAGGGCTGATTAGACAATGACGCTGAATGGCAGTGAGGTAGCATCTTCCTCCCCATAGCTAAGTCCACTTGGGTCCCCCGGGAAGTTCCTCCAACCTCAGGTCCGAAGACCATCCCTTCGCTCATTCAGACTTAAGTAAAAGAACCAAGGTTAGGAGGGACAGGTGAATTCTCCCGTTATGTTATGGAGAAAATCAAGATAAATGACCTTCCCTCAACACCGAGTTTTGCTTTCCCCTTTCTCCCAGGTTGGTGGCAATATGAACAACATCAGCTAGAAGGTATGCTGTTACTTTACAGCTTAAACTCTTGGTAAATTAAATATTCTAATGTAGTTCTGGTGAGAGCCTTTTATAGATGAGGCAGTTGAAACTCAGGGGGCTCAGGTGATTTGGCCAAAACCGCTTTCAGCTGGTAAGTGATAGCTCCAGAGTCCCAGGCCTGGTCTCTGGGGTCCCCATCTCTGGCCCTCCCCCCTTTCTGTGCAGACCAGAACCCCTGCTTTGGGGCAGGCATAAAATGCCATATAAGACATCAAACCAAAGTACAGCTGTCCTTGGCTGCATGGAACTGGAAGATATTTCAATCCAACAGAACAGATGGGCTTATGACAAAATCCTTGTAATTCCTCAGTCAGCTTGTCTGAGCCCCAGTTCTGGCCCTCTGTTGCTGGGTGTTCATCTGTGTCTGACAGGAGCTACACATTCAGAATAAAAAGGACGCAGGGCCAGGAGGTATCTCTGGTTTTCATAATGGCTACAGGTGTTCTGCTCTGCCTCGCTGCTTCAATCTTTTTACGCTTTGCCAGACGACAAAGATGAGGGCAAAGACTGGCCTGCTTTTCTGAGGTTTTACACAGCAAGGAGGATTTGCTGTGGGGGAAGCTTTCGTTTGCCTGCCTGCATTTCCCCTGGGAAAGGAGGCCTCTCAAAACACAGCTCCAAAACTTTGAATGGGGTGGGGGTGGGGCAGTTCAGGCTCCAATCTGAGCAAAGAAAGGATAGAAAAAAATGAGAGCGAAGTTCAAAGAGCTTTGAAGCAGGCCACGTGCAAGACTAGGGCTGGAATTTGCTGGTGATGATCAGAGAATAGTGAGAAGTGAAACAAATTGTTTACATTTTACATTTGTTTCTTTAAAACAGATAAACTTCACCATGAAATGTATGGTGCTATTTGACATCATTACAAATAAATATAGTTTCCCAAATATGGGTCCGAAATAGAACTTTAAGGCTCCAAGAAATTTTTTCTTTTTTTTTTTCTTTCTCGTCTTTTTGCCTTTTTCTAGGGCTGCACCTGTGGCATATGGAGGTTCCCAGGCTAGTGGTCTAATCAGAGTTGTAGCCACCAGCCGACACCACAACCACAGCAACACCAGATCCTTAACCCACTGAGCAATGCCAGGGATCAAACCCTCAACCTCATGGTTCCTAGTTGGATTTGTGAACCACTGAGCCATGACGGGAACTCTTGAAACTTTCAATTTTTTATTCTAATCCTTCAAGACTTCCTGAAAGACTGGACTGGAAGATGTAATTTCCCAGTCTGGGTCTTAATTTTCTCATCTGTAAAATGAAAGATTTTGAACACACACAACTACTTAGGATCCTTCTAGTATAGTTTCTATTATTTTTACATAAATTCAACTTAAACACCATCAAATACTTATCCTAAGTCATTTCTCATTCCTGATTGTGACAGTGCATAAGATGCATGTTGCCTGCCCACAAGAAGCCACTGTTTGCTAGGAGGGGATGAGGCCAGTGGAGAGGCTTGTAATGCAAAGCAAAGCCTGGTATATGTGTAGTGAAAGAGATGCAGTGGGCCAAAAGAGTGATAGAAGGAGAGATTCTGTCTAGATAATAAGACAAGGAAAGATGCCATGGAGGAGATGGTATTTGACTGACCCTTGAAGGATAAGTGGGGATGAGGAGCAAAGAATTCTTTTTTTTTGTCTTTTTTTTTGCTGTTTCTTGGGCCGCTCCCACGGCATATGGAGGTTCCCAGGCTAGGGGTCCAATCGGAGCTGTAGCCACCGGCCTACACCAGAGCCACAGCAACATGGGATCCGAGACGCGTCTGCAACCTACACCACAGCTCACAGCAACGCCGGATCCTTAACCCACTGAGCAAGGGCAGGGACCGAACCCGCAACCTCATGGTTCCTAGTCGGATTCGTCAACCACTGCGCCACGACAGGAACTCCGGAGCAAAGAATTCTAGGCAGGGAAAGAGCATGAACACAGGCAAGGAAGCAAGAAAGAGCATGGCAACTCCACATTACTGTGAGATGCACGTGCCTAGGACAGAGGGCCTGAGCAGGGGAGTCGTGAGAAGGCCTTGAATCTGAAGGCAAGGGGTGTGCCGTTTGTTTGGTGGGTACCGGCTCAGGGTAGGGGACATTGAAGGCCTGAAGAAAGAGATGTAATGTCATCAGAATTGTACTTTAGGAATATCAGAATGGGCCTATTGGCACAATGGCCAGAGTTGAGATGAGAACCCATCCAGGCTGACTCCCAAACTTGGGTGTATAACTCTCCAAGAAGGCCGCAGAAACATTCTAGATGAGCTTCAAATTGACAGCTTCTCAGACTGTTTAGACACTAGTATCCTATCCAGAGGAATACACTGGGGGAAAATAACATGGCAAGAAAGGGTGGAGGAGTTCCCGTCGTGGCACAGTGGTTAACAAATCCGACTAGGAACCATGAGGTTGCGGGTTCGGTCCCTGCCCTTGCTCAGTGGGTTAACGATCCGGCGTTGCCGTGAGCTGTGGTGTAGGTTGCAGACGCGGCTCGGATCCTGCGTTGCTGTGGCTCTGGCGTAGGCTGGTGGCCACAGCTCCGATTAGACCCCTAGCCTGGAAACCTCCATATGCCGCAGGAGCGGCCAAAGAAATAGCAAAAAAGACAAAAAAAAAAAAAAAAAAGAAAGAAAGGGTGGAGATTCACTTGCTAATTCCAAGGTATAGAAAACTGAAAGTTGGCCTCTGCAAGACATGGCCCCATCCTAATCCCTGAAACCTGACTATTATCTTGTGTAGCAAAGGACTGAATATTCCCTTGCATGGCAAAAGAGGTGACTCAATTAAGAATCTTGAGAGGGAGATCTAGCCCTGGATTATTCAGACAACCCTACACACAATCACTTGTATCCTTACAAGATAGAGCAGAGGAGAAAGAAGCAATGGCGCCACAGAGATTAGAGTGATGTGGCTATAAATTAGGAAAGCATGAGGCTACGAGAAGCTGGAAGAGGCAAGACATGCATTCTCCAGAGAGCCCTGCAACCCTTCGATTACAGACTTCAGACCTCCAGAACTGTAAGAGAACAAAAGTCTGTGGTTTTAAGACACTAAGGCTTAGAACAAGGCTGTGGTCATTTGTTTCATCAGCTACAAGAAACTAATACATTCGGTCACCTTTTGTTAAATTTAATTCATTTGAATTGGTAAGACATACATAAGGGTCCTCATTTTGAAAGGGTAAAAGAGGAAATCTGCCTCCTTTCCACGCTCACCAGCCACCATTTTCTTCCCATTAAATGACCATTAAAATCTTGTGTGTATGTGTGTGTCACTAGAGATTTGCAAATTTCCCCAAAATAATCTGGAAGTTAGCATGTGCTCACGGGGCAATGAAAATAGACTTTATACTTGTAGACAGACAGACCTGGTTCATTCTTTTTTTTTTTTTTTTTGTCTTTTTGCTATTTCTTTGGGCCACTCCCGCGGCATATGGAGGTTCCCAGGCTAGGGGTCCAATCGGAGCTGTAGCCACCAGCCTACACCAGAGCCACAGCAACGCGGGATCCGAGCCACGTCTGCAACCTACACCACAGCTCACGGCAACGCTGGATCGTTGACCCACTGAGCAAGGGCAGGGACCGAACCCGCAACCTCATGGTTCCTAGTCGGATTCGTTAACCACTGGGCCACGACGGGAACTCCCACATTCCAAATTCTACCACGAACACAGAGAGCTCTCTGGACAAGCTCCCCAACCTAAACGGGCTTTGGCTTCCCTTAGTGGGAAGTGATGATGTTTCGTACCTCTAGGACTGCAGCGAGGATTAAATCAGATGACAAGGGTGAAGCTCACAGCAGAGACTGATATACAGCTGCCTAGAAAGATCCCATCTTGCAAACTACTGTCACTACCACTTGCATGGCCTGTTGGGGGCACTTCTCAGCTTAGCACTTCTCCACTTGGAATTTTGCTGACAAGCCAGAGAAGCATTCTTGTCACATTCCAGGGTTATTTCGGACTGTCTGTGGGTTCTTCTTTCAGTGTCGATGGAAAACCAAGGTTATATAACATCCATAAGCCAATTTTTTTCAAACCCATAAAGAAAAAGTAATGAGCATTAGGGAGAAACGGATGTGCCTGGGCTACAAAGACAGGATTCTGGGCCTTCATCTGCACTGTTTCTTCACCTGCAATGATTTTTCAGTACAAAAATTCCAAAGGCAACTATGCAATAGGGCCTTAAATATAACAGAAAAACACAGGACTTAGGGAATTCAAACTCACACTTTGGCCAAGACTCTGCCACTATGTGAGTCTCAGTTTTGTTTTTTTCGTAAACATTTTTTTTTTTTTTTCATTTTTGGCTGCCCTGCAGCATGTGGAGCTCCCAGGCTAGGGATAAGAGCCAAGCCGCAGTCGTGACCTAGGCCACAGCTGCAGCAATGCCAAATCCATGGTGCAGGGCTGGGAATCAAACCTGCATCCCAGCACTCCCAAGATGCTTCTGATCCCATTGTCCACAGCGGGAGCTCCAAATGTTTTTAACTGAAGTATGGCTGATTTACAACAATGTTGTGTTAGTTTCAGGTATGCATCAAGGGATTTAGTTTCAGATACACACACATACACACACACTCTCCCTCTCTCTTTTTCAGGCTCTTTTCCTTTATAGGTTATTGCAAAATACTGAGTATAGTTTCCTGTGCTACAGAGTAGGTCCTTGTGGGTTATCTAGTCTACATATACCAGTGTTAATCCTAACCTCCTAATTTATCCCTCCACCCCCCTCCCCTTTCCCCTTTGGTAACCATAAGTTTATTTTTACGTCTGTGGGTCTATTTCTGTTCCTTAAATAAGTTCATTTGCATCTTTTTTTTTTCTTAGATTCCACTTATAATGACATCATATGATATATTTGTCTTTCTCTGGCCCATTTCACCCAGCATAATAATTTCTAGGTCCATCCATGTTGCTGCAAATGGCAAATTTCTCCCTTTGATGGCTGAGCAATACTCCACTGTACATATACACAACATCTTCTCCATTGATGGACACCCAGGCTGCTTCCATGTCCTGACCACCATAAACATGCTGCAGTGAAGACTGGGGTGCATTCATCCCCCCAAATGATGGTTTTCTCCAGATGTATGCCCAGGAGTAGGATCGCAGGATCACACGGCAGCTCCCTTCCCAGTTTTTTAAGGAACCTCCACACTGCTCTCATTGGAAGACTTAGTTTTTAAAATCTGTGACATGGAATAATGTGCTTTTCCCTACCTCTCTCAGAGTTGTCAGCTGGGTTCCAAAGGAAGAGCTAGAGACCAATTTAAACATTACCTACTCCATCACTTATTTTACAAATGAGGAAACAGGGTCCCAGAAAAGGCAACTTACCTGCCCAAGATTACCCAACAAGTCAGCAGCTGAGCTGGGGCTGGAACTCAGCCTTCAAGAGATACCCCTTTTCTCTTTAGAAGGCTGATGAGACATATGTGATAAACCACAATAAAGCAGGCGAATGTCATTTGAGGTCACTGGTCTTGATGATGGCTAGACTTAGGTCCCCCGCTTTCTTTTTCTAAAGTTCTATCCACAATGGATACAAGCCCTGATCCTCTGCCTCTGAAGGAAGGGCATGGGGTATGTGAATTACCCTGCAACTATGGGCCTCTGATCCTAATCCCCACCAGCCGGCTGCTCCTGACAGCAGTGACGTCTCCCACCCCTGTGTGCCCTTTGATCAGGTATGCGGGGAATGAGCCTGTGCATGAGCCACTTGACCTTCTGCAGGGAGACATGGTGAAGGGGACAGGGCATGGGGAACCTTTTAGTGGCAAATGATTCTCCCCTGGCTTGGGTAAACATCCCTTAAATCAACACATAACTCTCAAATATTTGTCTCCCTGAGTTGGACTTTATTCTTTCTAAATTGTATGAAACTGGAAAACAACGTGGGAGGTTTCTAATAAATGTCTACCACCCTCCAAAATGAAATGTCTTCTTTCTTTCTACCTATCATTAAAAAAATACAACTACAAAATATACTATCTGGAGAAACAAGGCTATTTACATGGTGGTGGGACAGGGGAAGTGCTATCTGAATTAGCAGGAAGAGGCAGAAAGGAGGTTTGGCCACCTTGCCCTACAACAACTAGGGATATCCAACACTTTGTGTCCCTTCTCTCACATCTAGAGGCACCAGGAATGGATAGATATATAGACAGACAGACAGATGACAGACAGGTCAATAGATAGATAGATAAATATGATAGATAGACAAGACAGACAGATAAACACAGTAGAGTTTAAAAGAATCAATCAGTTTTCACTTGAAACAAATTAAATGGTCTAGAATCAACTATAACAGAGACCTTGGAACTACCAGTGTGTCTAATACTTCCATTTGTTTTCATGTTACTAAGTAGCATCCTTTCATTTCAGCTTAAAGAGCTCCTGCCAGCATGATGATTCTTATTCCTACCAAGCTTAACCATGATGGTTGCAAAAAGCTAATCTTCCAACCTTAGCACTCCTTCACATTTACTGGTTAGCATTTTACTGAAAGCAAGAGCCCTTTCCTCTCCTCTATGTATTCACCCACTTATTATTGATCTATTTATTATCAGTACAGATTCATAGATTCCCATTTTTTCAATGGTTTACTATTCCATATTTTCTTAATTATTTTGATGCTCAAATTATCCCATATTTGGCTAGTTGGAGCCTATTCAAGATAATTCCCATGTCTTTTTGACTTGCCCCCAATTTTTTTTTTTTCTTTTAGCACTGACTTACTATCCAGCACAACAAGATACCAAGTTCATCTTGTGAAAGAAAAGCATAAAGATTGGGGTTGGGGGGGAGTGGCATTTACAGATCAATAAAGATGACTGTACATTGTCAAATTACAGATGTTAACCAAGGATAATCATTCTAACTAACACTAACACAAGAAAAATGAGTATGCAGAGAAAAAAAAAAAGGACTAGAAGAAAATGCTAGAAAACTAGAAGAAACTGTTGGGATTATGAGAATTTTTTTCATATTGCTTTTTTCTATATATTCCAGATTTTATGTGGTGAGAATGTATTATGTTTATAATGGAAAGTTTTATGTAAAAGGTTTTTTCTTCTTAAGAATAATGGAGTGAGGAGTTCCCGTCGTGGCGCAGTGGTTAATGAATCCAACTAGGAACCATGAGGTTGCGGGTTCGGTCCCTGCCCTTGCTCAGTGGGTTAAGGATCTGGTGTTGCCGTGAGCTGTGGTGTAGGTCGCAGACGCGGCTCGGATCCCGCGTTGCTGTGGCTCTGGTGTAGGCTGGTGGCTACAGCTCCGATTGGACCCCTAGCCTGGGAACCTCCATATGCCGCGAGAGCAGCCCTAGAAACGGCAAAAAAAAAAAAAAAAAAAAAAAAAAGAACAATGGAGTGAGAGTTCCTGTCATGGCTCAGGGGAAACGAATCCCACTAGCATCCATGAGGATGCAGGTTCAATCCCTGGTCTCACTTAGTGGGTGAGGGATCTGGCATTGCTGTGGGCTGTGGTATGTAAGTCTCAGATGCAGCTCAGATCCTGCATTGCTATGGCTCTGGCATAGGCTGGCAGCTGTAGTTCTGATTCCTTAGCCTGGGAATTTCCATATGCCTTGGGTGCGGCTCTAAAGAGAAAATAATAATAATAATAATGCAGTGGGCCAGCTTTGAGAATATTACACGAGAATTTATGTTAACAAACGCTATTAAAAATCACTGAAAACAGTTTACCATCGTCAACTGAGCTGTCAAAACAAAGCCCTGTGCCACACACTGGCATTAAACCAGGTCTTAGAAAACTTGGGCTTCTAGACCTGGTTCTGCCATGTACACCTGGGTGACTTTAGGGAAATCAGTTAATCAATTTGGGCTTCAATATCTTTCTTTCCTTCTTTCTTCTTTCCTTTCTTTCTCTCTTTTTCTTTTTAATGGCTGCACCAGAGGCATATGGGCCAGGGAATCCGAGCCCAAGCTGTGACTTATGTCATAATGCCGGATCCTTCAACCCACTGCACTGGGCTGAGGCTCAAACCTACACCTCCATGGTGACCCGAGCCACTGCAGTCAGATTTTTAACCCACTGTGTCACAGTGCAAACTCCTGGGGCTCAACTTCTTCATCTGGAAAAGGAGATAATTTCTTCCTATATCAGCAGTGTAATGAGGCTCAAATGAAACCATGCATATAAAACCTCTTTTAAGATGTTACAAAGGCATTTTTTTTCAAGAGCTTAACAAATATTTGCTTATTGTTTTATGCACAGGCTAAATTTTTAGCAGATTCTTTTTTTCTGGTATTTTTTTCTTCTGGTTTTATTGCGATATAATTGACATACAGCCCTATGCAAGTTTAAGGTATACAGCATGATGACTTGACTTACATATATCTTGAAATGATTATCACAATAAGTTCCGTGACGATTTATCATCTCATGTAGATATAAAATAAAAGAAAAAAATTTTTTTCCTTGTGATGAGAACTCTTAGGATCTACTCAACTTTAATATGTAACACAGAGCAGTATTAATTATATTAATACGTGGAATATTATATCCCCAGTACTTACTTATAACTGGAAGTCTAAACCTTTTGACTGCCTTCATTGAATTCCCCCTCCCTTAACGCCCCTAGCAGATTCCTTTTTTAAGTTAGTGGCAGAAAAGCCCTCTAGGATTCTCTGTGAGCCTATTTGGGGTCTGTCGTATAGCCAAGGCAGCAGCTTCCTGGCTGCCTCTTAAAGCAGGCTCCCTGGAAACAAACTTGGGAGGAGGAGTCACTGTGCAAGTGATTTAAGAGGAAGTGCTCCCAGGCAAACTGGTAAGGAAGAGGGAAAGCAGGATCAGAAAGGAAAGAAGGCCCAGCAAAGGTACATTATGGAACAAGTCACCTGGAGGATACTTTTGGCTCGCCTCTCAAGGGAAGTCTCATGAAAGTCACACCCAGGGCTGTCCTGGTCAGAGGCAAGGGAGCCAGAGTATTTACACCTCAGTACCCAAGGCCACCAGAAGAGGGATGGGGTGGGCAATCTTCTAGGCACTTTCAGGTCTCCTAGGTGTAGGCAGAACAGAGGGGTCAAGTGACTCGCCCAGGGTCACACAGATGGCAGTCAACACTCCAGCCTTGGGAGTTCCTGCTGTGGCAGAATGGGATCGGTGGCATCTCTGCAAGGCCAGGACACAGATCCCCAGCCCAGCACACTGGGTAAAGGATACAGCTGTAGGTCACAACTGTGGCTCATATCCAATCTCTGGCCCAGGAACTCCATATGCTGTGGCCAAAAAAAAAAAAAAAAGATTCCAGTCTTGCTCTATGGAAGAAGTCCCTCTGGTCTATCCACAACCCATGCACCTTTTTCTCTGCTGTGTTCACACTACACTGGGACTAACACCTTTTCTATGGAGGGTCACCCATGGGGAATCCTTTACGTGCCATAGACCTCACAGACCACCCTGCCTTCAGAAATCTCAAAGTCCCCAAGATGGCATTGGCATCTCTTTCCCCAGAGTTACCTCTCTTCTTGAATTTATGCAACACAGGCACCATTCAGGATGGACTGAATCATGACTTTATGAATTCCAAAAAGAGACGCCTAGGTCTCAGATTCAGGGTGGCCTGTCTCTTGGTTGCAAAGACATTATTAGTGATTTGGGAAGAATCAGTTAGATAAACAGGTACCATCCCAAACAAAAGACCTCATGAGCTCACCGGCTTGGTTCTCCCTTATTGTACTTAAGGGCAATTTCTCCACATCCTGCATTTTGAACATGAGCGAACATGTGAAGGGGCAGACACATGGAGCTCAAGTCACGCAGACCTTGCATCTCACTGGGGAGCACTGGGGCAGAGTCCCAGCTCCGCACCACACACTAGCTGAGGGAGCTTGAGTAATACATAGAATCTTGTCAGATCTGAGCATCCTTGTAAACTTTATGTTTATAAAGTAGTTAAAGCTACACCTACTCCATAAGGGTACCATGAGGATCTATGATGTATCTAGAAGACTTCATAAAGTATCAAGTTCAATGCACAGGTAAAGATACTATTATCCACATTTGTCCTACTGGCATGATTTTTACAAAACCAAATCCTCTTTCTTGGGATCACTTATCCAACATCCTCAGACACCCAGATGCCAGCCGAGAGTTAGGATAGAAACTTGTAGGGCCTCTGGGCAGTGGTAGCAGATGACATGCACCCTCTTTCAGTGAAGCAATCAGGCTCCAACACCCAGTGTATTTTCTTCTGGGCAGTTTTAACAAGCTTCGTTATTGTGTCTGGTTTTTCAGAATAGAAGCAAACAAAGACTCAAGAAGTTGGCCTACTGACCCTAGCAAAAAGCAATATTTAACAGCCTGACAGGAGAAAAGTCTAAAAGAGTCTAATGACAGCTGCATTCACTCAGAATCATAGTCTAGATTGAAAGTCTACACATTCCAGAACTCCTGGTGTTGGTAATGACTCAAGACTAAGAATCGGCATCCTTTGTGATCTGTGATCTGTTCTCTCTATTTAAGAGTGTGGGATTTTATAATAACTATAAATGGACTGTAACCTTTAAAATTTGTAGAGATAAAAATTTTTAAAAGACCAAAAAAAAAAAAAAAAGAAGAGTGCAGGGACAACTAACTAGTAGAAAAGTTGACAGGAAAATATCCAATAGCACCAGGAATTAAAGCATTAAACAATAATAAAGCTTATCATATTTAAATTAGCATGTGTTTTCTGAAATGAAAACACTCAGTGCTGGTGATGATGAGATAAAACTAGTTCTAGAAAATCAAAATGATATGTTTCAAAGGACATGTAAAGTTAATTTTAACTAAATAAAATATGACATTCTGCATTCACTAACACTGAAAAACTTGGGATATGGAAAATTTCTTATGACATTACATGGGAAACCAGGAGACTCTAAAGAACATGTCTGGACCAAGTACAATAGCCCAAAAATATATGCTTAAGAAAAAGAGACCAGGAGTTCCCGGCATGGCGCAGTGGAAATGAATCCAACTAGGAACCATGAGGTTGTAGGTTCGATCCCTGGCCTCGCTCAGTGGGTTAAGGATTGGGCATTGCCGTGAGCTGTGGTGTAGATCACAGACGCGGCTCGGACCCCGCATTGCTGTGGCTCTGGCGTAGCGCAGTGGCTACAGCTCCGATTCGACCCCTAGCCTGGGAACCTCCATATGCCACCGGTGTGGCCCTAAAAAGACAAAAAAAGAAAAAGAGGCCAGAATATCACTGTACTTATCTTCTTTCCTCCTTCCTTAGCACTTTACAGACAGGGAAATTGAGGCCAGTGGATGCCGTACTGTTCGGAACCTGTCCTTACAGTTTCCATGTAGCCTGCAGGGGAACCTGGAGGACAGAGAAGACATATGAGGCTGGGGTGGAGAGGGCTAGCTCAACACATGGCTTTAGCTCATGACAGGCCTTGAGGGACAGAGGCTGATTAGACCTGGTGCCAGCCCTTATGGAACACATGGGAGAGATGGCCTCAGTCTGAATGAATCAGGGAGGACATCAAGGAGGAAGTGGCATCTGTACCTTGAAACAGAGTGAGAACACATGGCATGCCATGTGTGTGCCAGCTTGTGAGAGCTGACTGCTAAATTTCCAGGAATCTCACATGTCAGTGCTTAGATATAGCCATTATTAAAAGTAAATTATAACAACTTACAATTTCATAAATAATATTTGAAAGGAAGGTAATATTCAAAACTCACCCGAATTATTTTACTTTATTTTACTCTGATCTATGCCCTTGAGGCTGATCTCATCCACTGTATGGTGGGAACATGATGTAATGGTCTGCATCCTTGCATCTCTTCCCAACTCCATGCTGACAGTGACAGCATGTCAGTAGCTTGAAACTGGCAGTGGTGGGAGTATTTACACCATGGAAACCAGGTGTAAATCAGCACTTGGTTTAATGCTTTGCTGATGGTCTGGAGTTTAGATGCTGGACTTTAAACAGTGATGGAAAAAATGTTAATAATGCAGATTAAATTTAAAAGTCTGTCACATCTGCGGTTTTCTAAAATATGAAAAACACCAAAATATGAGGAAATACTTCTAGTACTCGAAAACTATTATCTGATTCAGCAAAAAAGCTGTCTTTGTCACTGATGAATGTGTGAAGTTCTATCACATGTCTTCATTATTTCATTTTTGCCTTACTCATTAAGGTAAATGAAAATATCAGCCAACATTTATGAACGAACTTCACTGGGTGACATGAGGGACTTCTTGGCTGAATCCTATGGTGACCAAGCATTTGTTCCTAGTTTGATTTTGTAATGCTATTATTGTTGATAGATGGATTTCATAAAGAACAGCAGCACTGAAGTTAAAGGTGGATGGAATTTACAATAAAGAGTATTTCGTATTATTATTTGTAAATTGTATACCACACATTTTATATATCAGGAAAATGTATAGTAAACATATATACAAGTATATATGCATACGCCTTTTTTTAGGCAAGCCTTAGTTAATCACATGGACTCAGGAAGAGACAGGGCAGGCTTGGGTAGAGTAGTGTGGGCAGTAGGGATTGTCACATTTGGTTCTGTAGCAGAGTGACACTGCAGGAGATGAGGTGACTGCTACCTCTCTGCAGGGGACCAACATCCTCACTGCCCTAGATTCCCCTGGCCCAGAGCCCTGGCCCAAACAGTTTTCAGGAGGAAGGAGGAGGCCCTGGGTGGGGCGGCTCCTGCCCTCCCAGAGAGTGAGCCTGGCTGGAGGGATGCTAAGCCCAACCACCCCAGGAGGAAATGCCTTGGGGCCGTTGGAGAGGAGGACCCTGCACATTCAAAGCAGGCACTAGCCAGGACTAGGACGGCCCGGAGATCTCCTCACATAGGACCAGCCCTCTTGAGGTCAAAGAGGAAACAGATGCAAGTAGGGGAAGTTAGGGCGAGGATGCAGGGTTCTGACTGGCTGAACTATCTCCAGGGGACCCTGGACACCCAGCCTGGACCTGTGCTTCTGCCCTTCAGGGACACACACCACAGCCTCTAACTGAATTGTTTTTCTGCCTCATCCTGCCATTATTTTGTTTTTGTTTGGGGAGGGAGTATAAAGGGAACTTCATTTAATGCAAATCAAAGCTTGAATTTTGTGCTTTTTTCATAACTGAAGTATAAGTGGCATACAATATTACATTAGTTCCAGATGTTCTACATAGTGGTTGAACAATTATATATATTACAAATAGGCTGTCATGAGAAGTCTAGTAATCATGTGGTACCATCCAGAGTAATTACAATATTACTGACTATATTCCCTATGTTGAATAGTATATCCCCATGACTTATTTTTCATTTTTTAATTTTTTTGTCTTGTCTTTTTGCCTTTTCTAGGACAGCACCCACAGCATACAGAGGTTCCCAGGCTAGCAGTCTAATGGGAGCTTGCATATGAATGCAAGCCTGGCAAGTTACAGATGGGCATGTGGAGGGTCAGGGACTTGGGCAAACACTCCCAGTGGCCCTAAACTATGGCCGCCCTGCCTCTCCATCTATTTTGGAGTTTATTTTTTAGGGAAAGCTGGATCAATACAGTGTCACTAAAGAGCCCAGCAAGAGCTTAGTATGAACTTGTAGGCAGAAAGCAAATCAAATACGTTAAGCAAACTGAGATTCATAAAGCCTTTTGTATGCCTATCTAAGCTAATATTTCACAAAGAGGGGGAACACCCCCTTCCCCTGCCCCTGGCAGACTACATATGATTTTTGTTAATAAGTGGCGTTTACAAAGCATTTTGGCCTCAAAATCATATCCACATGGAGGTTCAAATGCAAGAACATCTTAAACAGCATTTTGCTCTTTTCAGGGCCAAGCTTGGTGTGTGGGTCCTCAGAGTCAGGAGGCCTGTGTTCTAGGCCATCTGTGCCCGATCTACTCTGTGTCTCTTTCTGGGCCTTGCAGCTCTGTCTGTGAAACGTAAGCATTAGGCTAATTGCCTCTTGGGGCTCCTTTAGATCCAGAGGTCTGCCATCTTTTTTTGGATACTTGTAACAACCCCGGAAGGTAGACATGGTCAAGCCCATTATCCAGATGGAGAGTTGAGACTCAGAGGTCAGCAGGGTCACAGGCTAAGCCAGACCAGACCAGACCCAGAGTCCCAGACCTTTCCCAAGTATTCCTTCTAGAAAGCCACGTGTATACACGTGTATGTATACACGTGTGTATATCAGGATGCACGTTTCCACATGTGCCCCAGAGCTGCCCTGCAGTTGTTCCTGGATGCTGTGTGTGCAGACTCAAGGGCTGGGCCAGGCCTGTTCCAGGCAGTTCCACCCTGTGGGAGTTGGGGAAGAGGAGGGGAAGGGAGGAGGAGGGAGGGAGCTACACCTACATTTTTGTGCTGCCCACTGATTTCAGCTGCTGTAGCACAGGCTCCTGACTGCTGTGTACTTAGCTAAGACTGAGTGACTCTACCCACACATGGGCAGTGAGTCGGAACGCTCCCCTCCAAGCTTCACAATGGTGAGTTCTTCTCATAGCTGGGATCCAGGACTGCGGGAGCATCCATGGCCCTTCTCACACAGGCACGCAGAGACAAATGCACACACGCATACACACACACACACACACACACACACATAAACATATATGCACATGGCAAATATTCTCCCCCTCTCTTGGCCCCAGTTTCCTCATCAGTAAAATGAGAGACAACTTCCTTTGCCTTGCCAGCGGATCCTTTGAGTTCAGAGACATTGCAATTAGCTTGCCAACTGAAAGAACTGGGAAAGCCCCTTCCAAGATCATTTCATCCCATCTGCCCACGTTACTGACAGAGAATGGGACTTTTTTCCTTTTTTTTGCTTTTTAGGGCTGCACCTGCAGCACATGGAGGTTCCCCGGCTAGGAGTCGAATCAAATTGGAGCTGTAGCCACCAGCCTATGCCACAGCCACAGGAACGTGGGATCCAAGCTGTGTCTGCCATCTACACCACAGCTCACAGTAATGCTGGATCCTTAATCCACTGAGCGAGGCCAGGGATTGAACCTGCATCCTCATGGATCCCAGTTGGGTTTCGTTAACTGCTGAGCCACGAAGAGAACTCCTTTTCCTTTTTCTTAAATAACAAAAGAAGCCAAACAGGCTGCCTTTAAAAGAGACTAGATAAATTTACACTAGTTTTATCTCAATACAAAATTGGCAATTTCCACCTTAGAATCACACTCTCTGGTGTGCTCTTCTCCTGCCAAATCCAGAATGGTTTGATTGCAGAGAATACAGTGGTTCATAATTCAAAAGGAAGGTGATACAGTAAGGTGGTTAACTCCAGAATGGACTCTGGAATCAGACTGCCTGGCTCCTAATCTCAGCTCTGCCACTCACTAGTTGTGTCATGTTGCCTCAGACATGTTATTTAACTGCCCTGTGGCTCAGACTGCCCATCTGTCCACTGGGGTGACTGCAGCACCTACTTCGCTGGGTCGTTATGAGTATCTGCACATTCAAAATTGCTCAATTAGAGTGGCTATTTTTTTTCCTGGAAGCAGACCAGGCAGTGATGGACATATTCAAGGTCACTCAGAGATTCATCACCAGAGCCAAGGTTAGCCCTGAGCTCTCCTGTGTTCCCTCCAATTTACACTGACTTTGAGGAACCCTCTGTTTTTAGAGGGAAAGGCAGCTATTCTGCCCCAACCCCCTGATCACAGCTTTGTCTAAGGTCCCAGGGGAGGTTTTAATGAGGGAAACTCAAGCTCTCACTGGTTTTTATGTTGTTGTTGTCTTTGGTCTTTTTAGTGCTGCACCCGTGGCATGTGGAGGTTTCCAGGCTAGGGGTCAAATCGGAGCTACAGCTGCTGGCCTACGCCACAGCCACAGCAACGCCAGATCTGAGCCACGTCTGCAACGTACACCACAGCTTGCGGCAATGCCAGATCTTAACCCACTGAGCGAGGCCAGGGATAGAACCTGAGTCCTCATGGATCCTAGTCAGATTTGTTTCCTCTGCACCACGGCAGGAACTCCAAGCTCTCACTGGTTAAAGGCCACAAGATGGGGCTTTCTGCACCACTCTCTACTGGTGATACCATTATCTGTGCCTGGACGCAAGTATTTTGTGGCAGAGGGTTTGAATCCCTGAGGGCTGTAAAGACCCAGAAATTTATTAGAAAAAGAATAAATTAAATGAAGAATTGAGTTCCAGTTTCTGCTCTGCCCTGACAGACTGGGTGACCTAGGTAAGTCACTTTTTCTAAGACTTGGGAGAGAACACTGGTTGCAGTTCTTAAGACTAGCATTTGATAGAAATTTCTCACATTCCCAAGCATTTGCTCAGCCTCATGAACGTGTGAGGAGAAATCAAAAATTGGAGACTGACTGTAACCTGCCAAGTGGCTGACAGCCATCCTAAGACTTCATTATTGAAAAGTTACTTATGGAGCTCCCATCGTGGCGCAGAGAAAACAAATCCAAGTAGGAACCATGAGGTTGCAGGTTCGATCCCTGGCCTCGCTCAGTGGGTTAAGGGTCTGGCGTTGCCATGAGCTGTGGTGTAGGTCACAGACATGGCTTGGATCTGGTGTTGCTATGGCTGTGGCATAGGCCAGCAGAAATAGCTCTGATTAGACCCCTAGCCTGGGGACCTCCATATGCCCTGGGTGCGGCCCTAAAAGGACAAAAAAAAAAAAAAAGAATAGCTACTTATGAGGATAATTTTATTTGCAGTTTAAACACAACACAGGAAGCCAAGACACAAAAGTCAAGTCATGGAAGCTGTCTTCTCTTAAGGCAGCTGCCCAGAGAGTGAGAAACAGAGAAGCTTCAGGGTGTACGCTGTGAATGAGCATTATGCCAAAAGGGCTAAGCACACGGCTTTTCATGTTAGCCAGATGTGGGTTTGAATCCCTGCTTGGCCACTTATAGTTGCTTGACCTTAGGTAAGTTCCTCAGCCTGCTGTGGCTCAACTTCCTCATCTGTAAAATGGGCACGATATTCATGGCCCACGTGGTTGTGTGCAGGATTATGTAAGGAGATGTGGAAGAAAGTTCCTGGCACATAGTAGGCTCAATAAATGAAGATGTTGGTCTCATTTCAGATTCCCCTGCCTTGGGCTGACAGAAATACAACTCAAGTAAAGGAGTTTTATTTTTGAACAAAGAAGGCTTCAGTAAAGAAAGCATTTTATAGTTTTAAATAGCCAAGAATGGAAGAGGGAGCTGGCCTCAGGGAGGTCTAGGACCAGGGACTCAGACATCATGACACTTTCTTCTCAGCTTTTCCTCTTTAAATGTTGGCTTCATTCTGTCCTGCCACACAGACAGGCTTCTCCATGGGTAAGGACACAGCTTCCAACAGCTCTAGGTTCACACCTCTATCATTATCAGGAGAGGATTCTCTCCCTCCAGCTAAAAGGAATCCCAAAGAGTCTAATTTGCCTGGTTTGGGTCACATGATCATCCTCGGACCAATCACAGTAGCCAGGCGGTTGGCATCCTCCGATTGGCTCCACCTAAGTCATTTGTCTAGAGCCTCAAGGGATGTGTTCCTAGAAGAAACAGAGGAAGGGGATGCTGTGCAATTTTCCCCTTAGAGAGTCCAATAGGTGGGTGGAGTCAGGGAATAGTTCTCTGCAGCAGGTACTGGGAATGGCACAAAGCCACTTCTTACAAGTGCTACATCCTCTTAGTGTGTCTTTGGTGCCATGTTTATCCTAAAATGTACTCTTTGTAGAAACAGCTCAACTTAATACAGCTTAATGCAGCCCAAATCCACCATCTTCAGCTGCTATTTGCAGAGCTTATGCAGGCACGATGGAGCCCAGGCATGATGACGGTCTCCCTGGAAGGCCCAGAGTGAATTTTTCCCTGCCTCCACACATCACCTCCAGATACAGTGGGACCCTGGCTTCTGGTTCCTCTACTGACCCCAGGCTGCAGATCTCAAGGAGATTTGGGGTTCTATAGTTAAAGTGAAAAATAAGAGTGCTAGTAGGGACTTCAGTCCCTTCCTACAGGTGGGGAAGACTGAAGCCACAAAAGGGCAAGAGGCCTGCCAACCCAAACACATAGAACTCCTTTGGGAACTGTGTTATTATTGAGCAGCCTCAACCCATCGATATGGTAGGTCCTCAACCGACTATTCCTGGCCTCTTGATTCCCAGGCCTATATCATTCTGCTTCCTCTTGAGTCTAAACATATTAATTTCTAGATCTAAATCTCTTTCCCATTCTAAGGGGGATGGGATGGGTAGGAAAGGTATGTGGGTGCCAAGACAATCAAAATGCTCACCATTCTAGCTGGAGGGACTGAGGACTGGCACGTGGTCTTAGGAGCAGGTAGATGGGGAGGAACAGGTGGGAGTGAGGTGATATATACTCCTCACCTTTCCACAATTTATGGCTTGGTCCTGAGTGATAGGCAAGGCAGTGGTTCTGTCCCATCTGCTGGATGACAGGACTGACGCTCCAAGAGGGCAAGTGGTTTGCTCAGCCTTCTTCCCCTTCTCCTCATCTGGCAAACTATGGAGGTTTTAGACCCCTTCTCAGTGTGTTTCAGTTTCTGGCTCACCAGCTCTCTGTGGCAGACGCTCTGGTGCCTCGCCCACATGCCCTCAGCCCCTGCTGCTCTGCCGGGGGGCTCTCCTGGCTGAACAATCCCCACACAGGCCAGACGTGCTGGGTAATTTACAGCTCCCTCCCTGGCTGACACAGTTGGGGGATACATACCCCAGCTACCTCGCCCCTCAGGTAGGTCAACATCGAGACTGTATAGACTGGTACCCAGAACCCTGAGCACGATCAAGGTCCAGTTGCTCACAGGGGCTCCTTGCTTGATTAATGTGCCACACACTGTGTTCTTTCCCTTCCCTGCTTTACTTCCAGGCTCCCTGGCAGCATTTCTTGGGACCCCCTCCCAAATAAACGACTTGCACTCGAATCTTGTCTTAGACTTCCCTTCTAGGGTAACCCAAACTAAAAGAATCACCTTCTTTTTTTTAAAAAAAGAGGGTTGGACCCATTGGCTAAATAATTACAAATGCAGCCTACAAAAAGTATATTCAGAGTTCCCGTCGTGGAGCAGTTGTTAACGAATCCGACTGGGAACCATGAGGTTGCGGGTTCAATCCCTGGCCTTGCTCAGTGGGTTAAGGATCCGGCGTTGCCGTGAGCTGTGGTGTAGGTCGCAGACGTGGCTCGGATCCTGCATTGCTGTGGCTCTGGTGTAGACCAGTGGCTACAGCTCCAATTAGACCCCTAGCCTGGGAACTCCATATGCCGTGGGAGCAGCCCTAGAAAAGGTAAAAAGACAAAAAAAAAAGTATATTCAAGTCCGGTCTAGAATGCCATAGTGTCTTCTTACCACTTGCCTGCCCCTCTCCTGGCCCCACCCTCACCAGTCCTGCAAGTTTCTCCACCACCCATTAAGGAGGTCATTACGTGTGAGGGTGTCACAGGTCATGCTATCGAGCATCAGCACCATGCAGGGCTGACTCCATCCCTGAGCCCTGGATGACAGCTTCCCATGGCTCTGACAAGATGTCAGCTGGCTTATGCCCTGCCTCCTCAGCCTTTAGGTCACCCTGTTGCTGGACTGGCCTTCCCCCCAGAATGACCGATGCCTGGGCCTGAGGACTAGCATCGCAGAGTGAGTCACAGAGGAGACAGCCACAGGGACTGGACTCCTCTTCGAACCCTCCCATTGTAGGGGGGAGGGGATGACACCTGGGGGAACAAGGTCTGTCCGAGGTCACACAGCGCATCAGGAGTGGAATAGGATATGAAACCAGGCTTTTTCCCTTTTATTTCTAGCTTGATGTATTTGCTTTTCATTATCAGACTGTAGGGAGAGAGGAGACGGGAGCATAGCAGCAGAGCAGGAACACCAGATTCAAGGCTAGGGGGACCCTGGCTTAAAACCTGCTTTGCTGACTGTTGGCTGTGCGACCTTAAGCAAGTTACTCAGTTTCCTGTGCCTCACTTTCCACAACTATAAAGTCAAGGTTCTATTACCCATCCAACAGCGTTGTTGGGAAGCTCAGCAGAGATAATCGAGGTGGAAGGCACCTGGTGATAAGAGATGCTCAGTAAACATCGGGTGACTCTGAGTCTAAAAGGAGAATCCTTCCATCGTCCAGGCTCCCATGTAGGTTAAACTCCACAGAGTTTAAACAGAAGTGTCCTCACCATCTGCATCATGACTTCTAGAAAGTCTATAGCATGGTCTAGTGCAGAATTTCCAGATGCTACTTTCCAGAATGCCACTTACATGTGAGAAAGGGTGCCATATGAGAAAAAGATTGCACTGCCAAGTACGTTTAGAAAGGGCGGCATTAATGTCAACCAAGTTCACATGCTGCAGGACTCGTCATGGTCTCTGCTTCTTGATCTGCTCTTTGCATGTGCAGCATCTCCCAGCACATCTGACCATCTAACTCTTGGTCAGGACCATTAAATGTCTCCCAGGAGTTAGGATACTCTAGGAATCAGCCTGAGAAATAGCTGCTGTCCCCTGGAAAGGCCAACAGACTGAAGTCAGTGACTGCCACTTACTGGTGTGACTTTAAACATGTCCCTGACCCATACAGGCCTCAGTTTATCCATCTGTGAAAAGAGTGGGGGAAGTGGAATCCCTAAGGCTGCTTCTAGTTCTGATGTGCTGAGATCTTGAAGCTCTTCTCCTCCACCATTAACTCCCTGCCTGTAATCCTCCAAGGCACCCCCAACTCCAGCCAAGGACAGTGCTGGGCAAAGGGCAGAGAGTTCCAAGAGGGCACCAAGCAGCCCCATGGCTGGTCTCACATCTTACTCTTGAAAGGTAGGCGGAACTGCGCCAGGCAGGGCCCCACCAGCCTCCTGCCTGGAGAGAAGACAGGAGAGCTGCCCTCCTCCCCTCCTTCCTCCTTTGCTTCCCTGCAGGGCTAGTCAGCTGCTGGGGGATTAAAAGTGGGCCCCGTGCCCATTCAAGCCATTCAGCAAGACAGGAAGCCAAGCGCGCTCCTGCCCGCCCGCCTCTGCTGGGCAGGTCTGCAGGATTATGCACATTATAATGGGGACCTGCACAAAGGGAGGCCAAGCCCATCAGGAAAGGCTGAGTCCAGGCGGAATGCACCGCGGGATGGCTGGGGCAGGCTGCTGGGCTGCAGAGCTCATCTGCCCCTCCACCAAGCCACAGGCTGCACCCTCGTGGTGCCCAGAGCTGCCCTTTACTTGCTCCATGAGTGGTTTGGGGCTCCCAGGGGCATGATGGGTGCCTACACTTACAGTGCCTTCCAAGACAAAGACTCTGCATCCACAGATGAAGTTTCAGCCTGTGTACAAGAGTCTTTTCTGAACACAATGCAGAGATCTGCACAAAGGGCAGGCAGGCGGCAGGCAGGCAGGCAGGCGGGTGAGGACAAGTCCACCTCCCTGAGCCAGAGGCTCCTGAAGGAAAGGAGACTCATTTCTCCACCTTCTTACAGCCACGATCTAATCCCTAACCTGGACAAGCTGGATCTGGCTTTGAAGCCAATTTGAAGACCGAGATGTCCCTGTCAGTTCCCAAGGGCTGATGGGCCAGATCTGACTAGATAGCCAGGTGCCACATAGGTCAGTTCCGCCCGGTCACTTGAAGATCTGGGCATTTACCATCTGGGACCCTGTGGGGATGTGTGCTCCAGCTGGTGTGGGAGCCCCAAATGTCACTCCTGCCTAAATCGGACACATCTGTGTACACCTGTGCTATTACTGACGGTGCTTTTCCTTTTGTCAACTTTTTAAATTGAAATAATTTTTTACTCTTTTGCTAAGCAATAATACCTGTGAAACCATGGATCTTACATGCTAGAAGTTCCTAATACAATAAAAATAATTTCCCAACCATAAAAAAAAAAAGGTATGTCCTTAGACTACTTAAATCAGCTTGGGAAATTCTCAGTGATGAGAGACGTAGAAAGAATGAGATTGAATAGTTTCTAAGCCCCCTTCAGCCCTTGGGAGCCAGGTTACAGGATACTGAGAATCCTCAGTGCCACTGGTTTCAAAATTCTCCACAGTCATTCATCTAAGCCACACCCTCAAGAGTCCTCCACAGACTCCCCCTCCTCCCTCACTCCCCTGATGAAGTCACTCGACAGCCCTACCTCCGGAACACACTCCCATCTACCTCACCCTCTCCCATCTCTGGGGCCGATACCTCGGTTCAGGCTTTCACCCACTCTCACCTGAATACTTGCAGGAGCCTCCAGCTGATCCACCTGTGCTTCCTGACTGCCTCTGATCCACTCTCCGCCCTGGAAGCAGAGCACTCTTTCAGCCATGCATATCTACATCATCTGGGACATGGGAAACCTTCCATTAATGATAGCAATGGTATTTTTTAAGGATATAAATCTAATCATGTCTCTTCATTGCTTAAAATGATTTTTCCACAGACCACAGGATAAATGGAAATTCCATAACCTGGTACGGAAGGCTCTTTCTAATCAAACCCCTATTTAGTCCTTCAGCTGTGTTTTCCATCACTTCCCAACTCTTTCCCCGTCTCAGTGAAACCAAAACACTGAGATGTCCAAGTGTGCCACGCTTTTTCATGCCTCTGTGCCTTTGCTGATTCTGTCTCTTCTATTTGGAATGTTACTAAATTGCATCATCCTCTGTGTATCAAACCATAACAAACCACCCCAAAACATAGTTGCTTAAAACAAAAAACACTGATTATTTCTCACAATTCCGTGGACTTGGTGGATGGTTCTCCTGGTCTAGGCTGACTCAGCTAGGGCTAGATGGTCTGGAGTAGCCTCACTCATGCCTGGGGCCTCTGCTGCACAGCAGGGATGGCTAGTGTCTCTTGGGACATGCTTTTATCCTCCAGGAGGCTATCTGGGACTTGTTTACATGGTGGACTCAGGTTCCCAGCAACAAGAGAGAAGACAAGCCCCCATGTGCAAGTGCTTATGAAACCTCTGCGTGCATCACATTTGCAAATGTCCACTTGCAAAGCAAGTCATGTGACCAAGCCCAGATTCAAGGGATCAAGGCTGGAAGAGAAACAAAGATGTACTGCAAAGGGAGAGCATGTTAGCATGAGGTAATTATGGTTTTTTGCAAAATGCCACATTTTCCAAAGTTTTCTGTGGTGGAAAACTCTTGTCTTATTTCCCTGGTACATGTTTCCCCCTTATTCTGGTAATATCACCCTTTTTTCTCTGGAAGAACTATTCCCTCTTCACTTCAATCAAAATCCCTCCCCCCAGTCACAGGAGTGAGTAAGCTGGGTCAATCATTGCCTCATCTCCTGGGGCCATAGTGATTAGCCCAAAGGTCAGGCATATGAACTAACACAAGCCATCCAGCATTCTTCCCTAGGATGTTTCAATTGGAGCTAGGAGTAAATAACCCTTTCCTCTCTGTTGAGGAAGCTAGGAAAACATGCCCAGAATTACCAGCAATCATGAAGCTGCCAGACCTACATGAAACCATATCCTCCCAGGTTTTGCTCACAGGAATCAATTAATGCCCACTGTTTGCCTAAGTTGATTAAACTATCTATCATATGAAACCAGAGTCCTGACCACCACCTCACCTTTCCTGGTCCCATGCAGAAGTGAACATACCTCCTCCTTTGCCCCACGGCTGTCCCTGGGATTCACCTCAATTATCAAGTGTTGGCTATATAACATTGGTCAAGAAAAGGTAAAGCAGCCAAATGTTGACCTCAGCAGCCAAGAAAGTCAAGAGCACTGCACAAAAGATATTACCCTTTCTATGTTTCTGTTCAAGGAGAACTCCTTTTCAGCTTGGATTCCAATCAGGAAATCATTCTTCCAACCAAAGGAAACAGATTATAATCCTCAGAATTGTCACATTACTGCAGAAGACAAGGGGACTCAGACAAGGCTGCTCATATTAGAGAAAGCAAGCCATCTCCAGATGGGCACAGAGGCAGGGTGCTGGGATCGTGAAGACTAAACAAAGGAAAGAGACTTCTCTAGGAATAAACTAACAAAGGCTTGCACTTAACACTCATCACAAGCTTTGAGTAATGTCACAAGGCAAACCTAAAGATGTTCCGTAAATATTAATAAAGGCCATGAGACAGGAAAATATCACCCTCCTGAAGGTGGCACAGGAGTCCAGAGGAAGATGTGTGAACTTGAGATAAGACAGACCCAAGAATGGACCCTGATGGAGGCCCTTCCTTAGTTGAGTGCTTATTAATCTTTGGAGACTGGGACAAACTCTCAAATACTAGGGTTTCTGGAGGATGCCTGAGGGATTACATTGTACCCCCAGGTGTGCAGCATTTACTTGCCAGCCCCTTGGGATCGTGACATTGTTTCATAGGACAGATGGCTACTCCGGCATTATATGCCCCTACATACCCACGAAGAGAGCTCTTGTGTGAAATCCTAACTCTCACTCACAATGAGTTGTATTCCAGCTACCCTCAATCCCATAATCTCTCCAGCTCAATCTTCCAACCATATCCAGAATTACTGTAGCTGAAATTGAGTTTGCACCTTTATGGTACTCCAGTGTACACAGTTAGGAATTTCTGCCTTAGACATACAGCTAAGCCAATGAGATCCTCTGACAAGGAGCTGGATGTTTATGTTAGAGCTCACTGATTTGTAGTATACTGCATATGCACTTATGCATAAATAAATATATAAAAATATATGTAATTCTTGCTTAATAATATGCTTTGGGTTTTTCAGTGGTCCACTTATTTCTGGGAAAAAATTTAATTAAGGTATTAAATGCATAGAGCGAAGTACTGGAAATGTCCTATATCTTAATCTTGGTATAAGACAAGCTTGCTTGTATACCCTTTGGGTCTGGCTTCTTCAGCTCAGCATAATGGGTTTTTTTTTGGGGGGGGTTGGGGTTTTTTGGGGTTTTTTTGCTTTTTAGGGCCGCACCCATGGCACATGGAGGTTCCCAGACTAGGGGTTGAATCAGAGCTACAGCTGCTGGCCTATGCCATAGCCGCAGCAACACCAGATCCGAGCCACATCTAGAGCTCATGGCAACACCAGATCCTTAACCCTCTGAGCGAGGCCAGGGATCGAACCCACAACCTCATGGTTCCTAGTCGGATTTGTTTCTGCTGCACCATGATGGAAACTCCCAGCATAATGTTTTTGAGATTCATTCACACTGTTGCATTTATCAGTAGTTTGTTCTTAGTTATTGCTGATAAGAATTCCGTAGTATGAATATGTTATAATTTGTTTATAGACAATGGGATATCTCCAGCTTAGGGTTATTATGAATAATGCTGCTATGAATACTCTTGCCTTTTGGTAAACTACATTTCTCTTTGGTTTATATCCAAAAGTAGAATTTCTGGGTTATAGAGTAGGTACGCATTTAGCTCTAGTGTGATATTTTAATAAATTACTGAGGTTTTTTTCCTTCATGAAGTCCCTCCAGATATATGTATACTGCTGTATACAGACCTCCAGATTGGCTGGCTTCTACTTGAACATGAGCCTATATTCTGGCGCTCTAGATGGACCCAACTAGATCAGCAGCCCCTTTACAGAATCCTGTCTTAATAATCATTTTCCACCTTGTCTGTGCTACAGACCACACTGGCACTGTCTCATACTACACTGCAAATGTTGCTTTATATTCCATATCCCCTCCAATCCCCACTAGACTGAATGATCTGTAATAGCAGATGCTCTGCCTTTCCTATAATCTCCCTTGCTTGGTGTGCAATATATAATTAATGTCTAAAGATTAAATAAGAGTAGGTAATTTAATAGCTATTGCTGTATGACAAGTTACCCTAAACCTTAGTGACTAAAAAACAACACTTGTTATCTCACAGTTTCTATGGGTCAGAAAACCAAGAGCATCTGAACTGGGTGGTCTGGCTCCAAGTCTCTCATGAGACTGCAATCAAGGTACTGACCAGAGCTGCCATCATTTCAAAGTTTGACCGGAACTGGAGGAAGCTCTTTCAAATTCATTTACTTCTGGCTGATGTCTGGAGACTTCAGTTCCTTGCCACAAGGTCCTTATGACATGAAAGCTGGCTTCCTCGGAGCAAGCGATTAGAGAGAGAAAGAGAGAGAGCAAGGGGCAAACTGCAACTTCTTTTATGACCTAGTCCCTAAGTCACACATGGTTACTTGTGCTTTATTTTATTCATTAGAAGTGAGGCACTAGGTCCAGTCAATACTCAAGAGGAGGAGAATTAAGCCTTGCCTCTCGAAGGAAGGGATATTAAAGAATTTGTAGACATGTCCTAAAACCACCATCTCTAATAATAGCTAACATTTGTTGAGTGGTTACTATGTGCCAGGTGCTATACTGTGTGTTTTTACAGTGTATTCATTTAATCCTTATTACAACCCTACAATAGTGAGGAGACACTATCTTCAGTTTCTCAAGCAAGAAAGTCAAGGTACTGAGAGATTAAGGAATTTGCCCAAGGTCCCACAGCCAATGACAGAGCTAGGATGGGAACCCAGGAGTCAGACTCCAGAGCTTTTGCTCCGAATCACACAGCTATATAATGAATGAGAGACAGTGGATGATTCTATGAGTCTAGGGCTCTGAGATGGAGTGGTGGGCTGAATGGTGGCACCAAAATGTGTTCTTGTCCTCATTTCTGGTATCCATGAATATTACCTTACATGGAAAAAGATGTGATTAAGTTATGGGTCTTGAGAGAGGAGCTTAATCCTGGATTATCCATACAGACCCTACATGCACTCACATGTGTCCTCTCATGAGGGACGCATGTTTGACACGTGTCCAATAGCCAGAGGGAGTTTGACACAGACCAAAGAGGAGAAAACACGGAGGAAAAGGTGAGTGAAGACAGAGGCAGAAATTGGAATGATACAGCCACAAGCAAAGGAATGCTGGCAGCAACCAGAGACTGAAAGAGGCAAGGAATGACTTCTCCCCTAGGGCCTGCAGAGGAAGTGCAACTGTGCCATCACTTTGATTCAGGCCTTCTGGCCTCCAGAATGGTAGAGAATAAATGTCTATAGTTTTGAGCCACCAAGTTTGTGGTACTTTGTTATAGTTGCCACAGGAAACTAATACAAATGATAACGTGTTCTACCTTCCTGTTCATCAGTGTCGTTCTTGGAGGCTGGAATGGAGTGTTTCAGGCTTTTTAGCATGATTATTATCTTTGTATCAACTTGGCATCAACTTATCCTGAAGCAGCAGCAGAAAAATCAAAATTGGGTAGAAAAAAAAAGAGGAAGAAAATTGTATAAAAATTACCTATGTTGTTATGATGGAGCTTAAAATTTACTCTGGACTTTCTGGTAGCTGAGGCTGAAAGGAGAATCAGAATGGATTATATAATTTTCATTTTCTGTTTTTCCAGAAATATCTTTCTAGGATTTCCCATTGGGGTGCAATGCATTAAGGATCTGGCATTGCCAAAGTTGTGGCAACAGTCGCAGCTGTGGCTCTGATTTTATCCCTGGCCTGGGAACTTCCAAATGCCTCAGGTGCAGCAAAAAGGAAGGAAGGAAGAAAGGGAGTGAGGGAGAGAGGGAGGAAGGAAAAAGAGAGGGGAAAGGAAAGAAAGGAAGGAAGAGAGAAAGAGGAAGAAAGAGAGAGAGGGAGAAAGCGAGAGAGAAAGCGAGAAAGCGAAAGAAAGAAAAAGAAAGAAAGAAGGAGGGAAGGAAGAAAGGAAGGAAGGAAGGAAGGAAGGAAGGAAGGAAGGAAAGAAAGAAAGAAAGAAAGAAAGAAAGAAAGAAAGAAAGAAAGAAAGAAAGAAAGAAAGAAAGAAGAAGGAAGGAAGGAAGAAGAAGGAAGGAAGGAAGGAAGGAAGGAAGGAAGGAAGGAAGGAAGGATGGATAGAGAGGAAGGGAGGAAGGAAGATCTTTCCCTCATATTATACTCTAAGAATAACTGAGCAAGTATGTCTTCATACATGGAACAAAGCAAGAGATAAAATGTCAGTAGGAATTTAAAATGATCAAGGGACTGTCCTCATATGGAGGTTTCTCCTGTAATCCTACAGCCCAAAAGAGAAACAGTTCAACACCCTGGCCACACAGGCTGCAACCCTAGAATGAGCGCTCATACGGATACAGGGTGCCAGTTTAGAAAGTGCTTTTACGTCCATCACCCTATAGGTGCTCAAACACCTCCCTGCTAGGCAGGGCAGACAATGTAATCTGCATTTCACAGATGTGGAAACTGAGGCCCAGGGAAGGGAACATAATGTCCCAAAGTCACACAGCTGGTGAGTGGCAGGGCTTCAGTAAGACTCCAAGAACAGATGTCCAGGCATTCGGGCTCTACTCAGTCTACATGCCTTCTATTGTTCTCCAAGGGTTTCACACCCATCTGTCATATCTCTGAGCCTTTGTGGGAAGGGGTCTCCTCTCACACTTCTTAGGAAGTCCCTGGTACCTGCCCAGGGCTGGTCCTGAAAGATGTCCCACCAGGTGTCAGGCTCCACCCTACTCTAACATGGTCCTTTAGATCAAGTCCCAAGCCAGCTGAGAACAGCTGCCTGAAGGACAGGAGTTGAGGATGGGATTGTGAGGCTCAGACCCAGAACTTCTCAGAGGGAACTAGGAGTGAGTCCAACACAGGCCAGGGTGCTGTCCACCCCTCAGTGCTGACCTGCCTCTGGTTGCAGGGAAAGTGGGGGCAGAGATGGACCCCAGGGAGATGGGTTTGGCCTTCTCATCTCCTACCCTCCACAACCTGCAGCCAAGGGGGTTAGAGATATTTTTTTACCTTAGGGACTAGAAAGGGAAGTGGAAGGAAGGTCTGACTGCTCCTTATCAGTCATAATATTTGCAAATATTTTCCCCCATTCAATAGATTGCTTTTTCTTCTTCCTCATCCTTTTTTTTTTTTTTTTTTTTGCTTTTGCTTTTTAGAGCCATACCCTGCAGCATATGGAAGTTCCCAGGCTAGGGGTCGAATCAGAGCTACAGCTGCCAGCGTACGCTACAGCTGCCAGCGTACACCACAGCCACAGCAATGCAGGATCCAAGCCTCATCTGTGACCTACACCACAGCTCATGGCAATGCCAGATCCTTAACCCACTGAGTGGGGCCAGGGATCAAATCTGCATCCTCATGTATACTAGTTGGGTTCATTATCATTAATCCACAACAGGAACTCCCAGGTTGCTTTTCATTTTTTCAGTTGTTTCCTTTGCTGTGCTAAACCTTTTAAGTTTAATTAAGTATCATCTGGGTTTTGCAGGGGCTTTTTGGTTTTGGTTTTCTTTCTTTTGCTGTATGAGAGAGGTCAAAAAAATATTGCTATGATTTATGTCTAAGAGTGTTCTGCCTATGTGTCCTAGGAGTTTTAGGGTTTCAGGTCTTTCATTTAGGTCTTTGATCCATTTTTGAGTTTATTTTTGTATATGGTATGAAGAAATGCTCTAATCTCATTATTTACATGTAGATGTCCAGTTTTCCCAGCACCACTTATTGAAGAGACTATCTTTTCCCCATTGTATATTTTTGCTTCCTTTTTCATAGGTTAATTGCCCATAAGTGTATGGGTTTATTCCTGGGTTCTCTATCCTGTTCCATTGATCTATGTGTCTGTTTTTGTGCCAGTACCATGCTGTTTCGATTACCGTAGCTTTGTAGTATAGTCTTAAGTCAGGGTGCATGATTCCTCCAGCTTTCTTCTTTTTTCTCAAGATTACTTTGGCAATTCAGGGCCTTACCCTTTATTTTGAAGTATATTTCAAATATTATATAGTTTTGTTCATATATATGTGCCTTTAAGGGATATAGCTAATTTTTTATTTTTTAGGGCTACACCCGAGGCATATGGAGGCTAGGGGTTGAATTGAAGCAACAGCCTCCAGTCTACACCACAGTAATAGCAACATGGGATCCAAGCTGCGTCTGCAACCTACATCACAGTTCCTGGAAATGCCAGATCCTTAACCCACTGAGTGAGGCCAGGGATTGAACCCTCAACCTCAGGGTTCCTAGTCAGATTCATTTCCACTATGCCATGACAGGAACTCCAGCTAATTTTAAAAACAACCAAAATACACTTACTATTCCTTAAAACTTTGCAATGACTTAAGATTATCAAATAGTAAGGGAGCATTCACATTTCCAATTATTGTCATGCTTTCCTGCTCTCCCCTTCTGCCTCTTTTAATAAAGATAATGATACCTCCCCCGTTGCAAAGCCCTTCCACACTCATTAACTTATTTAATGCCCATATCTGCCCTTGGAGACTTTCCTCCTTCTGGAAATGAGGAGATTGAGGCTCAAAGAGGTGAAGAGACTGCCCAAAGTCACACAATGAGGTAGGGGCAGAGCCAGGCCCTGTGTCTCTGAGCCCTTGCTGCTCTCCATCCCAAGGGCCTCAGATGGGTGATTTCAACCATCAAGCTCAGAGGCTCCAGGGAAGCCTGGAGTAACAGGCTGAGAGACTACTTGAGTGGCAGCAGGCTGGATAGTGTGCGTCCCTAGCTGGGGAGGTACGGCCAAGCTCTTTCCTCTGGTTAACAACAGGACTAATTCCTTGGCTCAGGATTATTTGCATGTGGTAGCTTCCCAAAGCCAGGGCATCGGCTGCGGCTTACCAGCCCACCTCCTGAGCACCATGCCTTAAGCCCCCCGCACTATGGCAGATTGGATGTTGACACCCAAAAGGCAGGTACAATAGTCAGATCATTCAGCCAACCTCATCCTAATTCTACTTCTTGCCTAAGTGCAGGAGAAGGGCAAAGGTCTCTTTGCTTTTCTTCTGGGAGCCTCCATGCCTAGCCAGCCCTGCACATGCAGAGAATGCCATGGATTCCATTCTAAATCCCCTGGCTTTTGTGGCTAATTCTTCCATTAGTCTGCAGACTGCAGAGCAAGCCTCTCAGCCTAGTATTCAAGACCTGCAGTCTGCCCAACTCCACTGATGTAACCTATCACAGAGACCAATGAGACCATGGTACAATTTCAAGGCAGACAATAAATAAATAAATAAATAACGCTTTATACTAGCTACTCCCTGAAATTATCCTGTTAGAACATCACTGCTCTAGCTTTAGACTATGCATCTCTGTTTAAATGCAAGCATTGTTCCCGTCAGCAGTGTCCATTAAGTCTCCTTCCAAATCTCAAATTTAATGCCCCCATATCACCACTGGCTACTTATTTGCCTATATAGACTGTAGCATTTCATTTTTCCATACAGTTTCTCTGTCTGGAACTTCATTTCTTCCTTCGTCATTCACTAACTACTAGGGATGTTACCTCCTCTGAGGAATCTTTCCGAATGCTTCCTCCCCTCACGGCCTTCCTGCCCCCACACTGGACAAAGGTTCCTTTTTTTTTTTTTTTTTTTTCCCCTGCAGAAGTTCCCAAGCCAGGGATCAAACCCATACCACCACAGTAACCAGAGCCACAGCAGTGGCAATTCTGGATCCTTAACCTGCTGAGCCACCAGGGAACTCCAAAGGCCTTGAGTTTAACTTGGTCATAGCCACATCTTGCTCAATGGTAACCATCACACTATAAACCCCGAAAGGGCAGAGATCAATGCTGTTCACCCCAATGTTCCCTAGGTCTAAACACAGGGCCTGGCATATAATAGGTGCTCCAGTTAATGGGCTTGTTAAAATACTTTATCTCACTAAATCCTCATTGCAGGCCTGTGGGTTAGGGTGCTCAGGAATGATGGCGCTTCCCATTTCACAGAAGTAGAGGCTGAGACACAGAGAGGCAAAGTGCTGTATCTCAGGCACCCAGTGCTGAGTGGGGACCAACACTCATCCATGTCTCCTGTCTCCTAGTGCAGCACGTTATTCCTGTTGCTGTGCTCCCAGAGAGGCCCTGGATGCCCTGGGCAGAGGAGCTGTGACAAAGTGGATCAGACACTGGAGCTAGCAGCTGCGCTCAAACATCTCAGCAGAATTCCCTGCTGCCAGAGGGCAAAGTCCAAATCCTCATCCTAGCCTCAAGGCCTCCCACAACCTTCCCCAAGCCCACCTCTCCAGCTTCATCTTCTACAACTCCCTCTCACATGGCCCTGCTCCCACCACACCTGTCTACTCATCCTTCTCTGAGCCCACCTGACTTTTCAGAACCCTGTATAGAAAAGGTGTCCAAACTCTGTCCCCATCATGATCAGTACAACTGGATGGACAGGTAGGACGGATGTTGACAGGAGCTTCCAATGTTAGAGTGACAAAGCAGTGTAGCACAAAACAAGCAGATCAATCAGCATTTGCCATACAGTGCTCACGGAATACCAGCATCCTAAGAGATACTTAAAACTATTTCTCCACAAAAGAAGCTCCCCAGGCAATATAACAGTAATGCCTGCCAGGTACTGAATGCTCATATTTCAGGCCCTGTGCAGAGCATTTTGCATGCAAGGCTGCATTTCATTCTCACACCAATGCTGAAAGGTAGGTACCATTTTTTTCTCTTACCTACAAATGAGGAAACTGCAGCTCAGAGAGGCTAGTGACCCCAGTGTCACAGAGCTAGAAAGTACAACAAGGATTCAACACCCAGACTGTCCTCTTATTTTATGAGACTACCTCTGTCTGTCTGCTACATTATTCCTTGAGGAAATTCGAGATGTAATTAACATCCTGAGGATTCTTACTTAAATCTAATATTTCCTACACTTATTTGAGGTTGGAACAACCCCCTCCTCACCGTCCTCTTTTGTTTTAGTGGATTCTATTTACATCCCACAGAATATAATGTTTCACTGAATTCAGTTTGTGAAATGCTGCACTAGATGATACCAGCTCTTATTGTCCTAACCACCCGAGAGCACATGGTGAAGGGGCTGAAGGGACTCTGGAAAGAGTTTCTTTCTTGTACACATGGGGCTCCAAGGCCAGACAGTGGCCATAGCTCTCCCTCATCTTGGCCAGTGAGGGGAGGGAGCAGGTTTTTGACTCCCTCCTCAGGATCCAGAAAGTCCTTTATTCAAGGCAGGCTGACGGGGCTGCCAGTTTGGAAAGCTTTCAGCAGGTGGAATTCACACACCTTCCTGCAGAGGCCGCCCAGGGCACAGGCTTAGGGAGATGGAAACTGCTGGAAGAAGCACCATCTTACTGAAAACAATTAAAACATCAAAAGATCTGAGGACAACAAAGCAAGAGAGCTCCATACATCACACCAAATTTAACTTCTCCAACAAAAAGGCCCAGAGAGGGAAAGGCACTTGTCCAAGGCCACAGAGCAAGTTCAAAGCATAGCAGGAACCAGAATTTAAGCTTCCTGCCTCCTGCTCCAAGGATCTGTCTGGGCTTTCCTACAATTGCTGATATGTGCGTCTGTCTCTTCAGCCTGGCCAGAGGCCCCTCAAGAGCCAACATAGTGTCCAATTCATGCCTAACCCCCTGACTCTTGGCATTTAGGGCTAAAGAAATATTGATTAAGGGAATGAAGAAATAAAACACTTGATTTTTTTTCTTTTTCTTTTTTGTTTTTTAGAGCCACAGGTGTGGCACATGGAAGTTCCCAGGCTAGGGGTCGAATCAGAGCTGCAGCTGCGAGCCTACACCATGGCTCACGGTAATGCCAGATACTTAACCCACTGATCGAGACCAGGGATGGAACCCACATCCTCATGGATACTAGTTGGGTTCATTACTGCTAAGCCACGACAGGAACTCCCTAAAACACTTGATTTTTATCCAAAACTCTATTTTTCAGGTTGAGAATTTATATGGTTGAGACTGACTTTTGGCTGTTTTTGAAAATGTACCCTCAAAGGATAAATACTTGCTACCAAAGAATAAGAGCAACACTTCTATAATGCTTAATATATATGTTTGTGTATACACACACACACACACACACACACACACACACACAAAGAACACCATTCTAAGCATTTTACCTATATTAATTATATTTAAATTTCACAGTTATCATAAAAGGTATTATAATTATCATCCTCATTTCGTAGATGAGAAAAAAATGTGGCACAAAGAGGTTAAATGCCTTGTCAAAGTCACACAGCTAATAAATAGTAGGATTTGAACCCAGGCACTTTAATATCAAAAGCTATGTTCCTAAGCACTATACAGTACCACCTCTTAAAGTCTCATCTTTATCAAACATGTATCATGTACCAGGCACTGTGTTAAAGTAATCTTCAGAGCAAAGTCCAGGAATAAACATTATTTTCTATTTTGTAGCTAGAACAATGGAGTCCCAGAAGTATAAAAGAACTTACTTGTCTAAAGTCACTAGCTAGGAAGTGACAGAATTGGAATTTGAGGCTATCAATTCTAGTGATAGCTATAAATTCTCACGGTTTGTGTCTAAATTGCCATACTCAATTCAGTCAAAACTTAAGTAAAATCTAGAGTTCCCTCGTGGTGCAGCAGGTTAAATATCTGGCAGTGTCACTGCAGTGGCCCAGGTTGCTGCTGTGGCCCAAAAACTTCCACATGCCACGGGCACAGCCAAAAAGTTTTTTAAAATTTTTAATTTAAAAAAACTTAAGTAAAAACCAATGCATTATCATCTTCCATATATCATGTAATATTTTTTCCTATAAATATCTTCCTTTTGTTGGTTAGTTTTGTTTCAAGGTTCAGTTATTCATTAATTCATTTGTTCATGCAAATACTTACTGGATTACACACACACGAACACACACATATACACACACAGGCCAGCCAGCACCTGGTATGAGGGATGTAGCAATAAACATGCCAGATACTGTCCCTACTAACCCTGCCTTCACAAACCTTACATTCTGGTAAGATAGATCATCATTAAACAATTCATTTCACAATTAATTAGCCAATTAAAATGGTGGTAATTGCTACAAAAGAGAGGTAGAGAGAGGAAAAAGTTCAGGTTAATCTGCTGAACATTTGGAAAGCTATTATTAAAATTAACTTTTTTTTTTTTTTGGTCTTTTTAGGGCTGCACCCACAGCATATGGAGGTTCCCAGGCTAGGAGTCGAATCAGAGCTACACTGCCAGCCTATGCCACAGCAAGACTAAATCTGAGCCACATCTGCAACCTACACCATAGCTCATAGCAGTGCCAGATCCTTAACCCACTGAGCAAGGCCAGGAATCAAACCTGCCACTCAGGTTCTTGGATGCCACTCTTGGATACCACTTGGATACCACTCAGATTCGTTTCCACCAAGCCATGATGGGAACTCCAAAATTAATTTTTCTATAGCTCCATGTGGTCGTTGTTTTAAAAGAGAGCAGGAAGAAGGTCCTATTTATTTGAGGGAAATAAAAAGGAATCATTGATTAACATGTATTCCTGGAAAACAAGCCTACTTAAGAGTAAATCAGAGGTAAGACAGTCAGGACATATTCAACAAGAATGTCTTCTAGAGCCTACTGTACAATGGAACTCTCTGGGGAGCTTTCCCAAGAATACTATTAAGCAGGATTTTTAAAACACAATTTAAAGAGGAGAGACCAAAGCCAAAGGGAGGTTAGTCAGTTCTTTGAAGGTCAGTCACACAGCTACCGAGTAGCATTAGGATTCAAACCCAGACTGATGTGACAGCAATGCTCAGAATCTTTCTCTGAACCATACAGTATCTTCTAATCTTAGAAGCTGATCAGTTGAGACTTTGGACTCTGACATCATAGGTATGCAGAGTCTTCTTGTCAATCCCATCTCTCCTCTATGGGCCCCTGGAGAAGAAACACTGCATTTTCTGGGAACCAAGAGGATCAAAATGAGAAGATCACATATGATGCAAACCACTCTTCTTGGGGGAATTGTTAATTACTGGAATGATTGCATTCCTTTCCCCTGAGATACAGGCTTCTTGAACAAAAAGCTTTAATATTTTGTTTATGCAAATGGAGGAACCATTCTCCATCTCTCAAATAAGATGCCCAAGTGGGGTCTTCTCCCTGCCTTTCCACGACTTAAGCAAACATTGTCCTTTTCTAAAGCAACTCCACCTCTTGCTACAGCCAAACCTTGCCAAGAGTTTCTGGCCCCAATTTCAGGAGCAACATCATTTCCCACTAAGCCAGTTTTCTCTCAAGTTTAAGAGGGACAATGAGGCTTCACTTTCTGTTTGAAGAAAAAGGGTCATCTTCGCAAGACTCATCCATGGGCCTGGGGATGATCTTCGTCTGACCACCTAGTGGGTCCGACTTTACAAATGCCTTTCTCCATCAAAAACAAACACTTGGAGCATTTTCCAACATTGAGAAAAAATCCGATTTGCAATAGAAAAGTTTAGATCATGCCTTGGCTAACGTGCATTCCTGGATCTACTGCTCTTGGAAGTCTACTGCTCCCACCACCCTGAGCCAGTCCTACCATGGGGGTCTGGGAACCTGGATGTCCACTGAGCTGCTACTCCCAAAGCAGACATTCTGCCTTCTTGAGAGTGAACAGGAAAGAGGGCACCTGGACAGGCGTGTTCCAACAGCCCTCCCTCCTAAGAAGCTTGCCTTGCAAGTTTCCTAAGAGCTGATGTGACTGTGGATTCTATAATGAGGAGGGATTTGTTTGTTGAAGGATCTTTTCAGCTTTATTGCTTAACTCAAAGGTGAGAAGGGGGTGGGGGCAAAATGAGAATTACTCTCCTTTGCCTTCCCAAATAGTTCAAATTTAAGCTTTGTCTGCAGCTGCCTTAAAACAGCAGCCAAGATAGTTTTAAGAATAGGGAGCCAGAAGAGTTCTCTTGAGGCATAGTGGATTAAGGACCCAGTGTTGTCCTGGTCTTGGGTCGCTGTTGTGGCGCAGATTCAATCCCTGGCCTGGGAAATTCCATATGCAATGGGTGCGGCCAAAAAAATTGAAAATGGAGCCATGACACAAGCTGCTGCAGTGACAATGCCGGATCCTTAACTCACTGCACCACAAAGAAACTCCCAGAGTTCTAGTCCTGGATTGGCCCCTAACCTGCTATGTGACTAGGGCAAATCCTTTTCTCTGAGCTAGAATCCTCCCATCTCTTCAGTGAGACATTGGAAACTATTATCTGTGACTCAGTTTCCTCACCCATGCAATGGGCACCACAGTAAATATCTCATTTTACCCTCTTGTCTGTTAGAAAGATCAGCATGGAATCATGTAGACTAGATCTGAAAACTGAAGGCTTAATTTGACAGTATATGTGTTAGAACTATAAAGCAGCATGGCAACTTCTCATTTGCTTTGAGATTTCCTTGTTGGTGGCTATTAATTTCTTTTTCTTTCTTTCTTTTTTTTTTTTTTTGCCATTTCTTGGGCCGCTCCTGCGGCATATGGAGGTTCCCAACCCAAGGGTCTAATCGGAGCTGTAGCTGCCAGCCTACACCAGAACCACAGCAACTCGGGATCCAAGCCTCGTCTGCAACCCACACCACAGCCCACGGCAACGCCAGATCGTCAACCCACTGAGCAAGGGCAGGGATCAAACCCACAACCTAATGGTTCCTAGTCGGATTCATCAACCACTGCGTCACGATGGGAACTCTGAGCATTTATTAATTTCTTTGTGCTACAAATATAATTTATTTTATGTTATAACTTTTTATTTTGGAAAATTTTTTGATTCACATAAGAGTTGCAAAAGAGGGTTTCCTTCATGGCTCAGTAGTTAAGGAACCCAACTAGGATCTATGAGGATGCAGGTTTAATCTCTGGCCTCACTCAATGGGTTAAGGATCCAGTGTTGCTATGGCTGTGATGTAGGCTGGCACCTGAAGCCCTGATTTGACCCCTAGTCTGGGAACTTCCATATGCCATGGGTACGGCCCTAAAAAGCAAAACAAACAAACAAACAAAAACCCAAAAAACAACAAACAAAAATGAAAACAACAACAAAAAACAGAGAGAGAGAGAGTAGAGTTGCAAAAGACAGGACAGTTCCTACTCATCCTTTCCCCAATTTTTCCTAAAATTAACATCTTACTTATCAGTTCCTGTTGTGGCTTAACAGGTTACAAACTGACTAGTATCCATGAGGATGTGGGTTTGATCCCTGGCCTTGCTCAGTGGGTTAAGGATCTGGCGTTGCCAGGAGCTGTGGTGTAGGTAGCAGATGTGGCTCGGATCCCAAGTTGCTGTGGCTGTGGTGTAGGCTGGCAGCTGCAGCTCTGATTTGATCCCTAGTCTGGGAACTTCCATATGCCACAGGTTCAGCCCTAAAAAAAAAAAATCTTACATAACTACTGTAAAAGTATCAAAACTAAGAAATCATCATTGGCACAAAACTGTTACCTATAGACCTCACTGAGATTTCACATTTTTCTTGCTTATATTCCTTTTTTGTTCCAAAACTCAATACATTACATTTAGTCATCATGTCTCCTTATTCTCCTCAATCAGTGAAAATTCCTCATTCTTTCCTTTTTTTTTAAATTTTTCATGACCTTGACAATTTTTTTTTTTATGTTATCGCTGTGGTTAGAAGTGCACATGATGAGAACTACTGAATTCTTTTTTTTTTGTCTTTTTTTAGGGCCCCATCCATGGCATATGGAGGTTCCCAGGCTAGGTGTCTAATCGGAGCTTCGGTCGCCGGCCTACATCACAGCCACAGCATCGCCAGATCCGAGCCACGTCTGCGACCTACAGCCCAGCTCACGGCAATGCCGGATCCTTAACTCACTGAGCGAGGCCAGGGATTGAACCCCTGTCCTCATGGTTCCTAGTCGGATTCGTTTCTGCTGCGCCACGACAGGAACTCTGACCTCCACATTTTTGAAGAGTACTGCTCATGTATTTTTGTAGCATGTTGTCAACTTGGATGTGTCCGATGATTTCTCCATGACACAAAAGAGCTAATAGATTTTTAGGAAGAACATCACAGAGATGAAATTATCTTTTCATTGCATCATGTCAGGGGTACATATAAATAATGTTGTTGGTGTTAAATCTGAGCACTTGGTTAATGTGGTGTCTGCCAGGTTTCTCCATTATAACATTAGACTTTTCCCTTTCCCACAGCCTACTTGGAGAAGAGAAAGACTGAGTTGAGTCTATGGTTCTCACCAAGTTCAAGAAGTGAGACATTAAGTTCTACCTCCTGGGAGAGGAATATCAAAGAAGTTGTGGACGTATGTTAAAACCATCATATTTGGAGAGAGGGGTCCTTTGAGGCAATACAAACATCCTATTTCTCTTTAATGTTTTGCCCACCGATTTTACCATATTCAGTGGATCTTGCAATTATTAGTGTGGTGTCTAATGGTAATCTTCTATTTCCCTCATTTCTTCTATAGTTAATATTTGGAATTCTTCTATAAGGAATATTTGGCACTTCTTCCTTATTTATCTGTTTTTGTTTTTGCTTTTTTTTTTTCTTTTCTAGGGCCGCACCCACAGCATATGGAGGTTCCCAGGCTAGGGGTCTAATCAGAGCTGTAGCCTCTGGCCTACGCCAGAGCCACAGCAACGCAGGACCTGAGCCGGGTCTGCAACCTACACCACAGCTCACGGCAACACCAGATCCTTAACCCACTGAGCAAGGCCAAGGATGGAACCGGCAACCTCATGGTTCCTAGCTGGATTCGTTAACCAATGAGCCACGACGGGAACTCCCCTATTTATCTGTTTATTCAATATGGACTCATGGAATTTTTTTATACTTTGGGTTATAACCCAATATTACATATATTTACTTTAGCTACTGGAAGGTCTTTCAGGTTGACTCATATGTCCTTTTTCATGTGTCTTTTTTCTTAATACTTCCTTACTTTTTGGCACTACTTTAGACTTTAGGATCACCCTGTATCTTCCCTGGCTCGGTCCTAGAACTGGCCATTTCCCTAAGTAGCCCAGGCTTCTTCACTGGAAAATGGCATTTAGGAACCAAGGTCTGGACATTGAGGGTTTGCATTCCTACCGAGGTGTCACTGCTCCTAGATCCTATCTGCACGCAGAGCAAGGAAATGTAGAACTCTGCTAACCCATGTATACACACATATCTATATTTGTTTCTATATCTACTTGTATATATTAAAATAGACCTGAATTCATACTGAGGCTTCCAACTCTACTCTATCCCCGCAGAGTGCCTTCTAGTCTTTTTCTCATGCTCATGTGTGACTTCATCCTCTGAAGTAAGAAACTTGGCTCCCATTATCTACAATTTATTTACTTATTTGTTTAACCCTCATATACACACAGTTTCAGAATGCTAACTTCTATTCCTTTCACAAACACATTTAACAACTAGAGTGCAGTGTTTATAAACAATTCTTTTTGTCTCTAGCCAAATATAATTTTTAATATTTAAAAGCAGGGCTGGATTCAAACCCCATCTCTGCCATGCACTGGCTGGGTCAGTGTGAGGAACACACTTAACCTCTCTTTCATCTCAGTTTACTCATCTGTAAAACCAGAATAATAGCTTCTGTCCTTCCTGATTTATGTCCTGATGGGAATGGAAGAATCAGAGGAGATAAAGTACAGAAAGGTCACCTAGAACTCCTTCAAGGTCTCATGTTATCATAACATCACAGTCCCTGAGCTCCAGGGTTGGGCCCTGCAAATGGAAGCTCCTGTCCTCTGAGTCTTGTCCTGCTCTAAAGCACATACGAGGGTCACAAGTGTCCACTCTTTTCTGCATCCAATTCAGTGAATCTGATCCAGGCCAAGCTGGGAGGGAGCCTGATCTCTGGCTAAACAAACACAGACACTGAGAGCATCTAGGCTCTCGAAGGCTCTCACTACCTGCTGAGGCATTTTGGCCCAGCTGCCCTGGTCAGAGCCAAAGCTCTCCACTGGCCTCTGTCCTCAGCTACCTTTTTGTACGCAAGCCACATACCTTTATGGGGCACCCCTCTCTCTCTGTTGGGAAGATCCCCAGCATCCTGAGATGGGAAGCTTTGTTTTGCAGACTGGCTGGGCCCCTTCCTTTCTCTGGTCTTCAGTTTTCCCATCTGTAAAAATGAGGGTGTTGGATTAAGTCAGAAGTCACAGAATGGTAGCTGGATCCAGCAGGCATATGGTATATTTGGCCCACAGGGTACTTTCAGTATTTTTTGAAAATAATAGCCCTTATTTTTAGAGCAGTTTTAGGTTTACAGAAAACTGAGTGGAAAGTAGAGGGCTCCCATATGTATTTCTTCCTACATCCACATCTACTCCAACAGTTTCCTTTATTGTAAACGTCCTACATTAACACGGACATTTGCTGCAATTGAGGAACCAACATAATACATTATTATTAGGACATTATTATTAACTAAAGCCCATCACTTATATTAGGGTTCACTCCTTGTGTTGTACAGTTCTATGGGTTGCAACAGATATAATGTCATGTATTCACCATTAGAGCAGCATAAGAATAGTTTCACTGGCCTAAAAATCCCCTATATTTTACCTATTCATATTTTTCCCCATTCCCCCAAATCTTGGAAAACATTGATCTTTTCATTTTCTCTATAGCTTTGCCTTTTCTAGAATGTCATGTGGCTTGGAATCACGCAGTATGTAGCCTTTTCAAACTGCCTTCCCTCACTTAGCAATATGCATTTACAATTCCCCCATGTCTTTTTATGGCTTCATTAATCATGTCTTTTTATTGCTGAATGATATTCCATTGTATGGATGTACCACAGTTTCTTTATCCATTTACCAGTATGATTTTAAACTGGAATGACCTGCCAGTAGTTAAGAATGGAAAGCACTATACTGAAACCCATATTTTCAGCTTTTCTTTAAAAATGGGACGATTTGGGGGTTCTCTTGTGGCACAGAAGGTTAAGGATCCAGTGTGGTCATTGCAGTGGCTTGGGTTCCTGCTGTGGTGCAGGTTCAAAGCCTGGCTCAGGAACTTCCACATGCCATGCGTATAGCCAAAAAAAAAAAAGAGGGGTGGGGAAGATTTGTAACACTAGATCTGTCCTCCCAGGTGGTGAAAACTGGCTAGAAGAGAATAGCATCAGGGCTCTTCGTTTAAGGCATGGGTTCCCTACCCACTACAGTTTCCTCCTGTCTTCCTTACATGACCTGCCAGTTTCTGATAAGCATTTAGACTGAATTTGCATCTTATTAGCAGAGTGACCTCAGGCAAATGTGCTGATTATTTTCCATTTGCACCATTTTCTAACCCTTAATCCTATTTCTTCCTTTTTCTGTCCTGCTCTGTGTCCTAAGACACTCACCCTACACACTTTATCTCCCAGGCTCTCTTACTGGCTGGCTTCTGGGTGAGTTTGGCTATAAAAGGCATTGGCACGAGATCAGAAGGTGAGAGGGGAGAGGAACCACTATATACTCCCATCACACTCGCTCTGTACCCTGTACCCACTCTCAGTAGGTGCTCTGTACTGCTTGAGCACCTACTGTCCAGCAGTAGCTGAAACTCTCCAAGACCATTGATTCTGCTGGGCAACTCTCCCCTACAGTCCCAACCCTCTCTGGGCATGGTTAACTCCACATACTCCCTTTGCCCCTTCCCACCGTGGCTAGCCTCTGGGTCTCTCAACATCTCTTGTTTATTGCCTTGACCCTGTTAGTCCCCTGTAAGTGGCCCTTTCATTAAAGTCTCTCTATTTGAAGCATCTAGTTGATTCTGGTTCCTGCTGGGACTGACACAGCAAGTTGCTTATGTTCTCTGTGCCTCAGTTTCCTCACTTGAAAATGGGAATCATGTTAATGCTCATCTCATAGAAAGGATGTGACAATTAAACAAGAAAACGTACGTATGATACCTAGCATAGTTCCTGGCACATATAAGTGCTCAACGAATGCTCCTTAATATCATCATCACCATCATCATCATCATCACCATCATCATCATCATCATTAGCATCAGAATTAATGACCCTGTGGCAACATCATTTCTATAGGCCTTTACAGCATGGATAGAAATGAATGGGTGATTCACTGCCATGAAAGTTGCTGCAAATAAATCTTCGGAGATCACTTTAATCTTTTGATCCCAAAGTAAAGTTGAGGCTTGAGTGGTGTAAACTGCAATTATCTCTTGCCATTTATAAGCAAGAGGATGGAGCCCTTTATAGAGAGCTTTGATATCCAATCCTTCCTCACATGACAGTGGCCATGTGGAACTTTTATCCCTCTTACAGGTAACAGCTAACATTTATGGAGTCCTTTCTCTATGCCAAATAATCCAAGTCTTCATATACAGAATTATATAACCACTGCACATCAATGCCTCTACAGAGAGATAAAGGAGATTCCAAGAGATGAAATGACTTGTCCAAGGCCACACGGTCAACAAGTTTTTGAACTGAGACTACACCCGGGTGTCCAGGCTCCAAGCCTAGTGCACTTCCCACCACATAGTCTGCCTTTTATTGGGCAAAGACTCTGCCACACCAACACTCAGGGTTTTCTTCACCACAACATTCTTCCCACTTCTAATGAGAAGCCTCCCTGGAACTTACAAGTCCTCTGGTTATGCTAGTAAGGATTTTGAGAAACATAAAGTGGTATGACTAAGAATGAGGTCAAAGTCTACCCCCAACACCCACTTTCCTTGTTGGGCTCCAGCAAACAGCACCTACTCCCTCACTTCCTGAAGCCAACCTAACTGATGGACTTTTCACCCTGGGTGATCTCCTCTGACATGTCTCTTTGTGAAAGGAGAACAAACCGGTCAGCTTGAGAAGCCCAGTGAGAAGAAGACAGAAAATGAGGCTCAGACAAAATATAAGATCCCTCCACTCAGGTGTCAGCACAAGTATTTGTGGAATAAAGGGAAGGAGGGATGACTCAATCAAGCCACCAAAGGATTAGAGTCTGCTCACATCCTGCTTTGCTCTCTAAGCCTCATTTTCTCATCGGTAAACTGGGTTACTGCCACTTGTCTTTGGGAGTTGTCTTGAGATTTAAAGTATCTAGCACAGAATGGATACAAAAACAAAACCCATATATTTGCTGTCAAGAGAAACAATTTAGTTCTAGGGACACATACAGACTGAAAGTGAGAGGATGGAAAAAGGTATTCCATGCAAATAGAAGCCAAAAGAAAGCTGGAGTAATAATACTAGTATCAGAAGTTTCCACTGTAGCTCAGCTGGTTTCAAACCCAACTAGTATCCATGAAGATGCGGGTTTGATCCCCGGCCCCACTTAGTGGGTTAAGGATCTGGCAAGGCCATGACCTGTGGTGTAGGTCACAGATGCAGCTCTGATCTGTCATTGCTGTGGCTGTGGTGTAAGCTGGCAGCTGTAGCTCCAATTTGACCCCTAGGCTGGGAATTTCCATATGCTGCAGGTATAGCCCTCAAAGCAAAAAACAAACAAACAAAACCAATATTCATATCTGATAAAATAGACTTTAAAATAAAGATGGTTACAAGAGGCAAAGAAGGACATTACATAATGATCAAAGGATCAATTCAAGAAAAAGACATAACAATTGTTAAAATATATGCACCCAACACGAGCAATTATATAAGACAACTGCTAACAGGCATGAAAAGGGAAATCAACAATAACACAATAATAGTGGAGGACTTTAACACCCTGCTTACTGCAATGGACAGATCATTCAGACAGAAAATCAATAAGGAAACAAGGGCCTCAAATGACACATTAAACCACATGGTCTTAACTGATATTTATAGAACATTCCATCTGAAACCAGCAGAATACACATTTTTCTCAAGCACACATGGAACATTCTCCAGGATAGATCACATTCTGAGCCACAAATCAAGCATCAGTAAATTTAAGAAAATTGAAGGAGTTCCTGTCGTGGCTCAATGGTTAATGAATCCGACCTAGGAACCATGAGGTTGCAGGTTTGATCCCTGGCCTTGCTCAGCGGGTTAAGGATTTGGCATTGCCATGAGCTGTTGTGTAGGTCACGGACACAGCTCAGATCCCACGTTGCTGTGGCTCTGGTGTAGGTGGGCAGCTGTAGCTCTGATTTGATCCCTAGCCTGGGAACCTCCATATGCCATGGGAGCAGCCCAAGAAATAGCAAAAAGACAAAAAAAAAAAAAGAAAAGAAAAGAAAACTGAAAACATCTCAAGCATCTTTTCCAACCACAATGCTAAAAGACTAGAAATCACCTACAAGAAAAAAATGCAAAAATACCCCACAAACATGTGGAGACTAAACAATATGCTACTAAACAATCAATGGATCACTGAAGAAATTGAACAGGAAATCAAATAATACCTACAGACAAATGAAAACAAAAACACAACGTGATCCAAAACCTATGGGATGCAGTAAAAGCAGTTCTAAGCGGGAAGTTTATAGCAATACAAGCTTACCTCAGGAAACAAGAAAAATCTCATATAAACAACCTAACCTTACACCTAAAGCAACTAGACAAAGAAAAACAAACAAAAGCCAAAGTTAGTAGGAGGAAAGAAATCATAAAGATCAGAGCAGAAATAAATGAAATAAAAATGAAGAAAACAATACAAAAGATCAATGTAACTAAAAGCTGGTTCTTGGAAAAGATCAACAAAATTAATAAACCCTTGGCCATACTCATCAAGAAAAAAAGGGAGAGGGCTCAAATCAATAAAATGAGAAATGAAAAAGGAGAAGTTACAACAGACATCACAGAAATACAAAGGATCATAAGAGACTACTACAAGCAACTATATGCCAATAAAATGGACAGCCTAGAAGAAATGGACAAATTCTTAGAAAGGTGTGATCTTGCAAGACTGAACCAGGAAGAAATGGAAAAAGTGAACAGACCAATCACAAATACAGAAATAGAAATTGTGATTTTATTTTTTTTCTTTTTACTTTTTTTAAAATAGGTAAGTACTTTATTATAATGAATCTGTCAATTTAACTTCTGTACATAACACAAGATTACTAAAAATACGTAGTATAATTTTTTCATTTATGTTCAATGAAATATCAGAGGGTAATGTTCTGTAATTAAATGTGTTTAGGAAATCTTGAGCACTAAACCTACCCTTAGAAATTCATAAGTAAGCACCAACTGTTATATTAGCTTTTTTATTAAAAAATTTAATTACAAGAACAATGTGAATAATTTAAATATTCTCTATGAGAGATGAAGAAAGAATATAAATGTAATGTCTAGCAAAGTCTAAAAAGGATCATGCATCTAATGACATCTCTGAAGTGTCTGCTCCAGGTCTTTCTTTGACCACTTGCCCTTTGCTGATGCATCAAATGGAGTTCCTTAAAGATCCATTCTTGTTCCTCTTTTCTCTTTACTCTCTGTTACTCTCCTATAATCCATAATTGGGTCATGTCAAGATCTCTCTAGACCTGACTTGTCCACACTCATATTCTAAATTTGTTTTGAAACTTCACATACTGAGGTCCCAGAGGCATCTAGCATTTAACACATCCATACCAAACTGCTATCTTACAACCTAAAATAGTGTGGCCTTTACTGGTGAGCCTTGTCAGTTGTGGTATTTTCATTTCTAGTTGTGGCCTTTTCTTTTTTGCCTAGAGAAGTTCCTTCAGTATTTGTTGTAAAGCTGGTTTAGTGTTGCTGAATTCTCTTAGCTTTTGCTTATCTGTAAAGCTTTTGATTTCACCTTCAAATCTGAATGAGAGCCTTTCTGGGTAAAGTAATCTTGGTTGGAGGTTTTTTCCTTTCATCACATTAAGAATATCATGCCACTCCCTTCTGGCCTGCAGAGTTTCTGCTGATAACCTTATCAGTGTCCCTTATATGTTATTTGTTTCTTTTCCCTAGCTGCTTTCAATATTTTCTCTGTCTTTAATTTTTGTCAGTTCGATTAATATGTACTTTGGGGTATATACCTCCTTGGGTTTATTTTATATGGTACTCGTGCTTCCTGGATTTGAGTGAGTGGTTCCTTTCCCATGTTAGGGAAGTTTTCTGCTATTATCTCTTCAAATATTTTTTCTGTCCCTTTCTCTCTCTCTTCTTCTGGCACCCCTATAAGATGGATGTTGGTGTGTTTAACATTGTCCAAGTTCTCTGAGACTCTATTCATTTCTTTTCAATCTTTTTTCTCTTTTCCATTCCACATCAGTAATTTCCACTAGTCTGTTCTCCACCTCACTTATTCGTTCTTCTGCCTCCTGTATTCTGCTGTTGGTTGCTTCTAATAAATTTTTTATTTAATTTATTGTATTTTGCATCTCTGCTTGCTTAAATTTTAAATCTTGTATTTCCTTGCTCAACATTTGCTATAAATTATCCATCTTTGCCTCCAGTTTATTTCCAATGTCTTACATCATCTTCAGCATCATCAGTCTAGTCTTTTTCCTGGAGGCTGATAATCTCAATTGCTTGGCTGTTTTTCTGGGGTTTTTTCTTTCTCCCTTATCTGAGTTATAGTTTTCTGCCTTTTCATTTTTATAGGTTTTTGCTGTGGTCTCCTTTTTGCAGACAATGGAGTTGTAGCCTCTCTTATTCTGATGTCTGCCCCCCTTGTGGCTGAAGTTGGTATGGGGGCTTGTTGTAGGCTTCCTAATAGGAGAGACTCATGACTGCCCACTGGTAGGTGGGGCTGATTCCTATCCCTCTGGTGGGTGGGGCTTTTTCTCTAGGTGGGATTAGAGGTGGCTGCTAGGGGTAGGGCTGTGATTATTGTTTGGCCTGGGGCTTCTCAGCACTGATGGGTGGGATATTTTCCCAAATGGCCACCTCCAGAGAAACACATGCTAATGAATATCCCCAAGTGCTTTGCCTCCAATGTCCTTCCCCCACAACAAGCCACAATCACCCCCTGTTTTCCCAGGAGATCCTCTAAGAACTGCAGTTAGGTTCCACCCAGATTCCTATGGAGCCTCTGCTTTGCCCTGGGACCTAGTGCACATGAAAGCCTGTGTGCCCGTTTCAAGAATGGGGTCTCTGTTTCCCCCAGTTCCATGGAGCTCCTGCGCACAAGCCCCACTGGCCTTCAATGCCAGGTGCTCTGGGGGCTCTTTCTCCCAATGCCTGATCACCAGGTGTAGGGACTTGATGTAGGGCTCAGAACTCTTATTCCTGTAGGTGAGTCTCTATGATACAGTTACTTCCTACCCAACAGGTATGGGGTTGCTTATATCAATTAATCGCCCCTCCTACCTCTTGATGTGGCCTCCTCTTTGTCTTCTGGAATAGGATATTTTTTTGAAAGTTTCCTGTCCATTTGGTTGAAGGTTGTTGAGCATTTGGTTGTAATTTTGTTTTTAAAGGAGAAGTTGAGCTCCAGTCCTTCTATTCCACCATCTTAATCCCATTCCTAGAAACTGTGGTTTTAAAACTTCCAACAAACAAAAGTACAGGACTGGATGGCTTCACAGGCAAATTCTATCAAACATTTAGGAAGAGTTAATACCTATCCTCTGAAACTATTCCAAAAAATTACAAAGGAAGGAATACTCCAAAATTCATTCTGTGAGGTTACCATCACCCTCACACCCAAACCAAATATGCCACAAAAAGAAGAAAAGTATAGGCCAATATCACTGATAAATACAGATGCAATAATTCTCAACAATGCACTAGCAAACCAAACCCAACAATATATTAAAAGGATAATATACCATCAAGTGGGATTTATCCCAGGAGTGGGAGGATTTTTCAATATACACAAAACAATCAGTGTGACAAACCACAATAACAATTTGAAGAATAAAAACCACATGATCATCTCAATAGATTCATAAAAAGTTTTGACAAAATCCAACACCCATTTCTGATAAAACACTCCAGAAAATGGGCACAGAGGGAACTTACCTCAACATAATAAAGGCTATATATGACAAACCAACAGTTAAAATTCTCAGTGGAGAAAAGCTGAAGGAATTTCTGCTAAGATCAGAAATAAAACAAGAATGTCCACTTTTTTTTTTGTCTTTTTGCCTTTTCTAGGGCCGCACTCGCAGCATATGGAGGTTCCCAGGCTAAGGGTCTAATCGGAGCTGTAGCCGTTGGCCTATGCCATAGCCACAGCAACATGGGATCCAAGCCGCATCTGCAACCTACACCACAGCTCATGGCAATGCCGGATCCTTAACCCATTGAGCAAGGCCAGGGATTGAACCCACAACCTCATGGTTCCTAGTCGAATTTGCTAACCACTGAGCCACAACGGGAACTCCAGATGTCCAATCTTACCACTTTTGTTCAACATAATTTTGGAAGTCCTAGCCATAAGAATCAGAGAAGAAAAAGAAATAGAAGGAATTCGAATTGGAAAAGGAGAAGTAAAACTGTCATTGCTTGTAGATGACATGGTACTATACACAGAAAATCGTAAATAAACTACCAGAAAACTACTAGAGCTCATCAGTGAATTCAGTAAAGTTGCAGGATACAAAATTAATACACAGAAATCTCTTATATTTCTATACACTAACAATGAAAGATCAGAGAGAGAAATTAAGGAAACAATCCCATTTACCATCCCATCAAAAAGAATAAAATATCTAGGAATAAACCTATCTATGGAGGCACAAGACCTATACTCTGAAAACTATAAGATGCTGATAGCTACAGGTATCAAAACAGTATTGTAATGGCACAAAAACAGAAATATAGACCGGTGGAACAGGATAGAAAGCTACACACCTATGGTCAACTAATCTATGACAAAGGAGGCAAAAATATACAATAGAGAAAAGATAGTCTATTCAGTAAGTTGTGCTGGGAAAACTGGACAGCTGAAACTGGACAGCTAAATGTAAAAGAATGAAATTAGAATACTCTCTAACACCATGCACAAAAATAAACTCAAAATGGATTAAATATCTAAATGTAATAAGGTCAGGTACTATAAAACCCTTAGAGGAAAACACAGGCAGAACTCTCTCTAACATAAACCAGTAACTTTTCAGATTCACCTCCTAGAGTAACGAAAATAAAAACAAAAATAAACAAATGGGACTTAATTAAACGTAAAACCTTTTGCATAGCAAAGGAAAACATCAACAAAATGAAAAGACAGGAGTTCCTGCTGTGGTACAACAGGATCAGTGCCATCTCTACAGCGCTAGGAAGCAGCTTCAATCCCCAGCCTGGTACAGCGAGTTAAAGGATCCAGCATTTCTGAAGCTGTGGCACAGGTCACAACTGCAGCTCAGATCTAGGAACTCCATACACTGCAGAGCAACGAAAAACAAAACAAAACACACACACACAGAATGGGAGAAAATATTTGCAAATAAAGTGACCAAAAAGGATTAAGCTCCAAAATATACAAATACCTGATGCAGCTGAATATAAAAGAAAAAAAATCAAAACATGGATAGAAGATCTAAAACACACACACACACATGAAAAGACATTTAATATTGCTAATTATTAGAGATATGCAAATCAAAACTACAATGAGGTATGACCTTAACACCAGTCAGAATGGCCATCATCAAAAAGCCTACAAACAATAAATGCTGGAGAGAGTGTGGAGAAAATAGAACCCTTCTACACTGTTGGTGGAAATGTAAAATGGTACAACCACTATGGAGAACAATATGCAGTTTCCTCAGAAAACTAAATATAAAATTACCATATTACCCAGTAATCCCACTCTTGGTCATATATCCAGACAAAACTATAATTCAAAAAGATACATGCAACCCTATATTCACTGAAGCACTATTCACAATAGCCAAGACATGGAAGCAACCTAAATGTCTGTTGACAGAGGAATGGATAGAGAAGATGTGGTACATATATACAATGGAATAGTATTCAGCCATAAAAAACTAAATAACGCCATTTGCAGCAACCATGGATGGGCCTAGAGATTATCATACTAAGTAAAATTAGTCATACAAAGACAAACATATGACATTACTTATATATGGAATCTTATTTAAAAAGAATACAAATGAACTTATTTGCAGAACAGAAAAAGACTCACAGAATTTGAAAGCAAACTTATGGTTATCAAAGGGGACAGGTCCAGGGGAGGGATGGACTGGGGGTTTGGAATTGGTATATGCACAGTTAGGTATATGGAACAACTGGCCAGTGGGGACCTGCTATATAGTGCATAGAACTCTACCCAATATTCTGTGACAACCTATATGGGAAAAGAACCTGAAAAAGAATGGATGTGTGTATGTATAACTGAATCACTTTGTTGCAGAGCAGAAATTATCACAACATGGTAAATCAACTATACTTCAATAAAACTTTTTAAAATTTTTTCATTAAAAAAAAGTACTGGAATTCCCTTCATGGTTCAGTGGTTAATGAACCCGACTGGGATCCAAGAAGATGCAGGTTTGATCCCTGGTCTCACTCAGTGGGTTAAGGATCTGGCATTGCCACGAGCTGTGGTATAGATTACAGACGTGGCTCGAATCCTGAGTTGCTGTGGCGGTGGTGTAGGCCAGCAGCTACAGGTCTGATTCGACCCCTAGCCTGGGAACTTCCATACGCCATGTGTGCAGGCCTAAAAAGAAAAAAAAAATATTCATCCAGCACACAGTGGCCCTCAGTGATGGCTGATTCTTCCACTTTGCCTTGTTTCACATCCTCTCAACACGTTCTTTGATTTCTCTCAGCCCTCAGGAAACTTACTCCGGGTTATAGCAATACCACCTAAGAATCATTATATTTTGGATTTTTAGAAAGCCCAGAAAGATGAAGTTCCAAATCCTTGGACATGTATCTTTATGTCTCAGTACTCAGTGCAGTGCTTTGAACACGGTAAGAGCTTGAGAATTGATTTAATGACTTAAAGTGGAGATGGTTGAGGCTGGGATCATCATCACCTCCCTCATACTCTTAGTAGGCATAAATTGACATTTATGAAATATCCAGAGTCCCCAGCAACCTATGAGGTGATACAGAAAATATGTATTAACCCATTTTATGGATGGGAAAGCTAGGCCTGAGCAAGGTTAGGCAAGTCTCCTGATTTGGAAGCCAGCAGTCTTTGTATTCTCATGGGCTGCTCATCTATCTGTAATTGGAAAGGAAGGGGGTATCCTTAAGCTTGCTTTCCAGTAATGCTTCTCTCAACCTCAGAATGTAAGTTCTAGCAAGGGGAAGAACCTTGCCCAAGGCACACAACAAAGAAAACCAAGTCAAGACAAAATTTGGCATCTCAAACTCTTTCCTTTGAGTTCTTCTCATTCTTCCAAGTACCTTATATTCAAAAGGAAACATATAAGGCAGGGAGGACTCTAGACTAACAAAATGAGACAAATGCTTCAGCTCCTCAGGCCCCCAATAAATCAGAGAGTGACTAGGAGAATAGTGTCCAAGCCCAGCATTCTACCAGCCCAAAGAACTCAAGGCTGGGATGTTGTCTAAAAGGCTGGCCTGACTGCCCAGCTACTGCCCAAGAGGCTCAGAGATGGCATTCAACCCCAGAGCCCCTGGGTAGAGCCAAGCATGGGGACCTCAGGGCACTTGGCTGAACACAGTGGCCTTTCCATCACTGCTCCTGACTCAGTTGTCATAGGTGAGTGGATATTCAAGCAGGTGCCGGGCAAGAGTGGTGGCCAGGGCTCCAGGGGACACTTGACTTGCCTCTAAGTGGAGCCAGGGACATGCTCCAGTGACGCCCATGGATATTTCCACCGCCTTTGTCCCTGCCAAAGAAGCCAGTGGGAGGTACTGAGAGGGTCCTGCTCTGAACCGAGCAGCCAGAAGGATCTGGATAAGAGGGAATCGTGGATAAACTCATGTACTTAGTTACTCAACAACCTGTTCTCCAACTACCTGTTCTCTTTTGGACTCTGCACTGGGAACTGGGGATGCTATAGTGAATTGGACACAATGCTTGATGTTTACAATCTAGTAAGATTTGTACCTAAGTAGCCCAAATACAAAGAAGAGAGTGCCAAGGTCCCAGAAGAGGGAGTCCAGAATCATGCTGCCTGGTTGAATCTCAGCATAGCCCTATGATGCTGCATGACCTTGAAGGTGTTTCTTTTTTCTTTCATTTATTTATTTAGTCTTTTTAGGGCTGCACCCGTGGCATATGGGTGTTCCCAGGCTAGGGATCAAATTGGAGCTGTAGCTGTTGGCCTATACCACAGCCACAGCAATGCCAGATCCTTAACCCACTGAGCAAGGGATCAAACCTGTGTCCTTGTGGATGCTAGTCAGATTCATTTCTGCTGAGCCACGACAGGAACTCCAAAACATGTTTCTTAACTTCTCACATCTGTTTTCTTCCTCCAAGAGCTATTCTAAAAATGAAATGAAACAACTGGCATGCTAATATTTTGAAGAAAGAAGCTGAAAATCATTACCAGTGTTTCATAATTTCATCATTAACATAGATGCCATTTATTCAGCACCTTCTAAGTACAAAGTATCTGCTCAGTATCACATGTATTTATTCCTACAACCCTAGTGACACTGTTAATACCTATATTTTAGAGATGGGCAATGGAGGCTGAGAGGGGTGGTGAGTTACCCATGATCACACAGACCATAAGTGACAGAGCTGGGATTGGAATCCAAGTTATGTGGATTCCAGAGCCTGTGTTTTTTTCTGAACTATCTCCTATGAATTCCTTCTTCCTCTTCAGTCTTTCATTCAGCAATGGCTTATTGAGCCCTTTCTATGTGCTAGGCATTGTGCTAAGCTCTGAAGATATGGGGGAAGCAAAACAGACCTGAAGCTTTCCCTCACAATCTCACAGCCCAGTGGGGAGGGAAGCAATAAAGAATAATTACAAACATAATAACTGTTGCCAAAGGGGAGGGTCGGAGCCCCATGGGAGTGTAAACTTTATCTGGGAATCAGACAAGGCCTTCAGGAGAAAGTGATCTTTCAGATAAGATCTGAAGACTGACTGAGAGTTGGGCAGACAAGAAGTCAGGGGGAGTGAGAACAGCATGGAATCTGGACCCACAGGTCAAGGAACATAATAGAACACAGTTCAAGGAACAGAAAGAAAGCAGGTGCACAGGCAGCAGGAGGAAGCAATATAAGATGGGATGAAGAAGGAAGCAGGAACCTTGGAACACATGCCAAGGAGTATGGACTTGATCTTGATGGCCCTCGAGAGAGCTGAATTCATTGGGCCTCATACCCCTCATTTTATGCCTTATGTTTCATCTGACTGGGTAGATCAGCAGCTGAGGACCGAGTACAGATGGAGCCAAAGTTGCTGAGAGTGACCAGACAAGCTGAGGTCAGCACAGAACTGCAGGAAGTGCAGGGAGGGGCCGGGCCAGGGCAGCACCAGGGACAGCTCTCAGTGGCTCTTGGAACTCAGGCCATCAGAGATCATTCAGTCTCTCATTTGTTTATTCATTCAACGAATATTTACTGAGTGGCCTACTGGAGGATACATCAGAAAACTAAACAGACAAAATTCTCTGTCCTCCTTGAGGTTAATTTCCAGCAGGAGGAGACAGAAAATAAACATAGCAAATAAGACAATTATGCATTATATTACAAGGTGACGTGTATAGGAAGGATAAAGCTAGGAAAGAGGATTAGGAGGGAAAGCAAGAAGGAGAGCAGTTATAACTTTAAATAGGTTGATCAGAGAAGGCTTCCCTCTGAAAGTGACATCTGGGCAAGTACTCAAAGGCGGTAAAGGAAGAGTCAGGTGCATCCACAGGGAAGTTTCAGGCAGAAGGAGTAGCAGGTGCAAAGTCCAGGAGGCAGAAGAATGTCAGGCATGCTGGAGGCTCCGTGAGGAGTCTAGGGTGGGAGAGTAGGAGTGGATGATTCAGAGATGGGAGGGAGGCAGAGCACAGAGGGCCACTGCAAGGACCTGGCTTTTACTCTGGGTGAAGGAGGAATCACTAGGGAATTTTGAGCAGAGAGGAGACATTATTTGTCTTATATTTTCATAGGATTCCCCCTGGTTGCTGGGTGGATATTAGATTGTGGGGGTACTTATCACCATTTTTCAGATAAGGAAAATAAAGTTCAGGGAGATGAAGCTACTCATCTGAAGTCACATGGTTAATAGTGATAAAGCTGAAATTTGAACGTCTCTCTGATGACTTCAGTCTCTGCTCTGGCAGGGCTCTGTGGTACAGATGGCATATTCCCTGGGCTTTAAAAGCTAAGTAGACTTTGGACATGTAGAGGGAAGACTGGGATGGGAAAGGGAATAAAAGGTATTTTAGACAAAGGGGAAGAATAATGAAGGGGGAGGGTAAATATGGGTCTCTGAATTTAAAAATAGAGACATCTTTGTTTTTTGTTTTGTTTTTTTTTTTAAAAAAGAGTATGTGCTGGGGAGTAGTGGAGCTAAGAAGGTCAGTTCAAGAAAAAGAGTCTTGAATGTCAGACTAAGGCAGGAGGGTCTTATAACCAAAAAGCTTCCAAACTGGTGGCCTCAGTGGAGAGGGTTAGAGAAAAACCCAACAACAGGAAAGAAAATGGTTTCTTTAGCAGCCTTTGGAGAAAAAAAAAATCTTGCCAGGCTTTGCTTAATGGTGTCTACAAGGGAGTTTTGGAAACAGGATTATGGACCAAAATATAATGTGCACCACTTAACCAGCTTTATTTTTCAACAGCTGCTCTAGGTCCCTAAGCCTTTCAGCACAAGGGAGGAAGTAACAGGTATCACTGCTTCTTGAGGAGGACAAATACAGCTTGTGCATATCTTGGTCCCCAGCTCAGATCCCAAGGGGGATGTGGGGCCCTTTTCCCCAGGGATAGCTTTGGAAGGACCCAAGAGGGCAAGGAGCTGCTTCGTGGCGAGGTGTATCTTCTTAGATCTTGTGCCTAGTTTCATGCACCACCCCATTCCTGACACTGGGGCCTAAAAGGGAACCATCTGGAGACCTATTAGGGGCTGAGGAATGGATCTCAAAGGGTCTCAATTTCCCACCACTCTCTGCTCCTTTTTGGGTTTCCATTTGCTTTGGTCTAGTCACCTACCATATGATGTAACTACCACTGTAGGGCTTCATCGTGTGGGAATTGGGTTTTTTTGTTTTGTTTTGTTTTGTCTTTTGTCTTTTGTTTTTTTAGGGCAGCGCCAGTGGCATATGGAGATTCCCCAGCTAGGGGTCGAATCGGAGCTGTAGCTGCCAGCCTATACAACAGCCACGGCAACACGGGATCTGAGCCACATCTGCAACCTACACTATAGCTCATGGCAAAGCTGGGTCCTTAACCCACTGGGCAAGGCCAAGGATGGAACCTGCATCCTCATGAATGCCAGTCAGATTCGTTTTCTGCTGAGCCATGATGGGAACTCCCTGAAAATTGTTTAAAAAAAAAGGAAAAGCCAGTCAGCCCATCCTCAACACCCCACAACCCACCCACAGGATTATGTATCTACCAGCCTCTACTGAAGGTCAGGAGGAACAAGAGAATTGCATCCATTAAAATGGATTCCAAATAGAACCCCTTCAAGAGTCCAAAATAAAGACATATTAACCCTCCACAGGGAGGTCTCCTCATGTGTCTTGCCTTGAAGACCGCATTCCCTTCCCTTCTCTGAGAGAGGAACCTCTTTGTCAGCCCTTCCCTAGGGGAACTTCTACCAGTTAGGAAAAGCTCAGCCCTGATCACGTTCGGCACTAACCCAAAGTCAAGGAGAGCCACAGTATATAGTAATCCTCTGGCAGTATTTCTCTCAAAGTCTAAGTCTGGAATAACCACGCGGGGCCTCAGCAGAACATGGGGTGGGCTGGGGCCCTCAAAGGATGGTCCTCACCCATGTGTTTCCAAAAATATGAGATAAAAATACTGATTCAGTCTTCCCACGGTCTTCCAAATGGTAATGCTTAGAACACACATAAACGAATGAACGCGCACACATACATACACACACATACACACACCCCACACACACACCATTTTCCAAAGTTGAACAATAATTCTCAAAGCTAGTATAGGCTCTAGACTACGAGAAGAAAAACGTTTTTTTTTCTAAATCTATATAATCTGCACATATTTCTCTGCCCATATGGAGATTCATCTTATTATGCAAAGCAGTATCATGTCCCCTTTTTTGCTCAAGCCTGTTGAAACTGAAAAGAGTCCTGACCAACATACCATACCTCACCTCTCTGTGTTAAGAAGTTTTAGCTACAAACAAAGATTCAGGGGTTCAATGAAGTCTTCAGGTTCTTTCAAGCTCCCTGTTCTACCTGGAGATGAGATGACCACAGCAATTTTAGGTACCATATCCACATAACAATTAAGCCGAGGAAGTAAGAGGGACCAGCTCTTTTACTGTATCTCTTTCGCAGGGCATAGGCAAGAAAACTTTCTCCTGAAAGTTTTTCCAGCAGGTACCTCCTGTGCTTCATTGGCCAAAACTGGGTCTCATGGCTTTCCTCAACCAATGAGTTGGGGCAGGGACAATGACAAGTGAAATGGAATTTTCCTGAGACCAATTGGGCTCATCTCTGAAGTTAGGCGTAGGGCAGAGTCCCCCAGGGGTAGGTGGCTGTGGTTGTGTGTGTGCAGTGGGGCTGCTCAATCATACTAGAGTTCCGTTAAAAAGAAGCAAAAGGAGGCAGGGCACTGGGCAGGCAGCCAGTGACGTGCACTGCACTACATCCAATGGCAACCCTCGCTGGAGCTTTCCTTAAACTTGGTCCATGGCAAATCCTCAGGAAAAATGTTTTCTCCTACTAGTCTCTGCAAGAAGTTGGACTGTAGTGAGGTGGGGCTGGAGGGAAGATTATCAGTCAGGCTGTCAGCCCAGGGCCTGCAAAATGAGGGGACGGTCCAGCCCAGTAATGTAAAAGCCTGAATCATGAGCAAGTTTTCGGTGGGAAGACTGAGGACAAGAAAGGTGTGCTCCCAGAGGAGGACTCTTGGGGATGCAGCCAAAGGAGGACAGCAGGGCCCTGAGCTCTGCCACAAAGGCGAGGCAGGGAGATGGGACACCATGAGTAAGGAGCAGAGGGAGGAGTCCCCCCATGACACTCCCTTTACTTGTCCTGAATAGTGCCAGGCAGGTGGGACAGACAGGCCCCTCACCAGGCCTGCCCCTGATGGCCTCTCCCCATCAGCTCAATGGCATTCCTTGGGTGACTGGAACAGGGAATCTGGGATGTGATTCCTGCTGCTGGCCCTCCTCTATCCTCACACCAACTTTCACTCTCCAAACATTCTGTGCTCTTTCTTGCTTTCGAGCCTTTGCCTATGCTATTCTCTCAACAGGAAAGCTTTTTCCTGCCCAGAACATCCCAATTCACCCTTCATGTGCAGTCTCTGAAGCCCCACCTGAGTGAGTGGCTCCCTCCTTTTACTCCCACACAGTGGCGGAGCTGTCTGCCTCACCTTGGGTTGTAATTTCTACCACATGCCAGTCTATCTGTCTCCCAGAATGAGCTGTGCGCTCTTTAGGAGCTGTCCTGTTCGTCTGGGTGACCTCTGCAGTGCCCAGGCAGTGTGGGGCCACAGCACCTGCTGAAGACACAGGAATGGGGATAGTGGGAAGAAGGGAGGTTCCTGTTGCCTTCCTTAGAGTCCAATTATTCAAAACGGTAATTTAAAATTTAGTTCCTCAGTTGCACTAGCTGCTTTTCAAGGGCTCAGTAGCCACATGTAGCTAGTGGCTACTGACTGGACAGTGCAAATATAGAACATTTCCCTCAATTGAGAAAGTTCTAGTGGAGAGTACTGTTCTAAGAGACTCAAACTATTGCTGCAGCTCCAAGATAAGTCCACCCTCTGCTACAACCTCCTTTCTCCTCCAGTCCAGCAGCCAGCACAAAGCCAGATACCTCCTCCCTCCTCCTCTCTCTCCTTCCTCTTCACCCATCTTCCTATCTTCTTACAGGGTCAGAAGAATAATCCACAGTGGCTTCGGAGTTCACAGAGCCTTGTCATAGACTGTGTATCTCTAACCCTTCAGTACAGTCCTAGGAGGTAGGCAGGATAGAGATGATAATTTTCATTTTACAGCTCAGGAACCAAAGCTCACAAAGGTGAAGATTCTTGCCCAAGGTCACCCTGCTGGCAGATGCTGGTGTCTTGATCAGACCTCACATTAGACCCCGGCCCCTTTTTTTCCTGCCAGTGTCATCTCACCTCAAAAGGGTCATCTAATTCAACCTACTGTCTGATGCACTAATCCATTCAACAACATTCCTCTCAAGTATTTATCTCACTTCTGCTTAAGTGGTCCCTATGATGTGAACCTTACTACCTTTCCCCAAAGCAGTGCAATCCATCTTTAGATGGCTCTGCTAGAAAACTCTTGCTTATGCTGAGTCAAAATCGAACTCCTTGTAACTCTCCTGTCCTGAGACCTTAGAAATCATGTGAGACAGCCACTAAAATGCCTTTTGCAACACCAGCACCAGTTAGCTTGCAGCCTCTGCTCATACACCTCCAGTTTGGGGGAGCTCAACATCACTCAGGACAGCCTTTGCCTTCTTTGTCCTTTTAGAAATAGCCTCTCTCCTACAGCTCCTCTCCAATGGCTTTGCCCTCTGGGGCCCCCAACGACCATATCTGCTCTCTGTCTACGCAGGGCAGCCCCTCACAATAACCATGCCCCCTTGTTTGCTTTTGTTCTGGCTGCAACCTAAACAAGTCATCAGAGACAGGATGCTCTGTTCTATTAGCATATGACCCCTTTGGGCTTTCCTTTCCCATTAGCACATGAACACTCTTATTCCATGGACCCCTCAGGAAGCCAAGGTCATGTCAATAATAATAATTATAGTCATTTATTATGTGTTCACCATATGCCAGGCAACTTGAAATGTGCTCTGCTTATATTTCATCTCCAAAACCCTGCAAGGTGGTCACTTTCATTCCCTTTACACAGGTGAAGTGACTGCCTGTATATACATCTGCCACCACAAGTGAGAGGACAACTGCAGGAACCTGGAAGATGGATGTGCCCTCGGATGACCCAGGTTCAGGTCTGGGTCAGTTCTAGGCCCTCAGGTCCCAGGGAGGGTGGAGAAGTTCAGAGGCATATAGAAACTGGTTATGTACACAGGCTGTAGGGGCAAAAAACTTGGGTTTAAATCACAGCCACTTACCAGCCACGTGACCTTGAGCAAGATCACTTCACCTCTCTGAACCTCCACTCCTTCAGGTGTAAAAGGGAGCTAGTGGTACAGATGGTACAGGGCACAGAGCCCAAGGATTGCAGTGAAGAAACAATGAATGTTTAGTGCTGTGCATGGCACCTAGCAAGTTCTCAGCCATGGGAGATAATACCGATATGATCATCAATATTATGGAGAGACCATACCCAGGGCCAAGGCAAATGTTTTTCACAGTATCACCCTCCCACACTGAGCCTGGTCAAATCCACTGGCTTTTTGTACCCCCTCGAGGCTCCCAGAAAATGCCTGCTATCTGAAATGAGTTCAGATGTGCTAACGGGGTGGGGTATGAGGAAGTGTGAGGGGCCTGGGCTGCTCCCATGGTGACCCAGGCGTTACCCACACTTCACTACAGAAAAGACAAAAGGGAATAAAGAGGAAAGGGAATAAAGGGTGGGAAGATGTGAGAGAAAGAAAAGAGACTAAAAATGATGTCATCTCACTCCTAAAGCAAACATAACTTTGACCAAGTTATTTTCCTCTCTAAGCCTCCATGTACAACTCTGTTAAATGGGTTAATAACACATATTGGCACAACACTGTAAATCAATTACGCTTTAATAAAAAATAAATCACACCACCCTTGCTGCCTCAGCGTGAGGCTGAAGGAGATGTGTACATGGAAGCCCCCAGCTAGAGAGTATCCCAGGGGAGTGCTTGGTGAGGGTCTGCTTCTGAAGCACTGCTGAGCAGCTCTCATGGTGAGGTTGGGTCATCATGGCAGTCAACAAAAACAATATAATTATAACAAAATACTGGGAGTTCCCATCGTGGCTCAGCGGAAACAAATCTGACTAGCATCCATGAGGACACAGATTTGATCCCTGGCCTCATTCAGTGGGTTAAGGATCTGGTGTTGCCATGAGCTGTACTGTAGGTTGCAAACGAGGCTTGGATTCTGCATTACTGTGAATGTGGTGTAGATCAGCAACCACAGCTTCTATTCGACCTCTAGCCTGGGAACCTCCATATGCTGCTGGTTCGGCCCTAAATAATAATAATAACAACAACAAAATACTACTGTTTCCCAAACACCTACTCTGGGCCAGTCCTCACAGCAACCTTTGAGAGAGGTGTCATCATCCCCACTTGAAGCTGAAGAAACTGACAGTTCAGCAATGATCAGGTATAACATGTCCAAGGTCACTCGGTAAGTCAAGATGCTAGGACCAGCACCCAGGTCTGGCTGAAGCCCCATTTTGTTCCTTGATACCATGCTATGGAACCCCTGGGAACCAGGCCCACAGGGTGGAAGACTTTTGGCTCATCTTCCAACCCAGCATAGGGTCCACCACCACAGACCTGGACCATGATGGAAATGTCTGGTCCCCTCTGTGCCGCCAAATGACTACACAGTCCTATGACTTCCCCTTGGCCTCAGTTTCTCCAACTGCATAGAGATGGTGTCAGAAGTCAGAAACTCTCAGGGTTTTCTGATTAATTTTCAGATTGTGCAGACAGTAGCAGGAGCTCAGAGGAGGAAAACTGCCCTAAATGGGAAAGGTGCACTGTGTCCCTCTATCCCTTAATAACCACTAATTAGTTAATCCCTGTAGCAGCAGGGTTAGTTATCCGGTATTATCAGCCCCAATTTATAAGCAGGAAATTGAATGAGAGAGAGATTGGCCCCAGGCTCAGGAAAGGGATGGGATCAGTGAAAACCTGGAAATGCTATAAATTGCTTCAGAATTGGGGTAGGGGTCAGTAGAGCAATGAGAGGGGCCTGAAGGGGACAAACCATGTAGGACTGTATTTCTTTTCTTTTTTCTTTTTTCTTTTTTTTTTTTCCATCTTTTTGCCTTTTCTAGGGCCGTTCCTGCAGCACATGGAGGTTCCCAGGCTAGGGGTTGAATTGGAGCTGTAGCCACCAGCCTACGCCAGAGCCACAGCAACGCCAGATCCGAGCCACATCTGCAACCTACACCACAGCTCAGGGCAACACCCAATCCTTAACCCACTGAGGGAGGCCAGGGATCGAACCCTCAACTTCATGGTTCCTAGTCAGGTTCATGACTTGGGACAGTATCTTCCTTCCCCTTAACCACTGAGCCACGACGGGAACTCCTAGAAATGTATTTCTAAACCTCAGGGAGCTGAAGGCTTTTCGAGAGCATCTAAACCAGGGAGAGAAACTGGCCCAATATCACAGAGCCAGAATCACAAATCACAGAATCACAGGAGAACACAGTGTCCTGGGTTCTCAGCTAAGGCTGTTTGCTGGGGACTGAGGTGGGGGATGGCACTTAAGAGCTAGGCTTCCTCTGTGGCCTTCCCCGGAATTCTTAGAGAAAGCAGCCCGCAGTAAGCCCCCAGGGATTATGTGAGTACTAATGGCCTGTGACAAAGGCAGGAGGATAAGCTTCTTGCTCTGCAGACTAAACAAGGTGCAAAAAGCCAAGTCAAACAAAAGCTGAGGCTTTGTGTTGGCCAGGCTGGTGGGCTAGAAGCAGCCTTGCTTCTTGGGAGGCCAGGCCTTGTGCTATTTCCCAGAATCTCCTCTGGAGGCCTTTTTCCCCTTTGCCACTGAGGGCTGGACAGAAGTATGTCCACAACCCATGATCATCCCTAGTTTGTAGTACAGAATGCACTTTTATAATATCGCCCCCAACATGAAGAAACTGAGGCTCAGAGAGGGGAAGGAAGATACTGTCCCAAGTCACAGGGCAAGTCAGACAGGAGGCTAGGCCTCAAGGCCTCCTGACTCCTCACTCCACCACAGCCTCCCATGCTCTTCCTTTAATGAGTGTAGAGTGACATCTGAACACCAGTACAGAGGGAAATGCACTATTCTAACCTCTACTCAAAGTGTGATCCTACCTGGAATCTCACTGGAGTCCACGGCCCAGGCTTTGGGGGCACAGAGGCCTGGTTTCAAGCCCTGCTTCTACCTCTTTCTAGCCCCTGGCTTTGGCAAATTGCTTCACCATTCTGAGCCTCGGTTTGCTCTCAAAAACAGAAGAAATAATGATACCCTCCTCGTAGAGCTGCTGGGATAAGTAAATGAGTTAATGGATGCAAAGCATTTTGCTCTGTGCACAGCATACGGTAAGCACCCAATTGTCACTACTCCTACCAGCAACTCTGGCACAAACCTGCTGGACGGCCTGAGGCAGGGCCCTCAACCACTCTAGGCCTCTGTAGTCCTCCTCTCAAATGATGTGTCACAAAGATTTCTCCTAACTTCAGGGCTCTGTGGTCTCCACCAACCCCCTTTCCCAACCCAAATGAACCTTAGTCTCCAGAGGCAGAGAAGTAGGCTGGAAGCCTCTGTCGCCTTCTAGGCCAGGCTGCTTGCCCAGCCCCTGGCTTCATATGTCTGTTCCAGGATGTTCTGGGCATGTGTACCCACCGAAGGCAGTCTATCCATCCCCAGAGCTGGTGCTGAGTCAATCCTGTGCGGTTCTTAAGGACAGTATGGGATTGCACATCATGAGACCTTGGGTCTTGAAAAGATGGGAGAACTTGGAGATCAGGGCTGAGGATGAGGGTCAGGCAGACCTGGGGTCTGCACAGGAGAGCACCACAGCTTGCTTTTTTGGCAGTGCTGCCCTAAGGGTACAGGGAGTCAAATCCTCCCTGCCTGTTTCTGGTAAAAAAGGAACAAACAAACAGCTAAAGACCCTCAGGCATGTGTCAAAGGGGCCCCCTCCACAGCCTTAACTATACAGGGATTATTCTGGCTGTTTCTAATGCAGATTCCTTTCTACACTGTAGAACTCACTTCTGCAAAATGAGAATGATTTGACTTCAGGCCTGAGGCTATTTCTCACTCCTCCCCTCCTGGTTCCCAACAGGAACAAGAAGAGATCTACCTCAGGGGGATTAAGGTAATACCCTTCTCTACAAAGTAGGGAAGTGGCAACAGGGCATTTGCGGAGATTACCTACCTGCCCCTGCGTACCTGTCCATGTGTCAAGTTTAAGCCTCCTGGAGGGGTTTGTAATAACACTATTTAGGAATCTTAAAAAGTAGGACCCTATTTGTGGGATTATAGGGTGTGGAGGCATTCTTGCCTTTTACACTAAGGCTTCGGACAGCTGCTAACCCCACTCAGTCCTGCCAGTTGCTGAGCCCTGCTTTGCACTGAAGCAATTTATTCCAGTTTGTTATTTTAATGAGTTATATCCAAGGAGCCCTGTATCTTTGGCGCACATTCTGCCATTGACCAGTATGGACTCAAAGTGCTGTTTCTAGACACAGTGTGGTTGGGAAAGTGCTGCATTAAAGGCTGTCTTCCTCTAGGTGCTTGCTGTGTGACCTTAGGCAGGTCATTTTCCCTCTCTGAGTTTCCTTTTCTTTTCTTTTTTTTTTTTTTTAGGACCACACTTGTGGCATATGGAAGTTCCCAGGCTAGGGATCAAATCTGAGCTACAACTGCCAGCTTACACCACAGCTGCAGCAACACCAGATCCAAGCCACATCTGTGGCCTACATCATAGCTTATTACAATGCTGGATCCTTAACCCACTGAGCAAAGCCAGGGATCAAACCTGCATCCTCACAGAGACTGTGGTGGGTTCTTAACCTGCTGAGGCACTATGGGAACCTCTCAGCTTCCATTTCTTAACCTGTTACCGAAACGTAACAACCTCCAGCCACACATGTTGTTCATGGATTGGGTAAAAGAGCTTTCTGAAATGTACATTGTGGCATAAATTCAAGGGCTTATCATGGTCAACTCTTACAGTTATTTGACTATAAGTTTGATAAAAATAAAAACTTTTTTTAAATGATGTGTTGATAGCCTTTTTACAGTTTAGTCGAATATTTAGGACTCATTAGAGAAATGTATATAGAAAACTAATCAAAGCAATTATAACTTCAGGAAAAACAAAAGGAAGTACAAAGAAGAGAAAGAGTTTTTTTACTCGGCTTAGCATTAAGCAATATTTACACAGATTGACTTGTGAAAACACCAAATACTGACTGAACTGTGATAGTCTAGTGAGAGGATAGAGGGAGGGAAAGTTGGAGGTTAGTTAAGACAGCTATACCCTCTCCTATAAAAATAAGAAATCAGTAGATAATGTCTAAAATTGATAAATAAATAACAATATAAGCATATCAATTGGAAATGCAGATATAAGTAGCAGAAGAAATAGCTGATGGAGTGTAAAGTGGTTAGAGAGGGCAACCCTGGGGAATGAAGAAGGATGAAGAAGAGTTATTTTTCATTATGAAGACTTTTAGTGTTATTTTACTTTTCAAGTTACGTATGTATACTCAGATTAAAATGAAAATTAATTTAAAAAATAAAAATAGAAGCCAGTGACAGCTATAAGGAGACTAATTTAGGTTCCAGATAAGGAAGAACTGTCTAATACCTAGATTTATCAAAATATAGAACTTCTGCAGACAGTAAGTTCCCTGTTATCAGAAAAGTTTAAAGAGAAACTATATCCATCTGGTAGAAATAAGGTAGGGAATTCCAGCTTTGGTTGGGTTTTACTAAACAAGCTTATGGATCCCTTTCAATTCTAAGATCCCTTCTAATTCTAGGCACCTGCGGAAGTTGAGATGTTCTTGTCATTTATCTCATGAGTAATTCATTTATCTGTGCATTTAAAAGCATTTGCTCAGTACCCCCTAGCCTGGGAACCTCCATATGCCATGGGAGTGGCCCTAGGAAAGGCAAAAAGACAAAAAAAGACAAGAAAAAAAAAAAGAAGAAGGAAACTGAGGCCCAGAGAGAGGTAGACACTTGCACAATGTCACGTAGCATTAGTGGCAAAGTCAGGCTCACATCTAGCCCTCTTGATTCCTGGGCTGGCAGTAATCTCTTCCTCACAACCCTGCCTCTGAAGAGTATTTCCTCAAAAATAGTCCTAACAAAAATGAGGTTGAGTCTTCATGGTATTTTACTGATCTCGTGTAGACACATCATCATTATGCAATGAATCTATTATTTTAATTGTAGTGAGGTTTGGCTCCCTGGATATTTGCTTCAGCAGGGCAGGCGGTGAGCTTTCTGGAGACACCTAGTAAAAGTTCAATGAACCCAAACCTCCAAGTCATTCACCAAAAGATCTAAAACAACAGAAATAAAACTAATTGTCATTGCTTTGTCTCACCATCCAGGGAGATACGTGAGAATTCTTAGGGAGAGAGTTACCGCCTCTGTCATGGTAAAATCCCAAATCTTCCAACAGCTATGAGTGCCAACATTTGCATGTACCAACATCACCTTAAGTATCACTTCCTGGATCCTTTTTGCTTGATTGAGTAGTCCTATCTTTGCCACCTTGAAGAAATTCCCATATCTCACTGAATTTCAGTTTTCCCTATCCATTTTGTTTGTTTGGCTTTATTTATTCATTTATTTATTTTTAGTAATTGTCACCATGAGTATTAGAGTAGACCAGTGGTTCTGAATCAGAAGCAATTTTGCCTCAACCCCTAAGGGACATCTGACAATTTCTAGAGACATTTTTGTTTGTCACAATTGGGGTGGAGTGATACTGGCATCTAGTGGGGGAGAAGCCAGGTCTGCTACAAAACATCCTACAGCACACAGAGCAGCCCCTGCCAACATACAATTATGTGATCCAAAATTTCAATGCTGCTGCTATTGAAAAATCCTGGGTTAGACTCTCTGGTTGCAAGGGACAGAAACCCAAGTCCAAATTTCTTTAGCAAAAGAAGAAAAAAAGAAACAAATTAAAACCAAAAAACAAGATAGTTATTGGAAGATTACCATTGCTTTAAAAAAAAAAAGAAGAACTAAAAAACATGTCACCTCAGCAAATAGTATAAGCAATTCAGGCCTAATCTGGACTACCTCCCCTGCCTTCTTTCTGTTCTCATTCTTTCCATGTGATACAGGCCTAGCCATCCTAGTTTTGAGCTTATATCCTCACAGATTCACAACCAGAAAGGAAAAGGTCCTTTTCTTTCCCAGATCCACTAACACAAATATCAGGGAAGGATTCTGATTGGTCAAGCTTGGGACACATCCTCATCCCTTGAACCAATGACTAAAGTCAGAGGAGGTGAAGTACTATATACAATGATTAATCTAGCCCGGGTCAATGTCCACCTCTGTGGCCAAAGGGATTAAGTCTGTTTCTTAAAGTGGAGGAAGTAGGTTCTAGATCGACAAAGACAAGAGCCATTACAGCATGGAATAATAATGAGAGTGCTGGACTAAGAGTCAAACATCTGGATGCTATTCTTGGCTCTGCCCCTAACTTGCTATGTGATCTTAGACAAGTCCTTTTCCCTTTGGGCCCCCAGTTTCTCACCTGTATAATGAAAAAAATGGACCAGAAGTCAAAGATATCTCCTACCTCTAACCTTTGATAAATTCTGGTCGGTTGTTAAGTATTATTGATGTCCCTGACATTGATGACATTCGACTGACTAAACCCATTTAATTTTTAGATTGCTGGTTCCAGAATATTATATAGTCTAGAAATATCTAAATCTTCTTCAAATTTAGTTATCAAATCTTTCCCAACTTTTTAATGATAATGAAAACAGTATTAACTAAAATGCTTTAGCATCTATTCATATTTTCAGAATGATCCATGTACTTCTCAATTCTTTCATAATATTCAACCCTTATAGGAAAAATGTATAGACCCACAAAAACCACTTATACATTGCTTTTTCTTCAAAAAACACAAATCATCAGTAATTAATTTAAGGAAGATTAAGTATATGAATAAAGTTAGCTTTCAACTTGGTATATAAATTTTACATTAATCCTTATTTTGAAATTTATATAGCCAAAAGAAATAGATGACATTGGGAAATGTCCAACAATATGGAAGATATAGCAAGGATTTCAATATCGCCAAACTCTCATTCATTCAATAAATGATGGTTCCTGATTACCTACTACATGCCAGACACTATTCAATGATCTGCCCCTGTGTAACTCACATTCTAGTGAAGGCAGCTACACTCTAGAAGTTGAAGAAGGATTTCTTGAATCCTAGCCCATCATAACAAGATGAAGTCCATACCTCTCAGTCCCCTGCCAACCTCTCCAGCTGCAAGAGAACACACACTCACACTCTACACCTCACCCAACAGAACTTCCACGCTGCCACCTCCAGAACCCACCAGCTCCCTCATACTTCTTCTCCTTGAAACCCTCTTGCCTTATCCACATCAGTATCACAGCCTCTGGGAAACTTCCTCAGAAGGTTCTTTCTTCCCACCCCAGAGATTTAGTCCTGCGCTCCTCTGTGCCCCCCAAACCTCATACACACGACTACCACTTAGCACCTTTCACTTTGTGTCAGAATTATTTTTTTGTCTTTGCTTCTCTCATTGGAATACAGATTCCTCTAGGGAAAGAAAAAGTCCTGAGGATTTTCAGGGCTTGACAATCAACATACATACACACACACACACACACACACACACACACGTTGCATGCATGTGCCTCAAACCTGCTTTTCCTTCCCTATTCCCCTTCTCAGTGAGTAGCATCCCCACCCTCCCAGTTGCTCATGTTAGAAATCTGGGCATCATCCTCAATGAATCCCTTTCTCTCACCTCCCACATCCAACTAAGATTCGTGATTTACCTACCTCCTTACATACCCTCATCTCTGGATGAATCAATTACTTCCCTTGGCTTAGATCAAACCCCTTCCCTCATAGCCTGGGCAGCTCATTATTCAGGGCTCACTTTAATGCTGACCTCCTCTAGGAAGCATACCTTAATTCCTGTCCCTTCAGGCTGGGCTGAGTGTCTGTTTTCTGTGTAGTTTATGTCTCCTGTGCTTCCTAGTTTATACGGCAATTGTTCTTCTCTCCCAGAAGACTATACACTCCAAGAGGGCGGGTTTTTATTTATGACTGCATCCCCAGCTCTTAGCCTATTGCCCAAGATGTGATAAGTCACTAACGACTTTTTAAATGAATACAAGAACAAATTCACTTGGAGTCAGAGAGCCTGGATTATACTCAGATCTGCCATTAACTAGTTAGGTCGCTATGCACTTTACTTCTCAAGTCTCAATGTTCTCATTTGTGAAATGGCCATAATAATTCCTTCCAGTCTACCTCTAGGATTGAATGTAAAAAATCAAATGAGATAATAAATGTGAAAGCTATTTATAAATCTCTGGGTTACATCACATGTAAGGGGTTACTTCTGGGATTTTTTGGGGGGGTTGCACTTTCTCTGATTACTTCATATATAATTAGGTATTATTCCTACTTGTGAACTTCCTGTAGGTGCTGAATTCAAGAAGAAATACATTGCTGCTGCTCATCTCTGAGAATATTAAAAGCTAAATATTTTGATTTTTAAAATGGTTAACAGAACTTTTTTTAAGCAAATTGTACTGGAGACACTACTAGAAATAATCTAAATTTCACTTAAGTAACTAATACCAAATTGATACACACTAAACAAATTAACCCTTTATAATACTGACTTAAGAGGAAAGAACTGACAATTTAGAACAGAATAGTTAAAGAATTATTCAAAATAAATCTAAGTTCAGACTTGACTTACTGAATTAGAAAAAAATTTTTAATGATAACTCTCAATGCTATTGAGGTTATAGAAAAGCCAGTATGTGCACATACACTGCTGTTAGAATATAAATTGTTCACTTCTTTGAAAATCAAATTGATAAAGTACATCAAGAGGCAAAAAATAATAATTCTATTCTTGGAAATCTACTTAAGGGAAGAATTTTAAAAGAATAAAATATTTTTATGGACAAAAATATATAGTGTTACTTATAATCAAAAAGTGCAGGGAGTTCTCTTGTGGAGCAGGGTCTTCTCTTTCTGGCACAGAGGATTAAGGATCTGGCGTTATCACTGTAGCGGCTCAGACCACTACTGTGATGTAAGTTTGATCTCTGGCTGGGGAACTTTCATATGCCCTGGGCATGGCCAAAAAAAAAGTAAAAACAACTACAACAATGGAGATGAGATATTTTACGGCATTAAAAACAATCGTTTTGAATGCATGGCCATGGCACTCTTAGTCTTGCCCACAAAACCCTGTGAGTCCTATTGGATGGCTTCTTCATGAGCAAGGGAGGACCAAACTCTGAAAACAGATCCTTGCTCAGGTCTTCAAGCAAGTAAAGGCCAAGTTCTCTAAGATGTACCCAATGAACATGTTCAGCTTAAGCCAGAGCCCACAAGATACTGGCAATGGATTTGCAGGAGGCAGCAATGGGCACTCTGGCATTTCAGAAGCTTGTAAGTTACTGCTGACTCTGTTCACAATGAGGTTGTCCACATTCTGCTGGCCTTCAAGGAGACTATGGACACCTAGAGCAAAGCTGTCTCCTGTAGGGAGGCTCCTAACCAAAATTAAAGGTCAAGTGCATTCAAAGAGGCTAGAGGGGCCTCTGACTCTGGGTTCCATGTAACTGTAAGAGGGTCCCATCAACTGTGCCTCATGGAACTCATGTGTTTGTGTAGCACTCTCTTTCTGAACATGGACTGGTTCTAGGACTCACTTGGAACTGCATACAGCAGAGGTGATGCTGCCTACCTTCCGAAGCTAAGTCAAGAAAAGCTTTTAAGTTTCTGTCTGGAACACTCTCTGAAAGCCCTGGGCCACTACATAAGGAGCCATGTGACTGCCATCCTAGAGAAGCCACTTTTAGACACTCTGGTTGACAGTCCCAGAAAAGCTCTGCCTTCCAGCCACCCCCAGTAAGGCATCGCACATCCTCCAGACCAGCCCATCCATGAGCCGAATCCCTGTAAGTGGCTTCGGTCAGTACCACAATGACCAGCTAAGCCTGGACCACATTCCTGACCTACAAAATTATAGGACATAATTAAACACTTGTTGCCTTAAGCCACTAAGTTTAAGGGTACTTAATACACAATAGTACATAATTAGCCCATCACCTTTGGAGGATGCTTGACAATAAACTCATAATTCCAGGAATAGGTAAAAATAAAAAATAAAGCATTTATATTGTTTTTCCTTTAGGAATTGTACTTCAGAGTAACTAAATAGTTGATGAAATCAAGTTCTTCTTTATAGAATAATTACAGGTAATAAATGAAGAGAGAATATCAGAATTAGAATATCACTATTTTGAAATCTCTTATGAAATAATAGTGTGATGCAATGATCATCAATAACTGCTAAAATCACTAGGCAATGGAGTTCCCATTGCGGCTCAGTGGGTTATGAACCCAACATAGTCTCTGTGAGGATGCAAGTTCAATCCCTGGCCTTGTTCAGTGGGTTAAGGACATGGTGTTGCTGCAGGCTATGGCATTAGGTCACAGATGCAGCTCAGATCTGATGCTGCTGTGGCTGTGGTGTAGGCTTGCAGCTGCAGTTCCAAATCATCCCCTAACTTCCATGCGTCACAGGTGTGGCCATAAAAATAAAACATAACAAAACAAAATAAAATAAAATAAAATCATTAGGCAAAACCCCAGTGAAGAATGCTATAATAGGAGTTCCCATCCTGGCGCAGTGGTTAACAAATCCAACTAGGAACCATGAGGTTGCGGGTTCGGTCCCTGCCCTTGCTCAGTGGGTCAAGGTTCCGGCATTGCCGTGAGCTGTGGTGTAGGTTGCAGACGCGGCTCGGATCCTGCGTTGCTGTGGCTCTGGCGTAGGCTGGCAGCTACAGCTCCAATTCAACCCCTAGCCTGGGAACCTCCATATGCCGCAGGAGCGGCCCAAGAAATGTCAAAAAAAAAAGAATGTTATAATAGATCAGGCTGAAAACACCTCAACCCCCCAATCAAGATTTTTTTTTTTTTTGGCTTTTTAGGGCCACACTCGAGGCACATGGAGGTTCCCAGGCTAGGGGTCCAATCAGAGCTACGGGTGCCAGCCACAGCTACAGCCACAGCCACATTAGATCCAAACCACATCTGTGACCTACACCACAGCTCATGGCGATGCCAGATCCTTAACCTACTGAGCGAGGACAGGGATTGAACCTACAACCTCATGGTTCCTAGTCAGATTCGTTTCTGCTGCACCATGACAGGAACACCCAACATCTTTTTAATAAGCCAAGAAGAGAAAAACCAGACATTATGTGCCTCCTCATGTGAGGAAACAAGTACTTAGTACCAACTCTGAAACTTCCTTGTTCTAAAATCAAAAAATCAACCTGAGCCTGATAACACTTCTAGATTTCATCCCAGGGACCAGAGGAACATGTAACATGATCCCCTGAGGATGCAATCAGCAAAATCCAAAACATGGAAATCTCTACAGGACAAACAACCAAGTTTCTTCAAAATACAATTTTTTTAAAAAAAAATAGAGGAAGAAGGGGACCCTATTGATTAAAAACGACTTAGGAGATATATCAACCAAGTCCAATGTGTGGATGATCTCTGGACTCTGATATATTTATTTGAACATTTAATATACTTGAAATACATATATATGAGATAACTGACTGGATATTTGATAATATTAAGAAATAATTTTTAATTTTTATGTGTGATAGGTTGTTATAGATATTTTTTTAAAAGCCTTTATCTTTTCTTTTCTTTTTACAGCTGCACATGCAGCGTATGGAAGTTCCCAAGCTAGGGGTCAAATCAGAGCTACAGCAGCTAGCCTATACCACAGCCACAGCTAAGTGGGATCCGAGCTGCATCTGCAACCTACACCACAGCTCGTGGCAATGCCAGATCCTTAACCCACTGAGCAAGACCAGGGATCGAACCTGAGTCATCATGGATACTAGTGGGATTCATTTCTGCTTCATCACAATTGGAACTCCCAGGATGTGGAGGTTTAATATACTAATATCTCAACTTCTGTATATAATTTAAACTTTCATTAAAAAAAACAAAAAAACCCTGGGGAGTTCCCGTCATGGCTCAGTGGTTAACGAATCCGACTAGGAACCATGAGGTTGCGGGTTCGATCCCTGGCTTTACTCAGTGGGTTAAGGATCCAGCGTTGCCGTGAGCTGTGGTGTAGGTTGCAGACGTGGCTCGGATCCCACGTTGCTGTGGTTGTGGTGTAGGCCGGCAGCTACAGCTCTGATTAGACCCCTAGCCTGAGAACCTCCATATGCCGTGGGAGTGGCCCTAGAAAAGGCAAAAAGCAAAAATAAATAAATAAATAAATAAAACCCCAAACTTTAAAAATAGCTCTAGGCAAAAACATGGGGTTGGGGGGGAAGTGGGACAGTGTTTCCACTGATGCACCTCCGAATGATTTGAGTGCAAGAGAGGTAGTCTTTACCTCTTCTCCTCTTGCCAAATCCCCCTGCACTTACAGGACTAGAAACCTAAAGAGGGATCTGAAGTCACATTTTAAGGATGCATAATGGAGGGGAGTTTGGAGAGGGAATGAAATCATTAAGGAGGATTATACTGTCACCACTCGACACAATGGGGATTGCTGCTTTCAACTGCTTTAAACAAGTCTTACTTCATACCAGAGCTTCAACTCAAGGAGGCGTCGCCATGGGAAGTGGATCCTGCCCAGATCAAATCTCTCTTCCTGGCTGAGTCTTTGAGAGCATTCTCCTGCCCTCCACAGCAAGAGAATAGAGGTGGTTCTTAGAATGCACTTGAAATACTTTTTTCCTCTTCATGGAGTCCTGGCAGCCAGACATCTTAGAAGGTCCAAGAATGAAGGTGCCTCTGGATAAAGTGGCCAACCTGCCTCAAAGGGGCTGGGGGACCAGGTCAAGTTTCTGCCTTTCAATGGGTCTCTATTTCCTGCACATGCAATGAGAAGCAGTATAGCACAGGGTCAGCCAGTGGCCTCTGGACACAGTTGGTTCTGCAAGTCACCAACTGTGCAAGCTTTCACTTTATTGCACCCCTAAAAGCCAGACAGATCACCAAGAGCTCTACTGGAGCAACCCACAAAAATTCAGCCAGAGTTCTAACCCTTGCCACATCCACTTAATCATCTGATGAGAAAATATGGCCTAAACATTTGCCACCAGTGTTTCCATAAGTTCATGAAGGATACAGGCTTCAGCAAGTTGGACTAAGTGATCTTCCTTGAAAGGATTATCCAAGACATCTACCTGACAAAACAATGCTAGCTCTTTGTACAAACGAAAAGTTTTCTTAATCTTAAAATTAAAAAAAAAAAAGAGGGATAGTAACTTCCCAGCTCCCATTGTTGTTGAAAAGATAGTATCAGGTAATGTATTTGAAGGGCTCGACATGGAGCCTAGTATTGAGTCTTCTCAAAAAAAGATCATTATTATTATTTATTTCTCTATAAAATGTGGATTGGATTGAAAGGTCGTTAAGGTTCCTAATTCCATTGTTTGAGAGCTCATTCATTTATGCAACAAGGCTTTATCACCAAGCCCTATACCAGGCGCTAGTGCTAAGGTGGAAACACCTGGCATGGGAGTTAGGGGCTAATGTCAGCATATATGCATACTCAAAATTATTCCTGAAAAATTTTCTATCATCAATTGACTTCCCAATCATTTTCTCCCCAATCAAGGTGCTGTCAGAGGTACTGCTGGTGGGAGAAACAGCATGGTCAGGGCCATGGAGTGATGATGGCTGAGGGATCTTTGTCTCCTCCTAGGACCCAGAACATGAAAACCTTAAACTCTCCTCCATTCAGGTCCCTCTTTTGCCTTTGAGCCTCAGTGCTGGATGAGAAAATGGAGGGCTGCCTCAGTGGTCACCTTCCATCAAGTTCAGGCTTGTCATGGAATGGTCATCAGCCAGTGATCAGGAGCATACTGCTTTGGCAGGCTCCCCACACCTTCCAGTGGCAGCCAGGCCCCCAGGACCTGTTCTCACTGTTCTACAGAAATGTACCAAACACCTTCTATGAGCAAGACTAATATTCAAATTAGTCATTTGAAATGTATAGGGAATGTCAGACCGATGCAGACCCCAGCTACAGTAAAGTAGGGTCGAGAGGGCCACAGGAAGGGCCAGAGATGGGCTATGGAGAACTAAGGGACAGAAAGAGTGCCCTCACTTTCCTGGGTGGTGATAATGGAACCGACCCTTGGAGAAGAGAGAAGACCTGGGGATAAAATACTGGGGAAAGAGTACCCTGGGATGAGGGGCAAAGTCTGGGTGAAGGAATGGGCTGAGGCTGGAGAGTCAATGGGGCCAGGCAGCAAAGGCCTTAGGGTAAGACCAAGAGGAGTGGGCTTGGTTGTGTAGGCAGTAAGGAGCCAAAGGCCTGAAGCTGGGGTTAGAGGGAGGACATGGCTGGGGTGAAGCTCTCTTCCCAACATCTGCCCACATCCTCTCACGGGACAGTGCACAGCACCCTCCCAGGTTTGGAAAGCCCCAACTATAAATCCTTCAGTATCAAGATCAGGCCTTTCTCGAGTGGCTTCAGCACCAACTTTAGGGTCAAGAGAGACAACCCTTTAGCTTCTCTACACAACTGCCCTTCATTATGGAGAAACCACACCAAGATAGAGTGGGGGGGGAGGTAGGCGTGGAGAAAGTGAAGGTTAAATGTAGGAAGAAGGACTACTGGCAAAGTGGAAGACTTAACTGACCTGAAAGCTCCCCGATACAAAATATCCAGAAATGCTGGGTAATATTCAAATTAGTCATTTGAAATGTATAGGGAATGTCAGAGGAAAGTAAGGGTATTTCCAAGATCAAAATAAAGCTGAAAACCAGACAAGTAGAGGGCTGCAGTGGTCTTAAGAGGTGCTGTCAGGGTAGCAGTGGAACTAGAGGCTTGCCATCCAAGCAGGAGGGAAGCTTGGTAAGGACTTACTCAAAGGGTCACTGGGAGTCTCACTGGGTGTGCGTCTAAACCCCTGGCTACCATTTGTTTACAGACCTTGGGAAAGCCAGGAATATTTTGTCTAGGGAGACAACTGGTGTGGTGGGGAAAAAAAACCCTGACCTGGCTCTGCCTGTAACCTCCTACACTACTCTTCCCATCTCTAAACTGCAATGTTATCTTTTAAATGGAAATGATGCTGCCATAACCGACCTCACAGGGTTACTGGGAAAATTTATTCATTCACTCAACAAATGTATATTCAGCAATAAGTGTGACAAGTTCTGGGATATGGAAGGAACAGGATAAAACCCATGCCTTCAAGGAGTGAACAGAAAAGATAGAAAAGTGTATGGAAATGAATTTGTAGAGACAGGCTAGGTAGAGAGGATGGAGCTCTCCCAGCCTTAGCCAGGAGGGTTGGCAGGCTCTGGGTGAGGTGGTGTTCAACCTGAACCATGAACGATGAGTGGGGGTTGTTCAGAAGAAGGTTCCAGGCATGAACAAAGTCCAAGTCTGAAGCAATGTGGCATGTATAGGTAACTACACATGGCACAGTGTTACTGGGCGATAAAGTGCAGCTAAGGTGGTGAGAGAAAAGGGCTATCAGAGACACAGTTTGCACAACTGGAAGAAAAGGTCTTGGATACACTCAAAATGTGTGTGAATTCCAGAGGAACTCCCTCCTCCTTGCAATAATTCACAATCCTCTTCCCACAGCCATGACTCCTAGAGCTATTATCAGGCTACTCCTTTGAATTAGCCTGGGGTCCCTAGAAAGCAGAGTGTGTGTCAGGGGCTTACAAGCTACTTCTTTCTTAGAGATCGGGAGACAGGGACCAGGGAGTGAAACCAGGAAGAAGGGGGGGCCAAGACAAGGATATGTTGTGGAGATGGCTACTACTAGAGGCACCGCATCATTCAATCACATAGAAATGTCCCCACGCAGTCTGCATCTCAGGGAGAGTGACCAACTGTCCTGGTGTTCACAGGTCTGAGGGATTTCCCAGGACATGGGACTTTGAGTGGTAAAACTGGGACAGTTCCAGGCAAACAGGATGAGTTGGTCACCCTATTCTCAGGATGGTCTTCTGTGGCTGAAGTTTCTCCTGTGGAGTCTTAACTTCCCCCATATTTCTGGGGCTGAGTGTATGGGCATAAAATTGACAGGAAGGTCAATGAGGAAACCCCAGGGTAGGAGGAGAGAGACTTTCAACAAGGGCCTTGGTGAGACCCTTTCAGCTTGAGCCTACATGAAATCGGTATCCATGCAGAGCTAGTAACTGTAGCAGCCACTGGAATAAGAGATAGTGAGGCCAAGAGGATCTGAAGTGGAGCATCTTTCACCCCTAATTTAGAGACAAGTGTCCTGAGCAATCACCTATCTTCACTTTGTGAGGTCTCAGAAGCATGTGATAATCAGTTAGGTCTCTTAGTGTCCTGCCCCATGTTAGCATGAATAGAAGAGGCAAACACTTTTAAATTATAAAAATCCTATATATTAACTCAGGATAAAGAGGGAATGGTATCTGTAAGGGATTACAGATCATCACTAGGTGGACATCTTTAATAGATATGAAAACACAGGTGACCAGAAGTTCCAAGAAGATTTAATGCAGAAAGCAATGGAGATGAAACATTAACCAGAGTTGCTTTCAATTAAGAACCTTTGCCTCTTAAGCATAGAGTTCAGAGTTGGTCTCCTAATTCAATGTGAAGCCACTGAGTGTTCTTGCCATAGAACTCCAGTGCCTCCTCAGCATAGAGACAGTAGCTAAAACCAAAAGTGGATGAGATTGCCTAAATAATAGTGACAATAGCGATAATAGTGACAAGAGCTGAAAGAATAGAATGGATCCTGAAGAACAAAACATTTAAGGACAGAAGAGGAAGAGCTCACAAAGAAGACAAGTAAGAGTAGAAACAGGAGAATTCAGTGTTGCATGTATGAAAGGAGAACCAAAACAAGAGACTCCTCAACTGTCCAGTGCAGCAAAGAAGTCAAGTCAATAAGAACTGATAAATTTCTAATGGGTTTGGCAATTAGAGGTTCTTGGTATCCTTAGGGAAACCTCAGGTAGGCAGGAGGCAGAGTATGGTGGGTTAAGGAATGAATAGGCAGTGATGAAGTAAAAATGGTGATTTTAGACCAGTCTTTGAAGAAATTTGGTAAGATTGCTAAACCAGTTGAAAGGCAGATAGAGGAAGAAAGGAGATAACTGTTGGAACAAGGTCCTGAGGGCAAGTGGAGAAAATGGATAAGGTCCAGAACATAGGTGGACATATTGGCCTTGAAACGAATGAAGGACACTCAGAATGAGATAAAGGGAGGGATGTTAGATTTGAGGGCAGGAAAATGTCAATGACGGAAATGGTCAGACTTGATGGTCTCAGTTTCTCCATGAAGTTGGGCGCAAAGAATAGGGTGTGGGAAACTAAAGCCAGGTATGAATAATTGTTGAAAGGAGCTGATGATGAATGGGTCGTGACTGTCAATGGAACAGGCATGAGATGGGGAAGGAACACCAGTTATACGAGAACTTCACCTGTGAAAAAGCCTCATTAGACTACAAGCCTCATACCAGACCACAATAAAAGTCTTCTAAGCCTCAGAGTTCCTGTTGAGGCTCAGGGGAAATGAACCCAACTAGTATCCTGGCCTCATTCAATGGGTTAAGGATCCAGCCTTACCATGAGCTACGACGAAGGTCGCAGACGTGGCTCTGATCACAAGTTGCTGTGGCTGTGGTGTAGGCCAGCAGCAGCCTGGGAACTTCATATGCTGTATGTACGGTCCCCCCAAAAAAAGTCTTCTAAGCCTTAATACTGGTTATGGCGCATATGATTAGCATGTATATTAATTTACTCTCTGGTAAATTTAGAGATATTTATTGAATGACTACTTTGTACCAGATACTCGTCAAAGCACTAGGAATACAGCTGTGAATAAGACAAACAAGATTCCTCATGGGTCTTTCATCCTAGCAGGATATGTAGAAATAAGAAATTGTTAGACAGAAGTGAGAGCTCTGCAGATAATTAAAGCAGGATGATGTGATTCAGATTATCTGGATGACTCCTTTCAACTGGATATAAGGGAAAGCTGTGGAATGATATGGAGAAAGAGTTCCAGGCAGAAGGAATAGCTGGTGCAAAAGCCTTAAGTCAGGATATAATTTGTGTTCAAAGCATGGAAAGCAGGCCTGTGAAACCAATGAGGAAAAGAGTGTTTCAAAAAGATGTCAGAGAAGTAAACAGTGTTTTGTAGACCAAGATAAGGAGTTTAGACTTCATTCTTGGCGCTTTAAAAAACCATTTAAGGATTTTAAGCAGCCTAGGTGGCATAATCCAATTTATATTTTTAAATAATCACTCTGGCTGCTAAGTGGAAAAATAGAGTAGGGGTACAGGACAGAGGCGGGGACACCGGTTAAGAGGCCTTTGCAGTAATCCATGTGAGACTTGATGTTGGTTGGGACTTTTCTTGATGATGAGACGTTTCAGATTCTTGATCAGTTCTAGAGGGACATTCAACAAAACTAGGGTGTGAGGAGTGAGAAAATCAAGAAATCAAAAATATGCCCAAAGTTTCAGGCCTGATAATCTGTATGAACAAATACTATTTACCGGAATAGGAAAGGCTAAGGAAAGAACAGATTTGAAAGTGAAAGGAACCAAGAGTTTGATTTGGGACAAGTTAAATCTGAGACATCCATCAGACATCCAAGTGGAGGTAATCAATACGAGGTTGGATATTTCTGAGTCAAGTTCCAAGAGGTAGATAGAGCTAGAGACAGAGGTTGGGGAGACACTGCTGCAGAGAGTGTATTCAAAGTTTTATACCAGTGAAGATCACCAACAGAGAAATAGCTAGAGAAGAGGATCTATACCCAAAACTTCAAGCAGTCTGACAGTTGGAGGCCAACTAGCAAATGAGGCCACCAACTAAGCAGACCACAAAGGGGTAGCCAAAAGCATACGATATTCCAGTAACCAAGTGAAGAAAGTAGTTCAAGAAGGGAGTGGTCTGAGTTCCCCTTGTGGCTCAGTGATAATGAACCCGACTAGTATCCATGAGGACATGGGTTCGATCCCTAGCTTAGCTCAGTGGGTTAAAGATCCGGCGTTGCCATGAGCTGTGGTGTAGGTCACAGACATGGCTTGGATCTCAAGCTGCTGTCACTGTGGCATAGGCCAGAGGCTACGACTCCAATTCTACCCCTAGCCTGGGAACCTCCATATGTGCAGGTGTGTCCCTTAAAAAAAGGGGGGGGGGGAGAAGGGAGTGATCTATTGTATCAAGTGCTGCTGAGAGATTAAGTAAGGACAGAGAAGTGATCACTGGAGGTACTGGTGACCTCATCAAAAACAGTCTCAGTGGACTAGAAGTAGGAGAAGCCCAATCATAGAGGGCTGAGCAAAAAAAAATAGGAGGTGAGGAAGGAGAGATAGGAGAAAAATGCGTGAGAAATGCTGCTGTAAAGGACAGCAGGGAGATAGGCCATCAGCTGCAGGAAGACATGGAGTAAAAAAAAAGCTCTGGAGACAATGGAATACATATATATTTTGTTGGGAACAATGTGAGTGGAGAGAAAGAAACTGGGGATTCAGCAGAAATTAGAGAATTTTAGTAGAGATGGGAGAATTGAAAAAACAAGAGGCCAGAGGATTCAGCTCACAGTAAAACAGGTTATCTTCTATTAAAAGTAGTGGAGACTTCATCTGTAGCAGTATGAAGTCAGTGGGAAAGAGAAACACAAATTCAGCCAGATTGGGAGGTATGGTGGGAAGATAAGGGTGATCCTTTGTAGTTTCTTCCTACATTTTATCAAAGAAGGACATGAGGTCATCAGATTACATGGGGAGGGGTGTGGAGTGGATGCCCCCCCCCACAGAGGCCCTCCCAAAGAGTGGGGAGAGAAAGGAGATAAAGACGTGAAATAGTTGTGTTTAGGAGTAAAAAGTGAACACCTAGAAATGAGTGGTAGAATTGTTGAACAGGGTTGAGTACTGATTCAAGATTTGTGGGAATCCATGAGATTTTTGTCCTTTTAAATGGATCCATTAGACTATTATCCTTAGTTTAAGAAACATTTATATATAATTTAAAAGTATTTTGGGCCCTTTTTTAGGGGATTTGTATTTTGGAGCATTTCATTTGTAGACCTCATTAAACTAGAGTTTTTTAAATAACAAATTTTAAGTGTGCACTATGTGCAACACTGGATGTGGAAAATGTACATCTGCAATACTGGATTTAGAAAATATACATCATATCTTCTCTGAGACACACACAAAGCATTTTAGCAAATAAAAGGCTCTGAGAAATCCAACAGAAAAAGACATCAAATGTTGTTTCATTTCTCAAGCTTATTTGTGCAAAGAATATCTCTATTGCAGCAACTATTGATATCTTCAGGAATAACTTTCTTTGAAAAACCAATGTGAAAATAATCATCTATAATAATATCTTGAAAAAGGATATTTTATTCAATATTTTTGTGCCAAGGACCTCTCTAGCAGTCTAGCAGGGACTATGGACATCTTAAAATGACATGTTAAAGTGCATAAAATAAACTATAAAAGATTACATAGGAAATAAATTATAATGAAATATAGTTTTCAAAACAATTTTAAAACAAATGGAGTACTTGAAGGAGAGAAAAAGAGGAAGGGACAGAAAAAAATATTTAAAGAAATAATGGCCAAGGATCACATAGTGTATAATTCTATTTATATGAAATGTCTAAAATAAGCAAATCCATAGAGATAAAAAGTAGAATAGTAGTGAAGGGGAAGGTTGGAAGGTGATAGCTTAAAAGAACAGGGTTTCTCTTTGGGATAATGAAAATGCTCTAAAACTGGCTGTGGTGACAGTTGTGCATCATCCACATATATAATAATATACACTTAACTGTACACTTTAAATGGCTTAATTATGTTATGCAAATTATGTCTCAATAAACTAAATCAGTTTAAAAAATAATGGCCAAGAAATTTCCAATTATATTGAAAACTCTAAATGTACAGAACATGAAGCCCAATGAATTCCAAACAGAAGAAACATGAAGAAACCTACACCAAGGCATATCATAATCAAAGTGCTCAAAACCAATGACAAAGAGAAAATCTTGAAAGCAGTCTGAAAAAGAGACACATTGTATACTACGTAAAAAGGATAAGATGACAGCAGACTGGTTGTTGAAAGCAATGCAAGCTAGAAGACAGCAGAACAAAAATTTTAACATGTGAAAGGAAACACTGGCAACCTAGAATTTTACACCCAGGGAAATTATCTTTCAAAAACAAAAACACCACAATAAGATGCCACTTCACACCTATTAGGATGGCTATTATTCAAAAAATGGACAGTAACAAATGTTTGTGAGGATATGGAACCCTGATGTTTTGCTGGTGGGAATATAAAATGATACAGCCACTGTGAAAAACTGTTTGGTGGTTCCTCAAAAAATTAAACATAAAATTACCACATGATCTGGTAGTTCTACTCCAAGATATATATCTAAAACAACTGAAAACAGATGTTCAAACCTAAACATACACTATACCTATAGTCAACAATAATATATTGTACATTTTTTAAATTTAAGAAGGTAGATCTTATGCTAAGTGTTAACACAATAAAATTTAAATTTTTTAAAGCCTATACCCAAATGCTCATAGCAGCACAACTCATAATACACAAAAAATAGAAAAAAAACCACAAATGTCCATCTACTGATGAATGGATAAACAAAATGTGGCATATACATACAATGGAATATTATTCAGACACAAAAAGGAATGAAGTACTCATACATGCTACATGATGAATCTCAAAATATGCTAAGTGAAACAAACCAGTCATAAAGGACTACATGTTGTATTATTCCATTTATTCCATACTCCATTATGAACTATCTGGAACAGGCACATCTATAGAAAGGCAAATCTATCAGATTAGTGGTTGCCTGGAACTGAAGGATGGGGGAAATAAGGAGTGAATTCTTATTCGAAACTCCATAACGAATATGGAGTTTCCTTTCGGGGTAATGAAAATATTCTGCAACTACAATGGTGATGATCCACAATACTGTGAATATACTAGATGCCACTGAATTGCACACTTTAAAATAGTTTAAATGGTGGATTTCACATTCTGTGTATTTTATCACAGTTTTAAAAACCACAATAAGATACACTGCACACTTATTAAAATGATTTAAGTTTAAAAAGGCTAAAGCACTAATCATACAAATGTTGGCAAGAATGTGGAGGAACTAGAACTCTCCACATATCACTTGTGGGAACGTTATGTTACAATAACTTTGGAAAACAGCTTGGCAGTTTCTTAGAAAGTTCAACAAACACCAACTACCACAGGATCCAGCCATTCTTTTTCTAAGTATCCCAAGAGAAATGGAAGCATGCACACAAAGACTTATATACAAACATTTATAGTAAATGCTAAAAACTGGAAACCACCAAAGTCCATCAGTAGAAGACAAACAAATTGTGGTATATCCATACAATGGAATACTACTCAGGAATATAAAAAGAATGAGTTATTGACACATTAAACAATCTAGAAGAATCTCAGAAGAATTATACTAAGTTATAAGAAGCCAGACAAAAAAAGAGCACATATTGAATGATTCCATTTATATAAAGCTCTAGGAAATGCAAATTAAGATATAGTGACTACAGCAGATCAGTGGCTTCCTGGTAACTAGGTGATGGTGGGCTTGGTGGGAAGGGATGGGAGAGAGGGGTTCCAAAAGGACACAAGGAGGCGTTCCTGTCGTGGCTCAGTGGTTAATGAATCCAACTAGGAACGATGAGGTTGCAGGTTTGATCCCTGGCCTTGCTCAATGGGTTAAGGATCTGGCGTTGCCGTGAGCTGTGGTGTAGGTCGCAGACATGACTCAGATCTGGTGTTGCTATGGCCGTGGCACTGGCCAGCGGCTACAGCTCCAATTAGACCCCTAGCCTGGGAACCTCCAAATGCCACAGGAGCGGCCCTAGAAAAGGCAAAAAGGCAAAAAAAAAAAAAAGGACACAAGGAAACTTTTGTGGAAAAAGGACATATTCACTATCATGATTGAATAATGGTTTCACAGGCACATACATATGTAAATACTTATCCAATTATATATTTTATGGGGAGGGTATTGTATTTCCATTACATCTCAATGAAGCTCCTAAAAGCTTTTTTTTTTTTTTTTTTTTGCTTTTTAGGGCCACAGGTACGTCACATGGAAGTTTCCAGGCTAGGGGTCAAATTGGAGCTACAGCTGCCAGCCACAGCCACAGCCACACCAGATCAGAGCCATATCTGCAATCTACACCACAGCTCCCAGCAAAGCCAAATAAATAATTAACCCACTGACTGAGGCCAGGGATTGAACCTGCAGCCTCATGGATACTAGTGGGGTTCATTTCCACTGAGGCACAATGGGAACTCCTTAAAAACATTTTTTAAAGTGTATGTTCATGAAGAATTCCCACTGAGATCAGGAACAAGACAAGGATGTCCACTCTCACCACTACTCTTCAACATAGTTTTGGAAATCCTAGCCACAGCAATCAGAGAAGTAAAAGAAATAAAAGGAATCCAAATTGGAAAGGAAGAAGTAAAACTATCCCTATTTGCAGATGACATGATACTATACCTAGAGAATCCTAAAGACTCTACCAGAAAACTGTTAGAGCTTATCCGCGAATTTGGCAAAGTCACAGGATACAAAATTAATACGCAGAAATCGACGGCATTTCTATACACTAACAATGAAAGAGCAGAAAAATAAATTAGGGAAGCAATCCCATTTACCATCACAACCAAAAGAATAAAATACCTAGGAGTAAACCTACCTAAAGAGACAAAAGACCTGTACTCTGAAAACTATAAGCCACTGATGAAAGAAATCAAAGATGACACAAATAGATGGAAAAATATACCATGCTCGTGGATTGGAAGAGTTAATATTATCAAAATGACTATACTACCCAAGGCAATCTACAGATTCAATGCAATCCCTATCAAATTACCAAGGACATTTTTCACAGAACTTGAACAAAATAGTTTAAAGTTTGTTTGAAAGCACAAAAGACCCAGAATAGCCAAAGACATTCCAAAAAAGAAAAATGGAGCTGGAGGAATCAGGCTCCCAGACTTCAGACTATACTACAAAGCAACAATCATCAAAACCATATTGTACTGGCACAAAGACAGAAATATAGATCAGTGGAACAGGATAGAAAGCCCAGAATTCAACCCACGCACCTATAGCCAACTCATCTATGACAAAGGAAGCAAGAATATACAGTGGAGAAAGGACAGCTTGGTCAATATGTGGTGCTGGGAAAACTGGACAGCCACATGGAAAAGAATGAAATTAGAACACTCCCTAACACCATACACAAAAATAAACTCCAAATGGATTAAAGACCTAGATATAAGACCAGACACTATCAAACTCCTAGAGGAAAACATAGGCCAAACACTCTCTGACATAAACAACAGCAACATCTTTTTGACAATAAAAAGAAAAATAAACAAATGGGACCTAATCAAACTTCAAAGTTTCTGCACAGCAAAGGAAACCCTAACAATATGAAAAGACAACCCACAGAATGGGAGAAAATCTTTGTAAGTGAATCGATGGACAAGGGATTAATCCCCAAAATTTATAAACACCTTCTGCAGCTCCATACCAAAAAAACAAAAAACCCCATCAAAAAATGGGCAGAAGATCTACACAGTCAGTTCTCCAAAGAAGACATACAGATGGCCAAAAAACACATGAAAAGATGTTCAACATCACTCATTATTAGAGAAATGCACATCAAAACCACTCTGAGGTACCACCTTACACCAGCCAGAATGGCCATCATCTAAAAGTCTACAAACAATAAGTGCTGGAGAGGGTGTGGAGAAAAAGGAACCCTAGTACACTGTTGGTGGGATTGTGAATTGGTGCAACCACTGTGGAAAGCAGTATGGAGATTCCTCAGAAAACTATATATAGAACTACCATTTGATCCAGCAATCCCACTCCTGGGCATCTACCCAGAGAAAACCACGACTCGCAAAGACACATGTACTCCAATGTTCATTGCAGCACTATTTACAATAGCCAAAACATGGAAACAACCTAAATGTCCATTGACAGAGGAGTGGATCAAGAAGATGTGGTACATATACACAGTGGAATATTACTCAGCCATTAAAAACAACGAAATACTGGCATTTTTAGCAACATGGATGCACCTAGAAATTATTATGCTAAGTGAATCAGCCATACAATGAGACACCAACATCAAATGCTTTCTCTGACAAGTGGAATCTGAAAAAAGGACAGACGGAACTTCTTTGCAGAACAGATGCTGACTCACAGACATTGAAAAACTTAAGGGAGACAGTTGGGGGGTGAGGAGATGTGCTTGGGCTGTGGGATGGAAATCCTGTGAAATCGGATTGTTATGATCATTATGCAACTACAGATGTGATAAATTCATTTGAGTAATTTAAAAAAATAAATAAATAATAAAGTGTATATTCATGGTAGTCTCCCTGAGACCCAGGCGAAAAAGCTCCAACATCCTGGAACGTAGCCTCCTTAGTCAATGCATCCAAGGAACTGAGAACTAAAGCATCAAGCAGCTGTAACTCAGTGCTCCAGCCCACAGGTGATGAACATCACTTCTAATCACACTTACTGGCTAAAAACGTCACATGACCATGTTTTGCCTCAAGGGGCCTGGGGATTGCATGACCAAAGGGAGAAGTGGATATTAATGAACATTAATAATCTACCACAATTACCTATGACATACAATTATTTCCACACCAGCAAATGGCAAAAGAATTGAAATAGAATGTACTCAAAGAATATGAACTGTCCATGAGCCAGAAGTTCTATCCAGGAAAGGTACAACTTGATCCACACTTAGAAGTCCTCTATTCTCTCAATATGTTTCCTGAATGGAGAGCCACAATCCCAGATAACCCAGGGATAGCTGGGTGGCAACTTTTAAAAGCCTCTTAGCTACCTAGAAATCAACTCTTTTACACTTGCTATGCCTGCCTTCAAACACTTCCACCACTCACCCATACAGTAGCTTCCCCTTAGGCCTCTATCAGGTGGGACCTATGCTCAAGAGGTCTAAAGATGCTACGTGAAAACAGAAGAAGGACTAATGCATTTTTAAAAGATATTTTCAACTCTGACCTAGTCCTCTTTTTTCTGTTTTTGTGATACAAATCTGGGTCCCCACCTTGCCAACTCTCCCACTTACCAGCTCTATGGCCAGAGCCAAATCCATTCACCTTTCCGAGGCTCAGTTTCCTCACCTGTAAAAAGGGAATAGTTAAGGCTTACCTCCCAGGGTTGTTGTGAGAACAAGAATGAGATCATGTCTGTGGAATTGCTTTGTAAACTGTAAAGTTTTGTGTCAGGCCAACTTATCACTACTATCACCATCATCATTGTGGCTGCCTTGCACCATCTAGAAGGGGAGCCCCTGGGTTGGGGAAGGCCCAGAGGAGAGAGGGGCTCCCAGCCTGACCCTGTACTTAGGGCCTCTCTCTAATTAACTCTTCTTGGCAAAAGTTCCTTGCTGGACATGTTTGCCTACCATCAAAAAGCCAGGTGAGGTTTCCAGGGGCCGCCCACTGGCCCTGACACATGAGGGAGGAATGATGATTCACCAGCCCTCTAACAGCCTCACTGACGGGCCTCTTGGCCCAGCCCCTGGCAAGAGGCTGTGGAGGGCTGGCAAGGGTGCAACAGGGCCATTAGGTGTTTAAGAAGAGAAAGATTCAAAGAGCGAAGGGAAGAAAAGGGAGACATAAAGGAAAAGAAAGGAGGGCTCAAAAAGGCAAAAGGAAGAGGTGAATAAAAAGAAAGTAGAATGTGACTACCAGGAACTGGGGGAAGCGGGAAATGAGAAGTTGTTATTCAACGGGTATAGAGTTTCAGTTTTGCAAGATGAAATGGTTCTGGAGATTGGTTGCACAACAACGTGAATGTACTTACGACTACTGACTGTACACTTAAAAATGGCTAGTATGGTAAATGTCATTTATGTGCTTGTTACCACAGTTAAAAATAGAAATTAGAAATTAAGTGAAGAAATGAGAACGGGAGGAAAGAGAAGCAAGGAGAAAAAAAGGAGGGGGGGAAGGAGAAGAGAGAGTAAGGAAGGAGGTAGAAGGAAGTAAGGAAGAAGGGAGAGGGGAAGAGGTAAAGGAAGGGAAAGAGAAGAATGAGAGGGACAGAAGGGAAAAGAGAGGAAAAAAGGAATACAGGAATGAAATGGAGATGAAGAGGAGGAAAAGAATGCCTTTCAGGAGACTACCTGGCAACGCACCCCTGGCCCCTCCTGGCTTTCACCACCCCCGCCCCCATATTGGGGGTGCGGGAGCAGAATCCTTAGGTTCTGGGCTGCCGCGCGTGACGTCATCGCGCCGCGCCGCCTCCCCGCCTTCCGGTCCCGGTGGCCCATAGTTGTGAAATCGCGTGCGGAGCTAGTGGCTGGCCCCACGGGCGGGTACCTTTCTCCTTGGGTGGCTGCGAGTCCCTTGGCCTTTGGCCTTCTGCCCAGGCAGCCCCGCCGCTGCCGCCGGCAGCGACGGCGGCAGCGGGAGGGCGATAATTGCCCAGAGACGCAGCACTTTTCCCGGTCGGTTGTGCAAGGAGCGCGGGAGGGAGGGCCCCGGGCAGCGGCTCTCACGCCTCAGCGGGCAGGCATGTGCGCGGGGGCGAGGGGCGGGCCGGGGTCCCGGGGTGCCTCCAGGTGTTCCCGCTCTTGGGGAAAGAGCCGTAGGATTGGGGATGGAGATGACCACGGTTCCCAACCAGGCCCTGCCACCCCTCACGGTGTGTGATCTCAGACAAGTCACTTTGCTTCTGGCCCAGGCTCCTCTGTGCACTAGGAGTAAAATCAGTACCCGTCTTTGTGATGATTGTGAGGATTAGAAATAATATAGGTGAGGCCTAGAGCAGTGCCAGGCATATACTGGGTATTCAGTGAGTGGTGGCCATTAATTTTTTCTCATCACCTATTGAGCTCACGCTAGAATTATATGCGCTAGCCTCTCCGCCTGGGCCACAGACGGCCTATCCAGACCTGGGTTCGGGTTTTTGTCTGCCACTGACTTACTGGGTGACCTTGGGGAGTTTGCCTACCCTGGTTTTCAGTTTCCTCTTGCAAAATGGCGTGATGAAGGTCCCCCACTTTGCCAATGTGTTGGGAGGATTACATGAACTGACCCTTGAGAGGGTGTGAGGGACATACCTATAGCAAACTCTGACAACCACTGTCCTTGAAAAACTCTGTTCCCTAGGCATACATCAGGCACCACAGGTTTTCTTGCGACCTCTCTGAAACCTGAGGGCCATCCTTATAGCTTCCCTATCTCCCATCCTTCTTCTATGTCCTCTACTTACTACCTCTTTTATTTTATTTTGTCTTTTTTTTTTTTTTTTTTTTTTTTTGCCATTTCTTGGGCTGCTGCCACTGCATATGTAGGTTCCCAGGCTAGGGGTTGAATCAGAGTTGTAGCTGCTGGCCTATACCAGAGCCACAGCAACTCGGGATCCGAGCCACGTCTGTGACCTACACCACAGCTCACAGCAATGCCGGATCCTTGACCCACAGAGCAAAGCCAGGGATCAAACCCGCAACCTCATGGTTCCTAGTCGGATTCGCTAACCACTGAGCTACGACGGGAACTCCTCTTTTTTATGTCCCTTCAGTCTGTTTTCAATCCCCACTGTCACTATCCCAGCTTTGGCCACTGCTGTATTACTTACTTGGGAGACTAGTCTCCTAATTGTCACTGTCTCCATTATTGCCCCAATTCAATTCTCTACCTGAAGCCAAAATGACCTTCCTAAAATACAAATCTTTTTTTTTAGGCCTCAGGTGCATATGGAAGTTCCCAGGCTAGGGTCAAATCGGAGCTGCAGCTGCCAGCTTACACCATAACACAAGGAATGCTGGATCCTTAACCCAGCGGGTGAGGCCAGGGATCAAACCTGTATCCTCATGGATACTAGTCAGGTTTGTTTCCTCTGAGCCACAATGGGAACTCTCAAAAAAATCCAAATCTTATGTCACTCCACATGTCACTTGCCTGCTCTCCAAACTCTAACCACAGAATTTCTCTTCTCAGAATGCCATGCCTTTGGGCCTTGTCACATGCTGTTCCCTCTGTTGGGAACACTTACATTCCCACTTTGTTTGATTTATTCTTGCTTGTCCTACAGATCTCCATCTAGACACTTCCTTTGCATAGCTTCTCTTGCTCCCTCAGACCCTAACTCAGGAAGCCTTCCTTTTTGCTCTTAAAGTGGGACTACATGAACCCTTATGGTGGATTCTTTTTTATTACAAAAAACTTTCTAGAAAACAAATGGAAATGTGTATCAAAAGCCTTTTTTTCTCTCTCTTTTGGCTGCACCTGTAGCATGCAGAAGTCCTAAAGCCAGAGATCAAACCCATGCCACAGTGGTGACCCAGATCCTTAACCTTCTTTACCACACGAGAACTCCTCAAGTCTCTGATACATCCATATTCTTCAATCCAGAAACTCCTCTTTTTTTTTTTTTTGCCATTTCTGGGGCCGCTCCCATGGCATATGGAGGTTCCCAGGCTAGGGTCTAATCAGAGCTGTAGCCGCCAGCCTACACCAGGGCCACAGCAATGCGGGATCTGAGCCACATCTGCAACCTACACCACAGCTCATGGCAACACTGGATCCTTAACCCACTGAGCAAGGCCAGGGATCAAACCCGCAACCTCATGGTTCCTAGTCGGATTCATTAACTGCTAAGCCATGACAAGAACTCCCAAAAATTCCTCTTTCGAGAAATTTAAGAATACCTGAAAGATGTACTCAAATACTTAAGGACATTGATATTAATCAGACTGAAAAATGAAAACAACCAAAAGATCCAATAAAGGATTGGTTAAATAAATATTACACCCATACAATGGAACTTCTCAGCCAATATTACATATATTACATAGGAATAGCACTCATAATATGTTAGGTAAGAAAAAGCAGGTTTCAAAGTACTAGGTATTTTGCATTAAAATTTACATAGAAAAAAGCATCAGGAAATATATACACCAAAATATTAGTAGTGATCATCTCTAGATGATGTGATTATGATTTTAATTTAGTTCATTTTGCTTATCCATGTTTTCTCCCATAAGCCTGTATTTGTTCTCTAATTGTGTGATTTTTTTAAAAAAATAAAATTGTTGGCGTTAGCATTGTGATGCAGCAAAAAAGAATCCAACTAATATCCATGAGGATGCGGTTTGATCCTTGACCTCTATCAGTGGGTCAAGGATCCAGCGTTGCCATGAGCTGTGGTGTGGGTCGCAGACATGGCTCGGATCCCATGTTGCTCTGGCTGTGGTGTAGGCCAGCAGCTGTAGCTCTGACTGGACCCCTAGCCTGGGAACTTCCATATGCCACCAAAAAAAAAAAAAAAAAAATGTTGGTTGACTGACTAGATATTTTTATCCAGAGGCCTGAGTCAACCTGGCTGGGATATTTGAGCCTCTTGTAGTTCCTCGACAACTAGAGAGAGGAGGGACCTAAACACAAGAACAAAGTGCCTCTTACCTGTACCTGATTCAAATACAAAACAATGCCAGTGGAGAAAAAACAGTTGCTCTTTCAGTAGAAATGGATACTAGAAGGATTTTCATTCACTGAAGACGTTGGCTTGGGAATTTCCTGACAGGTAATGTTCACCAAGACCTTGGAGATCTTCAAATTCCACCCCCTCATCTTGGAACTGGGGAACTGGAAACTCAAAGATGATTGGCAACTTGCCAAACCTGCCAGATCCCACAGGAAGGTAGTGGCAGAGCTGGAATGTGAACATGTTTCCTCACTCCCTGGTCTCTGCTCATTCCAACATATGTTCCCACCCCATCCCCAGCAACTGACCCCAGACTCCCTTTGTAGACACACATACACTCAGCATACAGAGGCAACCTGCTAGATTTCCATTCAAAGTCCACACATCCCGATAGCAGTCCATCTTTGGATTCGCTTAATTTTTTATAACCTCCCATATTAATCTTTGTGAAGTTGACCCAGCTGAATCCCCCATCAAGCTCTGTTCTAAAGCATATCCAAATTCGTAACAATTACACACCAAACTTCACCATTTTCTGTAGAGAGCTTCCTCTGTGCCAAGCACTTTCCATAGGTAGTCTCTCTTTATTTTTTTGTATTTTTATTTTATCCTTAAATAGTGCTACAATGTGGGTATCACTGTCCTTTCCCCCTGAGAGGAAACTGAGATTCAAGGAGGTTAAATAACTTTCTCAAGGTCACAGCCATAAGTGCCACAGTTGGCTTTCAAACTCCTATTCTCAGTAGACCCTTCCCTGTACCAGTGTGGACCTGTTTCTGTGGTCTACACTGCCATACCGGAGCAGATGTCCCTTTTTGTAGTCTGCTGGGAGGTGTTTTTGAGACATGGGAAACTGGAGCTAAAGAGATCTTGGAGATCCTCATTTCACGATTTGTTCCATTCTTTAAACAAAGCATGTTGTATGAGTGGTTTAAACCATGAAATGTCGACAGAGTACCTGAACTGAAAACCTGGCACGGCCCCTTACTATGTGACTTTGGGCAAGGTACGTAACCACTCTGTGCCTCAGATCTCTCATCTGCAGAACACTATTGAATATCATTAAATAATACTATTTAATTCATAGACTTGGTACAAGGGTTAAATGAGTTACAATGTGAAAGTACATAAAACTGGTTTTGGCACACGATAAGCTCTCCATAAATGGAGAACTTTTAGCATTATCATTACTATACTATTATTACCACTACTAAGAGTTTATGGTGCACCAAGTGTGACACAAAAGATAGTGAATGGGAAAATGAAGATGACATAGACACTATCCTCTCCTCAGAGAACTCTTGGTATGGAAAGAGAGTGCAGAAACCACATATAATTACAATATAATAATGTGGTAAATGCAACAACAGATTTGTGTAGACACTCTGAGAGTTGGTGTGACTCGTCCATGGGAGCAACAGAGTTAGGACTTGAGCTCAGGTATCATGAGCCTCTTTCTATTCCACCTCATAGACTGGCAATTTGCCCAAGGCACAAAAGGTGTGACCCAAAAGTCTTTCCACATGGCACCAAAAGGAGACTCCTAAGACCATGGCTGCCTCAGCTGAAGATGTTTCTAACATGTAATAGTGAGAGTCAATAAACATTTGCTGAGTGAGTCAACAAGTGAGAGGTGGTGAGAAGACTGCCCACTTTCCCCTTGGCTCTCACCTCCTCTACCGCCAGGCATGAGATGAGGCAGTGGCACAGGCAAAGTAGTAGAGAGTCCTGCGACAGCTGGTCCTCCTCTTCATCCTGAAAAAGGTGGTTAACTGGGGCACTGCCCTCCTTCATCATGGCTGTTTCTGACATTTTTAGTGCGCTCAATTTAATCACTCCCACAATTCCCTTATTTGTATGTGCCCAACACTGTAGAGAGGAAGGTGAATTAGCCCTGCCCTAAGGGAGCGTGAATGACAGCAGAAATTAATCATGATAAATGTCTATCCTTCAAGGTAGAAAGTGCTTAGGGCCCCAAGAAAGGGGCAGACAAAGACAACCAGAATCCAGGTAATAAGAGCTCTCACAGATAGTGTAGCAGGCTGAATAACGGCCCCCAAAGAGTCCACATGCTAATCTCTAGGACCTGTATAAATTACTTTATATGGCAAAGAGTTTTCATTACATTAAGGACCTTGAGATGGGGACATTATCCTGGATTATCTGCTTAGGCCCTAAATATAATATCTTTCTTTCTTTCTTTTTTTTTTTTTTGTCTGTGCCCACAGCATGTGAAAGTTCTCGGGCCAGGGATCAAATCCATGCCACAGCAGTGACCTGAGCTTCTGCAGTGACAACACCAGATCCTTAACCAACTGCACCACAAGGGAACTCCACAAGTATCTGTATAAGAGGAAGCAGAAGGATATTTAACTACAAAGAAGAAGTGATGATAAAAAGCAAAAGGTTAGAATGATTCCAGGAGGGCATTGCAGCACTATTCACAACAGCCAAGACATGGAAACAACCCAAATGTCCATCGACAGATGATTGGATTAGGAAGATGTGGTACATATACACAATAGAATACTATTCAGCCATAAAAAAGAACAAAATAATGCCATTTGCAGCAACATGAATGGAACTAGAGACTCTCATACCGAGTGAAGTAAGAAAGAGAAAGACAAATACCATATGATATCACTTATATCTGGAATCTAATATACAGCACAAATGAACCTTTCCACAAAAAAGAAAATCGTGGACTTGGAGAATAGAGTTGTGGTTGCCAAGGGAGAGGGGGAGGGAGTGGGATGAATGCAGTGCTTGGAGTTAATAGATGCAGGCTATTGCCTTTGGAGTGGATTAGCAATGAGATCCTGCTGTGTGGCACTGGGAACTATGTCTGGTCACTTATCATGGAGCATGATAATGTGAGAAAAAACAATGTATACGTGTATATGTAACTGGGTCGCCATGCTGTACAGTGGAAAATTGACAGAACACTGTAAACCAGCTATAATGGAAAAAATAAAAATCATTTATATATTTAAAAAATGGAATGATTCCAAGAGGGGACAGGAGCAATGGAATGCAGGTCACCTCCAGGAGCTGGAAAATAAAAGAAATGGAATCTCCACAAGAGCCTCCAGAGGAACCAGCCCTGCTGACACCTTGAAATTAATCCAGTGAAACCATTTCTGACCTTCTGAACAATAAGACAATAAGCCTGTGTTGTTTTTGTTTTTAGTTCTTTTTTTTTTTGTCTTTTTGTCTTTTTAGGACTGCACCTGTGGCATATGGAGGTTTCCAGGCTAAGGTTCAAATCAGAGCTATGGCTGCCAGCCTAAGCCACAGCCACAGCAGCGCAGCCTAAGCCACAGCCACAGCAGCGCAGGATCCAAGCTGCATCTGTGACCTACACCACAGCACACAGCAACTCTGGATCCTTAACCCATTGAGAAAGGCTAGGAATTGAATCCGTGTCTTCATGGTATGCTAGTTGGGTTCACTAACCACTGAGCCACGATGGGAACTCCTCTTCTTCTTCTTTTTTTTTTTTTTTTTTTTTTCCCTAATCTTTTTAGGGCCACACCTGAAGCAAACGGAGCTTCCCAGGACAGGGGGCAAATTGAAGCTGTAGCTGCTGACCTACACCACAGTCACAGCAACACAGGATCTGAGCCAAATCTGTGACCCACACCACAGCCCACAGCAAGGCCAGATCCTTAGCCCACTGAGCGAGGCCAGGGATCAAACCTGCATCCTCATGAATTCTAGTCAGATTTGTTTCCACTGAGCCATGACAGGAACTCCAAGTTTATGCTGTTTTAAGCCACCAAGTCTGTGGTGATTCCTTTCAGTCATAGGAAACTGATACAAATAGATTGCTGATTATAGGTTAGGCATTCTTTTTTTGTTAGTCTTTTCTAGGGCCACACCCGAAGTGGATGGAGCTTCCCAGGCTAGGGGTCTAATCAGAGCTGTTGCTGCCAGCCTATGCCAGAACCACAGCAATGCCAGATTCTTAACCCACTGAGCGAGGCCAGGGATCGAACCCACAACCTCATGGTTCCTGGTCAGGTTCGTTAACCACTGCACCACAACAGGAACTCCAATGTTAAGCATTCTAATTGGGTTTTACACATGAACTCTGGAGACAGACTGCCTGAGTTCAAATCCTGGCTTCACCATTTTACATCTGTGTAGTTTTGGTCAACTTACCTGTCTGGGCTTCGGTTCCCTCATTTACAGAAGAGAGATAATATCTAGTAACCCTTCCTTAGGATGGTATGAGGAGTAATGTAGAGGTGATATTACTAATGCTCATGATTATTTGGTTCTCCTCTCCTACCATGGGAGTCTATACTTCCCGCCCTCCTGCAGTAAGGCAGTACCATGTGACTACTTCTGGCCAATGAAATGTGAGCAGTGAAGACCCCTGTGGAATTTGGGCCACGTGACCACTGATTCCCATGTGACTGTGAGCAAGTCCAAGCTCATTCAGACTCAGTGACACAATGAACCTCTCCAATGTCCCTTCCAAATCTCACTCTCCAGGACTCTGAGCATCATGTAACAAAATGGACATTAAACAAGAGAGGAGGAGAGAAAAGATTTAAAAGGGATTACGGGGATGATGTGAAACACAAGGATGTATGTGTTTTGGATTCCCCAGAGCACATGCACCAGCACAGGCGGCACCAGGATAAGCTTAATAACTAATTAATTTAATGAATTGTGGCAAGTGATACTACGCTTCTATCTAAAGTATCTTTTTAGGAGTGCCCATTGTGGCTCAGTGGATAACCTGACATAGTGTCCATGAGGATGTGGATTCAATCCCTGGTCTTGCTCAGTGGGTTAAGAATCCAGCATTACCACAAGTTGCAGCATATGTCGCTAATGGAGTTCAGATCCCATGTTGCTGTGGCTGTGGTATAGGGCAGCAGGTATAGTTCCAATTCAGCCTCTAGCCTGGGAACTTCCATATGCTGCAGGTGAAAAAAAATACATTAAAAAATAAAAATACAGAGTTTCTGCCATGGCTCAGTGGAAACGAATCCAAGTAAGTAACCATGAGGATGTGGGTTCAAATCCTGACGTTGCTCAGTGGGTTAAGGATGCCATGAGCTGTGGCTTAGGTCACAGATGTGGCTCGGATCCCGTGTTGCTGTGGCTGTGCTGTAGGCCAGCATCTATAGCTCCAATTGGACCCCCAGCCTGGGAACTTCCTCAGTTGAGGCCCAAAAAAGCAATAATAATAATAATAATAAAATAAATAAAAAATACTTTTAAAAATAAAGTTTTTTAGAATAATTTTTTTTAAGTGAATTCATCTGAAGGACAAGTATTCCATCATCTCACAGGTGGTTTGTGAATACGGCACAAATTGTAAAGAAGGAATCAAAAGACTAAAATCCAGCAACTTCCCTAGAACAATGAAAAGAATGGCTGTGAAATCAGGTCAGAGACTGAATCCAGTTCCTTCACTTGCTGGCTGTGTGACTTCGGTCAGCTAACCCAGGTTCCTTGGGATTATTTATTTATTGTTTTTTAATGGAGATCATTACGGTGATATGAGGATTACAACTTACTTTCACTGTTGCTGATCTTGTATTCTTCCTTCTTCTTGATACCTATGAGTCCTGAAGCAATCTGTACATTGGGAGCCAATCCAACCCACATTCCCAGAAGGCCCAGCCAGGCTCTGGGGAAGTAGAGCCCAGTTGAGCCAGCTTCCTGCCCTCTGGGAGCTCCCAGCCTCGTGGGGCAAGTGACAAGTTCAGAGAAACACAGTGCACAGATGAAGTGCCATGGGAGACAGATACAGCTGAGGCACTGAGGTGGCTCCAAGGAGAGCTGTGGTGCCAGAGATGGGACTCGAGCCCCGAGTAAGATTTCAACATGTAGATGCAGGTGGGGAATGCATACTAGGTTGCCTCACCTCTTGAGCCTCAGTTTCCTCTTTTGAAAAATACAAATAATACCACCTACTTTTTGCCTGCTACTGTGAGGATTAAATGGGATAATGCAAGGGAAGCACCTACCACAGTGTCTGGTTCTTGGTAGGCAAGAGGAGGCAATTGATAGACAGAGGCAATTACTTTACTATTATTGCTAGACAATAAAGTCCCAGTGGGTGGCCCCCTTCTGTAATGGAATTATCTTCTCTTTCCCTGTGACTCACCTCCAAGGGTTGGCCCAGGGGCTGGGGTGTCCCAGGCTCCTGGGCAGGTTGGAACTACCAAACTCTGCAAAGTAAGGCTTTTATTCTAAAGACATCAATGCTCAGAAGAGCTCACCTCATCTCACACCCCCATTTTGCAAACACAGACCCTTGATCTCCAAGAGAAAGAACGTGATGTTTAGCCCCAGTGTCAGAACTGGGCCTCAAGTCCAGCTTTCTATCATCTCAGAAGAGAAAGACCAGCCCTCCAAGTCAGCCCAGGTCCTCCCACCCTCGTCCTCAAGAGCCTGCTAAGCAGGAGCCCAGAGAGACCTGTTGGGAAGAAGCAAGAGCACAGGGTCCTGAAGACCCAGGTTTAAATCCACCTACTTTTTGTCTAAACCAGAGCTGCAGCCGTTTCCCCTTCTAGGGGTCTGAGTTCTGAGACTGGGTGAGGTGGGCCGAAACTCCCACCCATGGCTGACTATTAAAAGCCACCAAGATAACAAGGTCCTACTGTATAGCATAGGGAACTATATTTAACACCCTGTGATAAATCATAAAAGAAAAGAATTTTTTTTTCTGTCTTTTTTAGGGCTGCACCCATGATATATGGAGCTTCCCAGGGTAGGGGTCCAATCAGAGCTATAGCTGCCAGCCTACACCATAGCCACAGCAACACAGGATCTGAGCCACATCTGCAACCTGCACCATAGCTCACGGCAATGCCAGAACATTAACCCACTGAGCGAGGCCAGGGATCAAACCTGTGTCCTCATGGATGCTAGCTGGGTTCATTAACCACTGAGCCATGACAGGAATTCCGAAAAGAATATTTTAAAAAAGAGAATATATATATAACTGAATCACGTTACTGTACTGCAGAAGTTAACACAACATTGTAAATCAACTATACTTAAATTTAAAACATAAATTTAAAAGAAAAACACCAGGAGTTCCCGCCATGGCTCAGTGGAAACAAATCTGACTAGGAACCATGAGGATACAGGTTCAATCCTTGGCCTCGCTCAATGGGTTAAGGATCCAGCGTTGCTATGAGCTGTGGTGTTGGGTCACAGACATGGCTCGGATCTGATGTTGCTGTGGCTGTGGTGTAGGTCAGCAGCTACTGCTCTGATATGACCCCTACCCTGGGAACCTCCATATGCCACAGGTGCAGCCCTAAAAAAAAAAGCCAAAACACCAGGATAGAACAAGTCATACAGTGCAGACACTGTCAGGGTCCTGGTGGTCCTCTCCTGGGCTGGGTATGAACTCACTGCTTTGAGGGAAGGTATAAAATGTGCAGCATGTGCAGTCTGTGTTTCCCAGAGTGAAAATAGTTCAAACATGCATCTCTCTGCCCTTCCCCCTCCTGCTTTCAAGCATCTGGCACTATGTCTGATACATGGACCTCGGTGGGTCCAGTGTGTGTCCTGCAGGTTCCTCTTCCTGAAGAAGGTCCACATTGCCAAAGAAGAGGAAGGAACCTCATGATTTTTTAAAAGTTTTTATTGAAGTATACTTTATACACCATAAAATCTACCTGTTTAAGTGTACAATTCAGTGATTTATAACATAAATTTACAGACCTCTGCAGTCACCACCACAGTCCAGTTGGAGGACATTTCCATAATCCCCCTAATTTCATGTCTTGCTATTGCCATTCCCTAGCCCCAGGCAACCATTAATCTGCCTTCTGTTTCTATAGATTTGCTTTTCCTGGACCTTTCATATAAATGGAATCATATGCCATGTGGTCTTTTGTGTCTGGCTTCTTCCACTTAGCATCATGTTTTTGTGGCAAGTGTCAGTACTTCATTCCTTATCTCATTCATTTTGCATCCCTGGTACCCTACCAGTACCCAGCACAGAGTAGGTACTCAGCAAGGGGCTGAGGAATCTCACAGGGGACCAGAGGCCCTTCCAAAATGACAACAGCTATTGGTTAAAGAAATTCCAGTCAGAGTTCCCTGGTGGCCTAGCAGTATGGGACTTGATATCGTCGCTGCTGTGGTATGGGTTCAATCCCTGGCCCAGGAACTTCTGCATGCCACAGGCGTGGGAAAGAAAAGAAAGCAAGAAGGAAAGGAAGGAAGAAGGAGGGAGGGAGGAAGGCAGGCAGAAGGGAGAAAGGTGAAGAAGGAAGGAAAGAAGGGGAGAAAGAAGGAAAGGAAGGAAGGAATTAAGAAATTCCAGGAGTTCCCATCGTGGCTCAGTGGTTAACGAATCTGACTAGGAAACATGAGGTTTTGGGTTCGATCCCTGGCCTCGCTCAGTGGGTTAAGGATCCAGCGTTGCCATGAGCTGTGGTGTAGGTTGCAGATGTGGCTCGGATCCGGCGTTGCTGTGGCTCTGGCACAGGCCAGCAGCAACAGCTCCAATTAGACCCCTAGCCTGGGAAGCTCCATGTGCCATGGGTGCAGCCCTAGAAAAGACAAAAAGACAAAAAAAGAAAAAGAAATTCCAGTCAATCCCTAAGCTGCTAAGGATGAGGTCCTGTTCCCCAGGCTCACTGCTGATGACATGAATATGGGAATTTGTTTTCAAAGTCATGATTGTACACCAATTGACTCGTCATGCCCTCAACTTCAGAGGTATGCTGCAGCATCCATCCACTTATTCTGAATTTGCCCGTATTCTCCCTCATCCTGTCTCTGAAAGCCATGGTGACTCATTGCTCTGCAATTAACTCTCCTTCTTCAACCCTGAATTGCCTGAACTAGTTGGAGAATAGCATTCCAAATACAGCAAGTCTTCAATTATTACTGTAGAACTGTCTCTCTCTCCCTTCAAATCTATCAATTTTTGCTTCATGTATTTTGGTACTCTATTTTCGGGCACTCTATTTTATGTTTATAGTTGTTACCTAATTTAATACTTATTGATGGATTAAATTTTTATCAATATATACTGCCCTTCTTTGTCTCTTGTAAACTTTTTACTTAAAATCTGTTTTATCTTCACAAGCACAGGCAACAAAAGCAAAAATAACAAATGAGACTCCATTAAACTAATAAGCACAGCAATGGAAAAAATGAAATGAAAAGGCAACCTGTGGAATGAAAGAAAATATTTGCAAATCATATATCTGATAAAGAGTTAATACCAAAAATATGTAAAGAACTCAGGAGTTCCCGTCGTGGCGCAGTGGTTAACGACTCCGAGTAGGAACCATGAGGTTCCAGGTTCGGTCCCTGGCCTTGCTCAGTGGGTTAAGGATCCGGTATTGCTGTGAGCTGTGGTGTAGGTCGCAGACGCGGCTCAGATCCCACGTTGCTGTGGCTCTGGCGTAGGCCGGTGGCTACAGCTCTGATTCAACCCCTAGCCTGGAAACCTCCATATGCCGCAGGAGTGGCTCAAGAAAAGACAAAAAAAAAAAAAGTAAAGAACTCATACAATGCAATAGCAAAAAAGCAAATAACCCAATTTTTTAAATGGGCAAAGACCTAAATAGACATTTCACCAAAAAAGACATGCAGATGGCCAACAGGTATATCCAAAGATGCTTATTACTCATTGTCAGGGAAATGCAAATCAAAACCACAAGGAGATAGCTCCTCACACCTGTAGGATGGTTATTGTCTAAAAGCCAAGAGATAACAAGTGTGGGTGAGGATGTAGAGGAAACCAAACCCTTGTGCCCTATTGATGGGATTGTAAACTGGTGCAGCCACTGTGGGAAACAGTGTGAAGGTTCTTCGGAAAATTAAAAATAGAACTATAACATGATCCAGCAATCCCCCTTCTGTGTATATATCTGAAGGAAATAAAATCAATACCTTGGGAGTTTCCCCCATGGCTCAGGGGAAATGAATCTGACTGGTATCCATGAGGACACAGGTTTGGTCCCTAGCCTCACTAGGCGGGTTAAGGATCTGGCCTTGTGGTGGTATGGGTTGCTGACACGCCTCAGATCTGGCATTGTTGTGGGCCAGTGGCTACACCTCTGATTCGACCTCTGGGAGCTTCCATATGCCTTGGGTGAGGCCCTAAAAAGACAAAAAAAAAAATCAATACCTCACAGAGATATCTGCACTCTGGTGTCCACTGCAGCATTGCTCACCAGAGCAAAGACATGGAAACAATTTGAGAGTCCATCAATAGATGAACTGATAAAGAAAATGCTGTATATCCATGCTATGGCATATTATTCAGCCTTAAAAAAAAGAAAGAAAGAAAAAAGAAATCTTGCCACTGGCAACAACATGAATAAACCTGAAGAACACTATGCTGAGTAAAAGAAGCCAGACATGGAAAGACAAATATCACATGATCTCACTTACATGTGGAATCTTAAAATAACAATAACAACAAAAAAGTAGAACTGATAGTAACAGAGAGTAGAATGGTGACTGCCAGAGGCTGAGGGATGCAGGAAAAGAGAGACACCCATCAAAGGATACAAACTTTCAGTTTTAAGATGAATAAGTTCTGGAAACCTAATATACAGTATGGTGTCTGTAGTTGATAACAACATATTATATACCTGAATTTTGCAAAGAGAGTGAATCCCCAGTGTTCTCACCACACACACACACACACACACACACACACACACACACACACACAGGTAACTATGGGAGGTGATGGACGTGTTAATTAGTTTGTGATAACTATTTCACAATGTATATGTATATCAAAGTGTCATGTTTTATACCTTAAACACATGCAATTTTTATTTGCAAAAAAATAAGTAAAAATATTTTAATTGATTTTGCCCATTAATACAGTCACCCCAGTTCTCTTTTGCTCATTATTTGCATCAAATACCTATGTTAAAAACAGCAGGTGCCTGCTGATGCAAGACAACTGACAGACCTATTGGCTCCAGAATGATGCTCTAGGTCTCCATGAATCTTGAGGCAGTGACTGTTAAGAAGTTTTCTGTTTCTGCTTCCCTTTTCTGTGAATTCTCACACTAGTCCATCAGCAAAGCAATATCCTAAATGCTTCTTACCTCCTGAAATGAATTATCAAAGAGTCTAGTAATAGAGATGAGAACAAAAAACCTATAAGGTAGGAGGAAATGCATTCCATAAAGATGCACATTGCACATCTAAGATGTTGTGGAAGCCCTTCAACTCGATTCATTCATTCCTTCATTTTATAGCCCCTGAGCACCTATTGTATGCCACAGCCTGAGCTGGAACAGCATGGAGGCATTCAGGGCCCCTACATTCTAGGACTTAGAGGATGATGCAGGCAAGTGGGACCATTTTGGCATTCAGAGGCTATACCTAAGTTTCTAAATCTTTGAAATGGGAGTCATAGCACAACCACATAGGACAGCTGTAAAGGTTAAATTAGTTTAAAATGTGTAAAGCACTTAGAACAGTGCCTAGTACATGTAAGCAGTCAATGAATGTTACCCATCATCACCATCAGCACCAAGAAAAATTACTATCTCTTTGGAAGCTGTCTCCAACCAGTTAAAATTAAAAAAAAAAATTACTATCTCTTTGGAAGCTGTCTCCAACCAGTTAAAATTAAAAAAAAAAAAAAATGTTTCCACTATGCCACAAGGAGTTCCCGTTGTGGCACAGCGGAAACAAATCTGACTAGGAACCATGAGGTTTCGGGTTCGATCCCTGGCCTCACTCAGCGGGTTAAGGATCTGGCATTGCCGTGAGCTGTGGTGTAGGTCGCAGATTCGGCTCGGATCTGGTGTGGCTGTGGCTCTGGCGTAGGCCAGCGGCAATAGCTCCAATTAGATCTCTAGCCTGGGAACCTCCATATGCCTCGGGTGCGGCCCTAAAAAGACAAAAAAAAAAATTTTACTTTAAAAACAATTTTTGGAGTTCCCATTGTGACTCAGAGGTAGCGAACCCAACTAGGATCTATGAGGATTCCGGTTCTATCCCTGGCCTCGCTCCTTGGGTTAAGGATCTGGCATTGCCGTGAGCTGTGGTGTAGGTCACAGACGCAGCTTGGATCCTGCGTTGCTGTGGTTGTGGCACAGGCTGGCAGCTGTAGCTCCAATTGGACCCCTAGCCTGGGAACTTGCATATGCTGATGGTACAGCTCTAAAAAGGACAAAAAGACAAAAATTAAAAAATTAAAAATTAATAGGTAGCACTGCATCTAGCTCATGGAATTCCTCAATATACCTGAGTTACCTTCCTACCAGTTCCACCTTCCTAAGAATACTCTGACAGGGGTCCATTACAGCAGCCCCACCTGGAGACAAAGGTGTATAAATTAGGGATGCATTCACAGTTGCTCAGGCACATTCAAATATTTCCTGGGTACTAGCTACATGGAGGAAGCTGCAAGACTATTGAAGTCCAGAGATGGATTTCCCATGCACCCTACCCTCAAGATGCTCTTTCACATAATAAAAAAAATGTGATCTTTGCTTTCCTGATCCTACAAACTTGCTGTAATTAATCCCTCTCCTCTCCACTCCTCCGTCCATGCTCTGGAAGATTTTCTCAAAGAAAACCGCAATAATTATATATTTACCACCATAACACCCACCTTTCTTTCTTTTAAAAGGAAATATATTTGACCTTAGCAGGTTTCCCATATTCGTTTGCCCACAGAAGACCTTGCAAAAGATCTTGCCCACCCTCCTCATTTTACAGATGGGGAGGGGGAAAAGCTTGTTCATAGTCACAGAAAATGAGAAGCAGAAACCAAACGCATACCCCAGGCTTCTGATGGCTCTCCAAGGCTCTTTTCCTTTGAGCAAGACACTGATGTCACAGGCCTCTTGTTTTTTGAGAGAGACCAATCTCTGATCACTCCTGTGCTCCTTGGTGCTACAGTGAGAGAGGCAACGTGGAGAAGCTGTCAAGAGCATGGACCCTAGACCCAAGCTGCCTGGGTTTAAGCCCTGGCTTCATTCCCAGCTGGGAGTCCTAAAGACAGTTCACCGAATCGCATGATGCCCTGATCACTCCATCTTCAGTATGGGGAAGGCGAGACTAGAACCTCCCTCACAAGGGATTGCAAGGATGACATGACTTAACATACGTAAAGTAATTAGCATCACTTGCCCCAAGTACGCCTGGTGAAAAAGAAGGAAATTCTGACACAGGCTACAACACAGCTGAACCTTAAGGACATTACACTAACTGAAATAAGCCAGTCACAAAAAGACAAATACTGTATGATTCCACCTATACGAGACACCCAGAGCCGTCAAATTCATGGAAAGTGAAAGCAGAAAAGTGGTTGCCAGAGCCCAGGGGGAGGGAGGAATGATGAGTTGTTGTTTAATGGATACAGAGTTTCAGGGTTGCAAGATGAAAAAGCTCTGGAGATACACTGCACGATAATGTGAATATACTTAACACTACAGAACTGTACACTTAAGGTGGTAAAATTTATGTTATGTGGGATTTTTTTTCACCAAAATAATTATGTTTTTTAAAAAAGTGTATTCCTGGCACTCAGGGAGAACCGTGGTTACTGACCGTCCAGTTCTTTGAGTGAAAGTGACTGGGAGCCAGCAGACACTCACCCTTGGTAGCTGTTTTAGGTCTCCTGGAGGCAAAATGTCCTTGTACAGAAGTTCCTCCTTCTCCAGGGTTGCTGCAGCTGCACCATAGGTCGCGGCTGTGGCTTGGATTCAATCCCTGGCCTGGGAACTTCAATATGCCACAGGTGCCACTATGAAAAAAGAAAAGAAAGGAAGGGGAAGGGGAGGAAGAAGAGGAAGGATGAGGAGGAGAAGAAGGAGGAGGAGGGGGAGGGGGGGAGGAGGAGGAGAGGAGGGGGAGGGGAAGAGGAGGGGGAGGGGAAGAGGAGGGGGAGGGGAAGGAGAAGAAGGAGGGGGAGGCGGAGGAGAAGAAGGAAAGAAGGAGAAGTTCCTTTTTCTCTAACAGGACTTGGGGCTCATAAGGTTAGCAACCCAGCAGTGAAACAAGTTGTCGTCACTCCTGGTGTGCTCCTTCCTGGGGGACTCTCATCTTGAGGTCTCTTCTAGCTGTAAATTCCTCCAAGACTCCATTTTCCTTCAGAGCCAAAACCAGAGCCTTGCCCTGGGAAACCTTCCTCTACCTCCAGGCAGGCTGCTGTCACCAGCTTCCTGCTTCTGAGAACAGCTGACACTCTCTCTGTGGGATCAGCATCCTGGTTTTACACCCCAACAGTGTGTGAGTTCCCGAGGGCAGGATGCAATCCCACACGCAAGCAGAGGTGCTTAGCACATTGGACACACACCTAAATGGATGAGCTGAACTTTCACGGAGCTGCCAGGTCCATAAACACTTCCTACAGAGTAATGGCTTCCTTTCACTTCAGTTATTTGCAATCTATTCCTCTCTCTGAAGGCACTGAGTACTCCCTGCCTTTTATAACTGACAGGTGTGCCCTAGGTTTCTCTCCGCTCAAAACCATGAGCTTCCTGAAGAAAGGGACCAGAGCGGAGCCATCTCTGTATAGAGAGTATTTATCACAAGATTTTACACAGCGTTGAGATGGACATATGTTGGGCTAAATTAATTTGTTTTGCTTTTTTTTTTTTTTTTTTTGCTTTTTAGGGCCACACCCACGGCATATGGAGGTTCCCAGGCTAAGGGTCCCACCAGAGCTATAGCTGCTGGCCTACACCACAGCTCCGGCAATGCCGGATCCTTAACCCACTGATTGAGGCCTGGGATCGAAACTGCATCCTCATGGATCCTATTGGGTTCATTACCTATGAGCCATGATGGGAACTCCTGTTTGGCTATTTTTAAAAAATAGTTTATATTCCAAAATATTAACCACAGCACAGTTTATACCAGGGAGAACTGAAAATAACCTAAATAGCCAACTATAAGAAAAAGACTAAATTAATTATAATGAAGCTTCATGAAAGATTCTGTAGCCATTCAAAATAATACTTATAAAAATGAGTGATAAGATAGAAAAGTTTTATGAAACGAAGCAGAGAAAGTAGGTCATGGAAATGTGAACACATCTGTCTATAGCTATAATTATCAACGTGTATTAAATGCTAAGCATTTTATAAATATTTTTCTACCTACTTGTTAGTGTCGGTTCTTCAGGTTGAGTACAATAGATCCATTTTTACAGAAAAGAAAATGAAGGTTTGTAGAAGGTGCTTAAGGTCTCATAGTAGGTAAGACATACAGGCATGACCCAGACCTAGCTGGTCTATGCTGGCCCCCAAGTCCAAGCTCTTAACCACCTTATTGTACTGCCTTCCAGCAAAATCAACTTCATGAGTATAGTAGGATTCTCAGAGAAATGAGAGCTGAAAGTTCAGGCAAGAGGTGATGAGTATCCTATTAATAATATTATTCAACATTACCCGAGTAGTAATTTTTAGATTTTTTTTTTCTAGGGCCGCACCTGCGGCATATGGAGGTTCCCAGACTAGGGGTCTAATCAGAGCTGTAGCCACTGGCCTACACCAGAGCCACAGCAACGCGGGATCCGAGCCGCGTCTGCGGCCTACACCACAGCTCATGGCAACGCTGGATCCTTAACCCACTGAGCGAGGCCAGGGACCGAACCCAAAACCTCGTGGTTCCTGGTAGGATTCATTAACCACTGAGCCACAAGGGGAACTCCAATTTTTAGATGTTTTAAGGATAAAAAACAGTATGCCAATGACAGAATTTCCTGAGGATAACAAGGCAGAAGCATATCTGGAGACAGGGTATGCAGCTGAAAAAGCATCTGAAAGCTGGCTAGATTAATGGGGAAGCTCCTTTAATGAGCAGGGAAGCATGATTTCTTCAGTTCAGTGAGGCCAGCACAGGGCATCAAATGCTTAGGAAATGCTTGGTGAATGAATGAATGAATGAGTGACCCTTAGAGCTGCTTTGGTGGCTCCTGGTAACTATTGAGAGAAGTGATGGGACAGAGTTTATGAGTCTTGAGTGTGTGTGAGTGTGTGTGTGTGTGCGTGTGTGTGCACGCGTGTGCATAGGTGTAGGTGGGACTTAGAAGCAGGAGGAAGAGACAGGAGGCTTGGAGTGGCCCAGCTCTAACCTCTCTCAGCTAAGGGTGTGGGTCTCAGCTGGGGATCACCAATAAGCCTGTGGAGCCTTCAGCCATCCATCCTGGCTGCCCACCCCACCCCGCCCCTAGGCTCTACCTCATTCCTACCCATTCCAACCTCAGCAATCAGCCTGTTCTCCCTTTGCCTAAAAGGTTTAGGCTTCTTGCAGATGATTTATCTTCACCATCTCATTGCATCTCTCCAGCAACCCTGCAGGTAGGTTCCATGATTATTCCCTGAGATATAATGGTAAATATATAGTTGGCCTTTGCCTCTAGTTCCTGGCACAGAGTTCCTCAAAACTTTGGAATTTCCTGAGTGATAGGGGTGACAGGAGTGCCTTTTATTATTCTTTTAACCAGACCAAGTGCATGCTAATGAAGTCAGTCACTCTTGAGACCTCCAAATAATTGCAGGAGGAAGAAGGCTGGTTACCCAAAAGATCAAAACTTGATTAGAGGGTTGAAAATTTCAGCCCTCACTTCTCACCCCTGACCTGGGAGAAGTCAAGGCAGGGGGTGGGGTGGGGGGGAATAGGTGGGAGATGGAGTTCAACCACTGCTGGCCAATGATTTAATCAATTGTTTGTAATGAAGACTTTATTTTAGGAAACCTAAAAAATGAATTCAGAGATCTTCTGGGGTGAGGAACACATCAAGTTGCTCGGATGGTGGCACGCTCCAAGCCCATGGGGACAGAATCTCCTCCACGTGGGACACTTGGATTTCACCCTATGTACCTCCTCATCTGGGTCATCATTTATATCCTTCCTAATAAACTGTGATTGTAAGTACAGCATTCTCTGGAGTTTTGTGAGTTGTTCTAGCAAATTATTGAATCTGAGGAGGGGGTTTGTGGGAACACCCTGGCAGAAATGCAGGTAAGCTGGGGACCCACTACTTGAGAAGTGAGAGCAGTCTTATGGAGTTGAGCCTTGAACCTGTGAAGTCTGACCACCTCTGGAAAGTTGGTGTTAGAACTGAATTGAATTGCAAGCCCCCTAGTGGGTATCAGAGAGTTGGAGAAGGGGTGTTGGACAAGACACTCTATATTTGGTGCCAGTGGAAGAAGAAAACCCTCATTCCCATTTTACAGATGAGGAGGCTGTGACTTGGAGAGGGAAAACAAACTGTCCACAGTCACACCCCTGGCAAGGGCCAAGCATGGGGTCTGCTGAACTGGGTCTAAGTCTTAAATTTGCCACCCTCACCTTCCACATGGGATTAGGGAACCCTGGTCTCTTCCTTCATGAGTGGCTTCAAGGAACCACTGAGATGATGAAGGTGGAAACATTTTGTAAATTGGGGAGAAAAGAATTGGAGAACAAAAGGGTCTGATGTGGGTTCAAATCCTAGCTTCATTACTCACTTGCTGCGTGACCATGAATAGTTAACCTCTCTGCACTTGTTTCCTCACCTACAGAATGAGGGAATAGCACCACCAGTGAGGATTCAATTAGATATCAGATGTCAGGCACTCCACACACTGCCTGACACAGGAAGCTCTAGTAAATAGTAGCTCTTAATAATAATAATAATAATAACAGTAATAACAGCAACAACAATAGTAACATGTTAAATCTAGGAGCTCACCAACCATAGTTTTTATTTATTTATTTAATTTGGTTTTTGTCTTTTTTTTTTTTTTTTTTTTTTTTGAGGGCCATACCTGAGACATGTGGAGGTTCCCAGGCTAGGGGTCTAATCGGAGCTACAGCTGCCGGCCTACCTGAGAGCCACAGCAACACCAGATCCAAGCCGCGTCTGCGACCCACACCACAGCTCACAGCAACGCCAAATTCTTAACCCACTGAGCAAGGCCAGGGATCAAACCTGCAACCTCATGGTTCCTAGTCAGATTTGTTAACCACTGCACTACAATGGGAACTCCCTGACATACTTTTAATCATTTCATTTTCTTCAGGTGTCTGGTGGTTCTCAGGAGCCTGATTTCTCAGGTTGGTACTTGTCTGAATAACAACTAGTGCTGACCATTGATTTCAGAAGACTTCTCTTGGTTATTTGTATAAGGCTTATTTTGGCTAAGGAAAAAAAAAGGTTAAAGTAGAAATTACCTTCTACCTTTTCCAGTTTGGCCACAACGGGAACTCCAGCATTTATTTTTTAACCAAAAGACAGGAAGGAATAGTGTCAAAGCAAGATTGATATCAGGGAATGTGATTTACATGGAAATAAGAAAATTCTGAATAAACAAAACTAGCCAAGCCAGGTGTGAAAATAAGACGCTGAGGCTTTGGTATTTTTAGAAGCCATTTTGCCTGTCATTCTTAATTCATTTCCCTAGCTCTCTGTGGGGATGGGTTTTTAAATAATTTGACTGCTGATCTGCAAACAAATTCTCATTCAAGGTGATCAACAAGTATTCTCATTACTTTTCATTCATCCAACTATCTGTCCATTTAGCAAACATTTGCCCAGCAACTTCTTTGGGCCAGGCACCGCAGCAAGTGCTGGTGACACAGTGACAAACCGAGACACATTCCTGGCATCAAGGTATATCTAGTCTAGTCCGGAAAACAAACAAAACAACCACCAGGAACAGGAAGGGGACAGCTTCCCTGAAGAGGTGGCACATGAGGAACCACCTGACAAAAGGTAGGGGGAGAGAGGTGAGCACAGGTCAGGACCAGGTAAGAGAAAAGCCAGGGACGTGTATGGAAAAAAGGGGATTAGGACTGTGGTGGAGGAGGAGCCCAGAGAGATGAGACAAGTACTGACCTTGAAGGAGGGTGCTGGAACTTTGTACCAGATTAAACAAACATCTGCTTGAGCTAGAAAAAGAGGGCAAGGACAGCGAGTGGGGAAGATTCATCATGGCCACCCAGGAGGATTTGTGTTTGTTTGCTTTGTTTTTAGTCCTAGGGTTTCAAAGGGACTAGATTTTTTTTTTTCTTTCTAGGGCCGCACCCATAGTATATGGAAGTTCCCAGGCTAGGGGTCTAATTGGAGCTACAGCTGCCGGCCTACACCACAGCCACAGCAACACCAGATCCTTAACCTGCTGAGCAAGTCCAGGGATCAAACTTGCAACCTCATGGTTCCTAGTCGGATTCATTTCCACTGTACCACAATGGGAATTCCATCAAAGGGACCCAGCTCCATACTAATCTCTTGTTTGATCTTGGCAAGCAAGTGTCTCTCTCTGTAAGCCTAATTTTTTTTTTTCTTTTTTTTTTTTGCTGCTCCTGCAGCCTGTGGAAATTCCTGGACTAGGGATCGAAGCTAGGCCACCACAGCAACACAGGCCATTGCAGTGACAATGCTGGATCCTTAACCCATTGCACCAAAAGGGAACTCCTAAGCCTCATTTTCTAAAAATTCAAGTATAGTTGATTTACAATGTTGTATTAGTTTCAAGTGTACAATGAAGTGATTCAGGATATGTATGTGTGTGTGTGTGTGTGTGTGTATTCTTTGTCAGATTATTTTCCATTTTATGTTATCACAAGATACTGAATGTAGTTCCCTGTACTATACTATATCTGCTAATCCCAAACTCCTAATTTATCCTTCATATGTTGTCTTTAACTGACCTCACTTGGTATGCTAATCTCTAGGTCCACCCATCTCTAGGTCCAGGTTGCTGCAACTGGCATTATTTCATACTTTTTATTTTTATCACCTCATTTTTATCACCTCTAACTGCAGCTAAGAGAGGAGATAAAGTCATATACACAATGGAATACTACTCAGCCATAGAAAAGAACAAAATAATGCCATCTGCAGCAACATGGCTGCAACTAGAGATTCTCGCACTAAATGAAATAAGAAAGAGAAAGACAAATACCATATGATATCATTTAAATGTGGAACCTAAACTATGGCATAGATGAACCTGTCTACAGAATGGAAACAAGCTCACAGACATGGAGAACAGATTTGTGGTTGCCAAGGGGGAGTGAGTGGGTTGGACTGGGAGTTTGGGGTTAGTAGATGCAAACTATTACATTTAGAATGAATAAGCAATGAAGTCCTACTGTATAGCACAGGGAATTATATCCGATCACTTGTGATAGAACATGACAGAAGATAATATGAGAAAAAGAATGTATGTGTGTGTGTGTGGGGGGCACTTTGCTGTACAGCAGAAAATGACAGAACATTGTAAATCAACTATACTTCAATAAAAATTTTTAATAAAAAATAGAACTCCTAAAAAAAAAAAAGGAGAAAATCTTGATGACTTTGGGTTTAACAAGGCCCTTTTTTTTTTTTTTTTGTCTGTTTGCCTTTTCTTGAGCCGCTCCCGTGGCATATGTAGGTTCCCAGGCTAGGGGTCTAATCAGAGCTGTAGCCGCCAGCCTACACCAGAGCCACAGCAACGCGGGATCCGAGCTGTGTCTGCAACCCACACCACAGGTCACAGCAACGCTGGATCCTTAACCCACTGAGCAAGGCCAGGGATCGAACCCGCAACCTCATGATTCCTAGTCGGATTCGTTAACCACTGTGCCAGGACGGGAACTCCTAACAAGGACTTTTTTACATAAAACATGAAAGGCAGGATTCAATGAAAGAAAAATGATAAACTGATCAGACTTCATTAAAATTAAAACTGCTACTCTGTGAAAGACACTGCAAAGATAATGAGAAAAGACTAAGAAAATACTTGCAAAAAACATATCCAATAACATTTTGTTACCCAAAACATACAAAGAACTTTAAAAACTTGACAATAAGAAAACAACACATTTTTAATTTTTTTTTTCTTTTTAGGACCACATTTGCAGCATATGGAAGTTCCCAGGCTAGAGGCTGAACTGGAGCTGCAGCTGCCAGCCTACACCACAGCCACAACAATGCCAAATCCGAGAAACATCTGCAACCTATACCACAGCTCACAGCAATGCTGGATCCTTCACCCACTGAGCGAGGCCAGGGATCAAACCCATATTCTTATGGATACTAGTTGGGTTCATAACCCACTAAGCCACAACAGGAACTCCATTATTTTTTAATTTTTTTTTTGTCTTTTTTGCCATTTCTTGGGCCGCTTCTGCAGCATATGGAGGTTCCCAGGCTAGGGGTCTAATCGGAGCTGAAGCCACTGGCCTACACCAGGACCACAGCAACACTGGATCCGAGCCGCGTCTGCAACCTACACCACAGCTCACGGCAACGCCGGATCGTTAACCCACTGAGCAAGGGCAGGGATCGAACCTGCAACCTCATGGTTCCTAGTCAGATTCGTTAACCACTGCGCCACGACGGGAACTCTTATTTTTTAGTTTTTTTGATTATGCTCACAGAATGCAAAAGTTCCTGGGCCAGGGACCAAACCCGTGCCACAACAGTGACTAGAGCAGCAGCCATGACAATGCTGGATCCTTAACCCACTGTACCACCAGGGAACTATGACAACTCAATTTTTTTAATGGGCAAAGATCTGAACAGATACCTCACCAAGAAAAGATATACAGATGGTAAGTGACATCATACGCCATCAGGGAATTGCAAAGACAACAATGAGATACCACTACACACCTACCAGAATAGTGAAATTTTTAAATGCTGACAATACCAAATACTAGCAACATGTAGACCAATGAGAACTTTCATTCTGTGCTGGTGGGAATGTGAAATGGTACAGCCACTTTGAAAGATAGTTTCGTAGCTTCTTAGCAAACTAACATACTCTTTACTACATGATCCAGCAATCACGCTTAGTATTTACCTACATGAGTTGAAAACTTATATCCACATTAAAACCTGTACACAAATATTTATGACAACTTCATTCATTATTGCCAAAACTTGGAAGCAACCAAGTGTCCTTACCAGGTGAAGGGATAAACTGTGGCACCTCTGCACAATGAAATACCATTCAGAAGAAAATATGAGCCATTAGGCCATGAAAAGATATGGAAGAACCCAAATTCTTATTACTAAGTGAAGAAAGCCAATCTGAAAAGACTCCATACTATATGATGCCAACTACATGACATTCTGGAAAATGCCAAAGTATGGAGTCAGTAAAAAGATAAGGCCAGTAAAATGATTATTGCCAGGGATTTGGGGGAAGAAGGCATGAACAAGTTGGAGCACAGGGGATTTTTAGGATAGTGAAACTATTCTGTAGTATAATGATGAATCCTTGTCCTATTACATTTGGAAAAAAAACCATAGAATGTAAACACAAAGTGTGACCCTTCATGTATGCTATGGACTTGGTTGATAATGATGTGTCAATATTGGTTCATAAATGGTAACCAATGTACCACTCTGGCTGGGGATGTAGATGCCACCTGGGCGAGGTTGAGAGGGTGGGTGCATGGAGTACTCAGAAACTAAGTCTCTGTGTGTTCCACTTAATTTGCTGTGAACCTAAAATGGCTCAAAAAAATAAAACCAAGTAGTCCTACAACCAAATACACTGAATTAAGTGTTGAACATATTTCTACAAAGGAAACAACAAATCCAGAAGGTTTGAATAGCAAATTCTGTCAAACATTTAAGAAAAAAAATAATTCTAATAGAAAGTAAGAGAATATTCCCCAATTATTATTATTTTTTAGACACACCTGCACCCTATGTGTGCATTGCCCACAGCTGCAGCAAGGCCAGATCCTTAATCCACTGATCCAGTGTGCCAGGCCAGAGGTGGAACCTGCAGCATGGTTGCAGAGACAATGCTGGATCCTTAACCCACAGTGCCACATCAGGAACTCCCCCAGTTATTTTATTATTATAGCACAACCAGATATGAAAACTTGAAATAACATTAAAAGAAAGGATAATTTAGACCCACTTTATAGATGAGCTAGATGCAACACTTTCAAACAAACCATTAGCAAACCAAATTCAGCAACATATAAAAATAACACATTATGTTCCAGTTAAGCCTTATCCTTCAAATGAAAGGTTGTTTAGCATTTTTAAAAATCAGAATAACATTAACAGATTAAAGAATGTAGTTATCTCAACAGATGGAGAAAAGGCATTTGAAAAATCAATATCCAGGAGTTTCTGTCGTGGCACACTGGAAATGAATCCGACTAGGAACTATGAGGTTGCAGGTTTGATCCCTCACCTTGCTCAGTGGGTTAAGGATCCCGGGTTGCCATGAGCTGTGGTGTAGGTCGCAGACACGGCTCGGTTCTGGCATTGCTATGGCTCTGGCATAGACCGGCAGCAACAGCTCTGATTAGACCCGTAGCCTGGGAACTTCCATGTGCCGTGGGTGCAGCCCTAAAAAGACAAAAGGCAAAAATAAATAAATAAAATATTTGTTATTTTATTAAAGAAAGAAAGAAAAGAAAAGAAAAAGAAAAATCAATATCCAACTTAGGACAAAATTTCCTAAAATCTAGGCATAGAGGGAAACTTCTTAACCCAATAAGTGTATCCTCAAAAAATACAGCAAAATATAATATTTAACTGAAAATTAAGACATTCTTTTAAGATGGAGATCAAAACAAGGATGTCATTCATCATTGTATCGAAAGCAATGATGAAATAAAAAATTATACATATATAATTAGATATATTAGATTATATATATTATATATATTATTAGATATATATAATTAGATATAATTAGATATATTAGATTATATATATTATATATATAATTAGATATATATTAGAAAAGAAGAAATAAAAGTGTCATTACTGGAGTTCCCATTGTGGCGCAGCAGAAATGAATCCAATTAGGAACCATGAGGTTGCAATTTTGATCCCTAGCCTTGCTCAGCGGCAAGGATCCAGCATTTCTGTGAGCTGTGGTGTAGGTTGCAAATGTGGCTTGGATCTGGTGTTGCTGTGGCTATGGTGTAGGCCAGCAACTGCAGCACCGATTAGACCCCTAGCCTGGGAACCTCCATATGCCGTGGGTGCAGCCCTGTAAAGACAAAATACAAAAAAAAAAAAAAAAAGTGTCATTACTCACAGATTATGTGATTTTCTACATTGAAAACTCAAATTTGGAATAAATTATTAGATTTTTTTGAGTTGAACTAGTTACTGGATATAAAATCAATGTTTAAAAAAATCAGTTGTGGAGTTCCCGTTGTGGTGCAGTGGTTAACGAATCTGACTAGGAACCATGAGGTTGCAGGTTCGATCCCTGCCCTTGCTCAGTGGGTTAACGATCCGGCGTTGCCGTGAGCTGTGGTGTAGGTCGCAGACACGGCTCAGATCCTGCGTTGCTGTGGCTCTGGCGTAGGCTGGCAGCTACAGCTCCGATTAGACCCCTAGTCTGGGAACCTCCATATGCCGTGGGAGTAGCCCAAAGAAATGGCAAAAAGACCAAAAAAAAAAAAATCAGTTGTATTTGTAACCATCAACAATAAACAAATAGATGAATGCAGTTTAAGAACAGTTAACATTTCTTTTTTTTAATTTTTTTTTATTTTTTAAGATTTTTGTTTCTTCTATTATAGTTGATTTACAATGTTCTGTCAATTTCTGCTGTACAGCAAAGTGACCCACTTACTCATATACATACATTCTTTTTCTCACATTCTCCTCCATCATGTTCCATCACAAGAGACTAGATATAGTTCCCCTGGGCTATACAGCAGGATCTCATTGCTTATCCACTTCAAACGCAATAGTTTGCATCCACTAAGCCTAAATTCCAAGTCCATCCCACTCCCTCCCCCTCCCCCTTGGCAACCACAAGTCTGTTCTCCAAGTCCATGAGTTTGTTTCTTTTCTGTGGAAAGGTTCATTTGTGCCATTTATTAGATTCCAGATATAAGTGATATCATATGGTATTTTTCTTTCTCTTTCTGACTTACTTCACTTAGTATGAGAGTCTCTAGTTCCATCCATGTTGGTGCAAATGGCATTATTTTGTTCTTTTTATGGCTGAGTAGTATTTCACTGCGTATATGTACCACGTCTTCTGAATCCATTCATCTGTCAGTGGACATTTAGGTTGTTTCCATGTCTTGACTATTGTGAATAGTGCTGCAATGAACATGCGGGTGCATACATATTTTTCAATGAAAGTTTTGTCCAGATATACGCCCAGGAGTGGGATTGCTGGGTCATATGGTACAAGAACAGCTAACATTTCTTAAGTTAGACAGAGAAAGACAAATACTGTATGATCTCACTTATATGTGGAATCTAAAAAAGCTAGACTCATAGAAACAGAATAGATTGGTGGTTTCCAGGAGCTGGGGAGTAGGGGAAATGAGGAGATACTGGTCAAGGGATACAAACTTCCAGTTATAAGAGTAAGTTCTGAGGAATCTATTGCACAGCATGCTGACTATAGTTAACTATATAATGTTTTATACTTAAAAGATGCTAAGAGAGTAAATCTTAAATGTTCTCACCACCACCACCACCACAACAACAACACAATGGGAATTACATGAGGTGAAGAGTGTGTTAAATCTTTCTTGTGCTAAACATTTTGCAATATACATGTGTATCAAATCATTGCATTATACATCTTAAACTTAACAGTGTTATATGTCAATTATACCTCAATAAAGCTGAGAGAGGAAAAAAGAATGACTAACGTTTCCAACTTTAAAGCAGATGAGGTACTAGAAATAATTTTAATAGATGTGTAAGATCTTTATGGAGAAAAATAGAAAACGTTATTGATGGACATCAAGGAAAACCTAAATGTAAATGACAAGTAAAACATGTTCATATATTGGAAGGCCTAATATCATAGAAACTTTTAGCCTTAATCACCAATGGATGGGATATACAGAGGATTGAGAAAATGCTAAACTACACTATAAAAATAGCATCCAAAACATGGAAAACTCTATAAGACCAACAACCCAGTTTCTTCAACAAATAAATTCCAAGAAAAAAATTAAACACGGAGTGGGAATTTATATATTAAATGAGACTGAAGGCCAATTAAAACCAATCCCAAGGGTTCTTACCACAATTTTTTTTAATGTTTAAATCCCAAACAAGATGTAAAAATTTAAAAATTACTCATGGAAAGTATGGAAGGTTCTATTGGGCTTTTAAATGCCATCAAGCAGCTGAATCCATCTTTTCCAGTGCTAAAGGTCAGTCTTCTTCCAAACAGGAAACTCCCTTGGAGAGGGGTCAATGGCAGCTGTACTGTGGGGAGTATCTGACTAAATTTAGATAATGCTTCTTTCTGTGGCTAGTGATTGCTCAGATGTTTTCAGTTAAAATTCATTTTAATCCTTTCAAAAGACTCTCCATGCTCCCTTCCCCTGCAGTAGGGAACATAGGAGTACATACAGATATGCAGGTGCATAGCAGACCCATCACTCAGGCTCAGCAACCTTGGGCTGTGGCAGACTCTATGTAGACAAGTTATAAACCTGGGTTAGTTTAGGCCACTGAGATGTGTTGTCTGCAACTTATTTGAACACACCTACCAACAGAGTATTAGTTTATAATTGGTAAATTGAACCTTATGATTCAACTTGATACTTTCCAGATTTTAAGAAAAAGTTCTTAGTGACTATATATATATATATATATATATATATATATATGACTAATGTTCTTCTTAATTATATAGCTTTCTCAGTCTTAAATATTCAAACATTCAAAGGAGTGCTAGCATGTAAATAAAAGTATTCCTTCTCTTTTGGAAGGATGAGAAGTACCTATACATTTGCAAGTTTGTTCTCAAATTGTGCATTTAAAAATCTATGATTTCTTGATACCTGGACATAATAAAACCTCATTCTAGAAAAAAAAATTTAATTACATTTATGAGATAATCAGAAATTTGAAACTTTACTTTTAACAAGCCATCAATATAGCCCTTGATGATATTAAAGAATTATTGTGTGTTTTCTTTTGGTTTGGGTTTTTTTTTTTTGGTTCAATAATGATATTGAGGTTTTATATTTTAGAAATGTATACTGAATTACTTACTGATGAATTTATATGATGTCTGAGATTTGTTTCGAAATAATATGATAGTAGGGGGAGATGGGGATAGAGATGGGACAAAAGTGAACAGGACTGATGGTTGTTAGAGTATCAGTACCTTTATGATGAGTACCTGAGAGTATGTTTGTTTTTGAACATTAGATTAAATATATATCAAATATATATTAAATTTCCCTAATTTATTTCTATATACAATTCTAATCAAAATCCCAGGAGACTGATTAAATAAATGCAACATATACATGTTTATAAAACACTTGACAGCCTTTAAAATGATGCTCTTGAAAAAATCAACTACTCTGAAAATTGTTTACACATGTTGTTACAAGGCAGATTATTCAGATTATTTATGTAGTAAATGGCCATTTATGTAAAAAAGAGACCAACTACGGACCAGAACTGAGATAAGAGGTTTCTGCAGAAGGTTAATTATCAGAGAGGTTAATTTAGGTCATTTTTAATCTTCACTATGCATCAGAATCACCTATGAAGACTTAAAAATATGCAGATGCCTAGGTCCCACACCAAAAGTTTCCATTGCAACTGGGCTGAGATGGGACCAGGCATCAACAGATTTTAAAACCTGACGAAGTGGTTCAATATGCAGGACTGAAAGCCAATGATTTGGATTTACAAAGAGAAGCACAAATAGATGGATGAAGGACAGGCAGATAGATGGATAATTCACAGATAGATTTTTGATTGATAGATGATTACAGAGAGATGACAGGTAGGTTAGATAGGTGGTAGATCTGAAAGTTTGAAAGAAGGGAAGAAGAAGGGAGGAAAGGGGAGGAGAGAAGAAAGAAGGGAATTTGGAAGGACACAGCAGATCAGAAATGAGACACAACTCAATTTCTAATTGAACAAAGAAAAGAATGAAAAAAAGTGAACATGGAAAAATCAGTAAAATAAAAAGTGAATGTGTCTAGCTAATACAATGAAATTTGAGTTGTCTATTCTTTTATTTAAAACATTTATTTAGAATGTGTACCCTCTACTCACTTTACAAGGATGTCTGTGATCTCTTAAAAGTTAAAGAATGGGGAACGACAGCTTAATGAGTAAGCGGTTTCCTTTGGGGGGTGATACAAATGTTCTGCAACCAGAGAGTAGCAATGGCCGTACAGCACAGTGAATGTACTAAAAGCCACTAGGGGTAAAGTTTATGTTATGTGTATTTCACCAGAATAAAACATACATTCGAAGGCTAAGACGAAAACCAATTAAAAGGAGCAGAGGATGTCACCAGGCAATTGGGATGAGTTAATTATCACCTCCAGGACTAAATTTGTTCCCAGTCTCCTAGAAGTTAAGGCAGAAGAAGAAATCTGGCAGGTTATCCGGTTATTTGTATATATTAAGGGCTCTTGGTATATCGGGGGCTATCCCTTATTTCCTTTTGCCCACTTGTTGTATCACATGCCCAGCGGGTGCAGGAGTAAAAGTGGGAGTCCTCTGGTATGTTTGACTCAGCTAAGAAAGGAGAATGTGCCTTGGCTGAGAGAGGCAAGTCAGAGCTCAGCTCCTGCCCCACTGGAGTGCAGGGCATCTGCTCAGAGCCTGTCATCAAACTGCTCCCAAGAATAGCAGCTCCTGCCACTGCATGGCCTCGGCCTCAGCCTCGGCTGGTGGGTCTGAATGGTTGTTTGTTCAGCCTGAGCCAGGCAGAATCAGCCCTGACAGTGATGGCCCAGTCGGTATTATGTAAGCAGACCCAGCTTACCTGCCCATAGACAGACAAAGCGGATGATTTGACAGGCAAAACAGAGCCAGCCTCTTCACTCCCAGGCAGCCAAGGGGCTATTCAAAGTCAAGACCTGGAAGATTTTCATGAGGTGCTGACATACGAAGCCGGAATGCAGCAGGAACAAGGCAGAACTGACACCCCGTGCAGTCAGGCATGGCAGGTGTCTCCGGCAACCAAACTGGGCCTTCAGGAGCTTTGACTAGGCCCCACCTCATTATTCTGCAACTGGGGAAAACTGTCCAGGCCTTTGTCGTGGAACGGAAGGATCGGCTGCAGAGAGCCAGGAGTACTTGCTCCTTGGTTACTGGCCATGCCACCCATATCAGGGGCTGGTAGAGGCAGCAAAGGAACAGGTTCTGAGTGCCCACCACAGGCCAAGCACTACCTAGGGGCTCCACGCTCAGGCACTGATTTCACCCTCACAGGACCCCTACAAGGTAAGTACCAGTTATCTCTATTTTGCACATGAGAAAACGATCTCCAAGAGAGGCATTTGCCCAAAATTACACAGCTGGAAAATGGCAGACCTGGAATTTGAACCCAGGTCTCCTCAGCACCCAAAGCCATGCTCTTTCTACACAAATTGAGCCAGTTCACAAGATCCATGGGCCCTGCACTCACACCCTGTTTTCAATCAAGTTGGCTTTGGCACTTTCTGGTTCTATGACCCTGGTCACATCCCTTCCCTTCTTGGGGCCTCAACGTCCCCATTTGTAGTATGAGGGGCTTGAAAACACTGAATGGGGCCCATCAATGAGGATGCTCATTTGTTCGCTGAGGCTGGGTCAGCATTGCTGAGATCCATCACACCTTTTGACTGATCTCAAAACCAACCCCAGGGAGTTCCCATTGTGGCGCAGAGGAAACGAATCTAAGAACCATGAGGTTGCGGGTTTGATCCCTGACCTTGCTTAGTGGGTTAAGGATCTGGCTGTGGTGATCATGAGCTGTGGTGTAGGTTGCAGATGCGGCTTGGATCTGGCATTGCTGTGGCTGAGGTGTAGGCCAGCAGCAACAGCTCCGATTAGACCCCTAGCCTGGGAACCTCCATATGCCGCTGGTGTGGCCCTATAAGGACAAAAGACAAAAAAAAAAAAAAAAGCCCCAAATGGGGTTGCCATACCTATATAGATAACATTTTTTTCTGGGCCCTTCTCAGGAATCTGAAAGAACATTCTCTGCTCAGTGTCATGAGCAACTTGAGAGCAGAAGTGCACCCAACCTGCCTACCCATAAAATTGTCAGCACAGAGCCCAACATTAGGGACTCAATAAATGCTACTGAACAAATGAAAACATGAATGAATGGTTTGCCACAAGATGTATCACATGCTGTGATGAAAAGACCTGGGCATCAGAACGCCTTGGTTCTAGCTTCACCACTAACTCACTATGTGGCTTTGGGCCATTCACTGGCCCTCTCTGGACCTCAGTGACCCCCTTTATCAAGTGAATTAAGTACCCCCTAGCAGCCCGTGTCAGCTCTGATTTTGTAAGGTTAAGAGGAAAGAAAGGTCACCTTTCTGTGGTCATTTCCTGCTCTCCATAAAAAGCTAAAGCTATGCTATAGTCAGGAATACATTCTAAATAAATAGCAGATCTTCAACTTCCATTCATTCCATTCATTCAGAAACAGACAAGCAACATTCTTTTTTTTTTTTTTTTTCAGAGTGACACTTGAGGCACATGGAAGTTCGCAGACATGGGGTGGAATCGGAGCTGCAGCTGCCAGCCACAGCCACAGCAACAGCAATGCCAGATCTGAGTTTGTGACAACACCAGATCCTTAACCTACTGAGCAAGGCCAGGGATCAAACCCTCATCCTCATGAATACTAGTCAGATTCTTAACCTAAGCCAGAACAGGAACTCCTTTAAAAAAAAAAAAAATTCTTAACAATCAGATCCTTCCATTTATGGAACAGAGATTTGCTCACGTGTGCACAATACTTTATAGTTTGTGAAGCACTTCCCCTCTTTTCTCACCTTCACACTTCAGCACAGCCTTATGAGGGAGACAGGATTTTTACTGACTTGCCCTCAGGAGGCATATGGAAGAAAAGCAGTAGAGCTGAGATGTGAACCCAGAACCGACTCTCACCCCAAATTCTGCTTCCTTTCCTCCACACAGCTCACTTGTACACAGGCAGGGAAGAGACGATTTATTTCAACCAAAACCAGATGTGGAGGGTCACCAGTTTACCATCTGGGTGGAAAATTGCCCAGCCCAATGAAGCATTTTTATGTCAAATTTGGGGCAGAAGGGTGCAGGGCACTAATACCAGGTGGGCTTGTGAGTCAGCTGTACACAGAGAGAGTCAGAGAGAGTCAGCTGTACAGGAAGGAAAAGTCCAAGCCCATGTCTAGGCATCATATGCCATCTCAGCACAACAGCTGGAAGGATGACCTTCATGCAGTCTCTGGACATGGAGATACTGCAATCTGTGATGCCTCACAGATAGAGAGCCACTGCCAGTGGCTCAATGACCACAGTGCCCCCATCTCCACCCCTACCTATGCTACTGCCCCCCCCACCCCAAGCTGTCCTGGTTGTCTCAGCCCTTCTCCTGGGATTCCCTGGAATGTCTCAAGATTCTGCAACTGAAAGGATAAAGCCTGAAATAGCAGTGGAGAGGGATCCTGTCCTAGCAGGCTTCCATTCTGATCAGGTCTCCGTTCCAGTGCATACACTCTGATTCTTCAAGGGGTTTTTGTTGTTGTTGTTGTTGTTTTGTTTGTTTTTGGCTGTGGCATGCAGCAGCTTGATGTATTATCTCAGTTCTCAAACCAAGGAATGAACCCAGGCCACAGGAGTGCAAGTGCCGAATCGTAACCACTAGACCACCAGGGAACTCCCAGTGCATACATACTTATTGGTCAACACCCCTGACTTAGTGGTTTGATTTTTTTTAAACAGCTTCATATAGGTATAATAGATACACACACACACACCAAAAAAAAAAAAAATAGCCTAGTGCTCATGTGTGCAAAAGCATACTTTGCAGTCTTCTCTTCCATGGGGTAAGAACAACTACTAATCTAGACAACCAAATATTCCCCCTCCATTTGATAGCTGAAGAAAGTGAACCTGAAGAAAAGATTGGACTGTCTCGAATCCACTGTTGGGCTGCACACTGCAGGCATGCAAGCTCTGTTCTTGCTCATCCTCAAGACTAAAGAAAGAGCCCAGAGACAGCGACAGAGACACAATGGTTTATTGGATCAGAGATCACCCCTCCATGGATGTGAGTGGCAGACTGCAGGCATAGCAGGAAGAGGGAGGTTACCAGCTACAAAGGGAATTGACATCTATGGGCTGCTCATGAGTTACCAGGGAAACCGCAGAGGAGCACTCCCCCCAATGCCCCTTTGATAAACTGTCCTAGTGGAGATGCTCTGATCCAAAGATTAGAACAATCACTAGCTGGGGAAGGGGCAAGTTCCTAGGCATTTACTGATTGGACTCTACGATCAAGAGGGAAAGCCAGTCATGTGAGTAGGATGTAGGTAACGCAGGGACTGGTTGAGCAAGAGCGGTCCAGAGAGCAAGAGAACGGCCATCTTGGGTGGCCTGATCAAATACCCATTCACTACTTGGAGCTAAAGCTTGAAGCAGCTTCATATCCATGATTTACTGTGTCTCAGGGTGTTGAATTACAGGGTGCTGACTGGGCAGAAGACAACTTAAGTGGAGCTGCCAGTGACTCTTTCATTATAAGGCAGGTATCATTCATGGAGGTAGTAAGAGCAAAGACCTAGTATCCTTCCACTAAGGAGGTCGACCTTATAGAGGACTCTCAAGCCTGTTGGAGGGGGGATGCAGGGAGATTTTGCAACACAGCTCAGTCTCTAAGGAGAAGGCAGGCTATCACCTGAAACATGAGTGATCAGAGAATCTGTATTCCTTACTGTCCACTAGAATTTACCCAAAGAGGTCATATGGGCCCTGGAGACAAAGGACACTGTGAGGCAGAGTTGGAAGTGCAATAACACATGAATATACCAGGGTATTGCAGTGAAAGTCTATGGGCTTTGCAGGAAACAGAGGGGAGTTCAAATCCATCTCAGGTCTATGCCCTTGGCCAAGTTTTATTTAAGATTTCAGTTTCTAAATCTGTAAAATGGGACTGTTCTGGGGGTTGACTAAATAAACTAACATCAAAGCCTGAGGAGTTCCTGTCATGGCTCAGCAGAAATGAATCTGACTAGCATCCATGAGGACGCAGGTTCAATCCCCGGCCTCGCTCAGTGGGTTAAGGATCCAGCGTTGCCATGAGCTGTGGTGTAGGTTGCAGACGTGGCTCACATCTGGCATTGCTGTGGCTGTATTGTAGGCCGGCAGCTACAGCTCCAATTCAGCCCCTAGCCTGGTAACCTCCATATGCCTCAGGTGAGATCCTAAAAAGCCAAAAATAAAAAGCTTGATACAGGCACATTGCTCAAAAAATTATCAGTTTTCCAGAATCATCAGGAAAATTCAAATTCCTCCATCCAGCAGGAAAATGTCAGCCTGACAATTTTGTCCATGTTTCCAACCTTTTGTTGCTTATGGCGACACCTTTGGCATATGGAAGTTCCTGGGCTAGGAGTCAAATTAGAGCTGCAGCTGCAGGCCTACACCACAGACACACAGCAATGCATCTGTGACCTATGTAGAAGCTTGTGGCAACACCAGATCCTTAACCTACTGAGTGAGGCCAGACACTATCTCAGGTTCTTAACCTGCTGAACCCCAGCAGGAACTCCCAACTGTCTGTTCTTTCTTCTCCTCAATTTTCCCATATTCGGCCCTACTCCAAAGCAACTTTAAGCTCAGATGGGTCAGTTCTGCTAACCACACCCAGCTAAGCCACACCCAGATTCCTGACCATTAGAAAGAGTGAGATATATGTTTGTTGTTTTAAGTCACTAATTTGGGGGTAATGTGTTACACAGCAATAGATAATAAGCACATTATTAGTCAGGAGGGAAATGCAAATTAACGCTACCATGAGAACTACTATATACCAAAAAGGGTAAAATTTAAAAGACTGTACTAATCAAGTTTTGGTAAGAAGGTGGAGCAACTGAAACTCTCATCTACTGCTTGCAGAAATAAAAGAAATGCAGCCACTTTTGAAAACAGTTTGGCAATTTCTTAAAAATTTAAACATATATCTACTGTCTGACCCAGATATTCCTCTCCCAGGTATTTACCAAAGAGAAATGACAACATAGCCACACAAAGACTTGTTCACAACTATTCACAGCAGCTTGTTTATGAGATCCAAAAATGGAACAACTCAAATGTCCATCAACGAGTGAACAGCTAAACAAATTATGGTGTGTCCATGTAATGGAACACTACTTAGCAAAGAAAAAAAAAAGGGAATTGACTATGGATGGGTATCACAACATAGATGAGTATCAAAATATTTATGTTGAGTGAAAACAAAAAAAACATACTGTTATACATTTACATAAAGTTCTATAAAATGCTAACCAGTGACATAAGTAGATCAGTGATTGCCTAGAGATACTGGGGGATGGTGGATGAATCAATCACAAGGAACATGAGGGGAAACTTCTAGGGATGATGGATATGTAATTATCTTGATTGTACTGAGTTGCAAGATGTCCTCAGAGACAACCTGGTAGCATTATATTAAGAAACACAAAAGTGTTCCTGGTTCCACAAATCTCACTCTTAGGAACTTGTCTTAAGGATAGTTCAAAAGAAATGAAAAACTCTTTATACAAACACATAGCAGCGTCACCGGTATCAAAGATATTGGAAATTACCTAACTGCCTAGTTGCTGTAAAAAGGTTAATCAACACTAGACCATTTCATGTCCAATTACAGATGACAAACGGGAGGTAAGGAGCAACATGTAGTTTAGTTTAGAAAATAATGCAAATGTACGGTGCGATGACCACAGAATTGTGCATACACTATGGTTACACCTATGTAAACATATATATGCATAAGAACACAAAGGAGAAAAAAAACAGAGATGAAAAACCTAATAGGTGAACGATAGGTAATTGGCATGTGGGTGACTTTTTTCTTCTTGTTTTGTCTCCTGTGATGTCGTGATGTTTTCATAACAGTTTTTTAAATGCCTTCTTGTTGATTTTAGCTCAGTCTCTCAACCTGGTGATCATTCTGAGTCCCGTGTCTGTCAGCTGCCAGCATTAGCACCTTAGCATGGTCAGCCCCAAGCCCAATCACCTTGCCTTCTATGCCTTCTAAATCATTAAGATGCTGAACAGAGCTAGGGCGTAGTATGAAGGACACACTCTTTTCTTCCATCACTGTTAGTCTGCTTAGATTATTTCAGTTCCATAAATGGCAGAAAGCCAGTTCCCAAGGGAGGAGGTCTAGGAAGTGTTAAGTCAAGTGACCTGGAGAAGCTCTAAGTAGAGCTGCTTACCTGAGTTTGGACTATATGACCCACTCATTGGGTAAAACCAATGTCACTCACCTCTGGCTAGCAAATGCCATGAAAATCAGAGGCAGCTCCCCAAATCACATATAGGCTGTCTATGAGAAAGTTAGAACTTTGAACACAAAAGAAAGTGATTGAAGCCTGTAGATAGATGCTATTATATTATTCCACTGACTCAGAGATAAGTTCCAGCAGTCCATTTGGTCCCACCACCTGGGGCCAGTTTGGACTGGCCAGGGCTCAGGGAAGACATAAAGCCACATATAACACCACCCAAGAAAAGGCCCCCTAAAGGGACCCCAGGAACAGCCTCTCACCTCTTTCCTACTCCTGGAGTACATCCAAATCCACATCAGGAGGGTAAGCCCAGATCCCTTAATCAGTCCCATGGCCCAAATTCTAGCCCTCCTAGGTGGTAAGCACGTGGATGGCTTCAGGACTGAAGAACATGCCTCTGAAAATGCGCAGCTCAATGCTGATGCTTTCCCCAACCCTCCTGCCAAAAGGTTGGACCATATCTTCCTGGATAGAAACCAGGGCTGCATACAGATCCAAGGTCCTAAGTTTCCAGGACACCAAGGAGAGAAGCTTCCCTGTGAGACCTTCAGAATTCAGCCCAGTAGGGCCAAGCGGGCCCAACTATACCTCTAAGATGGCCCCAGGACCATCTCAGAGGCCCCGATACCTGAAGATGCTGTCCTGAGTCTGAACCTTTCCTTAAGTCCTCTCTATCCCCTCAATACCCCTATTTCTAGACTCTTTTGCAGTTGCCCCCCTGCCTAGATGGCATATCAAATCATTATGTCTTCCAGATCCGGTGCTCTGCCTGTCCTGCTGGATGCAGCCCCACTGCCCAGTTAGTGACAGGCCTGAGACTTGTCCCCAGGTCTCCTGATATGCTAGTGTAGTTAGATGTATGTAAAGTGCTTAAAAGAGTGTCTGCACATAGCAGCATTTTGCATGTGTCTGCAGTTAATAAAAAGCAACTTTAACAACTCTCTTATGACATTAACATTATCCCCATTTTATAGATTCAACAGTTGAGGTTCAGAGTGACTAAGTCACCAAAGGTCACAGAGCTGGGAAGAGGCAGAGACAGGAACTAACCAGGACTGAGTGACTCTAAGTAACTGGCTCTCATAGCAGGACCACACAGTTCCCCAGGCCAGGCTCTGTGCTGGTGATCCAGGTACGCAGTTGCAGGAAGCCACACTTCCTGCCATCAAGAAGCGTGCCCAGAGAAGAACAGAGACAGTCACATTACTGAATTACCACACCACAAAAATGTGTGACAAGTGCCAGAATCCAAACATGCTGGGGCAGGATCTGAATGCAAGAGCATGCTGGGTCTGTCTGACTTAGGAAGATCAGGGAAGACTTCCCAGAAGAGGGGACATCTGAGCTGAGGTGGGGAGCGGGGACAGCTTTTCTAGGCTGAGGTCAAGAACTGAGGCAAGAGACCTGGAGGGGACTTGGCAGGGCGTCCTCCGAAGCTGGCGGCAAGGAAGACCAATGGAAAGAGAAGGGATGGAAAGAGCTGCATTGTGTAGGCAGGGCCCTGAACTTTCAGGGCCAGAAAAAGTACACTTGATCTTGCCCTGGAGGAAGGGGAGCCACAGAGAGCCTGTGAGCAGCCACGTGGCCCAGTTTGTGCAGAGACAGACAGCAGGAGGGCTCTGCTGGGGAGGACTGTTTGGCCCCTTAGACTTGTCCAGAAGGCTGGCATGTGTAACCCTGTGTTCTCCTCTCCCTGAGCCAGGCTCAGCAGAACCGAGGAAGCTGAGGGCTTCTGAAGTGCTTAGGCAGAAAGGCTGAGGATCAGGACTCCCACTAGTTCCAGAGTCCTCCTGAGTGAAAGAGCATCTGGCCCAGCCCTGCCGCTGTCCACCCCATCCTCCAGGAGGGAAGAGGCTGCTATGGGCAGCCCCACCCTGGCTGAAGTATGCAGGCTCTCTTTGCAAGTGCTCAGAAAGGGAAGACATGTGCAGACTGATTCATACAAAGAGGTAAAAAGCTGGATGATCAGACTGAGAATGATACACACTGTCAGGCTAGACAGAGAAAGAGAGCCCAAAAAGCTGGAAGAAAGAGGCCAGAAGAGAGCTGGGCCACTCACACATCCATCTGTCCGAGGACAAGTGTTTTCTCCCACTCCCATGCCATTGCCCACCTGGCACTGCTAGCGCAAGCAACGCAGCTAGGCTGAATACCTTCCTGAGGCACCGCTCACTGTACCAAGCTCTAACCACCCCTGTCCCCACCCCCCAGGAGCCTGGACTAAGCTTTGGGGCAAGGTGCCCAGATGGCCACAGTGCCTGGTAGGAGGAAGCATCAAGGATTCGAATCAGAGGCCTGTGGCTCCGGTCTGAGAGCCTGGCCTGGGGAGCGGGGACGAGTCACTGTCTCTTTCTCTGCTTCTGGCAGGTGAACTAGAATCCAGTCTAGTTAGTGCATTTCTGCTTTGAGAAGGAAAGGGAAGTAACCATCGGCCCTTTAGAGACTGTCCTGCCTGTCAGTCGTCTGAAAGAAACTCTGTTGCCCGAAATGAGCATTCACAATCTTCCTGGGCAAATTCCGGAGTCCCAAAGTTGTGCATAGGGCTCGGAATACTCAAGAAACTCAGCCACCCGAGGATTCGATCCAGAGGGCAGCTCCTGCCCCTGCTCCCAGAATCTAACTGTCGTGCGCCTACTGGCGGGGCTGAGCAATCCAGGGGTCCAGTTCTCCCCTCTCCGCCAGGGCCATGGCTTTCCCAGAAGAGGCCACTCCCTGAGCCCGGCTCGCTCCTGCCCAGTGAGTGACCTGGCACAATCCGAGCGGATGAGGATTGAACCTGGCGTTCCTCCGTCTTTGGCTCAGGTTTGCTCTGAGCACCTGGGAAAGCACGGACGGGCTAACCTGGGGCAGGGGGAAGGCTGAGACTGGGGCTGAGGCTCCACTCGGTGCCAGACTCGCTGTACCGAGTCCTCTCTGAGTTGGCTCACCCTTTTCGCTGCAGCCATGAAGCTCCTGAAGTCCTGGCCGGTTCCTGAGCTCCTCATTCCAGGAACCAGGGTGCAGGGTTGGGAGAGGGCTCCAAGGGAGGGATTGGGAGCTTCCTCGAGGTGAGCCAGGAGGCTTGGCTTGCTCCCTGCGGAGGGGATGAGAAGCACAAGGCGCCCCTCTCTGGGCCCCTGCCTCTCTGCCCCAGGATGATAATTCTGTTCACGGTGCTTAAGTGAGCCAATAGTGAGAAAGTGCTGAACGCCTCTGGGGAGGGAGCAGAGAAAGTCTATACTCTCCTGGACTCAAGAACTGGAAAACCCTCCCCACACCCATGCTCCCCTCCTGACGGGTAGAAACATTTTATGTTAATCAACCCTCACTTCTTTGAGGGGGCATCTCATCTTCTTCTGTGAGTAGGAACAACTTGAATTTTCCCCAGGAACTTGTCCTTTTTTCACAACCAAGTTTCACCCTGAAAACAATTTAAAAAACAAGAAAATGGCCACAGGTTGGCGATGTGCCACATTCCATCCTCTCAATGTCCTGGAAGAGGGACTGACAGGTAGGGAATCTCCCACTTCCCAGAGGGGGAAACTGAGGCCTAAGAAGGACAGGAGAGGAGTTCCTGTCGTGGCTCAAAGGAAATGAATCTGAGTGGTATCCATGAGGATGCAGATTTGATCCCTGGCCTTGCTAAGTTGGTTAAGGATGTGACATTGCTGTGAGCTGTGGTGTAGGTCACAGATGTAGCTCTGATCCTGAGTTGCTGCATTGCTCTGGCTGTGGTGCAGGCCAGCGGCTACAGCTCTGATTTAACCCCTAGCCTGGGAACCTCCATATGCCATGGGTACAGCCCTAAAAAGACAAAAAAAAAAAAAAAAAGACAGCTGCTGTACCAGTAATGACCTGACTATAACTGGAGCTCTCACTTCATGCCACTGCTGAGACCACTGACTGGGTTAACTGTGACACAGGACCGACCACCTTTGTGGCTCTCTGAGGCCACAGAGTCCACTGACCCTGACTCTCCCAGAGAAAGGCGACCCCAGAGTCCCAGAGTAACCCAAACAGAGGTCACCGTGTTCCCACTGTACCAAAATTCTAGAATCTGATTTGCAAGCATCTAAACCTGGGGTTTCCTTGTCTGGCGGTGAACACAAGCCAGGCTCTGAGAACTCAGGAAAAGACAGAGAGGATTCAGGGCAAGGAGGTAAGGAGCCAGAATACCTGAGTTTATCTTTCAGCAAAGAACTTCCTTTACAAGACTTTAAGCAAGTCCCTTGGGCAATCTGGGCCTAGCGTCCTTCGTCCTTCGAGTTTGAATGAACTTCCAAGATTTTTCTTAAGGAGGAGGGTGGGGTACCTCTGCATCTGCATGAAGGGGCATCTGGATCAAGGAATAACGGAGGAATTTTCCATGACTCCTTGGACCCCCTCATTTATATTTTCAAAACCTTCTGAGGGCACTTCAAAACTCAGTAAAGTAGCCAGAGCCTCCTTGCCTGCCCGCTTGCATCTCTCACAAGCGTCCCATCTTAATAAATCTATTTCTTGCCTTAAAAAAAAAAAAAAAAAACTAGTGAAGTAGTTGGGGGAAGAGGTGCCAGCACCTTCTACATACAAATCACCAGCACTCCTCCCATGCCCCCAAAATTGAACATAAAATAGCCTATAAAGTGGTAGGTTTTCTCCAAAGGTGCTGAGGATACACGCAGGGCTGAAGGCTGTGGCAAAGAAGGAAATCACCCAGCACCGGCCCACATCAACATCAAACCACCCCTGATGGACTAGAAGAATGATTTTCAAGGGACTGGAACCCATTCTGTAGCTTTCAAATGATTCTAAACAGGGTCTGCTACCCCTACGCACATTAAGGAGTACAGCACCAGGGAAGAAGGGAAGCTTGGATGACAGAAAATTGAGGAAATAGCCTAGCACCAAAGGGATCCTTATGTACAGTTTTGATCCAAACGGGTAAACTGTTCCAGTTCACTCAAATTGTGTAATTCAAATTTTATATCAGAGATTCATAGAATCTTAGTACAAAATTCTGGAGTGTATTATTAGAATAAATCATTTATGGAATAGAATTTTTGGGACACTTTGTTCATGAAAATCTTGGAACCAAGATCTTAATAATTCTAATCTCAAGGTGCGAAGGCTTGGTCTGGCACACAGGCGTAGCTCAGTAGAAGCAAAGTTTGAGAAAGAGGAATCATATTTCTAGAAGAATAGGTCCACAAAACACCGAAAATAAAAATATCCAGAGACACGGAGGCTTCTAACCATAGTCATCGGAACTTAAAAGTAGGAAATCATAAAGTCATTAAAGCCTATAGTCACAAATATTATAAGAATTGTAAGAATTAGATTATTTTAGTTATAAAAGAGTGGATCTAGTACTAACATTTTAGACTGAAAGTAAAAGATTTGTGGATTTATAGGACCCAATCTTCCAATCAGACATTCTGAAATAGGAATTCAAATTAGGTAATATAAAATTTAGAGCTGCAAAAATATCTAAAACCTAGAGAAGCTGCAACTCCCAATAGTGGCATCATGTTTTCAGGCACGAAAATCTTACTTCCAGAGTTCCCATCATGGCGCAGCAGAAACGAATCCGACTAGGAACCATGAAGTTGCAGGTTCGACCCCTGGCCTTGCTCAGTGGGTTGAGGATCCGGCGTTGCTGTGAGCTGTGGTGTAGGTTGCAGATGTGGCTTGGATCTGGCATTGCTGTGGCTCTGGCACAGGCCAGCAGCAACAGCTCTGATTAGACCTGGGAACCTCCATATGCTGCGAGTGCAGCTCTGAAAAGACAAAAAGACAAAACAAAAACAAAAAACTTACTTCCAGCATCTTAAAACGTGAGGAATACACTTTTACACTTTGACCAGAAGCTTAAACTCACAGGACTATAATCACAGTCAAAGAATTTAGACTTCTGATCACAGAATTTTAGAATCACAGAATCATATTCTTTGATTTGTGGATTCACGTTTGGATAGCCATCCGAAATTTAACATTCGGAAATCTAAACCTTGGAAATACAGAGAACCACAAAATTCAATACTAAAAGATTACTATGATGTAATCTGGTCAAAATTTTAAACTTTTTTTTTCCCCGTTTGAAAAAATGTAAGGACAAAACCTGGATTTTTGCATCTTGGTTACTTCAGAAAAAGGAAGTTGGGAGTTTTGCTGAGCGAGTGAAAAGTCTTCTCCATTAGCTCCAGCGCGTATCCGATGAAAAAGGTCTTCATTGCAAACTATTCACCTGCTTCCACACCTGGGTCGGCGGAGCGAGGATCTGGGCTCTTCGCCTCCGAAGGCAGTTACTCAATGCTTGGCAGGGCTGAGCTTGCCTGAAGCTCAGTGCCACAAAGAACGAGACTAAAATCCCCAAAGGCCGGCCGCCGGCGCTCTTGCGGCTCCCTCGGCCCTGGTCTGCACCCGCAGCCCAGCGAAAAGCGGCGTCTCGGCCAGGGCATCCCAATCTGACATCAAGGCTTGAAATCCTAAGGGTAGAAGGGGTCTCCGAGATCTGCACATGCTCTCCCGCCCCGAATTCACAGAGGAGAAAATTGAAGACTTGCGACTGGGAAGGGACGGGCCCAAGGTCTCCCCGCGAATGACCACAAAGCGAACGCTCGGCTGCCCCCTGAGGTCTTGGGAACCACTCGGAATCTTCCCGGGACCGGACGAACCGAAGGAGGTTACCGCGAGAAGGCAGAATCCTAGCCTCTTTAAGCTGCGCGCCCCTCTCCAACCCATTGAGAGGAATCCTGAGTCACTCAAAGATAGCGGATTGCACGGAGTGGGGTGGGGGGTGCTGTCCCTAAATATCAGCAATGGAAGAACACTTGAGATACAAAACCTCGGGTACAGTCGAGGAACCTGGGATTCAAAGAGAGAAAGTGACTGGCTCTGGCACATGGCGCAGAAACGCAGTCCAATTAGAGAAGCAGGCAGGTGTGAGGCTCCGTTAAGCCGCGAAGTCGCAAGTGGAAGCGTGACAAGTCATCTCCTCCACTGGGCCTCGGAATCCACGTCTGAAAGATGAGGGACTGGGTGGGGAATTGCAGGGGCAGCCTTGACTTGGGGGTTTGAAAATCATCCTCGAAAGACCTTGGGAACCGGTCCCCTGGAACGTCTTCTTCCTCGTCCCCCACCCAGAAGAATAAGCGCCCTCTAGGCCAATTCTCACCCTCTCCGGCCAAAAAAGTGAAGCGAGCCCTTCCTTTCACCTGCTGGTCCCAGCCTTCTGTGAAGGCTGGCAGAGTCCGGAAGCGCTGAGTTCGAGCCCCGAGGTCTCCCTAGACAGTCTAGCCTCTCCCGGCCTCAATCTCCCGGTTGGTGCGCAGAGAGGACCCTTCCGGGAGATCTCCAAGCGCCCTCCACTCCCTTGTCAGTGTGGTGCTCCCTCCGCGCCGCCACAGCAGCTCCTACCTGGGGAGGTGCACCGGGGAGCAGGAGGCGGGCAATCGGGGGGGACGGGCGGGGAACGGGCACCGCCCCAAGCTTCCTGGCGCCTTTAAGGAGGAGAAGCCCGCGGAGGGAGGAGCCGGTCCGGGTGTGTGCAGGGGAGCGCCTCGCCAGCGGTATTGGCGGCTGGAGGCCAACGCTACGGAGAGAAACTCGCCGACCGCCCCGCTTGCCCTGCACCGCGACCTCGCCGCCTGCGTCTCGCCTCCTTGTCCTCTGCATCTTCCGCAGTCCCGGCCCCGGGAGCGCGGCCCAGGCGGCGTCCACCAGGGTGCCCCACTAACTGCTCTCGCTTCAGGCCCTAGGGCCCGCAGCCTCCTCTGCGCACACGACCTCGACGGGTTTTCCTCTGATCAGCGGGAAGCCCATACCAGCTGCAGGCGCCCCTGGCCCGGGACCAATTCCAAACCCCCTGACCGCCTAGCATCAGCGCATAAAGGACGCTCCAACTCGCGACGGGAACATAGTCCCGATCCCAACGTCGCTGCCGGAACTTGGCCTCGAGCTCCAGAACACGAGCAGAGCCGTCGGTGGGCGGGACACTCTTGAGCCTGTGTACTCACTGAGTCAGTCCGGAAACAGTGGGCACCAAGTCTCCAGAGCGCCCCTGCCAGGAAAGCTGTGCCCCCGGTGCCACCCACGAGAACACCCTGAGCTCTCTGCAGAGGGTCCTAGCGTCCGTTCCCGTGACCCTGCGTCCTGAGCCGCGCAACTCTCGGACCCGCCCCCGCACCTCGGCAGCAGCGGGCAGCAGGGACGCGCCGCGACGCGGGACGGCTGCGCCATGACGGCCGAGAGCGGGCCGCCACCGCCGCCGCCGCAGCAGTCGGAGGCGCTGGCGGCCGTGAAGCAGGAGAGGGGTGAGGCGGGGGCCGGGGTCCCGGCGGAGGCCGCGGGTCGCGGCGCGGGCGGGAGGCGGCGGAAGCGCCCCCTGCAGCGCGGGAAGCCGCCTTACAGCTATATTGCGCTCATTGCCATGGCCATCGCGCACGCGCCGGAGCGCCGCCTCACCTTGGGTGGCATCTACAAGTTCATAACCGAACGTTTCCCTTTCTACCGCGACAATCCCAAAAAGTGGCAGAACAGCATCCGCCACAACCTCACACTCAACGACTGCTTCCTCAAGATCCCGCGCGAGGCCGGCCGCCCGGGCAAGGGTAACTACTGGGCCCTCGACCCCAACGCCGAGGACATGTTCGAGAGCGGCAGCTTTCTGCGCCGCCGCAAGCGCTTCAAGCGCTCTGACCTCTCCACCTACCCGGCTTATATGCACGACGCGGCTGCCGCCGCTGCTGCTGCCGCCGCCGCCGCCGCTGCCGCCATCTTCCCGGGAGCTGTGCCTGCTGCGCGCCCTCCTTACCCGGGCGCCGTCTATGCAAGCTATGCCCCGCCGTCGCTCGCCGCGCCGCCCCCGGTGTACTACCCCGCTGCTTCACCAGGCCCGTGCCGCGTGTTCGGCCTGGTACCAGAGCGGCCGCTCAGCCCAGAACTGGGCCCCTCACCGTCGGGGCCCGCGGGTTCCTGCGCCTTTGCCTCGGCTGGCGCTTCTGCCGCTACCACTGGCTACCAGCCAACCGGCTGCGCCGGCGCCCGACCTGCCAACCCCTCCGCCTATGCAGCAGCCTATGCGGGCCCCGACGGCGCGTACCCACAAGGCGCCAGCAGCGCCCTCTTCGCAGCGACTGGCCGGTTGGCAGGCCCCTCCTCACCCCCCGCGGGTGGCAGCAGTGGCGGCGTCGAGACTGCGGTGGACTTCTATGGGCGCACATCACCGGGCCAGTTCGGAGCCCTGGCGCCCTGCTACAACCCTGGTGGGCAGCTCGGAACGGGCAGTGGAGGCACCTACCATGCTCGTCATGCCGCCGCCTATCCTAGTGGAGTGGATCGGTTTGTGTCTGCCATGTGATCCGAGGCGAAAATTCATAGGTACCTCGACGGACCTTACGAACTAAGTATCCGCGAAACCTGAGGACAGAACTGGAGAGGGTTCCGAAATGAGAGCCCCGTGGGAGGGACCGAGCCAGCAGGACAGGCGAAGCCTCCGGAAGGCATCGCTTTGAAAATGGGAGGAGGTGGGGAGAGGCATCCGTGGCCCACGGACTGGGATAATGGACTCACATTGAGGCTTCTCTGACATTACCGGGGAGGGTCCTTGGCTCTAAGGGACTCAAGGTAGTGTCCACACCAGAGTCCAGGATCTGAATTGTGGAGAATCACTTGGCTTCACTCCTCCCTGTATATCCCGAAACTCGGCCCTTTTTTACACAGTCTGAGTCTTGTGCCTTTGACTACATTACTACAATAAAAGGCACCAATAGCACCTTCCTACTTAAGGTGAGGAAGGCAAATTTGCAAAAGAAATAGGGGGATTTTTTTGTGTGTTTTTTTTTCTTTAATGGGAAAACCCTGCTTCGCTTGACCAGGGGCTTGTTTTCCCTGCAACACAGAACCGCAGACATGACTCTGAGACTGGACTGTGCCTCAGCTCCACAGTGTGACCCATTCCCAACACTCATAACCTCAGTCTCCCCATTTGTTATGTAAGAGGGCTGCAGAATTCCCTGATCCCCATGAGATCCTTAAGGGTCTCATCATGTTGGTGTCATGCATATTTGGCAGTATGGGTGGGCCACCTAGGGCCTACACCTATTCCGGGAATAGGAAAGGAGCTCATGGCAAGCATCTAACTTCCTCTGGATTAGCTCCAGGCACAAATTATATCATAATTTCTTGAATCTTTTGAGCATGATGTGCTGATTGTTCAGCAGCTATTACTGCTGGGTCATAAATGCAGTTTTCCAATGAAGCCGGTAGAAATGCATCTATCCACTGTCCACTCTTTCTTTTCATCAAGCAGCCCCAGATCCAATGGGTGAACTAAAATTCAAAGAGTTAATAGGACTCAGGGAGACTGTTAATGAGAGCTTTCAGTTTGTCTCACTGGCTCTTCCATCCCTAGAACCCTCTGCCTTACCTAAGCAGCCTCTCCATGCAAAAAGGAAAGAGACAAATTAATTGGGGTGGACAGTTAAGTAGGCTTTAGCAAGAAACTCATATTTAGCTTTGTTTTGTATCTATTTGTTTTAAGCAGCAAGCTGACCAAAATCAGGGAAAAAAATCCAACAACCACTTTCCCACCTTGCTCTTGAAATTTTGTACGTCTCAATTGTGGAGTGAAACTTTCCAGCATTAACTATTTCAGAGGTTTGATACACAGCTTTCAGGTAACCTTGAGTGTACAGATGAACTGTTTTAATAAAAATCTTTGAGCAAGTGAGTTCTGGCAAGAAAAAATGCAGCCCCTTTGCTAGGTGAGGGTGTGAGAAAGAAGACTGAAAACCACTGGTAATTTTTATTTTTAATTTCAGGGATTGTGCTATCCTTTTCATAAAAACAGGTGAATGTGATTCAGTCCGGACCGGTATTTGTCTAAACCAGTGCTGCCCAATAGAAATATAATGCAAACTGTGTAATTAAATTTTTCTGGTAGCCACATTCATAAGATAAAATCAAGTGAGATTAATAATATTGTTTTTAACCCAATATATCCAAATTATCATTTCAACATGTAATCAATATAAAAATTATTGAGATATTTTACTTTTTCATACTAAGTCTTCAAAATTCAGAGAGTATTTTACAGCTCATCTAAATTTGTACTAGCCATATATGCCCAGCGCTCAACAAAAGCACTGTGGCTGATGGCAACCGTATAGGACAGTACAGATTTACATGTTGGTCCTTCCTGACTTTGGTGATGATAAATGACCACCTGGGGCAGGGGGCAGCTGTAGCACTGACCCTACTGCCAGTGGGTCCAGTTTTAAGGTCCAGGCCTGTGACTTTGAAAAAAAACCTAGACATTAAGTAGGCTTCCCTCATCTTCATTTGGACCCTTACGGGTTGAAATTCAAAGCTTCTCCATATGCAGTCCAGCTCTCCAGGCAGAAATCAGGATGCCTTGCCTAGTTGGCAGTTGCCTTTAATGGAAAGCCCTCCACCCACGAGTTTTATCCTTTGTGGCCTTAAAGCCCAGCTGGGGGATATGGGCTGGAGAAGGGTGGTGTATGTGCCCAGTTAGTGCAGGAGTTGACACTTTATCTGTGTTTTAATTACCAAATCGAGGACTCACGGCACCATTAACCTTAAGCCAGTCCCTTCTCTAGCGTCCTCATCTGTGGATGAGAATGTATGACCCCTCCCTCGCAGAGTCCTCCTGACATTAAACCAGTCGAGAGAGGTGGGAATGCTTTGTAAATTGTAAAGCGCTGGGCACACAAGGGAGGAAAAGCTTTAAAGTGAAAAAAATCGTCTCCTGATCGCCAAGCCTCCTGGACCGCCACGGTAAAGCCGGGGGAACAAGAAAACTGGGGGAATGGGCACGCCTCTTCGCCCCCAACTCTCCTTGTCAACTAGGACGACAGGTGAGATCGCGCCAAAAGCGAGGGTCTGTGCCTGGAGAGAAGGGACGCTGCGAGGAGGGAGCTGGGTGTGTACAGCAGAAGCCAGGAGAGACAGCGAGCCCCTCGAGGCGTTGAAGACCGAGCGTCAGCCTTCTTGGCCTCCCATCGGCCGGTGCCACCCAAATTTCGCGCGCGCCTCCCGGCCCGTCCCGAATGCAAGCAGCGCAGGCGAGGAAGCATTGCTCGTGATGCAGCTGCATTCGCACCAGAGGAAAGCCTTCAGCCGCGCGACTCCAGGACCTTGAGAACATTGACTGCTGCGTCCTGGGACTATCCAACTGTCCGAATCCCCAGACCGTGTTCTCCGTCTAGGGACTCAGACGGGAGGTGCGTTTCTCTTTTTTTTATTCCTATGTGTAGACCAGAACAAATCTTTTTGCCCCTCTCTGGGCCCTGCACCCTCAGCGTCGTGTGCAGGCGCCCCCACCCCCGGGATGTGGATAATTAGATGCGTTCTTCCCTAATTGCCGAAGGCTCGTTAGAATTCGCCCCAGAGCTATAACATTTATTTTCTTTCACAGTAACTATTCTTGCAATTAAGCTTAGGAAAGCAGCAACAAAAGCAGACTTGGCCCGGGGTCGTTTACTACAAAAATGGATTAAGGAAACTTCTTCCTCTGTTTGAGGGGAAAGATTTCCTGCAGCCAGAGCTTTGGGGGAAGTGTTCACCGCAGCTCTTGCGCGGGTTGTGTATGGTAATGGCTCTGGCCTTCATCTCAGTGATCCATGCTCCCTGCGCCAGAAAGAGTAAAGGATAACCTCACTGAAATGAATTGGAGGGGTGCGGGGGTGTGTGTGTGTGTGTGTGTGCGCTGAATTACCCATCCATGATATGAAACTGCTGTATGTAGTTACAGATTATCCAGCACATTCATAAACAGTCTCATTTCCCAAAACCTTTGTGAAATTTTCTTCTAGTAAAATTAATTTTTTTGTTACAAAATTGGTACATGTTCATTGTAAAGAATAAAAAAAAAATACAACTTAGAAGGAAAGAATCAAAGGAACCCATAATTCACCCCGAGAAAGGTCAGCAAACACCTCAGTGAGTATCTTTTCCAGTTTTCTTTTTTTGTTTGTTTTCTTTTTCTCCTATGCAAGAAGTCGGAGTCTCAACTTTGTCACTGAAATGCTGTGAGATCTTGAACAAGCTCCTTCCTGCACTGGGTAGGCCTCAGTTTCACCATCTACAAAGCTGGGTGGCAGGTCCCCTTTCTGTCTTTGTTTTTGGTCATATGAGTCAAGGATGCACTTCTCCAAGAGCGCAGAGAGAGGCTGAGGGCAGCAGATGCTTGCCCTCCGTGCTCTTCTGAACAAGATACTGAGGCCCCGAGGCCTTGTAGCTCTAAGTGTGAGCCACAGACTAGCTGAGGGCATCCCCTGAGAGCTTGCTAGAAATGCAGAAGCACAGGCCTACCCAGATCTACTGAACCAGAACCTGCATTTCAGAAAGACCTCAAGGGATTCATATGCCCTGGGCAGAAAGGCAGAGCTTCAGAGAAATGGGGGGAACATAGTTGAGATCAGAGATCTCAGAGTAACTTCCAGGAGCCTCCCGATTCTGAGCAAGATCCCCAGCCAGGGAGTTCCCATCTGGCTCAGTGGAAACGAATCTGACTAGCATCCATGAGGATACAGGTTCGATCCCTGGCCTCGCTCAGCGGGTTAAGGATCTGGCATTGTCTTGAGCTGTGGTATAGATCACAGATATGGCTTGGATCCCATGTTGCTGTGGCTGTGGCATAGGCTGGTGGCTACAGCTCCGATTTGACCCCTAGCCTGGGAACCTCCATATGCCAAGGGTGAGGCCCTAAAAAAAAAAAAAAACAGCCAGAGATGGCTGCAAAGAGAAGAGATGGCTGGGGTGGAGCCCTTCACTTCCTCCTTTGGGTGTATTTAGAATCTTGGACTCCTAGCCCTTAGAATGCATCTTACCTCATGTTCCACATCTCACAGGTGACCGTGACAATGACATTCAATGAGAGTGAATCTGAAACCGCCTTGAAACCTAGGGTGTCAGAGCCAGGGCAGGAACCCAGGCTCTTGGCTCCGTGCTAAGCCATTTTGGGAAGCCTAGCGTCTGATCTCTGTACCCTCCCTAAGCAGCAGTCATTTGCCCAAGTATGGATTAAACTTGGCAGCTCCAACCCTAAGTCTAGTTGGAAATTCAGGAGAAAAAACTCTTTTTAGGACACAATAGACAGCAGGAAGAGGCTCTTACCTCTGAGTCCATCGGGGCTAAGGGACCCTCTGGTAGAACATTTTAAGTGTCCCAGGACAGCCCAAAATCCTGGGCACCCTAATGAATCTTCTCCCACCTCAAACACACACATACCTTTCAGGAGAATTTGGTGCTCATTCTGCTCCTGAGAAGTGCTGACCCCTAGGTGGGGTTTGGCATGACAACATACCTAGGGAAAAAAGGTTGCTGATGAAAAATGATTCAAACAAGGGGCATGTACCATGAAGAATGGGGCCAGAGTCCAAAATGGGCTCTCTTCCCTGGATCACATGGCAACTCATTAGGAGAACCAGGACTCTCATCTCAGTGCTCACAAGTTTTCAATAATAGGAATAAACAGAAATAACGTGTGTGTATAAAGCATCTATAGATCTAAAGGGGCACATAACTGACCCAAGATCTCATGGCTCAAGTGTCCAAGATGGACTAGAGCTTTGTGCCTCCCTCAAGGGAGACTGCATTTGATTATCATCTTCATAAAAGGCAACGTGGAGGAGTTCCCTGGTGGTCTTGCAGGTTAAGGATCTGGTGTTGTCACTGCTATGGCTCAGGTCGCTGCTGTGGTGCAGGTTGGATTCCCTGGCTGGGGAACTTTTGCAAGCCCCATGCGCCACCGAAAAAAAGAGCGAGGGGGCCAATGTGGAAATGGAAGTAATCAGATGGGGTGGTAAAGGTAACAGGGTTGAGAGTTGGGGATGGAGTGCAACTTGGGGCCTCCATTGTGTGGATGGGTAAACTGAGCCTGGGATCAGTTAAACTAACACCTTAGAACTACCTAGAGGGAAAGCAGTGTGACTAGTACTTCTCAGCCCAACTGAGCAGTGAACTAAAGAAAAAGCAGGGCAGACAGGTGGGGTAGGGGAGGACAGGAGGTCCTTCACGTGTCTGGTGCCTGTCCCTGCCCCTCTCTCTGCGTCTTCTCTCCTGGCTAAGCCGAAGCCAGCCTTTGCAGAGCTCCTGGGGTCGAAAGAGTGACTGCTTCCTATGGAGCTCCTCGTGCCCCTCTGCCAGCCCCACAACCCTTCTGAAAGCTGAGGCTCAGATTTCCAGCTCAGCCCAGAAGGGTTAACCTGGTGCAGAAGCACGTAGTCAGGGAGGCCCTGGGGATCAACTGTCAGCCCCTCCCAGGAAAGGACTGGGAGCCGAATCAGGGTGGATCTCCTCTGTGGTGCAGCACCAGCTTATCTCGCTATCTGAGAACCTGGAGCAGCTTCTCCTAGGAGTGTGGGCAGAACAGAGCCCCAGCCATGATTTTTCAGGCATGGAGGCACTCAACGACAAGATAAAGTGTGAGAACCACAGCCTCATAGAATCTAACTATCACCTCTGCTCTCTGTCCCCAAGAGCCAGCCGGGGCCTCCCCACTGATGCCCCTGCCTCCTCCCTCCATTCTGCCCCCACTGCCAGCCTCACTTCTTGAAGCTGAGCTCCAGTCCTGTGGGAGCAGTGTCCCTGCTGTGTGCGGCAGAAAGCTCAAGCTCCTCACCTGGCACTTGCGATCCTCTGTCATCCCCGTGCCAACACTCTTCCCAGCCTCATCTTCGCAACTGCCCTCCTCGCCCAAGGCTCCAGCCAACACAACACTTGCTCTTCCAAGACACCCCTATGTATTCTTGTCACCATGAATTAGCTTTGACCATTACCTCTCCAGGAACCACCTACCCCCATTTTGTACCCCCAGGATCACTAACCCAGTAGGAGCCTCCATCATCTCTGTCCTGGATCACAGCACCAGCCTCCTAACAGGGCTCCCTGCTCCCTCCAGTGCTCCCTTCAGTTATTCCCTAATAGCAGCCAGTGTGTGACTCAGCTCAAACCTCAGCAGATCTTGTCACTCTCTCACGGAGGTCCAGACCTCAGGACAAGGGAGTGAGATTAGAAGCATGGTGTGTTCATGAGCAGCCCTGTGAAGGAATTCTTACACTATGAGATAATTATACTTAATATAAGCATTTTCAAAAATTCCCCCTCCCATGTAACACCTTCCATTTACCCTAAATTTCATCAAAGCTTCCTGCAACTACTAAACCTTGGTGAATTGAGGCGTGCCCACATTTTCCCTGCACTGGTGCTCAGAAGAAAGAACAGCATCCTATTATGGGGACTGGGCACAGGAGTCCTGATGATGGAGTTGTGATGGAACATCTTGAGGACAATTAGACAGTGGGCAACTCTGGATAGAAGTAGAATGATACATCCTCTTTCTGGCATATTCAAGAAGAAGGGGTGCCAGACGCTGCTAATTGTCTACGCAGCCATTTCCCTTCTTATTCTTTGTTGACGAGACCCTGATTTTGTCTCGGTTGCAATTGGTCATGTGTTTTAGGGGAAGTTTTGCCCCTTGGGGTACCCACAGGCTCAATCTAGACTTGTATAAGATAAAAGTGGTGATGATTCCATCACTCCTGCCAGTGATTATTTAGAAACAGGCACAGCATACTTTCCAGAACAATGAGATATCCAGAAAAGTCCACACAGGGCTTCTGGGAAATATCTCTGTATTCTAAAGAGACAGAAAAGAGAAACACCCCTTTTCTTCCTCTTGATGTTGTTAAAATATGAATTCAGGAAGTGTGAAGCCATGTTGGGCTCAGAGGGTGCCAGCCTAAAATAACAAGCCAACCTGCAGAGGATGGCAGAGCCAAAAGTTGGGAATAACTCAAGTGTCTGATGACATCACTGAGATGCTGAAAAGAATCAACCCTGAAACAATTCAATATAACCGTGGATGATAACTAAACGTCCTCCAAGTTTAAACCTCTTTTCTTTGGGCTTTCTGTAACTTGCAGCCAAAGGCATCCGAACTAATACAGAAGGTGACCCTTATGGGGCAGGAAAAATTTGACTCCTGGTTTTCCCTTTGAGAGTTCCTTTGCCATTTTTATAAACATACAGCTGAAGGTTATCTACTCCCAGCCCTTGTTTTATAGAAGAAAAAAACCAAGGGGCAGGGAAGGTAATTGCCATGGTTGTACAGTGAGCTAACATCTTAGACCCCTGCTAGGGCTCTCTCACCAAACCATCGCTCCTCTCCAGCTTCAAGTGGCTCAGCAGTGGCACAGCTGACTAATGGTAACCCTGATGTCATCAGAGTGGCCATATTCAAGGTATATCAAGCACACCCTTTGTACTTTCACAACTGCCCTGGAAAGTAGTAGGTTTCAGCTGCACTTTTTCAGATGAGAAAACTGAAGTCCAAGAAGAGAGGACAAGCTTAAGGTCACGGACCTTTGCATCAACCCAGGCGTAACAAAGGTCATAGCAAAATGAATCAGACGTGAGGATTTTTCCTCCCTGGATATGGGAACCAGGAGACTTGCCTGTTGGTTCTGACTGCAGCTCTGGGGAAATCCTCTCTCTTTGGGCCTCTGAATAGGGTGGATCCTCCCCTGACTTATCTCCACAGGGTGTGTGAGGCTTACAGATAATGTCTACAAAGTGTATGGATCTGCTTGCTTCAGATCCCACAAAGTAGGATGGTTAGTGCCAAAGCTGAAGGGCACTGGCTGTTGCTTACAATGAGCCCTGCCATCGTAGGCCTCTTGCTACCCTCCTATCACCCCAGCCCAACCCTCCCCACTTCAGCCAGCATTGGTCCCACCAAGGTGAAAGCTGCAGAAGCAGGTCTGTAGTTTACAGAACACCTGGGAGAGGCTGTGGGTAGCTGGGTAATTTCCAAACTAATTGTAGGAGAAACGTAACAAAACAATCTGCAGGCTAAGCATCTCGGGAGCTCACTGCGAGACTGACAGCCTGGAATCCAGCAAGTACAATGCACCGACCACAGACGGGAAGGCCCTTCCTCCTTGGGGGGAGGAGGACTGACTTTCTTCCAACAAGGGCCCGTCTGGGCCTGCAGCCGGCCCGATACGAAAGCAAAAACCCAGAACTGAAACAGGCTTTCCACCCAAATCCCAAACTGAAATGAACATAAACGACTTTCTCGAAACACTCCTGCAAGGCTGGTTGGATGGTGAGTTATATGCCCTGGCAGACACCTTCCTTCTCAGCAAGGCACTTTCAGGTCTCATCTTGAAGATGTCCTCCTGAATCCATCCTCAAGGAAACTTGGGCTGCGCCCCGCTGCCCCCTGTAGACTACACACATATGCATGAAATGAACCTGGAGACTGATAGACTGTTAGTAACAGTCAAATCTGAATATTGTTTGGTACTTTCCTATTTTCCAAGAGGCTGCCTGCCTTTGTCGGAAAAGCACTGGTTCAAGTCCTGGTTCCAGTACCTAGGCAAGTCTCAGCCTCAGCTTTCCCAGCAATAAAATGGGCACAACAGTGCTTGCTCTCTCTGGTACCAGTCACAACGGCTAACATTCAGTGAGCTGGGGGGTAGGCACTGTTTCATACTTTTCAGACTCCACAAACTCCCCTAGGAGGCAGTGACCATGAACTAGGAAACAGTATGACCATTTGAAGCCAGGAAGTTGGGCACCAGAGCTTCTAAGTGATAACACTTTGCATCACGAGGCTCCAGGTTCAGAGAAGCACCAGGCTAGATGTCAAAAGACTCAGGCTGCCCTCTGATCACAAGGCCAACCTTCAAGGCAGCATGGGAGAAAGTCAACCTGGAGATTTAATTTGGATCTTACTCATCTAGCAAATGATGGATTTTTGACTCTGGATATTTTGAACAGTTTATACATGAGAAGGTTAAAATGAATGGAAAAACTGGAAATCTTGGGAATGCTGTTGACATGGAATGCTTAAAAATAAAATCATGATTGTTTCTAAGAAATAGTTCTCTAAAAAGCATTGAAATATCTTACCAAGAAGTACCTTAAAAAGAGAAATATTGGAGTTCCTGTGGTGGCTTAGCCGGTTAAGAACCCAACTAGTATCCATGAGGATTCAGGTTCAATCCCTGGCCTCAGTCAGTGGGTTAAGGAACCAGTGTTGCCACAAACTGTGGTGTAGGTCACAGATGAAGCTCAGATCTGGCATGGCTATGGCGTAGGCCATTGGCTACAGCTCTGATTCAACCCCAAGCCTGGGAACTTCCACATACTGCAGGTATAGCCGTAAAAAGACCAAAAAAAGAAAAGAGAGAGAGAGAATAATCTTCATGATTGGCTTCATGTGGCTACATCTGACAAGACTTATGAACTTCCTTATTTCTAGATTAGTCAAGATGAAGATGGATCCAAGACTGAGGATTAGTTAAGCCGTCCCTTATAGGGCTGTGCTTGCTAATAAAACAAATAAAGCATACCAGAGAAAGAAACATCTAGAAATTGACACTTACTTTATCAGTGAATAAAAAACATTGTACTCTGTATATTAAGCATTCCTCTCTTTTCTTTAAGCCTATGCCGTTTACATGGTGCTAGCCTTCCTCTAACACTTTTTTTGGCGGGGTGTCTTTTTAGAGCCGCACCCATGGCATATGGAGGTTTCCAAGCTAGGGGTCTACACCACAGCCGCAGCAACTCAGGGTCTGAGTCTTGTCTACAACCTACACCACAGCTCACAGCAAAGCCATATCCTTAACTCACTGAGCAGGGCCAGGGATCAAACCTGCCACCTCATGGATACTAGTAGGACTCAATGCAGTGAGCCACAATGAGAATACCTCCTTTAATATAGGCGATATTTAAATAGCTTATAGCTAGTAAAATCTTTTCCAGGATTTCTGAAATGTATTGCTTTTAAACATATCTTCAAGTTAGAGTGTGTAGTGTAGTATAGGAAAAAAATGAAGCACAAGTTTGGGTATAATCATAAAATATCTAAAATTTTTAAAAAAGGAGTCAGGGCCTCATGCCTCCACAGCCACCGACTTGTGTGTGACCTTGAGTGAGTCCCCTGCCTTCAGTAGTCTCATCTATGCACTGGGTAGATATGTGTGGCTGGGGGCAGTCAGAGGGCCTCCAGTCTCCCATTAACACAACCTTTGGTGAGTGAGTCTGAGTCCCCCTCCCCTACACACGAACATAATAATGGAATAACATAATATGGCAATTTTTGTAAACTGTAGTGTGATAGCTTATTTCCAAGCCCTTCCATGTCTTCAGCTCATGAAGTTCTCAGAACAACCTCAAAGTGATTGGAAAAAGTGAAGTGAGATGGGGGAAATTTCACAGCACTAGTGTTTATAACATGGGAAACGAAAGCCCAAAGAGGGGTCACCTGCAATTACAGTGGAGGCCACACTAGACTCAGGGCACCAGGCTCTGACCTGGTCCTTTTGCTGTTACACTGTATGAATTTTTACAAGTGACTGGATACCCACAGCACTTTAATGCTATGCCTGGCACTGTGCCTTGCCTGCAGTGGGTGTTTACAGCATGCAGACCTAGAGAAGTGGCTTGGTAGTAAGGAGTGTAAAAGTCAGCCCCTACCTTGGTTACTCAGCCTGGGTCTCAGAGGGCTTAGGACTGTGGCTCACCCAGATCTGGGCCCAGTCTTACAGGCTACTCAGACCCAGGGTTCTCAGACATAGCCTGGGTCCCCAAGATCCCACCTCTGTCCACATCCTATTATGTTCACCTTTGAGATAGTGCTGATGGTGCTTCATACCTGACATGCCTCACACCCCATCTGTCCCTCTTGCCTGCTCTCAAAGGTCAAACACTGTGGTGGAAGCTTTATGGCTCCCAATGATCCCCCTCCGGGTATTCACAGCCTGTGTAATCCCCTCCCATAAAGTCTAATGACTTGCCTCTAATGAATAGGATAGGGGAAAAGTGATAGGATGTCCCTTCTGTGATTAGGTTACAAGAGACTGTGACTTCCATCTTGCTCGCACCATTCTCTTGTCTGCTCTGATGAAGCAGGCTGCCACACTGTACGATGCTGTATCAAGAGGCCCAAATGGTTAGAAACCAAGGGACTTATAAGGAAGTGAAAACTTAATCCAAAAATCCATAAAGAACCAACCCTGGGGAGTTCCCTTTGTGGCTCAGTGGTTAATGAACCCGACCAGGATCCATGAGGATGCAGGTTCGATCCCTGGCCTTGCTCAGTGGGTTAAGGATTTGGCATTGCCGTGAGCTGTGGTGTAGGTTGCAGACACGACTCAGATCCTGTGTTGCTGTGGCTGTGGTGTAGGCTGGCAGCTGTAGCTCTGATTCAACCCCTAGCCTGAAAACCTCCATATGCCATAGGCACGGCAAAAAAAATAGCCAGATGGAGCTTTGAGGATGTGATTAAGTTAAGGATCTTGAGATGGGGAGATTATCCTGGATTGTTCAGGTAGGTTCTAAATGCAATCACCAATGTCCTTATGAGAGGGAGGGACAGGGAGATTTAACACAGAAGTAGGAGATGAGACAAAAAGAGCAAGAGATTAGAATGATGTGGCCATGAGCCAAGGAATACTAGCAGCCTCTAGAAGCTGAAATAGACAAAGAACAGATTCTTCCCTGGAGTCTCAAGAAGGAGCCAATACCTTGTTTTTAGCACAGTGAAATGGAGTTTGGACTTCTGACCTCCAGAACTGGGAGAAAATAAATACATGGTGTTTTAGGTCACCAAGTGCATAGTAATTTGGTTTAGCAGCAAGAGGAAATTAATATAGCCATCGACAAGAGACGCACTGTAATAGAGCAACACAGGCAAGTTGAAAGTAAAAAGATTTTTTTAAATTTATTTTTATTTTTTTGCTTTTTAGGGCCACACCCGCAGCATATGGAGGTTCCCAGGCTAGGGGTCTAATTGGAGCTGTTGCTGCCAGCCTACACCACAGCCACAACAACGCTAAATCCGAGCTGCGTCTGTGACCTACACCACAGCAATGCCAGATACTTAACTCACTGAGCAGGGCCAGGGATTGAACCTGCAACCTCAAGGTTACTAGTCGGATTCATGTCTGCTGCACCACAATGGGAACTCCCTAAAAGATTTTAAAACGTATAATAAAAACATTAATCAAAAGAAAACAGGAAGGAGACATATATGGATTTGTTGCTTCATCAGTGGCATATGGAAATTCCCAGGATAGGGGGCGAATGGGAGCTACAGCTGCTGGCCTACACCACAGCCACAGCATTGCGGGATCTGAGTGCATCTGCAACCTACACCACAGCTCATGACGATGCCAGATCCCTGACCCACTGAGCAAAGCCAGGGGTCAAACCCACATCCTCATGGATACTAGTCAGATTATTTTCTGCTGCACCACAAAGGGAACTCCCAGGAAGGCTATATTGATATCACATAAAGAAGCCCTCAGAGCAAAGAAAATTACTAGGAAAGAGGGACATTCCATAATGACAAAAGGCTAACCTCACCACCAACACTTAGTAATCATAAATGTGTATGTACCAAACGAGTGAGCTATAATATAAAATATATGAAGGAAAACTGGTAGAATTGAAAGGTGAAAGAGTCAAATTCACAATTATGATTGGAGTCTTCAACAATACTCTCTCAATAATTGACAGAACAAGTAGTAGAAAATTAGCAAAGATATAGAACTCAATGATATCATCATACATTTGGATGAAGTCAACAGTTGTAGAAGACTCCACCCAATAACAAGAGAATAGACATGCTGTTCAAAGGCCGATGGAACATGTAACCAGAAGAGACCATATCCTGGGCCATAAAAACAAACCTCAACAAATTTAAGAGAATTGAAATCATACAGAGTATGCTCTCCAAAAGTCTCTGAGAAATATTAACAAGAAGATCTCTAAACACTTGGAAACTACACAGCACACTTCTAATTAGTCCATGGGTAAAGGAGAAAGTCTCAAGGAAAAAAAAATTCAATCACAGAAGTGAATGAAAATGAAAATATAACATATCAAAAATTTTGGGAAATAGCAAAGGCAGTGCTAAGAAGGAAATTTATAGCCGTAAGGGGGAAAACCTCAAATCAATAACCTAATCTTCCTTAACAAAGTTGAAAAAAGATGATACAGTCAATAATACTATAATAATACATAGTGACAGATGACAACTACTTATCATGGTCATAATTTTGTAATATATAAAAATATAGAATCTCTATGCTATACACCTGGGACTAATATAGCGCTGTGGGTCAATTATGCTGAAAGGAAGGAAGGAAAGAAGCGGGGGGGGGGGGGGGAGGGATAATATAGATAAGAGCAAAATTTTAAAAACTAAACACAGAAAAACAATAGAGTAAATCAAGGAGATAAAGAGCTGCTTCTTTGAAATGATGGATAAAATTGACAAACCTCTAGCAAAATTGATCAAGGAAAAAAGAGAAGACACACACAAATTACCAATATCCAATATCAGGAAAGAAACTGGAGATACCACTACATTTCATCAAAGGACACTAAGGCAATTCTACAAATAACTAAAAAGAAACATTTGACGACTTAGATAAAATAGACCAATTCCTCAAAAAAAAAAAAAGCAACTTATCCAATATGAAGTAGATAATTTGAATAGCCTTATAATTATTAAGGAAATCAAAATTTTTTTTGTCTTTTTAGGGTCGCACCCCCAGCATATGGAGGTTCCCAGGCTAGGGGTGGAATCAGAGCTGCAGCTTCTGGCCTATGCCACAGCCACAGCAACTTGGGACCTGAGCTACATCTGTGACCTACACCACAGTACATGGCAACACTGGATCCTTAACCCACTGAGCAAGGCCAGGGATCAAACCCGAGTCCTCATGGATACTAGTCAGTTTCATTACTGCTGAGCCACAATGGGAACTCCTCAAATTTATAATTTTTTAAAACTTCCAAAAAGAAATTTTCAGGCCTAGATGATCTCACTGGAGAATTCTACCAAAATTTTAAAGAATTAACATCAAGGATATAATCTCTACCAAAAAATTTGGAAGAGAAAGGAATACATCCAATTCATTTTATTAAACTAGTGTTACCCTGACAATAAAATCAGATAGAGGTCATACAAAACAACAATAACCATAAACTAGTACTCCTCATAAAGACAGACAGAAAAGTCTTTAATAAAATATCAAATAGAATTCAGCAATATATAAAAATAATTAAACACCATTGTTTATTTCAGAGATGTGAGGCTGGCTCAATAATCAAAAATCAATCACTGTAATCAATCACACTGACAGGCTAAAGAAGAAAAAAATAACATAATCATATCAATGCATAAAAAGCATTTGACAAAATTGACACCCATTGAGGAAAAAAATCTCTCAGCATAACACTGTAAATCAACTATACTTTAATAAAAAATTTAATTAAAAAAATCTCTCAAAAAATAGGAACAGATGGGATCTTTCTCAACTTGAGAAGGAATATCTCCCAAGAACCTACAGAAAACATTATATTTAATGGTTAAACACTGAATATTTTTCCCAAAGATCAAGCTCAAGACAAGGATATCCACTCTCATCACTCTTATTCACCATAGCACCAGAAGTTCTTTTTTTTTTTTTTTTGTCTTTTTGCCATTTCTTGGGCCACTCCTCACAGCATATGGAGGTTCCCAGGCTAGGGGTCAAATCAGAGCTGTAGCCACCGGCCTACACCACAGCCACAGCAACGCCGGATCCTTAACCCACTGAACAAGGCCAAGGATCGAACACACAACTTCGTGGTTCCTAGTCGGATTCATTAACCACTGCGCCACGACAGGAACTCCAACACAAGAAGTTCTTACCAGTGGGAAAATAAATAAATAAATAAACCGCCCCTATTTTCAGATGACATGATTATTTCCATTGGAAATCCCAGGAATTCCTATTGTAGTGCAGCAGTAATGAACCTAACCAGTATCCATGAGACTGTGGGTTCAATCCCTGGCCTCATTCGGTGGGTTAAGAATCCAGTGTTGCCGTGAGCTGTGGTGTAGGTCGAAGACATGGCTCAGATCCTGTGTTGCTGTGACTGTGGTGTAGACCAGCAGCTGCAGCTTCAATTCGACCTCTAGCCTGGGAACTTACATATGCTGATGTGCAGCCCTAAAAAGAAAAAAAAGAAAATCCCAAGGACTCCACAGAAGAAAACAAAAACTCCTAGAACTAATAAGTGATTTCACAGGATACAAGATAAACATACAAAAAGTTATATTATTATATACTAATAATTAAAGTATGGACATTGAAATTAAAGATACATAACATTTAAATCATTCCAAAAAACCCACTTAGGTGTAAATTTAACAAAACATGTACAGAAAAAATATGGTGAAAACTGTAAAATACTGATGAAAGAAATCAAAGAAAATCTAAATAAATAGAAAGATATACCATGTTCATGATTGGAAAATTCAACATATGAACATGTCAATTCTCCCCAAAGTGACATACAGGCTTAATGTAATTCCTACTGAAATCCCAGCAAGATCTTCTGTTGATATAGACAAGAGGACTCTAAAATGTATGTGAAGACAAAGGAACTAGAATAGTTAAAACAACTTTGAAAGAAAGAATAAAGTAGGAGTTCTCATCGTGGCTCAGCAGAAATGAATCTGACTAGTATCCTATGGGTCAAAGGTTCAATCCCTGGACTCACTCAGTGGGTCAAGGATCTGGCGTTGCCGTGAGCTGTGGTGCAGGTCACAGACACAGCTTGGATCTGGTGGTGGCTGTGGCTGTGGCCTAGGCCAATGGCTACAACTCCAATTCGACCCCTAGCCTGGGAACCTCCATGAACCACCTTTTTAGAGGTGGCCCTAAAAAGACAAAAAAAAGAATAAAGTATACCTTAGTTTGGGCTGCTATAATAAAATATCACAGACTGGGTGGCTTATAAAGAGTAAAAATCTATTTCTCACAGTTTTGGAAGCTATATACCTGAGGTTAGAGTGCCAGCATGGTCAAGTTCTGGTGAAAGCCCTCTTCCAGATTGCAGTGTTGATTTCTCACTGTATTCTCACAGGGTGGAGAGAGGACAAGAGAGTTCTCTGGGTTCCCTTTTTAAGAGCACTAATTTTACTTACGAAGGTCCTACCTGCATGACCTAATTACCTCCCAAAGGTCCCATCTCCTAATAATCTCACACTGGGGATTAGGATTTCAACATCTGATTTTTTTTTTTTTTTTTTTTTGTCTTTTTAGGGCTGAACCTGTGGCATATGAAAGTTCCCAGGCTAGTGGTCGAATTGGAGAGGTAGCCGCTGGCCTACACCACAGTCACAACAATGCCAGATCTGAGCTGTGTCTGCAACCTATACCACAGCTCATGGCAATGCCAGATCCTTAACCCACTCAGTGAGGCCAGGAATCAAACCCACATCCTCATGGATACTAGTCAGGTTCAATAATGCTGAGCCACAACAGTAACTCCAACATTTGAATTTTGAAGGGATACAGACATTTATTCCATTGCAAAGTGAGAGCAATCAATTACCCAATTTCAATACTTTATACTACAGTAATCAAGACTGTGTGGTATTGGTAGTGGGACAGACACATAAACCCAGGAAAAAGAATAGAGAACCCCCAAATAGAAGTACACATGTATAACCAACTAACTTCTGACCCAGGTACAAAAGCAGACATAGAGGAAATACAGCCTCTTCAACAAATGGTTTTAGAGCAACTGACACCCACAGGCCAAAAAACAAAAATAAAATGGAAAAAAAAAACCCTCAACATATCTCATACTTTATGTAAAAATTAATGTTGGGAGTTCCTGTCGTGGCGCAGTGGAAGTTAATCCAAGAACCATGAAGTTACGGGTTCTATCCCTGGCCTCGCTCAGTGGGTTAAGAAGCTGGCATTGCTGTGGTGTGGGTCGCAACCATGGCTTAGATCCCGAGTTGCTGTGGCTGTGGTGTAGGAAGGCAGCTGTAATTCCACTTGGACCACTAGCCTGGAAACCTCCATATGCCCTGGGTGCAGCCCTAAAAAGCAAACAAAGCAAAACAAAACAAAACACCTTGAAATTAAATTAAAATTAACTTTAAATGGATAATGTAAACATAAAATGTAAAAGTAAAAACTTTTAGGAAAAAAAATGGGAGAAAATCTTTGGGATATAGGACTAGGCAAGCAAAATGTTCTTAGACGTGACACCAAAGTACAATGAATAAAAGGAAAAAACTGCTAAGTAGGACTCTGTTAAAATTAAAAACATACATCCAGGAAAGACCTTGTTAAAAGGAAGAAAAAACAAGCTATAAACTAGAAAGAAAATATTTTTAACTCATATTTGACAAAAGATTCACATCTAGAATATATAGACACCTCTCAAAGTCAACAGTAAGAAAACAGTCTAACTAGAAAATGGAAGAGACATTGCACCAAGGAGAATATACAGATGGCAAATAAAAACAAGAAAAAATATCCAACATCATTAGCCATTAGGGAAAAGTAAATTAAAACCACAATGAAATATCACTGCATACCTATCACAATGACTGCAATTTAAAAAAACAGTGACAACATCAAATGCTGGCAAGGAGTCAGAGAAACTGGATCACTCATACAATGCCGGTAGAAATGTAAAATGGTACTGCCAGTCTAGAAAATAATTTGGCAACTTCTTACAAAGCTAAACATGCTACAACCATACGACTCATCAAGGGCACTCCTGGGCATTTGTCCTAGAGAAATAAACACTATATTCATACTAAAACCTGTACATGTTTATACCAGCTTATTTATAATAGCAAAAAAATCTGGAAAAAACCCAGACGTCTTTTCAATTGGTAAACAGTTAAAACTACGGTACATTCATATCATGAAATAATACTTAGCAATAGAAAGGAATGAAACTCCAGAGAATTATGCTGGGTGATAAAAGCCAATTCTGGTAGGTAACATGCTGTATGATTCCACTTATATAACATTCTTGAAATGAAAAAAATATGGTAATGGAACTGCTCAGAGATTGCCAAGGGTTAAGGAGAAAGTGCCGGTGGCAGTGAAGTGGGTGTGGATATAAAAGTGAAACATGAGGAAGCCTTGTGGTGATGGACATATTCTGTATCTTGACTATATGAATGTTGCCATGGTTGTGTTATTACAATATTACTTTATAAGATGTTACTATTGGGGGAAATTGAGTTAAGGGTACCCAGGATCTCTCTATATTATTTCTTATAAGTGCATATGAATCTAGAATTATTCTAAAGTATTAAGTCCTAATATAGAAATAAATAAGGTTAATAAAATAAACCCTGTGTAGCTGTGATAATATCAGACAAAATCTTTTATTGCCAAAAAAACCACAAAACCCCTCACTCTGAATAAAGTGGGTCACTTCATGACAGTAACAGTTTCAATTGACCAGGAGGATAATTGTTCCAAACTTGTCCGCACCTAATAACATAACTTCAAAATATACTGAGCAACATGAGTTTATGGGTTCCATCACTGGCCTCACTCAGTGGGTTAAGGATCTGGTGTTGCCATGAGCTATGGTGTAGGTTGCAGATGAGGCTTGGATCTGGCGTTGCTGTGGCTGTGGCTGTGGCTGGCAGCTATAACTCCAATTCAACCCCTAGCCTGGGAGCCTCCACATGCTGCAGGTTTGGCCCCAAAAAGAGAAAATAAATAAAATAAAATAAAACAAACTGAGCAAAAGTTGACAGAATTAAAATATAACACCATGGAGTTCCTGCTGTGGCTTAGCAGGTTACAAAACTGACTAGTATCCATGAGGATGTGGGTTTGATTCCTGGCCTCACTGAGTGGGTTAAGGATCTGGCATTACTGTGAGCTGTGCTGTAGGTCGCAGATGCAGCTTGGATCTGGTGATGCTGTGGCTGTGGCGTAGGCTGCAGCTCCAATTTGACCCCTAGCCTGGGAACATCCATATGCCACATATGAGGCCCTAAAGAGCAAAAAAAAAAAAAAAAAAAAAAAATCCTGTGATAAACCATAATGGAATAGAATATGAAAACTAATATATATACATAATAAATATAGATAAAACTAAATCACTTTGCAGAAAATCAACATAACACTGTAAATCAACTATACTTCAATAATTTTTTAAAAAAAATTAAAAAACCCTGGGAGACAGAGCTCAAGTGGTATTTAGAGAGAAAATTATAGTCTTAATATTTGCCTTAAAAAGAACATGTTCAAAATTAATTAGCTAAGGAGTTCTTGCTGTGGCACAACAGGATCAGCGGCATCTCTGGAGTGCTGAGATGTGGGTTCAATCCCTGGCCCAGCACTATGGGTTAAGGATCCAGCATTGCCACAGCTGTGGCTTAGGTTGCAACTGCAGCTTAGGTCTGACCTCTGGCCCAAGAATTCCATATGCCACAAGGTGGTCAAAGAAGAAAAAAATAAAAAATAAAAAAACATAAATAATTTTAAAAAATTAATTAGCTAAGCATTCTAGTGCACAAAATAAATTATAACAATAATACATCCATAGAAAGTAAAAGAGAAGGATAAAAGAATTAATAAAATATAAAAATATAGCTATACCAACAAAGTAAAATCTGTATTTTTGAAAAGCTTAATAAACTTCTGATGAGATTAATTGAAAGAGAATGATATTTAGAAAGAAGGCTGAAATAAAAAGCACTTATTATGGAAAAAGAAGACATAAATACAGCTGCAGCACATCTTATATATGTCAACCAGAAAATATGTACAAAATTTTCATAGCTGTATGTCCATAATAGTAAATAACGGGAAAAAAATCCCACAAGTGTCCATCAACATCAGAGTGCATATATAAATTGTGGTCTATTCATTCAATGCATTACTACTTGGAAGTGAAAATGAATGAAAGCTACAAACATCAACATGGGTGAATCTCAAAAACAAAATATTGAACATAAAAAAAAGAGCCACAGAAAAACACATGTCTTATGATTTCACTCATAGAAAGTGCTACATGGATGAAACTAACAATAAGTTTCTTGTTTAGAGGTTCATACATTTAGGAAGGACATTAGAAATATTTGCTCACACCAGTCAATCAGGGTGGACATCCAGTCAACCAAAACAGACACCAGCTGTAAACAATGGGAAACGCTGTACCTGAGCAACTGGTTGAATGTAGTCCTCTATACCACTGCAGGGTAACTAAAGAAATACACGGGGGAGTTCCCCTTGTGGCTCAGTGGTAACAAACCCAACTGGTATTCATGAGGACTCCGGTTCAATCCCTGGCCCCGCTCAGTGGGCGTTGCCATGAGCTGTGGTGCAGGTCATAGATGCAGCTCGGATATGGCGTTGTTGCGGCTGTGGCACAGGTCAGCAGCTGCAGCTCCATCCAATTCAACCCCTAGCCTGGGATCTTCCATGTGCCAAAGGTGCAGCCCTAAGAAGAAAAAAAAAGAAATATATGGGAATGATTAGCACAACATTCTGTTGGTCGGCCTGGGCTGGGAGGAATTAGGAAGCAATAGAAGAAGGGAACTCAAAAGGTCGTGATAAAGTTCTGATCTCTTAAGCTGGGTGGTGGCTCCAAGGATGCTCAGTGGATGATGATGCTGTATATTGATTTATCAATTCCCTCTTTTATAGTGGATGATATATTTCACCAAAACCTTTTTACTTTGGGGGGGCATACCCGCAGCATATGGAGATTCCCAGGCTAGGAGTTTAATTGGAGCTACAGCTGCTGGCCCATGCTACAGCCACAGCAACACCAGATCTGAGCTGCATCTGCAACCTACACCACAGCTCACGGTAACACCGGATCCTTAACCCACTGAGGGAGGCCAGGGATTGAGCCTGTAACTCCATGGTTCCTCATTTGATTAGTTTCCACTGCACCACGACGGGAACTCCAATTTCACCAAAAACTTTCTAAAGATCACTGACCTTGGATTCAGAAGTCTTAGATGCATATCTACATACATTTCTTAAAAACTGAAGTTCAGAAAGATTGTGATCTAACCATCTATGGTAACGGCTCAAAACTAGCCTCCTGACTTCCAGTCCAGTGCTCATTCCTCTAGACCCAACTCCGTGGCAGAGCTTTCCTTATAAGTTCCATTCTCTCGAGCATAAATGGTTTGTTACATGTTATAGGTGAAGGTTGCTGAACCCAGGGCTGCTCAGGTGTGCAACTCCAGGGTCACCATGCCCACAACTGTGTATGTAACTGGCTTCTCCTCCAGGGGCAATGTGAGTGAGGCGCCTTGGGTTTGTGCAACCTGGTGCTTCTAGTTCACCTGGAGAACTTCGGAAAAAAGAAACCTACTTTTGGTTCAGGACAAAACGACTGCTTAGGCCAACACAATCATTGGTTAAAACCTCTAAATCTAAACCATCCTCCAACATCTAGCCCATCTCTTTATAACTTGTCGCAGCCCATATTTTACCCTTTAAAAGGCATCTTCACACCCAGTATCCCAAGTCCACCCATTCAGGGCTTGAAGCCCTGACAGAATTCACAGCTGGAACTGGGATTGATCTCTTTCAGAGCTGCAAATTGCTTGGTGCTGTTCTGGGGTTCCTCTCTCTCCCTGGGTGTCCTACAAGGCAGTCAAATCTGCAGCCCACTCCCATCCAACTATTCCCCAAGGCCCGCAGAGAATCTCTGCAGTAGAAATGGATCATTGTTACCCCAGAACAGCACTGCCCTGAGTCTTTGTCTCTCTGAGTTTGGAGGCCCTAGTGGATTCATCTCTTTATTCTTTAGTCCTTAGGAATCCACTAACCAGTTTTTCAACCTCAGCACTGTTGAGATTTGGGGCCAGGTAACATTTTGTTACAGGGGACTGCCCTGTGCATTATAGAAATTTGGCAGTATCTCCAGCCTCCACCCACAAGATATCTCTCTCCCCCCTCACTCTGATATGAAAACCAAAAATGTCTCCAGGCACTGCCAGGTGTCCACTAAGGATTAAAAATCATTCATTTGTGGGAAACGCGGCTCTAGGCTCTGAGCGCCTTGAGGACAGGGCAGTGCCTTTTCACTTTGTATCCCTATTCTCTCACTAATTATTTTGGCACATAGGAGTTTACAGCGTAGCAAATTCAACTTATTAAGCACCTACTATGTGCCAGATATAGGCTGATATATATCAGGGTTGACTACCCTTCAGTCACTCACAAGCCACCTTCCTGTTTTTTGCCTTATTTGCAGGCAACCAATACTCCTAGTAATGTGACATTTCCCTTTACACTGATTTGCTTCATCTCGAATCAGCTACACAACATGGTATCTATGGTACTGCACAGAGAGGGGGCTTAGGAAATATCGGGGGCTATAAATGAGGTGCTCTTTCCACCTCTCAGTGTCAGCTTCATGGAAAGAAACTGAGTCCCTCGCTATCTATCTAGTCTATTAGGGACCTATCACTTTGTGTAACAAACTCCAAAATTTAAAGATTTTGACACAATGGGATTTTATTTCTCACTCATGGATAGTCCATATAGGGTGTTCTTGGCTATCAGGTGACTTCATTCTGTGGCAATTCAGGGACCTCAGCCTCTTGAAATCTTAAGACTCCACCATACCCTATAGGTTCAGACAGAAAAAGGGTAGAGGGAGCATGAAGAAGGTACCTCTCATCTCCACAGGTAGGCCTAGAAGTGCCCACATCACATAAGCTCACCCTCCATTGGTGAGGACCACTCCCAAGGCCCCAGTTCAGTGCAAGGGGACCTGGGAAATGGCCAGCCACTTCCCAGTGATGACTCAACGCTGTGGAACAGGTGCACCCATCTTGGTGGACAGCTAGCTGGCCCTGCCTCACGTCATGTAAGATACTGTTGGCTCCTATCTCAGATGTCTGCTTTCACCCTCTGTACGTCCCCTTCACAGCACCTTGTCATCCCAACTAACCACACCTCTGATGTAGCCAAGAGGGAGCAGAGTAGGGACCCTTTTGTCTACAATGGGTTGTCGAGCCAGCACGTCCACCTAATTCCTTCTGCCCTTTGCCATTAAACAAATGGCAAAACCAAGAAAGGAGGAAGGATCTACTCAGATCACCCACCAAGTCAGGAGCAGTACAGGACTCTGAGCTGCCTGCCCTTGGCTGCCAGCAGTGGGGCCCATCCACCCACCTTCCATGGAAGCAGCCCAGGGAATTAGTGCTGATGCCAACGCCCCACTCTAGAGTTCCTGACACCTCTTCTTGGATCTAGGCCCTTTCAAAAGGAGCATTTCAAAGAAGAGCCATCAACACTTACAGAGGGTGGGTCTTAATCCATAGAGGATCATTAGCTTCACCCAAGTGATGGGATGTCCATCAGCACCTCCCATTCTTCCACCAATTACCTATCTGCTAATTATCTGGGATTAAGAATTGACATGGAGCGACATGGTCATTAACCACATATTTGCACAGCTTATTCATGTTAGTAGGGCTGCTCAGTCTCACCCCAGTCTAATTGGACACGCCCACAATGCTGCACAACACATTTACATCTGCTTGGCTGTCAGCAGCCAATAAAGGACTGCAGGATGTGTTTACTTCCAAAAGGACTTGGCTCTTGGCAAAAGCTTTTTTGCTGGCGCGCTGGGTGTCTTGACTTTCTGGCAGTACGGACTGTGGCTTAACTCAGAACACACATTCAATCATTTGTCAGACATTCGTTAACGCAAACATTGTGGCAGGCAAGGCACTGGCTCTGGGAAATTTTACAAAGGTGAAGGAGACGCTGTTCTTACCACCTCGGAAGTTTGCCATCAGTCAAGGAAATACATGCAAACAGAGAGAGATAAGGCCCTGAGAGAGGGAAAAGCAGCATGCCATGAGACTGCAACCCCAGGAGAGATGTGTTTGGTATGAGAAATCAGGGGAGGCTTCACAGAGGAGGTGGCATTTTCGGCATTGAGAGAGACAGAGTGAGGAACCCCAGGCTAAAGGAACTGCAAAAGCAGGGGCACAGAGACGTGCGAGGAGAATGGGGAGTGACCTAGTGTGGGTGAAACACATGCCAGAGGCAGGAAGGAGACTGCCTGGTAGACGGGGTCATAACACGGAGAGCACTGAATGTTCTGTTAGAGTTTCCTCTGTTATAAGGAACATGGAAGGAATTTTTGTGTGTGTAGGTGTGGAGGGTGTCAGGAAATGTTTTATTGAAATAGAGCATACACACAGAAATGTGCAAACATTTTCACAAACTGACCACACTTATGTAAACAGCACCCTGCTAAAGAAACAAAGCATTATTAAAACTCCAGAGATTCCCCCTTGGGCCCATTTAAGGAACGACCCAATCCCAAGAGAAAGAACTACCCTGACCTCAGCACCATAAATTAGTTTTTCCTATTTTCTTGCATTTGGCTTCTTTCACTCAGCACAGTGTTTTCAAGACTCATCCATGTTACTACCCATAAAAGTAGTTTGTTCTTTATCATTGCTAATAGCTCATTGTATGAAGGTATCATGGTTATGAATGAGCATTGTGTAATTTCCTGTTTGAGGCTATAAACCTTCTTGTGTGTGACTTTTGGTATTTTTATGTATGTCGTTCTGTTTTGATACATATCTAGGAGTGGAACTGCTAGGTCGTAGGCTATGCATATAACAACTTGAACAGACAATGCTAGTTTTCTAAAGTTGTTTTGGCCATTGTTGTGTGCCAGCAGGAATGCATGGGAGTTCTGGTTGCTTCCTACCTTCGCCAACCCTTACTACTGTCAGTCTTTTTATGCTCTATGCTTGTCTATTTGGAGAGGAGGGACACAATCCCTCATGGATTGAAGGATGGTCACTCTGACAGCAGCATAGAGAGTGTTCTGCTTAGAAAAGAGGGAGCTGGCACAGAGGCACCAGTCACAAGGCCATGCAGCAAAGCCTGGGAGAAGGATAATGAAATCAATGGCAATAGAACTAGAATTCAGAAGGCTGATAAAAAGACGTGCTGTTAGGTGAAGCATGTAAAAGGTGGATGCGAGAAAAAGTGGGCTGGAGGGGGACATGGGGGAAGGTTCCTGCATGGGGTGGCTAGTGGGTGAGGGGTGTCAGATTTGGAGGCAGGAGAAAACATCTTCCTTTGGGATACATGGAGTTTGAGATGGAGGATGAAGAGATGGAGACGTCCAATAAACTGTGGTTACATGGGTCTGTGACTGAGGGGTGAGGTCGAGGCTGGAGACACGGAGTTAGGATTTGTCATCACAGAGGCAAGGGTTGAAGCTAGGGGTGTGGTTGAGATTTCCGGGGGGGGGGGGGAGTTGTACGAAATGAAAGAGAGGAGAGCTGAAGACCAGCCGCCCACCTTGAGGGGATGAGCGGAGGAAGAGCAGCAACAGACAACATCGCTTCCCTCTGAATGCTGGCAGGGGCTGTGAAGCGTGAGTCAGGCCCTTGGAGCCCCAGCAGCAGCCTGGAGTCCATCTCACCAGCTACAGTTTTCTCCTGAATGAACTTACATCATTAACCTCAAAGCTTCATTGCGAAACCTGAATCAGGTTGCGTACCTCTGGCGGCGTCCTAGGGACAATGAGCACCAGAGATTCATAGCATCCTGGAGCTGGGAGTCCTCCTCCCCACTTCCACATCTCTGCCAGCCTGGTATCCAACACCCCAGGCAGGGATCTCAAACTTCCCACGGCAGCCCATCCCACTGCTGAGCAAGTGAGGATACAAGAAAAGCTTCTTCACAGAGGCGGTCTCATGATGTTGGAAGGAAGAGAAAAACTCCAATGGTAATGACCTTGGGTAGAGTGAGATGCAAGGACCCTGCCTTCCGGGAAATCTGTTTCTACTAATGCAGCCATGAGCGTCTTCCTGTTGGGGTGATGGTGCTTGACTCCCCACAGGAAGCCGAAGTGATTTCACTACCGCTCGCACACTGGCTGGGGATGTGCTCATCCGCTGCAGGCATCCTCTGGCTTCATCAAGCAATGAGTACTGCGCTGGAATGAGGCCAGGCTCCCAGGACTGAAGCAGTGCATGCTACAGCACAGACCCACCAGGCTGGACATGTGGAAAGAACGAGTGGCGGCTGGCCGAGGGCGAGCCCAGTGCAAGCAAGGTGGGCACAATGCCATTCAGAGCAACAACTTTTTTCTAAATATTTACCTGCACTCACCCTGTGCAGGTCTCTGGAGAAGATGACAGATATGATTAAGGAATAGCTCCCCTGCTTGGGGAGATCAGTGAAAGAAATGGGCATGCAAGAAGGGAAGGTGGCCAAAACTTTTATTCTTTTGGTTTTGGTTTTGTTTTCAGAAATTTCCCGGAGTTCCCGTCGTGGCGCAGTGGTTAACGGATCCGACTAGGAACCATGAGGATGCAGGTTCGATCCCTGGCCTTGCTCAGTGGGTTAACGATCCGGCGTTGCCGTGAGCTGTGGTGTAGGTTGCAGACGCAGCTCGGATCCCGCGTTGCTGTGGCTCTGGTGTAGGCCAGAGGATACAGCTCCGATTTGACCCCTAGCCTGGGAACCTCCATGTGCCTCGGGAGCTGCCCAAGAAATAGCAAAAAGACAAAAAAGAAAAAAAAAAACCAAACAAATAAATACATCAATTAATTAATTTTTAAAAAACTGTTAACAAAATTAATTTAAAAAAAAAAAGAAATTTCGGAAACACCCACCTAAGCAGCCTCTGAATGCTCTTAAGTATGGAGACTTGGTTTCTGAAAAAACATCAGAGGAAAACTATCCTTGAGCCTCAATAGAAAGGGTATTAATGGCCAATATTAACAACTGACATAGCACGAAACTCCAAAGTATTAATCCTTGGATACACGTTCACCAACTAAGAAGACATACATCACTTTCTCTGGATTACAAGCTATCCATTAGACCTCAGACTGAAGGCAGGAATTTTCCAAAAGCTGGAAGACTTTGTTTTGCTTTTTGCTTTTTAGGGCCGCACCCACAGCATATGGAGGTTCCCAGGCTAGGGGTCGATCTGGAGCTACAGCCGCTGGCCTACACCACAGCCATAGCAACATCAGATCAGAGCTGCATCTGCAACCTAAACCACAGCTCATGGCAACGCTGGATCCTTAACCCATTGAGCAAGGCCTTGGATTGAACCTGTAACCTCACGGTTCCTAGTCAGATTCATTTCTGCTGTGCCATGATGGGAACTCCTCCAAAAGCTGGAAGACTTTGAAAGTGGATAGCTTGTCCAAGATGACAGGACAAGATTTCTGGTTCTACAGAATCCTTTTCCATTCTCTTTGCTTTAACACTCAGGTTGCCTATTATTGTACAAACACCCTCTGTTTTCTCAATATGATTCCCATTATCTCCATCCAGTTACTTTTGATCCCCTATAGTCATCAGAATCACATGATCCACAGGTATGGAATCCCACCAAGCATAGCATATGACCAGTAAATGAGGTACGGGAATGAGCCCATGGTCCTGAGATGTACTACTTGATATCAGATATTGCAGCTGAAGGTGGCTGGCTTCCTAGAATGCTGAAATGTCCTTCTAAAGCTGAGGCACCATGTGAGGCAACACCCTGAAGAACAGAATGTCATTTTTCAGGATGCAGGGCATTTATTAAATCAGAGGTCCTATAGGTATGTATGCCCCAGCAAGGACAGACGGCCCGGAGGAACCAAGAAGTGGAAGCAGCAGTGGCCCCACTAACCATCAGTCCCAATGACCTACTGCAAGGCTCAGTGATTCCCATCCATGAACCACAGGGCTCTGCAGGGTCACACTTGCTCAATCCCTTATGGATCTACCAGCATAGAAATATACATTATGGTTCATCAGTTAGACTTCTGGACTGGAACTTACTTGTTTTATTAGAAAACTTGGTTGATTTTTTCATCTTCTTGATTGTGGTGGTTTCACTGGTACATGTATATGTCAAAACATCAAATTGTACATTTTAAACAACTGTACCACAATAAAGCTGGAAAAAAAGATGTGAATAGTTGTACGAAATGCATGATCTCAAAAGAAAAAATTACTACAAGTTCAAGAGAGATTTTGGTAAAAATATACAAAGTAGATGAGATAAATCAAGAAATCCTCACAGAAGATGTAACCATAGGCATGACTCAAAATTAATATAATACATTTTTATATATAACTCCAACTGCTCTCTTTTAAAGTTGGAATAGCTTAAAGAGAAGGCCTCTCCTCCATTCAAATCATAAAGGGTTTGAGTGTGCAGGATGGGGCTGTAGAAGAGAGGAATCAATCTTTGTAATTAGGGAGGAGCATCTGATGTTGGGAAATGGGGAGGCACCTGGGAGAGAGGAGCATGGCCCAGCAGGGTGGCACACTGCATGGGTAGAGGAAGGACAATTGAAAGTCCTTAGGGGCACAGCAACACAAAAGGGACTTTGGGAGAAAAGGAATTAATCAGAGAGAATTTTTAAGGTGTTTACCATCTGTTTGGCTGTTGTATCAGAGGCTGGGAAAAAATCCAATCATGGACTATGCATTGGATTAAGAGTTCAGGAGTTCCCTTTTGTGGCTCAGTGGAAACGAATCTGACCGGTATCCGTGAGGACGCAGGCTCGATCCCTGGCCTTGCTCAGTGGGTTAAGGATGCAGCATTGCCATGAGCTGTGGTGTGAGTCGCAGACATGGCTCGGATCTGGCATTGCTGTGGCTGTGGTGTAGGCTGGAGGCTCCAGCTCTGATTCAACCCCTCGCCTGGGAACCTCCATATGCTGTGAGTGTGGCCCTAAAAAGACCAAAAAAAAAAAAAAAAGAGTTCAGAAAACCTGAAGAGTAGAATCCTCAACACTGGTTCATCAGTCACCCTCCATCCAAGTGTCTTGAACAAGCCTATTCTCTGTATTAGTGCTGATGTGGATACTAATGACGAGCTTCTGAAGCTTCTAATCTGATGATGGAGCCCCAATGCTGTCCTCATGGAGCAGAACCTTACCTTCTGGAGCAAATCCTGAGATTCTGTCCCCTTCCTCAGGAGAGGTCTACCAAGTGAAGAAAATCAACTGGGGACCCCACACAAAAGACCCTTCCCTGAGGTTTTTGAGAAAATAAAAGATATTTTATCCACTGTATAAAGGAATACAAGTAATGCAGAGCTCTGCTGACACAATGTAGAAAGATTTATCCATGAATAATGATCTAAAGAGGGGAGAATAGGAATTGAGTTCACGCCTCTCATTTCCTTCTTGTGTTTCAGCATCAATGCAGAGGGAGGAAGAGGAGCAAAGAGGGAGCATTTGGTAGGTAACATTCTCTTCTTTCCATGAGATCTCGGTCCACATCTGTAGTCCCTAAGGATGTCAGCTGCTAGGGCTTATCCCTCTTAGAGAACAAAGCTCTCAGTGGGGAGAGTCATAGAAAGGCGTCAGAACCAAGAACACTTGTCCAGTTCCCTGCTAGGTCCACCCCTAGGAATGAAAGAATGGTAAAGCTGGCCGGTGGGTCTTGCCCACCAGGTGGCAGTGTGGGGCACAGTGAAACAGATCTGGAGGCAGAACTTTTGGATCCCTATTTGGGACAAATTGTTTAACTTACCTAAGGCTCAGATCCCTCCATGGGACACATCTGACCTTCATCCTTCACAGCGTGGTTATGAGGATCAGATGGGATAAAGCACAAAACACTACTCCACACTTGAGCCTGTCTGTTGTTGTCAATAACTGACCTTGTGTACGAATGCCTAGATCTTTCGGAGTTGAGTCTCCTCCAGAGGACAGCTTTGCTCAGCCTCCTAAAAGATCCCTTTGCTCCTCCCTTCACCACATGTGACCGAGTCTCCCAGTTTCCCAGCCTGGAGAGCTTACCGGAAAAGAACCCACGTGACATGGGATCTGCTTGCTCTTTGGAAAAGCAGGTATTGAGGAATCTCTTCTTCTTTCCTGTTCCCCCTCTTCCTTGAATGGCCTTTGTGACTTCAGGGCCTCAGTGCAGCTGAAGTTGACATGGCAGGGTAATCCTATAGAGAAGGGAATGTGAAAGGGACCTCCTCCTTGAGGAATAAAAGAAGCACTTTGAAGTCAGTAACACGGGGAATGTGACTCCTGCCAGGTCTGCTGGGCAGGCCCTTTCTGCTCCTGGCTGCAGCCTGTCCGTCCAGTCTTCTGCAGTCATCTGGGTAAGCTTTTTTTTTTTTTTTGTCTTTTTGCCTTTTCTTGGGCCACTCCTGCAGCATATGGAGGTTCCCAGGCTAGGGACTGAATCAGAGCTGTAGCCGCTGGCCTACACCACAGCCACAGCAATGTGGGATCTGAGCTGCATCTGTGACCTACAGCACAGCTCACAGCAACACCGGATCCTTAACCCATTGAGCAAGGCCAGGGACCGAACCTGCAACCTCATGGTTTCCAGTTGGAACCCACTGAGCCACAACGGGAACTCCTGTGTAAGCTTCTTGATGCGAGCAGACGTGGGCGAGACCCCTGCTGGGAGGTCATGATAGAGGAACTGCAGAAACTGATCTTCCAATGTCTGAGGTGAAGGAAGCTGCTTCGGCCTCCATGTCCCTTTGCCTTCCACAGTTCCTCTGCCTGAGCCCTCCCCTCCCTCAGAGGCCTGGCTCTGGGGGTCTCTTCAAGCAGGTGTGCTGAGGTGATAGTTCTCTTCCTCAGCCCTGTTCTGCAGGAGCTCCTGGAGATGCAAGTCACAAGGAGAGTGCATTTCCGAATCATTCGAGAGGAAAGGAGGGACACTCACCAAGCAAGTGAGGTGGACAATCAGTGAAACTTCCTGGGACTGTTCAGAGTCACAGGACAGCACAGGCTCCTAAACCTGCTGGAGCATCACAGACAAACCAGAGCAGCTGCAGAGTCCTTGGCAGTTCCCAGTTTCAATTTCTTTAATAGATATAAAGCCTCCTCAAGTTCTTTATTTCTTCTTTAGTGAGTTTGGATAATTTGTTTATTCATATTTTCTATTCGTTTCATCTAAGTTGCAAAAATTTATTGGCACAAGGTTGTTCATAATATTCCTTTTAAATATCAGTATAATCTATAAAGGTGTCACCTCTCATTCCTGATACTGTTGGCTGGTGGTTTCTTTTTTTCTACTCAGCCTTGCCAGAAGTTTATCAAGTTGATCTGAAATAAACAGCTTTTGGTTTTATTCTATTTTTTATGTTCCACTGATTTCCGCTTTGAATTTAATTGGCTCTTTTTTGCTGCAATTTATTGGAATTTTAGCACACAGCAGAAATAAATGCATGGGTTCGCTTCATGTTTATCCAGAAATCAGAGATGTGATTTGAGGGAGAGAGGTGGTGAACTCTGTTTTAGTTCCACTTTCTGACTCTTCTATTTGAATTGATGGAACAGCTATTTGTAGATTCTCCTAGGCTGGAAACCTTGGAGTTATTAGTGTTTAAGAATGTTGGTTCTGCAGTTTGACAGATTTATATCCTAAGTCTTCCCTCTTCTTAATCATGAAACCCCAAAGAGCAACTTAATGTCCCTAAATCTCAGCCTGCTCATCTGTACAAAGGAAGTAATGATATTATCTTTTCTCATAATGAGATAATCCACGTGGAAACTCCACTCCATGCCTAACCTGAAGAGCTTGATAAATGTTAGCTATTATTTATTTATTACTTTTTCATTTCATCACAAAAATCCATCCTGTCCTAAAGAACCCTTTATCATTTAAGGATTTTGTCATATTACCCCCTCCTGTTAAATAAACTTCAGTCTTTCCAGCTCCTCTCAAGAGTGTGGTAGCTGGAGTTCCTGCCATGGCTCAGTGGTTAACGAACCCCACTAGTATCCATAAGGACACAGGTTCAATTCCTGGCCTTGCTCAGTGGGTTAAGGATTTGGCATTGCTGTGAGCTGTGACCACGGCTCAGATCCTGCATTGCTGTGGCTGTGGCGTAGGCTGGCGGCTACAGCTGCGATTGGACCCCTGGCCTGGAAACCTCCATATGCCACAGGTGCGGCCCTAAAAAGACAAAAAAAAAAAAAAGAGTGTGGTAGCTAAATGTATATAAGATAGCTTTTGTTTTAGAGGAAATCATCCCAAAATTATTCACTTCAAATAAAGAACTTTTTTTTTTTCCTCCTCACGATTCTTTGTGTTGGCTGGGTCATCCAGGCCAATTCATATAGAGCTGGATGATGCAGAATGGTTTCACTGGTGACTGGCTCAAAGTCAGCTAAGACTCAGCCACGTATCTCTAATTGTCTAGCAGGCTAACCTAGGCTACTTTTTGTGGGAAAAGGATTCCCAAGAGGAAGCAAGCTCTGATCACCAAGCTTCTCCCACCTTAGGACCCAGCAGGTATTTTGCGCATGGCTACACTAAGAATCTTTTTATGTCACTTGTTTCCCCCTTGCCTTGTCGTTTCCAAGCACTTCTTATTTATGCTGTCCTCCCATGTGAATGTAACCTTTTATCTTGGCAAAGAACTAAGGAAGAAAAATCTCCCTCTCCGGATATGAGGGGATCCCTGCCTTGAAGTCCCTGAGGTCCCTGGATAACCTGCCTAGCCCCTCTGGGACTCGGTCCTGCCTCGGCTCTGCCAGTTCTCTCATACTTCTACTCGTCCCCATTCCAGGTAGAGCCTGAGCCTCCACATCTGTTGCAACCCTACTCCACATCAACACAGGCCCAGCTCTGCCACCTGCCACCAGGGCAGCCCACCTTTCCTCCTAGTCTGCCCTACCTCCACCTAAGCACAGCCCCCTGATCTGTGGGAACAGCTGATCCCCAGCTCTGAGCCTCTCTGCTCCTGCTGACTGAGCTCAGAACTCCCATTCTGACAGCAGGTATGGGCCAGACCTGGGGACCCAGGGAGAGCAATCCCCACCAGTCCCCTGCCCTGTGAGCTCACTAAATCCAAGGAGACGGAGAACCAGTGGGTGGAGCTGATGAGTGACTAGATCCTGCAAGTAGCGACCCATCCCTTCGTTCAGAATGGACGAACTGCACAGGTTGGGCAAGTACTGGGCTAAGGCGCTCTCAGCAGCTCAGCCCTCTGCCAGCAGCGCCATTCGCATGGGTGCCTGTCTTCTGCCTGGAGGCTTAACTCCTTATCCAAACCCTGTCTTTTGAAGGACAGAAAACGTCAGTGCATCCTCGAGGATGAGCTGCCCAGGCCCAGCCAGTTGACCTGCCCCAAAATGGCTTAGCTCCACAGCTGATGTGTGACCTGGGTGGCTTCTGATTTTGTGATCCACACGTGAGGCTCCAGGAAAAAGTAAAAACATCTCTAACTATACCCATAAGATTTTTTTGGGGGGGTGGGGTGGGAAAGAAGGACAAAGATACACAGTTTTGTATTTAGATACATAAATCTAACTTAAGTTAGGCTAGTGCACTCTCCTTAGGTTCCACATACAAATGTAATGTGTGCTCCTGACTAGAAATACTCCCTCACCTGCCAGGCCATCACACTGCTAGCATACTTGTATTTATCCTTCTAGATGTTTTCTACACGATTTGTATAACTTTATTTTACACAGATGAATAAAACATTATAATACATACTTTACTATTTAGTTTATATTGACAAGTTTTTACACATGGCTACATGACATCTTTTTAAAATGTAGAGTTTATGACTTAGAAGCATGTGATCATCCCGAAACCTATTTTATAAATAACCTTTCTGGAACTTAAAACATCTTTTCAGAGAAATAATGTTCTAAATCAGGGTCCATAAACAGCTTTTTCTTTTTTTTTTTTTTTTTTTTGGCTACACCTGCGGCATGCAGAAGTTCACCAGCCAGGGATCGAACCCATGCCACAGCAGTAACAACACCGGTTCCCTGGTTCCCTAATCCGCTGAGCCACCAGGGAATGCCCATAAATGTCTATAAATGGCCAGATAGTAAATATTTTCAGCTTTGCAGGCCATAGTCTCTGTCAGCAGTTCTGCTTTGGGGGTTTTGCTTTGTTTATAATCTTTTAAAAATGTCAAGACCAACCTTAGCTCTTAGGTTGTATAAAAACAGGCTGTGGGCCAAACTTGGCCTTCAGACTATAGTCTGCTAAGCCCTGTTCTAAATAGCGGTTAGGCTCCCAGTTTAGCTCCCAGAAGCAAAATCCACCCATAATGTTGCTAAGACACCAAATGAGTCAATAAATTTTAAGCAGCTTTGTAAACCATAATATCTATACCACTATGAAGAATTATTAGACTTTGGTGTTTAGCACGTGGACAATTTTTTAAAATAAAATTTATTAACACTGAATAAAAGTTTTATAGATCTTAAATTGAATGAAGAGTTAGTAAAGAATCTGAATAGAATTCTCCAGGGGATTTTTTTTTTTTTTTTTAAGGGCAACACCTACCGCACATGGAAGTTCTCAGGCTAGAGTCTGAATTGGAGTCGTAGCCACCTGCCTACTCCACAGCCACAGCAATGCCAGATCTGAACTGCCTCCGTGATCTGGATGTAGCTCGAAGTAATACCAGATCCTTAACCCACTGAGTGGGCCAGGAATTGAACTCTCATCCTCATGGATACTAGTTGGCCACAACCCTAACTCCAACCCTACCTTTTTTTGTAAAAGCGCAACATAAATATACAATGACTCAAATTTGATTGGTTTGTGCAGTATGGATTCACAGGGCAAGTGGCCCCCTCTGTCAGAACACAGAGTGTATCCCTAAGTTGTTGCCCTACTGTGAGCAATGAAAAGGCTTTTTCTTGTGTTTGATCACAGTCATGTTCCTGGACCTAAACCTTCAGTCCTCTGTGAGGTGCATCTCCTGGAACACACAAAGGCAGAGAAGGGGCAGACAGCAGAATACTGAGGATGCTGGGGAGTCATGCAGTGGCTACCTAGATGAGGAACCTTATTGTCAATAATGACCAAAAATCCCTATTATATTTCACTGAGCTTTAATCCTTAATCCTTATAGCTTGCCTCTTCTCTGTCACAGAGGTAGAACTTCCGTTAAAAATTTCACACCATGATTACAATTCTACTTTTTTTTTTCTTTTTTTTTTTTTTTTTGCTTTCTGTCTCTTTAGGGCCAAACTCACGGCATATGGAGGTTCCCAGGCTAGAGGTCCAATTGGAGCTGTAGCTGCCAGACTATGCCAGGACCAAAGCAACGCGGGATCTGAGCTGTGACTACAACCTACACCACAGCTCACGGCAACATCGGATCCTTAAGCTACTGAAAAAGGCCAGCGATCAAACCTGCATCCTCACGGATGCCACTCAGGTTTGTTAACCGTCATGACAGGAACTCCCAATTCTACTTTCTTATAAAAGAAAGGGAGACTACTGTGAAATACCTGGGCTGAAATCAGGAAAGAAGGTGGGAGAGAAAGGGTGCTAAAAAGGATCATGCATAAGAAAGGGATTGAGCAAGGACCTGCAATGAAGGTGGCTCCTGGTATGTGTGCAACCTCAGGAGGAAAAGCCAGGTAGGCAGGTGGCATCGTGTCACTGGGTCCTTAAGGTGGGAGAGGGAGCACTTGGTGATAATTCCCTTAGCAAAATATCCTGTAACTTGCTAAAACAAGTCCTTTAAAAAAAAATTTCTGTCATGATAATAATAATAAAACAAGGCCATGCATACATGAGATTTTAGGGACCCTGGATTCTCCTGAGTCTGCATGTCTAGCCAGGTAAGCCAGAGCACAGTGGCAGAGAAATGGTGTTGATGCTGACAGGCATAATTTTAAAATGACCTACATTTACAGACCATGGAAGAGTTTAAAAATACTTCCCAGTGGCTCAGCTAGTTAAGGATCCAGCATTGTCACTGCTGTGGCTCTGGATACTTCTGTGGTGCAGGTTTGATCCCTGGCCTGGGAACTTCCACATGCCATAGGTGTGGCCAAAAAGAAGAGGAAAAAGAAAATACTTCCCAAGTAGCATCCTGGTAACAGTTCTGTGAGGTCAGGGAAGTAGAGACAGAAGCAGTGACTCCCTCAGGGTCACACAGCTAGCACAGTGCAGAGCAGAGAGCGGCACGTTTTCTGAGGCCAGCCTCAGTGCTCTCCACACCTCCCACACTGCTTCTGAGGAGGTTCCAGGCAGAACCAGCGGGAATGGGCAGTTCTGCCCTGATTCCTCTCCCTGCTCTCCATTTAGTGACTGGGTTCCCATGAACATCGCTCTAAGTGAAGCAGCCGGAGCTTCTGAAGCATATGGAGCTGCCCACCCTCAAACAAAGCAGCTTGGTTTGCTCAGCATCTGCACCTGCAGATGGGGGAGGCAAGCTGGGGAGGGAACCAACTCTGAAGCCAGGCCGCAAGCACTGAAACCCTCGCTGCTTGGCTGACCAGCTGTGTGAGCTTGAGCATGTGACTTAACCTCTGATCAATGCAGAGAAAGCATTAGCCCAGTGCCAAGGACAAGCTGAAAGTTCAGGGACTACTACACATTTTCATTATTACTGAGTCCTCATCTGCCTCCTTTGGGACCATATCATAAAAATCTAACCAACAAAGTTGACAAACACGACTCATGGATTTCGTTAATGAGTCTACCTGCTTGTGCACAGCCTCCACGTGCTGGAATAACTCACCCATTACGCCAAGTTACAATTTAAAAACTGAATAAATGGCACCCATCCTTCTAATCTCTTCCTGTATGTGACTGACAAGTATCAGCATTTCCTGCGGAAGTTACTGTTCTGGAAAGCTGGGGCAGGTGGGCTGAAAGCCAAAATTACCTAAACAGCTTGAACTCCTGGAGTTTATCGCCAAGCTGGTGAAAGCTATCAAGGGCTCCCCCTATAGGCACCAAAAAGCAAAAGCTAAACTCTAAGATGGATGTCATTTGCATCTCTCTTGGGTTTCCAAGATGAACGAGAATAGATTTACTTTAAATGATTTCTCTTTCTGAGGGATGGAAGTTTTGTGACCCAGAGATCCAAATTTCCTCACAAGAGGACACTGAAAATACTTGTCCAGAGACAAAAGCTCAGACAAGGACTCAAGGATTGGGGGTAGGATGAGGCTCAAGAACATATTATATGAGAAAACATGGGCACCTGATCAGCTTTACCTGTGGCTGCACTAGAGGGTGGAATTATCAGTGAACAGATATGATCTCACATAAAGGAAAAGCACTTTAATAATGAGCTCCCTGGGCAGGGGTGAAGGGTCGTCGCTGCTGGGTTTAAGGAGGCGGAGAAGGCCAAACACTGGGAACATGGAAGAGACTAGTGAGCTGACAGAGAACTAAGCTGAATTATATTTGGGATTTTAGTTCTAAAACCCTGAGAATGTATATTAAAACCCCAAACCATGGAACAGTCCCCTTGCTAGAAGGCTGGTTGGTACTGTCCTCAGAGTTATTTTTTCCATATTAAATATCAAAATTTGTACTTCAAGACCTGAGTCAAGGTAAACTTAGGAGAAAAGAACTCAAAATTGGAGCAAAGGGTAGACTGTACCAATGTCAACTTCCTAGTTTTAACACGATACCATAGTTATGTAAGATATTATTACGGGAATGAGCTAGGTAAAGGATACACGGGCCCTCAGCACTATTTTTGCAGCTTCCTGTGAATCTATAATTATCTCAAAATAAAAAGCTTTTAAAAATCAAATTAAAGATACTTCCCCAAGAGGTTCGAACTAACTGCAAAGACAACCCAGTTTGTTTCAGCCATGCAGTGTCATCAGCCACTAAAGACTGTGCAAGTATCCACAGGCAGCTGGGTTCATTTCAAAACCATGATCAATCAGCTATTAAGATTTACAGCTGTGATTAGGAAAGCCTCTGTCATGTTGACAGGTGTCTGATTTGGTTACGCTGATCATAAATCTCCAGCTGTCTGCACTCACATTGTTAAAATCACCTATAGGCAATACATTCTTGCAGCTGCTTCCCATGTGGTACTCACAGGAACCATGTACAGACTTAATTACTCCACTTATCTAACTGTAATACAACAATGTGCTTGTGTCTTCTTTCTCCACAACTAGGACTTGCAACAAGAAGTGCATCCTTTTCATCTCATTCTATCACCAAAATCTAACTCTCAATCATGAAATAAACTAGTAATTAAGTTACTTTCTTGGATTTCTCAAAGTGACTTTCTTTCCTGATACAAAGACATCCAAAGAAATCTTTGAGTCTCTGTTTTGGAATCAAGATTAAATATATACACATACATGTCTGTATGTGTGTGAGTCTGAAACACTGGGGTTTGATCTTGAAAGATCTTTATAATAGCTTGGTTTTGATTTGTTAGTTTCTTAAGATATTATAACTCAGTCTGATTTAGAATATAGAGGTCAGGCTTTTTCAAACAAAAGAAACGATATGAATTGTTGAACACATCCACACACCACCCCCCCAGCTTCTGCCCAGTTTTATCAAGTGCTAAGAACAATTGGCTTCTTTCAGAAAACAAGGAGACAGCATTACCTTTGGATTCTTCAATATTAATAGATCAAAAGCAATCAGTCATACGGTGATTTCTCCAAATTTTTTCTTAGTTTTTATTAAAATACGTTTTTCAAATAAATATTCTGAACAACCCAAATCAATCAAAGCAATGGGATCACAAAGTGCTGCTTCTTTCTACAAGGAAGATAAATCACTGGAGTTCCCACTGTGGTGCAACGGGATCAGCGGCCTCTTGGGAGTTGTGGGATGCAGGTTCGATCCCCAGCCTGGCACAGTAGGTTAAGGATCTGGTGTTGCCACAGCTGCGGTTTGGGTCAAGACTGTGGCTCAGATCTGATCCCTGGCCCAGGAATTCCATATGCCGTGGGGTGGCCAAAAAACAAAACCAAACCAAACAAAAAAGAAGGTACATCATTAACTTGTACAGAAAATCCAACAGCCACACTCGAAGTCAATTTAGCTGTTTTTCTGGTTTGTTTTTGTTTTTGTTTGCTTTTTAGGACCACACCCAGGCAAGGGGTCGAATTGGAGCTATAGCTGCCAGCCTATGCCACAGCCACAGCCACACAGGATCCAAGCCACGTCTGCAACCTACACCACAGCTCATGGCAATGCTGGATCCTCAACCCACTGAGCGAGGCCAGGGATCAAACCCCAACCTCATGGTTCCTAGTCAGATTCGTTTCCGCTGCACCACGATGGGAACTTCAATTCAGCCATTTTAAAGACGTGACGGAGGCTACTCACGATCCCAGAGACACCAAGGACTCTGCAGCGTCACTCATCTGAACAGGTTCAGAAGCTGGCTTGATCTTTAGTACCTCTGCAAAACCATCACCAAACCAGCAGGTGACGTGTGCTATGTCTACTGTGAAGTAGAAAAGGCGATCCTGGCAGAGCTTCCGCCGATACACAGACCGAGGGTCGGCTGAAAGCACTGCCTCAATGGCACGCTTCACTTCTTCTGCTGATTGAAAATATTTAAATGAAGCCTGGCCAACACCTGCAATGAGAAGAACACAACTTAATGCTCAAAATCATGCAGGTCAAATTTCAGTACAGTGAATTTCAACGTGGGGATGGGCTGGTTCCTTGAATATCGCTTGGAAATCTACTCAGTCGTTAACAAAGAATGCCACCTGCAGGTGGTACTGACATTAGATTAAACTTATGCACTGCCCCCCCCATTCTCATCTGATGAGCAAAAAAAAAAAAAAACCAAACCAAAACAAAACATGGTGATATCTGTCCTTAGTCCCCTAACTAGGAAAGCTGAGCTTTCACTTTCTGGTAACCTAAATGTCCCTTTCCCATGCTCAACATAGACTTTAATTCCTTGTCATTTTCTTCTCAGAATGGGGACATAATCAGGGAAAGGCATGACAGTCCCAGCATTATCAGAAGCCACATGTACAAGAGTGCAGGCAAAGGCAGAGGAGGGTGCCTGTCACACACCCACAGCTAAAGGTAACGCTACCTTCCACAAGAGGCATGAGAGCCCTTGTGAAAACAGTGAAGCAGATACACTGAGAAAGTTCAACGCCACCACTAGGGAAGAGGGCACCCTACTCCACCTGGTGCAGAGTTCAGTAAACAGATATTTATCCTGTCAAGTGGGAAAACTACCTATGTTTATATCATTGTGGACGTATTTTAATTTTTAAAAATAGAGTATGTACAAACACTTAAATAGAAGACTGTGACCCAATTTTTAATAACTACCATATAACATACATCCAAATGAAGGCCAGGCCCTTCCAGGAAGGCATGTGCTTAAAACAGTGTTGTCCCTGTTCAAAGTATCATCTGCAGGAGTTCTCGCTGTGGTTCAGTGGGTTAAGAACCCAACTAGTATCCATGAGGATGCAGGTTTGACCCCTGCCCTCGCTCAGTGGGTTAAGGATCCGGCGTTGCCATAGGCTGCAGATACGGCTCAAAACTGGCGAAACTGGGGCTGTGGCGTATGGCAGCGGCTAAAGCTCCGATTCAGCTCCTAGCCTGGGAACCTCCATGTGCTGCAGATGAGGCCCTAAAATAAATAAATACATAAATAAATAAATAAATAAATAAAATCAAAATACTATCTGCAGTGGTAGTGGATCTTTGTCCTTCTGGAAAGTAAACGCAATTTTTAGAAAACAGCCAAAAATCACTCTGGGCTATATCCAATAAATAAGTTGATAAGCACAGCCATAAAATACAATTTTTGGTCAAAAACCAAGGACCAGCTATAAACTGCTAAGATTCCTTTAGCGCACGGTCCATAAAATGACTCTAAGGCCTCTCGGAAAAGAAGAGCGCCAAAATATCACGCAGTTCAGGAACAGTGTGTCTGGTAGAAGCCCCAGGTCTTTGCTTGGCTGTGCATTTGGCGTAGGTGCCCTTCTCTCACTTCCCTGCCTCCTTATGCTTCCAAGCTCAGCCCAAATACAAGCCTTTTCCTCCAAGAAGCCTTCCCAGATTTCCTCCCCACTCCCCAAGTTAGAATTCTCTCTCCTTCGTGTGCCCGCAGCTCTCTATTCCAGTTCCATGCCCCCCAACTCCAAACATCTTTTCATCTTTTCTAGACTCTGAACTTTCTAAAGCCATTTCTTATTTCTATACTGGCTCAAAATTGTTATTATAAACCAATCATTATATTTCATAATTTCTTTGTAATCTTTTTTAATCCATAAGGCATATTTGTAGCTTCTCAATGAACTGTAGTTTGAAAAACATAAAACTTTCCAAGTAGGAAACATTCTATGATAACCAAAAGACAAGGGATAAATATTAAGTATTTTCTAGGCAGCACTGCTTCGTTCTACCACAAAAACCATTTTTAAAACTGACCTTCCCTCTACCCCCACCAAGAACTATACAGTGATAAAAAAAATTTTCATAAACAAAACCCTTTTTTTTTTTTTTTGGTCTTTTGTCTTTCTTTTGTTGTTGTTGTTATTTCTTGGGCCGCTCCCGCGGCATATGGAGGTTCCCAGGCTAGGGGTTGAATCGGAGCTGTAGCCACCGGCCTACGCCAGAGCCACAGCAATGCGGGATCCAAGCCGCATCTGCAACCTACACCACAGCTCATGGCAACGCCGGACCGTTAACCCACTGAGCAAGGGCAGGGACCGAACCCGCAACCTCATGGTTCCTAGTCGGATTCATTAACCACTGCACCACGACAGGAACTCCCCCTTTTTTTTTTTTTTTTTTTTTTTATGGCCGCACTCGTGGCATATGGAAGTTCCCAGCCAGGAACTGAATCTGAGCTGCAGCTACAACCTGAGCCACTGCAGTCAGATTCTTTTTTTTTTTTTTCTTTTTAGGGCTATACCTGCGACATATGGAGGTTCCCAGGCTAGAGGCTGAATTAGAGCTGCAGCTGCAGGCCACAGCTACAGCCACAGCCACGCAGGATCCAAGCCACCTCTGCCACCTACACCATAGTTCATGGCAACACTGGACCCTTAACCCACTGAGTGAGGACATGGATCAAACCTGTACCCTCATGGATACTAGTCAGGTTCATTACCACTGAGCCACACGGGAACTCTAGCACTCAGATTCTTAACCCATTGTGCTATGGTGGGAACTTCACACAACTTTTCAAATAAAAAGATTGACGTAAAAATCAAACGTCCTGTTTAAACATAAAGCCTTAGGAAAGGATGAGCAGCACGACCATGCAGTAGCAGGTGAAGTCTGACATCTAACCAACTAACTAGCTACTTCTTTTTTTGGCTGCACCTTCAGCATGCAGAAGTTCCCAGGCCAGGGAATGAGCCCAGGCCATACCAATAACACTGCTGAGCCCCTAACTGCTGGGTCACCAGGGAACTCTATAATTGGCTACTTCTTACTGGAATCACTACCCCCTTCTTAATGGGCCCTTCCTTCATTCTAGAGGGCTGCTTGGAATCTGCCATGGGCGGGGGGACAGATAAGGATCTTGGTTAAGAACTATGTGTTAATTAGGCTCCACCTAAAAGCCCTGTGGCCTCTCTTCTGCAGTGATTTTAGTGCATGCCTCTAGTGCTATGACTTTATGGGGACAATTTCTGTGCTAAGACACTCTTTCCTTCTTTCTTACTCCTGGACTCTGTGCCCGAGGTTGAGCTATCAGTCATCTGGCTGTTAGAATAAGATAAGACATTTCTCTAGTCATATAGTAAGAAATGAAAAAACTCAATCTATGTACATACAGAGCAAGCACAATTTAGCTTCTGAATGCTGTTTGAGAATTCCAAGAACTACTACAACAGGTAACAAGGAGGCCCACTCCTGGGCAGCAGCCGTTCTCAGCAAACACTTGATTGAGTGCCTGGGACTCATCGAACAAACTGAAAGTCATCAGATGAGGGGGTTGCCCAAATATGATTTTATACACATACATTTCTTTACAAGTCATAATGACAAATACTCTATATAACTGCTCTCAGCAGAAATGCCAGGTTTGCCTAAATCTCCTAGTAAAAGCTCATCTCTCATTTGGAAACAAGAAACAGAAAAGTACCTGAATCACCTGAGCTAAGGTGCTCAAGGTCCATCTCCGCGTGAGGAGTAAATCGGACTTCCAAGGTGGCCACGGGGGCCTCTCTCACCCAGGCAGGGACCACACTGCGGTGGGCTGCATCAGCCACCCTGGAGGGGCAGGAAGGAGCCTCGGGGGGCAGCTTTGCACTGTGTCCTGGTGGGACCACTGCTTCCTTCCCTCTCCTCAACCTGCTGTCTGCTTGTTCCTCTAAAAAGCTCTTCTCCAAGTGCCATGGACCTCTCTGCCCTTCTGCCACACTTGGACTCGAGCCACTTCCTGATTCTTCACCCACATCTGCTGCTCTCTCCCTGGGCTTAGGTGAGTTTCGCTGGATTTCTGCTGTGTCGTCATCGTGTTTTGTGTCATTTTCTCCTAAAGTTCTGTCTTCGGGGCATTGAGGTTTCTCCTTGGTGCAGGTGTAGGGCTGTGGTTCCTCGTATCCTGAGAGCTGCTGCCAGTCACAGCTGTCAATCGTGCCATCAGATTGGGACATGGGTTTTGGTTTACACTGGTTTTTCTGTAAATGAAAGTCTCCTAAAGGCTCAATCAAATCTTGTGGTGAGTCATAATCAGCTATGTAGGGCTTTATGTCTAGAACAGGTGTGCCATGAATCATGTCGATTCCAGAAAGGTATATGGCTCCACCTGCAATGTGAAAAACATCTTTTTAGAAATATTAAAAATGAAGAACAGTGCAAACATTTGAAGAATCAACATCGTCTGCTTAAGCTTTACCAAGCTTACTCATAATTCTCTTGCACACCAGGCTTTCTTACACCTGTTGCCGACATGCACTTCCTTTCTACCTAGAAAGCCATTGTCTTCTTTACCTGTCAAACTGTAACGCGCTCTTCAAGGCTCTCACAGAACACCTCTTTTACAGAGCCTTCCTGGATCTTCCACACTTAAGCATTCTTTCCTCTGGGTTCCACAGAGGAAGCTGTGCCCAGACCTCTCCTGGAGCCCCCATGGTCTGGTAATGGCCTGCTTAGAGTCTCTCCTCCCAGACAGCGAGTAGGCCCTTGAGCATGAGGTGGGGCCAATTGACCTTTGCATCAGTTGGGGGTTCTAGGCACATCTGAGTCCTCAGTATTTCTCCATGGGACTAATGATGGTTTCCACTGTGGCAAACTGAGTGTAAGGTGGTCCCATGATGCTCACTCCTGGTGCCCTTTTCTTAAGTATGACTTGAATCACTCCAGTGACTATATTATGTCATCCAAGACCCCTGTGTTTGCCAGCAGACTCTCCCTATGGGCCTGAAAAAGCAAGCAACCATGCAGGAAAAGCACCTGTGGCAAGGCATGACAGGTGGTCTCTAGGCACTGTGGGATGTCTCCAGGAGATGGGGGCAGCCAACAACCAGCAATAGGCTGGGACCCTCTGACCAGAAGGAAGTGAATTCTGCCTATGACCAGAGTGGGCTTGGAAGTGGATTCTTCCACAGTCAAACCTCCAAAAGAAAACTCATCTTAGTTTACACCTTAACTGCAGCTTGCTGAGGTGGGGGATCCGGCTGAGTTGTGCCCAGACTCCTGACCCACAGAAATATCATGATGTTTTAAACACACAGTAAATGCGTGCTGCTTAAATGGGTAAGTGCATGGTGATTTGTTACATAAAAGTAGAAATCTAATATTCCATCAAGACTCAAGTAATTAAGCCAAATGTAAATCACAATAACCAAATACTAAATACAGCTGCTGTCCAGCTTCTTCTACTGGTACCCAGTCTACTAACTTGATCCTTGGGAAACTGGCCAAATAAGAATCAGAAAACTGCATGTGATCACATTTGATCCTATCTCCATTTAAAAAAAAAAAAAGACAAAGGACTCTGATTTCTAAAATGTGCTTACTCTTGGAGTTCCTGTCTTGGCGCAGAGGAAACAAAACCGACTAGGAACCATGAGGTTGCAGCTTTGATCCCTGGCCTCGCTCAGTGGGTTAAGGATCCGGCGTTGCCGTGAGCTATGGTTTGTAGGCCGGCAGCTGCTTCCTGGGAACTTCCATATGCCGCAGGTGCGGCCTTAAAAAAAACAAAAAATAAAAAACGAAAAATAAAATGCTTACTGTGAATGAACCTGGAACTTTGGAAAGAAGACTTTGGGCTTTCTAAGTGATAGATTATGCCTAACAATGTCTACAGAAGAAAGAAAGGCACTGGGGCATAGATGAGAGTTCATGGGATTTGAAATCAGACAACCCCTGGCTGATGCTACTGGGTAAATTATCCAACACCAAAGAGCCTCAGTGCCCTCATCCATAGCATGGAGACTGCCACCCTATCAATCCCATGAGCCACTGTCATTATAAAGTGCAAAGCAGCACACAAACACTAGTCACTAGTCGTGACCAGGATGCTTATTTATGTCTATAGTGTTACTGTGTCTGCCTTTCATCTTTCTGATCTGATTCTCCCCATGGGAATCCTCCGTAGGGCAGGGATTTTTATCTAATTTGTTTGCCACTATGTCCCCAGAACCTAGAACAATGCCTAGAACATACTCAGTGCTCAGAAAATATGTGTGGGTTGCACACACAATCATAAAACGTTCCAGTACTGTTACCCACATTGGTTAACCATTACAGATTGATAAAACTCAAGTTGGGTTGGCTACAGGTTATTTTCTGGAAAACCCACCCAAGGCATGGTTGACTACAGTCCATCAGGGGAGATCATGCTCCGGAAAAGAACAAGCAAAGTAACAACACCCAACTTTTTAGCACCCCCATAACCTGAAAAGTACTCTGAGAGCCTATGTCTCTAAGATCCTCATAAAACATTCCGCAAAATTCCAGAGAAGGCAGATCCTTCCCCTTTGCCCACTTTGCAAACAAGCAAGCTGAAGCCTGGAATGGCTGCCTGACTCCCCATCTACCTGCCATTTCATCTTCTGCCTAACAAATGTGCTCATCAGGTCAGAGGGATTTAAGAACAGGATGCCTTCAAAAATGTACGGCTCATTAATGAGGTTATATACGAACACGTATTTAAAAGCAATGTGGTACTCTATCCAGGTTCTTCCACAATCTGATAGACGTTTGACCTACGGTGCATTCATCCCAGATCCTGTGCCACATGTCACAGTGGTTGGCAGCACTGCAGCCACGATGCATGTTCATTTCCTCAGGGCTGCAAGGAAGAAATGACACATCGCCTTACGTGCTAATCACATATGCATGTGCGACCAGTTACTGTGTGCTCAATTTTGAAATTGTCTAATTATTTTTGGATCAGTTTGCATTTATCATATTCCCAGTTAGAAAAATCTCGGTTACTAATTTAATGATTATGAAATCTTGAGTTATTTTTAAATAATTCAATAACTTTTGATAAATGCAATGACAAAGTCTGAGAAGCTTAGGCGAGCTTATTGAAAATGTTTCAAAGCTGACATACTTTTTTTTTTTTTTTGGCTTTTTAGGGCCACACCCGTGGCATATGGAGGCCACACCCAGGCTAGGGGTCAAATTGGAGCTACAGCTGCTGGCCTACACCACAGCCACAGCAACACCAGATCCAAGCCTCGTCTGTGACTTACACCACAGCTCACCACAACACTGGATCCTTAACCCACTGAGCAAGGCCAGGGATCAAATCCAAAACCTCATGGCTCCTAGTCGGATTCATTTCCACTGCCCCACAATGGGAACTCCCTGACATACTTTTAATCATTTCATTTTCTGCAACAGGTGTCTGATGGTTCTCAGGGGCCTGATTTCTCAGGTTGGTACTTGTCTGAATAACGACTAGTGCTGACCGTTGATTTTCTAAGACTTCTCTTGGTTATTTTGTATAAGGCTTCTTTCGGTTAAGGAAAAAAAGGTAAAAGTAGAAATTACCTTCCACCTTTTCCAGTTTGGCCAGAGTCAGTCCTATTGCATTGGGACGATGGGGACTCCTTGTGGAGAAGACACCAGTCTTTGCACCATTCAGCCTAGGAGGCTGCACTTTGGCCTTACAGCTCAAATGACCGTTTTTGTGAAAAACAAACAAAATCCTATTGAAAACAAACCAAACCCGTGGGTAAGAAAAAAAATTCAAGTTAATACAAGTTACAATGAGTTGATTGAGAAAAAAAACTTTCATCACTACAAACTAAAACAGAAACAACACTTTCCATAGCATTAAAAGGTAATCAGTGGGGGTGGGGAGGGGGAGGGAAGAATAATACCCTTCCCGTTTCCTGAAGGAAGGCAGTCTTGGCTCTATATCCACTGCCCTGACACAATGACTGGCACACGGCAGGAACTTCCTAGACAGTACACAAGTACCTAAATGAACAATATTTACTAAGTAAGTGCCTGTTATGTGCCAGGCAGTATGCTGCACATATTACAGTCATTTCATTTAATCCTCTTAGTAACCCTAAGAACAACAATGTATCTTCCACTTTAAGGTATGGGGAAATTGAGGCTCAGAAATGTTAAATAACTTTGCTAGGCCTTCCTACCCAAGATTCAAAGGCAAGAATCCCTGAAGAAAATCAACAAGAGATTTGAATTCATTAAAGCATTAAAATTATGTACTATAAAATGTCATCTCAAGAAAAAATGTTTGCTATGTATAAAACAGACAAGGGATTAATATCTGTGGCAGATAAACTGTTCCAATAAATCACAAAGTAAAGGACAACTCAATATGGGAAATGAAGCCAAGAAAATGAATAGGTAAGTCACAAAAGAATTAGAAAAGCTAACAACCATTTGAAAAGATGCTGAGCTTCACTGATAATTAAAAAATTAAACTGAAAAACAAAAATCTGTTTTTCCTTGCCAGGCAAAAATTTAAAAAAAAAAATTGCTAACACATGGATGGATCTAGAAATTACCATAAGTGAAGTTAGCCAGACAGTGAGACACCAACATCAAATGCTATCACTTACATGTGGAATCTAAAAAAAGGACACAATGAACTTTGCAGAACAGATAATGACTCACAGACTTTGAAAAACTCATGGTTTCCAAATGAGACAGCCTGGGGGGTGAAGGGATGTACTTGGGGTTTGGGATGGAAATGCTATAAAATTGGGTTGCGATGATCGCTGAACAATTATAAATGCAATTGAGTAATAAAAATGCTATAAAAACAATAATTCTGATAAAAAATTAGTTAACACACAGTGATAGAAAGAGTGAAGGGTAAAGTTCATTTTCATAGACCTCTGTGGTATAAATTGGTTATGTTCTTTATTCTTTTTTTTTTTTTTTTGGCATGTGCATGTGGAAGTTTCCAGGCCAGGGACAAAACCTGTGCCATAGCAGTGACCTGAGTCAAGGGGTGACAATGCCAGATTCTTAACCTGCTGAGTCACCAGGGAAGTCTGGTTAAGCTTTTAGAGCGCAATTTGGCAGGAGCTCTCCAAAACTACAAATACGCTCACCCTCTAACCCCATACATCCATTTCTGAGATGCTATTCATAAAAATATACAGAAGTGCCCAAGAATATGTGTCTAAAGGGATTTGTTACAGCATTATTGTAACGGCAAAATAACTCTCCATTAATAAAGAGTGGTCACATCATGGTATGTCTATACTTTGTAAAAACAGGCAGCCACTAAAGCAAAAAAAGGAAGGTAAATCTACGTGTACTGTTTTGATATATACTAAGTGAACAAAACATATTCCATTTTTTAAACATCCACTCTACATGTGTATATTTATGTTTCCATGTGTATTACAAAAAGAAAAAGAAAAAGGCTGGCAGGATACACACTAAGCTGTTAATGGTGATAATCTCTTAGAAGTGTTGGAAAGTGGGGACAAGAGAGGAAAAAAGCTGGAGGCATAAGGAAAATCTTTATACACTTCTGTCCATTTTTTATACCAGTAGTGTTTTTAACGTAAGCAATTCAACCAAGATCATACAAACTATGTCAGAACATCCATTTTTCTTTCTACTCTATGAAAATTCCCAAATTAACATGAAAAATAAACTACTTAAGAATAAACATTTAATTTTAGATCTTCGTCAGTATAATTAGACCAACGCTGATGCTGGGGTGAGGAAGAATGAACAGAGACAGAATTCCAAGTGACAGCAAGTAACCCTAGTATAACCCAGGCCCTACTAGAGGTAACACTCTATTTAAAGTATCCAGGTTTCTAAGGCATCTCTTTCTTTTAGGAACAGTAGAGCTAATATGTCATGGGTCTAGAGCAGGGTCCACAAACTTTTTCTGTAAAGGACCAGATAGTAAATATTTCAGGGTTTGCAGGTCAACCAGTCTCTGCTACAAATACTCCACTCTGCTGCTAAGGCACAAAAACAGCCACACACAACACCTAAATGAATACATGTGGTTGTGTTCCCATAAACTTATTTACAAAAGCAGAAGATGGTATGGGTTTGGTCCACAGGTCACAGCCTGCTGACTCCTGGTCTAAAGGAGAGAATAATGACCCATGGACAGAATCAAGATTTATAGATTTCAGCTCAATAGAAGTCATTCATCACAATTAGAACCAACTGCAAATGGAATGTGCCCTCAGTGGACTCCAAGCTTCCTTGAGGGCATCCAAGTTATGCAGACAATCACAGGCATGAGTAATTATAGGAATCCCATATAATAGACAAGGGTGATCTGGATGGCAACTCCAAGGTTGCTTCCAACCAAGTACTTTACTGAGGGGCAAATTCTGGTCCAAAGTATCTTTTTTTTTTTTTTCTTTTCCTTTTTTGGCCGCCCCAAGACATATGGAGTTCCCGGCCCAGGGACCTCATCTGAGCCACAGTTGCAACCTAAGCCACAATTGCAGAAACACCAGATCCTTAACCCACTGTGCCACGCCAGGGATCAAACCTGGGTCCCAGCGCTCCCAAGATACCACTGATCCCACTGTGCCACAGCAGGAACTCCCAAAGTATCATTTATAACTATAAAACAACTTACCAAACGTGAGAAAATTGTTCTAAGCCCATCAAGGAATGTTCAGGATTATTAAAGATACTTTTTCTAATCCTCAAACAGGCCCGTGAGTGGCTACAAATGGTTGGCTGCCTTGGAGTACCATTCTTGGCTAAGAAACAGGATTCCAAGTATCCAATTGGCTCTGTTAAAAGGTTCCCTACAGAAGAAAATTAGATAAGAAATCATTAATCACCTTGCTGTACAGTGGGAAAAAAAATAAATTAAAAAAATTATTAATCAAAAGGTCAAGCAAAGACATAGGAAAACATGCTTTTTTTAAACATACTGATTTCATAGTTTCAAAATCTACTAGATGTTATCCAACTATAAAACATGATTCTTTTTTTTTTCCTTTTTGCCTTTTCTAGGGCTGCACCCACGGCATGTGGAGGTTCCCAGGCTAGGGGTCCAATCGGAGATACAGCTGCCAGCCTACGCCACAGCCACAGCAACACGTGATCTGAGCTGCATCTTCGACCTACACCACAGCTCATGGCACTGCTGGATCCTTAACCCAATGAGCGAGGGCAGGGATCAAACCTGAGACCTCATGGTTCCTAGATGGATTTGTTAACCACCGAGCCACGACAGGCACTCCCTAAAACATGATTCCTACAGTATTGGTAAATATATATAAATATCCTCATCATTACATACACATTGTTATATCCCTTTTGATAATAAGAGCATGGATCTAAGAAAGAAAGAATGAAAGAGGCACTTTTAGAAGATCTATTATGACAACTCAAATTCTATGTTATATGACCTTGGTCAGGCAAAGAGGGTATTTCAAACAGAGGTTATAATGTGCACAAAGTTAAATGAGAAATTTTATAGCATAAGCAGGGGACAAGCCATTTTGATTGGTTGGAGTGTGAAATACAAGGCAAAGAATAATGAAAGATAACGAGACAGAGGCTATATATAAGATGCTTTCACTTGAAAACAAAAGGACCCATGAAATGAACTAGTTTAATTAAGCAATATGGGATCACAGTACTAAAAAATCTAAAGGTAGGTTATATTTCAGGCTAGGCTTGCTCCAGTAGCTCTCTGCCCCACTAGACTGTAAGTGCCATATAGGCAGGAGTTTTTCTGTCTTATTTACTACTGTTCTCATTGTCTAACATTTGCTTGCAAAAGAATAGGTACTTTAAAAATTCACACTGCATGGGAAAAGAATTATGTAAACTGATTAAAATGGAAAGTGAAAAAGAAAAATGTGTATAACATAATACTATGGAGTTCCCATTGTGGCTCAGCAGTAACAAACCTGACCAGGATCCAAGAGAATGTGGGTCAATCCCTAGCCTCACTCAGTGGGTTAAAGGATCCTGCATTGCTGTGGCTGTGGTGTAGCCCCGCAGCTGAGGCTCCAGGTGCAGCCCTCAAAAAGACAAAAAACAAAACAAAATACTATTAATGAAAATTTTATATATTTACCTAACTGAACATGTACATATATGTATCTAGAAAGCTATTTGGAAGGGTATTCACCAAAATGTTAAGAGCAGTTAGAAGCGGTGAAGAGGAGTTCCTGTTGTGGTACAGTGGGTTAAGAACCCAGCGTTGCTGCAGCTGTGGTATAGGTCACAGCGGCAGCTTGGGTTCAATCCTTGGCCCCAGAATTTCCATATGCTTTGAGTGTGGAAAAAAAAAGTTGTGGAGATATTGTTGCATTATTTTTACATTTAATTTTATTAATTTTATAATATGTGAAAATTCTGCAATAATCACAAATCAATAAAAATGCTTTTAAAGCAGTAACTCCCTTCAGAAGAAGAAAAAACTGGCCAGTTAGCATCAATACAGGTTTAAAGTAGAAAGTATCTACAACTATTTTGAATTTATATATTTTTTTCACATTTCATGAAGGCTGCATTACCTTCTTTTAAGAGATGATTTAAAGACATGATGGAACCTGATCTTATTTCCAGCTTCCATTGACCAGCCTACCAGCACAGGTGGTAAGACCACGCCTGCAGCTATCCTTCACAGCAGCTTTCATTACTCTTCGCTTATAAAAACTAAATTATGTGATACATGTAAAATATCATACACAATATATATAATAAAGCATATTAAAATGAAATTCTATGTACAACTATACGTGTAATAAATTCACTAATAAAAAAAGAAAAAAATTAAATAAAATTAAATTCTATGTACCACCACGCAGCCCAAGAACTAGTGTTTTGCCAACAACTTGCTTTTTTTTCTGTCTCTCTCCCTACCTTACCCCCTGAATAACCAAGAGCCTGAATGTGCTCTTTATTCTTCACTTCTTTTCTTAAATATGATTTTATCACATGCATATGCATGCTTAAGCTATGTTTCATCTTTGAGCTCTATAAAAACTGGCATCCCATGATGCACAGCAGGTCAAGGATCCAAAGTTGCTCCAGCTGTGACTCAGGTCGAAAGTGCAATGTGGGTTCAATTCCTGGTCTGAAAACTTCCACATGCTGAGAGTTTGGCCAAAAAAAAAAAACTATTATCAAAATATATGTTACCTTCTGAGACTTGCTTTCTCTCTCCTAATACTACGATTCTAAGATCCATCCATACAGTGTATGTTTTTGACAACATTAAGGTTTTTTCCACGTTTACAGGCACTTTTTTTTTTTTGGTCTTTTTGCCTTTTCTAGGGCCACTCCTGTGGCATATGGAGGTTCCCAGGCCAGGGGTCTAATTGGAGCTGCAGCCACCGGCCCATGCCAGAGCCACAGCAACTCGGGATCCGAGCCACATCTCGACCTACACCACAGCTCACAGCAACCCCGAATCCTTAATCCACTGAGCAAGGCCAGGGATTGAACCCGCAACCCCATGGTTCCTAGTCGGATTTGTTAACCACTGAGCCATGATGGGCACTATTTTTAAATCTTTGATTATGATATGTGGAATCAACATAATAAACTTCTTAAAGATGAAGAAACTGAAGTCAAACAATTCTCTGGTGTTCATAAAAATATCATGAAAGGAGTTTCAGCAGTGGCTCAGCAGGTTAAGAACCTGACACTGTCTCCAGGAGGATGCAGGTTCAATCCCTGGCCTTGCTCAGTGGGTTAAGGGTCCAGCATTGCCACAAGCTGTAGTACAGGTCACAGACACTGCTCGGATCTAGTATTGCAGTGATTGTGGCATAGGCTGGCAGCTGCAGCTCTGATTCACTCCCACCCTGGGAACTTCCATATGCCACAAGTGCAGTCATAGAAAAAATTAAAAATAATCTCTTGGGAGTTCCCGTCATGGCGCAGTGGTTAACGAACCCGACTAGGAACCGTGAGGTTGCGGGTTCGATCCCTGCCCTTGCTCAGTGGGTTAACGATCCGGCATTGCCGTGAGCTGTGGTGTAGGTTGCAGACACGGCTCAGATCCAGCGTTGCTGTGGCTCTGGCGTAGGCTGGTGGCTACAGCTCCCATTCGACCCCTGGCCTGAGAACCTCCATATGCCGCGAGAGCGGCCCAAGAAAATGGCAAAAAGACAAAAAAATAAAAATAAAAATAATCTCTTAACAATTATAAAATAAGCTCTTAAAATGAAGAAAAATGGCCAAAACGGGCTCCTACCCTAATCAAGCATGTCCTGTGTCATTTAAGAAACATTTTCCAAGTGTCTACAATTGCCAGGCATTGTGCTAAATTTGTGGAAAAAATAAAAACAAGAACTCTCATCACAGTGGAGTTAAGGAGAGGAGTTCCCATTGTGGCACAGCGGAAACTAATCTGACTAGGAACCATGAGGTTGTGGGCTCGATCCCTGGCCTCACTCAGTGGGTTAAGGATCCAGTGTTGCCGTGAGCTATGGTGTAGGTCACAGATGGGGCTCTGATTTGGTGTTGCTGTGGCTCTGGTGTAGGCTGGCAGCTGTACTTTCAATTAGACCCCTAGCCTGGGAACCTCCACGTGCTGCAGATATGGCCCTAAAAAGCAAAAACCAAAAAAAAAAAAAAAAAAGGTTGGGAGTTCCCGTCGTGGCGCAGTGGTTAACGAATCCGACTAGGAACCATGAGGTTGCGGGTTTGGTCCCTGCCCTTGCTCAGTGGGTTAACGATCCGGCCCCCGAGTTGCCGTGAGCTGTGGTGTAGGTTGCAGACGCGGCTCGGATCCCAAGTTGCTGTGGCTCTGGCATAGGCTGGTGGCTACAGCTCCAATTCAACCCCTAGCCTGGGAACCTCCATATGCCGCGGGAGCGGCCCAAGAAATAGCAACAACAACAAAAGAAAGACAAAAGACAAAAAAAAAAAAGGCTGGTTGGGAGAATCTCACAATATGCTTCCGAATCATGGGAAATGTCATACCTGCAGTAATGATCAAAGACTTCTGCCCCTGACTCTTTGATTGGGGCCTACAAGTTTATAACTAACTTGAGCTATTACTTCACTGAATCAATCTATACCTGTTTTTCACAGGTTGTACCTATGCTATGACAATATAAATTGCAACCAGTTGGATTTCTTCCAACCCTCCTTGTGCATCTCTATAAGAACATAAGCAAGATAATCCTGGGTAAGCAATGAACTGAAAGCGTACACAGGAGCTACATTGTAAGGAGCCCCTCAAAGATGTCACTCAAATGTTTGCAACCATTCTCAATGTATCCAATAACCTAGTGGGAACTCACCATATTCTAATTTGTTTGAACCCTTTAAATGCTCTACTTGAGGTGGAGGCCTGAGAATGTCCACCCAAGGGAAACCTGATCTCCTTCCTCTTGCTTTATATATCAAAAAGCAAACAAATAAGAAAATATTAAGCAACTACCATTTGGTAAGCACTGTGCTAAGTGCCTGAGTACAGGCATAAACTAGAACCACTTCTTACCCTCGAGGTGTCCAGTGTATTGACAAAGTGGACAAGTAAATCAACAATTAAATCAAACTACCTTATATACATGCAGAATGGGAATATGCACAAGTATGCCAGAGTAATACTGGCATGAAAACCACAGGGAAAGAGGGCGAAGAGATTCCCAGAGGGCTATAGATGGTGTGAAAAGAGAAAAAGGACAGAAACAAAATAACATCACACTAGCTGTGTGACCTCTGAATCCAGCTTTCTTGGCTATAAAGCAAGGATAATAATACCTACCTTGGAAAGTTATAAGATTACTAAAATATGCAAAGTGCCAAGTACAACAGAAGGTGCTCAAGGAGCTCCCTTTCGGTTCAGCAGGTTAAGAATCTGGTGCTGGAGTTGCCATTGTGGCGCAGCTGAAATGAATCCGACTACGAACCGAGGTTGCAGGTTCAATCCCTGGCCTTGCTCAGTGGGTTAACCTGTTGCCATGAGCTGTGGTGTAGTTCGCAGACTTGGCTCCAATCTGGCACTGAACCCGCATCCTCATGGATCCTAGTCGGGTTCATTAACCATTGAGCCACAAAGGGAACTCCCACAGTTGCAACTTTAACAACTGCACCACATAGGAACTTCCCATCCAACACTTCTGACTTACAGCTTCCCATCCCATGCACTATAGACCTCTGAGGTCTTTCTTGCCTGTCAAAATGTTACACCTATAGAGAGCTCCCTTCGTGGTTCAGCGGTTAATGAACTCGACTAGGATCCATGAGGATGCAGGTTTGATCCCTGTCCTCGCTCAGTGGGTTAAGCATCCAGTGTTGCTGTGAGCTGTGGTGTGTATCACCGATGAAGCTCGGATCTGACATGGCTGTGGCTGTGGCGTAGGCCAGCAGCTGCAGCTCCGATTAGACTCCTAGCCTGGGAAACTCCATGTGCTGCAGGTGCAGCCCTAAAAAGAAAAAAAAAATTTTATATGTATATATGAGTTTCCATTGTGGCACAGCAGAAACGAGTCCAACTAGTATCCACAAGGATGTGGGATGATCCCTGACCTTGCTCTGTGGGTCAGGGATTCGGCCTTGCCATGGGCTATGGTGTAGGTCACAGACAAGGCTCAGATCTTGCGTTGTTATGGCTGTCTAGGGCAGCAGTTACAACTCCAGTTTGACCCCTAGCCTGGGAACTTCCATATGCCATGGGTGTGGCCTTAAAAAAAAAATTACGGAGTTCCCGTTGTGGCGCAGTGGTTAACGAATCCGACTAGGAACCATGAGGTTGCGGGTTCGGTCCCTGCCCTTGCTCAGTGGGTCAACGATCCGGCGTTGCCGTGAGCTGTGGTGTAGGTCACAGACGCAGATCGGATCCTGCGTTGCTGTGGCTCTGGCATAGGCTGGTGGCTACAGCTCCGATTAGACCCCCTAGCCTGGGAACCTCCATATGCCGTGGGAGCGGCCCAAGAAATAGCAACAACAACAACAACAACAACAAAAAAGACAAAAAAAAAAGAAAGAAAATTACACCTGCAATCTGGCAGTATGTAATAATTTTCCTTTTTTTTTTTCTTTTTTGGGCTGCACCCGAGGCATATGGAAGTCCCCAGGCTAGGGGTAGAATTGGAGCTGCAGCTCCTGGCTTATGCCACAGCCACACCAATGCAGGATTCAAGCCACATGTGCAACCTACATCAAAGCTCAAGGCAACACCAGATCCTTAACCCAATGAGAGAGGCCAAGGATCAAATCCACATCCTCATGGATATTAGTCAGGTTCGTTAGCACTGAGCCACAACAGGAACGCAAACAATTTTTTTTTTTAATGGGCACAACTTTTGACCAGGTAACAACACTTTTAGGAAATTCAAGTTAAACATTTTGAACATACACAAAGATTTTAGTCTTGAAACCAAGCAGGGGCTCCTGGGCACAAAAGCCTTTATGTGCCCTCCAGTTCTTATTTTCAGGAAATGGGCCTCATTCAGCCTCCATGGCCTTCCCCAAGTTCCAAGGGGTAGGTTCTGACAGTTGCTGATCAGGGAAGGGAGGGGATGCAAAAAAAAGAGAACAGGAGTTCCCATCGAGAGGCAGTGGAAACAAATCAGACTAGGAACCATGAGGTTTTGGGTTTAATCCCTGGCCTCACTCAGTGGGATAAGGATCCAGTGTTGCGGTGAGTTGTGGTGTAGGTCGCAGACATGGCTTGGATCTGGCGTGAGCCAGCAGTTACAGCTCTGATTGGACCCCTTGCCTGGGAACCTCCATATGCCGCAGGTGCGGCTCTAAAAAGACAAAGAGACAAAAAGAAGAAGGGAGTTCCCCTCGTGGCGCGCAGTGGTTAACGAATCCGACTAGGAACCATGAGATGGGTTCGATCCCTGCCCTTGCTCAGTGGGTTAACGATCTGGCGTTGCCGTGAGCTGAGGTGTAGGTCACAGACGCGGATCGGATCCTGCGTTGCTGTGGCTCTGGCATAGGCTGATGGCTACAGCTCCGATTAGACCCCCTAGCCTGGGAACCTCCATATGCCGTGGGAGCGGCCCAAGAAATAGCAAAAAGACAAAAAAAAAAAAAGGAAGAAGAAGAAAAGAGAACAGTCAAGTAACAATAATAGTACAGCCTTGGGGCAGGATCCAGGTTCCTCTTCAAGGGATACACATGATGAGCCAAGAATCTTATATACCTAAAATAAATATACATTCACACACTCTTTTTTTTTGTTTTTTTTTTTTAGGTCTGCACCTACAGTACATAGACGTTCCAGGCTAGGGGTCGAATCTGAGCTGCAGCTGCTGGCCTGAGCCAGAGCCACAGCAACACCAGATACAAACCTTGTCTGTGACCTTCATCACAGCTCACGACAACACCAGATCCTTAACCCACTGAGCAGGGCCAAGAATCAAACCCATGTCCTCATGGATGCTAGTTGGGTTCATTACTGCTAAGCCACAACAAGAACTCCAAAAAGTTCTATTTTTCATGCTTCTTTTCTAAATGAATACTTTAAAAGTGAACAGTTTGGAGCCCTTCTTTGCACTTTTCCCTTGTTTGACTGTACCCTAAACACAAACACCTGTAAGCTAAAGATCAGGCACTGTGAACACAATTGCCTGTGGGTTAAAGATTAGAAGCACAAGATGTTTTTCAGCAATTTTCCTAGTTTGTCCTAATCTGTGATCAATCTGTCCTTTTGGTAAGTACTGTTATTCGAGGAAAAGGCAAGATTCCATAAATCAGAAGACCACCAGGATCATGATGAGCTCTCCTGACACCAGCTTTGATGACTAAAATTTCCTGAAAGAAAAACACGTTTGCCCCAATCTTGACTCTTACATGAAACCCTGTTTTTCTCCTTTTAGATTATAAAACTCCCTGCAATTCTTCCCCAAAGGAGTAGAGTCTTTAAGACATTAGCCTGCTGTGGCCTCCTTTGCCTGGCAAAGCAATAAAAGCTATATATTTTTTTTCTCCTTCACCCAAAACTGTCTCTGGGGTTCCATTTGGTAGCAGTTGGACAGAGACCCAGTTTTTGGCAACAGTCTCAAGAACTTTCACTTTTCTAAGTGAAATAAAAACAGTAATAACCTAAACACTCAACAAAAGGGAACTGGATAAATAAGAGCACACCTATAAAACAAAACAGTGTGCAACCTCTTAAAATTAACATTAATTGCCATGGAAAGTTTTTACAAACCTTAAGCTTTTGAAGTTATAAAACAGTGGGATTACATATCAACACATATTTCTAGTATATATGCACTGAAAAAATTACGGAAGGTATAAACCAAGATATTAACAGAGGTTTTCTCTGCTTGATGGCCAACTACTTTAACCTTTTTTCCATTTGCTTCCTCTAATTTCCAAAGTTAAGACAGTCTGCTGCATAAGTAAGAGTGAAAATACAGAGAAACAAGCCCATGACCATCTTTCCAGGCTCAGCTTAAAACTATTTCCTACAGCACCGGATGCTTCTCTCTGGTGGCATTAACTCCTAGTCGGCACAGCACCTGCTGTAAACATCCTATCTCTCCTTTATGAGTGAGAACTCTCCAAAGGACAGGCCACTACACTGCTTGCGGCTGTTCTGCCAAGGTCAGCGGACCTCAGCCACCACGAACAGGGCAGGAGAGATGACGTCATCCTGCTCCACCTCCGATACATCACGTGGTCGTCTAAGCACGTGACCCGTGCCTTCGCAATAAACAGGAAAAGGACCCAGTCCGTTCACGGTCTCGCTTTCCTTGTCCTCTCTACAGTTAAATCGGCTGCCTGCACTTATGGTTGTTCTGAGAGAGGAACCGCCGGCCTCTTAAAAGTTACCTGTCTCCAGAGTTGGCTTCACGCACCCGCACGGTGTAGCTTTAGGGCGAGGCCCAGGGTCCTCCAAGCCGCGCATGACTACTGGCTGCACAGGTGCCCACCCAACGCGTTAAGCCTTCCGCTTCCGGTCTCCGTGCCTGGCGCCTGCGCAACAGCCGCTCGGGCTGGTGGCGCAAAGATCCAGCACGCGCCAGGGGTGTGGGGTGCCGCCGGGCGCGCAGCGGGCGGCGGCAGAGGCGGAACTGAGGTTGAGGTTGTTTACCTGAGGTTTCGTTCCGTTCCTGAACCCGCGTCTATGCGGTCTCGCCTGGGTCCACAGCAGTTTCCCGCCCTCTCAGGGCAGCTGGCGACTCCGAAGTTACTGCCCGTTTCAAGGGGGACTCGTTGTTGAAGATTTATGCGTAAAGATATCTCTCTCGAAATAAGCAACCTGCGTATCTAACGCATGACGATAATTTTTAAAGACAAAGGATATGTATGGGTAGTATATCACATAGCAAGATGATCGGATGTTAGAAAATGTTAATACTTGGATGATGGGAATACACAAATGGTCATTTATACTTATCTGTATGCTCCCATTTTTCCGTAATAAGAAGGATGTTTTGTCAGAAAGGAGCCCCAGGTAAATCTTATTTCAAATCTAATGGATGGGTAGACCCACACCAGATTAGGTAGGGGTTGAGAGGTGGAGACTTGTTTCCTGTGCGTCATACTTCATGGGAACTGAAGCGAGAATGAAATTTGAATCAACATGCCATATACATTGAGGAGATTGTGTCATCGTTTCTGGAGAGCTCTAAAAAACTGAGGGCCAGCAAGAATCAGTTTTCATTCCATTGGATGGCCAGTTATCCTTGCACCGCTAGCCTGCCCTTTTACCCATTGACTTGTAACGTCTTCTCTCACCTGTATATTTTATCAAGTTTCTCTGTATACATAATTCTGCTTCTGAGCTTTTTATCCTGTTGTTGCATGAGGGTGGGGGTGCGGAGGGTGGAGCATGTGCCTGCAAAATAAATTATTCAAATAAAACTGCACAGATGTGGAAGCTTTATAACCATGAAAAGCTGTTCCTCAACTGGTTCATTTGTCGTGGACTAAATAGATCACTAGCAGAAAAGGAACATTGGAAGGAGCCAAAGATTTAAAGATCGTGGGGTTTAAAACAAAAACTAAAAATTGAGAAAATTCGTATACCTACATATCTTCTGATAGGTCTTTTCCACGTGAAAATTTAAAAAAGGAGTTCTCTTGTGGCAAAGCAGGTTAAGGATCTGGCATTGTCACTGCAGCGGTTTGAGTCGCTCTTGTGGCGGGAGTTCGATCCCTGGCCCAGCAACTTCTTCATGCCACCAGCGCAGCCAGAAAAAGAAAAAATTAGACAAGAATGCTATTGTTTTCAGGAGGAAAGAGTTCTGGGCAGCTGAAGAAACAAGAACAAGTTGCAGAAGGGCTGAGCTATATACCCGCTGTAAAACTGGGGCCGTAACAGCAGCAGTTGGCCACTAGATGGGGGTGTTGCTAAAAGTGATAGTCGGTTAATTTGTGGCCAGGCTGTTGCAGAAATGAGGGGTATATGTGCTCCTGGCCTTAGAAATCATATATCGTGATAATCACACCAAAAATACATTACCAAGTGTGACAAGTTCTGAAATGCAAAACAGACTTGGAGACACTGGTGAGGTATATTAATCCCTGTTTTAGAAGTAAAATTTCTCTATGGGAGACAGGAACTTGAATATATAGCACTTTTATTACATGAAGTTTTCATTAGCCTGCCTAGAGTTACATATGATTATTTGTATTTATGAGACAACCCTTTCTCTGGAGGTAGGACCTAGGAATCTGCCTTTAAAAAATCTAAATGATTCAAAGCAGGTGGTCATCTGCCTACACTGTGAGAAGAACTTCTCAGTGTAATGAATCAATGAATCGTCTTTCATTTGGGTGAAGGATCTTTTTTTTCCTTCCGCTTTTTGGGGCTGCACCCGCAGCATATGGAAGTTCCCAGACTAGGGGTCAAATCGGAGCTACAGCTACCGGCCTATCCACAACCACAGCAACTTGGGATCTGAGCCTCATCTTCAAACTACATCACAGCTCACAGCAATACCGGATCCTTAACCCACTGAGCGAGTCCAGGGATGGAACCTGCATCCTCATGGATATTAGTCGGATTCATTTCCACTGCACCACAACAGGAACTCCCAGTGAAGGATCCTTTTGAAAACCAAAGCTTTGGAGCCTCACACACATCATACTTGATATAATATTCATGGATTTTAAAGACCAACCATTGCACCTACCATGAGCACAGTGTAGTACAAAGTAGGGTTAGATGGATTCTTGCAAAATTTTAATTCTCTGACCTCAAGGTTCTAAGCAAAGAAGAAAATTAGAACATTTTTAGATACACACTGGTGTTTCAGAATAGTGAGAAAGTATAGGTTGTATGTATATAGGGAGTGGGATAAAAGGGCAAGTAGAATCCTAAAAGAAAAATATCCCTCTTTCTCCAATGTACTATATTCCTCATTCCATATATTTTATCTCTTTCACCCTTGTGCCTTTGCATGTTGTACATATGCAAATCTCTTAAGACTCATCTTAAGGAAACACCTTTAGGACTTGAAATTTCAGTTTACCCTTTTTTTCTCTAATCTTGACCCACTCTGGCAGGTGAAGTTGAAACAAGATTTCCAAAGATTGAAAACCATCACAAAGAGTACTGAGAAAGCTAGATGTGGCTTTGGGTGAGCACCCAGCCTCTCTGAAGTAATTCCCTCATCTATAAAATGGGAATGATAATCAATGCCCAACCTGTTTTTATGCAGGTCAAATAAAAAAGTGTATGGGAAAGCACGAGTTCTAGGAGTTCCCTTGGCATGGCAAAAAAAAAAAAAGGGAGAGAGAATACAAGTTCTGAAGTGCCATCCAGATGTAAGGTTCTATCACGTTGTATGCCATCGTCAGCAGAATATGTTACTTGAATAATATAATGGGATATGAGTAACCATTGTTCAATTAATACATCCTGAGGCGGGGAAATGCAATGTTTGTAAGAGAAGGTGTGGCAAATAGGAGGGAAATAGCGTTGTAACCTCCCTCTATGTTAGTGGTCCTCAAACCTAGCTACCTATCACAATCACCTGAAGAGGTGTTTTTGTTTTTGTTTTTGCCACAGGGCATGAGACAGTTCCTGGGCCAGGACTTGAACCTGTGCCACAGCAGTGACCTGAGCCTCTGCAGTGACAATGCAGGATCCTTAATCCACTGTGCCACAGGGAATGCCAATACAATAATAATTTTTAGCTTGCTAGCCTTGCTATTCCACATGGACCCTGCATTAACCGTAGATTGCATACAGTTCTCTTCATCATGTCTTGAATTCATCCTTCTCTGTGTCACATGCAATTATCCTCACCTGCTATACAAATCCCCTTCATCTTTCAAGGCTCCACTCATGTATAATTTTTTTCGGGTCACTCCAGCAAAAAAAGTGACCATTCCCTCTGTTCTATCCTCTACTCAAATGGCACTACCATTTACTATTTTCTTTTGTAACTATTTTCATCTGGTTTAATTCCCCCATGAGACTAAATTAAACCCCTAGCAGGCAAGGACTATGGTTTATAGGTCTTCTCATCCTCATCAGGCTAACCATGATGCTGTCCACACAATTAAACTTGTGATAATGATTTAATGTACATTTTGCCCAATTACAATATTTAAAGTAAAAATAGAAAATCAAAATTCAAATACACAAATAAACAACATTCATCACTCCAAAATATCTTTGAAGGAGTCCCAGAATGACAAGACTTGTTAAAATAACTTAAAAAGCCAACTGAAGCCTGAATAAAATTTTGATGTGTAAATACATGCATGACTGGGTCACTTTGTTGTACAGCACAAACTGGCACAACACCGTAAATCAACTATAGTTTAACAAAAAATTTGTAAAAAGGAAAATAATTTGTATGCTACTGCTACATTAATAACTAAACAAAGTTTACAAGAAAACTACATACTTCCCCAAATTTTAATTGTTCAGACTTAATAATTTTCCTGCTCTTAAGAATTAATCAAAGAGGCGTTCCCCTTGTGCCTCAGTGGGTTAAGAACCTGACGAGTATCCATGAGGATGCGAATTCAATCCCTGGCCTTGCTCAGTGGGTTAAGGATCTGATGTTGCCATAAGCTGCAGTGTAGGTCACAAATGTGGCTTGGATCTGGTGTTGCTATGGCTGTGGCTGTGGCCGGCACCTGCAGCTCTAATTTGATCCCTAGCCTGGGAACTTCCATATGCCTCAGGTATGGCCCTAAAAAAATAAAATTAAAGACTTAATCAAAGAAATGCTTGTTCCTAGGGGGAAAAATTAATTGTTGAGCCCTCCATTTTCCCTTTTTTGTCTGTTCCCACCACTGTCCTCTTACCAATATACATATACATTCACATACACACAGGCACATACACACTAGCAGGAAATTGTCTATGTGATAAAGCTTGAAAAAACACATCAGCTCCCTAATTTCAAATATGGTCTATATATGGGAAAAAACACTTAAATGACTATTGTAGATATTTCTACCATACTTTGATGAAATCACACAAATAATGTATTAAGATGTGTATTTTGTTGGCCAACTATGATGGTTGAACATTGTTAAAACAAAACATAACTATAGATGTCATTTTCTGTCATCTCTTGAGGAACATTTGGAATTCCTGGTACCTCTGGTTCTTCTGCTTTGGGCTTTTCCTTCATTTCTGCAAAATAAAATAAGATAAATGGTATGGGGGCAATTGGTTATCCATTTGGAGAAAAAAAAAACTCTATCTCACATCTTGCACAAAAACAAATTTCAGCTGAATTAAAGATTTAAATATTAAAATGCTATAAATGTTGTAGAAACAATAGACTATTGCTATAATTAAGATTATAAAGCCCTTTCTAAGCAGAACATAGACCAGAAACAATAAGGGAAAAGAAGGACAGGTCAATCATTAAGAACTAAAATCATGATAGGTTTGAATAACTAAAAACTAAAATTAAAATTCTGTCATATAGATGATCAAATTACTATAAACAAAGTTAAACCACAAACAACAACTAGAAAAATATTTACAATTTATATGTAGGGTAGAGATTTAATAACTACTATTTAAGGAGATTTTTAATCAATCAAAAGATAGATAACCCAAATATAAAACAGAACAAGGATTCAAACAGGAAATTCTCAAAAGAAAAAAAATCCAATTCATAATCATCGTAAAAAGATGTCTATGGAGTTCCCTTGTGGCACAGTGGGCTAAGGATCCAGTATTGTCACTGTAGTGGCTTGGGTTCAATCCCTGGCCCAGGAACTTCCACATGCCCAGAGCATGGCCAAAAAAAACCAAAAAACAAAAAGATGCCTAGTAGCATTAGTCATCCCACCACCCAAAAAAGTGGCAATTAAAACAATTAGTTTTTTTAACCTAGCAGATGGGCAAAGGTTTTTGTTTTTGTTTTTGTTCTTGTTTTGGCAACATCCATGGCTTGCAGCAGTTCCTGGGCCAGGGATCAAACCCAAGGCACAGCAGCACAGCAGTGACAATGCTGGATCCTCTGCACCACCAAGTAACTAAAACATAACCATGTACAGTGTTGGCAAGGGCGTGGGAAACAGGCACTTACATAAATTCTTGGTTTTTGTGAATTGCTACAACATTTTTGGAGGCTAGTCTGACAGAATTCATCCAGACTTTAAATGCTGGTACCCTTCGGCCCAGCAATTCAGCTTCCAGGATTTATCGGAAGGAAATAATCAAACTAACTTAAGCCTCCAGCCTTAGTTTCCTTATCTATAAAATAGGGATAATATTCTTCATCCAATAGAGTTTTTAACATTGAATAAAGCAATTCACACAAAAAGTTTCATACGGTGTCTGGCAGATATAAAGCGCCAAATGTTAGTTAAATAAATGTTACTTCCAATGATGTTCATGGAACATGGTTATAATGGTAAAACTGGGCAGTTACCTAAGTGTTCATCATTATAGGGATTGACTGAATTAATTACTGTACTTAAAATACTGTACAATTGTTACAAAAGATGTCATTAAGATGGCCACAATATATATTGTATGTGAAAAAAAGTAGGCTATAGAATAGAATGTATTCTACCATCTCAATTATTAAAACAAAACAAAAACTTTACACTGAGGATCAGAGATAGGAGATGGTATTATAGAAGACTTTATATCACTTACATAATGATTTAATTTATTATAATGAACATTTATAATTTATTAGTATGATAATTATCTAATCTGGAAAAAAGTAGATATTTCCATTTGTTTGGTAAGACAAAGCCAAAAACAAAATAAGCATTATTTAATTGCCTATTTGATCTTGCTGCCGTTTACAAGGGAACTCTTAGAACCGGGTGCTGGGCGGTGGTGGGATGCGCCTGGGATTTGGGACGGAAATGCTATAAAAGTGGGTTGTGATGATTGTTGTACAACTATAAATGTAATAAAACTCATTGAGTAATTTTTTTAAAAAGAACCAGGCACTGTGTTGATTACAGCTGCTTATCCAGTAGAAGACCCTTGTAAGCACAAGCACTGCTTCCTACATCTGCTTCTACTGTCATTTATTTTTTAAAGGTTATTTCCTCAAAATCTGTGTTACTTGGAACCCAACTAATCCCAGGGTTTTGTTGGACTCATATTTAAGGAAAAGAGAAAATAGGCTACCAAAGGGGTTTCTTTAGAAAACAGTTCCCTGGGGATAGCTATGGTCTGCAGACTCAGCCCAGTTCTTCTGAGGACAGTAGTGTGAAAAGAGAACCAAGCTCTCAGTTATGTCCCTGAGACAAGTCAAACTGGAGAAAGGTCACATTATTTTCCAAATGCTATGCTGAGGAGAAATCTTTCAGGAACAAATATTGAAATAGAAATGATTTTTGGTAAACCTGGTAAGTTCTACAAGAATGAGTTCCATAGGAGTTCCAGTAGTGGCACAGTGGTTAACGAACCCTGATAGTATCCATGAGGATGTGGGTTCGATCCCTGGCCTCGCTCAGTGGGTTAAGGATCCAACATTGCAGTGAGCTGTGGTGTAAGTTGCAGACGAGACTCAAATCCAGCGTTGCTACGGCTGTGGCGTAGGCCGGCAGCTACAGCTCTGATTCCACCCCTAGCCTGGGAACCTCCATATGCCCCTGGTGCAGCCCTAAAAAGACAAAAGACAAAAAAAAAAAAAGAGTTCCATAGTAACAGGATCATATTTTATGTATCTCCCTCAGTATGTATTGTATCTCCCTCAGTACCTTTACCATGAATCTACTTGCCTTTAGTTTGCCAGGAAAATTATAATTTTTGAGAGAAAAATTTTATTCATCAAGCTTTCTTGTTAATCTAAATTCAACTGTCCTGTAAAATATTTTGTACGCAATTCATTCCCTATGGAGTTCATTTCTCTTGATCGGCTAAAGCTTTCCAAAATGGATAGTATGTGTGAGTAACCTATATACACACATTATTTTCTTTTAATTATATGGAAATGTACCAAACAGATATTGGTTGAATGAAAACTATTTTTCACTTGAAACTATCCAAAGACATTAATAGACATTATTATCCCTTGAGATAACGGGAAAATGCAAGATTGTCAAAGAAGGCTCTAAGTCACCACTTTGAGGGAGATGCACCTATTTGGATTATGAACAGGGAACACCAATAAGTGGCAGTGTCACTGACTTGACCCCAGTAAACAACCCCTACCTCGAGGAAAAGTATAAACATCCTTAGCATCTTCCTGGTGTGCTTTAGGATCCTGGTCTTGGGGTCCATCTGTTCCTTGGTATGATTCTGGAAAGCATTCTTTAGGCACGTCCTTATCTTTATATGTCTTAATGGAGAGGTCTTCAGGCCCAGGTGTTTCTTGGTGTATTTCAGATGCACAGTCCTCAGGCCCAGGTGTTTCTTGGTATATTTCAGGTGAATATTCTTCAGGCCCAGGTGTTTCTTGACATATTTCAGGTGGATGTTCTTTAGATTCAGGTTTTTCTTGATATATTTCAGGTGGATATTCTTTCGACTTGGCTGTTTCTTGGTATATTTCAGGAGGATATTCTTCAGGAGCAGGTGTTTCTTGGATTGTTTTATGAGAGGGGGCTTTATACACAGCAATTTCTTGGCATGTTTTATGAGAAACCTGTTCAGGTTCAACTGTTTCGTGGAATGTTTTTGTAGCAAGCTCTTTAGGCACAGCTCTTTCTTGTGTTTTAGGAACGAAGCTCTCGGTCTCAGCTATTCCTTGACCTGGTGCAGAGTTGTGTTCCTCAGGTTCAGCTCTTTTTTGGTGTGTTTCAAGAGCGTAGCCTTTAGGCACTTCTGGTTGGGGGTATACTTCAAGGGAGCATCCTTCCAGGACAGCTATGTCTTCACATGTTTTAGGAGAAAGGGCTTTGGCTGCAGCAGTTTCTTGACACATTTTAGGAGAGATGTCTTCAGGTTCAGCCACGTCACAGCACATTATGGAAGGATGGTCTTGAAATACAGCTATTTCTTTGCACACTTTAGGAGAGAGATCTTCAGATTCAGCCATCTCTTGGCATATTTCAGAAGGGTGGTTTTGTACCGCTATTTCTTGGTACTCAGAAGAATCTTTCTGATGGATAATGCTTTCTTGACCTATTTCCGAAGAGTGTTTCTCAGGCACAACTCTTTGTGGGGAGGCTGCCAGAAAGAAAGCTTCGGTCACGCTCCTGGGTAGTTTGGTTTCTTTCTCTGTAGGTGGCTGAACTTTCTCCATCATTTCATTTTCTAATTGTGACAGAGGCTCCACCTTCATTTCTGTATTTTCTTGTTTCTTTCTACCCCTTTTACTTCTCTTTCCTGTTTTCTGCTGTTTGTGTTTTTTCTCTCTATGGAGAAATTGGAATTAGTGTCAGCACCAGGGCTCCAAAATTCAAATAAATTCTTGGAAATCATAGTCCCAGGACTCCCACTGCCTTGTTGCACAATCGAGAACAAGTCACTTAATCTCCCTGGGCCTCAGTCTCCTTGTTTGGGAAATGAAGGAGCCGTACTAGATGTTCTTAATTGTCAGGAGAGGAAATGACAGTCAGGACTTTTGGTCTTTTTTATTTTTTTTTAGGGCCACACCCTTGGCTTATGGAGGTTCCCAGGCTAGGGGTCAAATCAGAGCTGTAGCTGCCGGCCTACACCACAGCTCACACAATGCCAGATCCCCAACCCCCTGAACTAGGCCAGGGATCAAACCTGAATTCTCATGGATACTAGTTAGATTCACTTACACTGAGCCACGACGGGAACTCCAAGACTTTTGGTCTTTGATATCTTACTTAACAGGAACCTTCATGATAAGCATAGTGTGTGTGGGGGGGGTGTATTTGACAGCATATACTTAAAGTTTGGTTATGGAAAATGCATCATTGATATTGTAAATGAATAGACTGGAACTCTGGTTTATATATTAGTCTCTTTGGGTTTAGTCTGTGTGAATTCATTTCTCTTCACCCTGGGTAAACCAATATGATTGTGTTTCTAGAGCTACAGTCCTGCTCCTCAACTGTACAGCCTGAAGGTGACTGATGTATATGGCTTGCTGATCTAACACAGTCTTGTGTAAAATAAAGCTAAGTAGCTACACTGCATGCCCAATGAGACGTACTGTAAGCCGGGTCCAAAGCTGCAAAAGTATTTTCTTGAGGTAAAGCAGCTTGTGGAAAAGAAGGCATGAGTCATCATATTATACCTATTCTGAACTAAAAGTTAAAGATCTAGAAGATGAAAGGATATGCATGGGAATTGCAGCCAAAGACAAACTGTTAGGTACTGCAAATATAACCAAATACAGATGGCTAATACAGATGGACTTAGGGAGGAGAAAAAGGTACTAAAAATAAGTATTTCATCATTATTTTAAACCTATTGAAATTCTGTTCCATGCTACCCACCCTGTGAGCCTTCTCTAACAGACCACAGGGCTGATATACTCTTCCTGCTTACAAGCCCTATAGGGTTTATTATAAGGATTACGCTTAAGGCAAAGAACATAGGCTGCCTCATCCTGTAGTTATTTCTGGAGAAACCCTGCTTCTTTCAGTAAACTAGACATTCTTTGGAGATAAAACCAGCATGTTGTGGGGTGTTTTTTTGTTTTGTTTTGTTTTTGTCTTTTTAGGGCTGTACCCGCAGCATACCAAAGTTCCCAGGCTAGGGGTCTAATCAGAGCTAGAGCTGCTGGCTTACAGCACGGCCACAGCAACACTGGGTCTGAGCCGCATCTACAACCTACACCATAGCTCACAACAATGATGAGTCCTTAACCCACTGAGGGAGGCCAGGGATTGAACCCACATCCTCATGGATACTAGGTGGGTTCATTACTGCTGAACCGTGCCAAGAACGCCAAAAACCTGTGTTTTTTACACCTCTGCAGTGCCCACAGTTCCTTGCACACTTGAAAAATGTATACCTTATTCTACTTTTAGGTGTTTGAAAATTTCCATAATAAATTTTTTAAAAGATTGTCTTATCAAAACTAGTTTGTAGTCAATATTAAAAGGTACATATTATAATAGAACAGTTAAAATAAATATCGAAAGATACAGATGGTAAATATGATGATATGGTACCTCAGCATTTTGAAGTTTAATGCCAAGTAACCAAGGTAATGAAATAAATTATAAAGCCCTTCTTGTCAGACTTTTACAAGATGATGTATATGAATTCTTCAGGAAACATTTATTATTATCCTAGAAATTAAATCCTAAATAATTTGTAATATAGATCTCTATATGAGGGAATCCGAGTAATATAATGTTCCATGCTCCTCCTGGTAGTTTTTCAAAAGATACAAATATAGCTGTGTGGTCCAAAATTTAATCCACACTCTATCACTTATTAGCTATGTGATCATATGATCATGGACAAGTTACCTAAACTCTCTATGTCTTGCTTTCTTCACAGGTAAAATGGAGTTAATAGTATCTGCCCAGCTTCGTGGTTGTTGTAAGGAAGCTATGTAATAACTTGCATGAATGAATTATCCAAATGGAAATTAATACGTAGAAATTAGTATTAGAAATTATTAAAAGGAAATACACACACACACACACACACACACATACACACACACACACGGTACTTTCTATGTGCCAGGCAGTGTTTTAAGTAATTTACTTATTCTGTTCTCTTATGTAATCTTCACATCAACTTATGAGGTAGATAATATTATCATATCCATTTTTCAGATGACAAAACTGAGGCACAGAGAGGTTAGGTAGCTTGTCTGAGGTGAAATGTCTAGAAAGCTAGGGAGCCAGTCTTCAGATCTAGTCATCTGGCTTTAGCAGCTGGGCTCTTAACCATTAAACTCTGCTGCTTCTCTCTGGAACTACTAAGGTTTCACTGTGTGGTACGTTGCAGTGAGAACAGCCCTCAGTCGTATAGAGATGTGACACAAGAATAAGGCCAGCCAGCTACCAAAAGGCTCACAAAGCTTTCATCTGTTTCAGGGACTTTTTCAGCCTTTCTTCCCCACCCCCACCCACCTCAACAAGCACAGTAAGCCAATTCTCTGAGCTTGTTGAGTCCAGCTCCATTTATCAGTGCAGGGTGCATCAGTCAGCTCAAAGAGATTGATGTGTAAATCTAAAGACCAATTTTTTTCTTTTCTTTTTAGGGCCGCACCTGCGGCATATGGAAGTTCCCAGGCTAGGAGTTGAATCAGAGCTGCAGCTTCTGGCCACAGCCACAGCAACACCAGATCTGAACTGGATCCACAATCACAGTTTGTGACAGCACCGGGTCCTTAACCCGCTGATCGAGGCCAGGGATTGAACCTGCATCCTCAGAGAGACAGTGTCAGGTTCTTAACCTACTGAAGCACAACAGAAACTCCTAAAGACCTTTTTTTTTTTTTTTTTCTCTTTAGGGTCACACTGCAGCGTATGAAAGTTCACAGGCTATCGGTCCAATTGGAGCTACAGCTGCCAGCCTACACCACAGCCACAACACAGGATCCGAGCCACATCTGTGACCTACGCCACAGCTCACAGCAATGCTGGATCCTTAACCCACTGAGTGAGGTCAGGGATCAAACTCTCATCCTCATGGATGCTAGTCGGGTTCATTACTGCTGAGCCACGACAGGAACTCCCTAAAGACCAAATTTTAAATGAAGAGTGAGACATGCAAAGTCACAATGCTTGAGCTAACAAACAAATGTACTCTCTCTGCAGCAAGTACTTGGAAAGCCAGCTAATGATCAGAGGGTTGTTTACTGAGTATGGAATTAGGGGAGCTAATTGGGTATTCTTCAACAGAGCCACCTGCCAGAGGATCTGAGTACAGTAGTTTCTGCTATAACATATATGCATTCCTGAAAAAGCCTCACTTTCTACAAAATCATGTACTAAATGTGACAGCGCTTATGGGAAAAAAATAGGACAAATGACTCAAATCCTAGGCAACTTTTTTTTCTATGCAACTTGTTAACACTAACATAAACAATAATTGGTACAGAGGAGGAATAACTTGGATAGTCCAGATAGGCAGCTTACTATGGCTGGAGGCTGCCTCTGGGATGGTAAAAATGCACAAAAGCAACAATGTAAATGCTGTTAAACATTTTCAATGCGTAGGACAGCCTCCTACACAAAGAACTCTCCCACCCAGAGCATCAGAAACCCTGGCTTAGATGGGTGCTGTACTTAGCTATCTCCAATCAGTCAGTACCTCTGTTTTCATAGTAATATTCTAAATGGATGCACTTAGATGCTGCCTAATTTATGATCATGTTCTTACACTACCTGCCTGAGATTACATGCAGCTGACTGGATATTTAGGAACTCCCAACGTCTTCCATCACTCCTTTCTAGACAGTGCTTTGGTTCACTCCATGGAGAGTGAACTACACTCATTCAAGAAGAATTTTGCTAATAGAAGAAAGCTTGGAGAACAAGCTCGAGGGTCTTCTCAGTGGTGTTTCTCCCTCCCAATACATTCTATATATAGTTGTATTACCAGACTGGTTGAATACCAGACGTCTCTGCAATATACATAATTTGATCACCTGGAGCTCTAATTGAAAAAGACCAGGGAGGAATTCCAGTCATGGCTCAGTGGAAACAAATCTGACTAGCGTCCATGAGGATGCAGGTTCAATCCCTGGCCTCACTCAGTGGGTTAAGGATCCGGCGTTGCTGTGAGCTGTGGTGTAGGCCACAGACGGGGCAGCTGCAGCTCTGATTCGATCCCTAAGCTGGGAATCTCCATGTGCCATGGGTGTGGCCCTAAAAAGACCATAAATAAATAAAAAGACCAGAGATAAGATTCCGTTCCCATCACTGTACTAGATGTGTGACTTTAGGCAAGACATTTAACCTTCAGAGACTTGGTTTCCTTATGGGTTTTTGGTTTTTTTGTTGTTGTTGTTGTTGTTGTTTTTTGTACAGTAAGGTAACAGCTCCTGATTTATGAGAGTGTTAGTGAGATAGAAGTGTGTAAAAGGGCTCATCACTACTTGACACAGAGCATATGCTACATAAATATCTATTCCTTTCCCCTTGCAGCGATACCATACCCAAATTGCCATTGTAAAGTTTGCTTTTCCTGTGCTTCAGCTTTTCTTTTTCTGAGTTGTTCTCTGTTTCGTAAACTCCACGTTCCAATGACTTCTGTAGAATAAAAGTAAAAGTTATAGGAGATAGTGATGAACTGTGGCATTAACAATAAAAGAGTCCTATAGCAAAGTGGCAGAATCCCTATACTGGTGGTGTAAGTTTTTCTTCCAGCCTTTTGAGGGAAAGGACTGTATCTTATTTATCCTTGTGCCTCTGAAGAATGCCTGGGATCGAATATCCAGTCAGTACTTTTTACTTTTTCTTTTCTTTCTTTATTTTTTTTTGGGCCACACTTGTGGCATATGGAAGTTCCTAGACTAGGGGGTCAAATTGGAGCTGCAGCTGCTGGCCTACACCATAGCCACAGACACACCAGATCTGAGCCACATCTGTGACCTACACTGTAGCTTGTGGCAACACGGATCCTTAACCCACTGAGCAAGGCCAGGGATGGAACCCGCATCCTCATGGATACTAGTTAGGTTCTTTTCCACTGAGCCATAATGGAAACTCCCAAAAGAAACCTCAACCAGTACACTTTTTTTAAAAAAATGAAAAGGTTAGGAATTCCCGTTGTGGCTCAGTGGTTAACAAATCCGACTAGGAACCATGAGGTTGCAGGTTCGATCCCTGGCCTTGCTCAGTGGGTTAAGGACCCGGCGTTGCCGTGAGCTGTGGTGTAGGTCACAGACGTGGCTCGGATCCCGTGTTGCTGTGGCTCTGGGGTAGGCTGGTGGCTACAGCTCCAATTAGACAATGTGGTATATAAATATAATGGAATAACCTCCATATGCTGTGGGAGTGGCCCCAGAAAAAGGCAAAAAAAATACAAAATTAAAAACAAAATGGTTAGTATTTGTACATGAGTATGTTTTACCAATCTATTAATTTCTTATAAATAGTGTACATATTGTGCAAATATAAAAGAAAAAATCAGCCATGTTCTGCCATCCTTAACATTATAACCTGCTTTCATTTTATTCCTCATATTCATCTAGTCCCTATATTAAACAAGGCTGTGCTGATAGCATACTACAGCTTTATCATCCATTGACCTAGTACATCAGAAATATTTTCTATCATCTAGTCCTCATAATTATAACTTTAGTGACTACATGATACTTAAGTTGATGTATTCTCATTTACCCAGTCACTCCATTCATACTGAACGTTTAGGTTGCTGCCAGTAATTTTTTTTTTTTTTTTGCCATTGTAGATCAAACTGTAATAAGTATTCCATGCACACAGCTTTTGTTCTTTTGGAGTTTTCCCTTAGGATGATGTTTCTCCAAGCTTTGGAATATTAAAAGTTATTATCAAAAAAGGTTCTGTTGCAAAAGATCTAAATAGACATTTCTCCATAGAAGAACTAAACAGACATTCCCCATAGAAGCATCTTTTCATCACATTGCTAATTATTAGAGAAGAACAAATCAAAAATACAATGAGGTATCATCTCACAGTGGTCAGAATGGCCGTCGTCAAAAAGTTACAAATAATAGGAGTTCCCATTGTGGCACAGTGATTAATGAATCCAACTAGGAACCATGAAGTTGTGGGTTCGATCCCTGGCCTTGCTCAGTGGGTCGAGGATCCAGCGTTGCCGTGAGCTGTGGTGTAGGTTGCAGACGCGGCTCGGATCCCGCGTTGCTGTGGCTCTGGCGTAGGCTAGTGGCTACGGCTCTGATTACCCCTAGTCTGGGAATCTCCATATGCTACAGGAGCAGCCCTAGAAAAGACAAAAAAAAAAAAGTTACAAATAAATAATGCTGGAGAGGATGTGGGAAAAAAAGGGACTCTCCTACACACTGTAAATTGGTGTAGCCACTGTGAAAAACAGTGTGGAGCTGCCTTAAAAACTAAAAACAGAGCTATCATATGATCCTGCAATCCTACTCCTGGGCATATATCTGGAGAAAACCATAATTCAAAAAAGTACAGGGAGTTTCTCGGGGCTTCCTGAGATGCTGTCTCCAAGGCTTAAGTCGTAATTTCACCCCAAATAAAACTGAACTCTCAAATTAAAAAAAAAAAGATACATGCACTTCTATGTTCACTGAAGCACTATTTACAATAGCCAAAACACAGTAGCAAACTAAATGTCCATCAACAGAGGACTGGATAAAGACAATGTGGTATGTAAATATAATGGAATATTACTCAGCCATAAAAAAGAATTAAATAATCCCATTTGTCGCAACATGGACAGACTTAGAGATTATCATATAAGTGAAGCAAAAGAAAAAAATCATATGATGTCATTATATATGTGAAATATAAAAGAAGTGATATAAATGAACTTATTTACAAAACAGAAATAGACCCACAGACATAGAAAACAAAATTTCTGGTTACCAAAGAGGAAAGGGGTGAGGGATAAATTAGGAGTATGGAATTAACATATACACACTGCTACATAAAAAATAGATAACCAACAAGGGCCTACTGTATAGCACAAAGAAGTATACTCAATATTTTGTAATAGCCTATAAGGGGAAAGAATCAGAAAAAATATATATATGTGTGTGTGTGTGTGTGTGTATGTATATTCTTTTGCTGTACACCTGAAACTAATACAACATTGTAAATCGATTTATACTTCAATTTTAAAAAATAAAATTAAGGGAGTTCCCTGGTGGTGCAGCAAATTAAGGATTCCACATTTTTACTGCTGTGGCTTAGGTTGCTGCTGTGGTTCAGGTTTGATCCCTAGTACCTGGAACTTCCACATGCCACAGGGATGGCCAAAAAGAAAAAAAAATAAAATAAAAATTTAAAAAAAGAAAGGTTCTGTCGCCACCCAAGTTGGATCTTTGACATAAAACTTCTTAGAGCCTATGGAATTACTGCACATTTGTATTAGGGCTCCCCAGACAGAACATGCCCTTGGACTATGGATGGCACCTTTTATTTTTTGGACAGAGGTCCTTAACGGTGGACTTGGATGGGTGAAAATTGTACCTTTTTTTTGGCTTTTTTTTTTTTTTTTTGGCTTTTTAGGGCTGCACCCATGGCATGTGGAAATTCTCAGGCCAGGGATCAAATCGTAGCCACAGCTGCCAGCCTAAGCCACAGCCACTGCAACATGGGATCCAAGCCACATCTGCAATCTACACCACAGCTCACAGCAATATTAAGCCCACTCAGCAGGGCCAGGGATCGAACTGGCATCCTCATGGATAGTAGTCAGGTTCATAACCGCTGAGCCACAATGGGAACTCCACCATTTCTTTTGATTATGAATGTAGGTAACAAACCACAGTAGTTTTAGCAGTGTGTCACAAAAAGAAATTACAGATTTTTTTCACACCACATTACAGTTATTGCAGATACCTTAAAATATCATTCAAGATGATATATTTGATTTGCTACAGCAGTTTTTAGATCCACCAATGGATCTTGTTATTTAATGAATCTATAAATAAGCACATATATTTACTGTATCACAGGTTTTTTTTGTTTGTATATTGTTTGTATAGGGCCACACCAGCAGCATATGGAAATTCCCAGGCTAGGAGTTGAATCAGAGCTGCAGCTGCCAGCCTATGCCACAACCACAGCCACAGCAACAGCAGATCCAAGCTGAATCTGCGACCTATACTGCAGCTTGTGGCAATGCTTAATCCTTAATCCAGTGAGTGAGACCAGGGACTGAGTTCGCATCCTCATGGATACTAGTCAGGTTCTTAACTTGCTGAGCCACAAGGGGAAGTCCTATATCACAGCTTTTAATTTTGGTAACTATCTTAATAAGCACAAATGCTTTGTACTTATGTATTTAATTTTATGTTTTTAAAATACTTAGTCTATGAAGGGATCTAGAGGTTCATCAGAAAGCCAAAGAGATTCATGGCATAAAAAAGCTTTAAATCACTGTCTCAAGGCCTAGGATTCTGCAAAAGCAGCAGAAATGCTGCTACAGGAAAGATGCAAAGCCTAAGATTAGTGCGTCAAAAGATTAAACACTACCATAGTCTTGGATATCTATTTTCAAATCTCTTTCCAAAAGTTACATCATATTTATGCTGCCAAAGAAGTACATGCATGTCCTTGTTTTACCATCCAGTATTGAGTAATTTCATTATCTTTCGTTTATGTATATCATTAATAATTTTTATTTCCTTATGTTTCTCTGCTTTGCACTAGAATCAGCACTAGAAGTCACCTCAAAAAGTTATATAACGGGAGTTCCCATCGTGGCGCAGTGGTTAACGAATCCGACTAGGAACCATGAGGTTGCGGGTTCGGTCCCTGCCCTTGCTCAGTGGGTTGACGATCCGGCGTTGCCGTGAGCTGTGGTGTAGGTTGCAGACGCGGCTCGGATCCCGCGTTGCTGTGGCTCTGGCGTAGGCCGGTGGCTACAGCTCCGATTGGACCCCTAGCCTGGGAACCTCCATACGCTGCAGGAGCGGCCCAAGAAATAGCAACAACAACAACAACAACAAAAAGACAAAAAAAAAAGTTATATAGCCCCAGTTCTTCCCATATAATATATGAATGTACCTAATTATGCCTCTTTTTTGCTAGATCCATAAAAAGAGGAAAATAATCATAGCCCCAATCCTTCCCAACAGCCACTCCCTCTTAAAGTCTCTTTTATTACCTGGAGCATGGTTTTCTTCTTGATGAGAATCAGGTGTCTGATGGTGCATCAAGTGAGACTGGTTTTTTCCTAGATCCATCTTGCTGTAACACCTTCCTGCTATTTGGTCTGACTTCCACAAGAAGCCTTTTTTAAAATATCAAAAGTAACTCACAGTTAAAAACACACACACAAATTCACTTGTCACTTGACTTCCCGCCTAAAAGCTTTATCTAGCTGGACCACAGCTGCTGGCTACTTCTATTTTCTTTATCATACTGCACAGGTCAGAGCAGGGGGCACAGCTGGTGCTGTGTCCCATCCTTCAGCGTGGTGGCTAGTTATACAGGGAGTCCCATGGCCACAGGCTGGTATGTCACAGACGCTGGTACATCAGTTATTTGACTCTGTCTGTTAAGAAGTGCCCGAGTCTGATGTTTCTTTTCAAATACAGAGGTGGCAGAATAAAGGAAGAATACCAAATGTAGCACCTGACCAGCTCAATGTCCTTGAATAAGTCACTTCCTTTTTTTTTGTGACTCTCTTTCCTCATTTGTAAAGTGGGTGGTTAATTCCTGACCTGCCCACTTCACAAAGTTCTTGTGAATGTGACAATTACAAAGATGTGAAATTAAGCTTGTTTTCCTGCATGTGGTATTTTTTTCACCTTAGTCTTATGCAAAGTAATGGAAAGTCTTGCTGTGAGACTTAGATAATAAAGAACTAAATTAGGAATTCAAAGCAAATTTGAACCCTTTTCTGCTCACCTGATCATTCACAAGTAACTCAGGATAACTAATGGAATCCGTTATGACTTACCCAAGGAAGGTCAAAAAGCATTTCTTAATGAAAATATCAGCACGTTATGTCACAAAAATCAAACTGAAATCAAAGAAATCTCCTATCTCCAATCTGTCACCCCATTTGTGAAGGTGAGGAGGCACTGGGGACTAGGATTGTTCACTTTAGGAAGGAACGCTGATCACCTCCTGATACGGCCAACCAGTCTGTGAGATGCAGGCTTAACAATGTGTTTGGAGTCAAATATTAAATTGAAGAGGGTTTGAATTCCAGTGTTGCCACATTCTCTAATTCAGTCACCTTAGGCAAGCTGGATAGTCTTGGATCACGAGGTAATTGGGATGACTGAATCAAATAATGCATGCAAAGCATTTTATATGTGCTTAGCATATTCAACCTGCTTAATAAGTGTTAGCTGCTATCAGTTATAATAAAAAGAGTGACAAGATTTTCTTAAGTCACAGTTTAAATGCACTAAAGAAACACAGAGGAGTTCCTGCTGTGGCTCAGCAGGTTAAGAACCCAACAGCAGGATGTGGGTTCAATCCCTGGGCTCAATCAGTGGGGTAAGGATCTGGTGTTGCCCCAAAGCTGTGATGTAAGCCAACAGCTACAGCTCTGACTTGACCCCTAACCCAGGAACTTCCATGTGCTGCAGGTATGGCCATAAAAAGAAAAGAAAAAAGAAACTCAGAGAAAATCTGAAGGGAATCCTTTATAAAGAGAAATCTTTATAATGTGAATAGATGCCTCCTACTTCCGTAGATTCTTATGGCATTAGCATTGGAAGGGACTCCTAACCCATCCAGTCCCTCCCCGTATTTTAATACAGAGAAACTGAGAACCAAGGAGGGGAGGGATTTACCTGCCCCAAATCTTCTTACTTATTCCTGCAGCTCATCTTACTGATGGATCATCATCTTTTTTTTTTTTTTTTTAATTTTATGGCCACACCATGGCATATGGAAGTTCCTGGGCCAGGGATTGAATCCGAGCCACAGTTGCGACTTATACCAAAGCTGTGGCAATGCTGGATCCTTTAACCACTGCACCAGGGAGGTGATGAACACTGTGCCTCCAGAGCAACTAGAGCTGCTGCAGTCAGATTCTTTTTTTTTTTAGGGCAACACCCTCGGCATACGGAGGTTCCCAGACTAGGGGTTGAATCAGAGCTGTAGTCACAGCAACGTTGGATCTGAGCTGTGTCTTCAACCTCCGCCACAGCTCACAGCAATGCTGGACCCTCAACCCACTGAGCGAGGCCAGGGACTGAACCCACGTCCACAGATGGACCTTGGGTATGAATCAGGTTTGTTACCGCTGAGCCACGATGGGAACTCCTGCAGTCAGATTCTTAACCCACTGCACCAATGCAGGAATTCCCAAGATGGGACATCTTTTTATGCTTGATTTTACCTGGTTATGAAAATGAATGTGAATGTATAAGAGAGGCAAGCTTTTCAAACACATTGAAAATTATTGAGACACATAATAAACACATCACCAAAAGCTTAATGTGGTATTTAATTACTGGATCCTAAGCTCTAAGTTTTAAGTTTCTTGGTCTCCCAGTCTCTCTCATAAGTAAACACTATCTAAAAATTCAGTTAGGAGTTCCCCTCGTGTCGCAGCAGAAACGAATCCGACTAAGAACCATGAGGTTGAGGGTTCGATCCCTGGTCTCGCTCAGTGGATTAAGGATCTGGCATTGCCATGAGCTGTAGTGTAGCTCACAGACGCAGCTCAGATCTGGCATTGCTATGGCTGTGGTGTAGGGTAGCAGCTGCAGCTCCGATTAGACCCTTAGCCTGGGAACCTCCATATGCCACAGGTGTGCCCCCCCCAAAAAAAACATAAATAAATAAATAAAAATTCAGATAACCTCAGGGAGTCCCTATTCAAAGAAGTCCTATAAGGGATGAAAGGTGTAATTTGTAATTTATCTCATGATAACTTTTGGATTTTCAGAATAAGTTTTTTTTAAAAAAATCAAATATAAATTATAGCTGCTTTGAAAATTATAAAGTAAGATTGGGAAAAAAAGATAATTATAAAACAGGAGTGTTTTATCATCTAAACCAGTATTTTAAATACTAGTTCCTTGTGTTTGTACAGTTTGAAAATAAACTTTGGTTACCAAAGGGGACAGGTGGAGGGTAGGGATGGACTTGGGATTTGGGATTGGCATGTTCACACTGTGGTCTATGGAATGACTGGCCAGCAGGGACCTACTGTACAGCACAGGAAACTCTACCCAATATCCTATGATAACCTATATGGGCAAAGAATCTGAAAGAGAATGGATGTGTGTACATGTATAACTGAATTAATTTGAATTACGTTGTTGTACAGCAGAAATTATCACAAGCTTGTGCATCAACTACTTCAGTAGAATTTTAAAAAGAAATTAAAAAATAAAATTTTAAGGAGTTCCCATTGCAGCCCAGCAGAAACGAATCCAACTAGTATCCATGAGGATGCAGGTTCGATCCCTGGCCTCACTTAGTGGGTTAAGGATCCAGAGTTGCCACAAGCTGTGGCACTATAGGTCACAGATGCGGCTCAGATCTGGTGTTGCTGTGACATAGGCCAGCAGCTGCAGCTCCAATTTGACCCCTAGCCCTAGAACATCCATATGGTGCAGGTGAGGCTCTAAAAAATAAAAAAATAAAATAGAACTTTAAAAATGGAAAACAGGGAGTTCCCGTCATGGCTCAGTGGTTAACGAATCCGACTAGGAGCCACGGGGTTTCGATTTCGATCCCTGGCCTTGCTCAGTGGGTTAAGGATCTGGTGTTGCCGTGAGCCGTGGTGTAGGTTGCAGACTCGGCTCAGATCCCGTGTTGCTGTGACTGTGGTGCAGGCTGGCGGCTACAGCTTTGACTGGACCCCTAGCCTGGGAACCTCCATGTGCTGGAACAGCCCAAGAAATGGCACAAAAAAAAAAAAAAATGGAACACAGGAAAAAAAAACAAACAAGAGGAATAAATATATAAAATTACTTTTTTTTTTTTGTCTTTTTGCCTTTCCTAGGGCCGCTCCCACGGCATATGGAGATTCCCAGGCTAGGGGTCTAATCCAAGCTGTAGCCACTGGCCCACACCACAGCTCACAGCAACGCCAGATCCTTAACTCACTGAGCGAGGCCAGGGATCAAACCCGCAATCTCATGGTTCCTAGTCGGATTCATTAACCACTGAGCCACAACAGGAACTCCTAAAATTACACTTTTTATCTGCAAAAAAAAAATACTATTCCCTTTGAGATGTTTTCATTCTTCCTGATTAGGTTGTTTCTTATGATAATTAAGATAACTTTTTGGCATACTTCTGGGGTACCCTACAGAAGATGCAAAACTACTCCTTAAACACAATTACCCGTAAAGCTTTTAACACCCAGTTCAACAATTCAGCAAGCCTTACTGAATGCCTGCTCTGTGCCATGTACTGAGTGAGGCTGTCAAACTACAAAGGTGAACAGATGTTACCCCTGAGTTCTGTGTACTATAGGCTCATAGGGATATGTATGCATATTTTTATTGGAGGGAAATAATATTTAGATCCTTTACACCCTGTCGCATCCTTCCTAAGTCGATTCCACCTCTGCGTCATGTTCTGATATCTAAGAGCAGAATGTGGAGGGACGACACAAGGGTGGGATCTCAAGTTAACAGTAATTAGGGAGCAATATTGGGTGGAGGGGGCCTGTGGAGGGAGTTTGGAGCAAAATAGATTGGAAGCCAGGCAAGGTGTCTCTGGTGTGATAAGCAAGCCACAGCAGGAACTTGTCTGGGACAAAAATAGCCACACAGTAAGTTCACAAGCCATAGTTCATTGTCCTTTCCCTCGGAAGTCAAGTCTAGAGTCATTACCAGAATGTGACGTGTTAGGCATTAAAGGTTGGATATTTTTAACAAAAGATGCCTTGTTCTAGAGTTCTTTATATATACATGAAACCTCTCTCTCAAACCCTTGGAGGGTGGTTACCACTCCCGATTCACATTTCTATCCCCACAGTATAATCTAGTAGGAGGCTCAGCCCAGAGTAGTCCCCATAAACACCCTCACTCCCATTTGCAGGGCCAGCCTCATGGGCGTGCGGCCTGTGAAAATATGTTACACACACAGAGCTGCTGATGCTGCTGTGACTTAATAATGGCAATACCAGCAAGAGCTCTGCTCCAGAGCTCTTTCTACTGTCATTCCCTAGCACTGACCTATGTGCCAGAGATACAGCAGTTAAAAGATAAAAAGTCTCTGCCCTTACAAAGCCTACATTCTATAAACAATAAGCATATAAATAAAAGATGGATCAGATAGTCTGATGAAAGCTTTGAAGGAAAGTGAGCAGGGAATGATAGGATAAGGAATGAGGAGGGAAAAGTTGATGGCGATTCCTATATTAAACAGAGTGAGAGTGGAGAAGACCTGAAGGAGGTGAGGGGCCAGCCCAGGGCCACCTGGAAGGGCATTCTAGGCAGACAGGCACTGACAAATGGCCTGAAGTGAGGGGGTGTGGGGGCATGGGTTATTGCTATTGTTGGGATTTCTACTCTGAATGAGATGGATAGTCTTGGGATGGGTTTGAACAGAGGGGTGATGCCATCTGACTTACATTTCTAAAGGATTATTCTGTCAGTTCCCTGGGGGCCTAGAAGTTAATGACTGGGTATTGTTACTACTGTGGCTTGGGTTTGATCCTTTGCCGGAAAACTGCATGCCGCAGGCAAGGCAAAAAAAAAAAAAAAAAGATTAATCTGTCTCTTCTGTAAAGAACGGACCATGAGGGAATTCCTGCTGTGGCTCAGGGGGTTAGGAACCCAACTTAGTCTCTGTGAGAATATGGATTTGATCCCTGGCCTCACTCAGTGAGTTAAGGATCCAGTGTCGCTGAAAGCTGCAGCAAAGATCAGACATACGGCTCAGATCTGATATTGCTGTGGCTGTGGTGTTGGCTGGCAGCTGCTAATTGGATCTGATTAGACCCCTAGCCTGGGAACCTCCATACGCCACGGGAGCAGCCCAAGAAATGGCAAAAAGACAAAAAAAAAAAAAAGAGTCAAAGACTATGACAAGGGTTTTGGTCTGAGAGGCAGAAAGGACGGAGTTACCATTAATGGACGAGGAAGACTGGGAGGAGCAGGCTTGCAGGAGATGGACAGGAGTTTAGTTCGAGGCATTCTAATACATTAGGGAGAAAAGGGCAAAGCAGCAGCCAGTGAGGCAGAGAATAACCAGAAAAGTTATAGCGTTTTGGAAGCCGAGTAGAAAAAAGGGTTTCAAGGAAGAGAGTGATCAACTGCGTCAAATTTTGCCAATAGGTTCGGTAGAGGAAAGATTGAGAATTGTCCTAACAATGTATTTCCTAACAATTTACTTAATTATGGACTGGAGCCCAGAAAGTTTAGGTGGCTTGGCCAAGTGCACTCAGGCAGGACCAGCTGCAGAATTTTCAGGGCCCAGTCCAAAATGAAAATGCAGAGTTCTTCCTTCAAAAACTATTAATAATTTCAAGACGGCTAGAGCAGACTAGCCAACACTGGACCTACCTTCACAAGTGTTTCCCTAAATCTTCGCAGCAAACTTATAAAACAGTTTTCAGATCAAGACACTGGTGCTCAGAGTATAGAATGATTTTACTAGGGTCCTAGAGCTAGACTAGTCATTTGAGCCTGAAACCTGAGCCTGCAGCCTCCAAGTCTGGCCTTCTTCCTACAAGACTAAACTAGATATTGAAGGAGAGAAGTGCTTTCTTGCCTCCTGACCCATCTGGAGCAGGTTTAAGGATTTTGTTCTGAGGGGTTTTTTGGGGGTTTTTTTTTTGTTTGTTTTTTTGAGGGTTTTTTTTTGTTTTTTTTTTGTTTGTTTGTTTGTTTGTTTGTTTTAGGTTTAAGTATTGATGTCTTGTTCATGCATTTCAGAGCCCTGGTTGAACTGGGCAGATGTGAGAGGGAAGGAAGCACATTGCTAAGAACTTCTGCCCTGGGGCTCTTTATGGCCAGGGTGAAAAGGGAGCACTGGATACTATTTAGTTAGAAACATAATCTGACAAAAGTGCCCCGAAGCTAATGTAGTTTTAAGCTATATGGAGAGAATTATAGAAACGAGGGCAATCAGAGTCCTGCTACACTTTGGATTTTCATCCCATATATGGAATGTTATACTGTGAAGACCGCGTGGGTGAGAACTAAAAATGTGTGTGAAATAGAGCAAGGGATTTGGGGCTCTACCATTTCCTGGGTATGCAGTTTGGGGGGAAATTGCTTGATTCTTTCTGATACTCAGTTTCTTCTCTTGTAAAACAGAGAAAAAGTAATACCTCATTGGGATTCTGTGAGAATAAAAGGGCTCATGAGAGCTTTTTATAAAATGGAAAGCACTGTGCAGAACCACATGCCATAAACTTGGGCAGTGTTAATAGTATTATTAGAGTGTTCTAAGGATGCACCTGGGCATTTTCCTTGAGTGAATTTGTGTGGAAACATCAAGAGAGGGAAGATATCATACATTCATTTTCCTTAGTGTTCTTTCCTTGCTAAAATACTTTTTCAAATTTCAATACTTAAATTCTTTTCTTTGTTTTATATATTTTTTAATTTATTTATTTATTTTCCCACTGTACAGCTTGGGGGCCAAGATATACTTACATGTATACATTTTTTTCCACCCTTTGTTCTGTTACAATATAAGTATCTAGACATGGTTCTCAATGCTCCTCAGCAGGATCTCATTGTAAATCCATTCCAAGTTGTAGCCAATAACCCCAAGCTTCCGATCCCTCCCACTCCCTCCCTCTCCCCCCAGCGGCCACAAGTCCTCCCTCTCCAGGTCCATGATTTTCTTTTCTGTGGAAATGTTCATTCTTTTCAAACACCAGGCCAACCTTTGTTTTCCTTAATGGAGAAGGAAAGTTTCTGGTTTCCCTCTCTCTCACAGTCTGTTGATGCATGATAAATACATCTGTCTCTGCTAAAATAGATGATACTGTGCACCTACAGATAGCACAGTCTGTGAGTTTAGAATGGCTGAAACCTGACTTTTGATCTAGGTTGCTCCAAAGTCCCTCCCTCCACCAACACTGCTTTCCATTTCTTAAAGTGTAGTCAATAAGCATCTCTGGATAAATATTGGTGCGTGGTCATTTATCTGGGAAAGGACAAGTGTGCTCCCACCTTGAGCCTCCATCACATCCCTGTCCTCACTCTGCTGAATTTCCGGAGCTAACAGTGTACCCTCAAGTCTCTTGCCTCCTTCTCCTCACGTCACTTCTTCCCTTCGCATTTGCAATCTCTTCCACACATGGTTCTCTCCTACGTCATCAATGATTTCCAAATGGCCAGATTATGTGTTCCCTTCTCAGTTCTCTCTCTCTCTCTGACCTCACTGTGGCTCACAATTCCTCTGAGCACTTGCATTGCTCTGTTCTTGGCTTCTGTGGCCATATGTTAACCCCTCTCTCCTCCCTCATCCTCCTCCACACACTTCTCTTTCACTCCTCTAGCTGTGGGAGGTACTTTCCAGAGATGACTCTGAGCCTTTTCTCTCTCACTCTTCTTAGACAGTCAATCCAACTGTATACCGTTAGCTATCACCTCTATATAGATATCTTCTAAACAATGACCTGAGTTCTCAGATCACATTTTCAAGTGTCTCTTGAGTATCATTCCTAACCTGAATGTCCCACTGTACCTTCTACTTAACATAGCAAAAAGAAAGCAGGAGTTCCCAGGTGGCACAGCAGGTTAAAGATGTGGCACAGGTTCGACTCCTGGCCCAGGAACTTCCACATGCCAGGAGCGCAGCACCCCCCCCAAAAAAAAAACAAATGTATCTTTTCCCCTAAAACCAATCTCCCTTGTGCTTTATTTCTACCATTCTTAACTATTCTACTATGGAAGAAAAGCACTGTGGTCCTGGCCAACCAGTTGTAAACCTTCACAATTGTCTCTAAGACACTGCCTCCTCACTTTGGTTCTCGCGTCCAGTGGGACACAGTTCTATGAGTTCATTCTTCCCAGTGTCCCACATGCTCATTCCCTCTCTTCTTTCCCATATCCATACAAGAAGAGGACTAGTTCTTATTGTAAGTACTGGTGAAGATTTCTAAGTGGTTTATTTGCTTCCATGTCCCCCCAACTTCCCCAGAATGTCCTGCACAAACAACCAGAACATTCCCATATAACTGGCTCTGAACTGGTCACTACTCTGTTTAGACTCCTGTAAAGTCCCAGTATTGCTTGTCAAATAAAGACCAGATTTCTCAACCTAGCATTGAAAGCCAACTTCCCAATCTTCTCTCCCATGACTTTCCTGAAAATCCCCAGGGTTCCAACTGAATAGTGTCACTTGCCCTCCCTGTTTGGTCTTGATTCTTTCTAACGCCCACAGTACCTTGATTCACACGTCCTGGCTGCTGAGTGCTCTTCCCTTGCATTTGCCCACCCAGACGGTGAGTGCCTTCATCACAAAGCCTTTGATGACACTGACGATGATGATGACGATGATAATGTCAGCCACTCTACAGACACATACTAGGTACCTGACATGTCACAAACATTATCTCCTTTAGTTCTTCTAACTAATATCATCCCCACTTCACTGATAAGGAAATCAGGGTTTAACGAAGTTAGGTTACATCCCAAGGTCACATAAGCTCAGGAATGCTATAGTTAGGGCTCAAAACCAAAGCAGTCTGACTATAAAGTTCACAAATTAATCATTCTTTTCTACTACCTTTTTTTACATAGAGATAATCTCTCCTTTCTGAGCTGTAATGACACTTGATCTGGGCCTCTCGTATAGTAAACACCACATATTTTGTATTTTACTGTGTACATGTACATAGCTTTCCCATAATAGTCACTCAGCAAACATCTCTTGAACACGTATTTCTTGCCAGCCCCTTGACTAAGAATTGGAGATGTAAAGAAGAATCAAACAGGAGTCCTTTCCTCCAAGGAACTCAGTCTAATTGAGGGTGAGAGATAATTCAAGTAAACCTGAATTTAGAATATAATGCAATGGATAATTTTTAATGTCAGTATTTCCAAATGTTCTGAGAGTAGAGGTGGAGTGCTTAATTCTGCTGCCATAGAAGAGGAAAGATAAAGATATTACATTAGGTATTCTTTGGCTGTAATCCTCTTTATTCATAACTGCCTTGGGATGATTCTGCATTGGCCAACAAGTAGAGTTGGGAAAATGACGAGGCTGTATATGTGCATAAGAGTGTCATGTGTTTTTTCACTTTACAATAGTGTTAAGCTTTTCCACTTTTATTAATTTCACAGAAATAATAATAATAGCCAATATTTACTGAATATCTGCTTACCGTACTCCCGACACTCTTCTAAGCACTTTATGGAATTCATTTAGTCTTTATAAGATCTTTTAAGGGAAGTACTACTGACACCCTCTTTTGTAGATGAAGAAACTGAAGCACGGACATTGAACCTGTGCCCTAAGTCACACACCTAGTAAGTGGCAAAGCTAGGTGGTTTGGATCTAGAAGGCCATATGCTTAACCACTTGCTCTCTTGTCTCTCAATTTTACTTCTTTCATATTTAATAAGGCAACAACATATTTTCTTTTTATTTCTTCTTTCCTTCCTTCCTTTCTTTCTGTCTTTCTTTTTTTTAGGGCCACACCGGTGGCATATGAAGGTTCCCAGGCTAGGGGTCTAATCGGAGCTACAGCTGCTGCCCTATGCCACAGCCACAGCAATGCCAGATCCAAGCCACGTCTGCAATCAACACCACAGCTCACCGCAATGCCAGATTCTTAACCCACTGATCGAGGCCAGGGATCAAACCCAAAACCTCATGGTTCCTAATCAGATTCCTTTCCACTGCACCACGATGGGAACTCCCCTTTCTGTAGTTCTTTAATTTTATTTTTTTATGGCCATACCCGAGATATATGGAAGTTCCCCAGGTTAGGGGTCAAACTGGGGCTGCCACTGCAGGCCTGTGCAAGAGCCACAGCAACAATGGATCCAAGCTGCACCTGTGACCTATGCTGCAGTTTCCAGCAACGCCAGATCCTTAACCCACTGAGAGGCCAAGGATCGCACCTGCATACTCACGGACACTGTGTCAGGTTTTTAACCTGCTGAGCCACAGCAGGAACTACTCCTCTATTTTCTTTTTCAATCCTTTCTTTCTTTCTTCCCCTTTTCCTTCTCCCTCATGCTCGCCTTCTTTCTGCAATGTGCTGACTATCTACTCTGTGCCCCAAAGTATGTAGGGTGCTGGGGATACAAAGGCAAGTATGAAAAACAGCATGCATAGAAAATTAAGGGAACACAGAAAGGGGACCTCTAACCAAGATGGGAGACAAGGTCAAAGAAGTCTTCCTGGAGTTCCCATTGAGGCTCAGCAGAAACAAATTTGACTAGTATCCATGAGGATGCAGGTTCAATCCCTGGCCTTGCTCAGTGGTTAAGAGTCCAGTGTCCTGGAGTTCCCGTTGTGGCTCAGTGATTAGCGAATCCAACTAGGAACCATGAGGTTGCGGGTTAGGTCCCTGCCCTTGCTCAGTGGGTTAAGGATCTGGCGTTGCTGTGAGCTGTGGTGTAGGTTGCAGACTTGGCTCAGATCCCGAGTCGCTGTGGCTGTGGCTGTGGCATAGGCTGGTGACTACAGCTCCAATTCAACCCCTAGCCTGGGAACCTCCATATGCTGCAGGAGCAGCCCAAGAAAAGGCAAAAAGACAAAAAAAAAAAAAGAATCCAGTGTCCCCATGAGCTGTGGTGTAGGTTCCAGACCCACCTCGGATCCCATGTTGTTGTGGCTGTGGCGTAGGCGGAAGACTACAGCTCCGATTCCACCCCTAGCCTGGGAACCTGCATATATGCCACGAGAGTGGCCCTAAAAAGACAAAAAAAAAAAAAAAAGGCAGTCTTTCTGGTGATCTTGGGCTTAGTTTTGAGGGTGAATAGGAATTCACTCCTATGACACAACCAGACTCAGAGGAACAAACACAGGCTGCAGAATCAGATCTAAGTTCATTCAAATGAGGTTCTGTGTGGCTGAGATCTTCCAGGCTCAATTCCCTCGTATTTGGAATGGGTATTACAACATCTACCTTTCATGACTACTGAGAATTAGGAATTATGACTTTTGGAAAGCATCTGGCAACATTAGACCTTAATGGTTTGGTTGCCATTATGGTTGTTCATAATCTCAACAACCATAAGTGAAATAGAACCACTAAATAATAAAGGTAACCAAGGCATGAAACTTATTTTATAGATATGGAAATGGAGATCCAGAGAGGATCCAATGTCACACAGGAATGGTGGCAAGTGGAACTGGAATCCAGATCGTCTGAGGGTTCTACCATTTTCCCTTCATCTGCCTGCTATTTCAAATTCTCCTGTCTACAAGTCAATCTACCTCATCCCCTGGCTTAATGAAAATTTCCCATTATTGCATTTCATTCCCATGATTTTTGCCATATTCTTGTAATAACATTTTCTGTCTATTGTTTAATGTTTTTCCTCAAACTTATTTTTACTAAACATATTTACAATGGAAATTTTATATCACCATTATAAATGAAAAGCCAACAATGTCACCTGTGAAATCACAAGTTTGTGGTATTACAAATACAATTCTTCTAAGGCACATTAAAATAAATACTGAACTATTAAGATAAAAGATGTTTTGTCTGAAATTATCTGCATTGCCCCAGGTGGAATAAATGCATATTACCTATTGGGAAATGCTGGCTTTTGGATTAATCCAGTGAACTCTTTTCATTTTGCAGAACTTTTAGATCATGTCCGAATTGTCCTAAAACCAAACTTCCATTTGCAGTGACTGATTTATAATTCAAAAGGGTCAGGGCAAAAGACCCAAATCATTCCCTTGCCTGCCGCCGACCCACTGTTACTCATATCGGCTACTCTCCACAGGGTCTCTAGTTGAGCACTAGCCCCTCCTATGTTTGCTCTTTCCTCACCCCTTGGAGTTTTAACTACTCTGAATATTCCTAGAATATGTGCTAGAATCTAACATGATGCTTTGGTCTTATTTGTTTGGAAACCTCACTCCTTGCTTCTAGCAGATTCTATCCCCTGGACTTGACGTTTAGAGTTAGAATAACATAGATGAATCCCTGCCTGAGAGGAAACACTGCTGGTGAACTGTGACCTTCCAAATAGTTCAGCCCCAGTGCTTGCCAGGGGCCTGGCACAAGGTATACATTCAAGTCAACAGTTGTCACCTGAACCAGTTAAGGCAGAGGTGACTCTGGCTAGAACTTCTGCCACCAGGTGGCCATAAATGGCAATTGCACCATTCTCACTTAACTAGGTCTTGAGCTTTGGCTCTAGGATGCTTCCTGGGAGGCAGCCTGCCTCGCTCCCTAATTCTCTGACACTTTCTGTTTCCCTTCCTGCAAGTCCTCCTCTGGGTGAGTTAGCATCAGGGATGTCTGCATATCAAACATTCAGCTACTTGATATTCTGTCACAATCTGTTCAACAAGTGTTGGGCTTTTTGTGTTTGGGTGGGTGTGTGTGTGTGTGTGTGTGTGGCAGTGGCTAGTGACACTTTGGTTTTATTTTTAGCCAGGTTGGAGAGGGAGGAGAAGGAGTTACTTCAGCAGGCAGAAAATGCATTGCCAGGTCTTTCCTCCCTGGCATTCTCCTAAGCGGCTGTGAGCACCTTTAACAGATGGAGCTCAGGATGTGATCAGATCTGATTTTATCAGCATATATTCTGGGTAAGTTCACTGTGAGGATGAAGACTTCCTTTGTGCTTCTTTATGTTCTGTATTGCCACCCTTTATTGTTAGTACTCTCATCTCATTTTAAGGAAGCTAGCCTTGCTCAGCCATGATAGACACCCGTGGGGGAATCATGTAGCAAAGCCTGATGTTCCAGTGGAAGAAAAGAAGGTGAAAGTCTGGCCTAGCTCTTTGTAATGCGCCTTCTCCTCTCCATCAGCTGTCAGCTGTAAGCACATCTTACTTGTTTTTTTTTTTTTTTTTGGCTGCACCCATGGCACACAGAAGTCCCCAGGCCAGGGAATGAACCCGAGCCATAGCAGTAACCATAGCAGTGGCAATGGTAGATCTTTAACCCACTGATCCACCAGGGAACTCCAAGCACATCCTATTCTTAAGTGCCAGAACGGCCTTGGTAATCAAGAGGGAAATAACAAACCCAGACAGAAGAGCCATCTTCAGAGATTGCCAGCAACCCCAGAATTACCCATAATTCTTCTATCTGATGGGCTTGGTCTTTTTGATGAAAATCAAATAGGATATTACACATTATAACCATAGCTTTTACTATTAAAATTGGATATACTATACTTCACTTTTTGGGAAACACTAAGAGGAGTGTTATCACCCTGAAGCATGTGTGGTACAGCAGATAAAGACTGGACTCTTGGATCAGAAGATAAGTAGGGTATCTATTTCCACAGAGCTGCTATTAACTTCTGTTTTTGCCCAGTGCAGATGAGTGTACAACAATTTGTTCTCATGTAAGGAGACTAGACAGAATTACCCAGCAGAATTTAAACAACTTGGTCCATCCAACCAAGACATACTTTCTAGAAAATTCTATACCTCCTCTGACCTATGGAAAACTCCATTTCTATATCCTGCCACCAAATAGCACCCACATGGTTTCAGTCATCTCTCCAAGAAGGAATGAGGAGAAGAACCCTCACTAATCCAGTCAATTTAATTCCCCTTTAATGGGAATGAAATAAAGATCTCAATAATACATGATTCTGCTTTCTAGTCTTATATAGAAATTACGCCTTTAGCTCTAAATCCTAGATAGCTCTGACTAAGGGGGTGAAAAACTGATCAAGTAATAGAGTTGCTGTGCAGTAGGGAGCAGAAGTGGAAAGAATAGATTGGTGATCAGGTGGTACAATAAGTAATGGGCTTGAGACTTTTTAGTAGGTCTGGCAGGGATGCTTGACTGGGCAGGAGAGCTATTTGTTTTGGAAATTACTTGCAAACTGCTAACTGTACCTTATGGAGTTATGAGAACCGGGGACACAGTAACGCTACATTTCACAGAATTTCATAGCTGGAAGAAATCTTTAATGTCATCTAGTCAAATCTCCCAAGAGATTTCTGAAAGCCCTGTATGGACTCAATTTACTAGAAATAGAATATACTTCTGATTTCAAAAATTTTGTTAAAGAAAACCCCACAGAGATTTTTTTTTAAAGTAACCATTATCATTCTGATTATTACTTCACAACCTTGGGAAAGTTACTTCATTTATGTAAGCCTTTGCTCAAAACATGACCTTGGGCAAGTCACTTCACTTCTCTGGATATAAGTGTCCTTATCTACAAACACCAACCCCTGCTCTGTGTTGCCTGCCCCTCGGGTGGATAACGGGCTCAAGAAGATGACAGTAGTGGAAGTGTCCTGGTAACTGTAAGGAATGGTGTAGTTTTTAAAACATAAGGAGTGTTGCTACCAGCTCCTACATTCCCTTGCCAGCGACCCCTCATGCCAAGTAAGACGGCAATGTTTCTATTAAGGTTTCTCCCCATTGCCTGTAGTTCTCCCCCATAGAGTTACCCACAGATGGGTCCCTACAAGAACATTCTCCAAGGGCTCCTGTGTCTTCTCACGAAAGACAAGGAATGGGCCTGTGCCCGTCGCAGTGTCTGCGAGGGAACGAGCTACACACACACAGGGAGGCTTTCAGTGGGAACAGCTGCAGTCTCTTGCTTGTCCCACATCCTCAACTACCAGCGCCACTTGTCCATGGGCCTCTAGCAGCTATCAGCGTGGTGAACCTAAGGAGCACAGCAGCAGAAAACCACACAGAGGAAGGACCCTCATAGTCTTAGGTTTCAGCCACAGCAGAACCTCATAATGGCACAGATTGTTGTTCATTCTAACGGGCATTTACGAAGTGTCTGTTATGAGTCAGGTCCTGCCCTTGCCACCGAGGGTAAGAGATGAGTCAGATGTGCTGTCTGCTCTCGAGACCTCACAGTTTAGTGAGAGAAACAGACTCATGAGTGTCATATACTGGATGTGTTATGACCAAAGGCCACACAGTGTTTGGGCACAGCTGATGGATGGCTTAAGTCTGTCTGGGGGCTCAGGGTGGGCTTCTCAGAGGAGATGAGATTTCAGTGTTACCTTAACAGGGGTTTAGAAATTCCCTGAGGTGGAAAATGGTGGTGGGGGAGCTTGGAGTATACAAATGAGCATATAAAGGCACAGAGAGGAGTTCCCGTCATGGCTCAGTGGTTAACGAATCCAACTAGGAACCATGAGGTTGCAGGTTCGATCCCTGGCCCTGCTCAGTAGGTTAAGGATCTGGTGTTGCCGTGAGCTGTGGTGTAGGTTGCAGACGCGGCTCAGATCCCATGTTGCTGTAGCTCTGGTGTAGGCCGGTGGCTACAGCTCCGATTCGACCCCTAGCCTGGGCACCTCCATATGCCGAAGATGCAGCCCTAGAAAAGGCAAAAAGACAAAAATAAATAAATAAAGGCACAGAGATGTGACGGGGCACCTTGGATCTGGGCACAGTAACAGGGGGCCTGACCTGTGTGCTACACATCAGGGAATGGAAAGACCTGAAACCAGAGAGGTAGCTGGGGGCCAAGGAGCAGGCCTTTATGATGTCAAGGGGGAGCCACTGAGGGGCTCAGGGAGGAGAATGTCATGGTCAGGTAATGTTCTTAGACAATTTAGGTGACAGTATGGGGGCTGGGTGAGAAAGGAGAGAGAAGATAAATTCACCAAGGCATTAAAGGAAAGGACAGATTCTAGAGAGATTTAAAAGGTAGAAGTGAAAGGTCCTTATGAGAAATTGTAAGAGCTCCGGCACAGGAAATTAAAAGAGAAAGAAGGCAGACTGAAAATCTAGTGAGGGCCCCAGGTAAAATGACAAGATATCTTGCATCAAGCAAATCACACCTTGGCTTCTATTTGTCAACTGCCTGGCCAAGATGGCCTTTGTAATGTTTGGGGACAGGAGGTCAAAATCTTTTAAGACAAATAATTTTTTCCAGCTAACAGATTTGGCTGGCTAGGCCAGTGTGCCCCTCCTGCCCCAAGTGTCTTAGCCCCAAAGCTAACTGTTTTGTCGAGGTAGATGCCTCCCCCAGATAGAGAAAGGTCACATGTTGGTAAAGGATTGACAAACAGCTGCGACAAGATCTATCTAGATTCATGCGTTACCACGAAGAAATGCCTATCTCGGAACGCTCAGCTGCCTGTAGCATATGATCACAGACCACACATGTGGCAAATTCCCAGAAGAATTGATATTTGAGCTGGGTCTTGAAGGAAAGCAAAGGAAAAACAAGTACACTAAAATGATAACCTTCCTGGTTTGGCCCTTTTTAGAAGTACACCTAGAATGTTCTAGAGCAGAACTGTCTAGTGGAACTTTCTGCAATGATGAAAATGTTTTTCAGTTCGATCCAATACGGTAGCCATTAGTCACGTGGCTACTGAACACTCTAAATGTGGCGAATGTGACTGAGGAACTGATTTTTTAATTTAATTTTTATGAATTTGAAGGTAAATAGCCACCTGTAAGCTAGTGGCTACCATGTTGGACAGCACAGCTCTGAAGCCCACTTAGCAAACTTAGATTCTGTTTCTTGGGCTCTTTTTTTTTTTTTTTTTTTTTCTGGCCATGCCTGCAGCATATGGACGTTCCCAGGCTAGGGGTCAAATTGCAGCTGCAGCTGCTGGCCTATGCCAGAGCACACGGCAACGCCGGATTCTCTCGAGCTCTTTGTTTCACTCCATACCTGTTTCTGTTCTCTTCATCCTAGTCCCTCCAGTTTGTTGTACTAATTGTCTTCTAGCTTCTAACATTGGTCCTATTTACTGGCTGTTGACTTCCTCTTTCATCCCAGCAGAAGCCTGGACTATCTTCTGTCTGGCTCTTACCTTTATACCTCCCCAGCCTGTGCTACCGTGTGGACCTAGAGAAAGTAGCTTCGGAGCACCTGTCCTGTCATGTTGGGCCCTTCACCAGGCCTTATCCACTCCCTCCCTTCTTTTTCACTCTTTCGTTTCCAGCTCACTTTAACCAGTCAGTTAGCAACCTAGAACATTCAAAGGTGGAACAGTTGGGATGGACGGTGTGTACTGGATGGGGAAGGAGGGCTATAGCCAGTTGAATGAATACTTTGATTTGAGGTCTCTGGAAGTAGGTGAAGGGCTCCATCCTGAGGGCTTTTCTGTCAGACTTTTTTTTTTTGTCTTTTTAGGGTTGCACCCCCAGTATATGGAAGTTCCCAGGCTAGGGTTCAAATCAGAGCTATAGCTGCCAGCCTACGCCACAGCCACAGCCACACCAGATCCGAGGCTCGTCTGCCACCTACGCCACAGCTCACGGCAATGCCGGATCCTTAACCCACTGAGCGAGGCCAGGGATCAAAACCATGTCCTCATGGCTACCAGTTGGATCTGTTATACAGATTTATATACAGAGAGCAATATTGATAGATGGACTACATTTGTGGATGGAAAGGATAGATTCAGGATGCCAAAAAAAAGGCTCTTGCTCGTCTAAAGCATGGGGCCAAATTTAACAGGATGGAATGTAATGATGACAAATCTCAGATCCTGTTTTGAGGTCTCAATGTTAATTTCCTAAGTACCAGTATATGGCTTAGAAGATTTGGGGGGTTTAGATAATTAAGAATCAGTGATGAATAACAAGAAAGGCAGTATACTCTTGGACAGCAGTAATGGAATTGTATCCAACAAGGGAGAGCACATCCAAAAGAGACCTGCTCATTCCCACCCTGACCAGACCACACCTGGATCACGTTTCAGGTGCTAAGCAACTCACCATTTTTTTTTTTTTTAAAGGGGGAACATTGACAAGCTGAGTGACCACAGTGGTAAACGGACAGGTAACCCATCATGAAAGGACCTGGGACAATTGAGCCTTACAAGAGCAGCCCATGGGGACAAGGTCACTGTCCTTAATGTCTGAAGGCTCAACACAGAGCAGACATGCTCAACGTGGCTCCAGAGGGCAAAGCAAAAACGAACAAGTGAAAACTCAAGCAGATTTCTGCTCAGTTATGAAGAAAATATTTCCAGTGGTCAGAACTATGATGTGGGACAGTTTAATGTGTAGAGGCAGAGTTTGGTAGAGATCCTGGAGAAATGATGTTAAACACGTCCCAAAGCCAGTTTGTTCAAATACCGATTGTCTCTGCAGTGATGGATAGCTAATGCAAAATGCAGAGTCCCTATACATGCTGACCCCGCCTAGCTTCCAGGTTCTATATTAGGTGTCACTCCTCTCATTCTAGCTCAGCATTCTTGTCAAATAACCTTGGCTCCTGGTATGCGGGAAACAGGTTTTGAGCACAGAACCTCCAGCACCAAGCAGAATGGCAACATAATTTTAGCTCCTGAGCAAAATGGGTCTCACAATAGCGCCGGTACAGTGCGCACATTACCATCTGAATATGCTGTATAACAAGCGTGCTAATTATTCTGAGAAGAACACTTGAAGGATAACATAAGCTGTGATCATTAGAGGAGAAAGGGGCTGGTAATTTATGACATGGCTGTTGCTTGATATTCAAAAGTACCTGATGGCTCTCATCACAGGTAAAAGGTAATTACTGTGATTATACAATATCATGACAGTGACAGGAAGCGATCAGAATTTTATTGGAAATCAGTCTGTGTTATAGTGGGGTTTTTTTTTTTGCCACATTCAAATATATTACTAATAAAAATGTAGAGTTCCTGTTGTGGCTCAGTGATAACAAACCCGACTAGTATCCATGAGGATGTGGGTTCAATCCCTGGCCTCGCTCAGTGAGTTAAGGATCCAGTGTTGCCATGAGCTGTGGTGTAGGGAGGTCACAGACTTGGCTCGGATCTGGCGTGGCTGTGGCTGTGGCTGTGGCTGTGGCCAGCAGCTGCAGCTCTAATTCAACCCCTAGCCTGGGAACTTCCATATGCCATAGGTGTGGTCCTAAAAAAAAAGTGTCCTCATTTGGTTGGTTGGTTCCTTTCACAGTTTGGCTATGAATACACTGCTGTGTTACTAAGCTCAGCTTTGCAGGAAACAGCTGAGTTTTCACAGGAGATGAGAAGCTGAGGTGAGGAGGCCTCAGGTTGGACGTGGGAACACGACAGTCACCTACCTTGCACTGGAAGAAAAGCTGTAATGGGGAGCTGGCTGGGATGGCCTAGGCCGGCAGCTCTCCAAGGCTGATCTGCAGACCTCTGAGGGATCCTGATATTCTTTCAGGGGGCCCAGAAGATCAAAATTATTTTCATAATAACATTAAGATGCTTTTGGCTTTTTCACAGGACTGAAAGCCTTCATGTCATATGACTCACCTTATATAAAATGTCCAAAACAGGCAACTCTATAGAGACAGGAAGCAAAAAAGGTATTTGCGAGGGACGAGGGGAGGTCAGAAGGGGTTGTGACTACTTAATGAGTATGGAGTTTCTTCAGGGTGATGGAAATGATCCTGAACTAGGTAGAGGTGGTGGCTGCACAATTAAATGCCACTGAATTGTGTACTTTAAAATTGTTAAAATTATGAACTTTATGTTATATAAATTTTACCACCATAAAAAAACTAAGACAAAAAAAAGTAAAAGTTGGAGTTCCCGTCATGGCCCAGTGGTTAACGAACCCGACAAGGAACCATGAGGTTTCGGGTTCGATCCCTGGCCTCGCTCAGTGGGTTAAAGGTCCGGCATTGCTGTGAGCTGTGGTGTAGGTTGCTGACGCGGCTGGATCCCACGTTGCTGTGGCTCTGGTGTAGGCCAGCAGCTGTAGCTCCAATTAGACTCCCAGCCTAGGAACCTCCACATGCCACAGGTGCGGCCCTAAAAAGACAAAAAGACAAAAAAAAAAAAAGTAAAAGTAGCACATTATATACCACATGAGAGGTTCTTCCTATCAGAATATTAAAGGTGCTTGAGGGGTTTCTAATCCTAGAAGTTCTCCTCTTTGCCAGGTCTTGCATTTCTACAACTCTGAAAGTATGAAATACTTCCTTTATTCTAACATGCTGGGCCCTTTAAAACCACTTCTTTGGATTTGCCTTACACCAGTCTCTACATGAAATATCCTGTCAAGCTGGAAAGCTACTACTTGTTTTTTGGAGTCCATCTAAAATGGCATTCTGTCGATGAAATCTTCCTGGGCCTCCACCCCTAACCCCAACCCAGGAAAATTTTGTCCCTTTCCCTAGTCCAGGTTCTTACAGTGCTTTGATCATATTCCTTATACGGTTTTCTTGATATAAGACCTTGTCACATTGTATCAGTTACAATATATCACTGTTTGTCTCTCCTAAAGGGAGTATTTTCTTCTTACCCCTAAAGGTCAGTAGACACACACACACACATACACACACACACCCCTCGAAATGTGCTAATTAATAACTTTACGTTAAGTACTTTTTAAAAGGCTTCACAAACATTGAATCATTTCATCCTTATTACCTTATATATATTTTATAGACGGTTAAACTGAGGAAAGGAAAACTTTAGCGCATGCAGAGATGTTAGAGGGCTCAGCTAGAGATGTTAAAACAGCAAAACCATGTGACGGCATCTGGCATCAAACTTGGAACATGGCTGGTGCTCAGTAAATGCCTGCTTCGTGTGACCAAAAAAAAAAAAAAATGGCTAATAATATTAGGTCAATGAAAGAGATCCATTCTTATGACCTGTTAAATGCTTCCATATCTTTTTCTGACCTCACAGAGTGTTAGAGCGGGGAGAGACCTTGGTGATCTCGTCATGCAAGGTGGAGATGGGGCAGGGGCGCTCCAAAGTGATCCTGAAGAAGATATATGGTCCTGGAGCTTAAGAGGAGAGATCCGGACTAGGGAAAGTCATCTCCCAGAAGTGAGAGAGTGCATCAGATCATACAGAGACAAAGGGTCGCTGAGGATGTTTATTAGTCAGCAGCTGGGAAACCCTCTATCCAGAAGAAAGGCCAGAGGAAGGCAAGAGACCTAGGACATGGGAGAGTCCCAGAGCAATGCACGATGCACCAGGGCATGCATTATCCACAGGAGATACACAGAGCATCAGCTCAAAGAGCACCTCAAGGATTCTCACAAAAACCAGCTGCAGTGTCTTGCCCCATCCCACCCTGACGCAGCTCCCCAGAGGCAACTACTGCCAATACTTTTAGCTATTTCTTCTGATGTTTTCCTTCATATTTATGAATACATGCTTCTACATCTTGGTTTTTCCACTTTAGACATTATCTGTTGACTTTCTTCCTTTTTTTTCTTTCTTTCTTTTTTTTTTTTTTTTTTTTTTTGGCTGCACCGGAAGCATGAGGAAGTTCCTGGGCCAGGGATCCAACATATGCCACAGCAGCAACCAGAGCCACAGCAGTGACAATGCCAGATCCTTAACCCACTTGAGCCACTCGGCTTCCTATTACTAGAAGATTAGGCTTTAGCTCACCACCACCCCTCTAAAAGCCAAGGGGCACTAACAACTGGAAACCAAGTGACCCATCTCACAGGGAGGCAGCTGCTATTCAGCAGGTTATTGCCAAGAAAAGCAGCTCCACGTTCACAGAATGTGTCAAAGTACGTTCGCGTGTAAGTAATTAAAACACAACTGGAAAATGACTTAAGAACAAAGCTCACACTAACATTCCAGAGTAATTCAAGCTTCAGGGTGGGTTTGATTCAGCAAAACACCAGTGTCATCAAAGCTGACCTTGATGTGAGGTGGCTGCGGAGAAGTCCCAGAGCTCCTCACCCATGTTGAGACAGATAAAGGTCACTTCTAGAAGCCTCTTTCTCAGGAGTCCCTAACAAATATCTGTTAGTCTGGATTGGGTCTTACGCCTGCAGTAGAAACTATGGGGCTCTCCCTAGATCCCCTCTTCAAGGGGAACACATCCACTCCTCAGCTGCTGGGAATATTCTTGCTCTCAACCTCAAGGCCACTCCCCCCAGTGTTTTACACACGCACACACTTTATCCCCCCTACCCCACCCCCAGAGTACAGCCTGAGGTCCGTGACTGGCTGATGCGGGCATGTAAACGTCTGGACCCCTTCAACTGGGGACAGCTGTGAAGGGCCAGCCCATTCTGGAGTTCCTGGTGGGGGCAGCTAAGGCTTTGGTTGTAACGTGGCACCTATTTTGCTAGTCAGCTTCTTTCCACGCTGACCCTGCCTTCTTCACACCCCCATAGGTGTATGTCCTGAGAACACTCTCAGTACACCTACTGCATGCAACTCTCCATCTCAGATTCTGTCTCCAAGGAACTCAATCTTAAGATGGGTGCTTGTTTCTGAATCAGTATAGGTGACAAAAGATAAGACTATGATGGCAAATTAGGACTAGTTTGCAAGCCCTGTTCTAGAACAAGGGCTGGCGTCAGCCTCTTCCAACACATAGAGGCTCAGCCAGGGAGGATAGGGAATGGAACAAAATTTTGAATTGTTAATTTTAAAAAAGGGGGGAAGAATCATATTAGGGAGGCAGCTGTAAAGATCTTTTGATCTTTCCAGAGAAGCTAGAAACAGTTTATGTAATAAAAGGAAAAAACTCACAATGTTTTAATGTCAAAAACTAATTGAGATTTTTAAAACACTATAAAAGAGTTCCCTGGTGACTCAGCAGGTTAAGGATCTGGCATTATCACTGCTGTGGCTCTGGTTACTGCTGTGGCAGGGGGTCAGTCCCTGGCCTGGGAACTTCTGCATGCCTTGGGCATGGGCAAAGTAAATGAAAAAAACAAAACAAAACAAAAAAACACTATTAAGAGCCAACGAGACTGGTCTGACTCGGATCTCATGTTGCTGTGGCTGTGGCATAGGCCAGCAGCTGCAGCTCCGATTCGACCCTTAGCCTGGGAACTTCCATGTGCCACAGGTGTGGCCTTAAAAAGAAAAAAAAAAAAAATAGAAGGACCCAAAGAAAAGGAACCCAGCTGAATTAAACGGTAACATCGGGACCAGAATCCAGATCTCTATTCCCAGGGTAGAGTTCTTGCTGCAACCAAGTAGCCCTTTTTTTTTTTTTTTTTTTTTTGTCACTATCATCCAGTTATCCCAGAATGATAGAACTTTTGGGCTAATCAGCCTCAAGATTCTCACAGACAGGAGGTTGCCAGGCTCTGTCCTTTTCAGCAGTCTAGAGTGTCTAACCATTTATAGAGATCAGTTATTTGATTCTGTTTAGGAGTTTCTTTTTAAAAAGAAATTGAGCTCACATGGTTCAAAAAAAAAAAAGACATGCACTAAAAATTTCGCTCCCACTTCTTCCCCCATTGCTCTTACCCCTGCCTACAGGGAATTTCTCTTGTTAGTTTCTTGTGAACCATTACAAGAAATTTGAAGTCACTCTCCTGATTCTCAGAATGATCTGCTAGGGCGGGAATATTTATTCACCCTCACTTCACCTAAATCAAGAGTCAGGAGTTCCCATCGTGGCGCAGTGGTTAACGAATCCGACTAGGAACCATGAGGTTGCAGGTTCGATCCCTGCCCTTGCTCAGTGGGTTAACGATCCAGCATGGCCGTGAGCTGTGGTGTAGGTTGCAGACGCGGCTCGGATCCCAAGTTGCTGTGGCTGGTGGCTACAGCTCTGATTCGACCCCTAGCCTGGGAACCTCCATATGCCGCGAGAGTGGCCCAAGAAATGGCAAAAAGACAAAAAAAAAAAAAAAAGAGTCGGGGAGCCAAAGTAGATGAAAGAATGAAAGAAAAACTAAGTCTCGACTAAGCACTTTTTTTGTTGTGTTTTGTTTTGTTTTTATGGCCACACCTGTGGCATATGGAAGTTCCTGGGCTAGGGGTCAAGTCAGGCTAGGGGTCAAACCGGAGCTACAGCTGCCAGCCTATGCCACAGCCACAGCCACACCAGATCTGAGCTGCATCTGTGACCCACGCCCACAGCTTGTGGCAACGCTGGATCCTTAACCCACTGAGCAAGGCCAGGGGTCGAACCTGCATCCTCATGGAAACTAGTCAGATTCTTAACCAACTGAGCCACAAGAGGAACTTCCCGACTAATGATCTTTCCACAATGTCAAATAAATAGCCCTGCAGTGTGTGGTAAGAGCTTAGCTTCCAGGCCCAGGATGAAAGGTATGATGAGCCCAGAAGGCAGCTGGGCCACTCAGCCAGGGGCTCCTTAAACCTCCTAACAGGACGGAGCCTGCCCAGGGAGGGACCACACCAGGCTGAAGAGGGACCCAACAGGCAGTGTCCACTTTGAAATAGGACTTGTTTCCTCTTGTTCCTTCATCCCATACTTCCAATCTGTCACAAAGCCTAGTCAAGTTTTCCTGTGAAATATTTATCCTGTCTGTCCCTCCCTTTCTCTTTTCATAGCAAAAAAAAACTTGGTTCAGACTTTAGTTACCTCACACATGGGTTACTGTCACAGGCTTTTTTTTTTTTTTTTTTTTTGCTTTTTAGGGCTGCACCCATGGCCTATGGAGGCTCCCAGGCTAGGGGTTAAATTGGAGCTACAGCTGCTGGTCTACACCACAGCTCACGGCAATGCCAGATCCTTAACACACTGAGCGAGGCCAGGGATCCAACCCGCATCCTCATGGATCCTGGTTGGGTTTGTTAACCACTGAGCCACGAAGGGAATTCCCTGTCACAGGTTTTTAATTGGTCTCCTGGTGCACAAAGACCTTTAACCTAAATTAGCATTACCACATCCAATTTCCATTTACAACATGTGCGTAAATCATGGGGATCCTTTAAATAGCCTCGTTTTCAATCTTTCAACTCCATTCAGTGGGAACAACCCCCTCAAGGTGTTACTAAAAAGGGTCATGCAAAGAACACATACTCCAGCTAAGGAACAAGGCTGGTCAGCAGAAGGAAGAACTTGTTCAGAAAATGGATAAATAAATTATGATGTATTCATATACTGGAATATTATTCATCCATTAAAAAAACGAGCTACTGATGTACAATAACCTAGATGAACCTCAAACATATCATGTCGAGGGAAAGAAGTCAGACACACAGCAGTACAAGTAGTATGACTTCATTCACATGAAGTCCAAGAATGGGCAAAATCACCCCTTGGGGATGTAATTCAGAACAAGGCTTGCCTCTGATGGGGCACTGTCGGGGATACAGGGGGATGTGACGGCAGTGCTTTCTACACTGATTGGGGCGTTGTTACACAGGTATACGCCTTTGTCAAAGCTCACCAACTATCTGCTTAATATCTGTGCATTTCACTGTAATTATTCCTCAATTTAAAACAGAGAGAGAAGTAAAAAGAAAAAAAAAAAGAGAGAGAGAGAGAGGAGGAAAAGAGGGAGAGGGAGGCTGACCTGCTCAGGCTGTTGCAGAAAGAAGAATCCGATGTCCAGTGAAAAATAGTGGCTTCCCAGTAGTGCCTTGCCCTCTCTCAACATCTCTCTAAAACACATTTGAAAAAAATAGGAAATTAGGAATCTGCCAACTTCTGTACAAAATCTGACAGAACTGTAATGCCAGAGTCTCGGCAACATCTCTGCTCTTATAGAGGGCACGGTGCAGCTGAATGGAGAAAATCTGACTGACCCACTTTTGAGCTCCTATCATGCCCACTTCCATTCCCTGAGCAGATTGCCTCAGAAAAGGTAGCAGGGCCCTCGGCCCTCCCACACCATCTGTCCTCTGTGCTCAGAGGACGTCCAGCCCTTTCGGAACAGATCTCAGGAAGGCAGAGCTCCTTCTCCCAGTGTCCTCACCCAATGTCGGGAGCCACCTCTGTCAGCTTGCAAGCTTTTTAATTTAAATTTCACTGGTTTCAGAGTAACACAAGGACAGAGTTTTCAATGAAAACTAGGACTACTACAGAGCCTGTTCCCCAAATAAGGTTCTCCTGCCTGGCCCCGCCTACTTCACTCCTCCTCCTCCCAGTCACCAACTGTGATTCTTTTAACTGTGATCTCTGGTGTTGGCCTCCTTTTACATAAATAATGTGGTTATATTTTATGTTTCTTGAACACTATTAACTTCCTCCTGTGAAAAGTAAGGATTTAGCTCTCTCAGACCCTCACTCCTGCACAGCTTTGATTTCTCCCCCCTTCTTTCAGTGTTGGTTGTCCATGTTAATGTGACTACATAATGTTCCATAAACATACTGGAACTATATTTCTTGTACAACTTTAAATTTTTCCTGGAGTTAAGAATGACCCCCCCCCTTTTTTTTTTTACTGTTTTCATTTCTTTCTCTTGGCTGACAGCACTGTGGGCCCTTGAACAACATAGGGGTTAGCGTTGCTGATCCTCCCCGCAGTTGAAAATCCATGTATAACTTTGCAGTCAGTGCTCCACAGCCAATGTACATCCACAGACTCAATGGACCTTGTATCCTATAGGATTGTAGTTTGTACTTACTGAAAAGCAAAAAAAAAAAAAAAACCTACGGGAGTGCCCATCGTGGCACAGTGGTTAATGAATCCGATTAGGAACCATGAGGTTGCGGGTTCGATCCCTGGCCTTGCTCAGTGGCTTAAGGATCCAGCTTGCCGTGAGCTGTGGTGTGGGTCACAGACTCGGCTCGGATCCTGCGGTGCTGTGGCTCTGGCGTGGCTGGTGGCTAAAGCTCTGATTAGACCCCTAGCCTGGGAACCTCCACATGCCACGGGAGCGGCCCTAGAAAAGGCAAAGACAAAAAAAAGAAAATCCACGTGTAAGTGGTCTCACACAGTTTGAACCTGCATTGTCAAGGGTTGACTGTATGCTCTTTGGGGGAAGAATGAAAAGAAATAGGATGGGAGCTATGTGGGGGGTAGCACAGGACCCATGGTGGCCCTGTGCATTCTAAAAGGTAGGTTCTCCACTTCTGCATGGTTAATGGAGATGCACTCTCACCTGGGCCTGGTGTCCCCGAGTCCAGCACTGCTCTTAGCCCATTTCTCCAGAGAATAAACTTCTGGTCTTCTGCCACTTGTCCGCTGGCTTTCCATTTGCTAAATTGTCCCGGGGGGTACTGGTAAAGGTACAGAGAGACAAATAAGTGAACAGTGAAGGAGGTCCAGAAATAGATTTAAGAATCTGTAAGAATTTAGTATGTGATAAGGTTCACATTTCATGTTCATTGGGGGAAAGAATGTCATTTATTATATGGTATTGGGACAAGTAGCTCACCATTAAAAATGAAATTAGAGCTTAACTTCAAGCCATATATTAAAATATTAGTCTACATAGATTACTTATTTCACATTTACATGAAACCAGAATTATCAGATGAAAATATAGTTGAGGAGTTTCCTTTGTGGCCCAGAGGAAACAGGTTTGATTCCCGGCTTTGCTCAGTAGGTTAAGGGTCCAGCATTGCTGGGAGCTGTGGTGTAGGTCACAGATGTGGCTCGGATCCTGCATTGCTGTAGCATAGGCCAGCAGGTGTAGCTCTGATTTGACCCCTAGCCTGACAAATTCCATACGCTACAGGTGCTTCCCTAAAAAGCAAAAAAAAAAAAAAAAAAAGGAAAGAAAAAAAGAAAATATAGGTGAATACTAATATAATTTTGGGGTGGGGAAGGACTTCCTAAGCATAAGAACAATAACCATAAAGATTAGGGTTATTCTAAATAAAAATTTAGAATTTTTCCTCACCACCTTCCCCAGTGTGTGTGTCTATGTGTGTATACCTAAATAAAAATTTAAAAGCAAACAAATGGGGAAAAATAGTTTGAACACATATTTCAGATGAAGGGTTAGTATTCTTAATATATCCAAAGCACTTATTAATAAATAATTTAAAAATACCAACAGGACATGAACAAAGTACTAATAAAGAAATACAAATAGCTTATAAATACCTGAAAAATACGCAGCCCCATTAGTTATATAAACAAGTACAAATTAAGTAAGAATGGGATATCACTGTCAACTTACCTAATTGATAAAACATTTTTTACAGTTTTGTTGAGATATAATTCAGATGCCATAAAGTTCACATCTAAAGTGTACAATTCAGTAGTTTTTAGTATATTCAGAGAGTTGTGCAAGCATCATCACTATCAAATTCCAGAACATTCCTGTTATCCCAAAAAGAAACCCCTTATTCATTAGCAGTCACTTCCTATTACTCCCGTGGCAACCACTAATTTCACTTTCTATCTCTATGGTTTTGCCCATTTTAGACATTTCATATAAATGGAATCATACACTATGTGGCCTTTTGTGTCTGGCTTATTTCAGTTAACGTATTTTAAATTTTATCCATATTGTAGCATTTATCAGTACTTCATTCCTTTTCATGGCCAAATAGTATTTCATTGTATGTATGTATTAGTTGTACCTATTTGCTGCCATAATAGAGGGCCACACTAGAGGTTAAGGATTTGGTGGTGTCACTGCTATGGCGTTGTTTCGATTCCTGGCCAGGGAATTTCTGCATGCTGCAGGCACAGCCTAAATAAATAAATAAATTGCCACAAATTTAGTAGCTTAGAACAACACAAATTTATTACCTTACAGTTCTTTCGGTTAGAAATCCCAAACAGGTATCACTGGGCTAAAATTAGGCTAAATTGACAGAGCTGCATTCCTTTTTGGAGGCTCCAAAGAATCCATCTTCTTCCTTTTTCCAGCTTGTAGAGGCCATTCATATTCCTCGGTTTATGGCGCCCTTCCTCCATGTTCAAAGGTAGGTCAGGCTCTTCTCAAGTCACATGACTTTGACTCTCTCTTTTGTAGTCAAATCTCCCTCCTTCTTTCTCTATGCCTCCCTTAGCATTAACTCCATTTTGAGTTAATTTTTGCATATGGTGTAGGGCAGAGGTTCAACTTCATTCTTTTGCTGTGCATATCACGACACTTTTTTTTTTTTTGTCTTTTCCAGGGCCGCACCCTGGGCATATGGAGGTTCTCAGGCTAGGGGTCTAATTGGAGCTGTAGCCACCAGCCTTCGCCACAGTCACAGCAATGCGGAATCCAAGCTGAGTCTGCGACCTACACCACAGCTCACGGCAACACCGGATCCTTAACCCGCTGAGTGGGGCCTGGGATCAAACCCGCAACCTCATGGTTCCTAGTCGGATTCATTAACCACTGCACCACAACAGGAACTCACAGCAGCACATCTTTTTTTAAAAGACTGTTCTTTCACATAGGATTGTCTTGGCACCCTTTGGTATTCAACCCTGTCATTAGTTGAAACTGATTGGCTGGAGCTCCTGCTGTGCCTCAGTGGGTTAAGAACCTGACAGTTGTCCATGAGGATGCAGGTTTGATCCCTAGCCCCACTCAGTGGGTTAAGGACCTGGCACTGCTGCAAGCTGCAATAGCTGGAAGATGTGGCCTGAATCTGGTGTTGCTATGGTTGTGGTGTAGTCTGGCATGTGCTGCTGTAGCTCCCATTCCACCCCTACCTTGGAAACTTCCACATGCTAAGGGTGAAGAAAGAAAGCAAGAAAGCAAGAAAGGAAGGAAGGAAGGAAGGAAAGGAGGAAGAAGGAAGAGAAAGGAAGAAAGAGGAAGTAAAGGAGAGAAAGGAAGGAAGGAAGACAGGAAGAAAGACGGAAAGAAAGAAAAGTGATTGGCAAATATTTAAAAGATAATACCTATTTTAGGCAAGAACGAAGGGGAGTCTTACACACTGTTAATGGGAGTATATAAGAACAGCCTCTGAAGGGTGATTTGCTATGTATATCTGATTTGAAAAATATATATTCTGATTCAGGAATTGTGCTTCTAGGAATTTATTTCAAGGAGATAACTGTGCAAAGATATTACTTATAAGTGTGAACAACTGGAAATAACCTAAATGTCTATCAGCAGAAGACTAAATGAATAAATTGCGCTAAACTTGTATAATGAAATACGATGCAGACATTAAAAATGATGAAATGATTTATTGATTTGGAGCAATTCCTGTGGCCTACTGCCAAGTGAAAAATAAAAGCATGTTACAAAGCATTCTTTATAGTAGTATCCCATTTATACAATATTATGTATTTTACACATGTATCTATATTTATAGAAATAGCTCAGAAAATACAAAAATATTAATAGTGGTCACTGCTAGGTAATGGGATTTTGGTTGGCTTGTATTTTCTTCTTTATACTTTGGTGCATTGCATAAATTTGCTACATGAATATGTATCGTCTTTATATTCAGAAAAAGAAAAGCTATTTTCATTTTGTAAAAGAATGTCCTCAAGAAATATATTTTGTAGAAAACTATTCAATGGCATGAAAGTATGTTCATAACACATTAACTGAAAAAAGCAGATTATGGTATCATTCCACTTCCTAAAAATTTAATGTAATATGAACAGGATTTCCTAGGTGCTATGATACTTTTTTCACCCCTTACTATTTCTGAAATAAAAACGTCTCTTATAATCAATATTAATATTTAATGTAGCAGTTCCCCCCTCCCTGCCTCCCTGAAAAGCTCTTATTAATGAGATGATGCTTCTGGCAATCTGAGACTTGAGAAAGTACCATATGTGTGTAGAGAAAAGACAGGAGGAATAAACACCAAAACATGAATAGTGCTTAACCCTGAATTGAGATTTTTCTTTTCCTCTCTTTCTTCCCTTCTTTCCTTCTTTTCCTTTTTTCATTCTTTCTTTTTTTTTCTCTTTCAGTATACTTTCCAAGTTTTCTGTAGTACATGCATAGATAAACATAAAAAGAAATCAAGGAGTTCCTGTCACGGCACAGTGGAAACGAATCCGACTAGGAACCACAAGGTTGCAGGTTTGATCCCTGGCCTCGCTCAGTGGGTTAAGGATCCAGCCTTGCCGTGAGCTGTGGTATAGGTCACAGACACAGCTCCGATCTGGTGTTGCTGTGGCTGTGGCGTAGGCCAGAAGCAATAGCTCCGATGAGACCCCTAGCCTGGGAACCTCCATATGCCGCAGGTGCAGCCCTAAAAGGACAAAAGACAAAAAAAAAAAAAAAAAAGGAACAGATGGGAGAGTTCAGTCAGCAGGAGCAGGGCTCTTGGATTGATCTTAGTTCTTGTGTGGACAAGGAAATCCCTGTGAGGTATGAGAGAGTCCAGACGGTAGGGAGGCTGGGTAGTCATGGAGGAAAGAGATGCCCAACATTGTGCGGCCACACGGGTATTTTCCAGGAGCACGTTTCAAGTTACTCAAGAGAGACTAAGGCCTGCATGAAAGAGAAAATGAGTCCACTCCCTTTGAGAGTCAAAACAGGTTGATTTGAGATGAGCCCTTCTCTCAGCCAAAGGGGCAGGGTAACTATGGGAGATGAAGGGCACAGAGCAGATAGAGCCGCAGCAGAACTTCAACAGTCCCCGGGCAGGCCAGCAAGCCCTGGGCCTCTGCTGAGGAAAAAGGAGGGACTCTGGCCTGCAGCGACTAACCAGGGCACAGAGGAGAGTGCCAGGCCCCGTGCCAGGTAGGAGCTTCACCCACATGATCATGTCTAATCCTCACAACAGTCCCAAGATGAGCAGCCTGAGGCTCCTAGAGGTTATGTGGTTTGTCCTAAAGCACAGAGCCTGTAAGTGATGGGGTGGATACCCACCTTATTAGAGTCCTTCTCTAAAAAAGGGAAAAGAAAATTTTTTAAAGGGAAAAACGCTGAACAAAGTATAACACATTTATTATGAGTATTAATTCATTTTTCATAGTGGTACGAGGAAAAATGTTACAAACAAAAGGCTTCAATCTGACCCCAACATTTTTTTAATGTATACTATAGGAAAAAAAAAGCTGTAAGGATATATATCTTAATGGTGGACATGACTCAATAGTAGGAATTTAATTTCAAGTTTATTTTCTGTGTTTTTTTTTTTTTAACTTCTCCATCCCTCTCCTGAGCCTGTAAATCTTCTTAAAGCAGAGAAAACAAAAAGTTTTTTCAGAAGCAATTGTGAGGACTAGTGGATCAAAGTAATGAGAATGAATTACAGTGAGACCTTAATGACAGAGAAATCCAGGTTCTTACTAGCTATGTGAGTTCCACTTGGCTTTGCTAAGCCTGTTTCCTAAACAATAAAAGGGGATTATAGTCTTGTCCCAGTGAACTGTTGCCAGGATTAACTGCAATGCAATGTACAAGAAAGTCCCCAAGCAAAGTACATGGCATAAGGATAGTGCTTAATAAACATTAAATCTGGTTCGTAGACACAAACTATCACATTTAGAATGGATAAGCAGGGAGTTCCCATGGCTCAGCGGAAACAAATCTGACTGACTAGCATCCATGAGGACTCAGGTTCAACCCCTGGCCTCGATTAGTGGGTTAAGGATACGGCGGTGAGCTGTGGTGTAGGTTGCAGACGTGGCTGCCACCTGGCGTCGCTGTGTCTGTGGTGTAGGCCGGGGGCTACAGTTCCAATTCAACCCTTAGCCTGGGAACCTCCATATGCTGTGGGTGTGGCCCTAAGAAGACAAAAAAATTAAAAACTAAAATAGAATGGATATGCAATGAGGTACTATGTATAGCACAGGGAATTATATCCAATCTCTTGGGATAGAACACGATGGAAGATAGTATGAGAAAAAGAATGTATATATAGGAGTTCCCGTCGTGGCGCAGTGGTTAACGAATCCGACCAGGAACCATGAGGTTGCAGGTTCGATCCCTGGCCTTGCTCAGTGGGTTAAGGATCTGGCATTGCTGTGAGCCACAGTGTGGGCCGCAGACGCGGGATTGTGGCTCTGGCGTAGCCCAGTGGCTACAGCTCCGATTAGACCCCTAGCCTGGGAACCTCCATATGCCACAGGAGCTGCTCAAGAAATGGCAAAAAAACAAACAAAAAAAAGAATAATACATATATGTATGTATGTATATGACAGTCACTTTGCTGTATAGCAGAAACTGGCACATTGTAAATCACTATACTTTAATTTTTTTAATATATGAAAAATAAATAAATAGATAATATTAAACCAGACTCTTGGTAGTCACAACTCTCCCCTGCCCCCCCAGGAAGGCCTAGCACCTACAGCTGTTTCAGAGAGCGGAACGGAATCTAACTCTCTTGGCAGGGGTCCCCTTACTGGACTTGCAGCTGCCTGCACATCTGACACTCTCCCCTTCTCTGTTTTTACCAGCTGAAGACTAACAGGATCTCAAACCTTAACCCATTTTCACTTATTTCCTCTCTCCCTTTGACTCAACAATCTCAGCTGCCTAAATAGTATTTTTGAGCAGACATGACGTTATTTCAACAGAACACACATTTGCAGGGCACCTATGTTCTAAAGATGGCCCCAGGCTCCTGCTCTTCATTCATAGCATCCAGAAATATTTGTATGAGCTCACAGTCTAGTTGAGAATTTAGATCCTTCAACAACTCCCACGTGTTGCCTAACTGCTAAAACAGGCACACACACCATGCTGTGGCAACTCAGAGGGCATATTTATCCGTGTATGCACATGTGCAGGGGAAAGGAAGGAAGGAACTGAAGTATCCAGTATTTAAAGAGTAATGATTTCTTCACCCGTACTATATATCAGCTTCATATACTGTCTTTCCTAAAGAGAAAAGGTGCCCATTCTGCCAGTCTGTTTTCAAAGCCAGTTAAGCCAATGCCTGAGTAGGCAGGGGGTGGGGGTGGGGTTGTTTTCCTCTCATCCTCAGATTTGTTAAAGTCTATTCACAGACACAAAGTTTGTGGAAGGCTCTGGTCATCTGATGACGTTGATGAGGCAGTGGGGTAGAGAGCAGGTCCAAGGAGTTATAAACTAGCTCAGGGTGTTCTCCTCAGACATTCTGGAGCTTATACATTCTGATTAATGGGGTGCCAAAACTAGACATTGTTTGATATCTGTATTACTTATTATGGAAACATTCACATCAATGGAAGTGAGAGAGATTCACTCATAGTTCAGACTCCCTCACAAGCTAAGATGTTTTCACTTTTCCTTATTCCTTTCCTGCCCTTCTTCAGATCCATAAATCCATGGTCATGATACTAATTGTGGCTTAGATACAGTAAAGTACTCTGCTTCTTCCTCACACCCAGATGCATACATGGAATGATGTTAAATACAGCAATATTCAAAACCAGGGCAGTGTGACAACAGCCCCTTCAGGCCTGTGGACTGACAGTCCAGTGGAAGATGTTGGCAGGGCAGAGAGACACACCCTGTTCTGCCTGTGTTATTTATGCCTCTGGCAGTGAAGCCCCTGACAAAGAAGCATGTCACTGGAACACATGCTCTTTGTTCACAGAGGTGCATGCCAGCACCGGCTGTGTCAGAAGGGACAGTACCGGGTCTGTAATCTCTCCTCTGGCTCTTTTGCTTTCTTTTTATTTGCTGCACTTTGTGGTTATGTTTATTAATTACTTTGTAGCCTAATCTAATAAAACACACATTTATCTTGTGAGTCTTCATCTCCTTGAGTTGGTCATTAAGAGAGGAAAGGATCCCAAGATTTGTTCCCTTTCTCCCTCAGGACTGATATCACCTCCCCCATCAGCCACCAGGTTACCACTCTCTGTAGCACAGAGCTTCGGTGTCCCAGTCTCCCTCAGCATCTCTCCTACAGGGTTCTGTCTGGCATTGAAGTCTCTCTACAGTTGTTCCCAACCTACTGTTCCAAAGACCTCCATGTTGCTTTGAATGCTATGACTTAATTCAAGACACACAGTGTAGCAGAAAAGATGGCAGGCCTTAGAATCAGACCCATCTGGGTTTAAACCCTAGCTCCACCTATTGTTGGCTGCATGGCTTCAGTTCCTCATTTGTGCAATGACTGAAAGAATGTATTAAGCCCTAAAAGTGGATGCACAGAAATTGCTTGTTAGCTCATGGAACTAAGTTTAGTTTTTCGTAAAAGCCTTCATCTCATAGTCCTGTGGTTCTCATAACCTTAGTTACAGACCTCGTGTGACATCCTGAACAGCACTGCCCTCACCATTTCCCCATCACAAAAACGTCTGCTAAGACTAACATTTAAAATACAAGGGAACTACATACTAGAAAGTTTTTGCCTTTTTCCATAACCCTCCTGAAATTTTTCTGCTTTGACATTTTCCTGCATCTGATATTTTAAAAATCGATATAGTTTTGTTTGCCACTAAATGAACTTAGGTGAAAGAGAGGAGTCTTAACTTTAAGAAAAACTTATGGTAATGCCATAGAATTGTTTTTCTCTATTCCTAAATTGTTCTCAATCTTGGAGCTTCTTCTCTATACTAGAATTAAGATGGTATCTGATTTGACACGTGATGTATGTACTTATTTTAAGATGAATGTAACTTCATATTACTTCCCAGAGGTCTGCAAAACCGACTTAGTGCTCTAACCCTGTCTCTCAGGGAGCTTTTTGAGGCAGCCCATGACAAAAGCTACCTGCCAAGCTTCCCCGAATTGGAGACCAACAAGAATCCACACACCTCAGAGGGGTGCCCTTAAAAATAAAGGAGATAAAAGTCTTGAGGAACCTCGGTAAACTCCGAGGCTCCATTAGAAATGCTAATTACTGCCTCCACTAGCCTATACTTAATGTTAGAAAACCCAGGGAGATTCTCCCGAACTCTGGAACGCTCGCATCTCTGCGGTTTGAGCAAGCGGCCGGGGCTACCCCGTCCCCATCGGTCTCAATGGCCGACTCCGCCAAGTGCCACGCGCTACAGCGCGGGCCGGCAGCGATTCTGCCCCCCGACGGGGGTCCTCACAGCACTTCCAGCCCCACTAGGCCAAGAAAACACAGGTCTCGTGCTGTTGGCCCCATGCTGTGGTTGGGGGGGGGGAGCGGGAGGTGACCCCGAAAGCCCCGGTCCCGCGCTCTCAAGTCTGCCGCCTTCGCCGGTGTCGGGTTGGCCTGGCCGAGGCTCGGCGCGAGGGCTTGGCCTTAGAGAGCCCCCAAGACCGACCGCAAAGTCTCCCCGCAGCCCGCTCGGCAAACTTCCAAGCGCGGGCTGGAGACCTGTCTCCAGGCGCGTCGAGGAAAGACCCAAGGTCTCAGCTGGGGGACGGGCGGGGAAGCCCCCGAGGTGGGTCTTACATCAGCCACCCCACGTGCGACCGGAGGGCGGGAAGAAGCCACTCCTGTCCCCCGGGCTGCGCCTTTTCCCCCCCAGCCTCCGCCCCTCCCGCCGCGCATCTCCCCGCCCCGTCCTTGGTGCACCGCGGCCGCCGAGCCGAGCGGCGCCGCGCGGGGCCGAGTCGAGCCGAGCAGCCACCCGCGCCGCGTCGCCGGTTTAAGCGCAGTGCGGAGCCGCGGCCGGGGGCGGCGGTAGTGAGACCAGCGCTGCGCTCCAGCCCCCTTTTCCCTCCATGGTTTCTCTCCGCTCCCGTGAGTAACTTGGCTCCGGGGGCTCCGCTCTCCTGCCCGCACGCCGCCAGCCGCCCCGGACCGCGCCGCCGGCCTCTGCCTCGAGCAGACCCCTTCCGACGGCCCTCACTGCGCAGGCTGGGAGCCTCTCCCCCCTCCGCCCCCGCTGCGGAAAGTTAAGTTTGAAGAGGGGGGAAGAGGGAAACATGGACATGAAGAAGAGAATCCACCTGGAGCTGAGGAACCGGACCCCGGCAGCTGTAAGCAGAATCCCCTTCGGGCTCCCTCTCCCCCCCGATGACTTGCATGTAATGGTGGCCACCTGCGGGGTCCCAGCCGCGGGCTCGCCGACCCCGGCGCGGGCAAGAGCGCAGCTCGCGGGCTCGGACGGGAAAGGCGGGCGGGCGGGCAGGCGGGCGGGCGCGGAGGGGGGAGCGAGCGCGCGGGATTAACTCTTTGGCGCCCGCGGGCTCCTGCGGCCGTCCGGGGAAGGCGGTGGGGTGGGGGAAAGCAAACTTTGAGCTCTTCGCCCGCCGGGGTCCTTTCCCGAAGGAGCGCGTGTGCGTGTGGCCGGCGGCAAGAGAGGGAGGAGGGGGTTGTGTAACGCTGGGAGCCATGTTTGCAGCCTCCCGGGATGCGCGGCCGGGCGGAGGCCGGGCCTACGGAGGAGCCGCGCTGCCAGTCCGGACTGGGCCCGCTGCGGGCCAGGGCGGCCTCCGCGTGCCCCCGGCCGGCCCGGGAGGGGGCTCGAGCGGAGCAGGAGGCTCCTCCAGCCAGGTCTCGCGGTTGGCGCCGGTCAGGCCAGGACGGGAGCGGAAGGACGAACAGGGGGTTCTTTGCCTCCAAGGGGGACAGGAAGCCCCCTCAGGCGCCGGGGGGCTTGGGCAGGCGCGGCCTGGCGCGCGCGAGCGGGGGAGGGGCGAGCCCGGGTGGCGGAGGTGGCGCAAGCGACGCCCCTCCCGAGGCCAAGTTTGAAAAAAGGAGTCGGTTCCCGCCATTTTTCAAGCCTAAAAATAAAACTTTGTCTACCTATCTCTCTCGCCCCTTTCGACCCCCAGGCCTTCCCCAGTCCCGGTCTCCAAATGCAGGCCGCGCTCGGCCCGAGCTAGCAGTTGTGGCGTAGGCGGCTTCTCCCTCCCCCCCGCGCCGCGGCGGCGGAGCCCGGGGGCCCCTGCCCGGGAGGTTGGCCCCTCGGTGTGGGCGGGCGGCGGCTCCTCGCGTCAGCCCAGGCGCGCCACAGGCCGACGCAGCGCCATGTTGGCGGGCACCCGTCTCCTTCCGCCGCGTGAGTCGGCCTGCGGGCTCTGTCCGTCCGGCCCTGCCTGCCCGCACCGGCGGTGGCTCTGAGCCGCCGCTCCCTTGGCCGAGCCTGCGGTTTGTTTGGCGCGGGCCTCGCCAGGGCTCGGCTCGCACTGGCGGGAGCCGAGCGCTCCGGCCGTCGCCGACTCATCTTTCGGGCGCGCTGCCGCCCCCTCCCCCCTTCTTAAAAGGGCAACGGCAGGAGGCCGCCTCCGCCCCTAGTCGCGGGTACAGACGGGCCTCGGCTGTGCTTGCTTGCCGGGAGGGTGCTGCCCCGCACGTGCTTCAGAGCCGCAGATCCAGGCCGGTGCTCGCCTGCCGCGGCTCCGTGAGTCGCTGGCGGGCCTTGAAGAGTCGCGTCTTTATTCTCTACCCCGCCCTCCCCGCGAAGTAGAGCGGCTTCCCGCGGCAGGGCGCGGGGCCATGTTTCCCGGCGCCAGCGCTGGGAGGCCGCGCCTCTGCCAGAACCCCTCCGCGGGTGAGTGGCGTCCCCAGGCAGAGGGGAGGCCCGGGGGAAGCCCTCACCACCCCCTCCCGCCCCTGCGCCCCACACTGGAGACGGGCGCGTTTCGGGCAGTCAGGTAGCGTTGGGTAACAAGTTGCCAACTTGTGGGAATTCGTCAAGCAGGCTTTCCCTGCTGTGCCAGGGGTTTTAAATCTCTGAGGTCCCCACAAATGAGGTGCGGCCCTACTGCATCTGGTGTTCCCACCCCTCCCTGGAAGACCTCTGGTGGTGGGCGTCTCGACTCTGTCCCCTGAGTTTTAAGGTTGAGATTTGACCGCGGTCGTCCCTTCCGTCCATCAGTCAGACATTTTGTGTCGGCCACGTGCTAGTACATTGAACCTTTAAGCCTCTTCACACTGAAACTTGCAACCTAATTTTGAGGAGAGTAATTAAGACATTTGAATTATTACTGCTCAGGTCCAAATCAGGTGAACGTGAGTAATTAAATTTACCCGAGTTTCCAAAAAGAAAAATACGTATATGGTTCTTTAAAGTGCCTTAAGATCTGGGATTTGGATTTTAGCAAGGTGTGTAGAGCAGTATTAAAATGCTCGGCTGAGGGCTCTGTGGCTCCCTCTGAGAAGAAATACAACTGATCTGGTGGTGTATATGGAATTTTTTCACACATGAAATAACTAATACTGATTTTTAAAATGCATATTTAAGTATTTAAGTGCGTTGGGCCTTTTTTTTTTTTTTCCCCATGAAATCAACTTAAGCCTTACCCTTTTGCCAAAACAGTTTTTAGTCATGTGGCTTTTTAAATTAAAAGGTCATTTTGCCAGTTGCACTATTCACATTTCAAGTACTCAAAAGTCCCAAATGATTAGGGGCTGCTGTATTGGACAGTACTGCTCTACAGTAATTCACTGGTTTTATTAAATAAATATTTGCCAACAGCATGCCAGGGCCTGGAAAAACAGTGTGAGGCAGAGCGCAGCCCCTTCCATTCTGAAGCCTCAGTAACCGGTGGTGCCTGTTGCCTAGGTGCAAGTTAGGGGCCTTGGGAGAGTGTCATAAGAGCCAGCCAAGATTGTGGGGGCAAAGGGTCCCCTAGGGACTGTAACAGGGAAACTGAAACCAGTAAGAGAGGTTCTTAGGAGAGGAAAGCCTTGACCTTCAACTGATGGGGGGGGGTGCTGTAGGTTTAAAGGAAAATTTTTTTTTTTTTGTCTTTTTGCTATTTCTTGGGCCGCTCCCGCGGCATATGGAGGTTCCCAGGCTAGGGGTCCAATCGGAGCTGTAGCCACCGGCCTACGCCAGAGCCACAGCAACGCGGGATCCGAGCCGCGTCTGCAACCCACACCACAGCTCACGGCAACGCCGGATCCTTAACCCACTGAGCAAGGGCAGGGACCGAACCCGCAACCTCATGGTTCCTAGTCGGATTCGTTAACCACTGCGCCACCACGGGAACTCCGGTTTAAAGGAAATTTTAAAAGAAGAGTTTAAAATTTTTAGCACAAAAGCATCATCTTTAAGGTAAGTGAGAGGTTCTAAGATGATTCTAAGTCAGCAAGTCTTATGGGTTTGTTGTGGGGTGAGACTGGGGAAAGGGGAAGAACCCTCTCTCCATTGACTGTATTGGTATAACACAACGCTCTTAAATGCACAATAGCGTATTCCAGATGTCATCAGGTGGAATAGAAGACTACTTGAGAGTAAGTGGAGGCTTGATCATAAATGTTTTAAGACCAGATAGGCTTTTGAGTATGGCTTTTTTGTTTTTTTTTTTGTTTTTTTTGGGGGGGGTTGAAGAAGACCCTGATGACAGTTTACCTTGTAAGTCCAAAACACCTCTTTATATCAGAAGTGTCTTTTCATAGTGGAAAAAGTGGCTTAAGATGGCATTTTAACATATCTTTGAAAAGAATAATGATCAGTAAAAATATAGGCAAGGAGAGGAAAATTTTTATACAAAATATTAGTGTTAATTTCACTGAGAGCAAATTGTATAGTGCCAGAAAGTACCATTGATATTGATTCACATATTGGTGGTGGTATCAGATGTGAAGAGACATGCAATATCAAGACGTAAACCAAATTTAGATATATTCCATAATTGGAAAAAACACCTGTTCATTATGTGAGGCCCTCATCTTTCTATTTTTCCAAAACATGGCACTGTTATTAACTATGGATCTGGGAACATCTGTCCTTCAGTCTTATGTTCAAAAGAGAAAGCCATGCAGTTCCTGTGGCTTGTAATCTATGCCCCTGTGAAACCCTGTATGCTTGACTGAGACATTTCATATCCCACAAATAATAGTTTTTCTCCTAGGCCCAATTTACTGGAGAATTAAGGGTTTTCTTACATTACAGGTTTTCATTATGTATTTTTAAATCCCCACTCCCCCACTTTTGGCATTTATTGTTGTGTCTGTTGTGATTTTGAGCTCAATGGGATATTCTAATTGGTTGTAATAGCCGCTAATTGGGGTTATTTCCTTATGTAAGTAGTGCCTCTTCATTGAGGAAAAATTAGATGCAGATAAGCAAAACAATAGTAGATATAAATAAGAAAAATTTAAAGAACCTGAAAATCTCACACACACCTATACTACCATGTAGATATTCTGGTGTAGAGTCCACGAGAATGTTTAATTTTTTCCGAACTCAAATTATACTGTTAATGCATATACTATCTCGTTGCTAATATAGTAGTAAACATCTTTATCTTCTATGGCACAATTTATTATTTTACAGTCTCATTGTTAATGTCTATACAGATCATTTAACCATTCACATTAAGTGACCAGAAGGATTTTTGCTTTTTTAAATAGTACTGAAATGAACATTTTGTAATGTGAATCTCTGCCAAATTGCTTTTTAGAATATTTCTCTACCTATCAGTAGGATATGGATGTTTCCTTCCTTCATGACACCCAAACATTTGAGAACTACTAATTGTAAATTCTGTTGTCTTTTGAAAACGTACTTTTAAAATAATAGTAGGGTGGAAGATTTTAAGATTGGTTAACTCATGAGGCTGGAAATTGTCAAAGGTGGCAGGAGTTACTTTCCACATTTTTGTTTTTTTTTGTTTTGTTTTTTGTTTTGTCTTTTTGTCTTTCTAGGGCCACACCCGAGGCATATGGAGGTTCCCAGGCTAGGGGTCCAATCGGAGCTGTAGCCGCTGGCCTGCGCCACAGCCATAGGCATAGCCATGCCAGATCTGAGTCACATCTGTGACCTACACCACAGCTCACGGTAACGCTGGATCCTTAAGCCACTGAGCAAGGCCAGGGATCGAACCCGCAACCTCATGGTTCCTATTCGGATTCATTTCTGCTGCACCATGACAGGAGCTCCACTTTCCACATTATTGGATTATTTCACTTACTGCAATAATCATGTATTTTCTAACTAAAAGAATTGATAATGACCTTTACGCCTCCATATCTTTTTTTCCCTCTTATAACAAATTATAACTGATAAATGGGGAAGGTCACTCAAGCAGGTAGGGAAAATTGATTTTTTTTTCCCCCCAGACTAACTAGGGGAATAGGAAATGAGAGCACATTGGAGAGGATGAAAAGAAAATGTCTTGATCTCCTGCGGCTACTAGCTCCAATCCCCGTAACTTGGCTATAGTAGATTTCAAATTTTTCACTGACTAGTTGTGAGCGCATCAGCTTTGCTGATGGCTATAGAAAACAAAAAAATTGGATAGGAAATGTTTTGGAATTTTGTTTTTAGTTCTTAAATGTTTACTTAAATTCATATTTGACAAAAAGCTAGTTTAGTTGGGAAAATGGGGGATCAAGAAGAGTAAATTTGGCCCCCAGTATTAGTCTATCCAGTTACTACTTTGGATCAAATAGCTCCCTAAGTTGAATGCACAAATAGAGAAGTACCTGCCCAACCTTCCAGTATTAGATGGTAGCCTTGAGAGGATTTGGGACATGAGGAAGAAAGAGTAGGGTGTTTTTCCTTGATTAGAACCTTTTGTTTATTTGGGGTCTAATTAGGAGGCCATGACACTATCTCTGCCCCGCATGCTCCAAGCACCTCCCTTGTTAAGGCAGTCTAGATTCCTTCACACTGCAGGAAGCAAATTGGGGAGAGGGAAGGTTTAATTATTTCATGCTGCTGTCATGGTGCCTAAACACAGACACCTTTTCACCAGGGTCCTATTTAGATTTTGGTCTTTTTAGGGCTTGGATCCCAAGTGGCTGTGGCTGTGGCATAGGCTGGAGGCTGCAGCTCCGATTCGACCCTTGGCCTGGGAACCTCCATATGGCGTGGGAGTGGTCCTAGAAAAGGCAAAAAAAACAAAAGTAAATAAATAAATAAAATTAATCTTGCAGTTCCTATTGTGGCACGGTGCAGTTGAATCTGACTAGAAACTGTGAGGTTGCGGGTTCGATGCCTGGCCTAGCTCGGTGGGATAAGGATTGGGCGTTGCCCCGAGCTGTGGTGTAGGTCAGCCAGCAGCTGTGGCTCTGATTTACCCCTGTCCTGGGAACCTCCATATGCCGCAGGTATGGCCCTAAAAAAGAAAAAATAAATAAATAAAATGAGTCTCACATAAAAAGACAGCATGACATTATTTATGAGAAACGTGTTCAACAGAGAAGATTATAACCTCTGGTACATCCATATGCTTAGAATTTCTTTAGCCGTTAAGAAATATTTAGAGTTGTTAAAAGCATATTAAGTAATATTGTTTTATCTTGCTAAGACTAAAAAAAAATACCAAAATAGTAAGTGACAAACAGTAAATGCTTTGCATTAATTGAGTATATTTAGGATCAGACGGTAGATTCTCTTCATATCCAAGTTTCCCCTGGTTCATCATCTGCTCAGTCCCCTGCAGTCCTGATTGATGCAAACCTCTATGCCATTTTTTTCTTCATTTGACAGTTGTGAAGGCTTGCACCCATGGAAGGAACAAACCCAAGTCACAGCAGTGACCATGCTGAGTCCTTCCTTAACCCTTAGGCCACCAGGCAACTCCTGAAGGCTTTTTCTCATATTGAAATATGGTGGTAACTAAAACAGATATGACCTTACCATGAAGCAGTGACTCCCCCACCCCTACACGTGTGACACATGGAAGTCCCCAGTCCAGGGATCCAATCTGAGCTATACCTGGGAAACACCAGGTTTTTAACCCACTGCACCTGGCTTAGGATCAAACCCGCACTGTCCTGAGGCAATACTGGATACTAAACCGGCGGCACCACAGCAGGAACTCCCTAGCAGTGACCTTTTTAAAAATAGATTAATATTCTTATTATTGAAATGTTTAAATAAGGTTATGGAGGAGTTCCCTTATGGTGCAGGAGGTTAAGGATCCATTGCCACTGCAGTGGCTTGGGTCTCTGCTGTGGCGTGGCCACACACACACAAAGGTTGTGGAAGTCTCCCAGCCAGTCAACTTTCCCTGAGAAGAATTCTTGAGAAGACTATAAGAAAGCAAGTGTGGGAGTTCCCGTCGTGGCGCAGTGGTTAACGAATCCGACTAGGAACCATGAGGTTGCGGGTTCGGTCCCTGCCCTTGCTCAGTGGGTTGACGATCCGGCATTGCCGTGAGCTGTGGTGTAGGTTGCAGACTCGGCTCGGATCCCGCGTTGCTGTTGCTGTGGCTCTGGCGTAGGCCGGTGGCTACAGCTCCGATTCAACCCCTAGCCTGGGAACCTCCATATGCCGCAGGAGCGGCCCAAGAAGTAGCAACAACAACAACAACCAAAAAAGACAAAAGACAAAAAAAAAAGTGTGTGAAATGTTACATAAGGGATAACACATTGTATATTCTCTACCATTTTTGTCCCACAGCATATTCTGGAAATTAGTCCCTCCTTGATGGATAATTAAATTGCCTTCTAATTTCCTCAATTCTTTTTTTTCCAGTTACTTCTTATGTTTTATTCATAAGCCTTTCGGAGTGTTGAAACTAATGGGTCACCTTTGGGTACTACAAACCCAATTCTAATTGGTACTAAGACCACTTCTTCTTAAGTCTCCTTTGCAGGATCCCCCAGGGTTCCATCCTTGTTTCTCTTCCTAGGAATTCCATCCTTCTATTTTTTATTGCTTCTGCCCTGACTTCCAAATACAGAACTTAAACCGAGAACTCCCCTGAACTCCAGACCTGCATGTCTAGCTGACTGGGGATACTTTCATCTGGATATCCCATGGAAACAAATTTGGTATCTTTTGTAGTAGTCATTACATATCTGCCTCTCTCTCAAAAAGAAGCCATTCCTTCCTATTTCCATCTAGCTACATAGTCCCCATTTCTCAAACGAACCTCAGTTCTTTATCATCTTTTGTACCCCACAGTTAAACTTGCAGATTTTGACCACTTTAACTTCTTTTTTCCCCTCCCGGTTTCTGTTATTTGGTTCAGCAAACTTAATTCTCTCATATTTGAATGTTTTATGGTAGTCTTTTTTGGGCTGTGCCACGGCATGTGGAAGTTCCCAGTCCACAGATTGAACCCACACCTGAGCCACTACAGTGACATTGCTGAATCCTTAACCCACTTCGCCGCAAGGGAACTCCAGCTTTATGGTAGTCTTTGATGACCTTAGTTAAAGCAGAATTTTGTCAGTTGAGAACAATGTCCAAGAGTTGATTTCACAGTGGACTCGAGGTATAATGTTTAAACTCCTCTGTGGCTTTTGACATATTGGTGTCATCTTGTATAACATTTTTGAATTCTCTGTCAGATAATAGTTGTAGAAAATCTCCCAAATGAAATGGAAATGTTTAGCTGTATTGCAATACTACTTAGGTGAGTGGTGATTACAGTGGCCTTTTTTTTTTTTAAATGGTTGGTTGGTTTTAGGGTTTTTTTGTTTTTTGTTTTCTTTTGAGGGCCACACCCCCAATGAAATATGTTAGTTCACAGGCTAGGGGTCTAATCAGAGCTGCAGCTGCTGGCCCATGCCACAGCACCTAGGGATCTGAGCCACATCTTTGACCTACACCACAGCTTACAGCAACGCCAGATCCTTTAACCCACTGAGCGGGTCCAGGGATCAAAACCTGAGTCTTCCTGGATACTGGTCAGGTTTGTGACCCACTGAGCCACAATGGGAACTCCTGTTGGAAAGCTTGCCTGGAGGTTACTTCCTCTTTTATTTTTTTGGCCACCCTGCAGCACATGGAGTTCCCAGGCCAGGGATCAAATCCTAGCCACAGTTGCAACTTTAACCCTCTGTGCCTGGCCAGGGATCAAACCTCCTTCCCAAGAGGCTGTTGAGTCCTTTTGAGCCACAGCAGGAATTCCAGTTTGTTTGTTTTTCTTTCTTTTTTTTCCCCTTAGGGCTGCACCGTGGCATATGGAGGTTCCCAGGTACTAGGGGTCAACTTGGACCTGCAGCTGCCATCCTGTGCCACAACCACAGCAACTCTGGATCTGAGCCTCATCTGTGATCTACACCACAGGTCACAGCATGTTTGTTTGTTTTTTAATACAAAAGAAATACAAAGAGTTCCCATTGTGGCTCAGCTACCTAAAAACCCAATTGGTATCCACGAGGATGCAGGTTTGATCCTTGGCCTACCTCAGTGGCTTAAGGATCTGTCATTGTCACAAGCTGTGGCATAGATCATACAGATGATGCAGCTTGGATCTGGCGTGGCTGTGGTGTGGACTGACAGCTGTAGCTCCCACTCAACCTGTATCCTGTGAACTTCATATGCCACAAGTGCAGCCCAAAAAAGGAAAAAAAAAAAAAAAAAAGAGGAATACATGCTTAGTGCAGATAGGAATAAATTGCAACGATCCTTGTCATTCTCCTGCACCCTTGCCCAGAGGTTACTTTCTCAGCATTTACTGTGTCCCAAGCCTACTTTCTACAGAAGTTCCACTTCACAGATGAGGAAACTGAGGCACAGAGAAGTTAAATAACTTGCCCAAGGTCACACAGGTTGTAAGTGACAAAGCAGATAGAATGGAACCTGTATGCATCCTGAAAGCAGGACGCAGACAGGGGAGTGAGAAGTGGTGAAGAAGCAAGTGAGAAGTTGTGGTGTTATCGGTGAATCTCTAAATCTGTTTGCTTCTCTAACTGGGGGGAGGGTATGGTGGTACAAAGAATAATGAATAAATTCTCCATAGATGATAGCAATTACTAGAGCAGTATCCTTGGACTTTGTATGAGAGGATGAAGATGTTACTACCTCCTATTTTCATTTTAAAACTGTCAGCAAGCATCTCCTTCCCTTATACATGCTTGATTAATGCTATTAAATGTGTTAGATTCACTGCAAGAATGCCTTTGGCAGTTAAAACTAATTTGCATCAGTGTAAATTTATCAAAATGTGTTTAAAACTTGCAAGCTTCAGAGTCAGCCACAGAGCAAGAACAGCAGTAGAGACTATCCTGGTAGATAGTCACACAGTAGACTGTTTATTAGATAATCAGTATTCACAATTCTGATATACTTTTGGATGGATTTGAATTCTGAATATTAAGATCTCCAAAGAAGGAGATTTTATGGCCTAAAAAGAACCTAATATCTAACAGTTTGCCCCCCCTAGAAATAGCTTTCTCACATGTAACACAGAATGGTCTTTGAATTAAGACCTCCTGTGTCTTGATCTTTTCCTAATATCAAGATAATCTAAGTAAAAGTTAATAAAACCGCAAGTGGAAATGTGTAGCTGAGAAACCTGTAGCCAAAATCTCTTAGTGATCTTGATGGGAAAAGTAAAGCTTTCCTCTTTGTGACAGTCTCCTGCGCCTTGAGCTAGGCTTGGCCTAAAAGGGTTGCTGGGGAGAGTGGTTTGGGAAGGGATAATCTTCACTCTGCATTTGTAGTTAAAGCTACTCCTTGGGGAAGAGATTTAGGAAAAAGAATAAGGGGGGTGTCATTTCTTCACTTACATCCTAAGGACTATAGTTTCTGTTTCTGGAAAGTAAAGAATTTAAATCTTTGTTGTACATGGTGTGACATCCCACCCTTGATATCTATCAGTATATTGTTACTAAAGGCTTAATCGTTTTTCCTTTATTTATAGCTGAGACAGGTCTAAGTAGAGTCTGCCCCTATATGGTTGGAGTTTTTGCTTTGTTCTTTGTTTTCTATATGGTTTTGAAAGCTTGTCTCCCCCTCTGTCACCCACAGGTTCGAGAACTTGTGCTGGATAATTGCAAATCAAGTGATGGGAAAATTGAGGGCTTAACAGCTGAATTTGTGAACTTAGAGTTCCTCAGTTTAATAAATGTAGGGTTGATTTCAGTCTCAAATCTCCCCAAACTACCTAAATTGAAAAAGGTAAGTGCTTTTTCTTTAACAGTAAAAGAGAGAACCATTCTGGGGAAGGGGAAAATATATGATTCTATCTGTAAGGAAGCATTTAGTGTAGCAGAAAGCGCATGGCCTTTGGAACTGGGCAGATCAGGGATTGAATTCCAGCTCTATCATTTCCCTGATGAGTGATCTTCTGCATGTTACTTAATCTCTCCAAGGCTCAATTTCCTCACCTGTAAACTGGTGATACCACCTGACCTTCCAGAATGGCTGTGGTGTTTGAAAGTAGTGCATGTTGAATGCTCAATAAATAAATAGTGGTTATGAAGAATAATTATCTTTTTAATGATTTACTTGTTAATTGTTAAGAATTTATTGTTGTAATGTCAGCTACTTTTGTTCTTAATATGCTCTGGCTTAGGAATCACAGGTGCCTCCCACTCTTCATGTTTTTTGTTAAGGCCAAGTTTAAGTAAAGACTTTTCAAATTTGTACTCCATGGTATTTCAAACTCAGTATATAATTGTTATTTTTGCTTTTTAGGGCCACACCCACGGCACATGGAGGTTACCAGGCTAGGGGTCAAATCAGAGCTGTAGCCACAAGCCTATACCATAGCCAGGACAATGCCAGATCCTTAACCCACAGAGCGAGGCCAGGGATCGAACCTGTGTCCTCATGGATGCTAGTCAGATTCGTTTCTGCTGAGCCACAGTGGGAACTCCCCATTATGTAATTTTTAATGACTGGGAAGTTTAAAATGTGACTTACTCCAAGAGTTCATTTTAACAACATTGCTGTATTTCCCTGTCCTACTTGATAGCTCATTGTTAGTGCTTTATTGGTCTAATTATAATCAATCATTGTCACCTTCAACCTCCCCCTCACCCAAAAAACATGTTTTTTTCATGTCCTTGCACATTTACCTGTCACAGAGCCCCCAGTATGTCAGAAGTGGAAGAAACTTAGATCTTGTGGCCTCGGCCTTTGTTTTAGAGGCACAGTAGTAGATCCAGAAAGGTATGGTAATTTGCCTAAAGCCACTTACGAAAGTGGTTAATAGTAGAGCCAGAATTAGAGCTCATATCTTCTATTTGCTAACCCAGTACCTTTTCCATTGGCAGTGTTGCAGAATTCTCCACTGTTTACCTCATCTCTGTATCAGGGAGTTTGAGTTGAACCTTTAATCTAAAAAAGATACGCATAGAAATCTGAAGTCAAATTTAGGCCAAAGACAAGTAAGCTGTTCCTATAGCCTGCCTGCTTGAATCCCGAGAGGGACTTTTTTTTTGGTTAAGTATATGAATTAAAAATCAGGAGTGGGAGTTACCATCATGATGAAGCGGAAACAAATCCGACTAGGAACCATGAGGTTGCGGGTTCCATCCCTGGCCTCTGTCAGTGGATTAAGGATCTGGCGTTGCCGTGAGCTGTGGTGTATGTTGCAGATGAACCTCCATATGCCGTGGGTGTGGCCCTAAAAAGCAAAAAGAAAAAAGAAACAGGTTCTGGGAGAAATTTTGGTGTGTAAATGTCACAAGTTTCCTAAATTTAAACATTGATTTCATTTCAAAATAAATATGCCACTAAATGCTTTGGCAGACTGCTTTGCTGTCCCTACTTCTTAAGATATTTGTGTTGAAAGGATATGAATATTATACGTATCGATATTCTAACAACCAAGAGAAATGGTCTCTATTTTGAATTTCTAAAACCTATGTAAAGATAATAACACTTGTGTCTTGTTGGTATAGAGATGTATTTTAAAATCTAGACCACAATTAGATCTTTTATTGGACTATCTCATTGGAAGGAAAAAAGTTTTGAACTACTGCATTTTTTCTCTTCTGAAATACTTAAAAACAACCAAGCAGCAGACTTACTTTTTTTGTTGTTGTTGGTTTTTTGTTTGCTTTTTTTAGGGCTACACCTGCACCATATAGAAGTTCCCAGGCTAGGGACTGAATCAGAGCTGCAGCTGCCGACCTACGTACACCACAGCAACACCTGATCTGAGTCACATCTGTGACCTGCGCTGTAGCTCTTGGCAATGCCAGATCCTTAACCCAGTGAGTGAGGCCAGAGATTGAACCCACATCCTCATGGATACTAGTTGGGTTCTTAACCTGCCGAGCCACAACAGGAACTCCCAGATTTACTGTTTTTTAAACTCATTCTTTCAACAAATATTTTAATTTTTAGAAGTTCCTCTGCATCATGTAGTTCATTTCATTGCATGCCCAACTAAATCATGTAAGTTTTCATGCCATTTATCACTGTAACAGCCATGTAATCTTGGGCACTTACATAATCTCAATAGTTCATTTTCCTTTTCTGTAAATAGGGGTGATAATTCTACTTGCTCCGTAGGATTTACTGTGAGATCAGATGAGTTCATGTATTTCTAGTGCTTTGAATAGTGCCTTAAGCACTTGAGTACTTAGCACTTAAGTACTGTGTAAAGGTTAGATACAGTTAACTGTTGTTGGCACTTAAAATTGAAACTAGCTATATGGCCTTAGTTTTCGGATCTGCAAAATGAAGAGTTTGAATTAGATGCTCTTAACCATCTTATTTTTCCACGCTTCAGTTTCTTTTACTCTTAAGATTCAAATATTCCTTGGTGAAGGTTCATTCCTTCATTGACAAACCAGTTGCCATGCTGCTTGATCGGCAGCTAAGAAATTAGAGTAGGTTCTTAAAAAGGCTTCTTGCCAAGTTTGTGCAAAAAGTATCCTCTGAGGAGTTGGTTTTGTCAGCTTTGAACCTATTGCCCCACTCCCTTTTCTGAGGTCATGGAGCTTCTTTAAAGTCTTGTACCATTCCCATAGCTTTCAGGGCAGCATTTCTGGTAGCTTCCAGATGTAGAACCCCATGGCAAGTCAGCACTGTACAGAACCAGATTAGGTTTCAAGTGGGCATTGTGAGCTTTGCTTGGCACACAGAACAAGCTGCTTAGAATGCACAGACCATTTACCCTTCTTGGCAGGTATCGAATATTACAACTTCTCAATTCTAATTTGCTTTGACCCACTTTTTAGGTTAGAAAATGTATTCACTGATATTAGGGACCAGCAAAGTGTTCTAATTAGCAGCTGGTTAAGAAAACACAACTCTTTTCATTCAAATTGTCTCTCTTTCCCCAAAGTGTTCTGGGGATCTGTAAACTTATTTGGGTTTAATGAAACAAAATGAGCGTATGTGCCCTAATAAAAAATAGAGATCATTTGATCTTGGTTGGTGTTTAAGAACTATATTGGTTACTTCTAACACCTTAATGATATGTGTTTCTTTTTGTGTTTGTGTGCCGTGTGCATTTTTCCCTTTAACAGCTTGAGCTCAGTGACAATAGAATCTATGGAGGTCTGGATATGTTAGCAGAAAAACTTCCAAATCTCACACATCTAAACTTAAGTGGAAATAAACTGAAAGATATCAGCACCCTGGAACCTTTGGTAAGTAGTTGAGAATTTGGAAAACAGGACTTACTGGTCATTTTCATTTTCATATTTCTTTATGGTGAGGGAAATAATTGAAAGTTATAATGGAGAAAGTGGTGATTTTTTTTATAGTAAACTTTTTATAGAAAGAGTCCAGTTTTAAAGATCAGAGCTTCACTAGTTGTGTGTTCCTGTGGCATTACTCTCCCTTTCTGATTATTATGGTGGCTTCCTTCAAAACGCTTTTCTTTTGTCCTTTTTAAATGTCATATTGACTATAGCCTTAAACATCCATCTTCAAATTTTTTCCCCAGACTGGCCAGGCTGTTCTGTACTTTTGTACTTTTCCAGAAAGGCTGTTTATGTTGGGTGGCATATCTGACTGTAGAAGGTACCATCCAAGGGCAGCTCCAGTGAGTTTTAGGTCTTTTAATTCATGATCTTGTGCTCTAGCTGGATCACTGTTCCCTAAAGTTTTGCATGGGAACCCCTAAATTCTCCTCTTAGTCCTGGAATAAGCTGTGGAAGGTTAAGTTTAAGTGCCACTTGGGTTACAGACTTGCTGTGTGACCTTGGGCAAATTGCTTCTTCTCTCTGGGCCTCAGTTTCCTCGCTTATGAAGCAGAAAGGATAATCCCTGCCTTACTTACCTCTTAGGAATTCTGAGAGTAAAAATAGGTATTTACTTACCTTGCTTTGTAAGTTGGGAAGCTAAGCTAATTGGGGGTTTAGTCCATGTGGAAGTTACAAGTGGCCAGAAAAGAGCTGCAGAACAAGGGTTCATGCAGAGTAGGGGGCTTTGGCTGCCACCTGAAAATTCTGTGATTTCAAGATTGTTAAATGACTTTCCCCCCTAAATATGACATTCTTGTCTATTTTAATAAGGCTAATGAAACTCAGATTTGTTTTATAACCACCCAAAGAAGTTTTGTGGCTTCTTTCTGGGTTTTTGTTTGTTTTTCTGTTGTACATAAAGTCAGTATTTCCATTTGATTTAACTTGCAGACATTGGAAGAGAGGCTACACAGTGGATAAGAGCTGTCTTTCAGGATCCAGCAGAGTAGAACCCAAGAGTATGAGACATCCTTCTGCTATCTCTATCTTTTCTGATGTCACAATATATTTAAATATTTGGATTTCATATCACTTACACAGAATGCTTTATTGATATTTCGAGGGAAGATAATGTAGGGTCAGATAATTGAGACTCCTCCAATATAGATTTAATCCCCATTTACTAAGTCCCTTTACATTTCATTAAGTGGATCACATTGAGCTCATTTCTCATTAAGTGTTGGGAACAGCCTGTTGATCACCTTTGCTCTGTGAATTTTGCCCCTTTTTTCCTGTTAAACTCAGATACTTGAGGGCACCCTATTTTTCTTAAATTAGTTTTCCTCCAAATCAATCCCCATTTCCAATGTTTAAGCAAACGTTTATTGTGTTTTGCTTTATTCATGGACATTAACATCTGCCCGTTGTATCCTCATATGATGCAGAGAAGAGAAACTGTCCTCCTCTTAGAAAGAAGGAAACCAAGTTTAAGCCGCAGGATAAATGGCAAGTAGGGATTCAAATCCAAGTCCATCATTCTTTGCACTGCCCTTGGGACCTGTTCTTTTCTTTTAATTTACACGTTTTTTTTCCTACCCAAATTGACCTAAGCTGGGAGTTAGAACAGGAGCACTAAATTAAGTGCTTAGGCTCTCCCAGTCAGATGGGCTGCATAAAGCCTTTGTTTGTGTTAATGACGAGCCTATCAATTTAGGGTCATAGAAAACTTAGGAATCCCTTTTCTCTAGAACAGAGTACCAGGCAGTACGTTTCCATGCTAGGTCACTGGCCATTGCCTAATCTCATGGCAACCTTAGTCATCTTTGATTTTTTTCTTGGAGGCTTTTGTCAATGTCCTAACATTCAGAGGCAGAGCAGAAGCAAATGTTGTGTGGGAGTTGTTTGCATGGGTGTTTCTGACCTGGGCAGTGATGTGGTTAGGGCCCTTTGGTGGATATGAAAGTCTGAATCCCCTTGGACAGTGAAATATGAGAAATAATCATTTAAATATTTACCATTTGCAGAGGATCTGCTTTGTACGATATACCAAAGTGGATGCTTTATGTGTGTTATCTTATTAATAATCCTCAACATTTCTTCAGAGTGGAGAGACATAGCATGGCCCACATTTTACACATGAGGAAGCTGAGGCTTAGGAGAGGTTGAATCCCTTGTCCAGAGTCACACACCTGGCAGGCCAGTGACAGAGCCACAGTGCCACACACCCAGGGCTATCTGGGAAAGCCTGAGTGCCTGCCATTCTTCTGAACTTGCTGTTCAGATTCCTGGATGTACTAGGTGGGTCTCCTGAAGTTACAACTTAAGGATAAATAAAACTGTAGGAGAAAGTGTGGGGGCGGGGGAAATGTTGGGTCCATTTTGACTTCTGAAAGTATTCTTCAGTTGTGAAAAACACCATCCTCATCCTCATCAACCACATACATTTTGAACACCGTCTACTTTGAGCCCAGTTCTTACAGTCAATGCAATGATTGTGAATGCCTCTGCTTACTACAGGGACATTAATCGAGAGACAAAGAAGGCATCAATTCAAACTTCCTTGGACACCTTTTTTAAGAGACCTGGGCCATCCAAACCATCCCCCAAAGCCCTTCTAAATTCTAAGAAGGCAAGCAAAATTATTGTTAATAAAATGTTTAATGTTTATTATGGATAGCCTATTAGTTTTAGGCCAAATTTCTGAGATGGTAGAGTTGTGAATTTTTTTTCTTTCTTTCTTTTTTTAAAGCCGTATTTACACATTACATTGGGATCCTGAATATCTGTGTGTAGTGTATTTTGGACCTTTAAAGCACAGTTTTACTGCTCTAAACAATTTTAGAGTTCTACCATTATTAGGAGTTTTGTTGATGTTTATTTGGTTTCACTTTGTTTTCTAGCATATTGTTTGGCATGTCTGAATTATTCATATGGGTCCTTTCTAAAGAAGTGGCCAAAAATGTCACGGATTCAGAGTTTCAGAAACAGGAGGCCCTGTGTTAGGCTGGTCAGTAGGGTTAGAAAATGTGCTTGGGGCACTGTTGAGCATTAAGATCAGGGGTTGTATGCATTTTTTTGTACATCCATTCCTAGGGAATAATATTGAACAGTAAATGGCTGCTTCCTTTGAGTGAAGAATTTATACTGAGCCTCTGTGGGGAAAGCTGCCTAAATTTACTTGTGGTTCTATATTAGCTGTTACAGAGTCAACCCTTTTGTGAAAAGAGTTCCGCAGTTGTCTGGGGTGCTATTTCAACATTTTTTCCCCCTCTTTGGCAAGAACGCATTCCTGGGCTTCTGGAGTTCAGGGACTGTCTAGTAGGAACCCAATCTGAAAGCTGCATGGCATAAAAGCGTTTCTCCCTGTGAGCCCTAGGGCTGGGGACAACTATCTTAAAGAAAGACCTCAGGGGACTGATATACATAAGCACATTATTGGATCAGCGACCTCTTGGATCAGTGTACATGGCTGTTTTGAGGAGTACATTTGCCTGTTGCTCTTAACTCTGTTCTGTGTACCCTGCCTGGGTCTGTGCTCCCAAGGGCTGTTCAGTGAGAATAAAATAAATGTGGGCACCTCTTTGATGAAGAAAATGAAGGTTTGTGAGTGCAGGAGTCAGCAACCCTTTTCTCTCAAGGACCAGATAGTAGACCACCTAGGTTTTGTAGGCCTTAGTCTTTGTTACAGCCACTCCACTTTGCCGTTATAGCTCAAGAGAAGCCACACAAAGTACATAAATAAGTGAGTGTGGCTGTGTTCCAGTGAAAGTTAGTTTACAGACACAAGAGGTGGGCAGGATGGGCCAGCACAGTTTGCCAAGCCCTGCTTTAAAGCAGAGATTTTGACATCATTTTGTAACTCCCAAGAATTATACAGACACCGTAAATCCTGAAGACAAGGTTTTGTTTCATCTGTATCTCTTCCCAGGCCCTTGTGAATATTGAAATAGATTTCCAATGAAGTATCAAAATCCTTAAACGTCAGCATTTATTTTCTGCAACTTACTTCATGAAGAGATCCTCTTAATATTTTTTTAGAGAATGGTAAATCTTTTGATTCAAAACCTTTAAAAGTTAAATTTGTGGGAGTTCCTGTTGTGGTTCAGCAGGTTCGGAACCCAGCACAGTGTCTGTGAGGATGTCAGTTTGGTCCCTGGGCTCATTCAGTGGATTAAGGATCCAGCAGTGCTGCAGGCTGTGGTGTAGTCACAGATGCAGCTCAAATTCAGTGTTGCTGTTGCTGTGGTGTAGACCACAGCTGCTGCTCCTATTCAGCTTCTCACCCGGGAACTTCCATATGCTGCAGGAGCAGCTTTAAAAAGAAAAAATAAATAACGTAGGAAGCCATATATCCATATGCCCCCAGGCCCCCCTCTTTTGCTTTTTAGGGCCACACCTATAACATATGGAAGTTCCCAGGCTAGGAATAGAATTGTAGCTGCAGCTGCTGGTCTCTGCCACAGCAGTTTGGGGATCTGAGCTGCGTCTGTGACCTACACCTCACGTCATGGCAATGCTAGATCCTTAACCCACTGAATGAGGCCAGGGATCGAACCAGCATCGCATCCTCATGGATACTAGCAGGGTTCCTAACTCGTTGGGCCACAATGGGAACTCCCCACAGGCCCCCGTTTTAAAAGGCATCAGACTACATAGTACTTCACATTTTGAGTTTTCTTTTTACAGGTGTGCCCCCTTTTTTGCTCTCTGTGAGGGTCTCTTGGCATTTTGTTACTATCTCCTTACTTACCTATAGTACTACCTATGTCCTCCCAATCTTGTAATTTATCCTTAATCAAAACTTAACAGACCTGGCACTGAAATACTGGTACACTGATAATAATAATGAAGATCTGAGTCGGATGTTTTCCTGTCCACTTCACCTGCTCAGAAAACTTGGGGGGCCGAGTTTTTAGATCTTAACTGGTTTAGTTAGATGAAACTGAAGTTCTAAACAAATGAGGTGTTGCAACAAAACTTGAAGGTATGGTAAAATCAGAAAAATTTTTAAAGTTCTGATAATAGAACTTTTCCCCAAAAATCAAGAAAGAAGAGTGTAATGTTCAGTCTTTTCCCCAAAAATCAAGAAAGAAGAGTGTAATGTTTCTCTACTTGCTGAGTTTCAACTCTGAGTCCCCTTTCTCTTTCCCCCAGCCTACATTGACTCCTGCCTTTCTGAAAAATAGCTGCATCCCCACACTTTGTGCTTTACTAGATTCCTTTGGAGTATTTACATTTATGTCTCCAAGTAGAAATCTCAAGAATTTCAAGATATCGATTGAATTAACTGATTTGATTTAATTTTCCCCCTCCTATACTACCACCTTAGAGCACTGACTGCTTGATAATCAAGCGGGTTCTTACTGGTCATTTGATTACTCATACATTAAAACTAGTTATTTATAACTAAATAAATTTAACCAGATATATTAAACTCTGATTTGTCTCACACTTTAAAAAGATCTAGTTTTAATGTTTCAAAGGCATATTTCTTAAGACTACTCATGCTGCCAAAAGAAAATTCTCTAGAGGGTAGCGGTAGAAGGTAAAAAGTAGTTAAAAATCTAGTGACCTAATAGAAAGGTTGCAAAGGACTTGAAATGTTTTCCTATGTAAGGCTGAGTAGGTAGCAGCTAATTGAATATAGAGCCTAGAGTTTTACCTCTTTAGAAGGTGGGTTTTGTTGCTTGTTCCTTTGGTTTAGGAGGTACATTTTTTGATCCTTTTCTTCAGAAAAAGTTGGAGTGTCTGAAAAGCCTGGATCTCTTTAACTGTGAGGTTACTAACCTGAATGACTATCGAGAGAGTGTCTTCAAGCTCCTGCCCCAGCTGAGCTACCTGGATGGCTATGACAGAGACGATGGTGAAGCCCCTGACTCAGATGCCGAGGTGGATGGTGTGGATGAAGAAGAGGATGATGAAGGTGAGTGCGCACAAAACATCCAGTGAACCTATTTTCTGCCTCTCAGAGGTCCTGATGAGGCTGCTGAATGCTCTTGCTATTGAAAAAAATAATTTATGTCCATGCGTCTAGGCATTCTCTTAAATTTGGAGCACTTGGGACGTTGAAATCTTCAAATGCTTCAAAATAGGAAATGCTTTGTTAGCCAGTTGGTCTTGAATTTGGAGCCTAGACATCACACTGTGCTCCAACCCACTGAAGTACTTGTGGTTTATGGTTTACTAAAAGGACAGTGGCCTCGGGCCTCTTGCCATTTCTCTCCCCCTTTCTTGGCTACAGTCTACTTATCCTTCCGCATTCAGCTTGGTCAACACTTCTGGGAAGCGTTTGATGAAGCTGGTGAGCTCGGTTAGGTTCTTGTGTGTGCCACAGCATCCCCTATGTACCTCTCAGCACTTGTCACTGCTGTTTTTGTCCCTTTCTACAATTATTTTATGCCTTTATTCACAGGGCCTAGCACTTAATGCAGACACTTGGTACATACATGTTTTTTATATCCAAATATAAATGTCTTTCCTGCGTGTGATATATGACTAGAATTTTAAGAGGTAATGATTTTAGAGGAGTATACGTTAGATTCTGTTTTTCATTAATAAAAGAAGTAATCTCTGGCCATAACATGGAATTAGAATATAGATTTTATTTTTGACATTTTTTTCCATCCAGTTATCTTCAGGAATCTTTGTATATTTTCTACTTAAACTATTCCTCCTGATTAGCTTGTACTTTCCTCGCACGGTGACTTGTTCACTCTGAGTCACTCAGGAGAAAAGGTTTTTCACCTCTTAGTGGCTTAGAGGAAGCAAAGCGGTAAGTTTTCATATCAGTCAGCATGAAGGAAGCCTAATGTAGAATTCATGATATTAGAATTTGCAGTATTACTGTATTTGAAGCATTCTTTTCAATATCTCTTTAAAGATAGAAGTTTAGAAGACAGAAATGGTCAAGAAAGTAGAGAGCATCATCAGGCACCTTGGGTGTAATTAGTGGGGTAGTACTCTGGAAGCATGTGGTTTTCTTCTCAGCAGATTTGAGACAAGGCAAAAAGAGATGGACACGTGTAATAGGATGTCTCATCTTATTCCAAGTGTTTTCCTCACTTATTCCCTTCACTGCTAGTTCTCAGTTCCTAAAAACCAGTTTAGTCTACTTAACTTCACCTTAAATGGGTTGAACAGCCACCTGTGTGCAGGGGCCCGTAAAGGAAATTCCTTGGAGAGTGGAAGGCAGTTCTTGAGAGTGGGATCAGTCAGGCAACAGATATTTGAGAATTTCCTGTATGCCAGGCTCTGTGGAAAATAGTGTTAAAAGAAAAAGATAAACACGGTCCTGTCCACTAGGAGTTTACTGTCTACTAAGAAGAGAAATGTTAAGTAATCACAAGTGAGCAAAGCGTGTAGTCATGGAGAAACACTAGGTGTTCATGTGAGAGCGGATGAGCTGAGGTTAGGGGGTCTGGCAAGGCTGAGGAAGCCTGAGGAAGGGATGTTTAACTGAGACTCAAAGGTTTAGTCAGTGTTAGCCACGCAGAAAAGACAGGGAAAAGTTTGCAGGGTCCGGAGGCAGGAGCGGGCACAGCGAGCTGCAGGACCAAGGGAGGTAAGAGCCAGTGACTAGAGGCCTGTACCAAATTGAGTGGAGGTACAGCTCACAGGTGCTTTTCAGCCTGCCTGGCTGCCACCACTGTCCCCACTGTCCCCAGCCCCATCTCCATCATGAGGTTATTATAGGTATTTCCCAACATCCTGATTCGCACACCTGTTAGCGGTGGTACCCTTATTGCAGAGAAGGAGGCTGGTGGGGTTTTTTGGGGTTTTTTTGTTTTGTCTTTTTGTAACCTTTTGCTGTGAATAATTTCAGACATTGACAAAGGCAGAAATAACAGTAAAATTAACTTTCATGTTCCTAGTACTACGTTTTGGTGATGATTAGTTCAAGGCTGATCTTATTTTTGTACATACACACTCTTACCCACTTCCCCCCTTCCTTATTGTGAAGCAAGTCCTAGACATTGTATCATATCATCAGTAAGTATTGTAGCATACACCTAGCTCTGGATTTTATGGGATTCAGGTCAAAGGGTCTGAGCTGCAGCAGCTTGGGAGAAAGGAGGTGACTGGTTCATGTTTTCCCTGACGTTGGAGTGGCCAAGCCTTTGTCCTGTAGACCCACCCAAAGTTCCCCGCCACCTTAGCAGGTGTGCCTTCTGAGACACACAGGGTAGTTAACATTCTTTTGGGGCTCTTTTCAGAAGGAGAAGATGAAGACAAGGAGGAGGAAGAGGATGGCGAGGAAGAAGAGTTTGATGATGAAGAGGATGAAGATGAAGATGAAGATGTAGAAGGGGAGGAGGATGAAGATGAAGTCAGTGGGGAGGTCAGTGCACCTCCTGCTTCTCTGCTTCCTATTTGTAGTTACAAGTGTGGATTTTTTTAAAAAGAAAGAAGAGCCTTCTGAAGAAATTAGTGTACTTGTAAATAGACTAACAGTCTGATTTATTTAGCCCCCTTCCCTTTTTAGTAAATACTAAATGGAATACTTAGTGCTAACTAGACAGTGCTTGGCTCTGCAGCGTTAAGTTTTGACTCTTTAACTTTGGGAGGCAGCAGTGAGTTGAGTATTCATTCAGTAGAGTGAGAAAACTGAAAACGTCGAGAATGGATGGTATGTCCTTTATTGTATTGAAGGGAAGAGTGTGTTTACTAATTCTGAACTTTTTGTGTATCCAGCTTAATACGGTAAATACATTATATGCCTGTTGTTAAAGAGTTGAGGATGCAAAGTTGAATAAAAATGTGGTCCTGTTTTAAATGAGCAGGTAGTCTGGTTTATGGGACATCCAGCAATACCACATCTCTGAGAAGCTGAATGCCATAGGGTAGGAGAAAAGAGTGACTTAACTTTGACCCTAAAGGGGATTTGTGAAAACAGACCAAGAAAGTTAGTCATCATGGAAGTTTCCGTTGTGACTAGCATCCATGAGGATGCTGGTTGAATACCTGGTCTCGCTCAGTGGGTTGCCATGAGCTGCGGTGTAGGTCAAAGATGTGGCTCAGATTTGGTGTTGCTGTGGCTGGTGTACGCCGGCAGCTATAGCTCCGATTCAACCCCTAGCCTGAGAACAATTCTTTTGTAGTACAGATATAAGGATGAGCCTTTGTATGATCTCATAGGTGTCTAATAAGATTAAGTCTCTGAAAGAAGCTTATTATAAGAAAGGTAATATAGAAATCTGTCCATATCTGTTTTGAAATTGAAGATTTCAAATTTCTGGGAGTTCCTATCATGGTTCAGTGGTTAAAGAATCTGACTAGGAACCATGAGGTTTCAGGTTTGATCCCTGGCCTCGCTCAGTGGGTTAAGGATATGGCATTGCAGTGAGCTGGTGGTGTAGGTCACAGACAAGGCTCGGAGCCCGAGTTGCTATGGCTCTGGCGTAGGCTGAGAGCTACAGCTCCTATTGGACCCCTAGCCTGGGAACCTCCTTATGCCACAGGTACGGCCCTAGAAAAGACAAAAAGGCGCAAAAAAAAAAAAAATTCAAATTTCTGGAATTATTTATTATAAGTTTGTGTACTAATTTAAAAATGTCTGTCAAATAAAACGCTACTTCTGAAAAGCAATTTTTAAAGAAAATATTAAATTAAGCTCATTAATTGAGGGAAAACCAGCAATTCTCATTAATATTAAAGTAGGTGAAGATAACATTACAGTTTTGTCCTTGAATGGACTGTTAAATTTATTTTATTTATTTATTTTCTTTTTGGCTGCCCCTTAGCATATGGAGCTCCCCAGCCAGGGGTCAGATCCCAGCCACAGCTGCGAACACAGCCCCAGCTGTAGCAATGCCAGAGCCTTAACCCACTGTATGGGGCCGGGGATCAAACCCTTGTCCCAGTGCTCCCAAGATGCTGCCGATCCCGTTGCCCCACAGCGGAAGCTCCGACTGTTAAGTTTATTGACAGTTTTTTTTTTTTTCCCATACTTCTTAATTAGAATTAATCTAATGATGGTGGTATGCTATTTACCATTGTTTAGGAAGAAGAATTTGGACACGATGGAGAAGTCGATGAAGATGAAGACGATGAGGATGAAGATGAGGATGAGGATGAAGGTGGGTTACTATGTGCGCTTTGGGGGAATGGCTCTTATTTTTTGGCTTTTTAGGGCCACACCCGAGGCACATGGAGATTCCCAGGATAGGGGTCTAATCAGAGCTACAGCTGCCAGCTTACAGCACAGCCACAGCAATGCCGGATCCGAGCCGTGTCTACAACCTACACCACAGCTCATGGCAACGCTGGATCCTTAACCCACTGAACAAGGCCAAGGATCAAACCCACAACCTCATGGTTCCTAGTCGGATTCATTTCAGCTGCGCCATGATGGGAACTTCCGGGGAATGTCTCAATTTATATTTTGAAGCCACTGAGAAGAAAATAAAATGCCTTTGGCCCTGGTGATCTTCAGAGCTGCTTTTACAGTCCCATCAGTGCATCTACTGGTTCAACCCACCTGCTCTTTAGACCCCATTATTTACGTTACTGTCAGGCATGAGATTGCTGTGGAGTTTTTCCATTACAAAAGTCTTAATTGGATTATGGTTTTTACAGGACATAAATAGCACCTCTCCAATTTTATTAGTGTTACTCCTTTCCCTTCTACAACCAAAACCAGTGAGACATCTAGTTATTTGTTAGAAAATAACTAACTCTTGTGTTAAGTTTCAGAGTAGCAGACTGTTGGCTGTGTTTTCCAACAGTTCATACTTTCTCAGCATCTCAGCTCTGCAGGTTGCAGGACTAAATTTACTTTCGTTACAGCAATGATTAGGACCTAGTCTCTGCTTCAGGGAGCTTTTTGGAACATTAAATTGAATGAAGATCTAGTTAATTTCATTGAAGTGGCCATGAATTTTTGCTAGTTGACAAAACAATGATGTGTTGGCCTCTATGTCTCAAATACCTAAGGAGTGTAAGAAATCTTTCTTCACCCACACCCATGGGATATGGAAGTTCCCAGGCCTGCTCAAGGTCACTTGTTAGTAATAGTAAGCCTGGCTCAGAAACAGCCTAGCTAACTTCCAGAGTCCTTGCTAAATGTTTTAATAACTGCTAATGTCTAATTGTTGGGACCTACCACTGTAAGAAAAATAAGTACTTGGTAGACAGCAATTTAAAATGGAGAAAAACTGAGTTAACCTTGCAGTGGTTTGAGATGCTGCTCTGCATTTATCTCCCAGTCAGTAAAAAGTTTGTTGTTGTTACCTCCATTAGCAAAATTAGGCACAGGCAATGCCTTTCCAATTGTCTCAAAGTGAATTTTTGTTACTGTACAGAGGAGGAAGAAAACGAGAAAGGTGAAAAGAGGAAGAGAGAAACAGATGATGAAGGAGAAGATGATTAAGATCCCAAATAACCAACAAAAAAAAAGAACTGTTCAGTATTGGTTGGACTGCTCGTATGGATTTGGTAGCTGTTTAAAAAAAAAAAAAAGTAGCTGTGATACAAACCCCAGGACACCCACCCACCCAAAGAGCCAAAGAATAGTTCCTGTGACATTCCGCCTTCCTCCATTTTAGTCCCTCTTGGAAATCCACCACCAAGCTTGGGGACTTACCCCAACAGAATTGTAAGCGATGTTATTAGGTTCTCAGTGTAAGACTCTTGCTGTAGCGTGGATAGCTGTGATTGGTGAGTCAACCACCTGTGGCTACCAGTTACACCAAGATTGTAACAGCATTTTTACTTTCTGTACAACAAAGAAGCTTTGTAAATAAAATCTTAACATTTTGGGTCTGTTTTTTTTTTTTTTTGGGTTTTTTTTTTCATGCCTTTCGTTTCTTCTTAATGAAAATTTTTTACATTAGGACATTTTATGTGACAACTGCCAAAAAAGTATTTTTAAGAATTTAAGTGAAATAAACACGTTCCTCTTTGGTAAAGCCCAGTTGTATGCTTACATTTGTAAATTAAGACTTCGATTGTAAGCCTGTGTTAAAACACACTAAGGAACTGGTTTCTTTGGTGTTTTTATCTTAGTGGTTGTTGAGGGGAAATACTCAAGTGTGTAGTATCTTTGAGCATTTAAGTCTAATCCTCATTCTTGATGACTCTGGGGATTAATGAGGTGGACTTTCCTCTGGAGCCCCTGAAAGCCAGTAAAAATATTAGATTCAAATAATGGATGAATTAAGGAAAGGAGAGTTGTATAAAGGAAAAGGCCTTTCCCGGAGACCCGGGAGATTTGAATTCCAGTTCTGGCTCTCCCACTGATTTCCTGTGTGACCTTGTGTTAACCTCTGAATTACCTCCCAGTCTAAAATTAAGGGGGTGTGACCAAACGGCTTCTGAAGTCTTTTGCAGCACTGATGGTCTATGACCCTTAGTGACAGGAAGGTCTGAAGAAAAAAGGGCTTTGCACCAAGGCTGAAACAGAGGGTTTGATTGACAGGTGAACAGAGTCTGGTTTGTTATCAAGGCAGGCGTACTAAGGAGAAATGACATGTGAAAAGCTTTGCTGGGGAGCGCGTAGGCCCTGCCTGAGGTCAGCTCAAGCTTTTGCAGAAGATGGAAATTTGCTCTATTCTTACAGATCTTAAAGGGATTTGGGTGAGGAATAGGATATTCTGCAGTCTGGGTCTGCAGTGACTCAACAGTTCAGTATATGTGTGACTGTGTTGTCAGTTTTTGTAGGGGAAGGTTTGAGGACTGTTCTGTTAACTCAGTAGCTATAAGCTACTGGAATGAGAGGGTTTTTAGACATGTAAAAGCAGTATTAAAGATTTGAATTTGTAATCTGAATTTACATCTAGAAAAAGTTACCTAGTGTCAATGGATCCCTCAGGTCATGTACTTTTTTTTTTTTTTCCTCTTACACTTTTTTTAGCCACGCATATGGAAGTTCCCAGGCTAGGGGTAGAATCAGCGGTACAGCTGCTGGCCTACACCACATCCACAGCAACGCTGGATCCGAACCTCATCTGTGACCACAGTTCATGGCAGGGCCAGATCCTCAACCCATTAAGCAAGGCCAGGGATTGAACCCGCATCCTCATTGCTACCAGTGGGGTTTGTTACCACTGAGCCACAGTGCAGTGGGAACTCCCACATCATATACTTTCAAACTGAAGTCTCCTCTAGGTTTTAGAGCAGAGTTTATTTTTGTAAAGGAAATTTACGAAAGTTGAATTTTGAGTTCTGGTTTAACAAATTATTTTCCCCAGCCACCAGGCCTTTAGTCAATGCCATTTGGCAAAACTTTAATAAATTATGAAACAGTTTTTGTAACCTAAGTGTCTTTAGGTTTTGTGTATACTGTCAAATATAGTAACTTTGGATTTTTTTTTTCTGCTTTTTCCAAGTTTACAGAACTTTTCAGTATCTACCAAGCAGCTAGGATATGCCAGGCACCTTGGCTGGGCAAGAGGGAGGGGGTTGGGATAGAGACAAGGCAGCCCTTGATTACTCATGGGAACTAGTAGGGAAGAGAGGCACACGGGAATGATACTTACCAAGACCTAGAACAAGTGATCCGGTAAGTTTAGGGTAATTCAGAGGCAAGAAGGGTAGCTCTCAACTGGGAGGATTAGGGAAATTTCCTGGAAGGAGCTGCACATGGGAATATGAGTAGGATTTTGAAATAGTAATGGAAAAATGTGGAGAGCACAATGGACAGAGGTGGGGAGTCTAGAAGTCTGTGACATTCAGGCCTCTGGAGGGCCTTAAGGCTAAGCCACTTTTGACTAAAGGCTATTTTTTGTCTTTTTTTTTTTTTTTGCCATTTCTTGGGCCGCTCCCGCGGCATATGGAGGTTCCCAGGCTAGGGGTCCAATCGGAGCTGTAGCCACCGGCCTACGCCAGAGCCACAGCAACGCGGGATCCGAGCCGCGTCTGCAACCTACACCACAGCTCACGGCAACGCCGGATCGTTAACCCACTGAGCAAGGGCAGGGACCGAACCCGCAACCTCATGGTTCCTAGTCGGATTCATTAACCACTGCGCCACGATGGGAACTCCCTAAAGGCTATTTTTAAATTCTTGAGAAGCAAGCTTTTTGGTGATGAATCCAGAGCAGATTATATTTCTGGGGTTATCTCCCATCTGAAGGAGACTTTCCTTGAATGGGTTTGCTCCCAGCCTTTTCAGTGTATAAGTAAAAAGTGAGTGTGGAAGCTATGATGGGTTGGATGACAGGGGCCTACTTGTTCTGCAGGGTCAGAAGAGGGGTCTCTTCCACACACCTGCCCTCCAGCCAGAGCAGTGGCTCTGTTCCTTTGATATGTTGGAATGTCATGACTGTATTTGAAGCATTTGTCTTTTCAAACTAAAAATGTTACAACTGTTGCTCATTGCAGGTAGGGAGAAATGGAGGCATAGGAAAGAGTCCAAGACTAGCCCAAGGTTTCCTGGTGAAGCAGTGAAAGGAGATCACCCTGTTTTCAGCTTTGTTCTTACTCTTAGTTCACTCCTTCTGCTGTAGGAATCCAGGTCCTGAAGAGTGACATTTTTTTTTTTTTTTTTTGGCTGCACCTGCACATACAGAAGTTCTGTACCACAGCAGAAACTCAAGCCGCTGCAGTAACAATGCTGGATCCTTTACCTGCTGAGCCACAAGAGAACTCCCTGACTGACATAACTGATGGAAATGCAGACCAGCTTGTGTAAGATGCTAGCCCCCTACTCTGCATCACCACTACTAGGGCTCCTAGGTAGTACACATGTGAACAGCGTTAAGCAGAGTCCGTGGTTTCCGTTTCTGGCATTCCTATTAAGGCTACACACCCTACCATCAGAGAAAGATGAGACAGAACTGCAGAGGTGGTTCTGTCCCTAGGTTATGACCTTCCTTTTCTCCAGCCCTGGCAAGTTATGCTGACATCAATTTTAATGAGACTGATGAACCACTGTGTTGACAGTTTGAAAAGGGAGTCAAGTTACCAGCTGACTTAAGCTTCAGCTGCCAAATAGTTGCGCTGCAGGAAAACCAAGTTTGAAGCAAGTATAGAAATTCTTCCTAGAGCCAATTAGGTCAGCTTCGTAATCTCTGACCAAGTATTTTATAACTTGTCCCAGACATGTCAGGAGGGCATAAAGAGAAAGGAGAATGACATTTAGAGTTACTCTGCTTAAGGGGACCTGACCCAGGCTGGTGTGTGTGTGTGTGTTCAGTACAACACCGCCCCATCCCAGCCCTAGGGAAGAGGAATGGAGGTGTGGGGAGGGAGGCCTCAAAGATCTATTCGAGTCTCAGCCTGGCCACTAGCTGGTATTTGACTCTCCTGAGTCACTTCCCTTCTGTGAACAACTGAAAATACAGGGCCCAAGCTTAAGTCCAAACAGGGTATACTCCAAGTTCTAACCATTAATAGACATGGCTGTAGTTAGTGCTCATGCTGTGACTCCCACTTATCCCACCCTCCTGAGGAGCAGGTAAGTGTTCAATCTGGTGGAACATGTCAGAACTGTGCCTTAGGCTGGTGGGATAGAAAGGCAAAGACCTGTAGCAAGAAATCAGTGAGGAGGCTGTTAGATTTCTCTGGACAAAGCTGGATGAGGGCTGCACGCCTAAGACTCACGGTGAATGAGATGTTTTCCAAAAACTGCAATAGGAATTCTAGTAAGGCTGTTTGACTAGTCAGTCTGGGAAGCAGCATTACACTCACTTTAGCATGAGCCAGCTTATATTTGTCACTAGGGGGCACTAATGCTCTGTGGGGAAGGGAGCTAAACTATTCCTCATTTTACAGGTGTGGAAATGGAAGGATTTAGAGGTGAAGTGTCTCTGAAATCACATAGCCAGTAAATAGGCAGCCTGGCTGGGGTTCTAACCCAGTTCTGCCTGAATTCACAGCTTCTGCTCTTTGCCATATGCTCCTCCCTCGGGTCCTCTGTTCCTGGCTCTGTTCTAATGATAAAGTCAGTGGACCTCTTTCTTTCTCCTCACTCTGGAGCAAAGTACATGCTGGCTGGCAAGACCCTGAGGTTCAGGACAGAGTGAGAACAGGGCTGGTTTTCAGAATCAGCCATGAAACACTTTGAACTGCAGGCGCACAGTGGGCACTCAAATACCTCTACCACTCTTAATCGTAATTCCACGTTGTGAGGGACAGCCCTGCCATACACCAACTGAGTGAACTGGCAAAAGACCCTTTGGAACTCCGTTTTCCATTTATAAATTGAGGGTGGCCGGCACACTCTGGAGTGAGTTAGTGTGAAAGTGCTGGACACCCATGACGGGTAACAGGGAAAATTTCTGGGAGCTGCTGCAGCAGCAGCTGGCGGGTGAGAAGTGAGCATCTGAGCAGAAAGGGTGGCCTGGTCTTGGGGGGGTGGGGGGGCGTCTGGGAGTGAGTGACAGGACCCTAAGGAAGTGAGTGGTCTAAAGGATTCCAGCCAGCCCCTGGGAATGGGAATTCCTGTCAAATCCTTGGCTTCGTTCACTCCACTGCTAGGCAGGGCCCTCCCTTGTCCCTGATCTTCCATTAGGTTCCCCTCCTGCTGAGCCATTGGCTCATTGTTTCCCTATTTCTTTTCTTTTTTTTTTTTTTTTGGTCTTTTTGCCATTTCTTCGGCCGCTCTTGCAGCATATGGAGGTTCCCAGGCTAGGGGTCTGATCAGAGCTGTAGCCGCCAGCCTATGCCAGAGCCACAGCAACACGGGATCCGGGCCATGTCTGCGACCTACATCACAGCTCACGGCAACACCGGATCCTTAACCCACTGAGCGAGGCCAGGAATCAAACCTGAAACCTCATGGTTCCTAGTCAGATACGTTAACCACTGCACCACGGTGGGAACTCCATTGTTTCCCTATTTCTGTAGCCACTCTACAGCTACCTGTCCAAATCCTACCTACAACCGCTCTGCCAAGCTCAGGCCTGATCGGCTCTAGTCTGACCCATCCTGAGCCCCACTTCTGACAAAAGAATCATGCCCCCAGAGTGTCCATAGCATGCTACAGTTTGCAGAACTCACATCCATTATCTCGTTCAAGGGAGGCAGTTTGAGGATTCTGACCCCACCTTTCAAAGGAGGGAATTAAGGCTCAGGGTGTCTGTTGCAAGGTCCCAGAGTGCAGAGCAAGGCTGACTTCTTTCTCTCCCTGCCTTGTGCTCAACCTGGGAAGAAGGCCGGGGACGAGCTAGTAGGAGTGTTCCATGAGAGCAAGTCCACGGACTTGGGAGAAGCTCACCTCAGAGGATCCCTTTGTGGATGGGAAACCTGAAACCCAGTGCATTCCACAAGGCGGGTGCTTTAGCAGGAGGAAGACAGAGGGAAATGAAAGAAATGAGGCTGAGGAAATCCAAGTTCCCACATCATGGGCCATTTGAGACCCCTCAGCATCCCACCCGGGTCCTGTCCTCCCTACACTTCTCAAGGGGTCGCCTCACAGCCTGGCTTTCCTGATGCAACTCAGGAACTTTCAGTGACTTTCCAGTGCCATCCCCTACCTCAGGTTCACCCACAAACAGCATCCCTAACTACCTCACAGGCTTACTTCCTGTCCCTGGTGCCCACATGCCCTACCTGGCCATCTGAACATTCCTGTGTGTTTCACTTTGTTCTTGCTGCCTCCTCTGTCTGAACCCTCTTCTTCCATCTGCATAAGTAAAACCCATCCCAGTCTTCAAGAATCAGTGCAGGGAGTTCCCATCGTGGCTCAGCGGAAATGAGTAGCAAGCATGAGGACACAGGTTCAATCCCTGGTCTCACTCAGTGGCTTAAGAATCCTGTGTTGCTGTGGCTGTGGTGGCAGCTATAGCTCCTATTTGACCCCTAGCCTGGGAGCCTCCATGTGCAGCGAGTGCAGCCCTGAAAAAAAAAAAAAAAAGTATCAATGCAAAGGCATTAGCCTGCCCAATGGCCCAGCGGGCAGGAAACTTCCCTTCCCTGGGTTCCTTATTTGATGACTCATTTTCAAGGGCCCTGGCACTGGCTGCTCCACTCCCTGTCTTGCCTCCACTGCTGGCAAGTGAGTGCTCTGGGCCATGGGTCTGAACCTCTTTGCTGTGCCTCACACACTGGCACTCAGGGCACATTTCCTCAAGTGTATTAGTTTCCTGAGGCCACCATAATAATGCACCACAGACCTGGTAGCTTCAACAACAGAAATGATTGTCTCACAGTTCTGGAGGCTAGAAATCCAAGGTCAAGGTGTCAGCAGCAGAGGTGGTTCCTCCTGAGGGCTGTTCCAGGCGTCTCTTCCAGGCTTGTTGATGGCCATCTTCTCCCTGAGTCTTTTTTTTCGGCTGCAAAATAGTGTTTCCATTTGGTCCAAGACTTGGGAGAAGGCTCTAGGGTGGTTAGAAAGGTGCCTTGTGGCTGCAGAGAGGGGCTTCCAGCAGAAGCCAGGCACCTCAAAGGTAACTGGGCTCCAGAAGCTCCTAGTTGTGCTTGACAGTGCACCTTTCGAAGAAGTCGAGGCTGGGGACCAGACAGCCTGTGGATGTTGGTCAGGTAGTCACCCATCTTCTTGATGAGCTTCACCTCCTCATCCAGGAAGTCACAGAAGTGAGGCTCTGCCCAGGCAGAACCCAGGGCATCAGATCCAGAAGGGCCTGGTTCAGGTTCTTCTCCAAGAGAATGGCAGCTTCCATAGTGTTCTGGGTTTTACCCCCTACTCATCTTTTTTTTTTTTCTTTTGGTCTTTTTGTCTTTTGGGGGCCACACCCGCGGCATATGGAGGTTCCCAGGCTAGGGGTCTAATCGGAGCTGTAGCTGCCGGCCTATGCCACAGCAACGCAGGATCCAAGCCGCCTTTGCAACCTACATCACAGCTCACGGCAACGCCAGATCTTTAACCCACTGAGCAAGGCCAGGGATCGAACCCACAACCTCATGGTTCCCAGTTGGATTTGTTAACCATTGAGCCACAACGGTAACTCCTACCCCACTCATCTTGAGATGGCTTCCACACGTCTGGGAAGAGGACAAGGCCGCTGCACTGGTTTTGCATTTTCAAGAGACTGTCTGCACCCTCAAGTTTCTCCTTGGCCAATTTGCCGAAAAAGTGGCTCAGGCCCTCCAGAGCCACATCGTCAACAGTCGAAATAGAAGCCCAGGGAGAGAGGTGGGTGTACGAGGCCTGCAGGTGCATGTCGATCAGGCGGTAGACAACAGCCTCCACTTTGGTGGAGTAATTCTCATGAATCTGGAAGCTCATGGTTGATGGGTAATAAGGAGTTAAGCTCAAAAAATGGTGTCGGCTGGTCCTGGAGACCGAGGATAGTTGAGTGGCTGATGCCGAAGTTTGTGACTGGAAAAGACACTTCCTAGTTACCCATGTAAGGAAGGCCCCCTTGTTCGTCACATGTATCATTCAATGTGTTTTCTTCATTGCCCTGATTGTTAGAGTTCATGTGGCATGTGGACATTCCTGGGCCAGGGATCAAACCCACTGGCATCAAAACCACAGCTGCAGCAACTCCAGATCCTGAACTGACTGCACCACAAGGAGACTTCCTAATTTAGCTTTTTAAATGGAGTCTTGCCAATATTTGACAATATCCATCATGGCTCCCCTAGCCCCCAGCCTCTCTTCCACGATTTACCTGAGTCAAATACTTGAATATTTCAACTATTGAAGACTCACATGACAAGTTTCCAATGTCAGGTTCATCCATGTTGCAGCATGCATCAGTGCTTCATTCCTTTTTTTTCTTGTTAAAAAATTCTATTGGCGTATATAGCTGACTTAACAATGTTCTATTTGCTTCATTCCTTTTTATTGCTAAGTAATATTTCACTGAATGGCTATATTTTAACCATTGATCAGTTGATTAACATTTGGGTTGTTTCCACTTTTTGGCTCTTATGAATAATATTGTTATGAATATTTGTATACAATTTTGTGTGGACACATGTTTTAATGTCTCTTGGGGATATACCTAGGAGTGGAATGTCTGGGTCATGTGGTAATTGTATGTTTAACCTTTTGGAGGACTACCAGACTGTTCCCCAAAGCAGCTGCACCATTTTATATCCTATCAGCAGTGTATGAAGGTTCCAGTCTCTCCACATTCTTGTTATTATCTGTCTTTCTGACTCTAGACATCTTAGTGAGTGTGAGGTAGAATCTCATTGTGGTTCTGAGTTGCCTTTTCCTGATGGCTAATGATGCTGAGCATCTTTTCATGTGCTTTTTGGTCAGAATATTATCCTTTAACATACGTCTGGATCAGTCTGATGGGCCTCAGGCTGGCAGTATCATGTGATTGAAATCAGGTTGCTATGGGATGTTCTGATGTACTGGGGCTGTTTTAAGAGATGGTTGTGAGCTGCATAGGCAATCAGGAGAACAGTCAGACAGGGTCAGTAATGAATATCTGCAAGTCACACATGAAGCGCTCTAGATGAATGAAATGCCCAAGGACAATGTGAAGGAGAAGAGGGAAAGTTATTAAAGCTTTGGGGACCTTTAGGAGTTAAGAGTGAGGGGAGGAGGTGGAGACACAGACCCACTGTCTTAACTGGGGTGTGATGCACCTGCCAGACAGGGATGTGTGCTGGGGTGAAGGAGGAAATGAGGCTGGTAATAGGCATAGAGTGTCAAGAGGTTTATGAGGAAGGCCCGCCCCCTGTAGCCACAGGCAGCTGAAGCAGGCCAGGGAGCCAGAGCTCAGGAATGAGACTTCTTTGTTCCTAAGTGTCTGGGCAGGGCGAGAACCTGGGTGGGCAGGTCTGGGCTGTTAGAAGTCTCACATCCCTTGTCTCACTACTGCCCTCTGGTGGTGGTTGTTCCCTTTCTGCAGGAAGTTGATAAGTTCCTCAGCAAGAAGGAACAGAGCTGGGAGTGGAACCACGCCTGATGTATTCCAAACCCTGTGTTGTTGTTTTTTTGTTTTGTTTTGTTTTGTTTTGCCATTTCTTGGGCCGCTTCCACGGCACATGGAGGTTCCCAAGCTGTAGCCACCGGCCTACACCACAGCCACAGCAATGCCAGATCCTTAACCTACTGTGGAAGGCCAGGGATCGAACCCTCAACCTCATGGTTCCTAGTCGGATCATTAACCACTGAGCCACAAAGGGAACTCCCCCAAACCCTGTACTTTTTTTCAGGACACCATACTGTTTCAACCTCCTGAGGCGGGGGGGAGCAGCATGGAAAGAGGTTTTTATCATGTGGAAGGCATTTGTGATGAGGATCTCAGCCTCGGTGCTGACTCTCTTCAGAAAGACACTCCCTAGTCACCCGTGTAAGGAAGGTCCCCTTGTTTGTCACACATATCATTCAATGTGTTTTCTTCATTGCCCTAATTGTTAGAGTTTATGATTTTATTTTATTTTTCTCAGTTCATGATTTTATATCAATGTGTGAATATAGTTTACTTTTATTGTAAACACAAATACAGTTTACTGGCAAAGGACCACCCTCTGTTCCTGGTGCCTGGCCTGGTGGCTGGCCTGCAGCAGGCACTTGGGAATTATTTGTTGGACACGTGAGCATTTGGGAAATGGAGGCAGGTAGGCTGTGTGTCACAGGTCAAAATCCCTTCACAGAGACAGGATGGGGTTATTTTCACTTTCCATGCTGCCCCAGGAGTGTTCTCTCAGGGACAGTATGAAAATGATGCTTATGTTCCAGGGATGAGGACCAAGGCTGAGGAAGCAGGAAGCGGGTGTAAGTCAGAGTGTGACCAGCAAGGGTTCTTATAAATGGAACAACTGAGAACCTTGGGAGAAGCAGACTTTCTGGCTGGTTCTTGGCAGCTGAGGTTGGGGAACTTGGGTGGAGTAATAGATCACATCTTCCTCAGAGGAACTTTCCAGAAAGCTGACTTCAGGGGAACAGTCATGTTCACCTAAGAGGCTGAACATGGCCTGAGGAGTAAATGTTTGAAGTCAGTTGTGCCTCAGTCTTCATGGTCATCTTTCCTTTTCTGCACTTGGCCATTCGGAAAATGTTTATCGGCACCTACGAAGTAAGTGTTAAGTCCTGTGGTTGGTGCTAAGGATATAGTAGGAGATGGTTCAGGCTGTGCTCTCAAGGAGTTCTTGGCCTTGGAGGACTCAGTTATAATACAAGGCTCTAAGCAACATAAAGGCAGAGGCTTGATCTGTCTTATTTGTTCACCAAGGCATCCCTAGTGCTTTGCCTTGGGTTTAGGGCCGAGTAAGTGCTCCATATGGTTCCAACCCAAAGGAATCATGGTCTAGAGAGAATGACAGAAGAGGCAGTCACGACCAATGGTAATAAGTGGGCCAAGAAAGTCCCATGGGAGCCCAGAGAAGGTTGTTGGGGAGATCAGAGAAAGTTCTGAGAGGAAGTGACTTCTGCACTGAAGGACCTGCAGAAGGCAGGGCTCAGTATGGTGGGTATACAGGAGGAGGGAGGGTGTGGGCCCAGGAAACAGCCTGTGCCAAGGCTTGGAGGAGAGAGAACACGATCCTTTAGAGGAACTCAAAATAGGTCAGTGTAACTAGAGCACCCAGATGGGAGGAGCCTTAGGTTGGAGGAGGCTTTGCAGGAATCAGTTTCAGGAGGGGCTTAGCACAGTTCAACTAGTCACTGGGGTCCCAGACCCTAGGGTCTCAGTTCTGGGAACTGGGTCCATCCCTCGACCTTGATCCTCATGACCCAGCATCCTGGGAACCCTAGGTTTTCCAAAACCAAGTTCTTCCTTGTCCTCTTCTGCCAAATAATCTCTCACTGGTTTTAATTTGTTTCTAAAGATCTTCCCATGGATTTTCATCCATTTTGACAAGTTGAACACTGATTCATTATCCCAGCAGAAAAAGCAACAGAAAGCACTGGAAACTGGCTTTATTTTTTTATTATTTATTTATTTATTTATTTATTTATTTATTTGACTTTTCTAGGGCTGCGACCGCAGCATATGGAGGTTCCCAGGCTAGGGGTCGAATCGGAGCTATAGCCGCTGGCCTACACCAGAGCCACAGCAATGCCAGATCTGAGCCACCTCTGCGACCTACACCACAGCTCATGGCAATGAGTCCTTAACCCACTGAGCAAGGCCTGGGATCGAACCCGAAACCTCATGGTTCCTAGTTGGGTTCGTTAACCACTGCGCCACGACGGGAACGCCTGGAAACTGGCTTTAGAAACAAGAACAAGAGTGGAATAAAGATTGTGTGCTTTCCTCCTTATTTGTGGTTAAATAAGGACTTTTGAATAATTTTAAAGTAGGTACTACTTTAATTACAAATAACAGCCTAATTGGCTTTTGTGGGATGGTCATGTTTTTAAACATGATTTCTGCCTTTTTTTTTTCTTTAATCTCCAATTACTTACAAATCATGCAAAATCATAATGGTTTTCTTTAGCCCAAGTGACTGGGTTACCTGAGTGCTAGATTTAATTTCCTCTATAACCAGGGCTTGTTGCTCAGCCCCACCCAGGTGTAAAAGGCCATTGAAACTGGAGCGACATAAAGCACATGGCATCTAGTCTAGCACTCACATATCAAAGATGAATCAACACCACTGCAATCTCCTTTTTTCTTTGGTTGCCTCCCCCTGGCCTCCAAACTTGAACTTCTTCAGAACCCTCCAACTTTTCAACTTCCTCTACCCCAGGGTCCATTTTCCATCTGCTTCTTTTGTGGGGGTGGGGGTGGGACATGCCTGTGGTATGCATAAGTTCTGGGGCCAGAGATCGAACTCACGCCTAGCAGCCACCCAGGCCAGAGTAGCCCTGATAATGGATTCTTGACCTGCTGAGCCACCGGGGAACTCCTATTTTTCAATCTGCTTTTTTTTAAACATTTTTTGTCTTTTTACCATTTCTTGGGCCACTCCCATGGCATATGGAGGTTCTCAGGCCAGGGGTCAAATCAGAGCTGTAGCCACCGGCCTACGCCACAGCCACAGCAACACAGGATCCAAGCTGCGTCTGCAACCTACACCACAGCTCATGGCAAACGCCAGATCCTTAACCCACTGAGCAAGGCCAGGAATCGAACCTGCAACCTCATGGTTCCTTGTCAGATTCATTAATCACTGAGCCATGACGGGAACTCCCTCCATCTGCTTTTAACAACTGAACTCTTTCAAGAAAAGGTCATTTTTGCCTCTGTTTCCTCATCTTCCCTTGGCAACCAAAACCATTTTTCCACCAAATCTGCTGTCTCCAGTGGCCCCCCTACCCTCATTCCCCCTCCCCCTAAGTTTTTGCTCCTCATTCTGCACTGCTCTGGGCCTGTGACTCTGTGGGTCTCTCCTCCTCAGGACAAACCCTGGTTCTCTGTCCTTCCATGGCAGCAACACAAGGCTCAGTCCTCCATTGCTCATCCCTCTGCACCCTTTCCTCAGGAGTCTAACTTATCCTCAGGCTTTCTTCACTCTGAATGGCTCCCAGATCACTCTTTCCAGCCCTGACCTCTACTCTAAGCCTCAGACCTGTCTTGTGGACATTTTCACCTGCATGTTTATACCCACGTGTCCCAAAGCTACCCTTCTGCCCTTCCACCCAGAAGTGCCTCCTCCTCTCTGTTTTTAACATTGTTACTCTGCTCATTAGTTCTGGCAAGTGGAGCTGGGAATCAAGTGTTATTTTTTCCTTCAAACTGGTTATTTCTCAACTTTGTCTGCAACCCAGTATAATGCACTGCAAGAGCCTTAGGCTGGGAGGTAGTCCAGGGTCCTCATCGCAGCTCCACTCTGGTTTTCTGGATGGCTTTGGACAAGTCAATGGAACTTTTTGGACTTGCTGCCTCTCACATAATAGGACTGGCAACCACTTATTGAAAGCTTACTACAGGCCAGGTACTGTAATCAGTACCTCATCATCACTTGACCAAACTTGGAAGGTAAGGTCTATATAATTTTCCAATTTCAGAGAAAAAGGAAAATAATGTTCAGGGAGTTCCTGTCGCCGCTCAGCATAAACAAATCCGACTAGTATCCACGAGGATGCAGGTTCGATGCCTGTCCTTGCTCAGTGGGTTAAGGATCCAGCATTGCCTTAAGCTGTGGTGTAGGTCGCTGATGCAGCTTGGATGGCATTATTGTGGCTGTGGTGTAGGTTGGTAGCTATAGCTCTGATTCATCCCTAGCCTGGGAACCTCCATATGCCGCGGGTGCGGCCCTAAAAAGACAATAATAATAATAATAATAATTATTATTATTAATAATAATAATAATTATTATTATTAATAATAATAATTATTATTATTATTAATAATAATAATAATTATTATTATTATTAATAATAATAATGCTCAGAAAGACTAGGTATTCATGATAAAGAGTTGGTTAGTGGCAGGAGCTGGACTCCAGCTCTGTTAATTCCAACCCCTGAATCCGTTTTTTTCCATTACACCGTAGGGCGGACTCTCTCCACGCCCAAGGCAGCCGTCAGCCTCCTTACAGGAATGTTTGCTCAAGGGTGCATGCAGGGACCCCATCGCTGTCAGGGATTGCGCCTCCTGCCCATGAGTCACACGCCGAACTCAATAGAACAGCGCTAGGCTTTCTCTTCCTGTGGCACGTCTCTCCCAGCGGGTGGCTCCGCCCCCTGACCTGATTGGCTGTCGGGAACGAGGCAGAGCTCGTTGATTGGCTGCGTGGCGGCCGCTGGCTGACGTGGCGGGGCCTCCGAGTGGGCCCAGCTAGGCTGCAGACTGAACACAAGAGAGGAGGTGGCGGCGGTAACTAGGCGGGTGGTGCGGCACGAAAGCACAAGCCGCTGCCATGCCGCTGGAGCTGGAGCTGTGTCCCGGACGCTGGGTGGGCGGGCAGCACCCATGCTTCATCATTGCGGAGATAGGCCAGAACCACCAGGGCGACCTGGATGTGGCCAAGCGCATGATCCGTATGGCCAAGGTGAGGGGAGCGTCTAGAGGACCAGGGCGCAGGGTGCCGAGCGAGGGCGGGGCCTGGGGAAGAGTGGCCTGGGCATGGGTGGGCGGGGCTGCGGACCCCGGGACCGTCCTCCCTCTTTCTGCCTCTTGGTGCCCTGCACCCGGCCTGGCGACTTCCAAATGTTTCGAATCTTCATCTTTCTGCTATCCTCCTGATTTGTTTGCATTGCTGCAATTGACCCCTAACCTGGCCTCTCTCGCCCTCTTCTGGTGGCAGAATGATCTTCCCGAAAAAAAGATTTAATCAGGTCGTACCCTCACCTGACACCCTCAGAAGCTACCCACTATTCATGGGTAGAGTTGAAACCCTTTAACATAGCCTTCAAGACCTTAATGTCTTGGACCCTTCCTGCCTATCATTTTTCACCTCGGACGTCTTTCAGCGACAGTGAATTACTTTTAGAAAGTTCCTGGAAGTTGCTGCAAGTGTTGCTCACCTGCCATCCCTTATACTTATCTCATAGAATTGGGAGGCTCAAGTGAGATAACTCATGAAAATCTCTTAGCACAGTACTTGGCAAATAGGACTCAATGAATGCTAGCTATTAGTGATAAGATGTTAATAAACATTCATGCTCCCCCTTCTCTTGGATCCTTTCTCTCCAACCCCCCTCCCCCATAAAGCTGGTCTCCTGTGATTGTTCCGTTGATTTGCCTGTTCTTGTCTATTTAAACTTTTCTCTCTGTTGGACCGTGAACCCTCTGAGGGACGGGGCGGGGGTGGGGGTGGGGGTGGGGTGTTGTCATGTTCTTTGTTGTGACCCCAGCCCCAGTATGAGGTCTGTGCTGTGATTCCTTGATTTAGAGGTGGCTCACTCCATCTTTCTTTCTTTTTTCTTTTTAAGGGCCACAGCTGCAGCATGTGGAATTTCCCAGGCTAGGGGTCAAATCGGAGCTGTAGCTGCCGGCCTACACCACAGCCACAGCAACGAGGGATCTGAGATATCTGCGACCTATACCACACCTCATGGTAATGCTGGATCCTTAACCCACTGAGTGAGGCCAGGGACCAGACCTTCGTCCTCATGGATACTAGTTTGGTTTGATACTACAATGGGAACTCCCATCAGTTTTTCCTTTCACCTCCCTTCATTCAGTGCCATTCAACCAGTCATTTTTGATTAGGTTTTCTCTTATTCTTTCAGCTTTAACTCTACTTCTGTGCAAGCTTACTGAATCACAAAGATACTTTTATTTTTAAATTTCATAGTTATTCAGTACTTTCATAGATTATACTCCATTTAAAGTTATACAAAATAATGGCTATATTTCTCTGTGTTGTGCAATGTGTCCTTGTTACTTTTTTTTATTGTTTTCCTTTTAGAGCCACACCTGTGGCATATGGAAGTTCCCCGGCTAGGGGTCGAGTCGGAGCTGCACCTGCTGGCCTATGCCATAGCCAGCAACATTGGATTCAAGTCGAATCTCTCACCTATGCCACACCTTGTAGCAACACTGGATCCTTAACCCACTGAGTGAGGCCAGGAATTGAACCCAAATCCTTATGGACACTACATCAGGTTCTTAACGTGCTGAGCCACAACAGACACTCCTCTTGTTGCTTACTTATTTTATACATAGTATTTTTTTTTCTGTCTTTTTAGGACCACACCTGTGACATATGGGGATTCCCAGGCTAGGGGTCAAATCGTCAAATCGGAGCTACAGCTGTCAGCCTACACCACAGCCACAGCAATGCCAGATTCAAGCCGTATCTGCAACCTACACCACAGCTCATGGCAATGCCAGATCCTTAACCCACTGAGCGAGGCCAGGGATCAAACCTGAGTTGCATGGATGCTAGTCAGATTCGTTTCCATTGAGCCGCAATGGGTACTCTTCTTGTTTATTTTATACCTAGTAGTTTGTATCTCCTAGTCCTCTACCCCTGTCTTTCCACTCCTTCCTCTCTCTCCCCATTGGTAACCCACTCCCCATTGTTCTCTATATCTGAGTCTATTTGCAACCTAAGTGTACATCAGCAGATGAATAGATAAAGAAGATGTGGTATATATACACAATGGAATATTACTCAGCCATAAAAAAGAATAAAATTCTTCCATTTGCAGCAGTGTGGTTGGACCTGGAGGATATGCTAAGTGAAATAAGTTAGTGAAAAGCAAATACTTTATGTTATCACTTATATATAGAATCTAAAAAATAAAATAAATATAATTTAAAAGATTAATAATGTTGGGAGTTCCCATTGTGGTGCAGTGTATTAAGAAGCTGGCTAGTATCCATGATGATGTGAGTTTGATCCCTGGCCTGGCTCAGTTGGTTAAGGATCCAGCATTGCTGCAAACTGCGGCATAGGTCACAGATTGGGCTTGGGTCCAGTGTTGCTGTGGCTATGGTATAGGCAGCTCCAATTCAACTCCGAGCCTGGGAACTTTCAAGTGGCACAGGTGCAGCCCTTAAAAAGGAAAGAAAAAGAAAGAAAGAAAACAAAAGGTTAACAATTGCTAACATTTTTGAGTGCTTCCTGGGCCAAGTGCACCATCTCACTTAATTCCTACAACAACACATTGGAGTAGATGCTGTTGGTTCCATTTTAAAGGCTCAGAGATCAGTGACTTGCCCAAGGACACACAACTAGTAACTCATGGATTTCAGAGCTTTGCTGTAACATTGTTTTCTGCTCTTAATTTAGGAAACAATCTTCCTTTTTTTTTTTTTTGAGTTATCACTTCTGAGTAGAGAAGTTGAAAAAATACCTAGAGATTCTGAAGCCATAGGAACAAAATTATAGTAGTTTTTTTTTCCCTTCCTCTTCCTTTCCGTTTTAATTGTGAAGGATAGCTCTCCAGGAAGAGGAGAATTAAGAATTTGAGGCTGTGTTATAGTGGAAAGACACTGGATTGGAGCTATGAAATCTTTACTGGCTGAATAATCATTGACTTCTCCTCTCTAAGCTTCAGTTTCTCTTGTTTATAGCATGTTTATTTTAATTCTTAAATTTAAAGCCATAGGAGCCTTAAAATGTTCAGTGGGTTAGGGATTCATCATTGTCACTACTGTGGCTTGGCTTGCTGTGGCGACACGAGTTCAGACCTTGCCTGGTGAACTTATGCATGCCACTTATGTGGCCAAAAAAGATTTTTTTTTAAAGCAATAGAATCTTTTGAAATCTTAATATTTTAGGATTATTTTTCCTTTATGTTAGGATTTCCATTTCTGGCAAAATAGAGTCACATTTCTAAGTTTAGTTACCCAGAGAATGTTATGTACAAGCTGACTTGTTCGTACACTGAATCTATTTACAATATTAAAAATTGAGTTCTGGAGTTCCTGTTGTGCTCAGCAGGTTAAGGACCTGATGTTGTCTCTATGAGGATGTGGGTTTGATTTTTGGCTTTGCTCAGTGGGTTAAGGGTCCCCCATTGCCTCAAGCTGCCTGGTAGTTTGCAGATGTGGCTCAGATCTGGTGTTGCCATAGCTGTGGCATAGGCTGCAGCTCCCATTTAACCCCTGGCCTGGGAACTTTGATATGCCACAGGTGCGGCTGTAAAAAGAAAAAATGAAATAAAATAAAAAATAAATAAAAGTGGAGTTCTGCCAACTTGGAAAAAAATGTACAGTATAAGAGCTGTGAATTAAGTTTATTCAGTGATTTACTCAGGACTATAGCCAGGGAGACAGCCTCTGAGAAACTGATCCAGAGAAGTAAGGAGGGAGATCAGTACATGTGTGATTTTGGCAAAGGGTATGTGTAATCAAGCACACATCTCTGTAGAAGGTTGCTGCTAGTCACGAAGAATAGATATCTTAGATGTCTTAGATAAGATGTCTTAGATAAGATGTCTTAGATAAGATATCTTAGTGTTTTTCTAAGTATGGGAAGATGCAAGAATCCAGGTTCATGAAAAACTTCTCCTGAATGGGAGTTCCCATCGTGTCTCGGTGGTTAACGAATCCGACTAGGAACAGTGAGGTTGCAGGTTCAATCCCTGGCCTCCCTCGGTGGGTTGGGGATCTGGAGTTGCCCTGAGCTGTGGTGTGGGTCACAGATGTGGCTTGGATCCTGAGTTGCTGTGGCTCTGGCGAAGGCCAGCGGCTACATTTCTGATTCAACCCCTAGCCTCGGAACCTCCATATGCTGCAGGTGCGGCCCTAGAAATAGATGTAAAAAAGACCAAAAAAAAAAATATTTCTCCTAAAAATATTTAACAGTCTAAAGGCCTGTTCTGCCAGTTTTCCCAGAGCACAGAGTGCCTCATTCCTGATCTCCACTCTGAATTCCTTTTAGGTTATGTCGAAGGCCAATGACCGCAGTGGCTAGTGACTTAATTCTTATAGAACCAGGCAGTGAGCGACCTTCTTTAGTTGGCAGTTCCTCCAATTGTCAATTGAAATAAAAATGAGCAACACAAACATTGTGAGTTAAGTTTTATTCAGCTTCTTACTGAGGGCTATGGCCCCAGAGACAGACTCTTAGTAGATTTGAGAAACTGTTCCAAAGGGGTTGGGGAGGAGCCAGTAGCAAGGAACAGATAGCTCAAATTAATGATTTTAGTGCTTTTCTGTATATGGGAAGATGCAAGAATCTAGAGTCATTAAAATTCCTCCTAAGATATGCATCTTAACTAGGGGCTTTTTAGCCAAGGCACAGAGTGCCTCATCCTGTTTTTTCTATCCTGAGTTCCCCTTAGGGCTCACAGTCTAACAGTGGGTTGTGACTTAAGCTTTTGTGCAACTGAATGATGAGTGACATCCTTTGTTCTTTGTCTTTTCACCCAATTTTTTTTTGTCTTTTCTAGGGGTGTACCTGCAGCATATGGAGGTTCCCAGGCTAGGGGTCTAATCAGAGCTGTAGCTGCCCGCCTACGCCAGAGCCAACAGCAACACAGGATCCGAGCCGCATCTGCGACTTACACCACAGCTCATGGCAACGCTGGATCCTTAACCCACTGAGTGAGACCAGGGATCGAACCTGCAACCTCCTGGTTCCTAGTCAAATTTGTTAACCACTGAGCCACGACGGAAATTCCTCTTTTCACCCAGTTATTTTTATTACAACAAAATATGTTATAATTATATAATATGTATAAAATATAAATGTATTATAATTTGATTTGCTATTTGAATATACTTTTATCTTTTTTTTTACAATTCACTTTATTTATATATTTATTTTGCTTTTTAGGGCTGCACCTGCAGCATATGGAGATTCCCAGGCTAGGGGTCGAATCAGAGCTGTAGCTGCTGGCCTACACCACAGCCACAGCAACGCCAGATCCAAGTCTTGTCTGTGACCTACACCACAGCTCACAGCAATGCCAGATCTTTAACTCACTGAGTGAGGTCAGGGATTGAACCAGCATCCTCGTGGATACTAGTTGGATTTGTTTCTGCTGCACCACAACTCCTATTTTTATTTTATTTTAATTTTTTTTTTCCAGCCACCTCATGGCACATGGAGTTCCTGGACTAAGGACCACTGCTACAGCTGTGGCAAGGCCAGAAACTCAACCCACTCTAATAGGCCAGGGATCTAACCTGTGTCCTAGTGCTCCAGAGACATTGCCGATCCCATTGCCCCACAGTGGGAACTCTTACTTTTAACTTAAAGATTTTGATGCAGAGGGCGCATCACACTTTGGCTCATTTGTAGCTTGCCTTTTCCCATTAGATAAGCAGTAAAATCCCGAACAAAGAAACAGCGTTATGATAAAACGAGGATGGTGGTTGTGTTTTTTTTTGTCTTTCTGCCTTTTTCTAGGGCCGTTCCTGTGGCATATGGAGGTTCCCAGGCTAGGGGTCGAAACGGAGCTGTAGCCACCGGCCTACACCACAGCCACAGCAATGCCAGATCCAAGCCGCGTCTGCAACCTACACCACAGCTCACAGCAATGCTGGATCCTTAACCCACTGAGCAAGGCCAGGGATCGAACCCGCAACCTCATGGTTCCTAGTCAGATTCATTAACCACTGCACCACGACGGGAACTCCGGTGGGTTTTTTTTTTTTTATTTTTTTGTCTTTTTGCCATTTCTTGGGCCTCTCCCGCAGCATATGGAGGTTCCCAGGCTAGGGGTCCAATTGGAGCTGTAGCCGCCGCCTGTGCCAGAGCCACAGCACGTCGGCGACCTACACCACAGCTCACGGCAACGCCGGATCGTTAACCCACTGAGCAAGGCCAGGGATCGAACCCGCAACCTCATGGTTCCTAGTCAGATTCGTTAACCACTGAGCCACAACAGGAACTCTGGTTTTGTTTTTTGAACCTAGAGTTGACCATAGCATTAAACAGATAAATCACTCATATTTAGGAAAGAAGCTGAGAAAAGAAGAGGAAGATGCTGTCCTTCCCATATAATTGCTGTCATGTGGAATGTGTTAGAACTTTATCTGATCTCTTATCATTAGTACTTTCTGCTGTTTTACTTCACTTTCCTACTTCTTATAAAGGGCAGATTTCCCTAGATGGAGATGAGCTTTTTGATGTTTTGAGGGTAAGTCTAATTCTTCAGACAGAGGTGACAAGCACAGCAGTAGGGAAGCAGTGCCCTCAGAAAACCATGCTCTGCCACTTTCAGGAAAGCCCTCTGGCCAGCTCTGCCAGACTCACCATGCAACTTTGATCAGTCACTCTGAGCCTTGAAATCTTCATCTAGACAATGAGGACTCTCTTGCCCAAGTTCACTTTCAGTTCTAATGTTCTTTGAACGTCTTTCTGGCATCAAGTCCCCACTGTGCCATCTTGTGATTTTTCCAAGAGTGGAAGCAGCACTCTCAGCACAGACATTTCTGGAGCTGAGGTTCCCAGCAGCACGAAGACCTGTGTCTACAGAAATGTCAGTGAGCTCAGCCTTTAGAGGGTTTTCCCTAATCTTTCTATCGAGTGGTTTGAAAAAAATTTTTTTTGAGAGATTGGAGGCTGATTGCCAATAAAATTACTGCTTTTGTGGTCAAACAATCGAGCTTTTATATTATAGCTTCCGTTGAGTAAAGCTGGGGCTTTTTTTTTTTTTTTTTTTTTTTTTTTTTGGTAGAGCTGCACCCTCGGCATGTGGAAGTTCCCTGGTTAGGGGTTGAATCGGAGCTGTAGCCACTGGCCTACGCCACAGCAACACCAGATCCTTAACCCACTGAGCGAGGCCAGGGATCGAACCTGCGTCCTCATGGATGCCTTGTCAGATTTGGTTACTGCTGAGCCGCAACGGGAAATCCAAGCTGGGGCATTTCTAAGTTTTGTTTGCTTGAAACTTTTCTTTTTTTTTTAGGGCCGCACCCGTGGCATATGGAAGTTCCCAGGCTAGGGGGCGAATCAGAGCTATAGCCGCCAGCCTACACCACAGCACAGCAACACAGTGTCCGAGCTGCATCTGTGACCTATACCATGGCTCACTGCAATGCCCGATCCTTAACCCACTGAGCAAGGCCAGGGATCAAACCTGAATCCTCAAGGATACTAGTCAGATTTATTTCTGCTGCACCACAATAGGAACTCTTGCTCCAGAACTTTTTGTTCAAAGAAGATGCCTTGCAAAAACGCACAAGTGCAGAACAGCTAAAAGCAGAGTTGTGCCTTGTTGCCCACCCCCGTTAGGGGAAGAGATATTGGTCCTGGAACAAATGGCTATTTGTACAGATAGAGGAACTGAGTCCGGAAATAGGAAGTGACTTATCCAAGAGTGAGAGTCAGAGTTAAGTCAGATTCTAATCTCTTCTTCTAAATTCTGGTCCAGTGTTCATATCCTCTGCTAAGTTACACAACTTAAAATCTTCTTTAACTGTTTGATTAATTATGTTTAATATTATAATGCAAAACGAAGCCCCCTACCCTTTTTACATTTAAAAGGGAAATAGAGGGGAACACCCTCCCCAGCCTTTTCTTCCTTTGAGACTTCCTTGCTTCTCCTGTTCTTTGAGAGTTCTTTTTTTTTTTAACTTTTTAAAAAAATTAAAATATAGTTGATTCACAATGTTGTGCCAATTTCTGCTGTACAGCAAAGTGACCCAGTCATACATATATATATACATGTTGTTTTTCATATCATCTCCCATCATGCTCTATCCCAAGAGACTGTACACACCTGTGCTATACAGCAGGCCCTCATTGCCCATCCACTCTAAATGTAATAGTTTGCATCTGTTAACCCCAAACTCCCAGTCCATCCCACTCCCTCTCCCCTCCCCTTTGGCAACCACAAGTCTTTTTTTGTCTTTTGTCCTTTTTTTTAGGGCTGTACCCATGGCATATGGAGGTTCCCAGGCTAGGGGTCTAATCGGCGCTACAGCAGTGCCAGATCTGAGCCGCATCTGTGACCTACACCACAGCTCAAGGCAACGCCAGATCCTGAACCCATTGAGCGAGGCCAGGGATCAAACCCACAACCTCACGGTTCCTAGTCAGAATTTTTTTCTGCTGCAACACGATGGAAACTCCCACAAGTCTGTTCTTTGGGAGTTCTTAATGCCTCCGTCAATAGATATGGTTCTTAAAGATAGTGATTTGATAGCAGTTGCCCTAGCATTTCTCTTCTCTCTGAGAGTGCGTGACAGGTCATTGAAAAGAACCCTAATGTATGTTGCAGGAGTGTGGGGCTGATTGCGCCAAGTTCCAGAAGAGTGAGCTGGAGTATAAGTTTAATCGGAAAGCCTTGGAGAGGCCGTACACTTCAAAGCATTCCTGGGGGAAGACCTATGGGGAGCACAAACGCCACCTGGAATTCAGCCACGCCCAGTACAGGGAGCTGCAGAAATTCGCTGAGGAGGTTGGCATCTTCTTCACTGCCTCTGGCATGGATGAGGTGAGCCCTCCACTGCTCTGTCATGTGCCATTTTAGCAAACCTCAGGGACAGCAGGTGGTCGGGGAGTTTTGGACTGAGAGCCAGCTCCGACCCTGCTCACTTCAGACTTTTTGTGCTTTCCAGACCTAGACTTCCCCATGGCGTGCACCAGATAAATGCCCAACTAAATGGGAGGCCAGGGAGATTGGAGGCTCGGTGAGATTTGGAGGTTAGAGGCCCACGGTTTTCAAAGCAGGCTGTCTCTGGGAGTAGCGGGCAGCCACACAGGAGCCCCAGAGGCCCTTATGACGGTGAGAGACCCTCACGGGCCAGTTTTCCCCAAGTGAAAAATGGCCTGGACCAAGAGTCAGGAAACCTCTGTTCTGACAGGAGTCCTCCCCTTGCTGAGGGGCCTTGGCAGATCTGGGTGAGGTGGCATTGCCTCTTCCTGAAGGGAGTGGCACACAGGATGGCCATGCTCACATCCTGGAAGAGTCCAGCTGGTGCCAGGTCTCAGGTTCCTTCCGCTCGTGACCTGCCTCAAGGTTCTTTCACATGCTCTTTTTCAAATGTAAAAAAGTGTTGATAATAAAAATAATATCACATCATGGGAGATTTAGAAAAAGGAAAAAAGGAGAAAAACTGATCCGTAATCTCTGGGTGGCTGATTTTTTCATGTGTTTCCTCTCAAAGTCTTTTTATGTGTATATTTTATTGCCTGGTTGTTATATTCGTAAATATTTGGTTCCGTGTGTGCTTTTCCCATCTACAAGCTTTCTCCCATATCTTGTTTTTTTTATTCCACTAGCTTTATTAAGATATCATTGGCATATAACTCCCATATCCTGTACTTAAAGTTTTTAATAGCAATGTATTACTTCTTTTGAGGATTTATAACATAACTAACCATTTCTCTGCTTTTGGACATGCAGCTTTTTGTGCTTATAAATAATGCTGAGATGAGCATCTTTTTACTCTGCTTTGAGTTGTTTCCTTAGGGTAGCTTTGCAGAAATGGATCATCAGATGCAACCTAAGAGCACTTTTATTACCTTTTTTTTTTTCCTTTTGTCTTTTAGGGCCACACCTGCAGCATATGGAGATTCCCAGGCTAGGGGTCAAATCGGAGCTGTAGCCTCTGGCCTACGCCAGCGCCACAGCGACGCAGGATCCAAGCCACATCTGCAACCTACACTACAGCTCATGGCAACGCCAGATCCCTAACCCACTGAGCAAGGGCAGGGACCGAACCCGCAACCTCATGGTTTCTAGTTGGATTCGTTAACCACTGCGCCACGATGGGAACTCCCAGCTCAGCAATCTTAATTACAGTTGAGGACACAGCTTGGGCTGAGGGTTAGGACATCTAGGTCCTCGCCCTGCTCCGCTCTAAGTTAATCTCGGTGTGAGCTCGGCCAGTCCCTTCCCTGCTCTGGGCCTCCATTTCCTTTTGTGTCTCAACAAGCTGCTGTTCAAAGCCTCTTCTGGCTTTTTTGTCCTGAGTTCATAGAAGCAGAGACAGTGTCACTAAGGCGACTTAGACCTGGAATGAGGACTTGCCTGTTCAGTTCATGTTCCCAGGCACCTGAGCTCCCAGATGTGGACCCTGCAGGGGAGGGCATCTCCTTGCACCTGTGAGGCTGCTCAGAAAGTCACTTTTTAGGTTGTTTGCTCCCAAGTGGCTTCAGGATGGGAATCAGGAGCAGTGGGGAGGAGGGAAGGAGCCTGGCTGTTGGTAGCTCGGGGGTGCCTCTCTCTGGGCAGGAACCCTCTTGGTTTCCTAGGAAGCACTTCCATTTGCTGTATGAACTCACGCTCTGCAGCCCCACTCTGGATTCAGGTCCTGGTGCTGACACTTGAGGGCTTTGGCTCATCATGTAACCTCTTTGACCTTCATGTGTCTGGTCTGTAAAAACGAGGTAATCAAGATGCCCACCCCACAGGGTGCAGTGAGGGTCCCACGAGATAAGCCTGTGAGGTGCAAGATCTGCATCCACTGAATCACAGCTGGCTGGCTACCTAGAACCCTTTTCTCTGCTTGCCCTTACTGGGCAGGGAGGCTCCTCTGTCCTAGGAATGCCATTTGTTCCCAGTTGGTATTCTGGCTGACCTGGGCACAGGCTAGAGGGCAAATTCATTCTTAAGAACCTTTGCAAGGGTTAAATAGCTTTGCCAGCCAGGCCCCTTTGCTGAACCAGCAAGGCCTATCTACCCGGTGGTTGGAGGTGGGTGGGTTCTTTGTTCCGTGTTTATTTTGGCAGGTAACTGAGTATGTACCCACTCCAACTTCCTCATGGACAGTAGGCATTTACTGAGTGTGGATTTCCTCCACTCTGTGTGCTGTCCTAGGGCATTCTTTGTGTGCTGAGGAGGGGTTAAGGCACGGGGGGACTTTATAAAGACCAAGAAAACTACCAGGGCTCCTGGTCAAAAGCTGCATGGAAGCGTGTGAACTTGATTGAAACAAGCAGAATGCCTTTGGTCTAAATGGAGGGTTCTATTGAGAAAGCAAATGGGAGCTGTGATGTAGAGGTGGCCCCCGGAGGGTGCATTCTAGCAGAGTTGCCCTTCCCTCCCAGCACCTGCTCCTTGATACCCTTTTTCCTCCACAACCCCTGCCACAGGGCGCCCCCTGCCTGCATGGTGCGCTGTGATAGGGCCACCAGGCAGAGGCCTTTGTGATTCCATGCCTCCCCCTTCATTATTCCCCCACCTTGGGCAGCTTTCCAGCACCCCCTGTTCTTCCGAACTCATCACCATGGATCTATAAACCCAGGGGAGTCTATGGCCATACCAACCCGATGGCACCTGACCTGGTCAGAAACCCAGGGGAGTGGAATCAGCTTTAGAAAATCCCACCTCCACTCCTGTTTGTTCTGTTACCCCTAGATCAGTGGGATTCTCATGGGACACAATGTGGGAAGTGGGTTCTGTGAGCACCCATTGTAGATCCTCATTAATTCATTGATTTAGAATTATAGCCCCTCTCCCAAATAAACAAGGGTTCTGAGCAGAATAAGTGTGGGAAACACTGGAGTAAAATAGCTAGACAAGTGTATTTACTGCGCCCCTCTAAGAGGGAGTCTGGCAGTGCACTGGGTCCCCCAGACCAGTTTGCTGGTGGGACCCTTTGCTGTGTGTTTAGCCCAGCTGGATGCCCAGGGAGTTTATCCAGACAGACTCAGAAAGCCTTTGTGCTGTGGGGTGGGAGGGAGAAGTTGTGAGGCTGCCTGGCTGCATTGTACCCCTAGATGGAAGGGGGACGGATAGCAGGGTCGATAGGGCTAGAGGAAGCCATTGGGTCCACAGGGAGAAGGCAACCACTGGTGCTGACCCAGCCTGAGGGGGCCCCAGGCACAACAGTACTGCCTCAGGATGGAAGGCCAGCGTTCTCCCCATAACTGCTGAAGCTGGCACGCTTTGCAGAGATTAATCCAAAATGGCAGTTTTCTAAATGGCCGCTAGGTGGGGCTGGCTCCCCGCGAGGGCTGCAAAATGAGGCACACCTTTCTCTCCAGGAGTGAACTTGCCCTTTTCAACCCGAATAGGTGAGCTTTTGCAAAGTGTTTTTTCTGCATTTGACCCCTCCTTGCCCCTGCATGCTCTGCACCTCTCCTGAGTGGGCTCTTCCATCTCTTTATGACCTTGGGGACTTTTTCATCATGAGCCACGCTCTCACAAGTGGAGCATTATTTAGACGAAAACTTAGCATAGAGTTTTCCCTCTTAAAATAGGAAACACTCTCTTCATCTGCCAGGTAGAATGAGAAGGGGGGGAACATTAGACTTTGTTCAATAAACATGTTAAAAACGAATGCTTTTCAGTTCCATCTTAGGGCTGCTTAACACTTTGAGAGACACATACACAAGAGAGTGACATAGAGAACTATGGAAGGGAAGAGAGAGCCGAGGAAGAAATAAAGCAGAGGGGAGGAGGCAGTGGTGGCTTAGCACACGTGGAGGTGAGTGGCACTCAGGCCATCCTGAAAGGTGTCCCTTGGACCAAGGGGATTGCCGTCTGCCTTTGAACCATTCACTGGCTGCTTAGTCACTCTGCTTAGACAGAGCTGTCTCTCCAGCAGCTCTAACCCCTCCATCATTAGAGGATTAACATATGGAGAATGTGTCCTCTGAGTGTAGCCAGTGATTGGAGTTGCTGCTGGGAAGATGGAAGGAAGCTTAGGCAGTAGTGGGTTGATGTAAAGAGCCTGCTGGCAGAATGACCCTCTCAGGCTGTCCCTCACCACCCCCGAGCCGTTCATGCTGGTAACCTCACTCCTTGCTACTTCGAGTGTGATTCACAGAGCAGTACCAGAGGCATTACCCAGGATCTTACAAGAAATGCTGACTTTCAGGCCCCACTCTAGACCAGAATCAGAATTTGCATTTCATTTGAGCAAGATCCCTGGCAGGTTCATGTGCCCATGTTAAAGTGTGAGAGGCATTGACCTCGCTAATCACACCTTCCAATGTACTGCTGAGACTCCGTCAGCATTTTTCAATGGACAGAACTTAGATATTTGGAAACATTCCAAGACATCGATTCTCCCTGCTTCTGATTTTTAGCTTCAGTTTTTTAAAAATAGTAATGAAAAGTAATTCAGGGGGTTCTTGTAATTTGACAACACATTGAGACTTTGCTTGTAAAACTTGTGGTCCATGGATTCCTTCAGCAAGCATTTGCTGACATTTACCAATTTCCTGGGTGTTATTGATGAATCCCAGATAAGATGGTGAAGGGCCCTAGAGAGGTAACCTCAACCAGTGATACTGTGTCCAAAAAAGTGACTGAGGTTCAGTTTTTCTGTGGGCAGCATGATTTGGGGTCTGAAAGGGCCTGGGTTTGATGGGTCCTGCTAGCAGTGGAGCAGTGTTTCAGAGCTGAGCCATCAGATGCTTTTTTTTTCTACTTTTGGCAGGGATTAAAATGACCTCTTTTCCTGGCTGTTTGATCCTAAGGAAAGGGTAAGACCTTTGAGGGGTGTTCAGTTTCTCACTCCCTGCTTTTCTGGGTCAAGATTAGGTCATGACCCTTTCTTGTTTATTCACTGGGTCTAGGAAGGAAGGTCTGGCCAGGGGTCCAGTTCCTTTCCAGATTCTCACAGCCAGTGTGTGCCAGCACACAGTGTTTGTTGGACAAGTAAATGGGTGGATGTGAATAAAAGTGTTTGGGAGTTCCCATTGTGCCTCAGCGGGAATGAACCCCACTAGCATCCATGAGGACGCAGGTTCAATCCCTGGCCTCGCTCAGTGGGTTAAGGATTCTGCCTTGCCACAAGCTGTGGTGCAGGTTGCAGATGAGGCTCAGATCCCAAGTTGCAGTGGCTATGGTGTAGGCTGGCGGCTACAGCTCCAATTCAACCCCAAGCCCGAGAACTTCCATATGCCACAGGTGTGGCCCTGAGAAAAAAAAAAGAATGTTTGAATTTGAATGAAATGACTGATAACTAATCTGTGTCTGCTTTCAAGATGTTGAGCGATGGGCAAGAGGAAGGTTTCGACTGTGTATGGCTCCTTGCCTGTCTTGAGGACAGTGATTTTGAACAATTGTGATAAAGAGCTCCTTCTTTGATTTTTGTAGATGGCAGTTGAGTTTCTGCATGAACTGAATGTTCCATTTTTCAAAGTTGGATCTGGGGACACTAATAATTTCCCTTATCTGGAAAAGACAGCCAAAAAAGGTGAGTGTTTAACTTTTTCATACATTTGGGTCCAGACCTTCATGTTTTTACTCCATTAGTAACAACCCACTAAAGGAGTCTTTTTTTTTTTTTTTTTTTGCTTTTTAGGGCTGCACTCACAGCATATGGTAGTTCCCAGGCTAGGGGTCGAATCAGAGCTACAGCAGCCAGCCTACACCACAGCCACAGCAACATAGGATCCGAACCGTGACTGCGACCTACAGCTCCCAGCAACACCGGATCCTTTACCCCACTAAGCAAGGCCAGGGATTGAACCCATATTCTCATGGGCCCTAGTCGGGTTTGTTAACTGCTGAGCCACAAAGGGAACTCCCTAAAGGAGTCTCTTGAAGACAGATTTTCCAATCAGTATACTCCCACTTTTTCATGTGCTTACTTGAAATTAAGGATAAGGCAGTTTTTATAAGAATTTTTTAATGAAAAATTATTTTTAGTTTCTAAGAAAATATTTGTATAAAATTGAGGCTATGACAGTATATATAAAACTTCTTAGGAGTTCCCGTCGTGGCGCAGTGGTTAACGAACCCGACTAGGAACCATGAGGTTGCGGGTTCGGTCCCTGCCCTTGCTCAGTGGGTTAGCGATCCGGCGTTGCTGTGAGCTGTGGTGTAGGTTGCAGACGCGGCTCGGATCCCACGTTGCTGTGGCTCTGGCGTAAGCCGGTGGCTACAGCTCTGATTCGACCCCTAGCCTGGGAACCTCCATATGCCGCGGGAGCGGCCCAAAGAAATAGCAAAAAGACAAAAAAAAAAACAACAACTTCTTAGAGGGGTTGCCTGGTGGCACAGTGGCTTAAGGATCCGGTGTTGTCACTGGTGTGGCTCAGGTTGCTGCTGTGGACCAGGCCTGGCCCAGGAACTTCCCAGTGCAGTGGGCACAGCCAAAAAAAAACAAAAAAACTTATTAGAGGAAGCTCTGATTTCTAGAAGTATTCTGTCAGTATATTATAATATCCAACCTCTGCATGTCACAGCTTGTTAACTGGTTTTATAACCTAAGTGATCTCATTTGATCCTCATGATAGCCCTGGGACTGAGGCAGGTCACATGATGATAATACTTTCTACTCACTTCATAGGCAAGGTATCTGAGACCATGCAGCTTGGATGTGGTACCTCTGGGCTTCATGCTCTTGAATCTGGGGCTGTGCTCACCCTACCATGCTGTGCAAACTCTTAATCCAGCAAGATGCTCATTTTTCTCTGAAGAGTGGAATTCTTCTTCATTTGGTTCTTTGCTAAACGTTAATGTGGCGGGAGTGAGGGCAGTCTGTGTTTCCTGTGGTTGAGGACAGGAACCCACCAAACTCACCTCTCTTCCCACACCGTGGCTGACACAGTGTTTAAGAGATGTGTATGGGGTTCAGTTGAATGATGAGACCAACAGTAGGGGTGTGCTTCAGGGAGAGTCTGAACCCCTAAAAAGAAAGTAATGATGGTGTTGGCGTTGGGTCCCTCAGGCCGCCCAATGGTCATCTCCAGTGGGATGCAGTCAATGGACACCATGAAGCAAGTCTATCAGATTGTGAAGCCCCTCAACCCCAACTTCTGCTTCCTCCAGTGCACCAGCGCATACCCACTCCAACCTGAGGACGTCAACCTGCGTGTCATCTCGGTGAGCACAAGGGGAGGGCCGTTGTCTGATGGGGCCATTCGCTGTATGGAAGACGTAGCCAAAATTCTAACCAACCCTGGGGAATGTAAATTGGTGCAGCCACCATGAAAAACAGTATGGAGGCTCCTCAAAAAACTGAAAATAAGAGTTACCATATGATCCCGTAATCCCACTCCTGGGCATATAGCTGAAGAAAACAATAATTCAAAAAGCTACATGCACCCCAATGTTCATAGCAGCACTGTTTACGGTAGCCAAGACATGGAAACAACCTAAATGTCCATCCACAGATGAATGGATAAAGAAGATGTGGTAAATATATATATATATATATACAATGGAATAATACTCAGCCAGAGAAAAGAGTGAAATAATGCCATTTGGAGCAACACGGATGGACCAGGAGATTATCATACTCTGCAGAGTGAGTGAGAAAGAGAAAGACAAATACCGTATGATATTGATTAAATGTGTAATCTTAAAAAAATGATATAATGAACTTATTTACAAAACAGAAATAGATTTACGGACATAGAAAACTAATTTATGGGAGTTCCTGTCGTGGCGCAGCGGAAACGAATCTGACTAGGAACCATGAGGTTGCGAGTTTGATCCCTGGCCTCGCTCAGTGGGTCGAGGGTCTGGTGTTGCCATGAGCTGTGGTGTAGGTTGCAGATGTGGCTCGGATCCCGTGTTTCTCTGGCTATGGCATAGGCCGGCGGCTGTAGCTCCAATCAGACCCTTAGCCTGGGAACCTCCATATGCCACGGGTGTGGCCCTAAAAAGCAAAAAGATAGAAAAAAGAAAACAAATGGTAAAGGGGGTGGGGAGAGATAAGTTAGGAGTTTGGGATTAGCAGAAACAAACTACTGTATATAAAATAAACAACAAGGTCCTACCGTATAACACAGGGAATTATTTTCAGTATCCTATGATGAACCAAAATGGAAAAGAATATGAAAAAATATATATATATTTATAAAATTGAATCACTTTGCTATATGCTAGAAACTAAGGCAACATTGTAGCTGAACTATACTTCAATTAAATAAATACGTTTAGTTAAAAATGATTTAAAAGGGAGTTCCCACTGTGGCTCAGTGGTATTGAACCTGACTAGTATCCATGAGGATTCGGGTTCAATCCCTGGCCTTGCTCAGTGGGTTAAGGATCCAACATTGTTGTGAGCTGTGGTGTAGGTCACAGATGCAGCTTGGATCCTGAGTTGCTGTGGCTGTGGGGTAGGCAGGCAGCTGTAGCTCCGATTCAACCCCGAGCCTGGGAACTTCCACATGCCGCAGGTGTGGCAAACACAACAAAACAAAAACATCATCTGTGTAGTTAAGGAGTCGGATCCATTCTAAAGACGATAAAGTTTCTGAAAACCAATTTTAATTTTGCTCATTATAAAATTTAAGGTGGCGTCTTCATGACTCTCTCTCCACATTTTCTTTACCTGTGTGTATTAGCCACTAGCAGTCCCTCTTCTGTGAATTGCTGGCTTATATCCTTTCTTAGTGAGTTGTAGGTTTTTGTTTTCATAAAATATATATAAGATTTACCATTTTAACCATTTTTCAGTGCCCATTTCAGTGTCATTAAGCATGTTCACATTGTTATGCTACCATTGCCACCATCCATCTCCAGAACTTTTTCATGATCTCCGAGTCAGTGCTCATTAAACACTAATTGCCCATTTCCCCCTTCCTAGCCTCTCTCTGGCAGCCATCCCTCTATTTTCTGTCTCTATGAATTTGACTACTCTAGGCATCTCAGACAAGTGAAATACACAGTGTTTGTCCTTTTGTGTCTGTCTGCTTTCGCTTAGCATAATGTCTTCACAGTTCAGGTTGTAGCATGTGTTAGCATTTCATTCTTTTTTTTTTTTTTGTCTTTTTGCCTTCTCTAGGGCCGCACCCACAGCATATTGAGGTTCCCAGGCTAGGGGTGGAATTGGAGCTGTAGCCACCGGCCTGTGCCAGAGCCACAGCAACATGGGATCCAAGCTGCGTCTGCGACCTACACCATAGCTCACACAACACCAGCTCCTCAACCCACTGAGCGAGGTCAGGGATCAAACCCTCAACCTCATGGTTCCTAGGCGGATTCGTTAACCACTGCGCCACAACGGGAACTCCATGCATTTCATTCCTTTTTAAGGTGAATAATATCCCATTGTATGGATATTCCACGTTTTGTTTATCCATTCATCCATTGATAGACATTTGGGATGGTTCCACCTTTCGGCTATTGTGAGTAATGCTGATAGGAAGTTTGGGGTACAGAGATTCCTTTTTCTTTCTTTTTTTTCTTCTTTTTTGGCTGCCCAGTGGCATGTGGAATTCCTGGGCCAGGAGTCAGATCTGAGCCACAGCTGCAGCCAAGCCAGGGATCAAACCTGCATCCCAGTGGGATGACGCTGCTCATCCCATTGCCCCACAACAGGAACTCCCCTTTTTCTTCATACTGAGTTGGAGGAGACCTTGCTGAAACTTCTGGCTTTTCTCACTCTCTGTTATTTATCAGCTCTCCTATTTTCCACCTGTGATTCTGAGTGACCTTGAAGGTCAGACTGGTTACACTGACAGCCTTGAGGGAGCTTTCACTCCCAGCATTTCGCCTGCTCCACCTCAATTGGTTTACAGGTGGTGAAGTCCAGTCCTGAAGGGGAAACGTCTTACTTGCCTGAGATCTCACACCAGCCAGGGGGCAAAGCTGGCTGTCTCTTACTGTCCCAGGTCATCTCGATCAGTTTCTCCTGGTAGTTCCTGAAGCTTAACTTAATTAGAAATATATACGTGTGTGTAATTATTATACAAAAACACTATAGCAAGATTAGGAGTTCCTGTTGTGGCTCAGCAGAAACGAATCTGACTTGTATCATGAGGATGTGGCTTCGATCCCTGGCCTTGCTCAGTGGGTTAAGGATCCAGTGTTGCCGTGAGTGGTGGTGTAGGTAGCAGATGCAGCTCAGATCTGGCATTGCTGTGGCTGTGATGTAGGCTGGCAGCTGCAGCTCCAATTCAGCCCCTAGCCTGGGAACCTCCATATGTCCCGGATGTGGTCCTAAAAAGACCAAAAGAAAAAGATGGTAAAATTAGTGGAATTCTAAGTATATACACACATCATCATCCTGATACTGCAGTTAGCCAGTTTTCCTTTATATTTTTCTCTCAGTACAGTACTTGACATTCTGGTTTTTCCCCCATTATTGTATTAGCTTTTGTACATTTTGCTATAGAGTCTTCATATTTAACTTAAAAAAAATTAACCTTTTATGAAATGACACTGCTATCTTTTTAACTAACTGTCCCTCCCAGTTCTATAGTCTTTTCTTCATTTCTCGCTCATCTCTAAATCATGTTATTTAAAAAATTTAGGAGTTCCCGTCGTGGCTCAGTGGTTAACAAATCCGACTAGGAACCATGAGGTTGCGGGTTCAATCCCTGGCCTTGCTCAGTGGGTTAAGGATCCGGTGTTGCTGTGAGCTGTGGTGTAGGTCGCAGATGCAGCTTGGATCCTGTGTTGCTGTGGCTCTGGTGTAGGCCAGCAGCTACAGCTCTGATTCGACCCCTAGCCTGGGAATCTCCATATGCCTCGGGAGTGGCCCCAGAAAAGGCAAAAAGACAGAAAAAAAAATTTAAACATGATTTTTAAAAAACTCCAATCAGCTCTGAAATATGTAACAGAGAAAGTGAACATCATCTGTAATCCCATCCCACAGAGATTACTGTAATTAGCAGTTTAGTGTGTGTGATGCAACATATTTTCCTCCGTTGCTTCCTTTGTGAAACATGGTCCCCGTTTCCCTTCCATCTCCATCCAAACTGTGCTCTTGTCCCTTTCTCGATGGGAGAGTGGGGTCAGGGTTGAATTGCCAGCCTGTCCCCAACCCCTTACCTCCTGGCGCAGCCCACCCACAGCACGTAAAGGTGAGTTCCCTGACCTAAAAACCTGTACTTCCTTGTCCATCACATATACTCTTCAGCCTGGTGTTCAAGGCCTTGGCCACTCAGCCATCCTACTCTTTCCTTAACTTCCAGCTGGGTCTCTCTGCTGTACTTAAGCTTTCTGGTCACCCTCACTGACAAGGCTCGCTCCACCTAGAATGTCTTTTGTTGCATCCAGTGCATTATAGATAACCAATTAATAAATTATGTAGCATTTCCACCAAAGGATTGTTTCGAGATTGGGCTGCATACATTATTGATGGTGGTATTTGTGCATATAGCACACTTGCTTTCGGCAGCTCAGGCTAATTAAATGTGACATATTTTTGGAATGCGTTGAAGCATCGGGTTATAGTTCTGTTATGCTTCCTGATGGTGTGTGCAGTGTGATGTGTTCCTGAAAACAGTAGCCATTATTCTTGATCATGTAGAGCATGCTGAGTGCTTTCCACTCCTTCACAGCAGCTCCCATCAGGTACTTTCATCCCCAGGAAGGAGAGGCTTCGAGAGCCTCGGTATCTTCCTGGCTGGAGCTTGGTGGATAGTGAGCGGCTAACCTGGGCCTCAGACCCAGATCTGCGTTGAGTCTGGAATGCTTATGGAAAGCACCACACTATTCAGCCTTTTTTTTTTTCTTCTTTCTATTTTAAAGGAATATCAGAAGCTCTTTCCTGACATTCCCATAGGATATTCTGGGCATGAAACAGGCATAGCAATATCTGTGGCTGCCGTGGCTCTGGGAGCCAAGGTCTTGGAGCGTCACATAACTTTGGACAAGACTTGGAAGGGGAGTGACCACTCAGCCTCGCTGGAGCCTGGAGAGCTGGCCGAGCTGGTGCGGTCTGTGCGCCTCGTGGAGAGGGCCCTGGGCTCCCCAACCAAGCAGCTGCTGCCCTGTGAGATGGCCTGCAACGAGAAGGTGGGTTCTGATCCTGCCAGGTGCTTCTGTTGGGAGGGCCTGCAGTGGGCTTGCCTGAGAGGCGGTCTATAGCTGAGGGGGCTGGTGGGATGATGCTGGCATGTCACTCCGAGCCTCTCGAGTTTTGGGGGTTCGTATTAGCAGCGGGAGGAACCTGTTACTCAAGGAACTTTAGCTGTTTCTCCGTTCCCTGGCATTGTGCTACAGTTCTCCATTATGTCTCTGGAGCCTGTGGCTCCAGTGCTCTAGACCTGGGGAGATGTGAGGGAGGGGGTGGGGTCCGGGCCTGGTGAGGCATGCAGGCAGGTCATGTCTGGGGTCCTGTGGAGTAGGTAAGCCCTGAGGAACATTCAGGCAGAGGGCTTCCGTGAGGTAGTGGCAGAAGGGCCTGTGACACGCCAAGGCATCCCTAAGTGCAGGAGGCACTGGATAGATAGGAGTGAGGGGTTGTCATGGGGCTGGTTTGGGAAGACACCCTCAGGAGCAGTTTGAGCTGTGCAGCCAGGACCCCTGCCTGGCACACTGACCATGTAGGCTTCTTGGAAGCCATGGCCTAGACCTGCCTCAGCCTCTGAGTCTACAGTCAGGCATCCTGGGGCCGCCAGGAGAGCAGACACTCCTCAAGGGCTGCGGGTTGTCCGGGCTTAAGAAGAGATCCAATACTGGGCATGAGTGAGCAGTGATGTCATCTTTTATTTCAGTGGGACTTCTTTGCTGCCTTCATATTTAAGATGCATGTACACTGGGAAATTAAAATGACAGTAAAGAGAAACAAACTACCTTCTAGATGAAATGGGGAGAGAATTGGCTCAGAAACCAGAATGAGAGTTACAGCACTTGAGCACTTAATTTGGTTCTGAGCCTCCTGAAACACCACAGGATGCATAATCTGATAAGCATCTGGTGAGAGACCTTTTGTCCTGGTACTGGAGTCCAGAACGGATTCTCTGGCCCTTATCTGGAGGGTGCAGGGTAATAGAAAAAATAATGTTGAACGGCATTTATGAACAAGACCGAGACACGCTGGTCATGAGCTTCAAGTCTCCTTTGTTCCCTCGCCTGCCGACCTGTCTGCCCCTTCTTCAGGGGCCTCCTTTTGGTCCTCTGAATAGCAGTCATGCTTGCCTTCTGGTGAGCCCTCTGTGTTCCTGTTTTACTGAGCAAGGGAGGCCATAAGGTTTGTTTCCCTTGAACGGTGGCCCAGGAGTCAGGAATCCCAGTTTCTCCTCCTGGCTTCTTGCAAGCTTAGCTAGGTTAACCCCCCTCTGTGGACCTTTGTTTCCCCATGTTTAAAATGAGGTTCTGGAGTTCCCACTGAGTGAACAGATTGGCAGCCTCTTGGGAACCCTGGGATGCAGGTTTGATCCCCAGCCCGGCAGTGGGTTAAGGATCCGGCATTGCCGCAGCTGTGGCTTAGTTTGTGACTGCGGCTGGGGTCTGATCCTTGGCTACAGAACTCCATATGCCATGGGGTGGCCAAAAAATAAAAATAAAATGAGATTCTGGGAGTTCCTGTTGTGCTGCAGCAGAAACGGATCCGACCAGTATCCATGAGGATGCAGGTTGATCCCTGACCTTGCTCAGTGAGTCGGGGAGCCGGCGTTGCCGTGAGCTATGGTGTAGGTCACAGACTTGGCTTGGATCCCACATTGCTCTGGCTGTGGTATAGGCCCATAGCTACTGCTCCAATTTGACCCCTAGCCTGGGAAGGTCCATATGCCACAAGGGCAGCTCTAAAAAGCAGGGGGAAAAAAAAAAAAGATTCCAAACTAGACAATGACAAAAGTAATCATAATCTTTATTTATTGCAAGCATTCTCTATTCCAGGTAAATGACACACATTATTACTAATCCTTATAGTCGTCTGACAAGATGGAGGCACTGTTACTTCCCATTTTACAGGGAAGCTCAGCCTTGGCTTACTGGGATTTGGATCTGGTTCGCTTTGGCTCCGTATCCTGAGCCCTTTATTGTAAAGGCTCCTCTGAGTCTCTGATTCCACAACACTGGCCGAGCCCCTGCTGTGTGTGAGATACTTTTCTAGCACCAAAGGGGAAAACTGAGTCTCTGTTCTCAAGGTACCTTGTGCAAGAAAACTGATCGGGGGATAAAGCATTGTGTGCTAGTTACTTCTGTGAGGCTGGCACTGAGTCTTAATTTTATCCACAGCTGGGCAAGTCTGTGGTGGCCAAAGTGAAAATTCCGGAAGGCACTGTTCTAACACTGGACATGCTTACTGTGAAGGTGGGTGAACCCAAAGGCTACCCTCCTGAAGACATCTTTAGTCTGGTGGGCAAGAAGGTTCTGGTCACTATTGAAGAAGATGATACCATCATGGAAGAATCGGTAGAAAATCATGGCAAAAAAATCAAGTCTTAAAATAAAATGCCATTCTCCAAATTGCCTTGCTGGTACGTTTGGATGAGGTGGGGCGTGAGGGGTGGTCTCCGGGGGCCTGGCTTTCATCCTTCCCCACCTAGATAGCAGACATTTTTGGGCCAGGCCCTGGGTCAAGCCCATTGGAGGGATATAGAGAGCAAATATGGGCAGTCCCTGCCTCAAGTGGACTGGCCCAGAACGGGTGGTGGGTTCAGAAGCATCTCATCACCCTCCAGTTGCAGTGAGGGTGCAGAGAGGGGAGCGCCAGCTATGTGGGCCCTCTTTTCATAGCCTTCCCTCTTCCTGCTTGCAAAGCCAACCGTAATGACCCAAAATCTCTCTTCCTTCCTGCTGTCCCACCTTATCCCCTGCCCACCCTGGGACTGAATCTAGTTAGCTGTAGAGCGATCACCTGGCATTAGAGAAGGGGTTGGTCAGAATGTATTGCAGGCAGAGAAATGCCCAAAGCGCTCTTTAATCTCTGAGCAAAGAGAGTTGGAAATGGCATTATTCTTTCTTTCAACAAACATGGAGGGCCTACTAGGACCTGCATGGGGGCCTAAGGATACAGCACTGAATCACTTCCTTATGGGACTTCCATGCAGATGGGGACAGGTGCACCATAAGCCGTGAGCACAGTAAGTAAACCACAGTACGTTAGAAGGTGACAGGTGCAGTGAGGCACGAGCTGAAGATGAGTGTGGGGCTTAATGTATTTGCAGCTGTGGTGACTTGTGACTATGGTGGAGATGCTGAGATCAGCCCTTCCATGACTTGTGGTGAGACTGCAAACCCACTAACCAAAAAGATCCCCACCATTGTACTTCCTTCAACTGCAGCATGAACCTTTCACAGTAATTCCATATAATATTCCTCTTTGTTCTTTTGAACCCATCCTGAGATGATTATTTTCAAATTCTTAATCTTTGTTCATGTTTATTTGGCTATATAATTCCTCTTGTTTCAAAGCGTGTATTTGAGTCTCTTTTCAAATGGGTACATTTGCCTGGTGGAGTTTTTTGTGAAGATAGGGCCTCCCTATCCTATGGTTCCCAGAACAATTTCTGGACAGGCACTCCTGTTTGTATGTGTGGGTGAGGTGGGGTAGAAATCCGGGTTGTACTCATGTGTCAAAGAGAATCCATAATATTGACATGCTAAGAGCTGGAGTGTGATAGCATCCATTTCTGGCTGCTGCTTACTCCCTTTTAGTTCTCCCTATAAACAGTCATGAGTAGACAATCACAGTTTCTGACTCCATGGCCCTTTTTTGTATAACAGCAGAGATGGCATTAAAGCAAATATCTAAAACTTCCTAGCAAGAAGAGACATAGTGTGGTACTAGATGGATGTGTTCCAGGGCCTGGAAACAGGATGTGGGTCTTGAAGAAAAGGACAGAAGGGCCTGGGCTGGGCTCTGGCCAAGAATGTGCAGCAAGTAGTTTCTAGCAGGGAACCAGACAGTTGGCTCCAGGTCCCACCAGACTGGACTGTCAGCAGGACCCAGGCTGCTCTGTAGACCTCAGCTGGATTCCCCTCCGAGGGCAGAAGCCAGTGAGGCTCGAACTTGGAAGAGGCACTGAAGGTACAGGTCTTCACTCTGCCTTTTGGGTAGAGGACCGTGTGATGTGTTGGAGAGACCAGGGAAGCGGGGCGGGGGGGCCATCCTCTCAAATACGCTTCCCATCAGGCCACACAGAAAAAATGACAGCCTATGTGTGACAAGTGAGGGTAAAGCATGGGGCTGCCTGCAGCTAGAAGCAGCTGGCCACCCTATGCTGTGCCGGGCCCTGAGGGCAGAAGGATGGATGGCTCTCTGGGCACAGCTCTGGCCCATTCAGGTTGGGAAGCTCAAGTTTAGGACACATATGTCCCTGAGCCCACCAGGTGGGAGAAGCAGTGCTGGGCCCAGACAGGCATCAGGTGGTCCAAGGGCCTGTTGGCGTTCCCAGCTGTTGGGTGCAGGTACCTCCACAAATAGTGCCGTGCATGGGTGAACTGCTGAGATGTTTCCCAAGAGTCCTGGGAGCTATGGGAATGGGGATGGGAGAGGAGGCGCTGTCCAGGGAAGCTCTCCTGGAGGAGGTGGCACTTTAGTTCAGCTGTGCTGCACATTGAGAAGTGACGGAGCAAGGAACTGTGAGATTTGGGGCATGGGAAGCACCCTGTATCACCAAGTGATGGTTTGGCAGGGAATGGCCGAGTGGAGAGGAAGGGATTTCAAAGGTGGTCAGGTGAGTTCTCATCATGGCTCAGCAGTAACCAACCCGACTAGTATCCATGAGGACGTGGGTTCAATCCCTGGCCTCACTCAGTGGGTTAAGGATCCAGCACTGCCATAAGTTGTGGTGACTCAGATCTGGTGTGGCTGTGGCTACAGCTCCGATTCGACCCCTAGCCTGGGAACGTCCATGTGCCGCATGTGCGGCTCTAAAAAGAACAAAAAACAAAGGTATCAGGAAGGAAGCAAAGGCTTAAAAGCCTGCTGAGTTTGGACTGTATTTTATAGGCCCAGGAACGCTTCAGAGAGGGACATGGTGGACTCAACCTTGGGCCCCCTACTCCTATGCAGCTTGGCTTCTCGGGCCGGCTGTCCCCTCCTCATAGCATAGACTCCTGCTCACCAAGCCCTGGCTCTGCAGGGCCACCCCCTGTGTGCCCTCTGCTAGGCTGTGCCTCCACCAGGCTCTCATCACTGTCCCCTGCTCCTTGACAGAGTGGAATTGAAGAAACAGAAGAGATGGTGCAGTAGGCCAGGGAGGATCCCTGAAATCTCTAAAAAATTAGTCAGTGACCACAGATGGCTTCAATGTTGCTAAAAAGTTGCCAGAAGCCACATAATACTATCTTGGACAAGAGTAGTTAGGAGACAGGATTTGTTTCCACATAAGCAAGAACTTAAGCGAATTATCTTCAGAAATAGTGAACTCCCCCATCACTAGAGATGTTCAATCAAGGACCAGCGGACTGTGGCAAGAAAGTTGTGGAGGCGATGGGAGACGAGCAAGGCCCTGCCCAGGCCTAGGTGCTGTGTACTTGAAGCAGCATGAACTCCCAATGAAGAACATGGTTAAAAGGGACAGCTATTTGTATTTTATTAAACCATGTTTTGGAAAGTTGCTGTCACTTAAAAATATTTGCCAGCAACTTCTGTATCAATCAAGAAGTTTCTATAGACTCAAGTCTGAAAGAGAATAAGTAGTCAGTCCCCTTATAGACATGGACCCCCAAGGAAGCTCAGGCCTGTGCTGAGAACAGCTCCTGCCACTGCCAGATGGCAGCTAGGAATGGCAGTTGTCTCAGCACCGTGTCAGGCCCAACAAGGACCCCGCTGCGAGTGCTTATAGGACCTCCCGTGGTACAGCAGGGTAGTTTTTAAGGCAAGCTCATTATCCCCTGGCTCATTTGAGCCTCACAGAACTGGTAGGTAGGGTCATTAACCCCATTTTATAGGTGATGTAAATGAGAAGTACAGTGACGAGCTTGAGGTCACAATTATGGACCAAAACTGCAGTTTTCTGGCTAGCACAGGCCTTTTGACAAAAGCCAGTGTTCATCCCTTGTAGTCCAGCTCTGTCTTTGCTACATGAATCCCAAACTCTCAAATCTGCCTCTGAGTGTAATACACTCTCTCAGAGCCCATGGAAGATAATCACCAAAGATAGACTCAAGTCCCGTAGAGTAACCGGGCAAAAGCAAAGCATCACAGGCCTAGTGAGAGAGAGGCCAGGGCAAGTAGGCACTGGTTAGAGACTTGGCCCTGTTCACCTGAACAGAGGGATAAGCACAGATCCCCAGCTCTACCGTTAGCTGTGTAACCTTGGGCAAGTTACTCTCTGTCTCAATTTTGCTCTGTGTGCAATGGAATAACTTTCTACCTGCTAGGGATGATGTAAGGATCAAATGAGTTAATAGTTGTAAAGCATTAGAGCAGTGCCTGAGGAAACAGCAAGTATTTTTACTTGGCTGCTATGGCTGTGGGTCTGGGGACAAGTCTGGGTTTGCAGGGATGAAGAGAGATGTGGGGTCAAGTGTGCCCATCTTCCTCTGTCAGGAATGCTTATGCCTGTCAGATTTCAGCACCGGGCCACCCCCAGGAGAATTTCCCTTTTCTCAGTAAAGCTGGAGCATAGTACTTAGACATCTCTCCAAGCTCGAGTTTCAGATGACTTGGGTAGAACTAAAGCCACTTCCGCCTTGCATTCTACTTATATTACACTGCACCATATGAAAATGCCATTTTGAGGTCCAAAACTACTGGAAATTGGCAGTTTTATATGGTTCAAACTAATTATTGCACCAAGTCTGTTTCAATGCTGAGGGAGATTCAGCTTTGCATTTCCTTATCCTACCCACTGCCCTCATACCTAAGATAGTTTAACATGGTATAACCCCCAAACCACCTAAAGAATTTGACAAACAGGATGCTCAACCTTCAGAACTGAGGCACAGACCCTGGAAAGAGGCCTTAACTTCCCTACTGGAGGAGCTGACCTCCCTGGGAGGTCCTGCTGATTTGGCCTTCTCCATTTCTCTATTGTATGGAAAGCAAGGCTCTCTGTGTTTCCTTGGCAACATCGGACTCTGAGGAGCATAATGATGCCTGGGCTGCCCAAACCCCACTCATAGTTCCTTCTCCTTTTGATTCCAAAACAGTTGGGAAAACTGCCCATGGTTGCTTAGCAACAGTCACCTGCTGATTTCTTCCCAACATCCCCTGAGAAATGAATAAGCAGTAACATCTCCCAGATTGTAAGCTGGGCCTCAAGGGCCAGGCCAGGGAGGCAAGTGAGACACATGCCTGGAGGCTGGGGTAGGTGGGGTGGATGGTCCAGCCCTTAATCACCATGGGTGACTCTAAGCAACTTTCTTTTAGGATCCTATTCTCCCCAAAAGTACAGTGAGGTCAGACTGGGTGATCTGTGAGGCCTTCCCAGTTCAGCTGTTTCATGACTCAACGATAGCCAACTGGTAGTCCTTCATGCACTGCCCAGGAGGAAAGGGACTTTCTGAACTTTTCAGGGAGGGAAAGGTATAGGACACAGCTGCCCTTAGAAATCTTCCCAAGTAATTGGAAAGACAGGTCCTAGACTGTGGACCTCACAGAGAGATTCTTGTGGCCTGGGGAGAAGTCTTGGGGCACTTAAGCCCAGGGAAGACAGGCAAAAGGAAGAAAAGGCTTTCCTCTATGTTTGTGTGATGGCGCAAGGGTGTAGAGGTGGAACTATGTGACACACAGTTCTGACTGGAGGGTCTCTGAGAAGAGCAGTCGGAGCTAGGTGAGGATAAGTAGTTTGGGGCGGACTAGAAAAGCCTTGAATGCTAAGGTAAAGTGCTTTTTTTTCTCCCCTATAGATCTTGGGAATCTTTTGATAGTTCTAAGAGGTTAAGTGAGGTTTCAGGCAAGTCACTCAGGCTGTAGGGTGGAGGATGCACAGGGAAAGGTGTTCAGACCTCCAGGTGTTAAGCCCTTGCAGCTGCTCCTAAGGGAGGTGACATGGACAGGCTGAAGTAGAATAAAGAGGAGGAAGCCGATCCAACTGAGGTTAAGGGATAGAAGAGTCTTAGCGACTCTCATTCATTCACACATTTATTGTGTGCCTACCATGTGCCAGGCGTTCTGGGTGCTGTAGGGGGGAGAATGATCTGAGGCTGAGCATAATGTATTCTGACATGGTCAGGATGATTAGGTCTCAACTATGGGTGTGTCCCTTCGGGAACCTGGACTAAAAGCAGTGTAGTATAAGTGCCCTGGTTATACGACCAGGGGAGGTTGGGTGAGAGAGCAGCAGCAGAGGACATGTGTTTAGGGCTTGTTTGAAACGAACTCATCTTGGAGAGGAACTGTTCAAAGCACAGGACATGACTGGTGGGGGAGAGGAATGCGTAGAGAGGAAGTAGACTAGCCACGTCTGGATCCTGTGAGACCAGAGCCTCGGAGAGGCACGCACGCAGGTCAAGCAGGTCTGGGCCTTTAGGGCAGTCGGGGGATGCTGATGGCCCCTTCCCAGAGCCGCAGGGCCGGGTAGAGCGGCTCCTGGAAAGCAGCACGGAAGGTGTGCAGGTGGCTCATGCCGCCCGACACGTCGTAGAAAGCGAGGACGCCGGCCTCGTAGTCCAGGAAGACGCCGAGCCTGTCGGGATCGTCGCGGAGCCGCAGGCGGCTGCGCTGCCCGTCGTGGAAAGCCCAGTACTCAAGGTCATAGCGTTTGAGGCACCAGGACTGGCGGTTGCAGCCCAGGCGGGCGGCAGCCGAGGCCCCGCGGCGCCGCAGGGAGCCGTAGGCCGCGCCCACCCACCAGCCGATGCCCGCCTCCTGTACATCCACTTCCCAGTAGTGGCGGCCGGCGGCGAAGCAGTCGCGGCCCAGCACTTGCCACAGCGAGTCGAAACACAGCGTAGGCGTAGGCCCCAGGCGGCCGAAGAGACCGCAGCGCACGGTCAGGCGGTCTGCGGAGAGGCGCAGGCGCGCGTGCATTGTGTCCGGCTCCAGCGTGGGCGTGCGCGCGTCTGCAGGGGCGGGGAAAACGGGCCACGCCTGGTGGGCGGGACCGGATCCACGCCCCGCCCCCTGGAGACCGACCCTGCTAGCCCAGCACAGGTTCGCGGTAGAAAACTGGAAAACACGGAAGTCTCCCGTGGCAAGGTGGAAAACCACCCTTTTAACCCCGATTGCCTCTGAACTGCGGCTACACGGGAAGGAGAGAACATTTGACTGCACACGCGTTGTGCCGCTTGAATTTTGTACCTTAGAATTTGTTGCCAGTTTCTAAAAATAGAATTTAAAAAATCCTATCACTCTTTACACCTGATTGTAATATCCTTCCCTTTTTTTTTTTTTACTTGCCCTTTAATAGTTTTCCTTAACATTGGTATCATACCATACAGGCTGTTGGGTAATCTGCTTTTTAAATTTACTGATGTATTTATGAACACTTTACCACATCAAATATTCTTTTATAAAAACACTTTAATGGTGACCTTAAGATTTTGATGTACAGATGAATTATAATTTAACCCAGCTCCTCTCCCACCTTTAGAAAATATTTAGGCCTTCAAAAAAGCTTTTGAGAACACTAATACGAACGCATCTTTATGTATCTCATTATTTATGTAGGATATGTTCCTAAATGATGAATTGCTGGGGAGCTCCTGTCATGGCTCAGCAGTAACAAACCCAACTAGTGTCCATGAGGACTCGGGTCCATCCCTGGCTTCACTCAGCGGGTTAAGGATCCGGCGTTGCTGTGAGCTATGGTGCAGGTCACAGCCTCAGCTTGAATCCCATGTGACTGTGGCATAGGCTGGCCACTACAGAGTCAGTTGGGATGGTTGTGTTTTTAAGGCCTTTGGTAAATATTGCTGAATTGTCTTCCATAACAGTGGCAATGATTTAAACTCCCAATAACAGTTCTTGTTGCATTATACACATATGTAGACATGCAATTAAAGAAAAGTCTAGGTCTTAGGGCATATGGATGTTCAGCTTTAATAGAGACTCCCAGATGATCTTCTTGACAACACTGGAGATTTCTGTAGAGAGGTTTTGTACATCTCTTGTTAGATTTAATCTGAGTTTTTTAAAAAGTGTTACTGAAAATAATGTTTTTAAATTTTCATAATTTTCATGTTCTAATTGTTTATTGCCAAAACATAGAATATAGTTGATTTTTGTATGCTGACATTACACCCAGCAGCTGTTCTAAATTCACTTGGTAACTAATTTATCTATAGATTATTTCAGATTTTCTGTAAATCATCTTGTCATCTGTGAATCATGATCTTTTTTCCCTTTCCCCATCCTTAGAACTTTCATTTTCTTTTCTTTTTGGGGTGTGTGTGTGGGTGTGGGTGTGTGTGTGTGCGCGCATGCGTGTGCTTTTTAGGGCTGCACCTGCCAGCATGTGGAAGTTCCCAGGCTAGGGGTCAAAATCAGAGCTGCAGCCTCCAGCCTACGCCACAGCCACAGTAAGTTGGGATCTGAGCCACATCTTTGAATTGCACTGCAGCTTGAGACAATGCCTGATCCATAACCCAATGAGCAGGGACCAGGGATTGAACCCAAATCCTCATGGATACTAGTTGGGTTCATTACCACTAAGCCACAACATGAACGCCTATTTATTTATTGGCTGCACCTGTGGCATGCCAAAGTTCCTGGGGCAGGGATTGAACACGAGCTACAGCAGTGACCCATGTTATAGCAGTGACAGCTTAACCTGCTGAACCATCAGGGCACTCTTCATTTCTTTTTCTTGTTTCAAGGCCCTCTCTAGGGCATCTAAAACAACATTGCACAAAAGCGGTTATGAAGCGGTTATGCTGGGCATCCTTTTCTCCCACTCCTGGGTAAATACCCAGCAGAAATGCATACATATGTGTATCAAAAGACATGCACAGGAATGTACATAGCAACATTATTCACTGTAGGCAAAAGCCAAAACAGCCCAAAATGTCCATCAGTAACACTGTGTGCTATGCTCATACAGCAGAATACTACACCACAGTAGAAATCAACAAACTACTGCTATGAACAATCAGATGGATAAATCTCACCGTTACCTTTTGGGGATAATGAACTGGCATAGGAATGGTTCTGGGGAGCCGGAATATTCCATTTCATGGTCTGAAGGAAATTATAGAATGTTTACTTTTTAAAAAATCATTGAGCTGCACCCCTTTGATTTGTGAACTTTTCCTTATGTATTTTATATTTCTAAGAAAGGTTAGTTTTTTAAAATGCATGTCCAGTAATTCCACTTTGAGAAATTACTCCTTGGCAAAAAAAAATCTAGGAGTTCTCTGGTGGTGCAGCAGGTTAAGGACCTGGTGTTGCCACTGCTGTGGCGCAGGTACCTGCTTTGTGCAGGTTCAGTCCCTGGCCCAGGAGCTTCTGCATGCTTCGGGCATGGCCGAAAAAAAAAAAAATCCAAAAATGAAGTAAGGTGTATTAAGTCATTTATTCATTAATTCACCAAATAGGCATAAGAATGGAAGTTTATTGTATCACTGTTTATAGAAATGAAAATGTAAAGCAGCCTAAATGCCCAACAATATAAGACTGATTTAAAGGTGGCATATTCAATAGAATACCACGAATCCTTTAAAAATAGTAATATCTGTATTTACTGAAATTGTTCAATCTATACTATTAAATTTTTTAAATTATAAAAGAATATCTACAATGTCTCCTTTTAAAAAATCCGTACACATATATACTTTTGAAATGTCTGAAAGAATATATGCCAAAATATTAATATCATTTATCTCTGAGGGAGGCATTTATTTTCTTTTGATATACGTAATTTCTAATTCTTTGCAAGAAGCATGCATTACCTGTTTAATATTTTAAGGGAACAAAGATGTTCATAATATATCAGTAAAGGAAAATGCAGATTACAAAACAGTATTATTGTATGACACCATGTTTGTAAAAAAATATAAAATATTTATCATTGTATATATATATATATATAGATAGATACTGATATATAGATATAGGTATGCCAAAGACAGCTAAAAGGGCAAATAATAGCAGCCATCTACTAACATGTGGCTGCTTGGGTAGATGTGAGCAGAACAATTTCCAAAGCTCTCCAGTGATATAAACAATTTTCTTACTTTTCCTTTGTTTTCCAGATTTTCTACAGTGAACATGTATGATTTCTGTATTTTTTTAAAAAACTGATTAAAAGTGTTTAAAAACCCAAAGTTGTGTCTCTTAGGAAAAAAGGGGGCAGGGTCCTCCACTTCATTGACCCTCCCTCCCACTGGTACACACCGCCCTTTTCACCATCTCCCCTCTCCTGGTTCTTACATTTCAAGAAGAGCGATCGCTGTGGCGAGGGGCTTGTTTTCAACAAGGAACCTGGCTTGGCACTGGAAGAGCCGGAGAGCTGGCAGTTCATGTCTGTCAACAAATTGTGAGAAATGAGTGCCTGGCGTTCATGCAAGCGGTGCAAATTACAAAACATACTAAAAATATTACAGAGCTAGAGATTTGAATAATCTCTTCCCAAGAACTGCATGCAAATTTAAGTAGGAAGTGCAAATTCACAGTCACAGGAAAGCTCAAGGACAAGGCTCACATCTATAGAGAAAGACACTTTCTAGGATTGGAAGCAAATCCAGCAATGGCAGGCCAGGGTGAGTGAACCTGGACTTGGGAGGAGATGGCAGCCTCCAAGAGCATCCTGAAGATCAACTGTGTATTCAACAGTTCAGGAAGGGGGCAGTCTCATGGCAGATACACAAATTCCAGGAAAAAGATGGAAAACAAGAAATTAAAGCTGAGTCCTCAGAAAGGTCATGTTCACGTCTCCTTCAGGTAAGAGAGAGTTCAGGGGAGACCTAAGTCATGGTCCCTGTCTTCGGCAGCTCCGTCAGGTAAATGGGGTGAGAAATGAGCTTGCTGGAACTACACCACTCAAAACAGAGAATGCTCCAGATTGCAGACGAGAAGTGAAAGGGCTCCAGGGCTTTGATGGGTCAGGAAAGGTTTCATGGAGGAGGAAGCCCCTCAGTTGGCCCTTAAAGGATGGGGAGATTTGGACACCTGGAAAAAGGATGGGAGGCTTTCCCCATGAGAGGATAACGCAGGAGCAAAGACGTTAAGGACAGGTGCTGGGAGTGGCATTTAAAGAGTGGGGAGCCATGGAAGGTGTTTGAAGGAGAACAGATGTGAGCAGAAGAATTTCCAAAGTGCTCTCTGGTGGGGAATGGATGGGGCAGGGTGAGAGGGGAGACAGTGGCCCTGTCGGGAGGCTCAGACCTGAACTGGGATGGCAGGGATAGAAAAGGGGCTAGGTTCAGGATAGGCTGCAGTGGCACAAGGACCAGGGCTTAACTGTGCTAGGAGTGGGGAATGAAGCGCAGATCAGAGTCAAGCAGCCACAGATTGGGGGTTGGGGGCTGGAAGATGCTGGATGCCATTTCAGCCTGTTGAGCCTGCCATATCTGTGGACCTACAGGTAGGGAGGTGGCCGGGGCACTGAAAGGACAGTGGTGCTGTAAGACCCCCATCCCCTTGAGTCCTTCGTGGGAGTCAGCGCTTCTCAGTATCACCTGTGATAGAATAATAGCCTTATCTGGAGGTGGATGAGGGGTGATGGCCTGGGAGGAAGCAGACTCCAGGGGATCAGAACACAAGACTCTGGGACCAGTCTGTTTGAATTCTGCCTCTACCCCTACCAACTATGTGACCTAGGGCAAGTCAGTTAACCTCCATGAGCCTCAGCTTTCTCATCTGTAAAATGGGGGACAATGAAGGCATCTACCACATGGGGTAATGCTGAGGAGTTGCTGGATGAATCAGTGGGAAGTGCTTGGGACAATGCCTGGCACAGAGCAAGTGTTAGCTATTCTAATGGACTCAGCAGCCACCACCAGTTCTTTGGGAGTGGACCACTGAGAATGTAAATGTAAGCGAACTGCATTTGGGGAACCATATGAGCATCTTCTTGCCAGGGGTGGTGGTGCTCCCTGCAGCCGACCGCTATGATTCTTTTTTTTTTTTTCCTCCACATTTGACTATTCTCTTTGTTTTAAATTGAAATATATTGACCGCTGTGATTGTGATATGGGCTTTTCTTTGTAAATAATTATACCTCAAGAAGAATTTTCAGTTAGACTGTGTATCCAAAATTCCCGTGGAAGTTATGAACAAGAGGAACATCATGCACAGATGAAAAATCCGCTCTGACAAACCAGCCAAAGAAAATCCGCTGCTGCGTGGGTCACGGTGTCCTGAACACACTTCAGCGTCCTCTTGTCTCAGCTTAGGATGCCTTTCCCTGTTCTCTCCCACGCTTGAAACCCAGCAGCATTGGCAATAAGGCCCAGCTCAATGCCAGTTCCTTCCAGAAATCTTCCTGGTTTCTCAACAGAATCACTCTCTCCTTCCTCTGTGCTCCCTTGGTCCCTGGCTGTGTCTCGTTAATTCCTCAGGCAGATGGGGGAGATGAAGATGAGGGGTCTTGCAGCACCACTGCCCTCCCAGTGTTCCCCTCCCCCCATGAGTCCACAGACACCGCAGGCTCACTGAAGTCTCCTGCTCTGCAGCCAGGTGCTGACCTGGCCTCTCTCCATGCCCCAGAGGGGTGCTGTGGTGCTTCTGCCTCACTTCTCATCCCTGTCCTTCTTTTCCTATGATCTTCAGACTTTAACAAGGTGATTTGCAACTTCCTCCACCTCATCTCTTGTCACTCTCCCTTCACTGTGCTCAAGGCACCCTGGCCTCCTCTCTGTGCCAAAAATGTCAAGGTCTTCCTCTGCTTTGGCACGTGCTCTTCAGGAGGTCTCCTTCCCCCTGGAACCTCCTCACCCTGGGCCTCTGCCCATGTGGCTGGGATGCCCCCCTCCCCAGGGGTGCCTTCCCTGAGCACCTCGTCGGAGCAGCCCTCCGGCCCCCATCGCTCTCTCTCAGCACTCACCACAGTGCCTCTTCCCTCTGTTTTCAAAAAAGATTTCTTTTTATTTGTCACCATTCACAGTCTGAATTGTAAACAGATTCTTGGGCTGGTGGCTCATATCATTGGCTTTTTCAACTTTAACAGCTCAGTAACTTTTCCCACAACTACTGCCTTCTCCACGAAACTCCATGAGTTTTTCCAAGTCAAAGCTGGGTTTCTTCAGTCAGCACTTTTACTTTTCTAACAAAGACATCATGGAGCAGATAAACAGACTGGCAAGACTTTTTATGTCTTCTCTAATGCTGTCTGGAATAATTTATTGACCTCTCTCTCTCTCTTTTTTTCTGTCCTACAGCATATGGAGTTCCCTGGCCAGGGATCATATCCAAGCTGACATTGTGGCCTATAGTGACGCTGGATCCTCTAACCCATTGTGCCAGGCCAGGGATCGAATCTGTGTCCTGGAGCTGCAGAGATGCCATGGATCCTGTTGCGCCGCAGCGGGAACTCCTATTGACCTCTTCGTTTAAATCGGGTTTTTTTTGGGTCTTGCTTTTATCATCTGGATTTGGCAGACCTGCTGGTGCTGGGGTAAGAGATCTTCTGAATCTGATTGTTGTGGGTTTTTTTTTTTTTTTTTTGTCTTTTTAGTGCCACACCTGAACCATATGGAAGCTCCCAGGCTAGGGGTCTAATAGAAGTTGCAGCTGCCTGCCTACACCACAGCTACAGCAACTCAAGATCTGAGCTGTGTCTTCGACCTACACCACAGCTCATGGCAATGCCGGATCCTTAAGCCACTGAGCAAGGCCAGGGGTTGAACCTTCATCCTCGTGGATGCTAGTTAGATTCGTTTCTGCTGAGCCACAATGGGAACTCCAATGGGTTTTTCATTTTTAAACCAACACAGAGCAAATGAAGCAAATAACTGCCGGTAGTCTTGACATTAACATAAGCTTCAATCATGATCTGCCAGTTTTTGACTGTGGAGCGCATTTTGTCATGGATAAGATCCATGCCATGAAAGTTAGGCAGTTTTTGCCTGAACATATTCAGTAGTTAGCTCATTTTCTAAATGCAGCTTCATCATTCTGCAGATAACAAGGCTCACATCCAGACGACCCTTGAGTTCTCATGACTAGGGTTTTCCCAACGCCCTAGTCACCTCCGGCCAACCTTTCTTAGAAAACAGATCAACCACTTTCTTCTTAGCTCCCTTTCTGCTGCCTTTCATCAGGCATTTGCTCTTGCAAACCACCATGGTGCTGCTCAGAGCCAAAAGGGCCATTCCCTCCAGTTCTGAGTGCTCTTTCCCATCTCAGAACATGATAACTTCTTTCTGGTGGCTCGGGTCACAATCTTTGGAGTCTCCTTGGTATCTCTCTCTTCTTCCCTCCCTGCACCCACATCTACTCCTGTTGACACCCTCTTTGCTGTTCCTTCAAAATGCCAAACTCACTCTTACTTTGTGCCTCAGGACCTTTGCACTTGCTTTTCCCTCTGCCTACAAGACTTTCCCCCCAGATGTGAAAGCAGAAGCAACAATAATAGCTAATGCTCACAGGGTACTTATGCCTGAACACCATTCTGAGCACTTTACATGTAAGAACTCATTTAATCCATCCAATGAGAGGGGACTATATTATCATCTCCATTTTTACAGGTGTGGAAACAGGCATAGAAAGTTAGGTGCCCTGCCTGAGGTGGAAGAGAAGGAGTCTATCATGTGACCACTGCGCTCTCCAGCCCTTCCTTCAGGTCAGCTCACAATCCTCAGGGAGGCTCTCCTCACTTCCTCATATAAAATAACTCTTCCTCCTGGTCACCCTCTATTCTTCTTACTCTGCTTTATTATTTTTCTCAGGACACTTCTTATCGCTGACATGTATTCATTTGTTGTCTGTCCTCCTCTTAAGAGATGAAACACCACAAAGGCAGGAGCTTTGTCTTGTACACTGCTGTGCCCAGCACATAATCGGGGCTCAATACATGTTCTGAACGAATCCTAATAGCAGAGGTGAATGAATGAATGGATATTTTTGAGCACTTGCTTTGTGTCAGGCCCTGCAATGACCTCACAGCTGGACCCAAAGTGTTTCTTTCTTTCGGGGGCAGGTATCCAACTCACAGGAGATGGAGCAGGCCCTGGATAGGGGGGCTGGCCAGGAAAGCGAGCGAGCCAGCGGGGGCATGGAAAGACTTCCCAGGTGAGCATAGCTGACCTGGGAGAGGAAAAGGAGGGAGAGTTGGCCATTCCAGCTGGGGGCCCAGCGCAGGCAAAGTTGAGGTTCCTGGCAGAAGCCCAGGAGCAACAGAGGGGCAGGAGCAGAGGCAGGACCCAGTCTCAGGATGGGTAAGAGGTGAGGCTGGGAGGGAGGGTTGGGCCCAAGCCCTGGAGACCTTGACTGCCCAGCCTAGAGCCTCTGTGTAGGAGAGACATGATTTAGGATGGCAACCTTCACGGTTGTCTCTAAAAGGCCCCAGGGGAGTGAAGGACCCAAAGTTGGTCACACAGTGACTTACCTTCCTTAAGGCGGACATCCAGTGGCGTCTGTAGGAGGCTCTGCATGGCATCCACAAGGCCCTTAAACAAGCTCTTGACAGGCTCGAAGGAGAGTGGCATGGGGTGGCACAGCTCCCCCAGGCTCAGCTGCTGCTGTATCTGCTGCTCAGCAGCCAGGTATTCCTGCAAGGGCACACGGGGGTCAGGGCAGCTCAGGCTGTGTCCCAGCCTCCACTACCGCACCCAGAGCAAAGCTAGCCTGTGAGCAAGACAAACCTTCCCTGCACCTGCACCCTGCCCCCAGCCCGGGCTGTCCCCAGGAGCAGAGTAGTCCTGGGACAGCAGGCCCCGCGCTAATAGACAGTTCTAGTGCTGACACTGCTGATTCCTCCCTTCCTCCCTGCTGTGTTCACTGAGGTCCATTCTGTGTATTAGGGCTTTAGGGGCTGCAGGAGGAAGCAGGCTGACCACTACCTCACAAAGGACTCCAAAGCTTTACCGACACTGACAACGGTCTGCTTGAGGTACAGGGGGACAAAAAGAGGGGCTGGTTTCCATGGGGAAGGCACCCCTGGGGCCTGTCCAAAGGAGGCAGCAAAAAACCATGTCCCAAAAGGGGAAGCCAAAGACCTCGAAGCTCAGCTGGAACGCTGGCTGAGGAGGTGTGCCCACCACAGTGGCGGCCTGTCCTGCTTTCTGCCTGCACAGCGCCTTTTAAATACCCTTCCTGTGCTAAGTGTGGCTTTGCTAAGAAAAAGCTAGAAAACAGTCCCAGCCTTCTTGCACCCAGAATGTAGGCATGTGATAAGGCATCTCCACTCCAAGACTTGGCATGTGGAAGTTGGGTGTGGGGTAGTGATAGCAGTGTGTAGCTGTCAGGTGTTGTCAGGCCCGGGCCCTGGGTCAGTGGAACATTTTGCCCTGTGATGAAGCATGGGGTCTATAGTGGAATAAGCCTGTGCCGTGGCCTCAACTTCATGCCTGTTACCTGGTTTTCATGTTGACTTTCCAGCCCTCCTGGTGTTCCTGTGAGCTACCTAATAACTCCTTTCTTGTTTAAAACAGTTACAATGCATTCTCTCATTTGCAGCTGAGAGCCCTGTCTGCACTTTGTGGAGGGTTGTCCTGGGCAAGGATTTAGAAGACAGAAGTTTGCCTTAGGCAAGCAGGCCCTGGCCAGTGGGCAGTGCTGCCCAAGACAAGGTGAAAGTGATGGGTGCCTCAGAAGAGAGGGACAGTGGCCCAGTGGTCAGCAGGAAGGATATGGAGCCTTAGGAGGGACTGCGGGATGGTCTCCAAGCTCCACCCACCTAGGAAGGTGCCTGTCTATTGCCCACCCTCATCTGGGTGGGAGGAAGGTTAATTCCTGGAAACAGGGCTGAGGTCACACCCAGAAGGCTGGGGCGGAGCTGGTCAGGGAGTCAGAGCACTAGCAGGGAGGGCAGAGAGCAGCTCTGGGCTAGCAGGAGGGTGGCCCAGAGGGCAGATGGGTGGGATGGAACTGGGAGGGGGCTGAGGGACAGATGCCACCACTTGGTAACTCTGGCATCTAGCACAGGGCCTATAGCAGGTTCTCGACAGATGTTTAGGATGGAATAAATGAATGAATGAAACTGGGCACATCTATTTCTTGACTTGGCAGACTCAGAGAACAGTCCCATAGCCACCCCCCTCTCAAACCAGAAACTAACTCTTATCTTGGATTCCCCCAATCACCAATCCTGTTGCATCTCTCAAACCTGCCTGCTTCTCCCCATCCCCACTGCCCCTTTGCTGGTCCAGCCCACCATCATCTCCCTTCTGGATACTGTGGTCTCCTCCCAGCTTCCCTTTTAGCCTCCAGTCCTGGCCTGCCCAGTCCATCCTCCATCCTGTCACCAAAGTCATTCCTTGGTTCAAAACTCTCCCCTAGCCCCTGTCCTCTTTACAGGACAAAGTCAAAACTTCTTGGCCAAATATATGACCCTTTATCAACTAACCCTGGCCTCCTTATCCAGCTGTATGTCCCAACACCACCCCACCCTTGTACCCCTGCTCACCTCCACTCAGGCTGAATCCCAGTTGTTTTCTAGCCTGCCAAGCTCTTACATGCACAGGGTTCCTTTCTGCTTAGGGTGTCCTCTCTGCTTCGTCCATCTGTAAATACCCAATGAGCTCCTCCTTATCCTCCCATATCAGCTCCACTGTCGCCTCCTCCTGGAAGTCTTCCCTGATTCCCCATACAGAACTTGCGTGAATAACTGTTTCTGAGCGTGTGTCCCCACCCATGAGCTCCTAATGTGAAGCGGGGGCCTGGTACAATCAGGTTGCTTGGTGTATATTTGATGAATAAATGAGTTAGCAAATGGAAGGAATAATGAATCATGAAAATCAGTAACTCTGATTTAACTTTAACAAGACAACAAAGCCCTGAAACTGTATCTATGATGGAAGAATAACATTCTTCTCCATGGAAGCATCCCTCTGCATTAGATATATCTAAAATAGATCATTATGTTAAAGAAAAAAATAAATGTACCCCTTTGTGCATCTTGCCTTTCTTTCTTTTTTTTTCTTTTTAGGGCCGTACCCATGGCATACAGAGGTTTCCCAGGCTAGGGGTCCAATAGGAGCTACAGCTGCAAGCCTACACCAGAGCCACAGCAATGCCAGATCCAAGCTGTGTCTGTGACTTACACCACAGCTCACGGCAACACCAGATCCTTAACCTACTGAGCGAGGCCAGGAATCAAACCCACAACTTCATGGTTCCTAGTCGGATTTGTTTCCGCTGCGCCACCATGGGAACTCCATCTTGCCTTTCTTAAAGTACAATGTCTACTGTGCCTAAGAGCACCTCACCCAGAATATTTTGTTAAGAATTTTTTTTATTGTTGTTATTTAACATTGAGATACAGGCTGAATTGACCAAGGCCACATAAAGGCACAAGAGTGGAAATATCTGCCAGGGACTGGCTTGACTAGTTTTGTACTGACTTTTTGTCTTGTTCTATTTTGCAGCCAGAGCCCATGCGAATCTGTGGTTAAATTCAGTGCTGTCTTTACTTAGTTGTGCCCTGCCTCATCCCACAAGTCTCCAAAACATCTTACACAGGTTATCTAAAATTGCAAGATCAGTAATGTATACATGTAAGGATAACCTGATCCCCTTGCTATACAGTGGGAAAATTTAAAAATTATATAAAAAAAAATAAATAAAATTGCAAGATTTTCCTTTATAATGAGAAAAATGAAGCCAGAGAAAACCAGGATAAGAATGTAAGCAGAACAAAAAAAAAGGGAGTTTCCTTCATGGCTCAGCAGTTAGCAAACCCGACTAGTATCCACAAGGACGTGGGTTTGATCCCTGGCCTCAATCAGTGGGCAGGTTAAGGATCTGGCATTGCTGTGAGCTGTGGTGTAGGTCGCAGATGTGGCTCAGATCCCACATTGCCGTGGCTGTGGTGTAGGCCAGCAGCTGCAGCTTCAATTGGACCCCTAGCCTGGGAACCTCCATATGACGTGGGTATGGCCCTAAAAGACAAAGAGGCCCCCCACCCCCGCCAAAAAAAAGAATGTAAGCTGTACAGCAGAAACTGACAGAAAAATGTAAATCAACTATAATAGAACAATTAAAAATATTTAAGCTGGAGGCTAAAGTGAGATGAGGCACAAATTGTATGCCACAAAGTTTTATCCCAATTATTTGAAACATATTTGGCTCTAAGCTTCCCAGAAGCTATAGCAAAAAAAAAAAAAAAAAAAAAAAGAAAGAAGAGTTACATGAGGAAAACAGTAATCCAAAAAAGGAAAAAAGAAAAAAGAAGTTCCCACTGTGTCAAAACGAGATTGGCAGCATCTCTGGAGCACTGAGACGCAGGTTCAATCCCAGACCAGCATGGTGGGTTAAAAGATCTGCAGCTGCAGCACACATCACAGCTATGGTTCAGATCTGATCCCTGGCCTGGGAACTTCCATATGCCTAGGGGAGGCCAAAAAAAAAAAAAAAAAAAAAGAAAAAGAAAAGTAATCTAAGTGCACAGGTGACTGTACAGGAGTACTGACACAATTGAGAAGTTTCTCTCATGGTTCTTTGAAGACAGGGACACCACACCACCATCAACAATATGCTTTCACTGTAGCAGTATCACAGGGGCTAGTTTTTAGATTCTCCTTCAGTACAAGATAATAGCCTCCAACATATCACAACAATGTAAATCAATAATACTTTAATAAACTTTAAAAATGAAAAACAGGAGTTCCCGTTGTGGCACAGCAGAAAGGAATCTGACTAGGAACATGAGGTTGCAGGTTTGATTCCTGACCTCCCTCAGTGGGTTCAGGGTCCAGCGTTACCATGAGCTGTGGTGTAGGTTGCAGACACAGCTCGGATCCCATGTTGCTGTGGCTGTGACGTAGGCCGGCGGCTACAGCTCTGATTAGACCCTTAGCCTGGGAACCTCCATATGCGGCAGGTGCGGCCCTAAAAAGACAAAAAACCCCAAATAAATAAATAAATAAACAATAAAAATAAAAATGAAAAACAAATAAAAAAAATAGCTTCTAACACAGCCTAGTGGCCAAGAAGTCCCATCCTTCTCTCCCCTTTCAGCAAACTGTGACTCAGCTCTTGAAATCAGCTTGGTAGCTCTTGCAAGGACACCTGCCTCTCCAGGAGTGATGCTTCAATTAAGACTGTACAGGCAGAGGACTGGGCAGTGATACTCGTGGCTTTAGAGTCAGACGACCTGGATCTCAGATCTACCACCTACCAGCTGTATGACCTTGAATTAGTCCTTTCATCTCCCTGAGCATCAATTTCTCATTACTAAAATGGAGTGGACTATCCAATTTGCAGAATTCTAATAAATATTAGAGCTAAGATATAGGAAGTGCTTGGAACACAGAGGCCCTCAAAAAATGATGGCTGCTAGCAGGTAGTCCAAGACATATATTATCTTCCTAATAATGTATATTCTCAGACCACTTGGGTGAGGGCAAGGAGGTCTACATGCTGACAAGCCAGTTCTCTGTGTATTTACTCAGTGTGTGAATACAGTGTTCAAGGCCACCCTAACCAAGATGAAATGTGGTGGCCAGTGGCAGAACCCCCGCCTTACCTGCAGGAGCTGTATAGGATTGCGTTCCTGGCTGATACTCCAGACTTTGTCGGAGAGACTGTTCATGACATTGATTTGCTCCCCACAGGACTCGATTTGCTCTCTGTACACCTGGAGGGCAAGCTGTGTGTTTTTATCAATAAATTTCTTGGCCAGAGCTTCTTCTTCATCAAGTAGCAATCTGAGTTCAGTGAATTTCCCTGTCAGCCAGGTTTTACTTGACTCTGCATGAGCCTGAAAAAAATTAAAAGATAAACAAAAAAACCAGATGCAGATGTTATGATTGCCAACCAGGAAATCCAAAATTATCAACATGAAAAAAAACGTAACTTCTAAAAAGTGAGTTCAGCACTTATTAAAAGCTTTCCTAGTACCACCTAGAACCAACTAGAAAATGCATGGAGAAATAAAGACCTTTTATTTATTTATTTATTTAATTTTGTTTGCTTTTTAGGGTCGTACCTGCGGCATACGGAAGTTCCCAGGCTAGGGGTTGAGTCAGGGCTGCAGCCGCTGGCCTGCGCCACAGCCACAGCAACATGGGATCTGAGCCACATCTGCAACCTACACCGCAGCTCATGGCAATTCTGGATCCCCAACCCATTGAGAAAGACCAGGGATCAAACCTGCATCTTCATGGATACTAGTCGGATTTGTTCTGACAATAGGAACGCCAAGACTTTTTTTAAAACAGTAGGAAAAAATAGCAAAATATTTAAAACTAAACAAAAATTCTAAAGGCCTAGATAAACAAAAGCATAAAATTCATATTAAAAAATCTGAATGCATGGAAGAAAAAAAAAAACATATTCCTGGCTGGGAAGATTGATTACTATAAAGATGCCATTTGTCTCCAAATTAGTCTATAAATTGGATGAAATCCCAATTAAATATGCATATTAAACAAATGTTAATCTATCATCAGGAGAATAAGCACAAGGGACGCCAAAACTTGCTTTTAAAACATCAATGAAGAATAAGCTGCCTTATTAGATATCAAAGCAAACTGTAAAGTTACAGGATTTAAAACCATGCAGCTTAGGCACAGACAAAAAGATTAAGAGCACAGAATAGTTTAGAAAAGAATATATAAGAGTTCCTGCCATAGCACAGTGGGTTAAGTATCTGACTGCAGGGAGTTCCTGATGTGGCTCATGGGGTTAAGAACCTGATGTATATCCGAGGATACAGGTTTGATCCATGGCCTTGCTCAGTGGGTTGGCCTTGCTCAGTGGGTTAAGAATCCGGCACTGCCACAAGCTGTGGCATAGGTCAAAGCTGTGGCTCAGATTCAATCCCTGGCCTGGGAACTTCCATATACTGCAGGTGCAGCCATAAAATTAAAAAAAAAAAATTTTTTTTTTTTCAGCCAGCACACTGGAAGAATGTTAACTGATGGGTAACACCAAGAGTCTGTAAGGGTGTGTGGAATAGGCACTTACATACACACCTTACATACACTGCAGGGAGTAGTGTCTACTAGCACTGCATTTTACAAGGTGATATGTTAACATCAAATTTTTAAACACTTAAATCCTTTGATCCTCTTGTAGGAACTGATCTTAGAAAATGGTTTCACATGTGCACAAGGATTTGTGTACCAAGATGCTCACCATACCATTGCTGGTGATAGACAAAAGCTGGACAAAATTTTCATTATGAGATATATAAATTATGCTGCTTTCATACAAGGAAATAACATTTAGTGATTAAAATGAGTGCAGTGTTCTGACACGTGCTACAACGTTATGGGTGAACTTTAAAGACATTATGCTAAATGAAATAAGCCAGACACAGAAGGTTAAATATTACATGGTTCTGCTTATGTGAAATGTCTAGAATAGGCCAATGCATAGAGATAGGAAGTAGACGAGAGGTTACCAGGGGCTAGCGGGAGGGGAATGGGAATAAGTGCTTAATGATTACCGGGTTTATGTTTGGGGGTAACAAAAAAAATTTTGGAAAGAGTACTGATGGTTGTACAACACTGCGAATGTAATTGATGCCACTGAATTATACACTGAAAAATGGTTAAGGAGTTCCCTTGTGGCACAGCCGGTTAAAGATCTGGTGTTGTCATTGCAGTGGCTTACTGCTGTGGTGTGGGATTTGATCCCTGGCCTGGGAACTTCCACATGCCTTGGGTGCAGCCAAAAAAATTGGTTAAAATGGTAACTTTTATGGTATGTGTACTTTACCCCCTCCGCCAAAGAATACAGTGGACCTGTATGTCCTGTTGTGGGAAGCTAAGACATCATGTGAAAAAGGACAAGTTGCAAAAATAATACATATAAGATGGTCCCATTTATGTAAAAGATAACCAAAAACTATACAGATATATGTATCTGTATGTTTGCAAGTGCATTTAAAATGTTTGTTAGTTGTGGTCACGTCTGGGAAGAGGTGTGGGGCTGGGGGAATGGTCAAAAAGGACTCTGTACTTTCCATAGCTCTACACTATCTTTCTTTTTTTTTTTTTTTTTGGTCTTTTTAGGGCCACACCCTTGGCATATGGAGGTTCCCAGGCTAGGGGTTGCATTGGAACTGTAGCCGCCAGCCTACGCCACAGCAACATCAGATCTGAGCAGCATCTGCGACCGCCACCACAGCTCACGGCAACACCGGATCCTTAACCCACTGAGCGAGGCCAGGGATCAAACCCGCAACCTCATGGTTCCCAGTCAGATTGTTTCCGCTCCTCTACACTATCTTCTAATATACTATTTAAATTCTTAAAAATGAGCATGTGTTCATATATTACGAGTATAATTTAAAAATAAAATCATTAAAAAAAATTAGTCCAGCTTCCTTCCTCAGCCCAATTGTCTGTGCAGCCCACCCACATAGCAGAAAGCCCCTTAGCCCCCTGGGCAGGCATGGGGGTGGGCACACTCCCCAATGATGCCATGTTCTCTTCTTAGTGGGAGGGGAACTGTGGTTTGGCAGCATCTAGGGGATTGGTTTCCCAAAGTCCATGTTTCCTGTATCATGTTCTAGGCAGTGCTCAGGCTCTGAGGCTAGCTTATACCACCACATGCCACATAGATTAAATTGGCTTTGGGTTGGCTTGGGAATTTGTCTACATTTAACAACGTGGTTTCCATGGGTCAGTGATCCTGGACAAAATATATCTTTGTTGAATGACTAAATGAAGGAAAGAAAATGGGTTCTAAACCCTTGATTTCTCAACACATTTTGGAGGCAACATATGTAAACAGAAGACCTTTCTGTAGAAACTGAGAGCAAATCTCTTTTCAACCAAACTGTGTTCCAAGCAGTTTCTACAGATCCACTTTGTAAAGAATATACAAAATCAGCTTAATGACACTATGCATTGTTATAAGTCCCGGCGTAGAAACACATCCACCGTAAGAAAATTTAACGTGTAAGCAGATGAGGCTGATTATGCAATATGGCTTAAAAAAAAAAAAGATGGAAAGAATTCTGGCAATCAAACAAGAAAGTACATTGTCTGGTCTGGGACACATTAGTTCAAAGTGAAACTGAATCCCAGATCCAACTGGGCTGGTGTTTGGACACTGCTGGGCAGAGCCTGGCAGAGAGTAGTTGAGGGTCTAAGAACTGTGGGAGAAAAACTCCTTGAGCAGCGATAAAGCCCTGGTCATGGGAAGGTGAGGAGTTTTGCATATGGAGAGCTAGCTGCTACATGAATCCATCTCTTTCCAGGGTCTTGGATGCCCGTCTGGCTCCTGTGGATGGTGAGAAGCCTATGAGGAGAATGGAGAGAGTGGTTTTGCTGAAAAGTCAGTATGACTTGGGACAATCTTGCTGCAGGCACCTCTCACAGGTTGCCACCAGGGAAAGAGGCATGCTCTCCAGCCCTGCCCGGGCCATGTTAGCTCTGGTGTCTCCCGGACTCTGACTTAGGCAGCGGCCCACAGGGGAGGCAGGGGGTGGCCATGCTCAGCAGGGCTGATGGAGTCCAGAGGCATCGTCAAGATCAACAGCACAGCCTGGCCAAGTCCTCATCTTCCCATTCCCAGTCTGGCAAAAGTTGGTTTATGTCAAACTGCTGGCCCCCTGACCCCATGCTGTGATTCAGTCCCTACAGCACTGGTGGGTCGCAGGGAAAGTCACAGAAACCAAAACTGAGGCTGTTTATTTTACTCCCAGTCTAGGCCTCCGTGTCTCATGTCCACTTCCTGTCTGGATGCCTACAGGCCCAATTTCCAGGATCCTCTTTCAGGATGGGTTTGATCAATGGGAAGAGGAACTAGAGGGAGGTCAGAGGGTGAGGGAAACGGAGCAGCCAGGGCATCCCTCCCACAAGGGCCATGCTGCATTCCCAAGTCGCTTCCACCCTCCGACTCTCACAGGACAAGCCCACTCTGGTTCCAGCTCCTGCCTAGGTGGCCCAGACTCCTGCTCTCTGAGAATACCACCTGTTCCCTTGTCCCTGCAGGCAGGGTTGCAGTTGCTTCCTGCCAGTGCTGCCTCACCACTGCTATGTTGGTTTCTCTGCCTCTCTCCTGTTGTGTCTCCATTACCTGCATTCGTCCCCTCTGTCCCAAACCCTCCAAGTGGTTCCCATCTTCCTGAGTGGACAGTGATGGATCCAGTTGTGGCCCCAGGTCCCCCATGCCCTCCTACATGGCCAATGATACGTTATCTCCTCTTCCCATGTACCCTCATTTCCAAGGGCCTTTCAGCACTGACAACCTACGCCCATTCTTTTTTATTTTTATTTATCTTTTGTCTTTTTTAGAGCCACACCTGTGGCATATGAAGGTTCCCAGGCTAGGGGTTGAATCGGAGCTGTAGCTGCCAGCCTATGCCAGAGCCAGAGCAATGCCAGATCTGAGCTGTGTCTGCGACCTACACCACAGCTCACAGCAACACCAGATTCTCAACCCACTGAGAGAGGCCAGGGATGGGACCCGCAACTTTATGGTTCCTAGTTGGATTTGTTTCTGCTGCACCACGATGGGAACTCCCCTATGCCCATCCTAAATCCCTACCAGGTGGTTTGGATTCAATAGACAGTTACCAACCTGAAAAAAATATATATATATAATGTATTTATATACCTTTTGGTCATTGTTTACAAAAGTATCAAAAGCTCACCATGGAAAATTGGAAGATTTGAAAGAAGACTATAACTACTTCACCATAGTGTCATCTCATTCCAGTGAGAGTAAAAAGTTAGGGTGGCAGGCAAGTGTTGATTCCTTTTTTCCATTCACCTGGCATGTACCAGCCCCTGAGGAGCCATGATGGGGAAGCAAACAGTCTATTAACAAAGATGTCAGAGAAAACCATTGAATGGGTGTTGGTTAGGGATTAATGATCAAGTCCCTGATTGCTCTCTGGAAAGGAGTGGTTGGCTAGGCCTGGTTGGCTAGGGCTTCTGAATACTAGACTTTGAACAATTATAAACTTTATTGGTTTTAATTTGTTTACCAAGCTGTTTTATGGATTAATTTTCAGGCAAGTGGCCTTTTTCCTAGAACTGCCTCTGTGTAAGCAAGGATACAGAGGCATGGTTGCAGACCTTCCACAAACCACAGCTGCCACAGTTCAGCGGAATACGTAAGAGTCGCTATAAAAATCTGTGCCAGCTGAGCCAGGTGATTCACTTCTAGGAACGTGTCCCAGAGGAAATACATCAAGGCACCAAATAGCACTGCAGTGCTGTTTTACATGAGTGACAAACCAGAGGTGATTGAAAAGTTCAACATTAGGAAAATGGCTTCATGAATCCTGGTCGATATCATAGAATATACAGCCTCTAATTGATAAAGAACTTTTGTTGTTGTTGTTGTCTTTTTAGGGCCGCACCTGCAGCATATGGAGGTTCCCAGGCCAGGGGTCGAATCAGAGCTGTAGCCACTGGCCTACGCCACAGCCACAGCCATGCAGGATCCAAGCCGAATCTGCGACCTACCCACAGCTCACGGCAACGCCAGATCCTTGACCCACTGAGCGAGGCTAGGGATCAAACCCGCAACCTCACGGTTCCTAGTTGCATTCCTTTCTGCTGCACCACGATGGGAAATGACACAGGAAAGGTTCGGGTCTTAAACAAAAACAAAATCCCTGTATGTAAAATGACATATAGTTTTGGTCAACAAGGAAGAAGGAATTGACACGGGAAATCCCCCTCCCTACTTCAAACTCATGGAAATGCTGATAAAATGAGCAGATTCAAAAATTAGCTGACCAAGTTAAAAAAAACAAACCCATAAACCAAGCAATCCACAATCAAGTAAACAACAACAAAAAAGGAATCGTCAGGTGCCAAAAACAAAGAGGGAACTGGACATCTGATCTGTGGGCGGGAGCTGAGCTGTGTGACCTGGGAGGGGTGGAGGTGGAGGGCCATATGACAGCCCAGCACACAGGGGCCTGGTCACCTAAGAGGGCATTCTGGGCACCTGGTGTCATTCCATCTGGGAGTAAGAAGGGGGGCTACCTGACACGTCAAGACAAATTTACCGAGAGCTGCTCCATCCGGGAGCTAGGCACCAATAAAACTCCACTCATTGGCCTGGGGAATGGGCAAGGAATCTTGTCATCTAGCCAGGGTCACGCACCACCTTTGTAATTTCCTACAAATCTGTAATTATTTCAATTTTTATTTTTAATTTTTGCTTTTTAGGGCCACACTTGTGGCATATGGAGGTTCTCAGGCTAGGGGTCCAATTGGAGCTATAGCTGCCAGCCTACACCACACTCACAGCAATGCAGGATCCGAGCCATGTCTGCGACCTACACCACAGCTCATGGCAATGCCAGATCCTTAACCCCCTGAGCGAGGCCAGGGATCGAAACCGAAACCTCATGGTTACTAGTCGGATTTGTTTCCACTGCACCACAACTCCTATAATTATTTCAAAGCAAGGTTTAAAAGTTGGAGAGAAGGTTCAAAGAAAGAAAATCATTCCTTAGATTAAGCTGAAACCTAACCCCTTAGACTTGCCACATGGATCCTCTTTCCTCAGGGGCCCCCAAATATATCTGCTCAGAGATTTCCAGATAGGGAGCCTGTGCCCCAGCTCAGTTATTCTGGATCAACAGCCTAAAGCACTTCCCCCATCCCTTTGGGTGTGCCAGCTTTCAGTTCCCAAATCCTTTTGAAGGCACATATTTGCCTGAGCCCAGAGTCCTGCTCTTGAGGACACGGCATGATTAATAATTAAGCCGGGGCCACAGTAAATCACCACAGTCCCCAGCAAACTGGGGTGTGCAGTCACCTGAAAGATAACGGATGCTGGGCAAACAGGGGGCTAATTCTGTGGCCTGTTCTGGGCCTCAGCATCTCCACTCCACTGTAGGCCTGGCCTCAAGAAGCCCGGGTACCAGCTACTCCCATGATCAGATCCCATCTCTCTGCCTGACTTGTGGTCAGTATGCCTGACTAGAGGCAGCTGAGGCTGAGAAGGGAAGGGACTGGCCCTGTTCACCAAAAAGGCCCCTAAAGAGCAATAATGTTTTCACAGTCAAAACAGCAGCTTGGATAATGTCAGCCTCAAATTCCCACAGAAGAATCCACTTAAACATCATTGAGAAAGGAGAAGCCTGAGAAAAGCACATATTTACAGAGTATATTTATTCCTATTTGCTTTCTTTCAACAGTAAAACCTAAACAGCGATTTGCATCTTCCTTACCTTGTATTTTTGCTTTGCCTAAGGCACTCTGGGGTGCAGGGAATGGCAGAAAAAAAAGGCTGTTGATCAATTTTGTCAGGCGTTTTGGGGCAAGGCTAGGGCACTGGGCAGAGGTAGATTCACCACAAAGCTGATGAAACAGAAGCCCCAGGCCCTTCCCTAGCATGGCCCCTTCATGGTCTTGCAACCAATTTTGTGTTCTTTTTCTCAAAAGGGCCCCCTAAATTATAAAAGCCCCAGGCCCCACCAAACTTGATCCACCCCTTTGAGGCTGGTTTCCATTTTCCCTTGGAAATGGACTCCATATTGGGGAGAACCGTGCATCCGAGGGGAAACATGGACAGCGCAGTAAGAATAAGGAATCGTCAGCTACTTGCCTTGAGCTTCTCAGCAGCGTCTTCTATCTGGGTTATGTTGCCAACTTGCTGCTGCTTCTTGGATGCCAACTGCATTAAACATTCTTGGGTGAGGTTCTGTATGTGAAGGAGTTAGGAGAAAAGTCTCAATGCTGTCAATTTTGAGGTAACAAGGCACCCAGGGCTCATCTCCTCCCACCCTTGTATTTTTTTCAGCTGAGGTATCTGAGAGTCAGCAGGTGAGGTGACTTGCCCAAAGTCATGAGGCAAGTCAGAGGATGAGCTGGAGCTAGGGCCCCCTTGCTTCTCAGAGGCTCGCATCAGGTATTTACCAAACCTTGATGTGTCCCCTTTTTTCTAGGACAGTCTTGTTTGTGACCTGCTTTTCCAGACCCTCAAATAGGATCTTAAGGCAGGAGGCTTGGGGTCAGGGGAAGAGCTTTCCCCTAATGCTAATGAGTACCTGATACTTGCCTGGCCTTGTGCTAGGAGCTGCCCTCATGGAACTTGCATCCAGGGTTGATCTGTGATCCTCTGGCCTGGACTGGGGTTCAGAGGACATGCATGTGAGAGAGGTCCCCTACCAGAGATGGCTCCCTTCCACATCATTGCTTTCTGCAATTGCTATTTCTCCAAAGCCTGCTCTGGGACCCTCTCCCCCCCAGATGTGACCTTACCTCTATCTTCTCACCGCTTGCCTTACACTTAGCTCTTGGGCCAACTTGCAGCTTCCTGAGGGCAGGCCAGCTCCATTCTTAGCTCCCCCATAGGGACCAGGGTGGATCACCCAGAAGTGTTTGCTAAATTGAGCATACTTACAAGGGGCTGCCACCTTCAAGTGGAGAGCTGGAGACACTCAGCAAGTTATGAGCCCAAGCCCCAGAGGCAGACTGAATCGCCTAGGTCTGACTCCAGCTCTTCCTCCCTATGACCTGGGCCAGTGACCTCACCTTTCTAAACCTCAGTTCCCTCCCCTGGCAAAAGGGGCTAACCCCATAGGGTTGCCGTAGAGAATGAGAAGTACACAAAGTGCTTGCTGTAGTGCTTGGCGGAGAGGCAGTGCTCAACAGGTGTAACCAGTATTGTGTTTTAGTATCCAACAGGCGCTTGCTACTGTGTGCACAGTTTTATTCTACATGGGGGAGTAGAGTGTGGTGGGCTTGGAAATACAATAGTAACCCAAGTATAAGCCATGGCCTCAAGTGTCAGGAGTACATCCTTTCCCGTGATTTCTAAGCCTTCAAGTCCAGCTCCTGTCCATCAGTCAAGGACAACCCAGCCTCCTGGTGCCTGTGCTCTCCAGACACAAGGTGCTTTTCCTGTCTAGGTACCTGGAAAAGACCCATTTATAATTTTCATGGGCAGTTCCAGTGGCACCTCCTCCAGGAAGTCTTCCTGGGCTTCCTGTCCCTGCCTCTTTGGCTCCCACTGACCCCTGTCTCAGGCTTCCCAATTACAATACCTATCATACTGTATTGCGACTGTTTGTTCTCCCAATACCGGCCAAGGAACTCCTCCAGGTCAGGGGAGAACCCATCTATTCCTTGACTCATGGTACAAGGTATGTGCTGAATGGATGTCTGAGGAAGGAATGAATGGGCAGATAGATGACAAATGAACAAACAGGTGAGTGGGTGGGTATGTGGATGCCTTTTAGAACCAGAAGCCATATTTCTGAAAGCAGCCTTGTTAATTCTGAAAACAGTGGGGTTTGGGTTTTTTTTGTTTTGTTTTGTTTTTTTCTTTTTTAGGGCCGAACCTATGGCACATGGAGGTTCCCACGCTAGGGGTCAAATCGGAGCTGTAGCTGCTGGCCACAGCCACAGCAACACAGGATCTGAGCCATGTCTGCAACCTACACCACAGCTCACAGCAACATCCACAGCAATGGATCCTTAACTCATTGAGCAAGGCCAGGGATTGAACCTGCCTCCTCATGGATGTTACTCAGATTTGTTAACCACTGAGCTATGATGGGAACTCCTGAAAACAGCATTTTGAAGAGTTTATTATTATTATAGCCATTTTCTAGATAAGAAAAAATTAAGACCTTGGAAGCAGAGGCAGGCCTTGAATCTGGACTCCACCTGCTAGATCGGGCCCCACATAGCCCATTCACACCTTGGAGCTCCAAGGGTGACACAATGTGATGGCATTAAGTCTTGCTGTGCAGGGGATAGGTCAGGGTGAGGCTAAGTTAATCATGGGTGACTTCCTGAAGGTGGAAGTGGTAGAATCAACGTGACAGAAAGGCCTAGCCCAGAGAGGTGGAGGGATTTGACCAGAGTCAGGGGACAAATTTGGCCACAAGGCTGGAACAAGAGTCCAGAGCCCCTTCCACTATTAGGATTAAGCATGGGTGAGAGCTCCAACGTGAGATCGGCCCATAACGGGCAGTCCTGGGTTCAAGACACCTGTCTCTGCCTCCAGAACCTTCCTCTTCCTGTGAAGCGGTCGTCCTGCGGTTATGAGCGTGGAAGGGAGCGGGCGTGGAGGGGGAGGGGCAGAACGGCTCAGGCAGAGGGCCATCGAGGCTTCTCCCCAGGGCCATGGGGCGGTCCACAGCCCCTCTGAATTCCAGGAGGCAAGACCAGAGGAGGTGTTTGTGTGGCTTTCTGGGGCTAGACGCCTGTTTTCTAAGTGGGACGGATTTTTTTCATCTTTGTTACAAGGCAGATTTTCTTCCAGCCCTAAGGCAGCGTGGTGGACCCGCTGCGGTGGAGGAGGTTCGGGATATCAAGTTCTCACTCAAAAACCCACCTTTTTCTGAAGCTAAAAGATGGCCTTGGCTCACTGCCGCCCTTCCTTGGGCTTCAGTTTCTCTTTCTGAACAGGTCGGCCGCCTAGAGAGTCTCTGGGCCGCCTCGGGGGCCCTACCGGGAACTGTCAGGGGACCCGGCACGCCCTTCCCCGCCCGTTGCTCCCAGGCTCGCGTCCCCGCGTCCCCACCTGCACGCGCGCCGCTTCCTCCAGCACCAGGCAGACCGGGTGGCCGCGGTGCGCGCCCAGCACCGGGCAAAGCGCGCACACGCAGCGGCGGCAACGGCGGCAGAAGAGCTCGGCCACGCGGTCGCCGTGCTCGCGGCAGCGCCGGCAGTGCGCTTCCTCAGGGTCCCCCGGGCCGAGCCCCTCAGGTGTCCCGCTTAACGCCGCTGCGCCCGCCATTCACCCCCAAGTTTGGGGTTGCCGCCGAGCCGCAAAGGGTCGGCGGGGAATCGAAAGCGGAGCGGTGGGGCGGGGCACTCCCGGCCGGCCCAGTTCCGGCAGGGAGAGACAGATGGCAGGGCGCTGCGGGCAGGTCGGAGAACAGCCGCGGTATCCTCACCCTCCTGACAGCACGATGCTCTCCTGACATCACGATGCTCTCCTGCTGAAGCTCGCCTGGGCAGTAAGAGCTCAGGCCTGGTCTCCTGGCTCTGTGTCTGGCCTGGAGGCAGCCACAGCACAAATGGGGGCTCACTTCTAATGGGCTAACTGGAAGGAGGTGGGCTTCCTCGCCCAGTGACACTCGTCCAGTCCTGATCAGAAAACTGCCGCCCTTTGGAAGGGACCATAATTGGCTCTGGCCTTCCAGGATGTTGCACATTTATCTGCACTTTTCACTTTCCCTATTTCTTTCTCTTTTGGCCTTTCCCCAAGAGAAATAACCATTCCTCAATTGTGAGAGACACTCTGGAAACTCCAATTCCCCTCACATAAAGCTTCGGCATTCTCAGAGTGTAAATTGGTACAGGCATTGAAGAAAAGGGTATGGAGGTTTCTCAAAAAATTAAAAATAAAACTACCACATGATCCAGCAATCCTACTTCTGAGTATATCTGAAGAATATGAAGTCAGTATCTCAGATATCTGCATTCCTATGTTTATTGCAGCCTTATCTACAATTGACAAGGTATGGAAACAACCCAAAGTGTCTTTCAATGGTTAAAGAAGGTATGGTATGTGTATGGATATATAGTGAAATGTTATTCAGATTTAAAAGAGGAAATCCTGCCATTTTCAAAATGAATGAGCCTGGAAGGCATTATGCTAAGTGAAATAGGCCAAAGACAAATGCTGTATGATATCTAAATATGTGGAATCTTTTTTAAAAAAAGATTTCTATTTATCCTCATAGAAGCAGAGTAGAAAGGTTGTTGCCAGGAGCTGGTGGAAAGGGTGGGGTCGGGGAAAGGGTACAGACTTTCGGTTATGGAATGCCTAAGTTCTGGGGATCTAATGAACAGCATGGTGGCTACAGTTAGTAATACTATACTGTAATTTAGTACACTTCAACAATTTGAAGTGTGTTGAGAGTGGATCTCAAATGTTCTCACCATACGCAAAAAAAATGGTGATGACTATGAGGTAATGAATGTGTTAATTAATTTGTGTTAATTATTTCATGGTGTATTCATATATTAAATCATCACATTGTATACTTGAAGAAATCACCAACAACCTAAATATATGCAATTTTTGTCCATCATACCTCAATAAATCTAAAAGTCTCGGCTCCCACTTACAAGGCCCTTGGCTCTTTTTTTTTTTTTTAAAGGAGCTAGGGGTCCAATCGGAGCTATAGCCGTGGGCCTTCGCCACAGCCACAGCCACGCCAGATCCGAGCCTCATCTGCGACCTATACCACAGCTCATGGCAATGCCAGATCCTTAACCCACTGAGTGAGGCCAGGGATCAAACCCGAGTCCTCATGGATACTAGTTGGATTCGTTAACCTCTGAGCCACGATGGGAACTCCCTGGCCCTTGGCTCTTAATACCCTTGCTCTCTGCCCTGTCTATACTCCATCCTTTGCTTGTTTCACCAGGGAGCAGGTGGTTTTCTCCCCTTGGGACACTCTTTTCTTCAAATGCCCTTTGCTGCATTTACTCTTATTTATTCGTCATCTTTCTGCCTAAGTATCCTCTCCAGGAAGCCTCCCTTGTTTCTTCTCCGAGAACAGCCTGCGTGTCCCCTACTCTGGCCCTTCCCTTCCTTCCGACCACAACTGAAAACTCTTTGGAGGCCAGGAACCAAGTCTGACTTTCCTGTTTCACAGCCAAGTTTCTGACCCACACAAGTAGTTCCTCACAGGTATTTTCAAAAGTTCACTTTATGCCAACTTCCTTTTACGAAGACCTACATTAGTGCTTGTTTTCACTAACAGAAAGAAATCTGAGGAAGATTTTCACTTTTATGAAAAAAAGACAAAAAGAGAAAAGAACATTCAGTGTTCGTTTTGCAGCACGCCGTTACAGAGGCAGCATGCACCCCGTGGCACCCCAAGCAGTGAACATGGCCCAGCAAATTCCTTCTCCAGGAACTACACACAGCATCTTAACATCAAGCTGCCATAGCTTTGAACTGTGTCTATGAGCATCTGTGGGTTATCTTGATTTATTTTGTGTATCTGTTAGCAAGATGTGATAAGGTAATTGCTTCTTCCAGTTTGACTTGTGAAAGGTTTCATGAGAACCCTCTCCTCTCAGATAGCGAGGGAAACCTGTCACTGGTATTTGTGAAACAAATCAAGGGACGCTCCATCTATTAAAATGTCTAGGCATATGTTGTTTATTATTTTGTTACCTTCTTTCCATTGCACAATTCCACATCTATTTATTTTCACTTTTATTTTTTTTTTTACAAAGGTACAAGGAATTTCAGAAACAACATTAAAACAATCAAACTGTTTCAGGCACGGTTTCTTATTAAAAGCATAGATCGATTTCTGACTTCCCGCTTCCCTCTATGATACAATCCCAATGATTGTAGAGCTGAGGTGGATACACCCCAAAGTTCATCTCCCAATGCTGTCTTCATTCTCAGAAAGGTCCTGAGTCAACAGGCAGGGGGCTCTTAGGGCATGGAGTAAGGAGATGAGTACATATTCTGCTTGCCCTGAGCCTGAGGGCCCCGCAAAGGCTGGGCGAGTTCCACTTCATCAGTCAAGACCAAAAATGTAATTTTAAAAAATGGCTTAAAAAAATATCTGATAAAAATTACCTATCCCTCTCCCTTGCTGTGAAATAATTTAAATAATTTATTGTAGATGTAAAAAAAAAAAAAAACAAGAAAAAGAAGTTTGTTCTTGGATGCCTTCGCATTGCTTTCAAGCATGAAGTCTAGGTCCCTTAGGGATGGGGAGAGCTTGAGAAGGAAGGGATGGCTCTGGGCAGAGGAGGCATGCGGGAAGCTCTCAGACTAGCCCTACCTCCATGCCTTGCAGCCAGTACTGTGGGCTTGATGATTCTTCATTCTCTGGGGCTAGGTCTTCCCTTCTGATCTTGGAGATACCAATACCTAGCTGACTCATAGGAGAGTAGGATGTGTCAGTGAGTGGGGGTAGGAGGGCTTGTAAACTCTAAAGTGCCGGCCACAAATGAGGTGAGAGAGGTAGCCCCCTCCAGTGAAGCTCTGCTCCCTACAATTCTTGGATTTAGCCTTTGGCAAGCTTGGCGGGCCCCTAGTGACTGAGTAAACACAAGGAACGTGGGCATCTGGTATGTGTGGGCAGACAAGAGGACTCAGCCATGGCTAAGGGAGGGGGAAGTCAGAAGCACAGAGCCCTTATTGTGTTGCAGCTGGGGGTCCGAGACACCTAGGACAATGCTTCTTGACTTTTTTTAGGAGCTTCCAGCCTCGACTTAGAAGATCGGGTTGGAGTCCCAAATCCTGTCTGGTGCTCATTGTTCTCATCTTTACTGCAGATAGGACCAGCCCAGTGAGTCTCTATCCTCACCGAACTGCAGAATCACCTGGGAACTTATAAAAACATACACAAGGCCAGGCCCTACTCTGGAGCTTGGGCCTCAATTGGTCTGGGGTTGGGTCTGGACCCTGGCATTTCCTAAATGCTCCCAAGGGAATTCTAATGTACAGCCTGACTTGAAACCTACCGGGCTAGGTGGCCTCCTGCAGTCCCCATCTTAGCTCCAGGATCGCCCTGTGCAATGGGCAAAACTCATCGTCTGCAGCTCCTTGGTAAGGAGGGGCACATTTAACGTCCCAGTCTCTACTGGGCTGTTGTAAAAGAGGACCGTGGAGACAGGGCTCAGAAACCGATTCACAAAGGAGGGACACAGAAAAACCCTCAGGCTGAAAGGGAAGGTCAGGCTCATCTGGTCCCACTTCCTTGCCCAGTGCAGTCATCCCTCTCCAGCAGCCCTCATGGGTGGGCGGCCATTCAGTTCTGCTAGAACACTTCCGGTGCTGGGGGCTCCCTATCTCCTGGGGATCTCTTCTGTGACTTTGACCTGACATCTGCCTACATTGTCCTGGAGGAGGCAGACTCTGTGCCCTGAGGACTTTGGTGGTGGCTGTCAGTGGTCCTGGGCACCACTCTGCTGTCTGCATCGCCACATGAGCAATAGTGTCTACCCACATGTAGCTGATTCTGGTGAAAAAAGCATGGCCTCCTGTTTGTGTTCTACGATGAGGCTGAACCTTGACTTACTTCCCTGAAAGTAAACTTCCTCTGCCCTTTGTCAAAGTCTTTTGAGTCCCTGCAGCAAACCCAGATCATTCACCCTACCTGTAGTTTTCCTCAAGTCATGGCCAAGGTTTCTTATCTCAGGTGGCAGATTCTACAGAAAGCAGTGCATTCCTGGGGCCCCCTGGTTTAGATGAAGAAAGTGAGACCCGAGAGGAAGTGACTTGCAAGAGGTCACTGAGCAACTTGGGGGCACAGCTGAGGCCAGAACCAATAGATTCCTGCCCCGTGGGCTGAGAATTGCACAACTGCTGTAGCATAAACAGCAAACAGACAGACCCAGGAGACCAGGAGCTCAGCTCAGCTGTGCCATGAACTCTCTGGGGACCTTGATAACTTGCCTTTCTCTGGGTCTCAGTTTCCCTACCTGTAAAATAAGGAAGTTGGGCCACATCACTGGGTTTCAAACCTCTAATTTTTTTTTCTTTTAGTAGCAGAATTACATAGCCCATGGAAGTCAATATTTAAAACAGAGGAGGGGAGCTGTCTGGTTGGAATGCGGGTCGAGGGCACTAGCTTTTCACATAGCCTTCACCCCTTGCGATGGACCTCAGTTTGAAATCCACAGGCAGGTTCACCTCGTAGGTCCTTCCAGCTCTAACTTTCTACAGTGTTCTTCCACTTGAGAAGTTGTCATGGACCCTTCAAAACAATTCAACAGAAGGCAAGGCATCATCTAAGAAGAGTCAATTCAGACACTGTTGTTTCAAGAAGGCAAATAGAAAATCGGCACCAGGTCCCACTGGAATCTTTCAGTGACCAAGAGTTTTGCTTCTGGTAAAAAATATAGAAATTGTGGCGGTCTCGGGGAAACTGCGGTTTGGTTCCGGACCTCCACGTGGAGCCAAGTGGTGTCCCTGAGGGCGGAGGAGGGCAGAAGCCTCTGCTCAGAACCTTTCTGAGCCCATCCGCAAGTTTTTGATCTCCAGTTCCAATTGTTTGGCCTGGACCTCGCGCTGGGTCAGCAGCTCTCGGAGCCTTCGGATTTCCTCCTGTTGCCGATAGAACATCTGCAGCAGCTGGGAAAGTACAGAGCAGAGGAGAAGGTCACCTGGGTGCCCAGGGATGCAAGGGGCAGGATATCAGCAGAAAGAATTAAACATCGCCCCTTTTGACTCAGAAAGATAGGAGGATTAAATTAGAATGGCTGAAACCTGAGGGGCTTCAGAGATTTTTTACAAAAACAATAAATGAAAACAATAAATGAAAATTTAAAAGACTTGACACTTCAGACATTTTTGGCCTCCTTAGATTTCCACATGAGTGGAACAAAAGATATGTGGCCCTGAAGTTTTGGAGATGGAAGTTTTCACTGTGCGACCTCCAGCAAGTTACTTACCCTCTCTGAACTTCAGTTTCCTCCTCTGAAACTAGAGGTCAGAAAACTAACCTCAGCAACATTACAATATTGCTGCTATAGAGAATGGTACTAGATGTCCAACAGGTGTCCCCCACTAAAGATCATCATTATTCCACTGGATGCTGATAACACCCCTATGGGGGTGGTATTATTAGTACCCCCCTCTTCACCACTGAGGAAACCGAAGCTAATACGAGACTCAGCCCTCAGGTCCCAGGCCCTGGAGTTAGCAGTCAGTAGAGCCAGGATCAGAATCCTGCTGTGAGACTCTGGCCATTGTGGTTTTAGCTACTACATACTGACTTCCAGGGCTGTTGAGAAAACCCAATAGATACAGAAAATAAATCCAAAGTGCCTCCCTACCCAGAATGTGGCACACAGTAAACACTTAGCAAATGCTGACTGTGAGAGCACAGAAAATCCTAGAGTATCAGAACTGGAAGGGTCTTTAATATCCACCAAGTCAAACCCTCTTCATTTTACAGGCGGTTCCCCACCACCTATAAGGAAACCCACCACCTTGGCATACAGATGGTGCTTATTATCTGTTTGTTGAGTGAATTAGCAAAATGCGTTGAGCGGCTAGGCTAGGCCATGCAGCTGGTTATTTTTCTCACCCATTTTCCTCCCTCCTGATTCCAGCGGCTCACAGCTGCCTTCCCTCCCCATGCAGACCCACCCCACCCGTGTTCACACCTCATTCTCTGTCTTTGGTGGGGGGCATTCGAAGATGTCAAAGCCATTTGTGAGCCAACTTTTCTTCTCCTCCAGCCTGTGTTCTGTTGCCCACTTTGGCGCCCTCTCCTCCAGCAGAGAGAAAGGCCTCTGGCCATCTTCTGCAACCAGCCTTTCTGTCTGGTTGAAGAGCCGAGGCGAGGTGGGGGCTGTGGAGTTGGAGAGAGGTCTCTCTGGGGGCAGAAGCCGGGGGCTCAGCAGCTCGGAGCCAGGCCTAAGGGACATCAGGACTGGCCCTGGGAGGGAGGCAAAGGGCTGTGTGAGGACTGAGTGCCCCTGAGCAGATGGCACAGGGGCACTGACACACACAGGCACACACAGGCAGAGCCACATGCAGGCAGAGAGATACACGTGACAGGTGTGGCAGATTCGGCCACATACAGACAGACACAAACCCACAGACTAGGGCAATCTGAGTACAAGTGCATATTTCTGTGATTACCAAGCAAGGCTTGGTTTGCAGGAGCTGCCCCAAACTCCGTAAGCTCCTCAGGCAAAGCCTTAACTTTGTTCTGTAACGACAGTCTGGCCTGGGTTGCACTCTGCCATCTACCAGGGCATGAATTCTGCCAACACCCCGAGAAGCAGGGGAGCTAGGCACCACAGATACAATGAGGAAACAGAGCCCAGAGAGAAGTGAGACTGAGAGAGACACATAAAGCTGCAGGGTGGGAGTGGGGGTGGGAGCATGCGCTGCCTTGCCCTGCGCTGCCCTTATGTTCACCGGCCAGGGAGGGAGAGTCAGGGCAGGCAGAGTGGACAGAAGGGCTGCTGCCTAGAGGGTCTCTGGGGTCAAACAGTAATTGTAGAGGTAGCCAGAGGATGGGTGGGGCAGCGTCCAGCGGAGATTATCCAGTCACTGCACAGCCCGGGGTTTAAAGATGTTTTCCATGGAGCAAAATCCCTTGATTCAGAGGGAGTTTCCTGAGCCACCTGGGACAAGTTCCTCCCTTCCTGGATCCATCTGTGACTAACCAGTGGGGTCCAGTGGTCAAGGACCAGTCCTCTAGGGTTACAGGAGAACATAAACACCAGCCAAAAACTTCCCAGCTACTTGGGGCCACTGCATTGACTCCCCACATTCACCCGAGGCCTTTTCTCACCTTTATTTATTCCACTGAGCCACTCCTGGGCCGTCATAGAGGGCTGGGCACCTGGCGTGGGTGGGTAGATGTCCTCTTGGTAGGATTCTGACTGCGAGAGAATCAGGACAGTGAGGGTGGAGAGCCCCCTTAGTGATCTGGGGGTGCAGCTCTCCCTAACCTCTGTGAACTGAGGAAACTGAGGCCCAGAGAGCAAAGTGACAGGCCCAAGGTCACAGAGTAACTCAAGAGCAGAGGTGGGGTGACAGTCGGGACTCCTAGCTCCCAGGGACAGCTCACTGACCAGGAGAAAGGCCTTTCCTTTGAGGCTATCAGCTGCCCTGTTGCTGCCCCAGGGGGGTGGGCTCCAGGGTCCGAGTCCTGGGGTCCTTCTTTCTCCTGGAGGGATTCCCCACCTCCCTTGCAGACAGCCCTGCCACCCTTACCCGTCGGGGTACAATCATGGATATGGGCTCAATGAGGCTTTTGGTTGTAATCAGCTTGTAGAAGCGGAAGATCTCGCAGGAGGACACTTCGAGACCTCTCTTTGGCATAACACCTGCGGACAGACAGCCAAGGGGGGCCCAGAGGTTCCTCAGGGTGGGCTGCACACCTGGAAGTGAACAGAGACCACCCTCCTCCCACCTCCCTTCCTTCAACAAACAGTCCCACACACTAGGCCAGGCCCTGTGCTGGGGAAAAGGGGTTGAAATCATTCAGACTCTGCCCCTACTTTCGAGGATTTAAGTGATTTTAGCTGAATCTTTACAGGCAGTGTGCTCTGCTCAACACCCTCCATTGCCATCCCCACAGTTCCCCACCCAGATACTCTTAAGAGATTGACTCCAGCTTCCCTTTGATTAGTCTTAACATGCTATCTTTTATGTGTGTGTGTGTCTTTTTAGGGCCATACCTGGGGCATATGGAAGTTCCCAGACTAGGGGTCAAATTGGAGCTGCAGATGACTTCCTATGCCACAGCCACAGCAAAATCAGATCTGAGTCATGTCTGCAAACTACACCACAGCTCATGGCAACGCCAGATCCTTAACCCACTGAGTGAGGCCAGAGATTGAACCCTCCTCCTCATGGATAATAGTCGGGTTTGTTACCACTGACCCATGATGGGAGCGCCTTAACATGCTATCTTTCTCTATTCCTTTACTGTTTTTTTTTTTCTTTTTTTGCTTTATAGGGCCATACCATACCTGCAGCATATGGAGGTTCCCAGGCTAGAGGTTGAATTGGAGCTGCAGCCACTGGTCTACACCACAGCCACAGCAACTTGGGATCCAAGCTTTATTTGCGACCTACACCACAGCTGAATCCTTAACCCACTGAGGGAGTCCTCATGGATACTAGTGGGGTTCGTTACTGCTAAGCCACAAAAGGAACTCTGCCATCCATTTACTTTTTTTTTTTTTTGTCTTTTTAGGGCTGCACCTGTGGCATATGGAGGTTCCCAGGCTAGGGGTCGAATCCGAGCTACAGCTGCCAGCCTACACTACAGCCATAGCAACACAGGATCTGAGTTGCATCTGCAACCTACACCACAGCTCACAGCAATGCCGGATATTTAACCTACTGAGCAAGACCAGGGATTGAACCTGTATCTTCATGGATGCTAGTCAGGTTCATTTCCCCTGAGCCACGACAGGAACTCCCATCCCTTTACTTTTAATCAAGCTGTGTCTTTATGTATATGTTTCCTGTAGACTGCATATAGTTGTATCTTATTATTTTTTTTAATTTTTTTTTTATCCCCGAACACACTTAAAAAGTAGGGCCTCTCTCTTAGGTCAGTGCCTCCTATTGCCTTGCTGCTGTTTGGGCTAGAGCACCTTCATCTTCTGCCCATGCTGTGCTCAGCTTCCCTTTTGGCTCCTCAAGTCTTGCCTCCTCCAGGAACCCCTCCCTGACTTCCTCCTGTGTGATCCCAGAGAACCTCCCACACACCTCAACCAGAATTCTCATCAACTCAGAAAGCTGATCTGCTCTCTCCACTCTGGAATGTGAGCCCCTCCAGGTCCCTCTGCATCTGACTTATCTTTGTCTCCCGAGGCCCCAAGTGGCCTTGGTGTCCCACACTCACCTATCCCCTTCTGTGGGTTATAGGAGCGGTATTCGGTCAGATAGTTCAGGTGCGGTTTGTCAGCGCTCACCTCATAATAGCGGATGTTTCCGTCTCCCTGAGGAGAGGAAGGTACAATTCAGAGCTGGGTCCCATCAGCCCCCCTACTGGCCCCCATTGCCATGTAGCAGAAACCTGGCATTCACTCTGAGTCAAGAGTTGGCAAAGCCACCTCACACAAGGGCACACCAAAGAACTGTCACTAAGGCAGTGGAGGGGGGGTTTCCTAATTTTAACACTCAATCTTCTCAACCAAGACCCGAAGCCCACCCATGTGCCTCCAAGACAGAGGCTCTGGGAGCACAGGCCTGAGCCCTACTCCCATCTGAATCACACCCAAAGGTCAGAGGTGGGGTGTCCTGAGACTGTCCAGAGGGTCTTACCCCTGGGGCAGTTCTGGTTGTCACTGTCATAATGACTGGGCAGAGGTGGGTGGGCATGGCTCCTGGCATTGGTGGATGGGGGCCAGGGATGCCAAATACAGGAGAGTCCTACTCAAGACCCACTTTGCTCCAAATTGGAAGGTGCCACTGCTGAGAAACACCAACTGGTCCTTTCTCATCCGGACCCAGAACTGGGGAGGGTCTAGCTCAGGGTGGCTGCCCAAAGCCCTGGCCCCAGGTGTTCCTGTGGAGCCGGAAAGGTGGGGACTCACCAGGGGTGAGAGTATCCAGCCACTCTTTCCTGTCCCTGCCCCTGCCCTGCACCCCAAGGGCCCCAAGCTGCTGCCTGGTCACCAGAGGGACTAGGCGTGGGGTAGTTCTGCCTCCCGCCTCAGGGGTCCGGGCAGCCACCTCCATCCCGTGCCAGACTGACCTTCCCCACCACGTAGAGCATGTTGGTGTCCGGGTCATAGAAGGGAAACAGCACACCTGAGGAGCCATCCAGGTCCTCCTCCGTGAGAGGCACAGAGAGGTTGTCCTGCAAGGGAAGGGAGACCAGGAAGGCCCGTGGGTCCCTCACAGAGGCCTTGATGGTGTTCTCTGAGATAAGATTTCCTCCCACAGGGCTGTGTGTGCATGTGCATGCGTGTATGCGTGTATGCATGTGTGTGTGTGTGTGTGTGTGCGTGTGTGTGTGTGTGTGTGTGTGTGTGTGAGAGAGAGAGAGAGAGAGAGAAAGACCCCCACCTTTTCTCTTGCCAGCCTTTTGCCTTTAATGAATCACTTCTCACACACATGATGTCACTCCAGCCCTCACCCTCCTGCTTTAGATCTACTATAGTAGAAGGAGATTCAGAGAGAGAGGAAGTGATTTGTCCAACTCTGGCCAAGGGCTCCTTCAAATCAATCCTACTTGGCCTGGCTCCTCCCTCAACCCCCTCCCCCCTGCCCCACGGGCCCTGACCAGGCGCACACGCCTCCCTATTTCATTCCAAGTCATCACTCCAGCTGTTCCCTCCTCTCAGAAGGCCCTCTCCTCCCATCCCCTCAATGCTAGTCCCAGACCCAGCCAGCTCCCCTTCCCCACACAGAGGCTTCTTCTGGGTCCTGACCCCTCCCCGTCCTTGAATGACAAGAGGCACAAGGTCTGGGCAGGCACCATCAGGCTGTTAGTGGCGTCTCCCTGGTTTTCATCAATCAATCCCATCAGCCAGTGCACGCGTGAATGAACAAATGAAGTCAGGGCGCAGCTGAGGGGGCGCTGGTGGGGTTGCTCAAAAGACTCACCTGGTCCCACAGGGCCATCTGCCGGTTGTTCCATCGGGATGTGCCCGTGGACAGCAGCTTCTTCAGGTTCCCCAGAAACAGCACTTTGTTGGCCCGGTGCCCCTTGTAACTGGCTTCCTGCAGGGGTGGACATGTGTAGCCAGGGAGTCCCTGCCTTTGCTTCTGCTATTTCTTCACCTGGAATTCCTTCCTTTCCTGTCCCAGCTCTGCCTGGAGAATCATGCTAGAGATACCACCTCCAGGAAGCCTTCTTGGGTCTCTCCCATCCGCAGGGAATCTTTCCCACTATTTTTGTTTAGAGAATTCTTTTTCTGAGCTAGGACAGAAGCAAATTCTGGCCCAGCTCCATGCTCTTCTAGATTATGACTGAGTACCCACTATATGCAAGGCATGGGGCTGGGTGGGCCCTGACACTTGACTTATCTCATTTAATCCTCCCGGAGGAAGGACTAGTGGCCCACTGCTGCAGATGAGAAAATAGAGGCTCAGAGAGCAGAACGTGCTTGTCTAAGGTCTCACAGTGGATAATCAGTGGTGCCCTGAGGTCTCTTGACCCCATGCTATGCCTCCTGACAGAGCCGAGGCATAGTGACAAGCTTTGGAGGTAGACCAGGTTCAAGTCCCAGCTTTCGATATGGGCCAGTGAGTCACTTAGCCTCTTTGGCTTCAGTTGCCTCATCTGAAAAATGGGGATGGCATCGTCTACACCTCCCAGCAGATGGGACCACGCATCTGGCTTGACCAGAACACGGACGGCATTACTGCCCTGTCCTCAGAAACTTCCCCCGTTCCCACTCCATTCCTTGCTCCTCCCACCCCCGGCCAGACCCCAGCCCGGCACTGACCTGAAGCACAGCCCCTGCTCGGGGGTCGAGAACCCGAATCTTGCGGTCTTTACAGGCAGTGGCCAGCAGGCTGCCGTTGGTGTTGAAGGACATGGAGAGGATCACGTCTTGGTGACAGGTAATGGTCCTCACGGGGCTCATGATTACAGACTCCTTTGTATCCAGGTTCCAGACCATCACCTACATGGCAGTGAGCCGGCTCTGAGCACAGCAGGCACCCCACCCCACCCAGACTCACACACCAGCCAGGCTGCAGTGAAATGCGGTATCCCCAGGAGGGAAGCCACAGATGGCAGTCTGGCCAAGAGGCCTCAGGTGGGAGGATGGATCTGCCGGCTAAGGCTGCCATGTGGCAGGAGGGGGAGGCTGGGAGTCAGGCTATCTGGCCGTGAAAAGAAAACACCATCTGTTTGGAGCAGTGAAACATCCATGCTGGGAGGACCCAACGGGACTGGCTCGTCTGGAGGGTTTAGTCATTAGCAACCGTTTCCACCACACAGGTAAAAGGGGCTGCCGTGGTGAGCTGCACAGGCTGTGTGCTGCACAGCTCTGGGGAAACCCATTCCCATAGTCTATAATGTAAATAGTGCCCCCTGGAGTTGTTTGCAGAATACACTGTATAACTATAGGCAATAGCATACCCTACATAAACAGATAATAAAGCATGTCTGATCAGAAAGCGGAAAAGGCCCTCTCAGCCACTCCTATCCCATCCTCTTATCCATCACTGAGGCCCTGAGCTACATCTGTAAAGCCCTACAGAGCTGTGAAGGGAAGAGTTTAAAAGCCACAGCTATGACCACAATGATCCCATTTGTGTACAGACTGAGAAACCGAGGCCCAGAGAAGACAAGGGACTTTCCCAGGTCACATTGAAAGTCAGGGACTGAGTGGGATTAGAATCTAGGTCTCCTTGGGAGTTCCAGTTGTGGCTCAGTGTTAACAAACCCAACCCTTATCAATGAGGATGCGGGTTCGATCCCTGGCCCCCGCTCAGTAGGTTAAGGATCCAGTGTTGCCATGAGCTCTTATGTATATTGCAGACATAGCTTGATCCCTGCATTGCTGTGGCTGTGGTGTAGGCCAACAGCTGCAGCTCTGATTCAACCCCTAGCTTGAGATATTCCATATGCTGGCAGGTTCCCCATCCACAGGGCTTCCAGCTTGTTAGCTTGGCAGTCAATGGAGCAGGGGGAGGCTTCTCCAGGTTTGATCCTTCACATTCTCTCCAGGAAGACAATGGATTGAATAGTGACCCCCAAAACTCATGTCTACCTGGAACTCAGAATGTGATATTATTTGGAAATGGGTCTTTGAGGATGTAATGAGTTACAATGAGGTCACACTGGGTTTGGGTGGACCCTAAATCCAGTGACTCAGGTCCTTATAAGAAGAGGAGAGGACGCAGATACACAGAGAAGGCAGAAGACAGAAGCGGATTGGAGTGGTCCAACTACAAATCAAAGAATGCTTGGAGCCACTAGAAGCTAGAAGAGGCACAGGATTCTGCCCTAGAATCTTTGGAAAAAGTATGACCCTCCTAACACCCTGATTTTGGATTTCTGGTCTCCAGAACTGTGTGAGAATCCATTTGTTTGTTTTGCTCTTTTTAGGGCATGGGTGGCCTATGGAAATTCCCAGGCTAGGTGTCTAATCGGAGCTGCAACTGCCTGCCTACACCACAGCCATAGCAACGTAGGATCCGAGCCTCATCTGTGACCTACACCACAGCTCACAGCAACACCAGATCCTTAACCTTCTGAGCGAGGCCAAGGATCGAACCTGAGTCCTCACGGATACTAGTTGGATTCGTTTCCATTGCACCACTACAGGAACTCCTGAGAATACATTTCTGTTGTCTTAACCCACTTGATTTGGTCCTGTGTCAGGGCAGCCTCAGGAAGCTAACATACAGACCTACCTTGTAGTCATAGCCGGAGCTGAAGAGGATGTTGGCGGCTGTGGGGTGCCACTCCACCAGGCCCACTCTGCGGGCGTGGCCAACCAGCTCCTTCTTGCAGACTGTGAGGTTCTTTGTCATCAGCTGCTTGGGGATGTCCCAGATTTTAATCTGTCAGGGGAGACACAGCCCAAGGGCAGTGTTAGCCAGGGTTACCTCGGTATCCCCACAACCCCAAGCTACAGAACAGGCAGTGCTCAGCAGAAGGGCCAGGAGAACTCTCTGTATCTGCCTGTCACTCAGTGGAGAGGCAGCTGGGACCCCTCAGAGGGACAGGGGCTTAGCCAAGGTCCTCCAGCCTCAGCAGGGGCTGGAGGTGAGCCCAGGCTTCTGATAATCCTTGCAATCCTAATGACCTGAGGCAGTGGGTGAATGGATGGGACACAGGCCTAATTCCCAGGCTGGATGTCAGAGCATATTGGCGTCCCAGCCTAGAATATCCCTTAAAGTACAGTAGGCTACCCCATCCTGGTCCCAAAGGCTTAGGGTATAGCTTCGAATGCCAAGGGGAAGAGTTTATGCTATTTCCTCAGGCCATTAGGGAGCCAGAGCTGTCTCTGGAGCAAGACAGGGCAGGGAAAACCTCTTCGTTTATAGGGACCCCTTTGGATGTCCTGGAAGAGAAAAGACTCAAGGCCAGAAGGCAGGGTTGGATGGGGTCACAGGCTTATATTTCACAGTGAGGGCCTCGTAGGAGGGGCTGCAGCTTCCTTCCAGAGTCGGGTTGTTGAGGATGGAAGGGGCTTACATGGTAGAAAGTAAGCTCCCCTTCATGGAGGCAGAGAAATGGAGGCACAGAGTGATGCTGCAGAGGGTGACAAAGTTTTTCCAAAAGATGGGCTTTCCCATTAGAAAATGAATCTCACTGAATCTTCCTTAGATGGTGGGAGCTATTATGCCCATCTTATAGAGGGAGGACTGAGGCCCATAGAGAGGAGGGGTGGAGCCCCAAGTCCCACAGAGCCCAGAACTTCTCCTTCTCAATCTAACTTACCCCCTCTGCACACAGTGACCTCATCTCATGAAGGATGAAGGAGTCAGGAGTGTTGGAGCTGAGTCCAGACACCCTCTGTCTCCCTCTGTCCCAGTCCTAGTCCTCTCGGAAAAGGGAACCGCCTCACGCACTGACACTCACCGTGGCATCTTCTGAACAGGAGGCGATCTCAAAATCATCAAAAGGATTCCACTTGACGTCTAAGACGTTCCCTCTGTGTCCGCAGACCTTCGGGTAGTGGGGGTCCAACTTTCCTGTCTGAAAAAAGTGCCCAGGAAGGTTGGGGAGGGCAGGGGGCTACTTCCACTTTAGCATGTGGATGGTCACTCAGCAAACACTGAATAGACAGGAAAATGAACTGGGCGTGGATCTAGGACTTACCACTAATCCCTGTGTGATCCTGGGGGAGTCATGGCACTTAGCCTCAGTGTCCTCCTCAGTAAAATGGAAGCAATGATAGGTATTTCAGAGGGTTCATGCGAGGATCATATGAGATGAAGTGTGGAAAGCATCTAGCACAGTGCCTGGCACATGGCAGGTGTTTTAAAAAAATGACATTCCCAGAGTTCCCGTTGTGGCTCAATCGAACCATGAGGACACAGGTTCGATCCGTGGCCTCAATCAGTGGGTTAAGGATCCAGCATTGCCACGAGCTATTGTGTAGGTCACAGATGTGGTTTGGATCTGGCGTTGCTATGGCTGTGGTGTAGACCAGTGGCTACAGCTCCAATTCGACCCCTAGCCTGGGAACCTCCACATGCAGCAGGTGTAGCTCTAAAAAGACAAAAGACAAAAAATAAATAAATAAAAAGATAAAAAAGGACATTCCCTTCATACCCTGCTGGTGGGAATGCAAAAATGACGCAGCCATTGGCAGCTCCTCAAACGGTTAAATAGAATTATTTTATGACCCCTTAATTGTACTTCTAGGTCTATACACAAGAGAAATAAAAACAGGTCTACAAAATACTTGCACCCTAATGTTCATGGAGTATTATTCCCAATCGCCAAAAGGTGGAAACAACCCAAATGTCCAGCACTGAATAAATAGATATAAAATGTAGTATATTCATACAATGGACTATTTCCCCCAAAAGGGGAATAAAGTACTGATACATACTACTACATGGATGAACCATGAAAACATCATGTTAGGGAAAAGAAGCCAGCCACATAATGCATGGTTCACTGTTTGAGTAAATTATAACACTTGCAACCCGGAATTCAGAGGCCTGACTAATGCATATGAAAAATCTATAATAGGTAAATCCATAGAGAGTAAGAGCAGCTTAGTGGTTGCCTAGGGCTGGGGGGAGGGGGCAATGTGGAGTGACTGCTAATGGATATGGGGTTTCTTTGGGGGGTGGTGAAATTATTTTCAAGTTAGTGTTGATGGTAACACAATCATGTGAATATCTACAAACTATTTTTTTTTTTCTTTTTTGGCCAACTTTTGTGGAAGTTCCTAGGCCGGGGATCAAACCCAGACCTAGGAACCACAGCAATAAGCCGCTGCAGTGAGAACACTGGATCCTTAATCCACGGTGCCACAGGGAACTCCTTAAAACTCATTGTACACTTAAATGCTGAATTTTATGGTATGTGAGTTATATTTCAGTTAAAAAAAAAAGGGCAGGAGTTCCTGCTATTGCACAACGGGATCGGCAGCATCTTGGGAATGCTCAGATGCAGGTTCAATCACCAGCCTGGCACGGAGGGTTAAGCACCTGGCATCGTCATAGCTGTGGCTTAAGTCACAACTGTGCCTCAGATCTGATCCGTGGCCTGGGAACTCCATATGCCTGGGAGTGACCAGAAAAGGAAAAAAAAAAGAAAAAAAAATAACAAACAAACAAAAAGGTATTTAAGAAAAAACTCCAGACTTTCTGAAAAGACAGAATCCTTCCTTGTAGGATTAGCCAAGAATTTCTTACAAAACTGCAGAGCTTGAGAGCTCTGAGCCCAAAGAATGGTAAACACCCCAAAGCTCTCCTATCCTGCACCTGTGGCAGGTGTTACTAATGGATCCCAGACCCCAGATGGGAGGAGGCACTTGCCAGGTCACTTGGAGTCCCTGACTCTGGCTCCCAAGTGCAGGTCTGTGGCTTTCTTACTCTGCTCTGTGGGAGCAGCAGCCCTCTCTGAGTCAGTGTCCAGCCGCCCTTCCTGTAGACAGCCTTTCCCGTCTCTTGGATCATTTTTTGGGTCAAAGGGCATGAGCAGCGCTGGATCTTTTGCTATGGCACACCCAAGCACTCTCAGGGCCTCGATCTCTGCTTTCTGGCCCAGGGCCATGCCCCTGTTTCTGCCCCGACTGTTTCTCAGAAGAGCTGATTGTCCCCTGGCCTTGGCCGACTGGAAGCAATCTGCCCAGGAGCCCTATTCAGACTCCTGCCTCCCTGCTCTGTCGAACCACAGACTCAGATGCCTGACAGCCAGGCCTGGCTCTCACAGATGCTTCTCCCAGGCCTCTAAGAGCAGAGGCCCCAGCCCCAGACAGCTTCTCTTCCTTCTCAGTGAAAAAGAGCTGGCTGGTACTCCCTGGAGGCTGGTAGGTTCTGTGCCTAAAAGGGTTTGTGCGGAGGACTGACATTAACAGGCATTAGCCAGTCCGATGGGCTATTGACCCAGCTGCTAAAAGCCTATGAGGGCAGGGACATTTATAATCAGGAGGCCACTGCTGCCTTTTAGCCCATTAGGGCAGCAGTCAGCCAGGGACAGGCCTCTGATTTACGGGGGTGCAAGCTCTCAATCAGAGGAGATACACCTGCCCTCTTTGTAGACCCCAGGGAGCTGCTTAGCCTGGAGAGATGGCACCTCTGAGTCTCTGAGGAGCTGCCCTGGGGCAGACAGAGTGGATGGGACCCCAGGAGGGAGAGCCAGGTGAGAGGGGACCTCAGCTGCCATGAGGGGATAGGCTACAGGGTCTGTGGAAGAGATTTTCCCCAAAAATAAAAAAAGAGACTAGTCCATACCCTGCCTTTCTAGAAGGAGAATCTGAGTTTGGAGGGAACAAGAATATGCTATGGAAGCCTCTGAGGTTCAAAACATCAGCTGGGATGGGATTGTGGGCTTTTTTTTTTTTTTTTTTTTTTTAAGGACTGCACCCAAGGCATATGGAAGTTCCCAGGCTAGGGATTGGATCGGAGCTGCAGTTGCCGGCCTACACCACAGCCACAGCAACGCCTGATCTAAGCCATGTCTGCGACCCACACCACAGCTCACGGCAACACCAGATCCTTAAACCACTGAGCGAGGCCAGGGATCGAACCCTCATCCTTATGGATCCTAGTTGGTTTTGTTACCACTGAGCCACAAAGGGAACTCCAGGATTGAAGGGCTTTGATGAGAAAGGCAGGACTTTGTGCGCAGGGGGAGAGGGGGTCCTGGGAGGTGTTTAGGCAAGGAAGTGACATGGTCTGACATATGCCGAAGAAGGGTCCGGCTGGCCTCCAAGAGCACAGCAGTGAAGTGCTCCCCTCCCCCCACCCTGCTTCCAGGCACCTATAGGCCATGTGTTCATTTGCACCCCTCTGGCCCATGCCCCCACTGGTGATGCTGCAAGGCCCACCCCTGGGGCTCTGCCTGCTGTTGCAGGCATTCCTCTTAATCTCCACACTCCATGGCAAAGTCCATCTCCTACCCTGAGAGGGTGGGTCTATTGTAGGCCAGGCTCCAGGATCCAGAGCCCAACCTGGCACAACTCCAGGCTCAGAGCTGGCCAGTCCCCAGACTTTCCCACTGCACCTTTGTTCCCTGAACACAGCCCTTGGTTGCCTAGGCTGCAAGCGCCACCCTGCAACGGGCTCAACAAGGGTCACAGTACATAAGAGGAAGGGACTGGGAAGTCATTCCCTTCAGGACACATGACACCACCTGGGGCAGCCTGGCCCTTCTGAAAATAATTTCTGGGACACAGTCGTGAGGCCAGGCACCTTCCAATCCTACTCTCCGATAAAGAATTCGCTAGCTTGGGATTTCCCATTGTGACTCAGCAGTAACAAACCCAACTAGTATCCATGAGGATTTGGGTTCCATCCCTGGCCTCACTCTGTAGGTTAAGTAGCTACCTTTGTGTCTGAGTTTTTTTCAAAAAGAATTAGAAAGAATTAGAATAGAGCCTAGCTGCTGAAAATGTGGCTTGTACAGAGCAGCACTGGTATCACCTGGGAGGAGAGAGGCCAGATTTAGCAACTAAAAAAAGAGGATGCTTAGTAAAATTTGAATTTCAGAGAAATAGCAAAGAATTTTTAGGAGAATTATGTTCCATGTAAAATATTACTTAAGCTATAAAATTATTTATGAAAATAGCTTGGCAGTTTCTTGTAAAACTGGAACATGTGACCACTTTATAATCCAGCCATTGTACTCCTGTGCATTTACTCCAGAAAAATGGAACATATTTATGTCCACACAGAAATCTTGTTCACAAATGTTTATAGTGGCTTTATTCCTAACAGCCCCAAGATGGAAACAGTCCAGATGGCCTTCAACAATGAATGGTTTGACAAACCGCATGGAGCCACACCACAGACTACTACTCAGCAATAAAAAAGAATGAGCAACATACAACAACCTGGATGGATCGCCAGAGAATTGTCCTGAGTGAAACGAAGGCAAGCCCAAAAGATTACATGGCATTCTTAAAATGGCAAAAGTAAAAAAATGGAGAACAGATTGGCCATGGCCTGGGATGAAGATGAAGGTGGGGGTGGAGGGAAGTGGTTGTGACTATAAAAGGCAACATGGGAGATGTTTGTGAGATGGCAACATGCAGGTCCACTAAATCAGAAACTGCAGTAGACACTCAGGTGTGACCGCTGATTAGTAGCTTCTAGCTCCTACTGTGCTTGGATTCCTAGGTAGCCATTAACCTGTGTCCTCTAGCTATTGATGATGTTCCAAAAAGCCCAAAGGGAATCACACATTTTATGCAGGATCAGGTTGAGCTGACAGACAGCTGAGTTTCAACCCTCCGGTAGTTTCCCATTGGACTCAGAACAGAGCCAGAACTGCTTCCCTGGCTTACAAAGCTGTCACAGTTCTGGCCCTGCTCTCCTCTCTGACCTCACCTCCCACCATGCTTGCCTATGTGACAGTGCACCAGTTCGTTTCTCAAACACACCAAACCCATTCCCACCTCAGGACCTTTGCACGTGCTATCCATTCTGCATGAACATTCTGCAGAGCTTCAAGGCTTTCTGTGCAATGTTACCTCCCTAGAAAGGGCTTCCCTCCAGTCTATACAAACTAGGTTCACCCCTTCCCACCCAGGTCACATTCCATCACATCAGACCAATTCATTTTCTCACTATCCAGCATTAGTACTCATTTATACTGGGTAGTTCATGCTAGCTAGAAAGTGACAGTTCTGAAAGAGTCTGAGTAATAAAAATCAGAAAAACACATTAGTCAATTAATCAATCAATTAAGCATACAGTTGGTTAGTGGAATCTTATTGTTATTTTTTGGCCTCACCCATGGTATGCAGAAATTCCTGGGCCAGGGATTGAACCTGTACCACAGCAGTGACCTGAGTCACAGCAGTGAAAATGCCAGATCCTTAACCCACTGTACCACCAGGGAATTTCTGGTGGAATCTTTTAAAAACACCCAGAGCATGAGAGAAACAAGTAGCTAAACAGGCCATCTCTAGGGGTCCTTCCAGTCCTGACTTTCAAGCCTTTCCTTAAATCTCATCTTACCCTTGTCCCTCCCCAGCATGAAAAAATTTCATATCTCTAGACTACAGTTTGCACTTCTCACCCCCACACTCAAAGCCCTTTTCATTTGGTCCCAATCCCCTTCCCCAAGGTATTTCCCTTCCTCCAGCCTCTTCACAGACTGTTCATCAGTTGAGGTCAGACTGCTTTCTGCACTGTTTCCTGAATATTCCATGTATAGTCCCACCTGTATTCCTTTGGCAAATATGCCCTCCCTATTCTTTTTTTTTTTTGGTCTTTTGTCTTTTTAGGGCCAAACCTGCAGCATATGGAGGTTCCCAGACTGAAGTCAAATCGGAGCTGTAGCTGCTGGCCTACTCCACAGCCAGAGCAACTCTGGATCCTTAACCCCATTGAACAAGGCCAGGGATTGAACCTGAGTCCTCATGGATAGTAGTCAGGTTCGTTAACCGCTCAGCCATGACGGGAACTCCAGGCCCTCCCTGTTTATTTGGATGGACAATCATTGAGCAATTTGTTCAGTCAATGAAAATTTATAAGCACCAACTGTGTGTGCTCACAGGTGATACATGGATAAACAAAGCAGTGGTTCTTCCCCGCCCCTGCCCTGCTGCAAGTACATTAGAATGTGCTACCAGAAGAACACAAAGAATGCAAATGACTCTAATTCAAAACACTCATAGTATAGGGCATAGTATCCTAAGAAAAGAATGTACAGTGGAATATGTCATAAAAAGGAGAATGCTATGGATATTTGGGGGAGGGATAAAAAGTGGCTATTCATGAACACCATATATAGTTCCATTTACTTAGGTCATCTTCAATATTAGCCTTTCAATGATGTTCTGTAATATTCTCCTGAGTGTTGCTTACCTGTTCCTAGGTATTCCCTCTTCTCTTATTCTACTGCAAATATATCTACATTTTCTAAGCAGTCCCAGTATGTAAAAATTGTAATTCATCTTTAAAAAATCTTTTTCAGGGCCACACCTGTGGCATATGGGAATTCCCAGGCTAGGAGTCAAATTGGAGCTGCAGCTGCCGGCTTAACACCACAGCCACAGCAACTCGGGATCCAAGCTGGGTCTTCCACCTATACCACAGCCCACAGTAATGCCAGATCCCTGAGCGAGTCCGGTGATACTAGTTGGGTTCATAATCCACTGAGCGAGTCCAGTGATACTAGTCGGGTTCATAATCCACTGAGCCACAACAGGAACTCCTACAATTCATCTTTGTATTCTGATTTTTTTTTTGGTCTTTTTGTCTTTTTAGGGCCGCACCTGCAGCATATGTTGGTTCCCAGGTTAGAGGTCCAAAAGGAGCTGTAGCCACAAACCTATGCCAGAGCCACAGCAATGTGGGATTGAGGCGGCATCTGCAACCCACTCCACAGCTCACAGCAATGCAGGATTCTTAACCCACTGAGCAAGGTCAGGGATCAAACCCACATCCTCATAGATTTTTTTTTTTTAATCCATCCACCTTCCAAGCATTCTTATTACTATTTTTCTCACAAAGTAACATTTTATTGCTTTTCATCAGAAAAGTGAGGTTTGAGGATAAAAGTCACAGCCAGTTACCCCCTGTGGATATAAGGTGGTGGAACAGTTCCCAAAGTTGTGTGATTTGCTCCACCAAGTGCCCCACAGCTCGCCCCTGCTCTAGGTCCTGTTTCTTTGATCTTGAGAATTAGTTTTATAATTCTCTAGGCAGGTCTAGCTTCCTATGAGGACTAGAAGAAAAATTCCCCACTTGACAACTTGAACACCTCAAGCAAAGGAAACGTTTGACTCTTTTCTTCTCGCCTATGTCTTGGGTGCCTGGCAATTACAGTCCTTGATAACTGTTTCTTCAAAGAATGTACGTCTTGAATACCAAGCTGGCCTGCCCGACCTGGTGTTTCTTCCAATCCAACCCCATCTCCCTCACACTTGACAGAAAGTCATCCAAGTTTCTGGACTTTTGTTGTCTCCCTCCGTGTTCTCCATATACATGTTTCTAGTTCCTATTTCTGTTGCCGTTTCAATCGATTTGGGGGTTGACAATAGGGATAATCACGATCAGGCTCTTTCTGGGCCCTCAAGATGCCATTTTGAAACTAGAGCCTGGACACAATAAGATTTTGTTAATTTTAACACATATCTGGGTATGCATACTTATTTCAGGTGTGCTTCTAAGGCACTTTCGGGGTGAGCCGTGTATCTGACGGCCGGTCAGCCTCTTTGTCTTGGGACGGTGCTTCCCTGGGGGCACGTCATCGGCCTGCGCGCACTCCCTGAGCGTCCCAGGCCGGTGCAGTTGTGCAGCGCGGCCACCCATTGGCTGAGGCGCTTCCCATGAGCCCCCACACCACCTCTAGATGCTCCACCCGCCACGTCCCAGTCCTCAGGCATCTCGAGGTCTGGCCACCTGCTGCCAACTCCCCTCGCTTGTCCACCTCTACTTCCTCTGCCCACTCGAGGCTGGGCAGTGGGCACCAGCGGGCACCAGCAGCCCGGAGCGTGGTGCCTGAAGCCAGCTGCTTCTCCTCACCCCCGTCAGCAGAAATGTTGGCTACCGCCAACATGGTGAGTGGAGGAGGCCTGAGGGGGTCCGAGGGCAGCCGAGTTGAGGCGCGGTAAGGGGTGAGAGCGGGGCTACCCCAGCTTTTCTGGGCTGTTGGCCTGAGGGTAGGTTGGGGAGAGGCCAGAGGCGGCCGGAGAGGCAGGAGGCCTGGCTGTCGGAAGGGAGCATCTGGGCCCCGATGAGCACGCGCACAGCTTGCGGCCTTCCCGCCACCTCAAACCACCTGCCGGCCCACGGGACAACAACCACTCTTATTTTTCTAATCATTTGTATCTTATTTTGGGTTTCTGTGTAGATAATCACATCAGTAAATCATGCAGCTTTCCTTCTTCCTTTTCAATCCTTATACCTTTAAATTGTTTTTCTAGTCTTAATGTGAAGGCCAGCATGTTTTTATCTTATTACTAATATTAAAAGGATGTTTCTAATATTCCTTCTTGATGATGTTTGCACCATATTAACAAAGAGATCAAATATCACCACTAATGGGATAGGTTGCCATCATGTGTCATATGACATAATGAACTGAGGATACAACATCACTTGTTTAATAGTCTTGCCAAAAATGTACAATATGAATCTAATCATGAGGAAACTGTGTGTGACACATCCAATTTTAGGATTGTGCTAGAAAACAGCAAGGCTTACTGCTTAAAAATGTCAATATATTAAAAAAAAGTCAATATCATGAAATAAAGTGGACTAAGAGATATAACTAATTATAAGGCACAGTCCTCAGATTCTGGACCACTCATACAGAGAAAAAAATCTAAAAGGAAACAGAAAGTAAATTTGGAAGAATGTTAACAACTGGTGAATCTAGGTGAAGAATATTCACCAATTTTTGCAGCTTTTCTGTAGGATTGAAATTCAAAACAAAAAGTTTAAAAAATTCTGTGTTGGTGAAATTTCCTAGTTTGCAAAGAATTTTTATCATGAATGGGTATTGTACCATATGAAATGCTTTTTCTGCATTTGTGGAGAAAACCATATGGTTTTCCTCCCTTACTTGTTAACATAATGATCTATGTTTATAGATTTACTAATATTAAACCACCTTTAGTTTCTGGAATAAACCCAACTTGGTTAGAATGCATCCTTTTTTAAATTCACCGCTAGATTTGACTTGTTGGTAATTTTGCATTCATCTTCTTGAGTGATATTGGCCTGTAATTTTTCTTTCTTGATCTGTTCCTTTTTGGTTCTGGAATCAAGGCTATCCTGGCTTCAGAACAAGGAGGGGAGCAGTCCCTCTTTTCCTAGTCTCTGGAAATGTTTGTAAAAGATTGGAATAATTGGTTCCTTGAAAGTTACATAGAAATTGCCCATAAAACCATATGGATCTAGTGTCATCTTTATGTGTGTGTTTGTGTGAAATATACTAAAAAGTGCATAAAATGTAAATATTCAGCTTAATGAATTGTTGGAAAATATATTTAACCATATAACTGCCACCCTCTCAGGTCAAGACATGAACTATTACCAGCACAAAGGAAATTCCTCCCTATGGAACACTTGCCGGTCAACTCCCTCCCTCCCCCAGGGGGTAACTATTATCCTGGTTTTCTCGATAGTCCCTTGCCTGCTTTTCTTCGGGATTTTTCTACCATGCATCCCTAAAGTAGAGTTTAACTTAGTCTGTTTTAAAATTTAGGTAAATAGAATGAGAGTGTAATTTATTTGGTTTCTTCCTTCAACATTGTTTTTATGATTCTTCCATATTGTGGTATGTGTCTATGCTTTGATCCCTCTAGCCCCTCCTGCCTCAAGGCAGAGACTATGGATCCAGAAAAGATCTGCTATTAAGTTAACCTATATGAAACTGCCATTTTTGGAGGTCAGAAACTGTTAAATGTCAGCAGTTGCACATGGCCCAAGTTATTCTGTCAACATTTGCCACAGGACAAGCCTGTTCTTCCTGTTCACTTGCTGCTTACCTCTCCTACTTAGATTTCAGCTCAAGGTTTTTTCCCTTTCTTGGGGCAAGGGGGTAGCTTTGGAGGTTTCCCCAATGTCTTGGGAACCCCGCAATGCATTAAGAATTAAATATTATTCAGGAGAGAATTATTTTGCAATGGGGGTAAAGGAGAGGTCCTAGAAGTCCTAGGACTCCTAAACAACTGCTAGAGGCTGAAATCCCAGGAGAGATATACCTTTCCAATGAGGAAACCAAGACTCAAAGGGGTGAAATGACTGATTCATGGTAACAGGCATGGTATGCGGCTGATAACAGGGTTAGGACTCGAACCCAAGTATGGAACTGAACCTGACACTTCCTGCTTTCCCTCTGTCTTGCACTGCCTCCAGAGGGCTCTTTGGGCCTGGGCTTAGCAGGTGTCCTTACCTGGTGCAAGGGGATGACAAGGAAGGCCCCCCCACCAGCACACTCAGTCACAACCGCAATGAAGTGAGGATTCACAGCGCAGAAATGATTGTCATGGACGCTGCGGGTGATGGGCACAGAGTCGTAGCAGTTCTCCTTGGAGGCTGGCTTGCCAAAGACATGGCGGAACTTGGAGCTCCGGTACTGGGGGTGCCATGACATCTGCAGGAGACAAACAGGATAGAAGGGGCATGAGGCTCATTGCCCTGATAGCAGGACACACACTCTCCCCTTGGGAGTACATAAGAGGGCATGACCAGGACAGTGGTCAGTTCTACAAGGATAGTGTTGCTCTAAGAAGGGCCCCCAGGCGAGCAGGCTCTAATCGTGGCTACTTCTTAGGACTTAGTGAGATGTGATGAGATGGTGTTTGCTTTTCATTCTTTAAAGCGTGAACACAAAAAGGCATAAAAACCACGTTCCCTCCCATACATCCAGCACCTCAGCAGACAACCTAGCCTCCCCACCCAGCTCAGCCCAACTAAGTGGGTAACACTGTGTCCTCTGGAGCCAGCCTGCCTGTGCTCCAAATTCCAGTTCTACTCTTGCCAAATCACTTCTGAAGTCTCAGTTTCTTCATCTATAAAATGGAGATAATGAAATTATTTGTCTCATAAATTCATCATGAAGATTAAATGAGATGATATACTAAGATCTCTTGCTCAGCAGTAATAATTGTCACCACTGTTATCATCCAGGCATCTTGACCTTCCCTTGCTCCTCATCCACACTTGTATTTGTTCACTCAATATTTACTGAGCACCACCGTATGACTAGGCCCTGGGCCAGGCCCTGGGGGTTTCAAGAGAGCGTGGCATTACAGGAGTGAAGAGCCCTATGAGTGACTCTACTAGGGGCATCTAGGCCACTGGGACCCAGTGTCCTGTAGGTAATAATGGAGGTTTATACCTGGCAGTCAGGGAGGGCTTCCCAGAGGAAGTGACATGTGACCTCTGATGTGAAGGAAGAGTTGGCAGTGTAGGCCAGACAAAGGTGAACTGAGAGGAAGGTGTCCCAGGCAGATGGAACAGCCTGAGCAAAGGCACTGAGGTAGAATCCAGCATAGAATGTTTGGGAAACTCCATGTGGTTTGGTAAGATTACCAAGGAGATGCTTAAAAAAATATATAGTCACACACACACACATGTAAATTGGACAATGTGAACGAAGAGAATACAAACTGGAGGGGTGAGCAGGGCTAGTTCCTGAATGGCTTGTAAGAAGGCCTAGCTCTCATTAGGGGCCAAATATATGACACCATGTGGCTTCTCTTGGCCCTAGCTCACTTGCTACTTGGTTCAAAACCCCTCCCCTTAATCTTGCTGACCCACTGGGCCCTCCCATCCATGATCCTTGTGCAGCCAAAGGAATTGTTCTGGACAAGCCTGGCTATATTCCTCCCACCTTGACCCCCACCTTAGATCACCTTTTGATGCTCCCCATTCACTGCTGCCCTACAGGATCAAGGCCAAACTCAGCTTGGGTCCCACCTCATATTCCAAAATTTTGTTTTTTCTTGCTCATCTTCTAAATGGTACCTTCCAAATAAAGAATACCACCCAGCTTCCCTTGTACCTATTCCTGCATTTCTACTCTGCTGGGCCTTTACCCTTGCCTTTCCCTCTGCTTGGCTTGCCCTTCCCAGCCCCCTTTTGTATGTACCCACCTCTACGAAATTCAAACCTTCCCCTCCCCCAGCTCCCAGGTGCCTTTCTCCAGAACTGACCCGAATAGCAGAGATCTTACTCTCCTCTGTCTCTCCTCCCTGCCCTTTGGTCCCTGACACTGTCTGCCCTGATTTGGAGTTTGGTATCTGGTCTCTATCAGCTTGCAGGTTCTTCAAAGAAAGGCCAGGAGTGCCCAGCACAGTGCTTTACCTACTTCAGGCCCCAGGCACTTCTCAGGGAAGGCATGTTTAGGTGGGCACCCATGAGGTCAGGACAAAGAAGGTGCTGGCCTAGCCTGTATGGCCGGCCCGTGAGGCTCTTCTCTATGTGCTTAGTTCGAAGGCACAAAATTATACTGTTAACCTCAGGAGGTGACAGTGATCAGGGGCCTGACCCATAAGCCAAACCCCTTACATAGCACCAGACAGCCCACAGCCTTGTGGGGGTGGGTCTGTCCTGTGAAGCTCAGGTGTTTTAACTCTCCTTTTGGGAGCTTTGCCCCAAATCATTGCTGCATTTGCCAGAGCTACAGGAAGCAGCACAGAATGCAGGGATTGCCTAGTGAATGCCCATCCAATCCCAGAAAGGATATAAGAAGCCTTACATAAATAAAGAACACAGATAGAAGGAGATAAGGAAATGGGGACAGAGGGAAAATGCAGGAACAAAAAGAGATCACCTGATATGTGGGGAGAGTCAGGCTATAAATGTGTACTGCCAGGTCCTACACACAGAGGAAGTGGACCTCAGGAATTTATGTGTGAGCTTCCTAGTGGTCAGTTCAACAAAGGAAATAGAATCAGAAGGATTTACTCAGTGTCTTTTAGATAAATGCCACCACTTGCTAAGGAGTAGCACAGCTTTTCTCTGTACTGGGTCCTGAGAGAAGTAAGTCCTAAAGATTGTTTGAGGAAGGAGCAGGGACAATGATCTCCCTAGGGTCTTGACAATTACTGGTAGCTGAAGAGTTTGGTGAGGCCTGGGCTGGGGGTGGGAAGATTGGGGGGCAAGTCAGCAGGCTCAGCTCCTGGGTCTCCACCCCTGCCTCACCTTGGGCAGCAGTAGGGGGAGGGGCACTTGTCTGTGGCTGATGGAGATGCCCACCAGATATTCCATCGCTCCCACCCCATGTTCCATCCTCCTTGCAGTTAGGCAGCCACCATTAGCTGTAGCCAGTGGATCATGGGAGGAAGTGATGTGTGCCACTTCCAGGATGAAGCATGTAAGACCTGCGTGTGACCCTCCAGACCTCTCATCCTTGGCAGGAAGGATGAGGAAGCCACATGTTCCATCGTCTTGGGTCCCAAGGGATTGTGTGAACAGAGCACCTCCCTCTAACCAACTCACGTTGGACATAGAGCTGACAGAAGTAGGGTGAACCACTGATAAATAGGGTTATTTGTCACAGAGCATAGTCTACTTGTTCTAACCAACATGCTGCCCCAGGCAGGCCCAACCAATGGTAGATAGGCAGTGGCTGTCTGTGCTTGGTGTGGCCAAAGCACAGGACCCTGCAGGGAAGAGGGAGAAGAGGAGGCAGGACCCAGCTCCCCTCAGGAGCCATGTGAAAGGACTTGGGTTTGAAGGGCAATGGGGAGCTGCTGAAGGGAAGCGGGAGGACAAGCTTTCACTTTCAAGTGAGTTCCTCTGATGCTGAGAGGAAGAAAGGGTGGAATAGGTGAGAATAATGGTCGCCTGGGCTGAAGTAGGGCAGAGAGGATGCATAGAAGGGGACAAGTTAGTGAGAAACCAGAGTAGGGGATAAACCAGCCTAGGTGCTGTGCCCATCGTGGGCTGTGGAGTGAAGGGGCTGGTCATGGCTGCTGAAATCAACATGACCTGACCAGTATCAGCTGTTCTGGCTCCTCTGGCCACTCCATGCTCTCCCTTCACAGCCTGAGGCTTGGCCCCACATCTGGTGGATAGTTTTGGTTCCAGGTTCAGGGTTGGGGCTGTAAGATGCCTGGATAATGACTCTCCTGGAGCTTACAGTCACTTGCATGGCAGTAACTCTTAGTTTTGGGTGATTGCTGGTGCCAGAGACTGTTCCAGGTGCTTCCCCTGTATGAATTCCACAGTAGGTGCTACCTTGCTCCCGATTATAGATATAGGGGTTCAGGCAGAGAAGCAAGGCAGCCTTTCTAATGTCACACATCTAGAAAGTAGTGGAGCTGGGAGCTGAACCCAGCTCTGTCTTTGGATAATGACCATGACGATAAAAGTTCTTTAATACTCATTATACCCTGGATCCCCCCCTCAGCCCCCAAGGGAAGTATCATGACCATTATCACCCTTAGTTCACAGAAAGAGAAAACGAGGTTCAGGAAACCAAGTGGACACCCTTTGGAAAGGGGGCTTTGGCTTCCACTGATGGAGCCAGTCAGCCACAGAGCACAGTAAACATCATGCCCCCCGACCCCTGTGCCAAATTCCTCTCCCCCATCCCAACCCACCTGGCCCCAGGACCTTATCTCCATTGCTAAGCTTCTTCCAGACCTGTTGCCATGGGGGAAACTTAGTGGGTGGGGGAATAGCACAAAGCCAGGTGGGCTCTCTCTCCCTTTGCCCAGATGTAAGAGCGTGCATGCATTATGTGGCTGAAATTTGTGTGAATGTGTGTGCACTGTGTGTGCAAGTCTGTGTGTGTGCACTGCACTGATCAGGGTGTTCCTATGTGCTTGTGTATTCCTGTGGGTGTTGTGCACTTGTGCACCTGTTGGGGTGTCTGTGTGGACTAGCACATGCGTGCAAGTGTATATCAGTGTATGCATGAGTTTAAGGACTCAGCAATTCAGAGAGCAGGAGTTTTCACTCCCCACAAGCAGGCACTTGCCTGGAAATGTGGACCATAGCAGGCCCTCAGCACTGTGAGGCCCTCACCCAGGGCTGGGCTAGAACAGCGATTTGTGGGCCAGGTTTACCCCATGCCACTTGTCCTATCCTGCCCAATCCCATCCACCTGGTCCCACATCAAAACCACAGCAGGCCTTCTCAGGTGTAGCGGGCCAGCCTGCTGGGGCACAACGCAGGGGTGGCACTGATTGTGCTGCTGCTATCCCAGGGGTGCTTAGTGGGCATGATGCCATGGGATTAGACTCTTTGGGCTTTGAATTTTCTGCCCTGCAAAAGAGATTTAGTCATCACTGGGTTTAGCATCCCACTGAGTTCATTTCTTAATGCCTGGCAGTGGAATGGTTCACTACCTGTCCCATCCCATATAACTCTCCTAGGGCTTGTTTTCATATTAGCAGGAGCAGTGGAGATGGGAACCAGAAGCCAGGACCTGGTCCAGATGCCCCTCTTCTCACCACATGCTCCCTTATGGTGTGTGAGATGGAGACAGAACAGAGATTTTCCTGCCTGGCCCCAAAGGCCTGTCTTCCTGGCCTAGCCCTGAATCATTGCAGGACAAGGGTTAGCTGCAGGGTGGTTGAAACCAAACCCAAACTGGGTGTGGTACAAAGCAGCATAATAGATTATTCATTAATTGTGCTGTTCCTGGCCTCAGGGAGAGCATGAAATTACCTGATTTGGTCTTTGAACGTCAGGGATGGGGAGGAGTTGAGCGTTGCTGGCTATCATTTTCCCCTTATTAAGTTTGTGGTTCCACATCTAATATTTGGAGTTGTATTTTATTTTTTCTCTTAAAACCTGACCTTATGGTCATTGATCTGTCCCCAAACACACCTCATGGGAGGGTCTGAACCACCACACTTACCTCACCCACAGTTAACAGGGCGATTAGAATCACAAGTTTCCTAGGTTTAAAAAGATTACTGTAAGAGCAGAGGACTCTGTATTTGAAGGTGATCTATGAAGACCAAGAATTAACACAATGCACACCTAATTATGGGTGGGTCCTGCACCTTGACTCCAGTCCTGGGTTGACTGTTATCCATCATGGAGTTTGTCTTGATCCTGGCCTTGACCCCAAATGTAACTGGAAAGTTCCTTTCTCAATTCATCCTGAATCCTTATCAGGGCCTCTGATCCACCCCACAGAGTGTGAGATATCTGGATCAGGAAGCCAAGGCCCAGTTGAGATCAAGCCTGCACTGCTGTCAAGCAGGTCTCTGCTTAACCATGGAGCCTTCCTTTCCCATCAAATAGAAGGAAGAAACCACAGGTCTGCTTGTACTTCTCCCAAGTAGAATTTTATCCACAGTCCTTTTTGTTCATTGGAAGCCAGGCCCTGGTTTAGCTGTCACTTCTTAGCACAAGGTATCTTCATTTTTGCCTACAGAATGCCAGCAACAGGGTTTGAAGTGACAGGGTGGGACTCAGGAACCTGGGCCCTCAGGGTCTCACCCGACAGACTTAGTTTTCTTCCCTCATTCAAAGCAAAAAGAAGTCTTGTGGCTCTCCACAGAAACAGGGTGACCAGTTGTTCTGGGTTTTCCTAGGATAGGGTGTGGGAGTTGGTATTCCTGCCATACAGGAGTTTGGTGTTAAAATCAGAAAAGTTTCAGGCAAACAGAGAAAGGCTGGTCACCCTGCGACTTACCATAGAGGCCTCTAGAAAACTTTTATCCTATATATATATATATCATATATATATATATATCATATATATATATATATATATATATATATATATATATATATATGCAATGATTCTACTGTAAGTCACAAGTGGCCTTGACTCAGACAACTTGCCTGTGAAAGAGAAGGGTCTTAGAACAGACTTCTAAAGAGCCCAACATCCTGAACCACAGAACAGAGCTTCTCAAAGCAGAAAAATCCAAGAAGGTCTGTAAAGAGATGTGAAGATGATTTAATTTAGTCAACAACCTTCCCACTGTTGGCTTAGTGCTTATTCTGTGCCAGGCCCTGGGCTGGGGGCAGGAGTAAGGGGGCCTTTGAGTCACTGCCTTCCCCATCTGTGCACTTCTCAGGGAAATGGTTGAGAGCAGGACAGGATGAGATGTCACCATCTCAACAAGCTTCTAAAGCACAGGCAGTGGTTTGCAGTTTTGAATGCACAATTAGAAGCACTTAGATCACCGGGTAGAGGACCCAGCCACTAGCTCTGTCCAATATGGGAGGCTTTAGTCACACATGGCTTGTAAATTAAAATCAATTAAAATGTAAAATACAGCTCCTCAGTTGCCCTAGCAACATTTCAAGTCCTCAGTAGCCACACATGGCTACTGGTACCCAACTAAACAGTATAATTATAGAATATATTCATCATGCCTGTGTGACTTTGGGCCAGTTACTTAATGTATCTGTTTCCTTACCAATAAAATCAGGCATAATGACAATTAATAGCTAACATATTGCTTACTATGTGTGAAGTATTTGCCAGGTACTAACTTGACCCTCCCAGCAAATCCTGTAAGTACTGTTACTACCTCATTTTTACAGATGAGAAAACTGGGGCACAGAGAAGTTAAGTAACCTGTCCAAAATTGCACAGCTAGTAGGCGGCTGAGCTGGAATCCGGAGCCAAGCTATTTAGTCCCAGGTCCACACTCTTTTACAGAGGTGCCTTGACAATTAAATGAGATAGTCCACACAGCACACGGAGCAATGCAGGGTACATATTTAATTCTCAACAGATGTTTGCTGTAAAGACTGTTGTGATCCTGTTTACAGGACACAAAGATTTGATTTGGCATGTGACAGGTATGTGATGAGGGCCCAACATTTTGGGGATCTGAGTAAAAATCCCAAATCAAAAAATGCAGAGCAACCCGCTGGGCACAGAGTTCTGACCAGATGCTCAGAGGTTAATGGAGGGAACAGACCCATGAAAGGCTAATACTTTTCATCAACCCAGAGATAAAGAGCTTGTATCTCTGCAGGTCTCTGGTGAGGCTTTCCAGTGAAGCAGAGCAGAACCCTGAGGGGCACTCCTGGGTACAAAAGCCTCTCTGGCCAGAGTTTCTCATTGGTAGGAAAAAGGCTTCAGCCTCTTGAGCTCCCCTGAGTTCTAACTGCCAGATTCAGTTGCCAATCAGGAAGGTGAGGGAATGCAGAAACAAAGGAAAATCATCAAACAGTAGTGCAGTGATAAAGCAGAGTCCAGGTCCTACTCAAGGGATATATGTAACAATGTATTTTTGAGGGGAACTGACATCCCTCCTTCCCCTGTAGAGGTGGTAAATTCAGAGGAAGCTTAAGATTCCTGGACCACCACCCAGTTACCTTACTACCAGCCAGTCATAAGAAAGTCATATGCAGCCCTCACCCCAAATTTTGCCCATAAAAAAGGAATTCCCGTCGTGGCTCAGTGGTTAATGAATCTGACTAGCCTCTATGAGGATGCAGGTTCTATCCCTGGCCTTGCTCAGTGGGTTAAGGATCTGGCGTTGCCATGAGCTGCAGTGTAGGTCATTGACGTGGCTCAGATCTGGCATTGCTGCAGCTGTGGTGTAGGCAGGCAGTTGCAGCTCTGATTAGACCCCTAGCCTGGGAACCTCCATATGGTACAGCTGTGGCCCTAAAAGGCAAAAACAAAACAAAAAACCTCTTCCCTGAAGACCATCAGGGAGTTCCTTTCTTCTGAGCATGAGCCATCTGTTCTCCTTGCTTGGTCCTTGCAATAAACCTTTCTCTGCTCCAGTCTCTAACATTTCTGTTTGACCTCACTGTGCATTGGGTATGTGAACTTGGGTTCGACAGCAGAGGCCAGCAACTTAGCTCAGCCCTTTGCTTGGGGGACTGGTGGTCTTGGTGGGAATGGGGGCAGAAGTTGGAAGGGCAGAGGAAGCGCTCTGGTTTTCTCCATCGCACAGGTGGGAAAGTTGAACACTGCTGCCCAGAAACCCTCACTTCCCCCTCCAGGGCTTAAACCCCAGACCCTATCAGCAGTGGAGGCAGAGGAACTCTGCACTGAGCATGGTAAAAACAGTCCTGTCCCCAGGTTCTCTCTGCCTCAAGTACTCTCCCGCCTCTGCCTTTATCACCTCTCCTCCAGCTCTACGGTCCTTCTGGTCTAGCACAGATGCCTCCCTGTAGGCCCACAGGAAATACAGATTGAGTCTGAGAGTGAGCCAAGAAAATCCCTCTTTCCTCCTAAAGAGATTAGGCCTGAGGGAGCAATTCCTCCTGACATCTGACATTGCCCAGAGTCAGGTCTCCAGCCCCTGAGGAGGAGCAGAGCATCTCCTGAGATGGCCTGGCCTCTTCTGCCCCAGGGCACCCGTGCTCTCGACCCTCCCCTCAAGCTGTGCTAGGCCTGGGCAGCCCTTTTCTCTTGGTGACTTGTTTTCTTCTCCTATCCTGCCCCCCCAACTGTCATTTCCCTTAAGACACCCCCCTCCTCGGTCCCCTCTGTCCTCAGATTAAAACCCTCTGCTGGACTTAAGACCCTAACACATTCTTGATGCCATTACCCTCATCTCCACACACCTGCCTTTGAGCCACACTGGTTTATCTGCTCTTTCCTCAAAGTGTCAGCTCAGTCTTCCTTCACACCTCTTCTCTCTGCCTAGAGCCTAGTAGGCCAGGTAAGTCCAAGGTTGGCACTTAACTGGGTTCCTAGAATGCCCTGTCCTCTCACTCCACCTTTCTGGGCCAGCTGGTGGGGGAGTGCTTCCTAAGCTCCACAGTCCAAGTGGTCTCTCTAGCTTATTAAGTCCTCCATCCTGATACTCAAGGAAGGGAAGCAGGAAGCACCTGCTTCAAATCCTGGACCCTCATTCGTCTCTGGACCCCAGCATCCTCAATGTGTAAGAGTACCTTAATATCTACTCATGGGGTCTTGTCAAGGATTAAATAAGATAATAGCTGTAAAATACCTTGCATGTGGCTGGTACTCTTCTTACTGAATGCAAGTTCCTGTGCCTGACATACATTGAGGCCAAACACACTGAGATGTTGTCGGAGTTTGGAACAGAGCAAGGTTTATTGCGAAGGCCAAACAAGGAGAACAGGTGGCTTGTATTCAAAAATCCCAAACTCCCCTATGGTTTTTGGGGGAAAGTTTTATAGGAAAAATTTGGGGTGAGGGCTGCTTTCTTCTGATTGGTTGGTGGTGAAGTAACAGGTTGGTGTCCTAGTAATCTTATGCTCAGTCTGAAGTTGCCATCTTCCACCTAGGTGCCAGTCTTAGTTCCTACAGAACAGCTCAACAATACTGTTATGCATATCCCTTGAGGAGGAACCAGGATCCTGCTTTAATCGCTGAACTATAGAAGACTGTTCCTACTCTGTTTCTGCAGTCCCTATATCCCTGATGAGTGGCTGTTGGAATCTGCCCTTTGGAACTCAGGGAAGATCTAGGAGGCTGAAGCCTTTATCCTGCACATAAGAAATGGGGGACCTGGAAAGGCTTTTGTGCCTTTCAGTACTAAGTAGAAACTTAGCTAATGTATACTCTCTTTCCCTTCCTTCTGTCCTGCTCCTTGTGTTTTTTCCTTCTTTCCGCCATCCCTCCATTGGACTGTCAACCCCATATAGTTTCTTCCTTCTTCTTTGCCCACCCAAAGGCCAGACCCCGCAGGCAGGTACCCAGGGGGAGATTGACCTGGCTCCTAGATTGAGCTTTCATACACTCTCACCCCCTTTCCCTGGCCTCTCCTGGACACCCACTTTGGGTACTAGGAGCAGGGAAGAGGGGCAGGGGGTGCTGGGCCTGTCACTTCATAGCAGGCTTTTTAGTCAGGTTGGAGAGTACTAATTTTGACGCCAGTTTGCTCCATGACCTTGGGCAAATCTTGTCCTCTCCTTGGGTTTTGTTTGTCCACCCATAAAATAGTAATACCTCTGCCCTGCCCACTTGTTAGGACAGTTCACTGAGGGCTCTCTATGTAGCCCACATGTGCCAGACCCCAGGACCCACGAGGGTGGTGGGAACTGCCTGCCTGGCAGCTGTCCCAGCCCTCAGAGACCTCCCTACATTGACCCTCTGGAGACCAAGAACAGGGCTTCTTCCTATTTATTCCCCCAAACCGGCCCTGACAAAAAACTCCATGCAAATTTATTGCCCCACATTTCCTTATCTGAGAGTTTTGAGAGACAAGGGTCATAGAGATTTTTTTTTCTCCTTACGGAGACTTTTAAAAGATGCCTCCTGGAGGTTGAACATCTGGTGGCTCCACTTCCTGCTTATTGTTCATTCTCTGGTAGAGCTTCTGGGTCTGTCTTTGGACAGAGAAGGACTGTGAGATACAGAGAGGGAAGGTACCTTGCTTAGGGCCCCACAGTGATCCTGGGTTCGAGCTGAAGCCCTGCAACCTTGTCCTGGGATGGGCTTCTGGCCAGCGGGGCCTGAATTTTGTTGTGAGTGGACCACAAATCAGTTCTCACCCTGTCCTGCTTCAGGAAACTGGGGCCCAGAGTCAGTCTAGGCAGCATCATTGAGACCTTGTCTGGGCCAGGCCAGTGCTGGGTGCTGCGGGGCAGAGGCAGGGACAGACTTTACCCCCCAGGAGCCCAGACTGATGGGAAGGGCCAGCAAACTCAGTTCAGGGCAGCAGGGAGAATGAAATCTGGGGAGTGAGGGAGAGCTAGCGGAGGCTATATTTGAGCTAAGACTTCAAGGCTGAGCAGAGTGAGCCGAGCACAGAGTAGGGACAGATCTACAAGTAGAAGGCTCTGTGCTGAGATATGCCTGGCAGCCACTTGGCATAGGCAGAGCTAGGAGCATGTAGTGGGGGGTGGGCAGGCAAAGGCATATCCTGGAAATCAGAGAGTCCAGTTCAACTGGGGTATGAGCAGATACAGGAGAGCAAAGGGGGCCACAGCTAGAAAGGTGGTCGGGCAAGGCTCTGAATGCTGGCTGAGCTGGCACTTGAGACCATGGAGAGAGGTGTCAAAGTTTCTAACCAGGGTATGACCAGTCAGGTTGAGGTGGATTTAGCTCCTGCCATTAGGGAAAGGAGGTATTTTCTTTCCTCAACTGTGGACTGTGTCTAAGGAAGAAATAAGTGGGTTTCATTTCATGCCCAGCTCCAGTATACTGGAGGGGCTGTGGAGGAGAAGGAGGAGGCTTCTGAGGCCTTCCTCATTGGCGCTCAAGACGAGAGGAATGTTACTGATTAGGGAAGAGCTACGGGATGGCTGACCAGGAGTCAAGGCCTGATTTGCCTCCACAGATCTCAGCTCATAGAACACTGAGCTGGGAGGCCCCGCCTCTTTCTTGGCTACTTCTCAGCAGCTGAGGTTTCAAATCAGAAAATAGCTACCTTTCATTATTCAGCCCATTTCCCTGTGAAAAGAATCTCCAGGAATGACTCAGGGCTGCCTGCTCCTGCCCATGCCCAGGTGGCCCAACATTCCATTTCCCAGCCATCACACAGGGGGGTGATGGGAAATCCCCACCTGCCACTCCCCCACCTGCTTGTCAGCATGGATATAAATACTGCTGCACAGCCTTAATCAGTTCCCCAGGTAGACTCTAGGAGAGGATGGTGAGGCTACCTTCTCCCCATTTCCAGCCTCCCTGGCCTCTGCCCACATCTGTTCAGGCTGGGTCTGTAGGCCAGGGACAGCAGGAGGTCCAACAGAACATGAAGAGTATAGGAAAGATGTCAGCTACTAGAGCTGCAGAGGCACTTTGCTCCGAGATTGACTCTGTCTCATTTACATTTTCAAGAAGGTCTTCCTTTGCAAGAAGACCCACCATTGGGTCTCCGACTTGAGAGTACAGCAGGGTCCCCTAAAGGCTGATTAACACCCAGATTGCTGGGCTCATCCTAGAGTTTCTGATTCAGCAAGTCTGAGATAGATCCTAGAATTCTGCAATTCTAGCAAGTTCCCAGTTGATGCTGATGCAGCTGGTCCAGGGACCACACTGAGAATTACCGTTCTAAAGCCCTGTGCTCCATGATTTACAAAGTCCTTCCTTCCACATGGCCCCTACTTCTCGCTGGGTTGCTATGAGATGGGGCAGATAGCCAGAAAGAGCTTCTAGCCTTGGCACAGAGTGAGTCCTCAATAAATGGTAGCAACCAGGGGGCCCAGACAAGAGTCAGTGAGGGATGGGGGCAAAGACACTAAACCTCTTTGTGCCTCAGTCTCCACATCTGTAAACTAGAGTCAGTAAAAGAACCTACCTTGTAATGGAGTTGTAAGAATTCCATACTTTTGGAGTTCCTGTCATGGCACAGTAGAAACGAATATGACTAGCATCCATGAGGATGCAGGTTCAATTCCTGGCCTTGCTTAGTGGGTTAAGGATCCGGCATTGAACTGTGGTGTAGGTCGCAGATGCGGCTTGGATCTGACATTGCCGTGCCTGTAGTGTAGGCCGGCAGCTGTAGTTCAAATTCGACCCCTAGCCTGGGAATCTCCATATGCCGCGAGTGTGGCCCTAAAAAGCAAAAAAAAAAAAAAAAAAAAATCCTTACTTTTATCCATTCACATTGCTTTAGAGCAGTGCCTGGCATGGGGCAAGCTGTGTGTCTATCTCCTACTTCTGGTCCCTTTGCTAAGCATGATATTTTAGCACTGAATGCACACTCTTCATCCATACATGTAAGCAAACCATTAAAGAATAGAGTAGGCTATGGTGAAGTCAGAATTTAAAAATCATGGCGGTGATGATTGCACAACAGTGTGAATATGTTTCATGCCATAGAACGGTATACTTAAAAAATGTTAAAATGATACGTTTTATTTTTTATTTATTTTATTTTATTTTGTCTTTTTGTATTTTCTAGGGCCGTACCTGCAGCATATGGAGGTTCCCAGGCTAGGGGTCTAATTGGAGCTGTAGCTGCCGGCCTTTGACACAGCCACAGCAATGCCAGATCTGAGCCGCGTCTGTGACCTACACCACAGCTCATGGCAATGCTGGATCCTTAACCCACTGAGCGAGGCCAGGGATTGAACCCACAACCTCATGGTTCCTAGTTGGATTCGTTAACCACTGAGCCACGACAGGAACTCCCATTTTATGTTTTGTATATTTTACCACAATAAAAAAAAGGAAAAAGAGACAGCAGAACTGAGCCAGATCAGTGCCCAGCCCTTCTGCACTCCTTCAGTGGGCTTCACCTCTGCTTCCATGATAGTTTCCCCAGGGAGCTCCTGGTTCATTTAACCCTTCCTGACCCTTGACCTTAAAGTTGGTTCCTGACATGACTTCAGGGGTTGGGGGGCAGGTTGGCTCCCCCAGCTGCTCACCCTTTCGCTCCTGGCTAGTTAGGGCCTTTTCTGGCTTAGCCTTGGGCAGAACGGGCCCTGTCAGGTGAGGATGCTGGCCACTCACTCCTCCAGGCAACTTCAGGATGGCCTTGACCTTCTCCCAGGCAGAGAGTAGCTCTTCCCATCCACTTCCCTCTCTGTGGAGCTGGCTCTGCTTTTCGTGGTGAAAAAAGGGGCCCCTTGAGGGAGCAGTGGCTTCACTAACCAGCACAGACTCCAGTGGCGCTTCAGCTGGGAGCCCTTGTCTGTAGAGGGAAGGTGCACAGATATTCTGAGATCAGGGGCTTGACTCCATTCTGCTCTGCCCTCTATCTCTGTATGACCCGCTCAAGTCTTTGGCCCTCTCTGGGCCCCACTGTCCCGTCCATAAACTGGGAATGTGCATCCTTGCCTGAAACCCTCCCGAGGCTCTAAGGAGGCTGAAAGGAGAATAGAGGCAAAGGTGCTTTGTTTCTTTATTAAATGATATGACAGCATTGAGAGGCAGTAAAGCAGTGATTATAGATGTGGTCAGGAGACCACTTGCCAGGCTTAAACATCAGCCCCAGCTCACACCAGCTAGAAGACCTTGGACAGTTAATCAGCCTCTCTAGACCTTAGGGTTCCATCTGTAAAGTGATGTGATAACAGTAAATGAGTTCATGTCTGACAAGCACTTAGAACACTGCCTGGCACATCATTAACATAAGACAAATTCAAAATAAGTAATAATGGCAAAAATATGGATGGGCTTAGAATGTATTATGCATAGTGAAATAAGTCAGAAAGATAAAGACAAATATGTTATCACTGTGGAATCTAAAAAAATAAATGTCTGTGTATAACAAAACAGAAACAGATTCATAGACATACCGAACAAACTAGTGGTTATCAGTGGGGAGACGGAAGAGAGGAGGGGCAATATGGGGTAGAGGATTAAACTACTGTGTATAAAATAAGCATCAAAGATATATTGTACAGCACAGGGAAATATAGCCATTATTTTGTAATAATTATTTTTTTTAATTTAAAGTATAGTTGATTTACAGAATTGTGCCAATCTGTAGTAAATTTAAGTGTAATCTTATAAAAATATTGAATCACTATGTAGTATACCTGAAACTAATAAAATATTATAATCAACTATACTTCAATTAAAAAATAAATAATTTTCTTTCTGTGGTGAATGGGATTGGTGGTATCTCTGCACCACCCTAACCCTAACCCTAACCTAACCTAACCCTAACTGGATGCAGGTCTGAACCCTGGCCCAGCACTGTGGGTTAAAAGGATCTGGTGTTGCTACAGCTTTGGCATAGGTTGCTACTGTGGCTCAGATCTGGTCACTCCATATGCTGTAGGGCAACCAAAAAAAAAAAAAGAAAAATGGAAAAAAAAGTGTGTGTGTGTGTATATATATATATATATATATATATATATATATATATTTTTTTTTTTTTTCTTTTTAGGGCTGTACTTGAGGCATATGGAAGTTCTTAGGCAAGGGGTCCATTTGGAGCTGCAGCTGCCTGCTTATGCCATCCACAACAATGTGGGATCTGAGCCATGTCTTGGACTTAAGCCACAGCTCATGGCAATGCTGGATCCTTAACCCATGGAGTGAGGCCAGGGATCACAACCACATCCTCATGGATACTAGTCAGGTTCATTACTGCTTAGCCACAACAGGAACTCCAATAATTTTTAAAAATAAATAATAATAGTAACTTCTATTGACAATTCACTGTGAGGAGGCATGGTTTCAAACTCTCACTGTGAGGAGGCATGGTTTCAAATTAACGGGTTGAAATGAATATTTAGCAGAAATGAATAAGGACTTTGAATAGGGCTTACAGGTTAAACCAAAAGCACAAAGTACTCACGTTCCTTTTCTCTTCAAAGTGGCAACACCTGAAGATCTAAAGATTCAGGAGTGAAAAGGGTCATCTCTGCTGAGAGGCACCAAAGTCCCCTTAACTGGATGGAAACAGGAAGCCTTGTGCCCCTTCCCCATTCCTCACTGCTGATTTAGAATCTAAGTCTCTAATTTTTATCTAAGCTAATTCTTAGCTAGACCCACCAATTCCCTCTCAAATGATCGTATTACATATGGAGGAAAGAAATAGACACAGTGTCCTAGGGATGCCCAGGATCAGGGACCCAGCTCTCTCTCTCTCCTTTCCGCACCATTCTATCTGAAAAGTCCGAAGGTCTCGGCTTATACCATTCTCCTGAAGGGAAGCTCACTCCTTCCGGGGTCAGAAGAACGCAACCATTAGACTTCCTCCTTCTGCTGAGCGGAAATCTACAATTTCCCCCACTGCCCTGTCTCCATCCCTGGAGCCTCACCAACCACATCCGTTTCTCTGCCCCATGACATCCCTTCAGAGATCTGAGGCCCTTGACAGTCTGCCCCTGGGATAGCTCTGCTCCAGACTGGGGAGTTTCTTGCATGACTTGGTTTTCCACTGTCTTCCCATTTTGGTTGCCTCATAGTAGTGCTCCAAGCTGTCCCCACCTCTCACTCAGTTTGAAGCCCAGAGGATACCCACACCTTCCAGATGGGGGCTGAGAACCACTCAGTAAAGCAGGTCTCCAAGAAAAATCCCAGATTTCTCATCTCAGAAAAGCAGCACTGGCCAAACCCCCAGAGATCATGAGTTACAGAAAGGAAAACTGAATCAACATGGGCAGGGCTTCCCACACAGGAAAGAACCAGGAATGGGATCCAGATCTCTGGCACTCCAGCCCAGGAGAGTCCTCTAAGACACAGAACAAAGTTTCCTTTGATCCTGTGCCTGGATACAGTGTCAAATATTTTGTTCCTTATCTGTGTTGCTGTTCTTGGAGGGACAAATTCCAAAGATGGCTGGGGAAGAAGTTCATCCAATTGTTAGGCCGAGGGTCATTCACCCTACCTGGGCCCTCCTGAGGCTCAGACCTTTGAAAGGTGGGCTGCATTTCTCCAGAGTGTGTTCAGGCTGGGAAAGATGGGGCTCCTTAGGGTTAGAAGAGGAGACAGACCCCAAGTCCTTACTGCTAGAAAGGCCGAAGGGTAAATTAAAGCACATCGACTCAGTCCATGTTTTCCATGTCTCCAGTTGGAGACGGACCCCCATGCTGGGCCAAGAGGTAGCCATGGAGTCTCTGCCTTGGGAATGGGTAGAAAACTGGAGAAATTGCACCCTACTCAAAGAAAATTGTAATCATGAATATGGTGATGTGTCAAGTGGAAGAGCACCAAAAAGACCAGAAAGTGAGAGAAGTGAACTAGGACCAAACTGTTTTGATCATTTTACTCCTTCCAAAGGGAAAAAAATCGAGCTGACCCATCACAGTATATTATAATATGTACAAGTAACCATCACCAGTAGCCATTGAGCACAACATATACAAGAGATGGGATTCATCATTAGCCAGAATGACTATAAACCTCTATTTCAAATAATGTCCTCCCCCCAAAAAAATCATGGGCTGACTTCCTGTCACATGGTTTTTTCCCCTTGTCTGTGGCTGATGAAGAAGTCATGTTGGAAAGCCAAGGGTAAATTCTCCCGCTGCCTCATCTGCATGTGCTGTTGTTATTAGAATTACTAACAACCCAGTGTCCTGGCAGGAATCTTTTAAAATTGCTTGTTTGTTTAGTTAAAACTGGTTAATATAATCCGTAAATCCAATCTGGGTTAATTAGTCTAGATTAACCTAGATTAATTGACCAGGTTAATTAATTGGGATAACCTGCCAAAAACAAACCATGCCAAAACAAACCAGAGTATGGTATCCTAGTTACTTCTTTTTTGGAGACTTCTGGAGACATGAGACATGAGGCTGCCTGAACCCCTGACTGGAGAGGGTGTCATTGTGTCTACACCTGGCAAATGTGAGCAAACCTGAATTATTTTCTTATTTAGATAATGTTTTTTCCTGCACCCCAGTGAACACTTTGAGGCTGCCAGGATGGAAGATAGGTGGACTCTCAGAGAGGCTATTCAGGCTGCAAGGGACAGTAGGGATCTTCTCGTCCAACCTCTCACTTTGCAGGTGAGGGAACAAGACCCAGGAAGGGATATAACTGGTCCAAGCTCACCGGGCTGGTCAGTAGCAGATCCCAGAGAGAACAAAAATCTCTAGTTCTTGATGCTAACATCTCAAGCCCCTTCCTGGCCCTCTCACTGGCCTGACCTCTCACCCTTTGAGCTGCCTCACCTGTGATGTGGGATCACCTCTGGCTCTGAGGGTAGCTGTGGGTAGCAGGGAGATGTGCATCTCAGCAAAGGTTACAAGTACTGTCAGGGCAGAGGATAAGGGGTCATCAACAGGCCACAGTTCTAAGAGTCGCTCTGAAGCCTGTTTCCTCATCTGTGAAATGGGACTAATTGGACCCAACTGTTGTCTGAGTGCTCATGAGGCCTTAATGACATCTGTGGGCTTGGAAGTAACCCCTGAAGGGCATTACTGCTATCCTCATAACTCTGGAAGGTTTTGTTTAGGAAGGTGAGACCTGGGCTATCCCAGAGTCTGAGGGTTCTGCTTGTGACTGCCAACTGCAGCCCTGAACACTGCAGGACTTGGAGTTCTGCAGCCCAGCAGCACCCAGGGTTTGCCAGCTCAGGGCTGGTAAGGCAGTGGGCAGCTGTGGACATGGACCTTGGGCCTTCTAAGGCCTAGGTTGAAATCTGCTCCTTTCCTCTTGCTGGGAAGGGAAAGTGGGGACAAAAGCAGTAGGGAGGTGAGTAGTCAGCCAGACAATAAGGGGGTGCGTTTTCTACAGAGAACTTATATACAATAGTAAAATTGACTAAAACTCTTATTAACTTTTTATTATCATGATGTGTCTCCATTTCTAAACAATATCAGTAATAAAACACTCCTCCCCGCCAGGGTGGGCCACTCCCACATCCCTGGCCTTGAAATCTGACTAGTATCTGATCCTATTCCCTTTAGATTGAGCCAGACCAGACTGTATGTTCACTGCATCCCAAACAGGCTCTGTATGCTCCCCATCGTCAGCCCTTGGCTTCTTTTGTCCATTTGTCATTATCTCCCTCTCCATCACTCTGTACATCCAGCTGCTACAAGGCTCAGCTTAGATATTCCATCTTCCAGGAAGTCTTCCCGCATACAGTCCGAGTCATCCCTCACCTGGCTACAACTCCCCTCCCAGGTTGCAGACTTAGCAGTGTCATGTTCTCAGCTTCAGAGCAAGATTCAGGGAAGGGAACTACCCTCTGATTCTGGAACTCACAGCATAGAAAACCATACCAGAGAGCTGCTTTCTGGCTGTGTGACTTCAGACATGTCCCATGAATGAAGAGTTCCATCTGCTTCCAAAGTCGCTGGTTCAAGCCCCCTTTGCTGACCACACCCTCCCTACCTCCACCTTCCTGACACCTCCAGATGGGACCAGCCCTTTGTCAGCACCCCCAGTGGATCAGTGAAAACAGGTTCAGGCCCAAGGAGAGAGCCTTGGACTGGAGACCCCTCTCCAGGACAACATAATCCACCAAACTTGGCTCCAGCTTTTCTGAAAAGCCAGTTTGTGGGATGGTGGCCAGGCCATGTGACACCCTCACACCAGGATGCCCATTTCTTACTGGGACATATCGGGCCAGGTCCACTCCCACTGCAGAACTTCCATCTCTAGCCTTCTCTACCTTCTCTCCCCCATATGGCCCATTCTCTCTTCACTCTTTTTTCCTTCCACAGGCTCCATGAAACAGCCTGAAACCCTTCATCCTGCTGACTTTTCCCATATTGTTTGGCAAAACCCTGATGCTGGATGAACCAGGATATCTAAGCACTGCTAGGGAAGAAACAGATGAGAACCAGACAAGTGCAAGAGGTTCCAATAGGGTGATGCTTTTCCCTCTGTAGTCCTGCTTCTGCAAGTCAGGCCATGTGAAGAGCACTGCGGGCAAGCCAGATCAGAGGGGTTACCTGTGTGGCTTCCTTCTCCTTGTGTCCACAGCCCCATCACTCACCCCACCCTCCTCCACCTCCACAACACCTCTTAAATGAGCCATATGGGTCCATTTCCACAGCTACCATCTGTTCTCACATGGGCACTTAGTCTTAGATACCAGCCATCTTGTCCCTGATCTTTCCAAATAATAGAAATCTGAGCATGTCACTCCAGGGCCAAGGCCCGAAGGGTCTGGCCCACTCTCTCTCTCCAGCCTTTCCTTGCCCAGTGTCTGAGCTACTGACATTAAGTGCTTTTATTTCCTTAAGCCTCATTTCCTTCAGCCTCAGGGCCTTTGCACCTCCCGTTTCTCTGATCTATCTAGTTCCCCTCCCCGCCCACAGCAGGCTGCTCTCTATACATCTTTCAGGTCTTGGCTACAAAATCCTTCCCTTAGAACAGCCATCTGCAGTGTTCCTCTACTCTGCATGCTCTTCTTTTATTTTTATTTATTTTTTTACTGCTGCACCTGTGGCATATGGAAGTTTCCGGGCTAGGGGTCAAATTGGAGTTGCAGCTGCTGGCCTGCGCCACAGCCACAGCAACGACAGATATAAGCCACATCTGTGACCCATGCCAAAGTTTATGGCAACGCAGGATCCTTAACCCACTGAGCGAGGCCAGGGATTGAACTCCCATCCTTGAGGACACTATGTCAGTTTCTTAACAGGCTGAGCCACAATGGGAACTCCTTCCTGCATGCTTCTTACACCCTCTCTTCTCCAGGTTTTGTGGGACTCTGTGAGCTCACGAGCATAGCTCCTTCATCTCTTTTGCTCTGCTCTGTATCCCTAGCACTGAGCTGTGTTTCACATGCAGAAAGTGATTAGTACATGAACAAAGATCTCATTCAAAAATTAATTGAGGATTTCCCTTGTAGCACAGTGGGTTAAGGATCTGGTATTTTTACTGCAGTGGTTTAGGTAACTGCTTTAGTGTTTGACCTCTTGCCTGGGAACTTCCACATGCTGTGGACATGGCCAAAAAAACCTTAAATTGAAAAATAATTCTTCAGGGAATGAATGAATGGGACAGTCTGGGTGAGGCTCTAGGATGATCTGTGTGGGACAGGCCTCGCAGTCTCTCTCCAGGGGTGGGCCACAGGCCAGCCTACTCCTGATAATGGTTATAACAAGGATGAGACTAATAACCAAGCCAGCAAGCTCTTAAAGCTCCTTTCCTGTCCAGTAGCTTCCCAGCCCTCCTCCAGGCTCCCCCTTTACTCAGAGTACCCGGTGTTTGATGGCAAGTCCACCAGGGCATTTCTGCACTGGTATACATTTACTCTGCTGGACATTGTCTTCTTCCCAAGGGTCAGAGCTCAGGAGTCCTGTCTTTGTGAGGATGGATAAGGAAAAAGTGGTGGAATCCAGTTAGAATAGGGTTCAAATCCTAGCTTTACCTTTTGCTAGCTGTGTGACCTTGCAAATTACTTAACTTCTCTGGGCCCTTGTTTCCTCACCTCTAATAAGAGGACAAGAATATCTAGCTATGAGGTTACTATATAGATTAAATGAGTGAATATACATTAAGAATCTAGGGTGGCGCCTGTCACATGTCATATCTAATTGATTCTAAGACACAGAGTTTTTAACATTGTAGCACCTCTGAAACTGGAATGCAACTTAGTTTAACTCTGCTCTTTTTCTTTCTTAATGGATTGTAAAATAGTATATCTCAAAATAGGTGGTGCCCTGCATTCAATGAAATGGGACAGGAGCTTGGTTTCTTTACTGTCTTTGCAAAGAGGCAGGAAGGTCTGTGAGAGTCCTGGGGACCAAAGACTGAGAATGCACATCGCTGAGGGCAAAGGGTCTTTTGGGGTCTGGCTTACTGAGGTGGAAGCCTGAAGCATCACTGAATCTGAAGGCACAGGCTCTTCCCCAGCCTGATGACTTCTGGATTTGTCCCAGCTGTCCCAGTTCCACTCAGGGGCCAGCCCAAACTCCAGCCCGATACTCACTTTCTGGGTCTGACTCTGCTCCTGCTGATGTAGCCTGTGGTCTCTGGCTTCGGGCAACTGGTCATAATGCTGACTATGCTTGCAGCCACCTAAAACCCTTAGTCTTTGTCCCAAGAAGGGAGTCCTGGGACCTACTCCAGAGACACCCCCCGCAACAGAAACCTCTCCTCCCAGATGACTTGGTCATCGAGCCATCCCTGAGGATGTCATCTAGGCTTCACCCAAGTCCTTGTGCTGGGGGGCCTCCTTGAACCCTCCAGCCTGGTGACGGCAGACTGGCCAGATTATTATACTGTCTACATTCCACTGTAATGTATATTACATGTAGCCACATCTTTGTGGAAATAAAATGTTTATCACATATATCAAAATTCAGAAAAGACAAAAAAAAAATTCTGTCTAGTGATAATCAACTAGCGTGATATGTGTCTGTTGTTCTGTATTTACAAGTGTGTAGAACTATTCTTCCCTCATATTCAAACCAAAACAGGCTCATTCCATGCATCCTGCTCTTTTCCTTGCTTTTCCAGCTAAAGCGAATTTGCAGAGCTCTCTTTATGCAGACCGGTGTCTTTTTGGTGACCTCACAGTGCTCCCCTATCCTCCATCCCTTCACCACGCAGGTCCCTACAGCTCCCCTTGGTCAGGTCCATGATGCTTGACCAGGGTGCCCAGCCTCTACTAGGATGGAGTGCTTTCTGCCTGATGGGTTTCTATGGACACCTGTCCTCTGCTTCCTCAGGACAGGGTTGCGATCAGGTCATAGCTGCCTTTTGAGCCTCCTCAAAGCAAAGCTGCACCCCAGCATAGAGATATATTTTTCCTCCTTTTTGGTCAGCGCTCAGCACATGGAGTTCCTAGGCCAGGGATCAGATCCAAGCTGTAGTTGCGACTTGAGCCACAGCTGCAGCGATTCCAGATCCTTAACTCACTGTGCCAGGCTGGGGATTGATCCTGTGTCCCAGCTCTCCCGAGATGCTGCTGATCCCATTGCACAATAGCAGGAAGTCCCATAAATACTTTTGAACTCTTAAACCAAGGAGTGTAATGTGAATGGTGGCTGTCTGTCGCTGCTGGATGTGATCGTAAATCTTTCAGAACAGGCCAGATGTTCTCCCAGACCCAGATGCTGCCCTGCTATTTCCCTAACCCCCGAGGATTCCAGATATCATAGTAACAACAGTAAACAGGTGCCTGGCATTTTATAGTTCATAAAGCGCTTCCATGCTCTTTATCCAGTTTTGATACTCAGAACTACTTTTTGCATTAGGCAAAGGAAGCATTTGTTATCTCCAATTTACAGATGGAGACAGAGGCTCAGAAAGGTGGATAATTTACTCAAAAATCTTTCTTCCTTTTTTCCCCTTTAGAGTCTGGCCAATTCCACATCCCACTAACAACCTGGCCCAGGCATCATCTTCTCCAGGGAGCCTTCCCAACTCCCACCTCTACCCCAGGCTGCATTAGATGCCCCCCCTTGAGGGCCCACAGTTCTGGGGCTTCCCTATCAGAACTAAGCCCCACCACTAGACTGTGCACCCTTGAAGGCAGTGATGGGTCTGGCTTATCTCCAGCCTTACTCTCCAGGAATAGTAGAACCGAAAGAGATGGCTTCTGGGAAAGATCATTATGGTTATTAAGGCAGGAAATGTTCTCCCCACTTTACAGAAAAGGATAGGGAGAATAAAGTAGGGACAGGACTTGCCTACAGAGCATGGTCAGTGGCCGGGTTAAGTCTCCCTCCTGAGAGGTGCAGGCTCTTTCATTCCACTGTGTCCTTTCTTGTCTGCACTCTTGGACTCCAAACCACTGCATCAGGTTCATTTCCATCTCCTCTTGCTCTGGCTGGGCCTATCTGGTGGAGCCAGGTGTGCGGGGGAGCATTGTGGAGAGGGCTCTGGCTGGGAAGCCTTAATCCCCCAGCCTGGGCCAACATCCTGGGGTAGCACAATGATTAAGGAACAACAGTAGTTGAGTTCTCTGTTGAGTTCTTCCATGTGCCATGCCCTGTGCCAGTTTCCATCCACATCTCCCTTCATCCTGCAGTTTGCACCATTATGATGTAACTTTGCAGGTGGGGAGGAAAAGACCTAGTCCTTGGCTCATCAGTGGCCGTGCTGGGATTGGAAGCCAGGGCTGCATCTCTGGTAGCAGGCGGCTTCAGGAGTTTGCTGGCACCAGAGCCAGAAATAAATGCATAGTCAGAGTATAAGAGACAATCTCAGGGGGTCAAAGCCTTGGCAAGGTCCCAAACTCTCCCTCCCCATCTCTTGGACTCCTCCCACTCAGGGCCTGTTGGAGAGTTAAGACTCTTGGGCCCAGGACACACAGGTCTGCCCTGGTAGTGCCCAGCATTCCCTGTGGGCAGGGTTATGGCTCGTGCCAGCCCCCCCTGCAACCTCCGGGGCTCAAGGCCAGGCTGGAAGCAACTGTCACATCAACCCTGTGCAAATGCTCAGCTCTCTATCTCTTAGAATGAAACCTCACATATCTGTTCCCAGCTGGTTGAGAGCTGATGAGCAAGGCCCCACCTTTCACTGGGCCTCATTTTCCCTAACTGAAATGATGGCCTGGGAGGGGTGAGTTGGGGGGTTTCTCAATGGAACCCACCAACTGACATTCCAGGTTTGCCTATAGGCAATGACTAAAATCCTGGACACTAGAGGGAGTTCCCATTGTGGCTCAGCAGAAATGAACCTGATTAGTGTCCATGAGGACATGGGTTGGATCCCTGGCCTTGCTCAGGGGGTCAAGGATCCAGCGTTGTCATGAGCTGTGGTGTAGGTCGCAGACATGGCTCGGATCCCATATTGCTGTGCTGTGGCTCTGATTTGACCCCTAGCCTGGGAACTTCCACATGCTGTGGGTGCAGCCCTAAAAAGCAAAAAAAAAAAAAAAAAATCCTGGACACTGGAGCCAGATGATATGGGTCCAAATATATGACTTTAGGCAAGCTGCCCAACTGCCCTAGACCTCAGTGTTCTCATTTGTTGTAGGAAAAAGGACAAATATACCAAAATATTTATATTGACTGAGATAGAAGTAAGTGACTTATTTTCTGTTTTCCTGGCTTTTTTCTAAATTCTCCATTTTCATCAGTATTTATAATAGAAAAAACAAATATCTTTTCTTTGTAAATTAACTTTATTGAGCTATAATTTACATTCAATATAATACACTCATTAAAATGGGAATAATAATGTGCTAGAATCTATTCTATAGGTTCCTTTAAGAATTGAATGGGTTAATGTATGTAAAATCTTAGATGGTGCCTGGAGCATAAGAAGTCCTATTAAGTATTTGTTAAATAAATAAGCCCAAGACCATCCTGCTTCCTCCTCTTCCTGCTCACCTGGCCTGGACTCTATCTCACCTATGGCACCAAGCTTGGCAGATCCTCTGCTCCCGTGTTCAGTGGTTCACACTGCCCGGGTCCAGCCTTATCATGCCAGGCCTGGATTATTTCCACAGCCTTCTCTCTGCACCCTAGAGGAATTGCACTAACACTCAAATGTGGCCTTGCCCTTGCCTTGTTCAAAAGCTTTCCATGGCTCCCACTGTCCTTGATCAGAACCTAGCTCCACTGTGAGACATTGTTTTAGCAAGTTACTTTAACTCTGTGTACCTTTGTTCCTTTAACTGAAAAAGAGAAATAAAAATAGTATCTCCCCAAATTCGCTTGGTGGCGCAGTGAGTTAAGAATCCAACTGTAGTGCTTGGGTTGCTCTGGGGGTTCAGGTTCAGTCCCTGGCCTGGCACAGTGGGTTAAAGGAGGTTGTTGTTCACATCTGGGGCTTGGAATCAGTCCCTGGCCTGGGAATTTCCATACGCCATGGGTGCAGCCAAAAAAGAAAAAAAAAATAGTACCTCCCTCACAAACTTAAAGGACTCAGTGTTGTATGAGACAGGGTACATGGCCTGACCCAAGACCTCTCTTACCTGTCTTCTCTTCCCTCTCTTTCACTCAATACCAATCTGTTTTTCTATGAACGTGTCAGGCATGGTCCTACCTCAGGTCTTTTGCATTGATTGTTTCCTTTGCCTGGATGCCTCTTCCCCTAGAATTCAGTCCAGCTCAATCCCTCACCTCCTTCAAGCCTTTGCCCCAAAGTTATCTTCTCAATGATTCCCCCACCCCGCCACCCTATTTGAAACCACAACCCCTTCTCTTCCATTCCCCCTCACATCCTGGAAACATCTTCCCATGTTTTATTTGTTCTATCTCATTTACCACCATCTATTTTGCTTACTGTTTTTTGTCTACCTTTTTTTCCTATTAGATTGTAAACTCCTTTAAGACAGATTTTCTTGGGGGGTCTCTTTTGTTTACTGTCAAGAACCCTACCTGTCAACACTTAAAAAATACCTAGCACAATGTAGGTGCTTAATAAATGAAAGGCTGAATAACTGAATGATGTTAAGCACTTAGGATAGAATCAGACACATAGTATGTATTCAGTAAATGTTAGCTTATTATTATTGTTGTTATTGATTCTTTAAGGTGAGGTTCCCATGTCTTTCCTCCTTGACTTCTCCAAGCTTATAATCACACTCTCCTAGTCCCCACTGCACCCACCAATCTCTCTATTATGGTAAGGAGCACACTGCTCTTTAATTACATCTTTTTTCATTCAGGCTGAACCTAATAAAATGGCCACTTCTGGTAAGTCCAAAAACAGCCAGGTACTGGCCATTTCGTACAGTTTAATATAATACGTTTCCCGTGGCAGCCTGTACCTCAAGGTGGAGTATGTGCCCAGTTTATTTACCTATTTCAATGTTTATTTACCTATTTCATGGTAGGTGTAATTGCTAAACACCTCCTTGTTCTGAAGGAGGCAAGGCACAACCTATAGACTTAAAATAATAAATGGAGGATCTTGCTGAATTATTTTCTTATCCTCCTGAAAAATCTGTATCCTGATACTTGATAAAGAGGATTAAAAAAAAAAAAACCACACTAGACTCTAAAATAATCCAAGTTCTGGCCATTTGAAGATAATGTCCAAGGCTGAGGGGAAGCCCTTTCCCCAGAAGAAAAAGGCTAGGAAAAGGCTACAGGATTCATTTAATGATTGGGGGGGGGTGGTCAGAGGCTAGGACATTCTTTGGTTATCCCTGCTTTCACTGTTCCTTCTTCTTCTTTTTTTTTTTTTTTGTCTTTTTGCCTTTCCTAGGGCTGCTCCCGAGGCATATGGAGGTTCCCAGGCTAGGGGTCGAATAGGAGCTGTAGCCGCTGGCCTATGCCAGAGCCACAGCAACGTGGGGTCTGAGCTGCGTCTATGACCTACACCACAGCTCATGGCAATGCTGGATCCTTAACCCACTGAGCAAGGCCAGGGACCGAACCCACAACCTCATGGTTCCTAGTTGGATTTGTTAACCACTGCGCCACAACGGGAACTCCTGTTCCTTCTAATAAAGGCTTCTGTTACAGAGATTTGCTAAGTCTAGAATGTGGGTTGTCAGAACTAAAAGAAACTCAGCACTGAATCTACCCCATTTCACAGATAGGGGAAATGAGGTACAGAAAGGGCCAGGGATTGCCCTAAGCTTACATGGTGGGATGGAGGAAGAGTTCATCCTGGAATCTACATCTGCTGACATGAGTCTCATGGCTTTTCCTCTGGACCACACTGCTCCTGTGCTGGCCAGACTACAGCAATGGAAGCTTTGGTGTCACCCCTTGCCCCCCACCACCCCATTTTTGGCTGCCCCAAGACATACGGAGCTCTAGTGCCAGGGATCAGATCCAAGCCGTAGTTAAGGCCTAAGCCACAGCTTCAGCAATGCCAGATCCTTAACCTCCTGTGCTGGGCTGGGGATTGAACCCCAGTCCCAGAGCTCCCACGAGGCTGATGATCCTGTTGTGCCATAGTGGGAGCTCCTAATGTTTCTATTTTTAAAGCTGTATTTTTTAAATGAAAAGTTTATTAATCCTCAGGTAAAACACCAAGAACCTCTTCACTATAACTTCTTTAGAAAATAATAGCACTACACTCAACTCTGTAGTTACTTCCTTAGGGTAAAGTCCTCAAAGTAGAAGGGTAGGGGCAAAGGAAGTTAGGATCTTTGTCATGGGACTTTTGAAACGAGCTGACAGATAGCCCTGCAAAATTAAATGCTGCTGGAGAATCCTATAGCTTTGCCAGCATAGAGGTTTATCCTTTTATATTTATTTTTATTAATTTTATAGGAATAAATACTGATTGCTTTCGTTTACTATATGGTATGTGTTTTCAAACAAGCAAACACACACACACACACATACACTCACTCACTCACTCACTCACTCACTCTGGTCCTGGAATTAAGATCCCTGGGCTTGGCTGCTTGTCTGCTGGGTGACTTTTAACAAGTCACATCCCCTTAGGGGATACCTATCTGTAAAATGAAGAGGTTGGATGAGATGATTTCCTAAGATCTGTTTTAGCTGGATATTCCATAATTTCATGGTGCATTTTTTAATTACTGGCACAGGATGACTTTTTAATAACCACAATCTGCCATACCTCTAAATCAAGGCCCAAATGGCTCGGACTAGCAGAGCAGGAAAAAAGAGCCCAGATTATACACATGTAGGGATGATGGGAGACATAGGTAGCACTTAAGCCTGTGCATTGGAGCTACGCTCGGGTGACAGCACATATACTTAGCCTGCTTTTATGAGAGAATAATAACACTCATTTGTGGTCTAGCTTCAAGTTGTGCAGCTCCATCATGGCCAGAAGGCAAGGCCCTGGTTACTCTATTTTGGCCTTAAGAGTCCCAGACTTACAGTCAAGTGTAACCCTGGGAAGTGCTCATCCAGCCTTTGCTCACATCTCTGATGACACAGAGCTTATCACCTATCCTGGCAGCCCCTTCTTTTGGCTGTAGGAAAGTTCCCAGGTGAGGGGCGGGTCAGGAGGGGGTACAATCGAGAAAGCCCAGGCTCGATTTTCAGAAACTACTCCTTCAATCAGAGCAGGCAACAGAAGATAGGGACCCTCGGGCTGGAAGGGCTGGAGAGAGGCTCCTCTGGCTCCTCCTCTCACTCCAGACCTCTAAGGCAGCTACCTTTCCAGAGGTACAGGGGACACATTCCAGTCCTGATGAAGGTGGGTTCTGAACAAGCCTCAGGCTGACTACTAACTGCTCCAGGGCAGACACCTCAGCTCTCTTGTCTTGCCTTTGCTCCCTTTGGCTCTGACAGGAGAAACAGCTCTGGATCTGGGGCTGTTTAACCCTGAGGTGAACTGATTTAAGGGACCAGATAATTGCCCTGGGGTGGGGATGGAGGGGTCAGATGTTGTCTGTGTGCCAGAGCAGGACTAGCAGACTCTAGCTCTGTTTACAGCGAGTGAGATTCCCATCATAAGGGGTGTGCAGTGGGGCAGTGAGATGGTCCAGAGGGATCTTACCAAGGGGCCAGGACAGACACCAGAGGTCGTCTTTACCCAGAAATCTTGGAGCCACAGTCTCTCAGACACTTGCTCTGTCCCAGACCCGACCCCACCCAAACACCATCTCTTGGCACTGTAGCTCCTCTATGTCCGTCTATGCATGGACAAGCCAACCATATCACATCAGGCTGGGACTTAGATCTGGGCGTTAGCACCTGGTGGGGAGACGTTGCATACCATGCCCTAAATCCAGGTACTTGCGTGGGTCTGGTCCAGGCAAGTCTGTGCCAGAGGGCTCCACCACCTCCAACCTAGGGCTCCTCCAGCCCCAGACCGCGAGGAAGACTAGGCTTAGACTCTGACTGCCCCACCCTGCATGCCCAGGCTGGCTTGACAGGGACCTGGGGGTGTCGCCTATTAATGTTTCCTGTACAGGGAAGCTGAGGCCCAGCAGGTTACCCAGCCAGGAGAGGGAAGAGTCCCAACACGGGTCCCGCGGGGCACCCAGGCCACTAGGGGGGACTGTCGGGACCGGCTTGCCACACCCAGCAAGAGCAGCCCTCACTGCGGGTGGGCTGTGCAGACAGTGCCCATCCGACCCTGCGCCGTCGGGAGCCTGGAGCTTGAAGCGGCCCCTCCCCACAGCCCAGCGACGAAGGGGCCATCCTTGTGCCCGCTATCCCGATGGGGAAACTGAGGCCTGGAGAGAAGCAGTGCTTTTTGCAAGGTCACGCAGAGGTGTCGAACGCCAGGTTCCCCGCGTCCCGCCAGGTCCCCAGCGGTGCGCCGAGCCCCAGCATCCCTCCCCAGGCGTTGCAGCTCAGAGGCGCAGCACGAGCACATCGCGCAGACGGGGAAGGCATAGCCCGGCGGCCCGGGACCGCCCTACCTTGATGACGGCCGCGCAGGTGGCGGTAGCGGCGGCGGCGTCTGGCTCTGGTTCTGAGCTCCTCGCTGCCCGCCGAGTCCCCGCGCCCAGCGCTGCCGCCTCCTCCCACCCTCAGCCCAGCGGGAGGGGCCGGTGGGAGGGGCCGGGGCCGAGCACAAGCCCCGCCCGCGAGTCCGCCAGGCCACCCTTCCTTCCTCGGCCCTTGGGCCGCGTTCCTGGTACCCCGGAGCTTGTCTCGGGGCGCGCATTCGCACAGAGAAAGGGCTCGCACAGCGGCGCGCACACGCCGCAGTGAATGGGGCGGGCTCCCCGGGGACCGAGTAGAGGCTGGGGTTGCCTGCCTTCACATCCCGTCGCTCTCTCGCGGAGTGGTATGAGACAAGGGATTCGATCCTTCCGGGAGGGTCACTTTACCCTTAGGTGGAGTGGAAACAAACCGTGTCTGCTTCAGAGTTGTTTGAGAATTGGAAGTGACGATCTAATTTACCGGCGCAGTAATGTGCGCACTCAGAGACGGCCACAGGAGTAGCGCTTGGTGAACCCGAGCTGTTGGAGTAATTCCTGGGGGTTCCCGGTACGTCGAGAGGAAGAGGGCAGGGAGGATCTCTGAGTATGGGAGGACGCCCTTCTTTCTATCGGTAGCCAAGAGGGGGCGCTGCTGCTTAGTCTTGCCGCCTTGGGCAGTGGGGGCGGAGATGGGGAAGCCCAGCCTTTTTGTAATATCACCACCCAACTCCTGAAGAACCAGGCACTGTTCTGGGCACCTTAAATGCATCACCGCAGTTTATCGACACATAAACATACTAGGTTAGCTATTACCTATTTTACACATAAGAAATCTGAAGTTCACAGAGGTTAAGTACCTTTCTTAAGATGACACCAGTATTGGTACAACCCTAGGCAGTGTGGCTCCCAAGCCCAAGCTTATAGTCACTCCACCACACCGTCTCTCATGAGAACAACTGTTTGTTGAGTGGTGTATCTCCAGGGCCTAGAACAGTGCCTGGCTCAGTAAGTGTTAATTCACCTAGGGCTTCAGCCAGTAACTATGGTATGCATTTCCTACCCATTTGCACTCTCATATCTCTGTGCCCTTGTTCACAGTCCTCTCTGCCAGGAATTCTCTTCCCATATCATGGTCTATTGTCTAAACAGATTCATTTCTTCCTTCCATGTCCTTCCCCAGGAAGGCTTCCCAGAACCCTTGTGGACATTCCCTCCCAGCCTCATATCTGCATCTTCCCACTATATGCCATGATGATAGGTGGCTGGGACTGTGTTTGGGGACCTCTCTGCTTCCACATGGGCATAGGACCAATGGGCCAGAGGGGAGACCATTGGAAGCCTCTGTAATAGACAGAAGGTGGTACCTTTCCTAGAGATGCTCCCTGCACGTGTGTGTTCCTCATTCTCTTGTCCTGTCCCTTCCTGTAATCCTGGTTCATTTTATGAAGGCTACCTCTGACCATGTGAATTGCACACATGGGGAAACTGAAGCCAGAGTGGGGATGACCTGCCCAGAGTTCCCTAGCTATGAAACCACACAGTAGGTCTGGCCCCAGAGTTGGGCCCATTTGCTGGCACCTTCTTTTGGGCCTTATTGCTTATTGAGATGGGCCAGGAAACCTTCCTGTATCAACATGGCCTGCTTTGTTTAATCTGCCAAGTGGGGGACGAAAATGTGTGCGTGTGGTCCTGTGCCCATGGCAGACAGAGCTGAGAAAGAAGGAGGGGCAGGAGTGCCTGGGAAGTGAGATTCTGAATATGGGGGAGGGAACCCTGAACTTAGATGTTCAATAGGAGTGAGTGTATGCTTCATCTCCCACTTCAGGGTGGGGGAGGATCTTCCAAAGTAACCTCCAGGCCCTCCCTCTTGTTTTGAGGAGTTCATTTGTTTTGGGGGATATTTCCCCAGGCAGTTTTCTGAGTAACTCCTTTCCTTTCCCCTCCAGGATGAAGTATGGACCTGAGCTTGCTAGAGGCCTAGTGTTTGGAAGAGGGATGCTTTGAGCCAGAGGGCCTATCCCCTAGGGTATGGAGGTGGGGCTGTGAAGGATCAGATCCTCCAGCCCTGGAAAGCAGCGGCCCCTGGGGATGGGGGCAACAGCTGTGGTGCGGAGCCAGAAACCTGACACCGGGAGTGGGCCCCAAACCTCTTTTAGGAAAAGATACAGAGAGGGAGAGTGGGCAGCTACCTAGGAGCAGCAGCAGCTCTATACATTCTCGGGGTACAACCCCACCCGCACCAGTCCCTGCCGCAGCCTCCCTGTAAGGTGGAGTTTCATCCTTCCAGGTTTCTTTGCCTAGAGCTATCCCTACGGGCCCTATGCCACTCAAGAAGCCATAGGCCAGCCTTGCCCTTTCCCTTGGGTTCTTGGGGGAGGTGTTCTAGGATTCAGAGAAGGCACTGTGAGCTTGGAGGAGCCCTCCTGGGTTTTGTAGTTAACCCCTCAGTGGCTGTGTGACTTTGGGTAAGTTAATTAACCTCTCTGAGCCTTGTCTCCTTATCTGTAAACTGAGCTTGGCCTGGAGTGAGCGAGTGCTCTAGGACAAGCTCTGGCTCCAGCTCCTTGCTGCAGGGCTAGGGGCCTCACCAGTCATTCCTCATTGCCTGTGGGGCCCAACCGCATCAGTATATCACAAGACCCATGCCCAACAATAGGTTCTGAGTGTGGGGTCCAGCACTCAGGTGATTTTGTCATGCAGTGAGGTAGGACTCAGAGGTGACTCTGTGCTGGGTCAGCTGCAGAGCACCACCTCTCCCCCTCTTGGAGGAGGGGAAGCAGGGATAGACACCCAGCCTGGGCAGAGCTACTCCTCTGCCTAGGTGTGTGTGTGGGAAAGATGGAGAAGGGGGAAGAAAAGAAGAGAGGAGAGATGAAGGAAGGAGAGGGACACTCACCATCTGCAGTGCTTTACTCTGTGCCCGTATCAGAGTTAACTCTTTTAACCCTCCTGGATTTCCAGGAGGCTGGACCTCTTGTCTTCCCCGTGATGGCCCTGAGGGTTACAGCCTCTCCAGCCACCCTCAGTCCTTCATACCAAAGATTGCTTAGCTGAAGGCTATCCTGGCACAGTCACAGGTCTTGTTGAGAAGTAAGCTGCCAAGATCACTTGTACAGCTTCCATTCCCTGACTTGAGGGGAATGGGGAAGCCTGTCTGCTGAGGAGGGGCCTGAAGAACCCAGAGCCAGAGCTGAGTTTTGCACACATAAAAAGCTAGCCTCGATCTGGCAACAAGCTGCAGCTCTGTCCCTCTCACCACCTTTCCCTGCCACCCTGTCCCAACCACCACATTTTCAAAGAGGTGGCTTTTCTTGCCCCAGCCTGTGAAGTTGGTGGTGGGAGATTAGAAGTTGGGCACCCGCCTCAGGGCTCTCTGCCCAACCCTTACAACACGTTCCTCCTGGTGGTGGACAAGGGTTCCCCCCCACCCCACATCCCCACAGCCTCCCAACATGGGCTGTACACAGAAAGAGAGGGTAGGTGCAAGGTTCAGGAAATAGGTCTCAGGAGGCAGAAGCTGGGCCTGAAACAAAGGCCCAACCAGCATCAGACTGGTGCTGTTGCCCAGAAAGACAGAACCCCCTAAATGCACATAGCTCTGCTCTCCTGAGACTGGCCCTGCAGGGACACCCTCACAGACAGCAGCCAGAGCTGTCTCAGGCTGGGAAGGCCCTGGTGGTAGGACACTCTGGAGCCCTGAGCCCACCCAGGAACAACTGGTTACTGGAGAGTTGTTTAAGTTCCAAGGCTTGTGAACTATTTCCAATATTTATACTGTTTTACAGAGATAAAACTTAGAGATATGTCCAAGATTACCCTACATAAAGACAGCACTCTTGCCCGTCTATGTGCTAAAGTGCTCTGCTGAGGAAATGAGAAGGGGTGCATCCTGGGTGTGTGCTCATGAGGAGATAATCCAACCCATGGCTTTAGAAGCCAATGTTCCAATGGAGAGATTGAGTCCCAGGCTGGACCCCTGGCTCCATAGCCGTCCTCCTGTGGGCCTGCCTGATAAGGGTGAGAAAGGGCTTTGGAGTCAGCCTTCTGCCTCCACCTCCCCTTCATCCTCGCTGGTGCAACCCTCAGGCACCAAGGAGCCCTGGGATGCCCTGGTCTCCAAGTACTCGGCTTTGAACTGCTCCAGTTCATGCAGCTCAGCCTCCAGCCGCTCCCGATGGACTATCCGCAGCTGCTGCAGCTGTTTCTTGGGAAAGGGGTTCATGTCGTTGAAGGCGATGTTCATCAGCTTCCTGGGAGGAGAGCACAATCACATTCACCAGGCATCCTAGGCACCCCTGCAGTCATCCTGCTCATGCAGCTGAGGCCCCTTCCAGGGAGGAAACAGTGACTAAGAAGACAATTTCCACACACAGTGAGTGATGTCTACTGAGGCAGGAAGAAGCTTAGGGCTGTGGAAGCTCTAACCCAGGAAGGAAAAGTAGGTCAGGGAAGCCTTCTTGGAGGAGGGGACGGTGAGCTGAGTTTTGAAGAATGAGTAGTAGGGAGTTCCCATTGTGGCTCAGTGGGTTGAGGAGCTGATGTTGTCTCTGTGAGGATGTAGGTTCGATCCCTGGCCTTGTAAATGGGTTAAGGATCCAGCACTGTTGCAAGCTGAGGCCCAAGTTGAAGATGTGGCTAGGATCCAGTGTTGCCATGGCTTTGGTGAAGGCCGCAGCTGCAGCTCCGACTAGACCCCTGGCCCAGCAACTTCCATATGCCACAGGTGCAGCTGTAAAAAGAAAACAAAGAATGAGTAGTAGGTCAGGGAAAGATGGTAGTGGTGGAAGTGGCAAGGAAGCTTTCTAAGAAAAGGAAACTGCAAGGCCAGAAGCCCAGAGATGGAGGTTGTCCTAGGAACTTAAGTAATTCTGTTTGGCATTATTAAAGGGCATGGGTGTTGGGAGCAGGCAAAGGTGGGCAAAAAAAAAAAAAAAAATCAAACTGCAATGGAGGCCTGGAATGTCAGGTTAAGGGGACAGATAGCTACTGAGGCAGTGGACTATCTGTAAGGATTGCTAAGCTGTAATGTAAGATAAGCATCACTAATGAACCTATGCTTGGAAACACTAGCCTCCTCCTTGCTATGTGTCCTGGGTGGGCATGAGGGTGGTGTGGGTGTGGTGGAGGGGGCAGGGTCGGGGCAGGAGCAGGTTCTCACCGGCTGTTGCAAATAGTCTTGGTAAAGAAGCGCAGGTACTGGTAGATCTCCAGGCTGTCCTGCAGCCTCAGGATCTCCTCCTCATTGTACTTGAAAATGGCCAAGGCATAGCGGAATACCACCTGGGGGGCAAAGTGGGGACTCAGGTGGGGCAAAGGGAGCCAGGGCAGGGGGTCCCCAGAGGGAGAAGAATCCACACCCCCAGGCAGTGTGGAAGGCCCTAGACAAGCAGTAGAGGTTGAAGGTTGGAGGAAATGTGCAGGGCAAGGCCAAGGGGAGGGGAGGATTGGAAACCCAACAGGGGAGCACAGCTTGGAATCTGGTGACTGAGACTGATTTGTCCTGGGACGCTGGTAGAGGCATCGCCCCTGTTGGACCTAATGGGGTAACACTGTCACTACATGGGAGTGCCAACAGGAACTGAAAATGGAGAGAGACAGATCCGAGGGTACTTGGTAAACTCTGAGGCTGGGAAAACTGGGCGGAGGCCAGGGGAGGGCCTGTCCAGGTACCTTAGCAAGGTTAAGGAGAGAGCTGGGACAAGACCCAAGTGCTAGCCTTCCAGTCTGGGGCTCAATCCAAAGAGGAGGAAGAGAAGGTTGGACCTGGGTGACTAGAGGGGCAATGGATAGAATGGCAGTGTGCCTCCTCTCCAGGGAAAGGGAATCCACCCAATTTTAAGACGCATCTTCAGAGGCAGAAACACCACTTCCCCTCAGGGGTGCAAAGCACTTGACTTTTCAGAGTCATGCTGCCAGGAGAGGTCCTCCACAGCCCTGATAGGTGAGCTGGCCTCCCACTGTCCAGGGGCAGATTCGAGATTCTGCTCATGGCCCCCCTCTCCTCACCCCCCACAGCACCCTACCTTGGTGCCCTCATAGAGGAAGGCATCCCAGACCTGGAGGAGGATGTTGCTGATAAGGCTATCTGCAAAGACTACGAGGAACCAGTTGAAGGTGATGAAGGATAGGTCTACATGGCACTGCCCCAGGTGAGCCATCAGCCTGGGCAGCTTCTCTGAGAGGAGGTCTTGCAGCACCCGCTGGTCCACCTGCAAGCCAAGAGAGGGCCTGTCAGCTGCTGCCTGTGGAAGGGGTTGCCTTTCTCCCACCCACCCCTTCACACTTGGCCAGTCCACATGCAGCCCTGGGGCCACTCCCAGTGGGTCCTTGCCCATCTCAGGGGCTCAGAGCACCTGGAGGAGCTGGAGCCAAGCCTGGCTGGGAGACAGGTCACTTCACAGGTGAGCAAGCATCCAGGCTGGAGCTTTGACAGAGAGGTCTGTGTGGACTGCAAGTCCTTGGCCAGTGGAGTTCTGGCCTCTTTGCCTCTGAACCTCAAGCCAAGCAGGAACTCAGGCTTGTATTGGCTGATTCCATGGCTGCTTCTCTACACCTATTTTGGGCCTGATGCACAAGATGCTCAGGATAAGGTCCTGGGGGTAGGTGTTGGGGGAGCCACACTTGACATCAAGGGGTGATTCTGATGGGTGACAGCTGCCAGTAACCTCTCTGCATGGTCACTGTCATGCCTCTGTCCTTGTTTCACTTGATCCAGTTGATCATTCCCAGCATCGACTCCTTCCCAGACCCCAGCATATGGTTGTTCTGTGGTTGCCTCCTACATCTGTGACAAGCACATTTTAGGCTCCTCTTGCTTTTTTTTCTCGGAACTGCTGGTTTTTCAGCCCTCTCCTTCCATTTAAGTCTTCTTCTAGACTTTAGCTGTTGGCTGTGGCAAACACTCTCCCTCCCTTCCTTCCTCACCTTAAACTCCAGGTCTGGTGTGGAGGCCAAGTATCCAGCTCAAAACCTAGGGTAACTCCCTGAAACTGAGATGCCACTGAACTTACTGAAGGACTTGTGGATAAACTGATAATGATGTCTGAGCTTTATTTACTTCAGGGTCATCAAAGCAGGAGGAGTGGGTATGAAAACAGCACTGGCCTCCCAGTATTGATAATTATTGAAGCTAAGCAATGGATACATGGATGGTCATTAACTGTTTTCTCTATTTTTTTTTTTTTGACATTTGAAATTTTCTGTACTAAAAACAAACAAAAAACCCCACCACAATATATTGCCTATACATCTCAATTCCAGAGATATTAAAATGTGAAAATAGGAGTTCCTGTGGTGGCCAAGTGGTAACGAACCCAATTTGTATCCCTGAAGACGCAGGTTCGATCCCTGGCCTTGCTCAGTGGGTTAAGGATCCAGCGTTGCTATGAACTGTAGTGTAGGTTGGAGACGTGGCTTGGATCCCGTGTTGCTGTGGTTGTAGTATAGGCAGGCAGCTATAGCTCCGGTTGGAGTCCCGGCCTGGGAACTTCCATATGCCGCAGGTGAGGCCCTAAAAAAAAAAAAAAAAAAAAAAGTGAAAATAAAATATTTGTAAAATAAAATACTTGTATACCTCCCAGACTGCCTTGCAACCTGTAACCACATGTGCCATGTGACACAATTCTGGCCAATAAGATGTAAGCAGAAGTTGCTGTGTCGGGGAAAACTGTTGGAAAGGGAGCCAGTGCCTGCCTTTCACCCTCTGCTCCTTTCAGTCTGGACCGTGGCCACAGTGCCAGAGGTGGTGCAGCCATCTTGTGACCAAGAGGTGATAAGTAGAAGGATGAAAATCACATGGCAGAGCAGAGACTGAAAGGAATCTTCAGCTTTCTATCTGAGAAAAATAATCTCCCATTTAAGCCACTGTTAGGTTGGGCCTCCCTGCCACACAGCCACAGTCCTTACCTGATTCATGTTGACTCCTAGATCTTGCTCTCCATCCCTGATCTCTCTCCTCACCTTTCCACCCAGGAGGACACCCCGGAAGTATGAAACAGTGTTGAGTGCTTGTAGCAGGAAGGGAGAGCAGGATGGGTGGGCAGGTAATGATGGTTTGGTGGGTCTTGGAGGAAAGCGGTTTCCTCTGGGTAGCCTCTCTCCGTAAAGCAGACATGCTGATGCAGCAAGAATGGGACAAAGGGTGAGGAGGGAGAGAGGCTGGAGGGTGGATGTGGGAGGTTTGACATGGTTTCATATTTACACCTCTTAACGAGCCCAGCAAGTGGTATTACTCCCATTCAAAGCCAGGCAAGGCCTGGGGTTTCCTAGAGGTGATGCTACTTGCTGAGGCCACACGGCTAGTTTCTGAGGGGTTGTCTCTGAACTAGCTCTGCTTGACTGCAGGGCTGGCCTGTGCTCAGAGGGCAGGGGAGGGGGATCATAAAATGATGGAGGCTGCTATGCTTCTCAGTAGGCAATGATGAGTGTGTGTGTGTGAAGCATCACTGTCACCTCTCATCCTCCCAGTCCCAAATTCCACCTTCCTGATTTCTGTTTTGAAATTCTTGACTGGCAAATACCAAGCGACAATAGATTTTTTTTCTCCCCTTCCCAGGATATCTACTGTTTCTAATGATGTAACATCCCACTGAAATAACAACATCCCACTGGAATAACAACAGTCTATCATGTGGACAGGGCCCCAGCAATTCTCAAGGCCATCAGCTCACCAGAACTTCACAGGAGTCCCAGAGAAGGTAACCAGCTGTGCAGGTGGAGAACTGGAAGCCTGAGAGGTTCCTGAATTTTCTGAGACACACTGGCTCCTAGGAACAATCCTGAGGCACCGACCTGCATGGCCCCCAAATCCCCTCCATGGCCTGCTCACCTGAGATGCTGAGAGCGTCTTGCTGTAGTAATCAGCCGGCATGATGGTCTCCACAATGGCCACCAGACACCAGAAGGCACTCTCCTCCTCATCGAGGACCAGCAGAGCGATGGCTGCCAGTCTGGAGAGGGAGGGAAGGAGGCCTGGAGTGATCCACAGAAGTTACAGCCAGGCAGCCATGGCAGAGATGGCTCCCTGGGGAACATCCTGCCCAATCCCCCTCCCTAACCCCACTGGAGTTCCTGGCACCTGAGGTGAGATGAACATGCTTTTGAAGAGGACTTCCTGGGGGATTTCCAGAGCAATGAGAATCACCTTAGAGCAGGGCCTCTGGAGTCCTGCTGCCTGGGTGTGAATTCTAGTCTTTTCGCTTCCTTGCTAGGTGGCTGAGGGCAGATTACTTAACCACTCTGAGTCGAAACTTCATAATAGTCACAGGACTGTCATGAGGATGAACTCAGTACATACATGTTAACTGCCCAGCACAATGCCTAACACCCAGTGAGAGCACTTTATAAATGTTAGCTGTCCTCATCTTAATATTCATGGGCTTCGAGACCTTGGTAAGTGTGCCAGTCTCTCTGAGCCTCACTTTTATTACCTGTCAAGTGAGGTTAACAATATCCATCTCCCAAGGCGGTAGGCATTGGGAAGACGGACGTAGAACGTCTTGCTCATTTTCTGGCATGTACCAGGTGTTCAATACTCAAAGTTCTTTTTCTCCTTTGCTTCCCTCTCCCCTAGAGTTAGCATGAGGCTCTAATGAGATCATGCATACAAGAAGAAAACTCCACAGTGCTGAGCAGGGATATCTGCCTGGAGGAAGCACTATTTTCTCTCCTCCCCCCATCTTCCCTGGCAGGTCTTGTCCAGGGTGAATCTGAGAATATATTTCCCCAAATGTACTGGTTTCTCAAGATGCTAGGTAAAGACATGTCCCATGTTCAAAGATAGTGAGGAATGCTGCATACTCTAGCCCCCTTTTAGAGGCTTATGTCCATAGTATCTTAGCAAACCCTCTTAGAAATCCTGTGGTAGCACAGCCCTAATGCGGGGCTGTCCAGTGGGGCTGTCCAAAAACTCTCCTTGGACTTAAAGAGCATATTTCATTGTTCAAATATTCATGCTTCTTTGGATTCTTACTAGATGGGATTTATAACTTCTAGCCTCTTATGAGGTTTATGCTTTTTTTTCTTTCCTTTTTTTTTTTTAAAGGGTTTCTGAAAAGAAAAGAAGAACCCCTTTTCCTCTCCATAGTGAATTGGGAAGGAATTTTTTCCACTCAGGCTAATATTTATACAAACCTTCCATGAGTTTAGCGTAGTGGATGGAGTGTACAGTTACCTTTCTCCTGGAAATAGGAAGTATTGCCCTCTCAGAGATGGGGAAGTAGGAAGGCCTACAGAGATTACTTAGTTCAGAGAAAGCAACTATGGTACACTGGCTACAACTCTTTGTCTATAGCCAGGGCAGACATAACTAATGGATCATAGCCCTCTTTCTCACTGAGCGTTTCTCACTCAGAAACTCACAAGATAAGGCTCCAGCTACCTGCTTTCTACTGGTCATCCCGGCTTATTGCAGTGATGAGGCCCAGAGTGAAAGTGACTTGTTCAAGGTCACATAGTTAGTGGCAGAGTAGAAACAGAACCCAAAGATTCCCAAAGTCCAGCCTCTACTCTCTATCCCACCTCATTCTACTAGGAGCTGGGTATCAGCATTAGCTTAGATTTCTGCTTGCATTAATAGGTCAGAGATTTGATGTGTGAGTCTGTTGGTAATGTTCAGTGATTTTTACTATTTTTACTTTTTGGACTGAATCCTGAACCAGTAGGATAAAGCTTCTGTGTCAGAAGGGAAGTGTAGTCCTGCTAAGATTCCAACCATGGGATACCCAAACAAGGTCCAGGGCATTTGGGAATGGACACCATTATTTTTGAAAATCCCAGTAATGCCACTGGGGGCAAGGGTATGACATGAGCTCTGATTCCAGGAATGCTCTCAATATGCTCGGTGGGGTAGTCAGGACCCCTCCTCCTGATGGAGGAGGCCAAAGGACCTTGTTTTAAATTCCATGAACCTTGTTTCCAAATCATATTGTCCTTAGCCTCCCAAAGACTGGCCCCCTAAGGATGCCCAAGGTTCTCATTTACAAGAAAATTTGCTGGTCTGTGCCTCTGTCTTGGGGCTTATCTTCTGAAGGACAGATCTGGGAAGCTGCCTCACCCTTGCTCCCCCACCGCTGCCCACTCTTGACATGTGCCAGCCACCCCTTCCCTCCTGACTCCTCGGCAGGTCTCCCTTCTTCTCTATGAGCTTTATCTGTTGGTGTTTGGAAATTTGTTAGGGCGAATGAAAATGTTAGATGTGTATTTCTTGTGACTTTTTCACTTTGGGGGCATCTTTTAATACTACAGAAATAATAGTACAAACAAGAAGATCTGTGGTGGACTTCTCATAACCAAGAAAAAAAAAAGATTTAAATACTTTTTGGTGCATTTAGACCACAGAAATTGAGCTTCTGTTAAAAATAATGCATTCAAGAGAAAGGAAAGTATACATCCACACAAAGACTTGCCCAGGAATGTCCATGGAATTATTCATAATACCCAAAAGGTAGAAACAACCTAAATGCCTGCTAACTGCTTAGTGGATAATCAAAGTATGGCACATCCATGCAATGGCATGCTTCTCAGTGAAAAACAAAACACCCACTACGCCATGGATGAATCTCTAGAACATGCTATGTGGAAGAAGCTTGAGGCAAAAGACCACATACTGTATGGTTGGTATATGAACTGTCCATAACAAGCACACTCAGAGAAACAGAAAGTAGATTTGTAGTTGTCCAGGGCTGGGGTGGGAATGGAGAGTGACTACAAATGGGCACAAGGTGTCTTTCAGGGGTGATGGAAATGCTCTAATACTGGGTTGTGGTGATGGCTACGCAGCTCTGTGAACTTATGAGAGTTGTACACGTAAAATCCCGGGGGGATAAAAGGTCAGTGATGAGAGGCTGCTGGCACTCACTAGGGTCCTATCAACTGCTCAAGGCTACAGATAGACTCCAACTGAAGACTTTCAGGCCCAAAGAGGTCTGCAAAGGAGGGTGACATGAGGGGAAAAAAAAACACTTTAAATCACTCCACTTACATTTTAGAGAGGAATGGACTTTAAAATTTTTCCCTAAATTAGCATTAAATCCGTACTATGCTGTCTATCTCCCTCTAAATCTGGGTTTATTGTATAAAAAGCCAGTTCTGTCCTGACACCACACTGCAGTTCTAATGGTGCCACTAGATGGCAGCACCCAGACAGGCAAAAGTGGCCAGCCGGCTGGGTTTAAGGTCTTGGAAAGAATACAATGCACTCTACATTCAAACAGGCTCTATTACAAATAACTCTCTATTTAAAGCAATAGTATGAATATCTGCTTAAATACCAATTACTGGTAAAAATATCACTCAAAGGAAGAAGTAAAGAAATACTGCTGGTCTTGGTCTCAGCTGTTCCTACATATCCCTCAGCGTCCTTTGTATTGCCTCTGGCCGCAGAGGGAGAAGTTTCTTTCCTTCTATGTGGCTTACCTCAAGACCCCCTGCTATTATAGGATTTTCTCATGTTCCTTTAGCACAGATTAGATTCCAAAGCCTATATGAGGCTAACCCCATTCCTGCTCTCAAAAAATGTTACGTCAGGGAGTTCCCATTGTGGCTCAGTGGGTTACAAATCTGACTAGTGTCTATGAAGATGTGGGTTTGATCCTTGGTCTCCCTCAGTAGGTTAAGGCCGGCATTGCAGTGAGCTCTGATGTAAGTCACAGACATGGCATGGATCCCACGTTGCTGTAGTTGTGGCGTAGGCTAGCAGCTGCAGCTCTGATTCAAACCCTAGGCTGGGAACTTCCGTATGCCGCAGGTGCGGCCCTAAAAAGAAGAAGAAGATAAAGATTATATCTGATTAGGAAAAAAGGTTTCTGAGTGTCTCCAGCACACTCTGCCACAGTTCCAATTCTGAGTGAGGGCAGATGGTAGGAAGGACCAGGTCTTGGTGCTGGAGACCAGGGTTAGCAGCTGGACCATGCATGGTGCCCCCATGCATGATGAGGCCTAGGTAGGCTTCTTAGTTTCTCAGGACCCTCTCTTGTCTCATCTGGGCAATATGGACACCAATGCCTACCTCATAGAATTTTTCTGAGGATTAGATGACGTCAGATATGTAAAGTCTCTGGTTTCCAGGAGGCCCTCATCAAGTCTTAGTTCCTCCCTGACCTTTGCATGAAACATAGCAATTATTTATACTAACCTCATAGCTTCCAGCTCCCTTCAAATCTCATCTTAAAGAGGATTAACAAGTTTTGTCCCTTCTGGATTTTAACATGTTCAAACAGATGAGAAATGCATAGGCTTCTGCTTAGCTGCTGAATGAATGAATGTCTATGGACAGCCTCCATAGCAAACGTTTAGAGTAGCATAAAATCTGAACATGTTTCCAAGGATGCTTAGACTGATAGGCATTACTGTTGGGGCTTAACTCTGAATTCTCAGTGATTGCACATGTATATACTCAATTTCATCCAACTGAAGCTGGGGAAAAAAAATCAAAAATATCTACCCATGGGAACCATTCAAATTTGAATAGGGACACTCTGAATATTTATTCTGTGTTAAATAAATGTCACACACTGCCTATTCTGAAAAAAAGAGCAGAATGGCTTAAGTAAATTTTGCTGGAATATGTATGTATTTAAATTTAAAGTTGAGCCAAAACTTGCTTTGGGAAATATTTGAGATTATGTCACCTCTATCAAGATAACTCAGGGCAGCCACGAGAGTCCCCCATAGTACTGGCAGGGGCAGCCCTACCAAGTCACCCCACCCCTTTCCTATCCCTGATCTCTTGTCTCCTGCTGTTGGACCAGAAGTAGAAATTAATCCAGGCTGGGCTAGCTTCCTTCCTTTGGCCTGGGACATGAGGGTATTGACAAGTGGGTTGCTGAAAGCCTCGATTTAGAGGCTGAGGTCTCTATTCTGACAGCCCTGATGGACCCTGAATGTCCAAGGAATGGCAGACAGAGAGGCTGGTCTGCTGAGAGAGAAGATAGCAGCCAAGTACTATGAGAGAGACAAGAAACCATGCAGCCCACAGAGGGTTGCACAATCTCAGGGGACTGAGTCTCCTTGGGATGCGGCACCATGGCACCCGCCTTGGGTTGTGCTGTGTTGCAGCCCTGCTAGAGAGAGCAGTTGCCTTGGCTTCCAATGACCATCTGGTCCCTGGTTCTCTTTCCTTTTCTTGGCTTTTGGGAGCCTCCTCTGTAACATTTAAAATTTTTTTTCTCCTCTGAGTGGATTTTGTTTAAAGCAATGATATCTGACTCAGCCAGTCATGTAATTTGTGAGCTGGCTGTGTGCTACACAGCCCCAGGGGCCCGCTCATGTGCTCTCTATGGGAGTGGCACCACCCTGAGGACAAATAAGGATAGGGCATGGGACAGGGAACCAAGGTTCTGGCCCAATTTTGTTTTTTTTAAATGGCTGCACCACAGCTTATGGAAGTTCCTGGGCCAGGGATTGAATCTCAGCTACAGCTGCAGCTGTGGCAACACCGGATTCTTTAACCTATTGTGCAGGGCCAGGGATTGAACTGCACCTGTGCAGCAACTTGAGCCGCTGCAGTTGGATTCTTAACCTACTGTGCCACAGCAGTAACTCCCCAACTCTGTCTCGAACATGTCCTTTCACCTGCTTGTTCCCATCTGTACAGTGGGGACCAAGCCTCCTGAATTGCCCTCTCCAGGTCGTTGCAAGGCTCCAAAGAGAGAGTTCCCTTGGAAGGTAGAGGCTGGGCCCTCAGTGGGGCTATGGCTCACCTGTTTAGGCCCTGACAGTAGCCGATGGTAGGGTTCTGCCAGGAGAAGGCCAGCAGCACCCGGCGGAGCTTGTCAGGGAAGCTGGAGGTGGGACAGGTGAAATGCTTGTTGTTGGGGAAGGTCCGGTTCAGATCCAGCTCAATCTGGCGGGCAGCGGGGTGCTTGCAAGCCTGGCCCCGGGTTAGCAACTCCTGGTAGCGGCCGGGGGCCTGTAGGTGCTGGACGCGGAGGTGGACCAGCCACCTCCAGACACGTGGCCGGTGCTCACGGGGCACGCCTGCCCGCAGCAGCTGCTTGAGCTCTGCTGAGGGTGCCAGCTTGCCCAGGGCAGCCCAGCGCTCCCGCAGTGGCTGCTCCACAGCTTCGTGGGCCAGCAGGTGGTGGGAATGCACCTCCAATGCCTGAATCTTGGCCAACAGCTTCAGGTCTTCCACCTCGTAGTTGGGCACCGTCAGGAAGCCATACTCGTCATACTCACTGCCAGCAAAATCCCACATCAGTGACACCTAGCAAGGCCTTTCCCCAGATAAAGGGTGGCAGGGATAAAGTGGGCCCTGGGTAGGGATCCCGCCTGGGCTTCACTGCAGGTTGGCCATGCAAATCAAGGCAGGGTCACTTCAGGGTTCCGAACCTCAGTTTGCTCTGTGCAATGGGTGCAGGAACTCCTGTTCTGCCTCATGAAGACCCAGTGAGATCCTCTGATGTGAACTGCTAGGGGCTAGATGGTGTCTGGTACATGGCATGTGCTGAAAAGTTACTTATTCATTCATTCTGTGCCAATATAAAGGACTCTCAATAAGAGAGTCCTGTACTGCCTTAGGCCCAAGGAGTCCTGACTGCTATTACAGAATGCCATGTCCACAGCCAGTAAGCCCAAGGATGGATGGGGAACAGAGAGCCCCAACAATAAGCAGAAGAGAGCTGGGGACCTATTCCAGCTGGCCTTTTACTGAGCCAACATTTATTTGCCCCTATTATGTGCTTTGCTTGTGCTATCTCATTGAATCCTCATGATCCTGCAAAGCAGGGGACTTGGCCCACATTATATGGAGGCTGAATATGAGGCTCGGAAAAGTAAAGTGACTTGTCCAAGGTCACACAATGAGAAAGCCTGGTCTGGCTCCAAAGCTTGGGTTCCAGCCACTGTATCATCCAGCCTCTAGGGGCCTTTGACCCCAACCACAGTCCCTTCCATTATATTTAACTGCCCAGGTCACTGTCCTCAGCAAAGACTTGGCTCAGAGGAGGCAACTAGCTTATCTCCCCTCCTCTCCTCTGACAAACACCTCTGGGAGGCAGCCTGGGGAAGTGAAAAATACAGAAGTCTGGAGGCAGGCCCGTGTCAGATGCACTAATGTGCTGTGTGGCCTTGGGCAAGGTGGCTGGCTCCTCTGAGCCTGCATAGAGGGCACAGAGTGCTAGCACATAGGGCAGCTGGTGGCCCCCAGGGCACGCAGACCCAGCCCTGTTCTGGGCTTACCTGATGGGGCTCAGCATGACGCTTTCAGCTGAGGCCTCGCTGGCTTCCCATTGCAGCGCCTCCTGGATAAGCTGCCTCAGCAGCTCCGAGCACTCACCAGCCTTGACCCCCATGGCCTCCTGCAACCTCCGTAGCCCTGCCAGGTACTTGCTTTCCACCTGGCAGTTCTTGGCTTGGAGGTAGGCACACTGTGGGAGGGAGGGGTGGGGCTGGTTATGCCACTGGTTGGGCCTGAGGTCTGACTAGCTTTAGGCAGTCCAGCCCTTCTTCCAGCTCTCATCTTCCATCCCCCACCCCAGCCATTCAAGTAAGGGAAAGGAGATGGGCCCTGAACCCAAGGGTTTAGAGCAAGGCAGAAAGGGCTTCAGGCAAAAGGGGGCAGGGCTGGGTTCTGAGAAAGAAAGGAGAGATGGTCAGGGGCAGCACAGGCTCTTGCATGGCCTACAGTCCCATCCTGTTTCAGCCACTGCAGGCTATGTGACCTATGGCAAGTTACTTAAGCTCTCTGTGCCTTAACTTTATCTGAACAATGGGGATGATACAGAGTCTGCCTCAGAATTCTTGTGTACTACTCAGATGAGCCAATGCATGTAAAGGCCTTCCAGGCACTTGGCTTAGAGCATGCTGCCCTTAAGTGGTATATCTGAGCACTGCCCAGGGGACAGACATAGAGCTCTGGACACTGTCCTTGTGCCTCCTGCTGCCACTATGTGGGCTTTCTCTATTCCTCCAACACACCTCCTCTCTCCCACCTCCTGGAACACAGTGCATATTCCCCATCTGCCTACCCCTATATCTTCCTTTTTCTTTGTTTGCCTTGTGATATTTTGTTGCAAACTGAACATCTGAACCTAATAGGGTGGGGGAATTAGTTAAAGAAAGCTCAGCTGAAAAAGGAGTAGAGACAGGCTGGAATGGGGAGCTCTCAGGCCCTGCCACAGGCATCATCGATTGCTCCGGAGGAAGAGATGTACACATGCATCTCTGACAGTAGGTGCCTCTACTTTACTCTCCAGCAGGTAGAATACTCTCCATCCCAGGACAGCCCAGCCAGTCAGGAACGGCAGCAATCCAACCAGTGAGAAGCCTCTATACTTGGGACTCCTAGTTTCCTCTAATGGGCTTTTTGGGTAGCATGACTCCTCCCAACCCCTCCCTTTTCCCTATAAAAAGCAAGTTCCGGAGTTCCCATCATGGCGCAGTGGTTAACGAATCCGACTAGGAACCATGAGGTTGCGGGTTAAGGCTCTGGCGTTGCCGTGAGCTGTGGTTTAGGTCGCAGACGTGGCTTGGATCTGGCACTGCTGTGGCTGTGGAGTAGGCCGGTGGATACAGCTCCGATTCGACCCATAGCCTAGGAACCTCCATATGCCGTGAGAGCGGTCCAAAAAATGGCAAAAAGACAAAAAAAAACACCAAAAAAAAAAAAAGCAAGTTCCCTTTCCTTGTTCCCTGAATTTACCCGTGGTTCACCATAGTTCATGTATCCCGAATAGTAATTCCTCTGGTTAGCCCCGAATAAGCTTGCTTTTGCTGGTAAAACAACTAACTAGCTATTATATTATTAAAGTTGACAGTGGTAACTCTGGAAATTGGATTTTCCCTCTTCCTTAGGGTTTGCTGGGTTTTTTTTGTTGGTGGTGGTGGTGTTTTTTTTTTTTTTTTTTTAATTAAAAAAAAATTTTTTTTTATTGTGGGCTGTCTCTGTGCCAAGGACCAGTCTTGAGGTATAAACTTAAGTTCATCTTAGGTCTTTTCCGAATCTTACCCTGGGCATGCATGGTTACTTTCTAATTTTTCCCATATTTGCAGTTGTTTTGGAATGTAGAGTCTTTAATACCTGGTTCCCAAAGGGGAAAAAGAGAAATATAAAAGGAGGGAAAGGGTGCTGGCCCTTTAAATTCCCTAGCAGTTACTTTAGGGGGCCTGGGGCTTGCAGGAAAGTGGAGAGTTGCAACAGTATTGGCTGCTTGCCTCTTCCTTTGCTCCTCTGTGATCAGAAGCAGCAGTAGGCAGAGCACAGACTCTTCACATTTGGAAGACAGCTCATGAAGGGCAAGGTCTAGAGGGAGAGCAGTCAGGTAATAAGAGAGTGAGACAGTGGTGAGATGGTTCGAGGACTGGAAGGGCAGCTGGGAACAGAGATGGCCAGAACAGGGCTCCCGTCCCTCACCTTCATCAGGAGGGCCTTCTCCTTTTCAGCCGCCTTTCTCCAGATCTTTGTGACTTGGTGGATCTCAGAGTTGAGAAAGCGATTCTGGGTCCGGTATGCTTCCATGTCATCCTGGAGAAGACAGCAGAGCATTTAATGAGCTGCACCATAACATCTCCCTGGTCCTTGAGCAAGCTACCAAAACTTCCTTCCTTTTGAAATTTCCAATAATGGCAATATAATGGCAATAAAGAGAAGGGAAGTCTGAGAGAAAAAAAATATTGCTAATAGCTCTCTTATCTAATCCTCATTCCAGCATGATATGGTAGAGAGAGCACTAAGCTTGCAGTTCAAGTCCTGGCTCTGACTTTCTGGCTGGGAGACCTCACTGAACTACTCTGACCCTCTGTTTCCTCATTTGTAAAAGCAGCAAGTACCACCTATCCCACTTGGCAGCTGGAGACTAAGTAAGGTAAAGTGCACATTAAGCACAAGGACCAAAACACAACAAACATTCAAGTATTTCTTTTTTGAATAAACACTTTATCATATATTGGTGATCATACTGAACAATTTTTTTTTTTTTTTGGTCTTTTTGCTATTTCTTTGGGGCCGCTCCCACGGCATATGGAGGTTCCCAGGCTAGGGGTCTAATTGGAACTGTAGCCACTGGCCTACACCAGAGCCACAGCAACGTGGGATCCGAGCCACGTCTGCAACCCACACCACAGCTCATGGCAACACTGGATCCTTAACCCACTGAGCGAGGCCAGGGATCGAGCCTGGAACCTCATGGTTCCTAGTCGGACTCGTTAACCACTGAGCCAGGACAGGAACTCCCAATATATTGAACAATTTTGAGTGAACATTTTTTCACTTAGTGTCACTTTGTAGATTCTTTTCTATGTTGCTACAGAAGCTTCCCCATTATCATTTTTAATGTCTGATGACTATTCTGCTAGGTGAGTTTACTATAATTTAGATATACTCTTTCTCCTGTTGTTTTTTTCATTTGAGCCCTGGGTAATATTGGTTTGTTTCTACTATAAATAAAGCTATGATGCTTATCTCTGAGCTTAAAGTTTTCCTTCTGCAAGCTAATCCAGTGGGTATGCATGGAGAAGCTGGCCACACACTGGGTGGGTCAAGCAGGAGGCTGAGCCTCAGAAAGAGCGGCTGTACTCATGGCTCTCGATCTTTACCCTGCTTGGGTGGACACTGCAGGAGCAATGGGTGATACATGCTCACAGTGATACCTAGTCATTCCGGGGCATTTACCAGCAGAAACTCAGCTCCTTTCTCCTTCATTTAAGAAAATGTACTGTGCTGCAGGTGAGTATGAGAGAGAACCGCAGGTATGACTTTGGATAGGCCTTGGTTTATCTGGAAATTAAGAACAGCACACCTAGCCTGTGGCACTTCATTATCAGGGATGCATCACTTGCGCACAGCTCACAGGCCATCCTGACCCTCTTCATTCTGGCCAAGATCCCTCCCAGCCCAGAAGCTCCAATTCATGGCCAGGGGCTCTCCAAGGCTTTGGGCCTGTTGCACAGGGCAGCCTGCTTGCAGCCAGACAGGGAGGGCCAGTATGAATGCCCCTTGGGGCAGCCATGACCCTGGGTGGAGGTGGCAGCCAGGAACATTCGGCTCATTGCCCTACCTTGAGTGTTCTTCTTGGCTCAGAACTGTAGGGAGGAAAAAGAGAGACCTCAGAGAAGAGAAAAGCCGTATCACTGTCACCAGTAAAGCCAAAGAGGAAAACACAACTGGAGAAAGGGGACAAGGAAGAAGAGAGTCTCCCGCCTGCCTTCACAGGGACCAGGGACTCTGGAATCCTCATTGGGAAATGCTGTGTGGACTAGCCCTTGTTCTGGTGGGAAAAGCAGTGTATTGGACGTGCAGAGACCCAGGGTCTAGCTGCAACCCTGCTGCTTGTGCTGTGTGACCCTGGACCGGTCCTTTCCCTTCTCTTGGGCTCAGCTGACCCTGGCAGAGAAGGAGGGGGCAGACTAGATCTCTGATGTTCCAGAGGTCAGTGATTCTTCTCTCACACTGACAGTTTCAATAATAAGGGGACATTTCCTTAAAGTTGGGTGCCCTTAGCCCCAAGACCAAATAGGAAATGGGAACATGCTCTGTCCTAAAACTTAAAGACAGTGGAGTTTTGATGGGTCTTCTATTTTTTTTTTTTACACATTAGACACCTAAAGGCTAAAAAAATAAGGGACTCTAGTACATGCAGCTCTTACTAGCACAAAATACCTCCGAGGTGTCAGCTGAAGGACAGATAGCTTTCTAACAACCTCTGAGGAGCAGCTGTAAATGTAAGCATATTAATGCGAATTGTACTCAGTCTCTTCGTATCTGGCTCATTGATAAATTCCAGAACATGCAAACTCAGGGGCATGCTCAGTCTCCTAGGTGCACCCATGCTTCCGGTCAGCTTTCTGAGGCGGTCTGGAGGCAGCCAGCCAGTCTCTCTCTCTCAGCTCACCCCACCCTCTCGCTGCTACCCTCCCTTCCTCCCGCCCCCAACTAGGTCTTCAGACAGTAGATTCCAGCAGGACAGGCACAGAAAGAAGATACTTAGCAGCTCCGAGGAGGGGCAGAAAGCAATCTGAAGGAAGCAATTTTCACTGCTATGTGAGAGACTGATAGCTTTCTAACAACCTAACTGCATCTGCATTTGAAAGGTTTTGTTATCATTCTGAACTCCAAAGAATCTCTGACTTTAGACTAAATAAGGGAAAAGGTTCCAGACTGGTTATGTGGTTTTTTTCATGCGGAAAGTAAGGGAAGGGAATCTGGGTCTCACGTCATCTTCTGTCCTAACAAGTCTGTGTACAGTAGGACTGGTTAGGCCATGTTATGCAAAGGTGAGATAACTTGCTTGGGGTCATACAGTTGGTAAGAGGCACTCTGCCTGACTTCAGAATTTGGGGGAGTGGCTACTGTGCCCCACTGCCCACTGGTCTCTCAAAAGCTCCCAGATTTCTTTTTTTCTTTCCCCTGCTCACCCTTGCAGCAGTAGTTCTTTGATACAGGAGCACGGAGTTCCATGGTAATCCAAGGTGTACACTGTGGCTGTGAGTGACCGGTTGGGGCAGGACTGACTCAGGCTATATGGCTGCCTTTAGGGACAGTGGGGACTATGAGCACCAATCCCCAGCCTCAGGCCTCCAAGTGGTCTGGCAGCTCTTGTCACCACCCTCCAGAGAGGAGGCACGGCAGGTTTCACCCCTAAAGTAAAGTTCCTGCCCCCTGTGTTGCAGTTGGTCCTTAAAGAATGGGGCGGCCTTTCCTGAGTGAGAGCCACAGCCTGGGCGAGGGTGAGGCATGCTACCCTGGGCAAGTTACCTCACCTTTCTTAGCCCCAGCATTCTCATCTGTAAAGCGGGGAGCACATAAGCAGCTGTCTCACAGGGCTGGTGTGAGGATTAAATTAAGTGATGTAAGTAAAGCACTTAATGACAGTGTCTGCCCACAGCAAACAGTCTGTAAGTAGGAAGAGCCATGACTGCTGTTATTGTGAGCAAGCCATAGCCAGCCACAGGTCACCTGTGTGTAGCACTGCTAGGGAGGACTGCCGGGCACCTTGGAGGCTCCTGAGAACATCAGTGTGACCCTACAGGAGGCTGACCATGCCAAGCCCCCAAGCACTTAGGAGTCTGAACTCTTATCTTCAGGTCTTTCATCTCTAATTTGATAATTTGGAGATACCTTTATGTTCAACCTAGGATATCGTGAAAAGGTCAGGTTGCATCAGGCCTTCTGGTTAAGAAAGTGAAGAAGTGTATAGCACCATTTCAATCAATATCTATTTCAAATATGACTACTCCAGTATTAAGAGGTACCCAGCTCTATCTAGAAAACCCTTAGGGTAGAGAGTGGTGCCCTCCCCAAGGGCCCAGGGCCTGGAGGAAGGGGCCTTCCTACCTTCAGGTGCTCCATCTTCTCCTGCTGGCTCAGGAAATCCCTGCTGGCCTCCTCTGGGGGCGTGGGGGACTGGTGAGGGGGATGCATGAAGTCCTGGGTGACCTTCTCAGAGAGCTTGCAGATGACCTGCTGCTTGGCTTGGTTCTTGTCCATGAGCAGCTGCACATGCTGCTGCAGTTCCTGCACCTGCTGCTCCCGCAGGCTTGCCATCTGCAACAGGCTCTCCCGCTCCTGCTCCAGGGCCTCCACCCGCTTGCCTAGCTCTGCGATCTGCCGCACTTTGTGCCGCACTAGCTCCAGCCGGTCCTTGTCCTCAGCTGCTAGGTACGCTCCAGACACCCTCTTCTCCTGCTGGGCAGCCTCCAGCGCCTTGTGAAGGATCTTCACCAGCTCCTGGGAGGGAAAAGGGAAGTGCCTGGTGACTTGGGGAAGGCTGAGTAGGTGTCAGAAGTGAGGCGTACATTGTCATCAGTTCTCCTAAGAGCCCCGAGGGGTGACTGGCATCAACCCCTGGGGCATCTTATTCCAGCATCCACATTCTCTCTTTCTGTTTAAAAGAGTTTTAATTGGACACATGGTGCCCCAGCCAAAGACTACATGTATCCCAGCCAAGCTCAGCTAGACGTGGCCAAGTCACTATTCTGCCGAGAAGTGCTGATGGGCCGCTTTTGGGTCATACCTTCAAAACACACGGTCCTGCCTCAGTTCCCTTTCCTTCTGGCTGGGAAATAGCAAGAACTAGAGTAGCTGTGTTAGGCTCACAAGCAGAAGCTGCATTTTGAGGATGGCATAGCTGCCTCACCAGCCTGGAACTGAGCACTTATCTCTGGATTCTACACTGTCAGAGAGGAATAAACTTTCAATTTGATTTAGGCCACAGCACTCTAAGGCTTGTTTGTTACAGCAACTGAGTCTGTACCCTGGCCAATACTGTCTGTTTCAGAGTTGGACAATCTGAGGAATTCCAGCAGAGTGGGATTTAATCCCAAGTCATCCAGATGCCGAGCAGCCTGTGCTCAGTCAGTAAAGAAAGCAGGGGTGGCAGTGGCATCGCATGTGGGCATGGCTTCTCTCTCATTCCTGAGGGAGATCACTAATTACTTTCAGTACTCTTTCCTGCTAAGCCTTGTTAAGGCTCAAAATCCTTCTGAACAAGGCATTCAGGCAGTCACTACCAGTTGAGCTGAGGCATCATTAGAGGAGACACGTTGGTAGTCCTTACACTAAGCTACACACTTGGTCTCATTCAACCCATCTGTGCCCACTGCTCAGCCCACCACATAATACCTGCAAGGCTGGTGCAAAGAAATGCAAGGGAGTTCAGAAGCAACAGACTTTGATTTATTCCTTGGCAGAGGCACCTGATTCGTGTGGAAATTCAAGGTTTGGCTCCTTGTACCTTCCAGCTTCCAACCTCCCCAGCACTCAGGGAGCTCTTCTGCCCAAAGCAGGGATGTGAATTCATTCAGCAGGATCAGAGTATCAGATGCCATGGAGCCCACGTGAACCTAAGACCTGGCCATTAGGGCCTTTAGGTTACACTGCCGGGCTCTGTGCCAGTCTCATCCGGAAAAACATGATTTCCTGGATCTGCATTAACTGTATGCATGCCAAAGTAATTAAATGAATGATTGGCTGGATAGGTTATTGCTAAGAACAATTCCATTTTGGAGAACTGTCCCAAACCATGACTATTTGAGAAGCTAATGACAAAACTAAATTAGCACATGTCTTCTGAAACCTTGGTACTAGTGACTGCCCCTGCTCTTGTTCTCTCTCTTCTATCCATGTATCCAACCTTTATCAAGCACCTGCTCAGTTCCAGATCCTGTGCCAGGCCCTGGGACCCAGAAAGGGACCAGTCATAGTTCCCACCTTCAAGGACCAAAAAGGCTGGTGGAAGCAAAAGCGAACCATGGAACAATGTACTGCAAGAGGGGAGCAAGGGTGTTTGTGGGCCCAGGGCAGTGAGCAGTAACTTCTGCCTGGGAGAGAGGGAGGGAAGTCCAGCACAGTCTATAGAAAGGCAGAGCAGTTTACATTGATCCTAAAGAATGAGGAGGGACAGAGATGGTCAAACAGCAGGTGGGAGGTGAGGGACAGAAAGTGAGAACTGAGGGTTGGGAGGGCTTTCCAGACAGGGCAGAGTCAACAGCTTGAGCAAAGGCTCAAAGGAATGAAAGAACAGGTACGGAGCAGTGGGTCCTGGGTGTGGCAGGAAGGTAGGGTGGAAGGGTGGTTGCAAACCAAACCAGAATGTTTGGAATGAAGTAGTCAGCTTCCCACGGCTGTGCAGAGAGAGATTAACATTCCTGTGGCTGCAGGATAACTGAGAAGCCTAGACCATTTTCTGGGTCAGCTGAGATTTGGAGATTACCTTGGGTAACTGCCTGGTGAAATAACCAACACCTGCCACTGTTCAGACTTGCCCTGGGCTCACAACCAGGTGGGTATCTACTCCCAACTTCAGGAGAGTCAACTCTGAAGCCCATTTCATTACATCAGCTGTCTCCCCACTTCCCACATCCTGGCTCTCAAAATCTAAGACCAAGACACCAGCCCAGGAGGCTGTCCTCCTACCCCAGGATCCCTGCAGCAGAATGAGAAAGGGAGAAAGGAACCCAGGAGCGGGATAGAGCCAGAGCAGGAAGTGTGAGATGAGGAGTGGGACTGGATCATCCATTTGGAAAACCTGGAGGCTGGACGGCCCTGGGAGATGACCTAACCCAGTCACCTCACTGTCACCTGGGGAGGTTGAAACTCAAGAATGGAAGAGCGAGGACTAAAAGGACCTGGTCCAGCAGTGGGAAAAACTGTGGCTACAACAGAGGGCTCCCAGCTCTAGTCCTAACATCCTTCACTGCTCCATGATGTGTAGGTAATGGATTTTGCACTGAAATGCTTTTTTCGATTTCTTTAAAAAAATGGAACTAACTCATGTTCATAACAACATTACTCACAAAACCCAAGAGGTGGAAACAAACCAAGCATCTGTTGATGGTGAATGGATAAACAAAACATGGCATACAGGGAATGTTATTCCATCTTAAAAAGGAAGGAAACTCCATCACATGTCATAACACAGATGAACCTTGAGGACATTATGCTAGGTGAAAGAAGCTAGTCCCAAAATGCAAATATACATCAAGCAGAAATAATAAAAAGGAAACCTTGACTATCCCATTTGGAAGCTGCTTTTGTCCTTATGTGATGGCACCTCTCCAGATCAGTCATTATCAAGCAACATTATCACTTGTAAGGGTTCAAGAGTATTCCCTGTACAGACTACCCCAGTTCCCTTCATCCTACCTCCAAGGATGGTTGGTTTCCACTCCCATAGTCATAAGCAATGCCTCAGGAACAAGTTTTAGAAGTAGAAGAGTTGATCAATTGATACTTTCTAATATTTCTATATTTTTTTTTTTTGGCTTTTGCCTTCTCTAGGGTTCCCAGGTTAGGGGTCCAATCGGAGCTGTAGCCTCTAGCCTACGCCAGAGCCACAGCAACTCAGGATCCAAGCCAAATCTGCGACCTACACCACAGCTCCTGGCAATGCTGGATCCTTAACCCACTGAGCAAGACCAGGGATTGAACCCGCACCTCATGGTTCCTAGTCGGATTCATTAACCACTGAGCCACAACGGGAACTCCTTCTAATATTTCTTTTTGTTGTTGTTGTTTTTTGTTTTTTTTGGGTTTTTTTTTTGGTCTTTTTGCTATTTCTTGGGCCGCTCCCGCGGCATATGGAGATTCCCAGGCTAGGGGTCTAATTGGAGCTGTAGCCGCTGGCCTACGCCAGAGCCACAGCAACGCGGGATCCGAGCCGCGTCTGCAACCTACACCACAGCTCACGGCAACGCCGGATCGTTAACCCACTGAGCAAGGGCAGGGACCGAACCCGCAACCTCATGGTTCCTAGTCGGATTCATTAACCACTGCGCCATGACGGGAACTCCCTTCTGATATTTCTTAATTGACTGTTTGGCCCATCTTGGACATTAATAACTGGTCAGAGGTTGTCATTTTATTAAAAAACTTAAAAGGCAATAAATCAGGTATTGAGGATTTGATACCTTTGTCACTCACTAAAATCAAGGTGGGTGGGCCCAGAAGTGCTTGTGGAAAGAGCACTGGACTAGATCCAACACTTGTGCTACTGACCCCTCAGGGGCTCAGGGCCAGCTAGATGTGGGTGAAGGAGCACTGGCTTTTGAGTTAGAGACTTGGGTTCCCATTCCAGATCCACGAGGGTGTTATCTAATATAGGGGAGCCTTAGAAGTTCCCGTTGTGGCGCAGTGGAAACAAATCCGACTAGGAACCATGAGGTTGTGGGTTCAATCCCTGGCATTGCGTGAGCTGTGGTGTGGGTCACAGACATGGCTTGGATCCGGCGTGGCTGTGGCTGTAGCTCCAATTAGACCCCTGGCCTGGGAACCTCCATATGCCATGGGTGTGGCCCTAAAAAGTAAAAAAAAAGAAAAAAAAAATAGGGGAGCCTCAGCTTTCTCATATGTAAATGGAGATAATGATCCCTATTCTACTGAGTGTTGCCTAAAGAATGAGAAAGTGTGGCAAGTGTCCTGTCCAAAGCTGAAACAGCCAGGGGCCCTCTCAACCCTCCCTCCGTGACCTCAGGCCCCAGGGGCCTATACTCTGAAGTCTCTGAATGCTGCAGTCTCTGGCTGGGGTTCCAGGGAAGTGAAAGGCTGCACTTTGCTCCCAAGTTTCCTTAGTTCCATGCCTTCACCAAGTAATCCTGAGTGAGCTAAGCTGGCCCCAGCCAGAGCCCGGGAGGGGCTCATCATTCCCGGCAGCCAACAGATGGACAACATCACCACAAACAACAGCCTTCCATTTGCTGAAGCAGACAGCCTTCAGGCTGAGTGCAGTGCTGTCACCTCTGAAAGCCTGAGTCATCAGGCTAAGCTGCCATCTGGTATGTCTCCTAGAATCCAAGTCTCTTGTGGGGCCAGCGCTACAGGGGCCTGGGATGGATAATGGCTTAAGAGGTATCCAAATCACAGGGAGTGCATTCATTTTTCTGAGGAGTAGATGTAGTGCTTGCGTCTGGTACTAGGCTGTCCCTCGAGACTATGGAGGAGGTGGCCTGGATGTGAAGAGAGTCCTGGACCTTGGGAAGGAGACCAAGGCAGAGCTCTGGCTCTTCCACCTGAGTGACCATGGACAAGTCATTCACCTTCTCTGAGACCCTTGAACATAGTGCGGTGAAACGGGCAGAAGCTCTAGAGGCAGAAAGACCAGAGCCTGAACCCTGGGTTAGCACCCAGGAGGCCTGGGCAGGCAGAACCTCTCAGAACCTCTGATTCTCTATGAGGAAAAGGAGAGGATAACAGCTGTGAAGATTAGAGATGGTGCATGGGAGGTGCCAGCCAGCTCTGTGCTGGAGCCACACTTCACACCAGCAGTTACTTGTGCTCACGTCTCCTCCCTACTGGATGCTGAGGTGCCCAAGGGCAGGGATTTGGCTTAGTGTAACTCTTGGCCCTCCACAGCATCCAACAGAATTTGAGATACAAATTCTTCTTCTTGATTTTTTTTTTTTTTGGGCTGCACCCACAGCATATGGAGGTTCCCAGGCTAATGGTCAAATTGGAGCTACAGCTGCCAGCCTATACCACAAGCACGGCAATGCGGGATCTGAGCTGTGTCTGTGACTCACATCACAGCTCATGGCAATGCCGGATCCTTAACCCACTGAGCAAGGCCAGGTATTAAACCCACATTCTTATGAAATATTAGTCGGGTTTGTAACCTGCTGAGCCACAACGGAACTCCCAAATGCAAATTCATTAAAAAATCACTAAAGCTATTGGCAGTGTCCACCTGGCCGGCTGAGTCAGGGCAAGATCCCAGTTCCCATGCTCTCTTGTAGCCTAAGGCCGGAAGGTGGTGCCTTCCCACTAAAGCGACACAGGAAGGCCCCTTGTAAGTAGGGGCCCAGGAAGTCCTGGGGAGTTTCCCAACTGAGAAATTAGACTTAAAAGGTCTCAGCTGGAGAGCTGCTCTCTGACAAGCATTTTTGAGTACCTGGGGGTCCCAATGGGTGCCCCAAGATTTTGCCAGCCTCTTCGGTCTTACCTCTGGGCCAAGAGCCAGTCTCTTTTTCTTCTTCCTCCCTTTTGGTTTTGATATTTGTTTTGAAGGTGAAACTCCAGCACTGGTAGGGCTGGGGTCCCCTTTCCTAATGTGGAATGAAGGTTTTCATGGACTCTGCCCACTACTGCTATGCTCCACAAGCATGTTTCCAGGGAGCCCCTCAGAAGGGTGCCTCATTCCTTGTAATGCAGGAAGGAATCAATGAGGAGGGCAGGGAGTGCCACAGTAACAGCCAAAATCATCAAAGTCTGCATGTCTCAGGCAGCTTCTGGGTGCCAGGCACTGGGCTTTATGAATCCAGACACAGGCCTCTTCAGTAAACATGATTGTACTTCCATTTAAAGAGGAAGAAACCGAGGCTTAGAGAGGTTAAGGAACTTGCTCAGGGCCAGGACCATTTTATTTAAAGGCCTGTGCTCTGAATCACCCACTAGACTGAAGTGCATTTGGAAGATGGGTCGGAGAGCATGCAATCTGCTCATTTCATGAATCAAAAGCTAAACCCAGGAGTTCCCATCGTGGTGGAGTGGAAACAAATCCGACTAGGAACCAAGAGGTTGTGGGCTCGATCCCTGGCCTCACTCAGTGGGTTAAGGATCCAGCGTTGCCGTGAGCTGTGGTGTAGGTCAAAGACGAGGCTCTGATCTGGCGTTGCTGTAGCTCTGGCGAAGGCCGGCAGCAACAGCTCCGATTAGACCCCTAGCCTGGGAACCTCCATATGCCTCAGGTGTGGCCCAAAAAAGACAAAAGACAAAAAAAAAAAAAAAAAAAGCTAAACCCAGAGACTTGATGTCCCCACCATCTCTGTCCCAGGACAGGGTTGAGATCTGTTGGACAGTGAACTAGTAAGAAAGTCCAGATTTGTTAATGCTCAAACAACTTCTTCCTGACATTTTCACTCTGACTGTAGGGGAGTTGTCAATATCCTGGGCCGCCCTCACTAATCTCCAAGAGTTTGTCTCATTACCGAAGAAAGGAGAGTCCTCCAGGGCTGCATAGCCATCAGGGGCAAAGTGGAATGAAATCTGGGTCTCCTGGGCCTTTCCACTTCATCTGACAATTCATAATGCCTTAGAAGGAAAGGCCGAGTCATGGGAGGCTGCCCATGTTTCCTAGAAAGAAGGAGAGGAAACAGGGAAAAGAGGTGGTGTTTACATTCTAGATTTCTCTTCCTTCTAAGATGGGTCTGGGGCTGAGGCTGTACTGGACCAGGGATTGGGAAGCTGCTATAGCTCAGCTTAGTGCCCTCAGCTCTCAGGAGCAGCCAGCAGCCTCAGGGCAGGAACACAAAGGTGACAGGAGGGAAAGAGTGGCAGCCGGGTTGCTAAGTGGCATTGGAGGAGACTTCACATGCTTGAAGACTGTATGCGTGTGCTGGATGGAAGGCCTGCAGGGGCAGGGCTGTGTCTTTTCTCACTGTTTGTCCTCCAGCACCTAGAATGCTGCATATCTGTAACAGGGCCTCAATAAAGATTCAGTGAATAAACAAATGAATTGAGAACATATGAATGAATGAGTTTCCTCCTGGGAGGACAAGAATCACCAGCTGCTTCATTAAATATAACGCCTGCCCTGCCTCTGCCGGTTTCTGTAGTAACTATTTAGGGGCACAAAAGGCAGAGGAGGGGAAAAACTCAGTGGGGATAGCATTTTTCTGGACTGTATTCTCCAAAAATAGAGCAGAAAGGGAAAGAAGAAATCTATAAAGGGGAGAATATTCAGAAGTAGACAGTACACCTCCCACCTCCCCAGAGAGCAAGAGGAGAAACAAAGCAGGAGACTTAGGGCAGCCAAAGCTCAAGCATGAAAGCTTAGGCCTTCCTCTCAGAGGAAAAAGAGCCTGGGGCCTCAGTGGAGCCCATCACTGGAGCACCACAGGCAGCACCCTCAGGATTTTTGGTAACACCAATCTAGCTTAATCACGTTTACTATGCTCAGGAGAGCCTATAGTCCATGCTGCAGCCATGTGACCCTTACTACGTTATGAGGTCACCCCTGGATGTGAACGTGATTTACTATCTGGGTTATAGGATTTAATGATTTTAATGTCTGTGTATGTGTGTAATTTTTTTTTTTGTCTTTTTGTCTTTTTGTCCTTTTAGGGCTGCACCCGAGGCATATGGAGGTTCCCAGACTAGGGTCTAATCGGAGCTGTTACTGCTGGCCTACACTACAGCCACAGCAACGCCAGATGTGAGTCACATCTGTGACCTACACCACAGCTCACAGCAATGCAGGATCCTTAACCCACTGATCGAGGCCAGGGATCGAACCTGCAACCTCATGGTTCCTAGATTTGTTTCTGCTGCGCCACGACGGGAACTCCAGCTCTTGCTTTTCTTAACTGCTGTCATTAACTTCTGTCCCTGTGAAGCCTAAATCTTCCTCCCTGTCACTGCCTCCTGTTGGGCCTGGCTCAGCTCCCAGGCCACACAGACCTGCCTGCCTTCTCTGTCCTGTGACAGTCCTTCAGTGAATCGGCACCTGGTCAGATGCCAGCTACACCCTGCAGCTGCCAGGTCAAAGATTTCCCCCACACTGTTCCTTCTGTGACCCCTTCCAGGACCCTGCATGCAGATCACCCTCCTCCAAACACTGTCACTCTTTGGGTGTGTGCTCAGATCATGCACAGTCCCCAGGAGAGATCCAAGAGGCCTTGCCCTAGGTGACCTTCTGTCACCTAGTTTGAGTGACAACATGTCCCTACCTGATTAATAGCACAGCATTTCCAGTCACCTGCAGTTTGGCCCTTAAGGACCGCAGGCTGGCTAATGCATTATGTCAAGCTTGTCCCAAGGCTCCAGGCACAGAAGAGTCCACTGGAGCCTGGGGCCTTTTTGGGGACAGAGCTTACCTTCTGAGCCTTTAGCTCCTTGGTGAGCATCAGAACCTGCTGCTCCAAGGCCAGTACTTTCTCATGGGCAGTTCGGTTCCGTGTGAGTCCTTCGGTGAAGAGTGGGAAGGTGTTGTTGTGGCGCTTGGCTTTCTGATTGAGGTTGGCAGTCAGAGAGAACTTGGGTGTAGGCTTGGGAGAATCTCCTGGATCTTTCCCTGCTCGAGAGGAGGAACACAGAGGTTATGATCAGCGGTCCTTCTCAAACGTGGGCTTGCTTTAGAAGCACCTGGAAGGCTTAGTAAAATGCAGACTGGACCCTACTCCCAGAGCTTTCCATTCAGTAGGCCTGCAGCGGGCCTGAGAATTTGCATTTTTCAAGTTCCTAGGTGATGCTGATACAGCTTGTCCAGGGATCATACTTTGAGAACCACTGGACTATATAAACATTATTTACACTGGGCTGGCCAGTCATTTAGCCCATCCTCTAAACTGTGTCTGTCCCCTAGGCTGAGACCCCAGCCCGCATGGGCTCTCTCATCCCACCCTGCTGGTGTTTACAAGGTGGCCACTTCCTCAGGCACAGGCCCAGGCAAGATGTCTTTTCTTCTTATTCTGGGATCCCACCTCTACCCTCTGGGCAATTTTCAAAGCACACAGCTCTGTCCACTGAGAGAAGCACAAAATATCTTTATTCTGCATTCTTGCCTTAGTGAGTAATTTAAACTCTCATTTGATTCTTATTGCAAGCTAAATGAGGAGACATTTTCCACAGCCAAACAATATCTCAAGGCTGTATCCTTTTATTTCTTCTAGAGCCTGAGGCAGCAACCATGGCCAAAGTCTATCTGAGGCCCCTGGCCTGTTCTTGTAAATAAAGTTTTTTTTGTTGTTGTTGTTGTCTTTTTGCCATTTCTTGGGCTGCTCCTGCAGCACATGGAGGTTCCCAGGCTAGGGATCCAATCGGAGCTGTAGCTGCTGGCCTACACCAGAGCCACAGCAACTTGGGATCCGAGCTGCATCTGCAACCTACACCACAGCTCACGACGACGCCAGATCCTTAACCCACTGAGCAAGGGCAGGGATCAAACCCGAAACCTCATGGTTCCTAGTTGGATTCGTTAACCACTGCGCCATGACAGGAACTCCAATAAATAAAGTTTTACTGGAATATAGCCGTGCCCATTTACTTGTGCATTGTCTATACTGCTTTTACTCGACAAAGGCGGAGTCCAATACTGGTAACAGAGATTGCATGTCCCACAATGTCTCCAGTATTTACTCTCTGGCTCTTTATAGAAAATGTGTGCCAACTGGTGCTAAATTTTATTCTTTTTCTTTTTTGGCCCTGCCTGCAGCAAGTGGAAATTCCCAGGCCAGGGACTGAACCTGAGCTGTTGCAGTGACAACAGCAGGTCTTGTAAGTCCCTGTGCCACAAGGGAACCCCACTAAATTTTATTTTTAAATCAAATTCAATGTTAGAGAATCACTCACCCAGACTGTCTTGTCCTGCCCTGCTCCCAGCCTGTGCTTTATGGCTCTGCCATCAGCCTGCATCCAGGGATGTGTGATGCTGGAGTATATGGTCAAGGGACCCTGAGATTTTGATCACGTGGCACATATACAACATGTCTGTTATGAGGTCCCAACAGGAGAAATTCTCCTCAGCTCTCAGTGCAAGAAAAAAAGCTTTATTTCTTCCAAGAAAATATGTGTTTAGTCTTATGGACATTGGAAATAATGTAACCACTTGCATTTACCTCTTTGACTTGGCTGCTGAGAAGCTTAGAGCCACATTTGCTGCCCACCTTAGGTATGCTGTAGGATTTTTTCTTGAGTTTATCTAAATTTCCTAGCCTGAATTACTCATTTATCTTCTCCCTGATATACATTTTAATAAACTATACCCAGTCCTTTTGGGACTAAGATGTTAAAAATAAGGATGTGGTATGAGATCCCAGGGGAGGGGACAGGCAGGGCTTGCAGGATGAGCTGAATGACTTAGCACCTTTCTTCTGGGGACTAGGCCAAGAGCCAATCAAATGGTCTGGAACAGATAAAGAACTACTCTAGTGGGTGACAGGAAGTGAAACTCCTTGGCTTTGTTGAGTATAAGAACAGAACGGTCTTGTTCCAGACTTAAATCTGGTCGAGCCAGGTGGAAAGCAGCCTGCAGAGCTCAGAAGAACGCAATGCTTCTTTCTCTTTCCTGCCATGGGGTCTAAGAGAGCACAGAGGCTCCCTGGAGCCCTGCTGGCCTCTGATAACACTACTGTCCACCATCCCAGGGCAGGCAGGGCAGGATCACTATGCCCATCTTACAGTTGGAAAATGAGGCCTAAGACAGTGCCCTAGGATTTCATCAGAGCACCTCAAGGGCTGACTGGGAGAGGAAGGCAAGTCCCCTTCAGTTATTAAATGAGGAGAAAAACAGTATCTACTGCTCAGATTGTTGTAAGGATTAACCAGGTTAATGCAGGTAAAGCGCTTAGTGCACATGGATGAAACTTGAAAAATCCTGCTGAGTAAAAGATGCCAGTTACAAAGGACCACACATCGTAGATTCCATTTATATAAAATGCTCAGAATAGGCAAATCTATAGAGGCAGAAAGCAGATTAGTGGTTGCCTCTATAGCTGGAGGGAGATGGAGATTGAGAATGATAGTTGAGGGGTGCAGGGATTCTTCTGGGGTTAATAAAAATATTTTAAAATTGATTTTGTTGATGGTTGCACAACTCTGAATATACTGAAAGCCATTGAAATGTATGCTTCAAAGGAGTTAATTGTATGGTATGTGAATTATATCTTAATGAAACTGTTACAAAAAAAAAAAAAAGCTTAGAGTAGTTCTGGTATAAATACCAAGTACCTGCTATAAATAAGTGCTAGTTCTATTACTGTTATTGATTCGATACTGTACCGATCTTCTCTTGGGCTGCTCATTGTTAGCTGCAGGGCCTCACTAGGCAGTGCTCTCAAGGGGTGCTTTTTCTAGAGCTGTTGCCCAGTGGTCTCCTTTGCCATAAAACCCCTCAGCGCTGCCCCAGCCAGTTTTCTCCCAACTGTACCTAAGTTAAAATATGTTCTAAGGGCATCAATGCCAATTTCAAAGATGCTAACCCCCATCCCCCATGGTGTGGTTCACTTACATTTTGTAAAAGAAATAATGGGAATTCCCACTGTGGCTCAGCGGAAATGAACCCGACTAGTATCCATGAGGATGCAGGTTCGATCCCTGGCCTTACTCAGTAGGTTAAGGATCCGGCACTGCTGCGAGCTGTGGTGTAGGTCGCAGACGCGTGACTCAGATCCTGCGCTGCTGTGGCTGTGGTGTAGGCCGGCAGCTGCAGCTCTGATTCAGCCCCTAGCCTGGGAACTTCCACATGCTGCAGGTACGGCCCTAAAAAGAAAAAAAGACAAGAAAAGAAGTGCCATGTCTTAGCTGGGATGAGAACCTTGAGGTCATTTGTTTTGCTTCTTCAGGCAGATCTGACTTTAATCATCCCAGAAAGGCATTTTTATATCCTTTCCTTATAAATTAAAAAAAAATGTAAGAAAGAAAAAGTGAGAGATATTTTCCCTTATTACTTCAAGAATCATTGCCTGGTGTTTCAATTTGGGAAGAAGAAAAATGTTCTGGAAATGGATGGTAGTGATGGTTACAAAAGAATGCAAATACACCTAATGCCACTGAACTAACTGTATACCTAAAATTGGTTAAAGTGGTAAATTTTATGTTATGTATTTTTACCACAATTGAAAAGAAAAAAAAAAAAGAATCATTACTACTAGACCATGGAAGCCCAGGAGGAGTGACCCAGAGAGTTCCATCTCTGATACACAAGAGCACAGATGTTGGTTTTGGGAGAGGAGAGTCTCTGAAGGCAACCCAGACCCAGGCAGAAGCTCACCTGGGACCCTGGGGTCAGGGGGCTGTTCCTCCCTCTGAGGCTCCTTGCTTGGTGAAGAATCTTCTCCTGGGGGTCCCTGGCCTGTTCCTTGGGTTTGCTTGTTGCCCCGGATGTTGTACATTGTGTTTCTGAAAGGAAAAGAGAAGATCAGGAGGCTGACAACCCTATCATCTTGTCTCTTTCCCTCCCCGCTGCCACTGTTGGTGCTCAGGCCCTATCCCCACCCTCAGTCACGGCCTGATCAGTTGGCCTGATTCTAGGCACCCCGCAGGATGCCTCACCCCGATTCCCTCACCCTTCTCTTTTTCATTCTTTCATCATACTTTTCACCGTCCATACATAATATTGCCTGTAAACAATATGAGCTTGACTCCTCTGCTTCCAATCCCACTGCTGGACTATAAGCTCCGCAGGGGCAGGGATATTTGTCAGCTTTGCTCACTGAAATGGACTTGACAAACTTTCCTGAAACCTTCATCTGGTCCTAACGACCTGGCTTAAAAATCAGGATAATATTGGCCTTATAGAATAAACTGGAAAGTGTTCTCTCCAATTTTGTGGGGGGGTGGGGGGAATTTGTGAACAATGGTATAAAATTCTTCTTTAAACATTTGGTAGAATTCACTAGTGAAGTTACCTGGTCCTAGGTTTGTGTTTGTGTGTGGAGGGAGGGAGTTTTGATAACTAATTCAATCTCTTTACTTGCCACAGGACTATTTAAAATTTCTATTTCTTCTATTTTTTTTTTTTTTTCTTTTTAGGACTGTACCTCTGGCATATGGAAGTTCCCAGCTAGGGGTCAAATTGGAGTTGCAGCTACTGCCCTACAATGGCCACAGCAATACAGGATCCAAGCCAGGTCTGGGACCTACACCACAGCTCACAGCAAGGCTGGATCCTTTAACCCACTGAGTGAGGCCAGGGGTCAAACCAACATCATGGTTACTAGTCAGGTTCATTACCACTAAGCCAAAATGGGAACTCATTCTATTTCTTCTTGAGTCAGTTTCAGTAATTTATCTTTGTACGAATTTATCCATTTCATCTGTTATTTAATTTGATGGCATATAATTGTTCATGGTATTCCCTTATAAATCTTTTTTTCTTTTTTTTTGACTTCACTCGTGGCATGTGGAAGATCCTGGGTCAGGGACTGAATCCATGTCACAGTTGCAGCCTTTGCCACAGCCTGTGCCACAGCTGCAGCAACACTGTCCTTAACCTACTGTGCCACAAGTGAACTTACTATACATCTTTTTATTTCTGTAAGGTTGGTAGTAATGTCCCCTCTTTTGTTCCTGACTTTAGTCATTTCAGCCTGCTTTCTTTTCCTGGTCTTTCTAGCTAAAGGTTTGCCAATTTTGTTAATCTTCCCAAAGAACTATTATTTGATCTTATTTTTAAAATAAAGTCCAGTTTTTTGGTATATTTGGGTCCAGAATAGGACCCAAAAGAATAAGTCTGTACTTTACCTGAGAATACAGCTGACTGAGGGAAGGTGAGGTTAATCAATTAAAATAAGAACAGAGAATAAATTAGAATCAGCACTCCCAACACCTAACCTTGAATAAGGAACCCCTGACTCAGCATGGGAGTCATGGTCATAAAGACATGTTCTGGAAGGATAGATAACCATGGGCAAGCCATTTATTCTCTCTGAGCCTGGATTTTCTCATCTGCAATGGGATGAGAAACATATCCACAACAAACAATGGCCGGGTGCTTGCATGGGCCAAGTCCAAGCTGAATACTAGTAATTCAACTCATGTAGACCTCACCCATGTGCATTCAACTCATTTACTCCTCACAGTGCCCACTGAAGGAAGTACTATTATAATCTCCACTGTACCGAGAGAACTGAGATTCTGAAAGGCCAAGTAACCAAAGCCATAGAGCGAGTAAGTGGTGGGGCTGAGCCACAGACTTGGCTGTCTAACCCATGGCCTGAGAATTTAACATTAGATACCATTTCACACGTTTGTCTGGACAAATCAGTAAGAGTGTAAAGCACCTAGCATAGTGTCCTTCCTCGAGTATGACCTGGGCTTGCAGAAGACCCAAGAGCAAGCTCCAAGACCAGCCAGGAGAGGAGGGCAGCCTTGTTCCTTCCAGGGCTGTCAGCAACCAGGACACTTGCAACACTGCCTAGAACTTTCTGTGGGTTATTACTTGGAAACTTCCTTCCTTTCTTGGTCTCTGCTTGTTCTCTGTTCCACTTCTGCGGTTTGGTGGCCGTCATTAGGCATGAATCTTGGTGAGACTGCCCTAGACACACACTTGCTGGGTGGCTGGGCTTCTCAGGTCCTCTTCCCACAGCAGGCTCCCCACGCACCCAGTTTCCTCCAGCTCCTCCAAAGGGAAGATCCCCTGCAGGGCGCCCTCCTTGTTTGTCCACTTACCCTGAGGGGCTCAACCATGCCCCTAACCCCCGAGTCTCTCTCTTCAGTTCACAACTGTCTCCTGAGTTCCAGAGGACACTCATCATATTTTTTTCTAAAAACCTACTTCTCTTCCAGGAACAGTATCACTTTCCTACTAGTTATCCAAGCAAATTCAAACACAGAAGCTGACAGAGAGAAATGGTATGCCTGAGTCACTCACACAGAATCAGGGGTCTCTAATCCAAGTCCAATGAAAAATCTATTCTGCTTTCTAAGAGGTCCCAGTGTGTCTGAAGCTCACATAGAAAATAAGCACCCAAACAGGATCAGTAGTGGGTATAGTCTGAATTCCTCAAAGCTTCCATTCCTTCAATAAGAGCAATAATAATAGCAGCAGGTAATATTTATGTGCTTATGGATCCCTAAGCACAGTTCTAAAGCAGTTTACCTGTATTAACCCATTACAGCCCAGTTCACACCTTCAACACAAAACACTAATTTTGTAAGCAAGCACTGTTGTATTTACATTTACTGGCAATGAAAGTGAAACAAAGAAATCGAACAACTTGCAAAGGGCAGCACAGCCCATGACTAGTGGAGCCAGGATACAAATCCAGGAAGTTTGGCCCCAAAGCCCAGGCCATAGTGCTATCTTCTTATCAACTATTTAAAACAAAGCCTGCCAGTGGGAAATTGTATATATCATACACTATTAAATCAAAAAGAAGCTGACATGATCAATGTACAATAAATTACACATGTTGAAAGTGAATAATTTGATATGTTTGATATATGTAGACATTTGTGAAGTCGTCACTTCATTCCACTGAATATGATCTCAATTATGCATATATGTATATAGAAAATGTGAGGAAAGATATACACTGCATGAAAAGAATGCTTGTCTGGGTAAAGGGACTATGGGTACTTTTCAATTTATACCTTTCTAGATGTTTCTAATTTTCTACAAAGAACAAGTGAGTACTACTTTACAAATCAGAACAACACATGTAGCTTTTTATTTTATTTTGTTTTTTTAATGGCTGCATTGGTGGCATATGGAAGTTCCCTGGCCAGGGATCTGTACTGCAGCTGCAACCTACGCCATAGCTCTGGCAATGCCAGATCCTTAACCCACTGTATCAAGCTGGGGATGGAACCTGCTACTCCCCAGTGACCTGAGCCACTGCAGTTGGATTCTTAACCCAATATGCCACAGCAGGAACTCCACAAATGTACTATTTTTAAGTAATGATGTGATACATTGAAAATAAAGCCCCTAACCCCTACCCAGACCCATCTCCCTGCAGGGAATCAAGCCAGATCACTCTTAAGTCCAAAGAAGGGTTGCCTGCAGCTTGGCTGGCCTCTCAGCTTTAGGGCACTTACTGTATTTCAGTTCCCAGGTGCTTGATGGAAAGATTCTGAAGGGCCAAGGGCATAGCAGGGACAGGCTGCAAGGCAGCTGCCATGCCCACAAGCCCAGGGGGTGTTTTCACGGGACACAGGAACTCCTCCAGCTCCGTCTCCTCTTGCTCTGGGGAACAAAAAAAAAAAAAAAAAAAAAAAAAGGGAAAGCATCCACTAGGGTTACTGCAATTAGAAAGACTAGACAGTGGGTGCTATGGACTCAGCTACCTCTGAGAGCAGGCAGAGGTCTATTAGTGGCAGAGCAAGCCTTCCTTCTAGGTTAACAGCAGCCAAAGAGTCAGGCTTTTCTCCAAATATTCTGCAACCAGTAAAATGATGCGTCTTGCTGGGAAAGGCTTCCTGGACACCCCCTCAAAAATTTACAGAACTGCAGACAAAGCTTTATGAGCCAAGAGGTTCACCCTGGCAGTGTTTAGCCTCAAGATCTGGGGAAAGGCTAAATAAATCATGATGCCTTCAGGCAACGGAATATTACTCAACCATTTAAAACAATGCTAATGAAGAGTTCTTAAGAATATGAGAATGTCTGTGAGATATAATATTAAGTGGAAAAAGGGAGCTAAAAATTGGGATTATAGTATGCCCTCAATTGTATAGGAACAGTCTCAAAGAAATACATTCTGTAATCTTAACAGTGGTCAGAATTGAATGATGGGATTAGAAGTGGGCAGGTTATGCTCATTGTAATTTTTCCCTCAAATTTTCTATAGTAAACATGGATTATATTTATAAACAGAAAAAAATATACATTCATCAAAAGTAGATGTTTATAAAGAGATTTTATAACCCAGGGAAATTTTAGGGTCACAATACTGAGTGCCAAAAAGCAAAGTAGGGTGTTTTATATTGTTATATGATCTGAAATCAGTTTATTTATTTATTTATTTAGTCTTTTCAGGGCCGCACCTGAGGCATATGGAGATTCCCAGGCTATGGGTAGAATCGGAGCTGTAGCCGCCGGCCTACACCAGAGCCATAGCAACTCAGGATCCGAGCCACGTCTGCAACCTACACCACAGCTCATGGCAACGCCGGATCCTTAACCCACTGAACAAGGCCAGGGATCAAACCTGCAACCTCGTGGTTCCTAGTCGGATTCATTTCCGCTGTGCCACAATATGTTTAAATAAAAAGCAGATGGGGCTCATGACATAATGTTAACACTGGCTGTCTCTGGGTGATAGGATTATGGCTATTTTTCTTCCAGCTTTCTATGTTTTCCAAATGTTCTGCTTCCTTCAAAACGTTTAATGTTAAGGAGGGTTCCAAGGAAACATTATTTGGGGTGTAAAAGAGAGGGAGGCACAATATTTAGGTCAATTTTGAGTGTTACAAAAAAGTGGGAGAGAACTAAGGCCGCTTACGGGATGGTATGATCTTGATCAGGCAGCCCCTGAGGACAACAGGGCAGCAGACACCTTTCACCTGGAGCCTGCTTACTGAGAGGGTGAAAAATGTAGGGGTAGAGGAAATTTACTTTTGCACTACATCTGCAAAAATTGTGTGGGTGCAAAAACATAAAACACAGGCACACCTCAGAGATAATGGGTTCGGTTCTAGATAGATGCTACTGTAGTAAACAGAACTGATGACCCAAGGCTCTGCTCTGGGGCCTCTGGGTTCCTCTCCAGCCTAGAGAAATGCTCTCAGAGAAGTGATCACACAAATAATTTTCAGCATTTACTTGTGATTCTCCTTTTGCCTGAGCTGTAGGAGCTGCCCCATCACCAAGAGGAAAAAATCGTCGCTCAATGAAAAGTGCCTCGGCCAGAGAGTTGCTGCTTCCCCAAAGGGCCTTGGATACATGATCAGCTGACCCAAAGCCTGAGTGGAGCTGGGGGTAGAGTAAGTCTACAGACTAAGGTTCAAACTTCAGGCTGATGTTTTCTTGCTGTGTGACCTTGGACAGGTCTCTTGACCTCTTCGAACCTCAGTTTCTGCAAAATGAGAATGACACTAACTACCTAAGATTGCTGTGAGGATTAGGTAATTGATGCACGTAAAGTATGAGAACAGAGTAAGTGGTATGCGTGTTTTTATGATGATGTACATTTATAAAACTCCTTTGCAAACTGTGGCCTAGTTTGGCAACATGTTATTGTTATTATAAATCTGCTGGCTTCCCCTTGATTTTACTTAGCTCTTATGGAGACCAGTGTTTAGGTAAAGTATAAAATAAAGGTATAAATGGGAGTTCCCGTTGTGGTGCAGCAGAGACAAATCCAACTAGGAACCATGAGGTTGTGGGTTCGGTCCCTGGCCTTGCTCAGTGGGTTAAGGATCCAGCGCTGCCGTGAGCTGTGGTGTAGGTTGCAGACGCGGCTTGGATCCCACGTTGCTGTGGCTGTGGCGTAGGGCAGGCAGCTATAGCTCCAATTTAGCCCTTAGCCTGGGAACCTCCATATGCCACAAGTGCAGCCCTAAAATAGCAAAAAAAAAAAAAAAAAGGTATAAATGCTTAAATGCTGTAGAGAATATGCAGCCTTGCAGATTGCTCAATGACATGATGAGACACTTTTTTATAAGATGATGTGTCCGTGACTCAAAGTCAGATGTGACTCTGTTGGTTTTCACTGCCCGGGGAGCAGGCCCCTGCTTCCTCCAGGAAGGGTGGAGACTGGAGAGGTGGGGCAGCTTGCTCCAGACAGCTAATCCACAGTCTGCCAGCTTGCTCAAGACTCCAGAAATATCTTTCTGGGGGAAATTTCGCAGGGCCCTGGGGCCAGAGGGGTGATGGCTTGCTATGAGATGAGAGAGGCTTTAGAGGAGAAGGCCAGTGTCCCCCAGTGTCGCCTCCTCAGGAGCCTGGTCATTGTGGCAACCCCTCCTCTCCCTCCCAGGCCAACAGCAGGGGCTGGCCCAGAAGAGGCCCACCGAGTGTGCTGAACCAAAGCCATTTTTCTGATAACCTGGTTCTTCTGATTTCAGTCCCAGACACTTGGGAATCTTGTCATTGGGAGGGTTTCCTGTTGCTTCTAGTCTGAGCCCGATCTGGCAACTTTGTCAGCTCAGGCTGCAGTTTCTCCCTCTCCACAGATGGGAGTGGAGGGTGAGTCGGAGTGCAGAAGCAAAAGCCAAAGCAAACAAACCCTCCCCTAAAGAAAGTACTTACAAGCATAAAACACCTAGAAGGTTCTCTGAGAAAATTACACCTGATTGTTATAAACCATTAAGAGGAGCAGCTATAATGACAGTGACAGTGTGCACATACACATATAATAATCACCAGATCACCCTTATATTGAGCACTCACTGTGTGCCTAGGTAATTATGCTAAGACCTTTATACTCCTTTCTTTATTTAATGATAAAACCAATATATTCACTCACATATTCACTCAACCAATATCCAATGCACCCAGTAGGGCACTAGTTACTGGGGACACAGGTGACACGGACCCTATCCTTGAGGGCCAGGGGAGGGGCAGAGACTGACAAGGACGCTGTAATTAGAACACAATATAGCCATCTGCAAAGAGTGTTGAGGGCTCATATAGAGTCTAGCTGGCAAAGTCGTGGAAGCCTTCCAAGAGGAGGTGACAGTAGAGCTTGGCCAGAAAGTCAACAGGAATTCGCCAGGCAGAGAAGAGTGAGTAGTGCTGCTGAAGTATACAGCAGAGGTGGGGTGCTAGGGAAACGGGCAGAGGTGAGAAGAGGAAAGATGAGGCCTGACTGGGTTCTAAAAAGCTGGGCCTGGGCCTGGGATGTGGAGAGCAGTTGTGGGAGGCACGTGGGGCTCAGGCTTTCATTTGAGAAAGCTCACTCTGACTGCAGTGAAGAGGTTGGGTCTGAGGTGGCAGGCTGGGACAGGGGGACACCAGAGAAGAGGCTGCTGTGGTTTTCCAGCTAAGAGTTGGAGTCTGATCCAAGGCAGCAACAGTGAGAGTCTGGGTCTGACGTATAGGCCAGGGGGCAGACAAGGCAAGCCACAGTAACTGACTGGACTATCTGAGGTCCAGGAAGGGGCAACTGGGTAAATGAAGGCCATTTGCTTAGGGAAGGAGAACTGGGGAGAAGGGGAAGGGCAGATGAGCTCAGTCTGTAAAGCATCTGGGTACCAAGGTCCAGGAGATGCCCAGCCATAGGTCCTGACCTCACCCCCTGGCTTCCCTGTCAACTGAGGGTGAGGCCGGTGAGCCACACTGCAGCCCTGTGCTGGGCACTCACTCTCCATGAGCTTGCAAGGGCAGCTCTGTGGGTGATCTGTCTCAATTCTAAAGCCTGCCAGTCATAATCCTGGTTGCAGCATGGGGGTGGGGGTAGGAGCTCCCAGACTCCTCCATGCTGGGATGTTTTAGGGTTTGGGATCATGTGGGTCACATGGGGGTGAAGATTCTGCCTTATGAGAACAGAGAATAAAATCACAGATCTACATAACTCATAGCACAAAAACATTTACGTAAGAAGCAACAATAATAACTGCATTTTCTTATTAACCTTCCTCGCAAGAACTCTGAGAAAGTTTCATTTCTTGAGATCATCCCATAGTTGTCATTGTCACAATAGTAGCTGACATCTCCTGAGCTCTGACAATGTGCAGGCATCATTCCACCACCTAAGGTAATGGTTTCATTTAATCCTCATAACCCTAAGAAGTAGGTATACTTTATTAACCTCATTTTACAGGGAAGGAAATGGAAGCTCAAAAAGGTTAGGCTACTTGCCTAAGACCTCAGAGGATTAGGATTTGGACTGAGGCAGCCTGGCCTCAGAGCCCATGTTTTTGCCCTTGATGCTATACTGTTGCCCTGAGTCTGAGTTACATCCCTGGCTCTCTGCTTCTTTAGCAGAGGGCTCCTCCCACTCACTCCCAACAGGAGGGTAAAGGCTTGGTCACCAAGAGCCCTGGGTGTGTGGCAGGAGGAGAGCCCATTAGGTACCTAGCTCAAGGCGCAGGGCAGGCCCATTCCCAGCCAGGACAGCGTCAGGGGCAGCGGGAGGTGCAGGTGGGCTGTTGTGGAACTCCCAGCGCTTCGTCTGCAGCTGCTGCAGCCAGTACAGCATCGCTTGCTTGGTGGCGGCCTGAGAAGCACAAGGGTTAGTTGGCAAGGCCCTGTGCCCACATCATGGCACTGGGTGAGGGATGTGGGAAGGTCACGGGAGGCTTGGCAACTCTCTCCTTCCCAGAAAAAACAAAAACAAAAACACAAAACACCCTGTTGTTGCAGATGGATGCTTACCTCTGAAACACCACATGATTCTTGGCTACAAAAGATAATGAGGCTGGGATCTCAACCTTTCTGGGCCTCGGTTTTCTCTGTACCATGAGGTGATGATAGTCCTCACTTCATTGGGTGGTTATGAGGGTGAAATGAGGTAAGGACAGTAAAGTGTCCAGCCTAGTTTCTCACATGCAGTAGGTGTTCAAAATGTGCTCACTGGATAAAGGAATTTGGAGGTGGTAAGAAAGAGAGAGCTTTGAAATTCTGACCTGGTTGGGGGTATCACTACCTCCCCGTGTGACATCTCAATGTCCTAGCTGACTTGGTGGAGTGGGGAGAATCCCTCCTGTTTGAGGGCTGCACGAAACCATGGATGATTGGAGACTGGAAAGCCACATGCACACTACGACATGGTGGCATCCTCTGGGCAGCCCACACGATATATAGTCGATGGTAGTTACTAGTTTCCCAGCACTGGATGGTCCAAATACCTACTCTCACAACCATAATGCTGCTGGATCCTCCACTGGGGATGCAGGGCAGGAGTGATCCATCCCTTCGATAGATGGAGAAATTAAGGCTCTGAAGTCACCCAGGCAGGTGGTGGTAAAGCTAGATCTCCTACTTCTCGATATCCCATTTCTAGACCAGAGATTTCTTGTAATTTATGGCCAGGAGGATGTGGATTACGTAGAGAAGGCCTGGAATCTTTTGGGCCGCAGGGGCTGGGCAGCTTGCTGGGAGTGGATGGAGAGCCCACAGTGCTGCCTAGAGTCAATGCCATGCGAGAGCAGTAGCAGGCTACGGGCAGCCAGGGCAAGCCCCCTCTCAAGAGGACCATGGGTGATGACCACATGAGCCTCCGGGACTCCATGAAAGAGGGCCTTGACTTGTCATAATGTTATCAAATCAGATACAATGATGCCCACCATTTTCTCTTTCTACCCACTTTCCCTGAAAAACCTCAGCCCCTCCTAGGGCTTCGTCATGACCTTGTGCTGATAAGCTCCAGCTCATACCCAGACACCTGATTTTATTAATTCAGTGGACAAGTGTATACTGAGCATCTCTATACATGTCAAGGACCATGTGGTAGGCACTGGAGACACTGGTGAGCTGACACACATGGCCCCTATCCTCTTGGAACTTAAGAGGCTACTAAGGGGGACATATACCTGCATGTCCTACGTTTTTTTCATCCTGGGTTCCCTCCTCTCAGTGACCGGCCCAACCAGGCTGACAGCCAGTTACATAAGCCATCCCTGATTCTTCCATCACATGCCTAGCCACCGGTGATTTGTCTTGCTGCTCACTCTTTCAGCTCTAGCTCAACTATCATTCTCTCTCTCTCTTTTTTGGGGGAGGGGGCTGCACCCATGGCTTATAGAATTCCCAAGCCGTGGATCAAACCTGTGCCACAGCAGAGACTTGAGCCACTGCAGTGATAATGTGAGATCCTTCACCTGCTGCGCGACAAGAATTCCAGCCATCATTCTCTCTTGATCACCTCCTGACAGACTCTCAGGTCATAGCCTTGCCTTCTCCTTAATTGCTCTCTAGCCAATAACCAGACCGAGATTTCTCAACATTCTAATCTCTCAGTGCTTCCTTGCTTGAAGCTCTGACAGTATCCCACAGCCCATAAGACAAAGTCCAAGCTCCCCAGCTTCAGAAATGCCCTGCCCTTGGGCCTCTGTTCTCCCACTCTGTCTTGGGGACCCCTCTATATACTCTAGGCTCCTGGGATATGCCTGGACGTTCCAGGCAGTACCTCGTTTTCCTGTTTTTGCTCAGGGGGCTCTCTTGGCCTGGAATATCTTTCTTCCTCTGGTTGGCTTGCAAAAAATTGATTTCCTCTTTCAAGCCTGAAGGTGTCGTTGTCCCCTTCCCATCCCACTTCCCCCCTCCCCAAGGTGCCCTTTGAGGATAGCCCTGCCCACTCAGTGGAACTGATCCCTTTTGCCACCACATCTTCTTGGTAGACACTTATCATTGTGTAACTATAAAACATTTTACTCTACAAGCCAGTCTCCCTGCCCGTCTCTTTCACCAGGCCTTAAGCTGTGTGAGCCACAGAGGGCAGTCTGATTTGGCTTTACACCACAGTCCTGAGCACTGTGCCAACACACACACGGATCAATGGAATAGTAAAAGGCATATTTTGGAGACCATGCAGACAGTAGCAATGTGTGGGAGGAGACAGATAACCATAAGATAACCAGAGACCCATAAGCCACATGACCCCTAAAATCCCTGCCTTCCTGGCTTGGAACTCCTGGTTTGATTTATTTTTGCTGATCCTCTTAGCTCGGTCACCAGCCTGACCAGCCAGTATAGGGAAACTAAAGCTGCAGGCTACATCCAAGGGGCTCAAAAGAGGCCTAGTTGGCTGGAGGTGGGGTGGAAGATAGGGCGGGGTAGGGGGCTGGGGAGGCAGTTTCCCGGCACAGTCTTCTCTGATGAGTGTGACTCCAGAACTCTTAGCCCACAACTCTCTTTCCAGTTAAGTTCTGGGGCACTTCCTCTTGACATGATACAAACTCTTTACCTTGCTTGGTTCTATCACTATGTGTGTTCATTCAACAAATATTTATTGAGCACCCAGTAGGTACCAGGCAGTATTCTAGGCACTGAGATTAATTCAACAACTCGTAGCTGCCTGTGATGTGCCAGGTGCTTAGACATCTTGTTTTAAATCTCACAAACTGTCTAGGTACTAAGAGGTTCACTTGCCCAGTTACATAGCTAGTAAGTAGCTGATGCAGAATTTGAATCCAAGCCTGTATGATTTCAAAGCACATGGCCTTGGCACTGTTTCAGGCTTTCTCAGTTAAATATGATTAAATAAAACCTAATGATGAGAAAACAGGTTTAGACATGCCTCAATGAGCAATCTAGGTTGATCAGTGAAACCTAAATTTTTCTCTCACAATACCTGCCAATATTTTCTCAGCATTCACTCCCCTTGGCCATAATATCAAGAAATGTGATTCAGGAGTTCCCCGTTGTGGCTCTGTGTGGGTTGAAGACCCAGTGTTGTCTCTGTGAGGATGCCAGTTCCATCCCTGACCTGGCTCAATGGGTTAAGAATCCTGCCTTGTCCCTGGCTGTGGCATAGGCCACAGCTGCAGCTCTGACTGACCACTGGCCTGAGAACTTCCATAGGGGTCCATGCTGTCCAAGGGGTTTGCATTCTGTGCGGTCTGCAAATAGTACAAGTGACTGAAGGTATGGCCATAGAAAGAAAAAAAAAGTAAAGAAAAAAGAAACGTTATTCAGAAGTTTCTGCTGTGGCACAGTGGGTTAAGAATCCGAGGTCGCTGAGGAGGTGTGGGCTTGATTCCCAGCCTGGTGCAGTAGGTTAAAGGTTCTGGCACCGGGGCAGCTGCAGGGAGGTGTAATTCACAGTGTGACTATGATGGATTGGATCCCTGGATGGGGAACTTCCATATGTGGAGGGGGGGGGGGCATTAAAATTAAAAAAAAAAACTTTTTTAAAAGTTAAGAAATAAAAAGAAACGTGATTCAGAAGTCATGCCTTGAGAGAGGGCAGCAAAGCTCATATCTTGATTATACTTCAACCCGAAGTAAAAAAGTTAAGGCAACTGCATTATTAGCCACACCCAAAAGAAAAAGTTTTGATCGAGTGCTGAGAGGTAGAAAACCCACGGGATTCCAAGTGTGGGCTACACCACTTTTGAGTTGTGTGACCTTGGACCAGTCACTTCATCTCTTTATGACTCTTTTTTTTTTTTTGTCTTTTTGCCTTTTCTAGGGCCGCTCCTGCGGCATATGGAGGTCCCCAGGATAGGGGTCTAATAAGGAGCTGTAGCCACCCGCTTACACCAGAGCCACAGCAACGCGGGATCCGAGCCGCGTCTGCGACCTACACCACAGCTCACGCAACGCTGGATCCTCAACCCCCTGAGAAAGGCCAAGGATTGAACCCGCAACCTCATGGTTCCCAGTCGGATTTGTTAACCACTGCGCCACAACGGGAACTCCTATGACTCAATTACTTGATCCGTAATATGCGTACATCATGTGGGCCTTTGTTATGGGAACACAATGAGGAAATGAGTGTGAATGCCCTTTGGAAAGCACAAGACCCTGTGAACCCAGGGTTCACAGGGGTGTTTGGGGTCGGTGATTATAGTTACAGTAAGTTTACTGTGACCACTCACTTGCACCCCGCTGTGCTGAAAAGGAGAAAATTGCATCATTTACCTTCAAGGTAATAGTCCGGCTGGGGGTCTTGATTTCGAAAGTTCCCTCCTCGGCGTCCGCCTTACAGTCAAATACCGCACAGGAGAGGTCGATGCTGTCCAAGGGGTTTGCATCCTGTGCGGTCCGCGAATAATACAAGTGACATTTTCTCTCGTCGTAGAAAAACCAGCGGGATTTCCAACCCCGGATGGGCCTTTTGCCTCCAAACTTGCTTAAATATCCACAAAGTTTCTTGGGGGCCGCCTCCAGAGGTCGGGGGCAGACCGTCGATTCCTCTGGAGGCAACACCTGGGAGCCCCTGGCCAAGCTGGCAGGCTCTTCGGACACGGGGGCAGAGGAGCTGGACTCCGCGGGATTCTCCTGGGCGTCCTCCATCGCCACTAGGGACTGCGGAGGAGCTGGATGTCCACTGCCCAACTCCGGCCAAATCTCGGAGATTCAGGGGATACCTTCAAGACGGAGATAACTGGACGAGGGCGGGGCCATTAGTGACCCGCCTCCAAGAGACGACGGAGGGACGCAGCTCCCTGCGGTGCGTGCACTTCATTGATCTAAAACCCAGTACCGGAGGGTGGCCACGCCCATCCGAACCCCTCGGTATCTAGGACAGGCCTCGACACGCCCCCTTCCGGCTCCTCCCACACTGCTATCTTCCGACTTTTCTTCGCTCCTCTCCGCCATATTTACTGAGGGCAGCCGCGAACGTGGGGCGGTCCTCGGATTGAAGGCGTGGTGTCCCTGAATTTGGTTAACCAGCGGAAGAGAGGCTGGAAGAGACGCCCTCCACAAATACCTTGTTCTGGTAACACGCGTAATAATGTAGAGGGACAGTCCCTTCTCCAGCTTTACGGGCCTCCCGCCTTTTCTCCCCAGGTACTGCGCGGGTCCCCGTTGCGGGGCGCACGGCGCGTCCATTGGTTGAAGGGGACACCCGGCTGGGTGGCGACATTTCCGGCGCCGCTCAAAGCGCGCGTGCTTAGAGGGCTCTGCTGGTGGCCTATATACCCGTCAGCAGTTAAGCGACCCAGTGGTTCTCCCCTGACCGTGGCGGCCTCTCCTTCCTTGGTCCCAGTTCCCGCTCGCCTCTTTCCTGAGCTACTCGAGTTATGTGGGCGCCCGGCCCGGCTTCTGCCCTTGCTGGAACCCAGTGCTTGGGACGGGTTTGGGCACAGTAAATTGTGGAATCAAATGTGTCTTTACTAACTTTCTCAACTTCTGTCCTCAGTCTGTTTGCCTCTTGTCCTTAAGTTTCCCCCCTTTACTCCTGTAGGCGCTTCCCTCCGCTTGGGCTATGGAGCCCATTTCCTACCACCTCTTGAGGAGCTTCACGGTTCTTCGCTAGCCCTTTCTTAGCCCCTCTTTATTTAGCTTCTCCCTCTTTGCCATCCTTAACAAAATCTTCCTTGTTTTGTACCGGGCAAATTATACTCAGGGTCTGAGGTTGTCTTTTCTTAAAATTTACTTAACACAGGTTCACTGCAGAAATTATAATATTTTGTAAGTCCATAGCATATCTAAAAATGTCTCTTAATATGCTAATAGAGAAATAACATTCTCCAAACCGATGATAGATTAATTATACTATTGTTAGGCAAACGGGGGAATGAAAGAAATAAAAGTCCAAATTTAGTTCAGGTGTACCCTTCTGTTACTGACAAGGGTTTTTGACCTTGTTAATACAAATTGATGAGAGGCCAGACAAATTTAGTCAAGGCTTTATTGGCACCGGTACTGCAGCAGGAGGTAGGAAAACAAGTAACAGCTGCCTTTGCTTGCTCCCTGAGGAGGTGGTGGGGGTAAGGGTGAGTCTAGGGATCTGGTGGTCTGCCCCCTTGGTGGTGCTGTGCGCAGGGTGCATGCACAGTGCCCTGCTTTTGCTTCTGCTTCCTCAGAAGTGGCTATTAGGTTTTGGTCTTTTTGAATCTTGTTGGTAATTTGCCTCAACTGCATGCATGTAGTTATTTTTAGTCCTTTATGGTTTCTTTATATTTGGTTGCTGGAGGAGACGGCTGTCCAGGTGCAGGCACTGTGGCAAAGGGTCCCAGATTTTAGCCTGTCTCTCTTATATGAGTTGGTTTCCAGTAGAGTCTTTCCTTTCAGCTAAAAGCTGGGCACTAGCTGATAGCTTAGGTCTCAGTACCAGTGTTGGCAGGTGAAGTGGGCTGCTCCAAAGATGGTTATTCTAGGGACCCTTATGTGGCTTGTGCCACTGCCCACGAGGACTAGCATTGCCAGTGCAGGAATGGATATCCCTTCTCTTCTTGAGACTACTGCATGGTTTAACACCACTGTTGACCAAGAATAGCCTGGCCATGGCAGGAGCAAGTGTCTCAAGGTCTTCGCAGAGCTATTGGGTCAGCACAGGGTAGCCTTGCCTGGATAGAACACTCCAAAGACTCAAACCTCTTGGTTTTTATCATTTAAAAGTCCATCGTGTTATGGACACCATTGCTGTTACCTGGTGTCAATGACGTCTTGGTTCTCTCCACTCCAGGTGCAAAATTTCTGTAAGAAAGTCCTAACATAGGGAGTTCCCAATTAGGGATCCATGAGGATGCAGGTTCGATCTCTGGCCTCACTCAGTGGGTTGAGGATCTGGTGTTGCTGTGAGCTGTGGTGTAGGTCACAGACTTGGCTTGGATTGTACGTTGCTGTGGCTGTGGCGTAGGCCGGCATCTAGAACTCTTATTGGACCTCTAGCCTGGGAACCTCCACATGCCATGGATGTGGCCCTAAAAAAAAGGGAGGGAGGCAGAAAGTCCTAACATCCAACTTCAAAGCAATTTCATCAAAACAAGTTCAAATCACAGACAGCTGTCTAAAACAAGCTTTCAAACCATGGATCTGCAATCGTAGCAAATTAATACACAACACTGGTGCACTCTCAGCGATGAGAGGCAGTGGGTAAAGGCGAGGGCTCTGCAGTCTGTTTCCAATGCTGTAATCTTGAGTGATTTACTCAACCAAAGTCTCAGTCTTTTCTCATCCTTAAACATGGAACTAAGGAGAACACCTACTTCTGGAGGTGGATTTAGGTGAAGTTAATGAAATTTAACCTCACCTGCAGGGGCTGCTCAATTTATTGTATTTTCTTGTTCTGAATAAGCACCCATCTTCGTATCTAATTTTGTGTTCAAAATTTTGTATTTTTTTCTTAAAGTCAAGGGTACTATATAAATTCCAATCTCCATAAAACCTGGATGCATATCTATCAATATCCCTAGAGTTATTTTGGTAATTAACTGAAGGAATATGTATGAAGCTCTAAGCATAGAGTATGCAGCACAGTAAATGTTTTAATAAACATTAGTTGTAATTAAAACTCAATAAAGTAGACCTCACAGCAAAAGGCAGTAAACCACAAAGAGGATGGTAGATTATATAGCAGAATTCACACCATTGAAAACTCAGAATTGCTACAGTTGCAGTTGGAGATTTTATCATACCACTTTTAGCCCTTGTGAGATTTATTAGTAAACAGCCACAAAAACCAAAGATACAGAGATCAGAATGCAATGACAGGTTATGTCAATTACATGGGAATTACTTAGTCTTTTTATTTTATGTTCCATGTCAAAAAGACTTTTTTGGTTTCCAAGAAGATTTTGTGCCAGCAAGTCCCTTTGCATGAAAATTAGAAAATAATAGCAAAAAAAGTTAACCAAAGAAAATAATTTCTTGGAAATAAAAGCAATAATTTTTAAAAATAACTATTGGGTAAAAAAAGGTAACGAGAAGCTACCGTTATAAACTATTTGGTGGAAGAGGATGGAAGACAATAAAAGCTGTGCATATCAAAATTTAGCTTGAGTATCCTATTGACTCTAGCATTAGAATTCTAGCATCAATAATTATTAACTGTGACCTTGGGACACTGACTAGAACACTATCATTCCTGTGGATAAAGAGTTGGATGGGGTAATGCAGGTTTCTGAACTTTTTCACTTATTACCGGTTGAATTCTATCTCCCCTAAATTCTTAAGTTGAAGTCCTAACTCCCAGTGTTTCAGAATGGGACTATTTGGAGGTGGGGCCTTTAAAGAGGTAATTAAGGTAAAAATGAGGTCATTAAGCTGGGCCCTACTCCATTTTGACTGGTGTATTTATAAGAAGAGGAGGTGAGGACACACAGAGGAAAGACCATGTGAAGACATGGCATCTGCAGACCAGAGAGAGGCCTCAGAAGAAACCAGCCCTGCTTCCATCTTGATCTTGGATTTATAGCCTCCAGAATTGTGAGATTAATTTCTGTTGCTGAAGCCGCTGCGTTTTGTTACAGCAGCCCTAGCAAACCAATACATTTCCTTAACAGAGTGAGCTTCTTTGGAAACCCATCCCAGGCACAGCCCTTGACAGTTTAGAGCACCCATGAAAACCTTCCGAAGCTTTATTTTAAAAACATAAATAGCCAGATTCTTCTAGGACAGTTTAATAGAAAATATTTTACATTAATTTCCAAAAATCAAAATACTTCAAACCCTACTCCCAACTGTCTTTATACCGAGGAATGAGAGAAAGGGCAGGACATATAGGCCCCAGCTGGGATAGTGGGAAACCAGGCCACTGGAATTTTCATTGGCCCATTATAACCTTTCTGGGCTTTGGTTTCCTCATCTCTGTAAAGCAGAGATCATGATTCCTCCCCAGGGCATCCCACTGAGTGTTTGTGAAGACCGTAAGGTAATGATGGAAAATTTGGGGGTTGGTATACCGAATCTGCAGTAATCACCATGCTCAAGGCTGCTCCAAGGGAAAAGAAAATGAAGGAGGAAAAAAAAGATTTTTAAGTTTTATGTTTAGAGGCATTAGAGGGCAACTTCTGCTAATCTGGATGTATTAACTGCTGTATATTCTAATGGATGCACTTCTGGTTATTATTTCAAAATATAGTCAACATCCTTCTCAACTCTCTCCTGCTTCCCTTTGGAGGATACTATCAACTGCAAAACAAGAGGTTGTCAGAAAGCGACACCTTGTGCCTGTGTGGTATATTGTCCTTTCGTATGTTGCATATTCCCAGACTCTTTTGCTAAAGGGCTGAAATGAGGTACCAGGTAATGACCCTTCCCCCCACAGTATATCCCAAACAGGCAAGTTAATTTGACATCACATACCAAAAAAAAAATAATAATAATAATAATAATTTGACGTCTTTAAAACCAATATTTTTTTCATTTAAAGGTTTTTTTTTTTGGTCTTGTCGCCTTTTCTAGGGCCACTCCCATGGCATACGGAGGTTCCCAGGCTAGGGGTCTAATCAGAGCTGTAGCCTCTGGCCTATGCCAGAGCCACAGCATTGTGTGAGTTTAAAGTATACAGAATAATGATTTGACTTTTATACATCATAAATGATTATCACAGCAAGTTTAATGAAGATCTGTAATTTCAGTAGATAGAAAATTTAATGGGAATAAAGTTTTTCCTTGTGATAAGAACTCTTGGGATTTACTCTTTTATATATAACATCCAACAGTCTTAATTATCTTGTACATTACATCCCTAGTACTTATTTATCTTATAACTGGAACTTTATACCTTTTGACTGCCTTCATCCAATCCTCCCCACCCCCTGCCTCTGGTAGCCACAAACTTAATCTCTTTTTCTCAGTTTGTTTGTTTTTGAAGTATAATCGGCCTGCAATACTATATTAGTTCCTGGTACACAACACAGAAATTCAGTATTTCTATATTTTTTAAATGATCATGATAATAAATCTAATTATACTCTTGTTCCTATACAAAGGTATTATGTAATTATTGAGTATATCCCCCACACTGTACATTTTTCATACCTGTGACTCATTTATTTTACAACTGGAAGTTTGTAGCTTATAATTTCCCTCAACAGTTTCTCTTCTCCTCCTACCACCTCATCTCTGGTAATTACCTGTTCTCTGTATCTTTGAGTCTGCTTCTGCTTTGTTATGTTTGTTCATTTTTTTTCTTTTGTTTAGATTCCACCTATAAGTGAAATGACACAATATTTGTATTTCTTAGACTTTTTTACTTAGCGTAATGCCTTCTAGGTCCATCCATGTTGTGACAAATGGCAAGATTTTATTCTATTTTTATGGCTGATTAGTATTCCATTGTGTATATATACCACATCTTCTTTATCCATGCATCTATTGATGGATACTTAGGTTGTTTTCAGATCTTGGCTATTGTAAATAATGCCTGCAATGAACATAGGAGTGCATGTATCAATTTGAATTAGTGTTTGCAGGATCATGTGGTGGTTCTATTTTAAATTTTTTGAGGTATCCCCATTATGTTCTCCATATTAAACAACCCAATTAAAAAGGTGTTTTTTTTTTTCTCTCTGTCTTCCTTGTAGAGATGTCTATTTAGATCTTCTCATTTTTTGTTTTTTTTGTTTTTGATATAAAGCTCCATGAAATGTTTATGTATTTTGGAGATTAATCTCTCATCAGTTGCTTCGTTTGCAGAGATTTTCTCCCATTCTGTTTTTTTTTTTTTAAATGGTTTCCTTTGCTGTACAAAAGCTGTTAAGTTTAATTAGGTCCTATTGGTTAATTTTTGTTTTTATTTTCATTACTCCGGGAAGTAGGTCAAACAAAATATTGCTGTGATTTATGGCAGAGAGTTTTCTATGTTCCCCTCTAGGAATTTTATAGCATCTGGCCTTACATTTAGTATCTAGCCTTTAATCCATTTTGAGTTTATTTTTGTGTATGGTGATAGAGAGTATTCTAATTTCATTATTTTACATGTAGTTGTTCAGTTTTCCTAGCACTACTTATTGAAAAGACTCTTTCTTCCACTGTGTATTCTTGTGGCCTTTGTCATAGATTAGTTGACAATAAGGGCGTGGGTTTATTTCTGGGCTTTCTATCCTGGCCCATTGATCCATATTTTGGTGCCAGTACCATACTGTTTTGATGACTGTAGCTTTGTAGTATATTCTGAAGTCAGGAAGCCTGATTCCTCAAACTCCATTTTTCTTTCTCAGGATTGCTTTGGATATTCCAGGTCTTTTGTGTTTCCATACAAGTTTTAAAATATTTTGTTTTAGTTATGTGAAGAATGTCATTGGTAACTTGATAGGGATTGCATTGAATCTATAGATTGCCTTGGGTAGTATAGTCATTTTGACAATATTGATTCTTCCAATCCAAGAGGATGATATATTTTCCCATCTGTTTGTGTCATCTTTGATTTTTTTCATTAGTGTCTCAGAGTCTTCAGAGTACAGTGTGTCTTTTGCCTTTTTAGGTAGGTTTATTCTTAGATAGTTTATTCTTTTTGATGTGATGGTAAATGGGATTGTTTCCTTAATTTCTCTTTCTGATCTTTCATTGTTAGTGCATAGGAACTCAAGAGATTTCTGTGTATTAATTTTGTACCCTGCAACTTTACTGAATCTACTGATGAGCTCTAGTAGTTTTCTGGTAGCATCTTGAGGATTTTTTTTTTTTGTCTTTTTGCCTTTTCGTGAGCTGCTCCTGCAGCATATGGAGGTTCCCAGGTTAGAGGTCGAATTGGAGCTGTAGCCACTACCCTACACCAGAGCTCAGCAACTTGGGATCCGAGCCACATCTGCAACCCACACCACAGCTCATGGCAACGCCGGATCCTTAACCCACTGAGCAAGGCCAGGGATCGAACCCGCAACCTCATGGTTCCTAGTCGGATTCGTTAACCACTGCACCACGATGGGAACTCCAGCATCTTGAGGATTTTTTATGTATAGTATCATGTCATCTGCAGTGACAGCTTTACTTCTTTTCCAACTTGGATTCCTTGATTTCTTCTTTCTTCTCTGATTGCTGTGGCTAGGATGACCAAAACTATGTTGAATAAAAGTGGCAAAAGTGGACATCCTTGTCTTGCTCCTGATCTTGGAGGAAATTCTTTGAGATTTTCACCATTGAGAATGATGTTAGCTGTGGGTTTGCCATATATGACCTTTATTATGTTGAGGTAGATTCCCTCTGTGCCCACTTTATGGAGAGTTTTTTTTTTTTTATCAAAAATGGGTGTTGAATTCTGTCAAAAGTATTCTATATCTATTGAGGTGATCCTGTGGTTTTTATTCTTCAGTTTGTTAAAGTGGTGCATCATATCGATTGATTATGATGTATGATCCTTTTGCTATATTGTTGGATTTGATTTTTTTTTGTCTTTTTTTTTTGTTGTTGTTGTTGTTGCTATTTCTTGGGCCGCTCCCGCGGCATATGGAGGTTCCCAGGCTAGGGGTTGAATCGGAGCTGCAGCCACCAGCCTACGCCAGAGCCACAGCAACGCGGGATCCGAGCCGCGTCTGCAACCTACACCACAGCTCACGGCAACGCCGGATCGTTAACCCACTGAGCAAGGGCAGGGACCAAACCCGCAACCTCATGGTTCCTAGTCGGATTCGTTAACCACTGCGCCACGACGGGAACTCCGGATTTGATTTGTTAATATTTTGTTGAGGATTTCTGTATCTACATTCATCAGTGATATTGGTCTATAAGCTTTCTTTTTTTGTGGTGTCTTTGTCTGGTTTTGGTGTCAGGGCAATGATGGCCTTGTAGAATAAGCTTGGGAGTGTTCCTCCCTGTGCAGTTTCTTGAAAGAGTTTCAGAAGGATAGATATTAACTTTAAATGTTTGAGAGGATTCGCCCATGAGGCCATCTGATCCAGACTTTTGGATTTTGTCTGTTTGTTTGTTTGTTGGTTTTGGTCTCACCTGCAGCATGTGAAAGTTTCTAGACCAGGGATCAAAGCTGTGCCACAGCAGCAACCCAAGCTGCTACAGTGTCAATACCAGATCTGTAACCCACTGCACCACAGGAGAGCTATCTGTTGGAAGTTTTAAAATCAGTTTCAATTTTGGTACTTGCTATTTCTTCCTGGTTCGTCTTGGAAGGTTGTACCTTTGTAAGAATTTGTTTATTCTGGGTTGTGTATTTTTTAAAAATTAATTTTATGAAATATAGTTGACTTATAGTGTATTAATTTCTGATGTACAGCAAAGTTACACAGCTATACATATCTACATATTCATTCCCATATACGTTATCACAGAACACAGAGTTGATTTCCCTGTGCTGTATGGCAGGTCCCCACTGATCATCCATTCCATGTACAAAAGTGTGCATTTGTCATTCCCAAACTCCAAGTCCATCCCTCCCCCCCCAACCTTCCCCTTTGGTAACCATACCTTTTTTTTTTTTTTTTTTTAATGGCCACACCTGGGGGATATGGAAGTTCTTGGGCCAGGGACTGAATCTGAGCTGCAGCTGTGACCTATGCTGCCGCTGTGGCAATGCTGAGTCCTTTAACTCACTGTGCCAGATGGGGATTCAAACCCACACCTCTGTAGCAGCCTGAGCTACTGTTGTTGGATTCTTAACCCACTGCATCACAGTGGGAATTCCTGTTTCTCTTTTATAAATATGTTCTTTCCTATCTTTTTTTTTTTGGCCACCCCTTAGCATATAGAGCTTCTGAGCCAGGGATCAGATCCGAGCTGCAGCTGTGAACTAACCTCTGTAGCTGTGGCAATGCCAGATCCTTAACCTACTGTGCTGGGCCAGGGACCAAACCCATGTCCCAGTGCTCCCAAGGCACTGCCAATCCTGTTGTACCACAGTGGGAGCTCCCCTATCTCTTTTTTTTTTTTTTTTTTTTTTTTTAGGGCCACACCTGTGGCATATGGAAGTGTCTGGGCTAGGGGTTGAATCAGAGTTGTAGCTGCCAGCCTATGCCATACCAACGCAGGATCCCAGCTGTGTCTATGACCTACAACCACAGCTCAAGGCAACGCTGAATCCTTAACCCACTGAGCGAGGCCACATCCTCATGGATCCTAGTCATGTTCGTTAACCACTGAGCCACAAAGGAAATTCCCATCCCCTATCATTTTTTATTAGATTCCACATGGTATTTGTGTTTCTTTTTTCTTTTTTCTTTTTTGTCTTTTTGCTATTTCTTGGGCTGCTCCTGCAGCATATGGAGGTTCCCAGGCTAGGGGTCGAATCAGAGCTGTAGCCACCGGCCTACGCCGCAGCCACAGCAACGCGGGATCTGAGCCGCGTGTGCAACCTACACCACAGCTCACGGCAACGCTGTATCTTTAACCCACTGAGCAAGGGCAGGGACCGAACCCGAAACCTCATGGTTCCTAGTCGGATTCGTTAACCACTGCGCCACAACGGGAACTCCATGTATTTGTGTTTCTTTGCCTGACTTCACTTAGTATGATAATATCTAGGTCTACCCTTGTTGTTGCAAATGACATTATTTTGTTCTTTTTGATGGTTGAGTAATATTCCATTGTGTATATGTACCACGTACCCTTTATCCATTCCTCTGTTGATGGACATTTAGGTTGCTTCTATGTCTTGGTTATTGTCAGTAGTGCTGCGAAGAACTTTGGGGTGCATGTGTCTTTTTGCATTATGATTTTCTCTGGATATATGCTCAGCAGTGGAATTGCTGATTCATATGGTAGTTCTTCTTAGTTTTTTGATGAACCTCCGTACTGTTCATTGTTGTACCAATTTACATTCCCACCAACAGTGTAGGAAGGTTCCCTTTTTTCCATGCCCTCTCCAGCATGTATTGTTTGTAGACTTTTAGATAATGGCCATTCTGACTGGTGTGAGGTAATACCTCATTGTAGTTCTGATTTTCATTGATCTCTCTTTCTCTCTCTTTTTTTCTTATGGACTCACCCACATCATATGAAAGTTCTTGGGCCAGGGACAGAATCTAAGCCATAGCTGCAACCTATGCAGCAGCTGTGGCAATGCCAGATCCTTTAACCCGCTGTCCTGGGCTGGGGATCAAACCCTCACCTCTGTGGTGACCCTAGCTGCTGCAGTTGGATTCTTATCCCACTGTGCCACAGTAGGAACTCCCTGCATTTCTCTTATAACTAATGATGTTGAGCATCTTTTCTTCTTTTTATTGGCCATCTGTTTGTCATCTTTGGAGAAATGTCTGTTTAAATCTTCTGCCCATTTTTTGACTTGGTTTTTTTTTTTTTGATATAAAGCTATATGAGGTGTTTATACATTTTAGAAATTAACCCCTTGTCTGTTGCTTCATTTGCAAAGAATTTCTCTCACTCATGGGTTGTCTTTTCATTTTGTTTATGGTTTCCTTTACTGTGCAATAGCTTTTAAGTTTGATTAGTTCTTATTTGTTTTTGTTGTTTTGTTTTCTTTGTGTGTTACCATCACCCTAGAGTATGGTTCCAGAGACTTTCTGCTTTGCTCTTGGCTTTATCTCAGTACCAGGAATAGTGCCTAATATATAGTAGGCATTTAGTAAATATTTAACATTTTTTTAAAAAATTAAAGTTGATTTACAATGTTGTGCCCATTTGTGTACAGCAAAGTGACTTAGTCATACATGTACATTATTTTACTTATATTATCTTCCATCATGGTCTTTCCTAGGAGATTGGATATAGTTCCCTGTGCTAGTCAGTAGGACATTGTTGTTTATCCATTCTAAATGTAATAGTTTGCATCTAGTAACCCCAATCTCCCAGTCCATCCCACTCCATCCCCCCACCTTGGCAACAAGAAGTCTGTTCTCTTTGTCTGCAAGTCTGTTTCCATTTTATAGATAGGTTCATATGTGTCATATTTTAGATTCCACATATAAGTGATATTATATGGTGTTTGTCCTTCTCTTTTTGATTTCACCTAGTGTGATAATCTCTAGTTGCATCCATGTTGCTAAAAATGGCACTATTTCATTCATCTTTATGGCTAAGTAGTTATAGTGTTCCGTTGCATATATGTACTACACATTCTTAATCCATTCATCTGTCAGTGGACTCTCAGGATGTTTCTATGTCTTGACTATTGTTCATAGTGCTATTATGAACATAGGGATGCATGTATCTTTTGGAATTATAGTTTTGTCCAGATATATGCCCAGGAGTGCGATTGCTGGATCATACAGTAGTTGTATTTTTAGTTTTCTGAAGAACCTCCATACTTTTTTCCACAGTGGGTGACCAGCTTACATTCTCATCAACAGTGTAAGAGGGTTCCCTTTCCTCCATACTCCCTCCATTATTTGTTTGTTCTTAATTTTTTTTCTTTTTATGGCAACACCTGTGGCATATGTATGTAATTTCCCAGGCTAGGGGTTAAGTTGGAGCTGCAGCTGCTGGGCTATGCCATGGCAACACCAGATCCAAGCTGCATCTGGGAGCTTTGCTGCACCTTACAGCATTGCCAGATCCTTAATCCACTGACTGAGGCCAGGGATCTAACCTGTGTCCTCACACTGTTTTGGGTTCTGAAGCCACTGAGCCACAGGAACTCCTCCAGCATTTGTAATTTGTAGACTTACTAATGATGGCCATTTTGACTGGTGTGAAGTAGTACCTCATTGTCGTTTTGATTTGTATTTCTCTAATAATTAGTGATGTTGAGCATTTTTTCATATGGCTTGTGGCCATCTTTTTGTCTTATTTGGAGAAATGTCTATTTAGGTATTCTGCCCATTTTTCAAAATTTTTTTTGTTGTTGTTGAGTTGTTGGTATGTTTTAGAGATTAAGACCTTGTTGTTTCCATCATTTGCAACTATTTTCTTCCATTCCGTAGGCAGTCTTGTCTTTTTAAAAAATACATAGTTTCCTTTGCTGTGCAAACACACTTGTAAGTTTGATTAGGTCCCATTTGATGAATTGATTTTTGTTTTTATTTCTATTGTCGTGGCCGACTGACCTAGGAAAACATTTGTAATGTTTTGTTTGTTTGTTTGTTTGTTTTGTCTTTTTGCCATTTTCTTGGGCCGCTCCTGCAGCATATGGAGGTTCCCAGGCTAGGAGTCGAATCAGAGCTGTAGCCGCAGGCCTACACCAGAGCCATAGCAACATGGGATCCGAGCCGCGTCTGCAACCTACACCACAGCTCATGGCAACGCCGGATCCTTAACCCACTGAGCAAGGCCAGGGATTGAACCCACAACCTCATGGTTCCTAGTCGGATTCGTTAACTGCTGAGCCACGACAGGAACTCCTGTAATGTTTTTGTGATAGAATATCTTGCCTATGTTCTCTTCTAGGAGTTTGATTGTGTCCTGTCTTACATTTACATCTTTAATAATTTTGAATTTATTTTTGTGTCTGGTGGGATGATGGAGTGTTCTAACTTCATTGATTTACGTGCTTCCTTCCAAGTTTCCCAACACCATTTGCCGAAGAGACAGTCCTTTTCCCATTTTGTATTCCTGCTGCCTTTGTTGGAGATTAACTGTCTATAAATTTATGTACATTTTAGTGCTGATACCACACTGTTTGATTCCTGTAGCTTTGAAGTATTGTCTGAAGTCTGGGAGGGGTATACCTCCTGCTTCATTTTTTTTTCTTCAGGATTGCTTTGTCACTTCTGGGCCTTTAATTGTTTGATATAAATTAGAGAAATAGTTGTTCTAGTTCTGTGAAAATGTCATGAGTAAGTTGATAGGGATCACATTAAATCTGTAGATTGCTTTTGGTGGTATGGCCATTTTAACAATATTAATTCTTCCAGTGCAACAGCATGGGATATCTTAATTTCTTTGAATCCTCTTTAATTGCCTTGATTAATGTTTTATAGTTCTCAGCATCTAAGTGTTTCATGTCCTTGGTCAGGTTTATTCCTAGGGATTTAATTTTTTTCTGTGCAATTTTAAAAGTTGTTTTTTTTTTTTTTTTTTGTCTTTTGAGGGCTGCACCCATGGCATATGGAGGTTCCCAGGCTAGGGGTCTAATCAGAGCTGTAGCTGCTGGCCTATGCTACAGCCACAGCAGGGCCTGATCTGAGCCGCATCTGAGACCTACACCACAGCTCACGGCAATGCCAGATCCTTAACCCACTGAGCAAGGCTAGGGATTGAACCCTCAACCTCATGGTTCCTAGTTGGATTTGTTTCTGCTGTGCCATGATGGGAACTCCTTAAAAGGTAGTTTTATTTTTATTTATTTATTTTAATTTTAATTTTTTGTCTTTTTACCTTTTCTAGGGCCGCTTCCATGGCATATGAAGTTCCCAGGCTAGGGGTCTAATTGGAGCTGTAGCCACTGGTCTACACCAGAGCCACTGCCATGTGGGATCTGAGCCATGTCTGTGACCTACACCACAGCTCACGTCAACGCTGGATCCTGAACCCACTGAGCAAGGCCAGGGATCGAACCTGCAACCTCATGGTTCCTAGTCAGATTTGTTAACCACTGTGCCATGACAGGAACTCCAAATGGTATTTTTAAAATATTAGTTTTTGAATATTTCATTGTTAATATACAGAAGTGCAACTGATTTCTCAATGTTAATCTTTTATCCTGCTACTTTGCTGATTTTGTTGATCAGTTCAAGTAGTTTTTGTGTGGAATTCTTGGGGTTTTCTATATTTAATATTTTGTCATCTTCATAGAGTGACAATTTTACCTCTTTTCTTCAATTTGGATACCTTTTATTTCATTTGTCTGATTGCTTTGTCTAGGTCTTGCAATACTATGTTGAATAAAAGTGATGAGAGTGGGCGTTCTTGTCTTCTTCCAGATTTTACCAAGAAGACTTTCATCTTTGCTCTGTTGAGTATTATATTAGCTGTGGATTTGTCATAAATGGCTTTTATTATGTTAAGATATGTTCCCTCTATACCCACATTGGTAAGAGTTTTTATCATGAATGGATCTTGAATTTTGTCAAATGCCCTTTCTGCATCTATTGTAATGATCACGTGATTTTTTACTTTTCTTTTGTTAATGTGGTATATGATGTTGATTGATTTGTGTATGTGCCACCATCTTTGTGAAGTTGGGATGAATCCCACTTCGTCATGGTGTATGATCTTTTTATGTTACTGGATTCAGTTGGCTAAAATTTCGTTGAGAATTTTTGCGTCTGTATTCATCAAAGATATTGGCCTATAATATCCTTTTTTGGTAGTATCTTTTTATGGCTTAGGTATAGGGTGATGATGGCTTCATAGAATGTCTTTGGGAATGTTCCTTCCTTGTCAGTCTTTTGGAAAAATTTAAGAAGGATGGGTATAAGTTCTTCTTTGTGTTTGATGAATTCACCTGTGAAGCCATCTGGTCCTGGACTTCAATTTGTAGGGAGTGTTTTTATTACATATTCAATTTCATTTCGAACGATGCATCTGTTCAAATGATCTATTTAATCTTGATTCAATTTCGGGCTGTATGTCTCTAGAAAGTTGTCTATTTCTTCTAGCTTGTGAAATTTATTGGCATATAATTGTTCATAGTTTTCTCTTTTTTTGTATTTCTGCAGTATTTGTTGAGATTTCTCTTTTTTCATTTCTTTGTTTATTTGGGTTCTCTCTTCTTGATGAGTTTGGCCATAGGTTTGTCAACTCTGTTTACCCTTTCAAAGAACCTCTCTTGGTTTTTATTATTATATGTCTTGGTTGGTCTGTTTGGATTCAACTTGTTTGGGACCCCCTATGCTTCCTGTATCTTGATAATCAGTATCCTTTAGATTTGGGTTATTTTCAGCCATAATTTCTTCAAATATATTTTCAGTCCCCTTTTCTTTTTCTTCTCCTTCTGGAATCTCTATTATGCATAGATTGGCCTGCTTTATATTATCCCATAGATCTCTTATATTGCTTTCACGTCTTTTCATTTGATTTTCTGTCTGCTGTCCTGGTTGGGTGATTTCTATTATACTGTCTTCCAAGTCACTGTTCATTCCTCTGCATTATTCATTCTTCTCTTCAGTGCCTTTAACTCAGCTTGTGTCTCTCCAAATGAATTTTCTAATTTGTTTCAACTCCTCTTTATAGTTTCTAGTTCCTTTCTAAAATAATCTGCATTACTGTTCATATCTGCTCTTAATTCCTTCAGTATTTACTTTACCTTCTTTTTGAACTTCTTGTCTTTTACACTGCAGAGGTCTATTTCATTGTTTGCTCTTTTAGGGAAACTATTCTGTTATTTTAATGGGAATGGTTCCTGAGCTTCTTTATTTTGTTTTTATTTTTCTTACTCTGAGTTTAGGGAAAACTAATATCTACTGTAGTCTTGAAGGGCTATTTATATGGGAGCATGCCCTTGTGTAGTTTGCGAGGGTTTACTTTTTTTTTTCTTTTGGCATGAGGGCTGCTTTTGGTTTGGATGCTTACTGTCTTTTTCTTAAGTGTGTGCAGGCTGTTATCCCCTTGACATGGAGTGTGCTGGTGTATAGCCTGTGCATTCTTCCAGGGAGATGGGGGCAGTGTGTTGGGCCTGTAGCCAGTGCCTGGTTTCTGGGCCCTTGACAGTGCTGAGGACCTGCAGAATGCTCCCAGTTGCAGGGTCCTGGGAAATGGCACTGACCCTCAGGGCAGTGTAGGCAGCGCCCAGAGCTTTTGGCAGTGGCAACAGCAGGGCAAGTGTGTTCCCAGGGTAGTGAGGGCAATGGGTGGCACTCGTTTGCAGTGCCCTCCTCTGTGGTGCCTCCTGAGGTGCCTGGGGCCACAGGTGGTGCTTATTCACAGAACCTTAGTTGTGGAGGGCCATGCCCATCTCTGGAGTCTGAGATGGCTGTTGCAGCTTGCCACCACTGCCCATAGGCTGCACAGGAAGTGCCCCATCACCCAAGAGCCTCTTTGTGTGTAGAGAAAGTTATTTCTATGGTGGTCCCATTCCTCCTCCTCTCGCCTCCCCATTGCTTCTCCTTCAGGCCCAGGCCTCCTCTCATGTTTCCTCAGCTCTGGTGATTCCCTCCCCAGCCCATGGTGCACTGCTCCCTAGCCCCTCAGGTTGTCTCCACACAGCCAACCATAGTCCTCTCCCCAGAACTGACCTCTGAAACCTAAGTCTCAGTGCCCAACCCCAGCCTGAGTGTCTCAGGCTATGATGTCTGGGAGTAGAGGTACAAATGGTCTGTGTGGTGCTTTCTCTGCTTCACCCTCCTCAGTCTGGCTGCTGTGCTTTTCTCCAAGGCTTTGAGACTCCCCCTCTGTCCTGGATGATCTCCCTGTTAGTTAGGTGGCCTCCCAGAGTGCTGCTTCCTTTCCTCTTTCACAGGTCCCTCTCAGGAGTGCTGGTCCCATCCTGATTCCTTTTTTCCTCCTCTTCTCTTTCTCTCTCTCTTTTTCCTTTTGTTCCACTCATTTATGTGGTGGGTTCCTTGCCCTTTTTGGAGGTTTAAAGTCTTCTGTCAGTGTTCAGTAGATGTTCTTTGCCAGTTTTTCTACATGTAGATGGTTTTCTTTGATGTGTTTATGGGAGAAGGTGAGCACCACGTCTTTCTTCCATCTTGATCCTGCCCTGTTTTCTAGTTTTTAATCTTGATTTTATCTTTATTATCTCTTTCCTTCTGCTGAGTTTGTTTTGTTTGCTCTTTTCTAATTCTTTTAGGTTGTTGGTTAGGTTGTTTGAGAAATTTCTTGTTTCTTAAAGAATGCCTGTGTTGCTATGAACTTGTGAAAACTGCTTTTGCTGCATCCCATAGATCTTGTATGATTGTGTTTTCATTGTCATTTGCCTCAAAACATTTCCAGATTTCTTCTTTCACTCAGTTTTGACACCCCCTTTTTCTTTAAGTAACATTATTTGGTCTCCATTTCATTATTTTTTTTTCCTCCTTTCTTTTTTCTGTGGTTGATTTCTGGTATCATGCTGTTGTCGGCAGAAAAGATGATTAAAATAATATGTACACTCTTAAATTTCTTGAGGCTTGTTTTGTGCCCTAGTATTGGTCAATCCTAGAGAATATTCTATGTGCACTTGAGAAGAATGTGTATTCTCTCTCTCTCTCTTTTTTTTGGATGTAATGTGTTGAAGGTATCAATCAGGTCAAACTGTTTTATTATATAATTTAGGATCTTTGTTGCCATACTGATTTTCTGTCTCGAAGATCTATGATCTATGTATCAGAGTGAGTGGGGTGTTAAAAAATACCGTTATTGTATTGCCATCAGTTTCTCCCTTTTTGTCTGTTAGTATTTGTTTTATCCGAGTGCTACTGTATTGTGCAATATATGTTGATGAGTGTAATATCCTCTTGTTTTGATCCTTTATCACTATATAGTGTCCTTTATCCTTTTTTAAAATAAAAATGTCTTTATTTGAAATGATAGGATTATCTATGGAGATATTTCAAGAGAGTCATCAAATATAATAAGTGAAAGAGTAGCAAAATTATTGGAATCGAGTTTGGTATGCAAAAACCTAGCATTCCTATAACCAGCCACCTAATTTTAAAGTATAGTGGAAAATATGCTATTCATATTTATATCAAAAGTGTGCATTATCTGGGAATAAGTGTAACAAAATATGTGCAAGAAAATTACAGGACTGGATTTAAGGACATAAAAGGCCTAGCTAAATGAGGAAATATATAACTTTTATAAATGACAAACATCAAGATTATAATGCATAAATTAACCTATGCATTTAGTTATTTTAATAAATCATAAATTAACCTATACATTTATTTATTTTTTTTTCTTTTTTTTTTTAAATGAGAGTTGCAACATTTATTTCAGGTTCTCTCTTTTTTTCTTTTTGTATTTTTTTCTTTTTTGCCATACAGGCAGTATGTTGGAGTTCTTGGGCCAGGGACTGATCCTGTGCCACACAGCAGCAACCAGAGCCACAGCAGTGAGAATGCAGGAGCCTCAACCTGCTAGACCATCAGAGAATTCCCTATTTTTCTTTTTTGAAGGCTGCATCTGCAGCATATGGAAGTTCCTAGGGTAGGGATAGAATCAAATCTGCAGCTGCAGTCCTACACCACAGCCACAGCAATGCTAGCTCTGAGTTGCGTCTGTAATGTACACCATAACTTGTAGCAACACTGGATCCTTAACCCACAGAATGAGGCCAGGGATTGAACCCACATCCTCATGGAGACTATGTTAGGTTCTAAGGTCCTGAGCCACAATGGGAATCCTATTTTTTAAAAATTTTACTGTAATATAGTTGACTTACAAAACTGTGTCAATTTCAGTCATACAGCAAAGTAAATAAGTTATACATACACATACATGATTCCTTTTCAGATTCTTTTCCCATATAAGTTACCATACAGTACTAAGTAAATTTCCCTGTGCTATATAGGTCCCTGTTACCCGTCTATTCTATATATAGTAGTGTGTATATGTCAATCCCAACTCCCTAATTGATCCCTCCCCCTCTGCCCAACTTCAAATCAAGTTTGGATTTGAAATCTTTGAGTCTGTTTCTGTTTTGTAAGTTCTGTTGTAACATTTCTATAGGATTCCACATGTTAGCGATCTCATGATATTTGGCTTTCTCTGTCTGATGTACTTCATTTTAGATTTATCCATGTTGCTGCAAATGGCATTATTTCATGCTCTTTTATGGCTAAGTAATATTCCATTGTATATATGTATCACATCGTTATTCAGTCCTCTGTTGATGGACATTTAGGTTGCTTCCATGTCTTTGATATTGTAAACAGTGCTGCAGTGAACACTGGGGCACATGTATCTTTTTGAATTATGGTTTTCTCCAGATTAGATGTCCAGTTATGGGATTGCCCGGGATCAAATGGTAATTCTCTGTCTAGTTTTTTAAGAATCCTCTATACTGGAGTTCTTGTTGTGGTGCAGCAGAATGAATCTGACTAGTATCTATGAAGATGCAGATTCGATCACTGGCCTTACTCAGTGGGTCAGGGATCCCATGTTGCTGTGGCTGTGGTGTAGGCCAGCAGCTGTAGCTCCGATTTGGCCCCTAGCCTGGGAACTTCCATATGCTGCAGGTGTGGCCCTAAAAAGTGTAAAAAAAAATCTGTCATACTATTCTTCATAGTGGTTGTATCAGCTTATATTCCCTCCTAAGATAAGGGAGAGAATATATTGGAGGGTTCCCTCTTTTCCACACCCTCTCCAGCATGTGTTACTTGTAGATTTCCCCCCATTTTTAAAGTTTTATTGAAGTATAGTTGATTTGCATTGTTTTTGATTTGATTTTTACTGTACAACAAAATTATGCATATATACACATCCATTCTTTTTCTGATTCTTTCCCCAGACAGATTATCACAGAATATTGTATAGAGATTCCTGTGCTATTCAGCAGGTACCATTGGCCAGTCATTTCATATACCACAGTGTACACATGTCAGTCCCAAGTCCCCATCCATCCCTCCCCAGCCTGTCCCCTTTGGTAACCATTAGTTTGTTTTCAAGGTCTGTGAATCTGTTTCTGTTCTGCAAATAAGTTCACTTGTATCCCTCCCAGTTTTTTAGATTCCACATATAAGTGTGATCATAGAATATTTGTTTTTCACTGTCTGAAAACTTCACTTGGTATGATAATCTCTAGGTCCGTCATGTTGTTGCAAATGGTATTATTTCATTCTTTTTTTATGGCTTAGTAATATTCTATTGTATACATGTACCACATCTCACATCGTCTCTATCCATTCCTCTGTCAGTGGACATTTAGGTTGCTTCCATGTCTTGGCTCTTGTAAATAATGTTGTACTGAACAATGGGGTACACGTATCTTTCTTTTTCAGGTTATGGATACTAGATTTTTTTTTTATCTTTTGTCTTTCCGGGGCCACACCTGTGGCATGTGGAGGTTCCCAGGCTAGGGGTTGAATCAGAGCTGTAGCCACAAGCCTATGCCAGAGCCACAGCAATGTGGGATCCATGCAGCATCTGAGACCTACACCACAGCTCACGGCAATGCTGGATCCTTAACCCACTGAGTGGGGCCAAGGGTTGAACCTGCAACCTCATGGATGCTAGTTGGGTTTGTTAACCACTAAGCCATGACGGGAACTCCTAGAATTTTTAGACAGGTTTATTGTGATCACATTCTGAAGTTCTAATTAATGCCAGTTTCATGTATAATGGAAGAACTCAGAAAGCGGCTGTAATGGAGCACTTCTTGTACTGTATTTTTCAGTAATCCCCTCTTATAAAGGGAATGACAGTAATAAGCAGTCATTCTATTTTCTTCAACTTGTATATGTGAAAGGAGGAGGCCAGGGAAACTTGTGTCCGCAGAGTTCTTTGTGTCCCATGGCAGCTGCTTTGATCAACTTTAATTCCTCAGAGAAAGAGGACAAAAGCATTGTCAATAAGAAGACTTAATAAATCCTTCTAAGAAAGAAATGGAAAATTATTTGAGCCAAGTTACGGATTAATTTGGGATTAACCAAGAAAGCTCTGAGAACTATGCATGTATCTTTTTGAATTATGGTTTTCTCCAGATAGATCCTCAGGAGTGGGATTGCTGGATCATATGGTAGTTCTATTTTTATTTTTTTGAGGGACTACCATAAAGTTTTCTGAAATGGTTGTACCAATTTACATTCCCACCAACAGTGTAGGAGGGTTCCCTTTCTCCACACCCTCTCCAGCATTTACTGTTTGCAGACTTTTTGATGATGGCCATTCTTATGGTGTGAGGTGGTAACTCACGATTGTTTTGATTTATAGTTCTCAAATAATTAGCTATTTTGAGCATCTTTTCATGTGATTTTTGGCCATCCATATGTCTTCTTTGTAGAAATGTCTGTTTAAAACTTGTGCCCATTTTTTGATTGAGTTTTATTTGTTACATTGAGCTGCATGAGTTTTTTGCATATTTTGGAGAATAATCCCTTGTCAGTCACTTTATTTGCACAGATTTTCTCTGATTCTTTAGGTCGTCTTTCATTTTGTGTATGGTTTCCTTTGCTGTACAAAAACTTTTTTTTTTCACCTGTTCTTTTACTTTTATTAAAAACTTTTAAGTTTAATTAGGTCCTATTGGTTTATTTTTGTTTTCATTTTCAGTACTCTAGGAGATGAATCAAACAAGATAGTGCTGTGATTTACGTCTAAGAGTGTTCTAGGTCTCCTCTAGGAGTTTTATAGTATCTCACTTTACATTTAGGTCTTTAATCCATTTTGAGTTTATTTTTGTGTATGGTGTTAGAGAATATTCTAATTTCATTCTTTTACATGTAGCTGTCCGGTTTTCCCAGCACCACTTATTGAAGAGACTATTTTTTCTCCTTTGTATAATCTTGCCTTCTTTGTTATAGATTAATTGATCATAAGTGGTGGCTTTATTTCTTGGTATTCTGTCCTTTTCCATTCATCTGTGTATCTGTTTCTGTGGCATCCATTCATCTGTTTTGTGTAGTCTGAGGTCAGGGAGTCTGACTCTTGTAGCTCCGTTCTTTTTTTTTTCACTGCCATTTTATTATTTTTTAATTTGATGAATTTTGTCATAACTGTACAACTATCATCACAACATAATTTTAGAGCATGTCCATCCCAAACCTCAAGTCTATCCATGGCCCCCATTTTGTTCCCTTTGGTAACTTTTGAAATAGGTTTTTCAAAATCTGAGAGTCTGTTCCTGTTCTGCACATAAATTCATTTGTAACCTTTTTTATTATTTATCTGCCTTTTTTTTTGGGGGGGGGGGGCCACACTGTGGTATATGGAAATTCCTGGGCTAGAGATCAAATCAGAGCTGCAGCTACTGGCCTATGCTACATCGTGGGATCTGAGCCATATCTGTGACCTATACCGTAGCTCATGACAACATTGAATCCTTAACCCACGGAGCGAGGCCAGGGATTGAACCTGCATCCTCTTGGATACTAGTCAGGTTTGTTTCCACTGAGCCACAATGGGAAGTCCCATTTGTATCCTTCTTTATTTATTTATTTATTTATTTATTTATTTATTTTGTCTTTTGTCTTTTTAGGGCCATACCCACGGCATATGGAGATTCCCAGACTAGGGGTCCAGTTGGAGCTGTAGCTGCCAGCCTACTCCATAGCCACAGCAATGCCGCATCTGAGCCGCGTCTGTGACCTACACCACAGCTCATGGCAATACTGGATCCTTAACCCACTGAACGAGTCCAGGGATCAAACCTGCAACCACATGGTTCCTAGTCCCATTGTTTCTGCTGTGCCACAAGGGGAACTCCTGTATCCTTCTTTTAGATTCCACATATAAGTGGTAGCCTATTTTGTTTGTCTCACCCTCTGATTAACTTCACTTAGCAGGATAATTTCTAGCTCTATCCATGTTGCTCCAAATGCCATCATTTCATTCTTTTTTATGGCTGAGTAATATTCTGTTTTGTGTATGTACCACATCTTCTTTATCCACTCTTCTGTGGATGGACATTTAGGTTGCTTCCATGTCTTGGCTATGGCATATCATCCTCCAGTGAACACTGGGGTACATGTATCTTTTTGAGTCATGGTTTTCTCTGGATTCATGCCCAGGAGTGGTGGAATTTCTGGATCATATGGTAATTCTATTTTTAGTGTTTTTGTTTGTTTGTTTTTTGCTTTTTAGGGCCATGCCTGTGGCATACAGAAGTTCCCAGGCTAGGGGTCAAATCGGAGATACAGCTGCCAGCCTACACTACAGCCATGGCAATGCCAGATCTGAGCCACATCTGCGACGTACACCATGGCTTGCGGCGATGCTGGATCCTTAACCCACTTACCTAGGCCAGGGATCAAACCCACATCCTCATGGATACTAGTCGTTTGTAAACTGCTAGACAATACTGGGAACTCCCTATTCTTAATTTTTTGAGACGCCTCCATACTGTTTCAATAGTGGTTGATTTTCATTCCCACTAGCAGTGTAGAAGTGTTTCTTTTTCTCCATGCCCTCTCCAGCATTTATTATTTGTAGTCTTTTTGATGATGGCCATTCTGGCTGGTTCATGGTAGTTTTGATTTGCATTTCTCTAATAGGTGGTGATGTTGAGCATCTTTTCATGAGTTTTTGGCCATCTGTACGTCTTCTTTGGAAAAATGTCCTTTTAGATCTGCCCATTTTTTGATGCGGTTGTTTGTGTTTTTGATGTTAAGCTGCAAGAGGTGTTTATATATTTTGGAGATTAATCCATTGTCAGTCCCTTCATTTTCTCCCATTCTGTGAGTTGTCTTTTCGGTTTGTTTAGGGTTTCCTTTGCTGTTCAGAAACTTTTAACTAGATCTCATTTGTTTATTTTTGGTTTTACTGTCATTACTCTAGGAGATGAACCTAAGAAGATATTACTGTGGTTTATGTCAGAGAGTGTTTGGCCTATGTTTTCCTCTAAGAGATTTATAGTATCCAGTTTTAAATTTAGGTCTTTAATCCATTTGAGTTTATTTTTTCTGTATGGTGTTAGAGAGTATTCTAATTTCATTCTTTTACATGTAGCTGTCCAGTTTTCCCAGCACCACTTATTGAAGGGACTGTCCTTTCTCCACTGTATATTCTTGGCTTATTTGTCATAGGTTAGTTAAGCATTGGGACTTGGGTATATTTCTGGGCTTTCTATCTTGTTCCACTGATCTACTGATCTAATTTCTGTTCTTGTGCCAGCACCATACTGTTTTGGTGTCTGTGGCTTTGTAGTATAGTCTGAAGCCAGGGAGCCTGATTCCCCCAGCTCCATTTTTATTTCTCAGGATTCCTTTGGCTATTCCATGTCTTTTGTGTTTCCAAAGAAATTTTAAAATATTTTGTTCTAGTTTTGTGAAAAATGGCATTGGTAATTTGATAGGGATTGCATTGAATCTGTAGATTGCCTTGGATATTACTATCTTTTTTTATAATGATTTTTATTTTTCCTGTTATAGCTGGTTTACAGTGTTCTGTCAATTTTATACTATACAGCAAGGTGACCCAGTTACATATACATGTTCTTTTTTCTCACATTATCGTGCTCCATCAGTGACAAGATATAGTTCCCAATGCTATACCACAGGATCTCATTGCTTATTATAATCATTTTGACAACATTGTTCCTTCCAAGCCAAGAGCATGGTATATTTTTCCATCTGTATCAAATTTGATTTCTTTCTTCAGTGTTTTATAGTTTTCAGAGTACAGGTTTTTTGTCTGTTTAGGTATGTTCATTCCTAGGTATTTTATCCTTTTTGATGCCATGGCAAATTAGATCTTTTCCCTAATTTCTCTTTCTGATCTTTCATTGTTAGTATATAGAAATGCAGTCGACTAATGTATATTAATTTTGTACCCTGAAACTTTACCAAATTCATTGATGAGCTCTAGTAGTTTTTTGGTAATGTCTTTAGGCTGTTCTAGCTATATTATCATGCCATCTGCAAACAGTGATCATTTTATTTCTTCCTTCACAATTTGGATTCCTTTTATTTTTTTTTTTCTTCTCTGATTGTCATGGCTAGGACTTCTAAAACTATGTTGAATAGAAGAAGTGAGAGCGACATCCTTGTCTTGTTCCTGATCTTAGCACAAATTCTTTTAGCTTTTCACTATTGAGAATATTAACTATGGGTTCGTCATATATGGCCTTTATTATGTTGAGGTAGTTTCCCTCTATGCTCACTTTCTGGAGGGTTTTTTCAGAAATTGGTGTGGGATTTCATCAAAAGCTTCCCCCCCGCCCCCGCATCTATTGAGAGGATCATATGGTTTTTGTTCTTCAGTTTGTTAATGTGGTGCTCTGGGTCCCAGGGCAAAGCAGAGAGTCCATAAGAATCTGAGTCTGACTTACCTGCAGATCTTGAAGGATCTTCTGTGTAAACAGGGGCAGCTGTGGCTTATTGTGGGGAAAGGACATTGGAGGCAGAGGTCCCAGGAATAATCATCAGCAATAGCCTGTAGGTGGCTATTTTGGAAAAGTGTGCCCCTCCCCCTCCATCAGGGCTGAGAAGATCCAGGTCTAGCTTCATTCTTTCTCGAGATCGTTTTGGCTCTTCAGTCTTTGGTGTTTTCACAGAAATAAATAAATTTTTGTTCTAGTTCTGTGAAAAATGTCACTGGTAATTTGATAGGGATTGCATTGAATCTGTAGATTTCCTTGGGTATTAGTCATTTTGACTATTAATTCTTATAATTGAAGAACACGGTGTATCTTTCCATCTGTTTGTATTGTCCTAAATTTCTTTCATTAACATCTTATAGTTTTTGGAGTACAAGGTTTTTTTTTTTTTTTTGCCTCCTTAGGTACATTTATTCCTAGGTATTATACTCTTTTTGATGAGATAGTAAATGGAATTGTTTCCTTAACTTCTCTTTCTGATATTTCATTGTTAATGTATAAAAATGCATCAGGATTCTTTGTATTTTGTATCCTACAACTTTACCAAATTCACTGATGAGTTTTCATAGTTTTCTGGTGGTGGTTTTAGGATTTTCTATGTATAGTATCATGTCATCTGCAAACTCTGATAGTTTTACTTCTCCCTTTCCAGTTTGGATTCCTTTTATTTCTTCTCTGATTACTGCTGATTGGACTTCCAAAATTATGTTGAATAAAAGTGGCAAGAGTGAACATCCATGTCTTGTTCCTGATCTTAGGGGAAATGCTTTCAGCTTTTCATCATTGAGAATGATATTAGCTGTGGGTTTGTCATATATAGCCTTTATTATGTTGAAGTAGGTGTAGATTCTTTATGTGCCCACTTTTTGAATTAAAAAAAAAATTGCGGCCATACCTGCGGCGTATGGCAGTTTCCAGGCCGTGGATTGAACCCATATATCCATAGTGACCCATGCCACTATAGTGATGCTTAGCCTATTGCTCCATGGTGGGATGCCCCCCCCCCCCAACCTTTTTTGGATAGTTTGGATTTTGTCAGAAGCTTCTTCTACCTCTATTGAGATGATCTTATGGTTTTTATTCTTCAGTTTGTTGATGCGGTGTATAACATTGATTTGCATATATTGAAAAATCCTTTCATGCTTCAGATAAATCCCACTTGATGATATGTATGATCCTTTTAGTGAATTATTGTATTCAGTTTGCCAATATTTTGTGGAGGATCTTTAGGTCTATGTTCATCAGTGACATTGGCCTTTAATTTTCTTCTTCTTTTTTTTTTGCATTTTTGTCTCGTTCTGGTATCAGGGTGATGGCGGCCTCATAGAATGAGTTTGGGAGTGTTCCCTCCTGTGCAAGTTTTTGGAATAGTTTCAAAAGGATAGGTGTTAACTCTTCTCTAAATGTTTGATAGCATTTGCCCATGAAGCCATCATGTGCTGGACTTTTGTTTGTTGGAAGTTTCTAAATCACATTTTCAATTTTAGTACTTGTGACTGGCCTGTACGTATTTTTTGTTTCTTCACAGTTCAGCCTTGGAGGTGTGCCCTTCTAAGAATTTCTCCATTTCTTCTAGGTTGTTCATTTTATTGACATATAGTTGCTTATAGTAGTCTTTTATGATCCTTTGTATTTCTGTGGTGGTTCATTGCAATTTCTCTATTTTCATTTCTGATTTTATTGAATTGATTTGAGCCCTCTCCTTTTTTATTTTTTATTTTTTTGATGAGTCTGGTTAAAGGTTTATCAATTTTATCTTTTCAAAGAATCAGCTTTTAGTTTTATTGATCTTTTCTGTTGTTTTCTTTGCCTCCATTTCATTTATTTCTGCTCTGATCTTTATGATTTCTTTCCTTATACTAATTTTGGATTTTGTTTGTTCTTCTTTCTCTGATTGCTTTAGTTGTAAGGTCAGGTTGTTTATTTGGGACTTTTTTTATTTCCTGGGATGATACTGTATTGCTATAAACCTCCCTCTCAGAGCTGCTTTTGCTATGTCCCATGGGTTTTGTTTCATCGTATAGTTGTTTTCATTTGTCTCTAGGTATTTTTTATTTCATTTTTCAGTTCTTTAGTGATCCATTGGTTGTTTAGTAGCATGTTGTTTAGTCATCATTTATTCATATCTTGCAGTTTTTTTCTTTGGATTGAATTCTAGTCTCATAGTGTTGTAGTTGAAAAAAAATGATTTAATGCTTTTAATGATTTCAGTTTTCTTAAATTTACTGAGGTTTGATTTATGGCCCATGATGTGATCTGTCCTAGAGAATGTTGGTGTATACTTGAAAAGAGTATATATTCTGCTGCTCTTGGATGGAATATTCTATAAATATCTAGTAAGTTGGAGTTCCTGTTGTGGCACAAGGGTAACTTATTTGACTATTATCCATGAGGATGCAAGCTTGATCCCTGGTCTTGCTCAGTGGGTTAAGGATCTGGTGTTGCTGAGAGCTGTGGTGTAGGTTGCAACATGGCTTGGAGCCCACATTGCTGTGGCTGTGGCTGGCAGCTGTAGCTCTGATTCAGCCCCCAGCCTGGGAACTTCTATATGCTGCAAGTGCAGCCCTAAAAAGAAAAAAATCTAGTAAGTCCATCTGATCTAATGCATCATTTAAGGCCTGTGTTTCCTTGCTGATTTTCTATTTGGATGCTCTGTCCATTGATATAAGTGCATTGTTAATCCCCCACTATTGTGTTACTCTCAATTTCTCCTTTTATTGCTGTTAGCAGTTGCCTCATATATTGAGGTACTCCAATGTTGGGTGTATATATATTTACAATTGTTACATCTTTTTCTTGGATTGATTCTTTGATCATTATATAATGTCCTTCTTTGTCTCTTTTAGGTGTCTTTATTTTAAGCTGTATTTTTTCTGATATGAGTATTGCTACTGCAGCCTTCTTTTGATATCTATCTGCATGGAATATCTTCTTCCACCCCAATCCTACCACCTTCAGTCTTGATATGTCCTTAGATCTGAAGTTGGTCTCATGTAGACAACAGATAGTTGGGCCTTCTTTTTTAAAAAAATTGTTTGTTTTACTTTTACTTTATTTAAACAACTCCTACCACCTCCTGCTCCCTGCCTCTGGTGACAACCAATCTGTCCTCTGTACTTATGACCTTGGTTTATAAATTAAAAAAAAATATTAATTATAGTTGATTTACAGCGTTTTGTCAATTTCTGCTGTACAGCAAAGTGACCCAGCCATACATCCATATACATTGTTTTTTTTTCACATTATCCTCCATCATGTTCAATCACAAGTGATGAGATGTGGTTCCCTGTGCTATATAGTAGAATCTCATTGCTTCTCATTCTAAATATAATAGTTTGCATCTACTAACCCCAAACTCCCAGTCCCTCTACCTCCCTCTTGGCAACCAAAAGTCTGTTCCCCATGTCCATGAGTTTTTCTTTTCTTTAGGTAGGTTCATTTGTGTCATATATTAGATTCCAGATATAAGTGATGGTATCATATAGTATTTGTCTTTCTCCTTCTGACTTACTTCAGTTAGGATAAGAGTCTTTAGTCCCATCCATGTTGCTGCAAATTGCATTTTTTTCTCTTATGGCTGAGTTGTATTCCATTGTGTATATGTATCACATATTCTTAAGCCGGTCATCTGTCCTTGGAAATTTAAGTTGTTTCCATATCTTGGATATTGTGAATAGTGACGCAATGAACATAGGAGTGCATGTATCTTTTTCAGTGAAAGCTTTGTCTGGATATATGCCCAGGAGTGGGATTACTGAATCATATGGTAATTCTGTGTTTCTCCATGCTCTTTTCCATAGTGGTTGTACTAATTTACATTCCCACCAACAGTGTAGGAGGGTATCCTTTTCTCCACACCCTCTCCAGCATTTGTTATTTGTTGACTTATTAATGATGGCCATTCTGACTGGTGGGAGGTGGTACCTCAGTGTAGTTTTGATTTGCATTTCTGTAAGAATTAGTGGTGTTGAGCATTTTTTCATGTGCCTGTTGGCCATCTGTGTGTCTTCTTTAGAGAAATGTCTAATTTAGGTCCTTGGCCTATTTTTCAATTGGATTTTTTTGTTGTTGAGTTGTATGAATTGTTTGTGTATTTTGGAGATTAAGCCCTTGTCAGTTGCATCGTTTGAACCTATTTTCTCTCATTCTGTAGGTGGTCTTTTTGTTTTTTTATGGTTTCCCTTGCTGTGCAAAAGCTCATCAGTTTGATTAGGTCCTGTTTGTTGATTTTTTTTATTTCTATCGCTTTGGGAGACTGACCTAAGAAAACATTTGTATGGTTGATATCAGAGAATGTTTTGCCTATGTTCTCATCTATGAGTGTGATGGTATCTTTTCTTATGTCTAAGTCTTTAAGCCATTTCGAGTTTATTTTTTGTGTGTGTGGTGTGAGGGTGTGTTCCAGTTTCATTGATTTACATGCAGCTGTCTAGTTTTCCCAGCACCACTTGTTGTCTTTTTCCCATTTTATATTTTATGTTCTTGCCTTCTTTGTCAAAGATTAACTGACCATTGGTGTCTGCATTTATTTCTGGCTTCTCTATTCTGTTCCATTGGTATGTATGTCTGTTTTGGTACCAGTACCAACTGTCTTGAATGCTGTGGCTTTGTAATGTTGCCTAAAGTCTAGGAGAGTTATGCCTCCTGCTTGGTTTTTGTTTCTCAGGATTGCTTTGGCAGTTCTGGGTCTTTTGTGGTTCCATATAAATTTTTGGATTGTTCTAGTTCTGTGAAAAATGTCATGGTTAATTTGATAGGGATTAAAATGAATCTGTAGATTGCTTTTGGTGGCATGGCCATTTTAACAATGTTAATTCTTCCAATCTAGGAGCATGGAATATCTTTCCATTTCTTTGAATCCTCTTTAATTTCCTTGATGGATATTTTATAGTTCTCAGCATATGTCTTTCACCTCCTTGGTCAGGTTTATTCCTAGGTATTTAATTTTTTTATGTGTGATTTTAAAAGGCATTGTGTTTTTATATTCCTTTTCTAATACTTCATTTTTAGTATATAGAAGTGCAACTGATTTCTGAATGTTAATCTTGTATGCCGCTACTTTGCTGAATATGTTGATCAGTTTGAGTAGGTTTTTTTTTTTTTTTTTGGGGTCTCTTTGGCTAAAAGACAAATGCTGAGGCATATGGAGCTTCCCAGGCTAGGGGTCCAATTGGAACTGTAGCCGCCAGCCTACGCCAGAGCCACAGCAATGCTGGATCCGAGCGGCATCTGCAACCTACACCACAGCTCACGGCAACACCGGATCCTTAACCCACTGAGTGAGGCCAGGGATTGAACTCGAATCCTCATGGATGCTAGTTGGGTTTGCTAATTGCTGAGCTACAATGGGAACTCCACTTTGAGTAGCTTTTATGTGGAGTCCTTAGGGTTTTCTATATATAGTATGTCATCTGCATAGAGTGACAATTTTACCTCTTCTCTTTCAGTTTGGATAAATTTTATTTCTTCTGTTTGTCTGATTGCTGCAGCTAGGACTTCCAATGCTATGTTGAATAAAAGTGGTGAGAGTGGGCATCCTTGTCTTGTCCCATATTTTAGCAAGGCTTTCAGCTTTTATCCATTGAGTATTGTATTCGCTGTGGGTTTGTCATAAATGGCTTTTATTATATTAAGGTATGTTTCCTCTATATCCACTTTGGTAAGAGGTGTTTTTTTTTTTATCATGAATGGATGTTGGATTTTGTCAAATGCTTTTTCTGCATCTATCAAGATGATCATGTGGTTTTGACTGACTTCCTCTCTCTCTCTCTCTCTCTTTCTTTTGTGCTTTTTAGGGCTGCACCCATGGCATATGGAGGTTCCCAGCCTAGGGGTCTAATCAGAGCTACAGCTGTCAGTCTACACCACAGCCATAGCAATGTGGGATCTGAGCTGCATCTGCGACCTACATCACAGCTTACTGCAGCCCAGATACTTATTAATCCATTGAGCAAGGCCAGGGACCTAACCCGCTACCTCATGGTTACTAGTTGGATTCATTTCTGCTGTGCCACAATGGGAACTCCCTTGACTTTTCTTTTGTTAATGTGGTGTGTCATTGATTGATTTTCATATGTTGAACTATCCTTGTGAAGTTTGGATGAATCCCATTTGGTCATGGTGTATGATCATTTTTATGGATTGCTAGATTCAGTTGGCTAACATTTTGTTGAGAAATTTTGTGTCTGTATTCATCAAAGATATTGGCCTATAATTTTCTCTTTTGGTAGTATCGTTGTCTGGTTTTGGTATTAGGGTGATGGTGGCTCCATAGAATGTCTTTGGGAGCGTTCTTCTTCAACCTTTTGGAAGAGTTTAAGAAGGATGGATGTAAGTTCTTGTATATTTGGTAGAATTTGCCTGTGAAGACATCTGGTCCTGGACTTTAGTTTGTAGGGAGTGTTTTTATTGCATCATTTCTAGTGATTGGTCTGTTCGATTGATCTATTTCTCCTTGATTCAGTTTTGGCAGGCTGTATGTCTCTAGCAATTTGTCCAGTTCTTCTAGGTTGTGAAATTTGTTGGCATAAAATTGTTCATAGTATTCTTATTTTTTTGTTTGTTTGTTTTTCTGCAGTATCAGTTGAGATTTTTCCTTTTTCACTTTTTATTTTGTTTGAGGTCTTGTCTCCTCTTCTTGGTGAGTCTGGCCAGAGGTTTGTCAATTTTGTTTACCCTTTCAAAAAGCCAGCTCTTGGTTTTATTGATTTTTTTCTATTGTTTTTTGAGTCTCTGTTTTATTGATTTCCTCTCTGATCTTTATGATTTCCTTCCTTCTGCTGACTTTAGGTTTTGTTCTTTTTTTTTCTAATTCTCTTAGGTAGTAGGTTAAGTTGTCGATTTGGGATTTTTCTTCTTTTCTGAGGAAGGCCTGTATCACTGTGAACTTCCCTTTAAGCACTGCTTTTGTGGCATCCCGTAGATTTTGAATGGTTGTATTTTCATTATCATTTGTCTCAAGGTGTTTTTATTTTTTAATTTTATTTTACTTTTAAAAATTTTTAAACATGTAAGTTATCTTTTTTTAAAATTTCCCAATACATTATTTTTTTCCCCTACTGTACAGCATGGTAACCCAGCTACACATACATGTATACATTCTTTTTTTTCACATTATCATGCTCCATCATAAGTGACTAGACATAGTTCCCTTTGCTACACAGCAGGATCTCATTGCTAATCCATTCCAAAGTTAACATTAACCCCAAGCTCCCAATCCATCCCACTCCCTTCCTCTCTGCCTTGACAACCACAAGTCTGTTGTCCAAGTCCATGATTTTCTTTTCTGTGGAAAGGTTCATTTGTGCCATATATTAAATTCCAGATATAAGTGATATCATATGGTATTTTAAAATTTCCCTTTTGATTTCCAAATTCACCCATTAGTTTTTTAGTAGCATGTTGTTTAGTCTCCATGTAGTCAGTTTTTCTCATTTCTTTTCCTGTGGTTGATTTCTAATTTCAGGCCATTGTGGTCAGGGAAGATAGCTGAAATAATTTCTGTACTGTTAAATTTGTTGAGGTTACTTTTGTGCCCCAGTCTGTGGTCAATCCTTGAGAATGTTCTAGTGCACTTGAAAAGAATGGATATTCTGATTTTTTGGATGTAATGTCCTGAAAGTGTCAATTACTAACTTTTCTATTGTGTCATTTAGAATCTCCGTTGCCTTATTGATTTTTCTATCTGGAGGATCTGTCCATTAATGTGAGTGGGGTGTTAAAGTCTCCTTCTATTATTGTATTCACATCAATCTCTCTCTATCTTTCTCTCCCTCTCTTTTTTTTTGGGGGGGGGCACACCCATGGCATATGGAGGTTCTCAGGCTAGGGCTCAAATTGGAGCTGTAGCTACTGGCTTATGCCACAGCCACAGCAATGCCAGATCCAAGCCATGTCTGCAGCCTGCACCAAAGCTCACAGCAGCGCTGGATCCTTAACCCACTGAGGAATGCCTGGAAGCAAACCTGTGTCCTCATGGATCCTAATCAGATTAGTTTCTACTGGGCCACAATGGGAACTCTGATTTCTCCTTTTATATCTCTTAGTATTTGTTGTATGCATTTGGGTGCTCTTCTATTAGGGGCACATATATTGACAAGTGTAATGTCCTCTTCTTGAATCAATCCTTTTATCATTAAATAGTGGCTTTCTTTATGGCCTTTGTTTTAAAGTCTATTTTGTCTGATATGAGTATTGCAACTTCTGCTTTCCTGTCTTTTCCGTTGGCATGAAATATCTTTTTTTCATCCCCTCACTTTCAGTTTATATGTGTTCTTTGCTCTAAGGTAAGTTTCCTGTAGGTAACATACTGTACATTCTTATTTTTTTTTTTATCTAGTCTGCCACTCTGTGTCTTTTGATTGGAGCATTCAGTCCATTGACATTTAAGGTAATTATTGATAAATATGTATTTATCACTATTTTAAACTTTGTTTTCCAGTTGAATCTATGTTTCTCCTTTGTTCCATTCCTTTTCTGGTTTGGTCGATTTCCTTTTATTTTATGCTTGTGTCCTTTTCTATTAGTTTTTGTGAATGTATTGTTTGGTTTTGATTTGTGGTTGCCCTGTTTTTCAAGTATGTTATCCCCTTCCTATATCTGCTTGCTTTAGCATGATAGTCATATAGGCTTAAAAACACTCTAGCAAAAAAAGAGTCTAGATTTTGTACTTTACTTCCCTACATTTTATGATTTTGATGTCCTTTTTCAACATCTTCGTGCTTATCCTATTGCTGTTCTTTGTGTTTATTGCTGCTTTTACAATAGGTTTTTTTTTTTGTCTTTTTAGCTATTTCTTGGGCCGCTCCCGCGGCATATGGAGGTTCCCAGGCTAGGGGTCGAATCAGAGCTGTAGCCACCGGCCTACGCCAGAGCCACAGCAACGCGGGATCCGAGCCGCGTGTGCAACCTACACCACAGCTCACGGCAACACCGGATCGTTAACCCACTGAGCAAGGGCAGGGACTGAACCCGCAACCTCATGATTCTTAGTCGGATTCGTTAACCACTGTGCCACAACGGGAACTCCTACAATAGGTTTTTTATTTTAGTTCTGTATACCGACTTATTTAAGTGATTTAGGTTATTTTTTAATTTTTTGCTTTTTAGGGCCGCACCCATGACATATGGGGGTTCCCAGGCTAGGGGTTGAATTGGAGCTGCAGCTGCTGGCCTACACCACTGCCACTGCAACACAGGATCTGAGCCTTGTCTGTGACCTACACCACAGATCACAACAATGCTAGCTCCTTAATCCACTGATCAAGGCCAGGGATTGAACCCTCAACCTCATGGTTCCTAGCTGGATTCATTTCTGCTGCATTACGACGGGAACTCCTAAGTGATTATTTTCTAATTGTGATTTTTCCCCCATCCTTTTCTGCTGTTTCTTTTTTATTTATAGGAGGTCTTTCAGTATTTCTTTTAGAAAAGGTTTAGTATTGCTATACTTTTTCAGTTTTTGTTTGTTGGAGAAATTCTTTATTTCTCCTATTTTAAATGATATTCTTGCTGGGTAGAGTATTCTAGGCTGCAAATTTTTTCCCTTTTAGAACTTTGAATATATCTTGCCACCCTCTTCTGGCCTGTACTGTTTCTATAGAGAAATCAGCCTTATGAGGGGTTCCCTTATAATTAACTCTTTGTTTTTCTCTTGCTGCCTTTAGAATCCTCTCTTTAACTTTTGTCATTTTTATTATAATATGTCTTGGTGCAGGCCTATTTGGGTTCAACTTGTTTGAGGCCCCCTGTGATTGCTGTATCTCATCTGTTTTCTTTAGACTTGGAAAGTTTTCAGCCATGATTTCTTCAAATATATTTTCAGTCCCCTTTTATTTTTCTTCTCCTTCTGCAATCCCTATTATGTGTAGATTGGCCTGCTTTATATTATCCCATTAATCTCTTATGTTGCTTTCATGTTTTTTCATTTGTTTTCTGTCAGTTGTCCTGGTTGGGTGATTTCCATTATTCTATCTTCTAAGTCACTAATTCGTTCCTCTGCATTCATTCTGCTCTTAAGTGCTTTAACTCAGTTTGTGTCTCTGCAAATGAAATTTCTAATTTTTCTTGGCTCCTCTTTATATTTTCTAGTTCCTTTCTAAAGTAATCGGCATTTCTGTTCATACCCAATTTTAATTCCTTCATATTTGCTCTCAATTCCTTCCATATTTTTACTATCTCCTTTTTGAACTCAATTTCTGTTAGACTGCAGATGTCTGTTTCATCATTTGCTCCTTCAGGTGAATTCTCCTGTTCTTTTAACTGGGAATGGTTCCTGAGCTTCTTTATTTTGTTAATGTTTTTTTTTATTCTCCAGAGCCTGAGCGTCAGTGCCCAGCCCTTGCCCGAGCATCTCAGGCTATGGTGTTTAGGGGTGGTGGAATGGATGGTCTTTGTGGTTCTCTCTCTGCTTTGCTGGCCTTAGTCGGGCTGCTGTGCTTTTCTCTGTGGCTTTGGGGTCCATCTGTCTTGGCTGATCTCCCTGTCAGTTAGGTAGCTTCCCAGGGGATGGGTTCCTTTCCTCTTTCTCAGCTCCCTTTCAGGAGCAGTGGTCCCATCCTGGTTTCTCTCTCTCTCTTTTTTGTTCTACCCAGTTATGTAGAGGGTTTCTTGCTCTTTTTGGAGGTTTAAGACCTGCCAGCATTCAGTAGGTGTTCTATGCAAATCCTTCTACATGTGGATGGGGTTTTTTTGTTTTTTTTTTTTGATGTGTTTGTGACTGAAGGTGAGCACCATGTGTTACTCCTCCACCATCTTGATCCTTTCCCCCTGGGTCTTATTTTTGTATCCATTCAGCCAGTCTATGTCTTTTGGTTGGAGCATTTAATCCATTTATATTCAAAGTAGTTATTGACATAAATGTACTTATTGTCATTTTCTTAATTGTTTTGGATTTGTGATGTTGAACTTTTTTCTTCCCTTCCTCTTGTGTTTTCTTTTGTGATTGATGACTCTTTTTGGTGTTTTATTTGTATTTTTTTTCTTTTTATTTTCTTTTTTAGGGCTGTACCCGTGGCATATGGAGATCCCCAGGCTGCCTTTTTTTTAACATTAAAAAATAATTAAACTATAGTTGACTTACAACATTGTGCCCATTTCTTTTTTTCTTTTTTAACATCTATGTCTAGTGTCCTTTTTTGGCTGGTGGTTCCCATGGGTTTTGATATAGCATTCTGTATACATGCAAAATTATTTTAAGTTGCTGGTTTCTTTATTTCAAATGCTTTCCCAATATTCTTCATTTGTACTTTACTCGTTTCATACGTGCTGGTTTTGATATCATAATTGAATGGATTTCCTACATTTTTGTATATTTGCCCTTACTGGTGAGCTTATGCATTCGTAACTTCCTTTCTTTCTCCCATTCCTTTTTAGGGCTGCACCTGTGGCATATGGAAGTTCCTGGGCTGGGGTTGACTCTGAGCTGTAATTGCCAGCCTGTGCCACAGCTACAGCAACACTGGATCCTTATGCCATTTAGTGAGGCCAGGAATTGAACCTGCAACCTCATGGATACTAGTCAGATTCTTAACCTGCTGAGCCACATTTCTTAACTCTGCATTTGTAATTTACTTGTTTCTAGTTGTGGCCTTTTCTTTTCAACTTAAATAAGCTCCTTTAGCATTTTTCGTGAGGTTGGTTTGGTAGTGCTGAATTCCTTTAGCTTTTGCTCATCTGTAAAGCTTTTGATTTTTCCATTGTATCTGAATTAGATCATTGCTGGATAGAGCATTCTTGGTTCTAGGTTCCTCCCCTTCTTCATCTTAAATATATCTTAACACCCCTAGCTTGCCAAGTTTCTACTGAAAAATTATCTGTGATCCTTATGGAGTTCCCATGTATGTTATTTATTGCTTTTCCCTTATGGATTTTAATATCTTTGTACTTATTTTTTTTCAGTTTTATTACTATTTTTCTTGCTATGTTTCTCCTTGTGTTTATCTTGTATGGGATTCTCTGTTCCCAGGCCAGGGATCGAATCAGAGCTGCAACTGCAGCCTCTGCCACAGCCATGGCAACACATTATCTGAGCTGCATCTGTGATCTGTGCTGAAGCTTGTGGCAATGCTAGATCCTCAACCCACTGAGTGAGGCCGGGGATTGAACCTATGTCCTTATGCAGGCAACATTGGATCCTTAACCCACTAAGCAACAATGGGAATTCTGGCCATTTTCTCCTTGATAGGAGGTATGACTGATGTTGTGGTGGTCAGAGCCTGCACCAGATAATGAGTGGGGCCTCCTCTTAACTCTGTGGTTGTCACTGTCCTGTCAGGGGCAGGGTCTGCTCCCTAGTTATTGGGAATCCTCCTGATCCATTTCTGAGCTGTGTTTCTGAACTGTGGTGCAAGGTAGGCAGGATTTTAGTGCTCCTACTGGGAGAGGAGCTCCAGCCACTGGCTTACGCAACAGCTACAGCAGCCTCGGATCTGAGCTGCATTTTCAACCTACATCGCAGCTCATGGCAACACCAGATTCTTAACCCACTGAGCAGGGCCAAGGATTGAACTCGTGTCCTCATGGATACTGGTCAAGTTCATTACCACTGAACCACAATGAAAACTCTTCCTCTGAGCTTCTGAAGCTCCTTTTCTGTCCCAGCTGATCCTACTGGTGAGGGGTTGCTTCCCAGGGTTTGGGAAACTTTTCTCTTTTTTAACTTTCTCCCAGGAGTGCATGTTCCATCCCACTTCCTGGTTTTTGTTTTTTTCCCCCTTTCATCCTGCCTGGTTACGTGGAGTTATTTCTTGTCCTTTCAGGTGTTTGAGGTCTTCTGCTTGTGTTCAGTAGGTGTTCTAGGGAGAATTGTTCCATTTGTAGATGTATCTTTGATGCATTTGTGGGAGGAGGTTACTTTCTCCTCCTATTCTTCTACCTTATTGATTCCTCCTTCTGAATCCAGCTACCTCTGATGAGGCATTTTAACAAAGCATAAAGAGGTTGCGTACTGGCATTGGACTGCCTATGTTCAAATTTCCACTCTCCATCTCAGCAGTAATCTTTCCTACTCTGGGCTCCCTGTGAGATCTAAATGAGATTATATCTGCAAGGCCTTCCACTTAGTGCTCGATCAGCATTAGCATTCAATCACCATTCGATACGTGTGTATGATCTGGGTGGCCCCATGATTGTCAGTGGCTCATGAGAAAAAAAGATGGGTATAATAGAGAAATGATGTCTTGTAGTTGAGCGAAGGCCAAATTGTATCAGAGTGTGCTGAACAAATGAAGTTCTCACAGTAGTTTAAATAAAGAGAAGCAGTGTGATAATTGAGTCATCACACCAGGCAGGCTGAACTCAAAGGAATGTGCCCAGAAGCAGTTGGTGCTGTGCTTGCATCGTGAGCTGTAACTTATTTTTCAGCAAAATTTCATCTATCCCTTTAAATCAGTGTTGCTTAGATTTTTTTAAACTTGTTTTTGTCATTTTCTTTGCCTTTAAATTATAAATTTGTTTGGCTTTTATGTGAAGGCTTTAAGCATGAGTTTATGTATAATTTGGACATACTAGATAACTTGATTTATGAAAACAATGTAAGTCGACACTGCAACTTAAAAGGTATCCTTGTGGTTTCAAACACTGCCCTGGGTTCTTGGTGTTGGAATTCAGATGGAGGGAAAGCAAATGTATTTCCTCTTGGCACAGAGCCCTAGATCTCCAGTTAGGGTATGGCGGACCAGAGCAGAGAAAGCAGCCGTGACCTTGAGAGCAAAGCTGGCTGAACTGACAGCTCTTCAACACCAGCCGTCTCTAGGCTGACAGCTTCTCCAGTGTCACCCCGCCTCCAAAATTTTGCATTTAGACTTTATTTTGTCGTTTGATGACCATGGTGTTACTCTTCTTGTTTTCTAGTATTTCTACCTTTGCAGTCAGGATATTTGAGATGTATTGCTCTAAGGGATAAAATGTTTCCTGTTAGTTATATAACCTAGATGTCAACAAGTGTGACACTGCCCTGTGAGATCTAGAGGGGATTAATCCATACTTCCCATCCCTCCCATTTCTGACTCTGCCAAAGGCCAGTATCTTTGCAATGCTTCTGTGAATTTCTGTGGACTTCGTGTTTGTGCTCACCTCTGGTTCCCTGTTCCTTCTAGTACAGGGAGCACGTTTCCCCCTTCATCTGCATCTGTTTTTATCCCCACTTTGCCTTCCATCCAAACATAGATTTGTCCCTTTCTTACGTTTCCACCAAAACCCACAAGACTTTTGCCTGTATAATAAATGTTACCAAAGGTTTAGGGACATTTTGTGGAACGGGTAAGTGAAAGGAAGGGGGAGTGTTTCACAGGAACACAAACGACTTGACATCATATGTGTGATGTTGCTGTTCTTCTCAGTCTTTGGGCCATTCCGCCATGTTACTTGAACATTGCCCCCCTCTTCTCTCACTTTTCTCCTTCCCCAAATTTCTAGTCCTTGAACAGAACTGCTGCTCTGTCTTTTTTAGGCTTGTTTTCAGAATCTCGCCTTTCTCCCTCCACAGCTTGTCAAAATAGTCTCCCTAAGGTTTGTTTGTTTGTTTCTTTCTTTCTTTCGACTACACCCGCAGCATATGGAGGTTCCCAGGCTAGGGGTCCAGTTGGAGCTACAGCTTTTGGCCTACACCACAGCTATATCAGATCCAAGCCACATTTTCGACCTACACCACACCACAGCTCTTGGCAGCGCTGGATCTTTAACCCACTGATTGAGGCCAGGGATCGAACCTGCAACCTTGTGGTTCCTAGTTGGATTTGTTACTGCTGCGCCACGATGGGAACTCCTCCTAGTTTTCTTGGAAAGTTTTCTTTCAAGATGTGTTCTGCTTTTAGGGAGTTAGATGACCATTGGCTGCCCCTGCCCTAATCAAAGCCGTTTGCTTTACATTCCTTTTATCTGGGAATAGAACAAATATCAGCTAAGTGCTTACAAAGCACTTTCATTACATGAGCCCCTGGGTGAGATGTCATGCCCATTTTACAGATGTGTATGTAACCAGAAGCTCAGAGAGATTGAGTGAATCATTCAAAGCAACACAGCCAGATAAGTGGGAGAATAGAAATTTGCACCCATGTCTGAAGATTTTGAGCTGTGACCCATGTCATTACACACAGGCTGAATGCTGTGTGAACCTTCAGGGATCTGAGACCTCCTGGATTTTAGTGTAAATGACTAACAAGCCACAACTCAACTGGACTGGAGGGATGGAGGGGGAAGCCCCAGCAGGTGTGTGCATTCTACAAGTTTTAGGCTGCCACTTGCCACCCTGTGCCTTCCTCTTCCTTCTCTCTTTTGCTGGCTATCTTCCACTCATCCTCAGGTCTAAGACTAGCTACATAATGTGTCGGGCCAAGTACAAAATGAAAATACTGGGCCTCTTATTTAAAAGTTATTAAGAATTTCTGGGGTTCCCGTTGTGGCACAATGGAAAAGAAACCAACTAGGAACCATGAGGTTGCGGGTACGATCCCTGGCCTCGCTCAGTGGGTTAAGGATCTGGCACTGCTGTAAGCTGTAGTGTAGGTCGCAGAAGTGGCTTGGATCTGGTGTGGCTGTGGCATAGGCCAGCACCTACAGCTTCGATTTGACCCCTAGCCTGGGAACTTACATATGCTGCGAATGTGGCCCTAAAAAGCAAATAAAATAAAAGTTATTAAGAGTTTCAGAATAGCTGGAGCAGAAAATTAGCAAGTATGGGACTCTTAGAAACAACTACACTGGTCCCATGCCCACAAAGCCAGACCTATATGGAAGTTACAACCCCCAGGAAGCATCCTTTGGCTCCCTGTTCTTTTTTCTTTCTTTCTCTCTCTCTCTCTCTCTTTCTTTCTTCCTTCTTTCCTTCCTTCTTTCTTTCTTTCCTTCTTTCTCTCTTTTTCTCTCTCTCTCTTCCTTCCTTCCTCCCTTCCTTTCTTTCTTTGCCACACTCACAGCATATGGAAGTGCCTAGGCCAGGGATTGAATCCGAGCCACAGCTGTGATGTACACTGCAGCTGTGGCAATGCCAGATGCATTAACCCACTGTACTAGACTTGGGATCAAACCCATGTCTCCCCAGTGACCTGAGCTACTGTACTCAGGTTCATTTTTTTTTTTTTTTGTCTTTTTGCCATTTTTTGGGCTGCTCCTGCGGCATATGAGGTTCTCAGGCTAGGGGTCTAATTGGAGCTGTAGCTGCTGGCCTGTGCCAGAGCCACAGCAATGAGGGATCCAAGCTGCGTCTGCAACCCTCACCACAGCTCACGGCAACACTGGATCCTTAACCCACTAAGCAAGGGCAGGGATCGAACCTGCAACCTCATGGTTCCTAGTCAGATTCGTTAACCACTGTGCCACAACGGGAACTCCAGGTTCTTTTTTTTGTCTTTCTGTCTTTTTAGGGCCGCACCTGTGGCATATGGAGGTTCCCAGGCTAGGGGTCCAATTGAAGCTGTAGCCTCTGGCCTATGGCACAGCTACAGCAATGCCTGATTGGAGCCACGTCTGCAACCTAGACCACAGCTCAGGGCAATGCCAGATCATTAACCAACTGAGCGAGGCCAGGGGTCGAACCTGCATCCTCATGGATGCTAGTTGGGTTTGTTAACCACTGAGCCATGATGGGAACTCCTGTGCTCAGGTTTTTAACCCACTGCCACAGTGGAAACTCCTCTGGCTCCCTCTTCTGAGCTTCGTGCTTAACACATGCTGTCATCATTTCTTCTTTATGCAACTGTTCCTACATAGTCTGTGAGCTTCTTTTTAAAAAAATGTTGTTGAAGTATAGTTGATTTACATTGTTGTGATAATTTCTGGTGTACAGCTAAGTGATTCAGTTATACATATACACACATCCATGCTTTTTAAAAATTTAAATTTTTTATTGAAGTGTAATTGATTTACAATGTTTTGTGCCTTTATTTTTATTTTACACCCAATTTTCTTCAGATTCTTTTTCCATGTAGATTATCACAGAATATTGAGTAGAGTTTCCTGTGCTGTATAGCAGGTCCCCATTGGCCAGTCATTCCGTATACACAGTGTACACATGCCAATTCCACACCTTGGTCCATCCCTCCCCTCCTCCTGTCCACTTTGGTAATTGTATGTTTTCAAAGTCTGTGAGTCTGTTTCTGTTCTGTAAATAAGTTCATTTATATCATTTTTATTAGATTCCACATGTAAGTGATATCATACAATATTTGTCTTTCACTGACTTAGTATGATAATTTCTAGGTCCATCCATGTTGCTGCAAATGGTGTTATTTCATTCTGTTTAATGCCTGAATAATATTGCATTGTATATGTACCACATCTCCATCCAGTCTTTTGTTGATGGACAATTAGGTTGCTTCCATGTCTTGGCTATTGTAAATAGTGCTGCAGTTAACATTGATGTGTATGTATCTTTTTGAATTATGGTTTTCTTCTGATAGATGCCCAGAAGTAGGATTGCTGGATCATGTATGATAGTCCTATTTTCAGTGTTTTGAGGAACCTCTGTACTGTCTTCCATAGTGGTTGTACCAGTTTACATTCCCACCAACAGTTTAAGAGAGTTCCCTTTTCTTAGCACACTCTCTGTAGACTTTTTGATGATGGCCATTCTGACGGGTTTAACATGGTACCTCATAGTTTTGATTTGCATTTCTCTAATAATTAGCAATGTTGAGTGTTTTTTCATGTGCTTTTTGGCCATCCTTATGTCTTATTTGGAGAAATACCTATTTAGATAGTTTGCCCATTTTTTGATGGGGTTGTTTGTTTGTTTGTTTGTTTGTTTGTCTTTTTGTTGTTGTTGCTGTTGCTATTTCTTGGGCCGCTCCCTCGGCATATGGAGGTTCCCAGGCTAGGGGTTGAATCGGAGCTGTAGCCACCGGCCTACGCCAGAGCCACAGCAACTCGGGATCCGAGCCTCATGGTTCCTAGTCGGATTTGTTAACCACTGCGCCATGACGGGAACTCCTGTTTGTTTTTATATCGAGCTGCATGAGTTCTTTGCATATTTTGAAGATTAATCCCTTGTCAGTCTCATCATCTGCAAATATTTCCCCCTGTTCTGTGGGTATCTTTTTGTTTTGTTTATGATTTCTTTGCTGTGCAAAATCTTAAGTTTAATTAGGACCTATTGGTTTATTTTTGTTTTTATTATTCCAGGAGAAGGAACTGAGAAACTCTTGCTGTGGTTTATGTCAGAGAATGTTCTGCCTATGTTTTCCTCTAAAAGTTTTATAGTATCTGGTCTTTTATTTAGGTTTTTAATCCATTTTGAGTTTATTTTTGTGTAGTGTTACAGAGTATTCTAATTTCATTCTTTTACATGTAGCTGTCCAGTTTTACCAGCAGCACTTATTGAAGAGACTTTCGTTTCTTCTTTTTTTTTAATGGCCACACCTGCGGCATATGAAAGTTCATGGGCCAGGGGTTGAATCGGAGCTGCAACTGAGGCCTCTGGCCACAGCTTGCCGCTGGATCCTTAACCCACTGAGGAGGTCAGAGATCAAGCCTACATTTTCACAAAGACACTGGCAGGTTCTTAACCCACTGAGCCACAATGGGAACTACCCACTGTATGTTCTTGCCTCCTTGTGGTAAGCTTTGTTGACTACAGGTCTGGTACGTGGGTTTATTTATAGTTTTTTTTATCCTGTTTCACTGATCTATATTTCAGTTTTGTGCTAGTACCATACTGTTTTCTTTTTCTTTCTTTTTATGGCCACACCTATTGCATATGGAAGTACCCAGGCTAGGGGTTGAATTGGAGCTGCAGCTGCTGGCAACAGCCACAGCTACAGCAATGCCGGATCTGAGCCACATGTGCAAGTTGCACCACAGCTCGAAGCAACACTGGATCCTAACCCACTGAACAAGGCCAGGGATCAAACCCGTATCCTCATGAATACTGGTCTCATTCTTAAACTCCTGAGCAGCAACAGGAATGCCTCTTTTCCTTTTTTCAAATATATTTATAAAAATTTTCTTTAAATACATTTGATTTATAATGTGTCAATTTCTGCTTACAGCAAAATGACTCAGTTGTATACATATATACGTAATACATACATTCTTCCATCACTTTTCCATATATACATTTATATTCTTTTTCATATTCTTTTCCATTATGGTTGATCACAGGATACTGAATATAGTTCACTGTGCTATACAACAGGTCCTTGTTGATTACCCATCTTGTACATACTAGTTTGCATCTGGCTAATCCCAAACTCCCAATCCTTCCCTCCCTGCCCCTCACCACCTTGGAAACCACAGGTCCCTTCTCTGTGTCTGTGATCTGTTTTTGTTTCGTGGATATGCTCATTTGTGTGGTATTTTAGATTCCACATATAAGTGGTATCATATGATGTTTGTCTTTCTTTGTCTGGCTTACTTCTCTTAGTATGATAATCTCTTAGTCTATCCATGTTGCTGCAAATGGCTTTATTTTGTTCATCTTAATGGCCGAGTAATATTCCATTCTGTATATGTTCCACATCTTCTTTATCCATTAATCTGTCATTGGATATTTATGTTGCTTCCTTGTCTTGGCTATTGTAATTGGTGCTGCAGTGAACATAGGGGTGCATTTTTTTTTTTTTTTTTTTTTGCTTTTTAGGGCCACACTCATGGCATATGAAGGTTCCCAGGCTAGGGGTCTGATTGGCGCTACAGCTGCGGGTCTGTGCCACAGCCACAGCAACACAGGATCCAAGCTGTGTCTGTGACCTACACCACAGCTCACACAACACCAGATCCTTAACCCACTGAGTGAGGCCAGGGATTGAACCCACAGCTTCATGGTTCCCAGTCAGATTCTTTTCCACTGCACGACGACAGGAACTCCAGTGTTTTTTTTTTTTTTTTTAATTAAGAAAATTATTTTTCTTAAAGTATAGTTTATTTACAACATTGTGCCAATTTCTGCAGTACACAAAGTGACCCAGTCATATATATGCATTCCCTTTCTATTATCGTCCATCATGGTCTATCCCAAGAATTGGAAATAGTTCCCTGTGCTTTGCAGTAGGACTGCATTGCTTATCAATTCTAAATATAATAGTTTGCATCTACTACTGCTTAACTCCCACTCCCTCCTCCCTCCCCCTTGTGAACCACAAGTGTGTTCTCTTTGCCTTTGTGTCTATTTATAGATAGGTTCATTTGTGCCATATTTTGGATTCCACATAAAAGTGATGTCGTATGGTATTTTTTTTCTTTCTGACTTACTTCACCTAGTATGATAATCTCTAGTTGCATCCATGTTGCTGCAAATAGCATTATTTTCTTTTTATGGGTCAGTAGTATTCTTTTTGTATATATATACCACATGTTCTTAATCCATTCGTCTGTTGATGGATATTTGTGTTTGTTTCCATGTCTTGGCTATTGTTCATAGTGCTGCTATGAACATAGGGATGCATATATCTTTTTGAATTACAGTTTCATCCAGATATATGCGCAGGAGTGGGTTTGCGGATCATCTGGCAGTTCTGTATTCAGTTTTCTGAGGAACCTCCATACTGTTCTCCATGGTGGTTTTACCACTTTCCGTTCCCACCAACAGCGTACGTTCCCACAGGGTTCCTTTCCTCCACACCCTCTCTAGTATTTATTTGTAGACTTCTTAATGATGGCCATTCATTAAGTGAGGTGGTACCTCATTGTAGTTTTGATTTGCATTTTTCTAATAATTAGTGATGTTGAGCATTTTTTCATGTGCCTGTTGCCAACCGTATGTCTTCTTTGGAGGAGAAGTGTCTATTTAGGTCTTCTGCCCATTTTTCGATTGGACTGTTTATTTGTTGTTGTTGAGTTGTATGAATTATTTGTGTATGTTGGAGATAAAGCCCTTGTCAGCTGCATTGTTTGTGTATATTTTCTCCCATTCTGAAGGTTGTCTTTTCGTTTTGTTTTTTGTTTCTTTTTAGTGCCCCACCTGTGGCATATGGTGTTTCCCAGGCTAGCGGTTGAATTGGAGCTGCAGCTGCCGACTTACACCACAGCCACAGCAGTGCCAGATCCAAGCCACGTCTGTGACTGACACCGCAACTCCCTACTATAGTTTATTTACTTTTTTTTTTTTTTTTTGGCTATTTCTTTGGGCCGCTCCCGCGGCATATGGAGGTTCCCTGGCTAGGGGTTGAATCGGAGCTGTAGCCACTGGCCTACGCCAGAGCCACAGCAATGCGGGATCCGAGCCGCGTCTGCAACCTACATCACAGCTCACGGCAACGCCGGATCGTTAACCCACTGAGCAAGGGCAGGGACCGAACCCGCAACCTCATGGTTCCTAGTCGGATTCGTTAACCACTGCGCCACGACAGGAACTCCTATAGTTTATTTACAATGTTCTGTCAATTGCTGCAAAGTGCCCCAGTCATACATATATATTTATACATTATTTTTACATATATATTTATACATTATATTTTTACATTTATATTTTTACATATATATTTATACATTATTTTTCTCACATTATCTTCCATCATGTTCTATCACAAGTGACTAGATATAGTTCCCTGTGCTATACAGCAGGCCTGTCATTTAATTGGCATGAAATATCTTTTTCCATCCCCTCACTTTCAGTTTATATGTGTCTTTTGCCCTAACTTGAGTCTCTTGTAGGCAGCTTATTTTAGGCTCTTGGTTTTTTTTTTCAGACTGCCACTCCATGTCATTTGATTGGAGCATTCAGCCCATTGACATTTGAAGGTAATTATTGATAAATGTGTATATGTTGGTACTTTAAACTTCATTTTCCAGTGGATTTTATGTTTCTTCTTCCTTTTTTTTTCTTTTTGTGGTTGGATGATTTCCTTTTATGCTTGTGTCCTTTTTTTTTTTTTTTTAATGTTTGCTTTATTGTTTGCTTTTGATTCCTGGTTGCCCTGTTTTACTAGTGTGCTGTTCCTTTTTTATATCTGCTTGCTTCAGACTGATACAATGTTTCAGTCTCTAAGACTAAAAAGGAGTCTATATCTTCTTACTCTCTTTCCCAACATTTTATGATTTTGATGTCATTTTTACATCTTCATGTTCATTCTTTTGTAGTTGTTTTTATCATCACTTTCATGAGTAGATTTTTTTTCTTTTTGATCTTGTGTACTGTAATTACTTTCCAATTGTGATTCATGCCATTTTCTATCTTCTTTTCTCTTCTCAGTATTTCTTTTTGAAAGGATTTAATATTGCTGTATTCTTTTTTTTTTTTTTTGTCTTTTTAGGGATGCACCCATGGCATATGGAGCTTCCCAGGCTAGGGGTTGAATTGGAGCTGTAGCTGCCAGCCTATGCCGTGGCACAGCAACGCCAGATCCGAGCCGCGTCTGTGAACTATGCCACAGCTCATGGCAATGCCAGATCCTTAATCCACTGAACAAGGCCAAGGATTGAACCTGCATCCTCATGGATACTAGTTGGGTTCGTTAACTGCTGAGTCACAACACGAACTCTGCTGTGTTCTTCTTTATCTTTTGTATGTCTGAGAAATTCTTAATTTCTTCTTTTATTTTAAATGATAATCTTGCTGGATAGAGTGTTCGAAGTTGCAGATTTTTCCCTTTTAGAACTTTGAATACATCTTGCCTCTCTGGCCTGTAGCATTTCTATTGAGAAGTCAGCTGATTTACGTTTTAGGTATTATATTGGGTAATTATATTCCCTTATAATTAACTCTTTTTTCTCTTGCTGCCTTTAGGATCCTTTCTTTTAACCTTTGCCAATTTTGCACATTTACAGTATGTTTTTGTGTAGGTCTATTTGGGTTCAGCATGTTTGGGGTCCTTTGTTCTTTTGCTGGATATCTGTTTTCTCTTTTAGATTTGGACAGTTTTCAGCTGTGATTTCTTCAAATATATTTTCAATCTCCTTTTCTTTTTCTTCTCCTTCTAGAATTCCTATTATGTGTCCATTGACATGCTTTATATTATCCCATAGATCTCTTACATTTCTTTCATTTTTTTAATTTGGTTTTTGGTTTGCCATCCTGATTGGGTGATTTCCATTATTCTGTCTTCCTAGCCACTTATTCATTCCTCTGCATTATTTTATTCTGTTGTTCAGTGTCTTTAACTCAGCTTTTTTCTCTGCAAATGAATTTTCTTTTTTTCTTTTTAGGGCCGCACCTGTGGCATATGGAAGTTCACAGGCTAGGTGTTGAATTGGAGCTATAGCTGCCAGGCTACACCACAGCAATGCCAGATACAAGCTGTCTCTGTGACCTACACCACAGCTTATGGCAACGCCTGATCCTTAACACACTGAGCAGGGCCCACATCCTTATGGATACTAGTCAGGTTTGTTATCACTGAGCCATAACGGAAATTCCTGCAAATGAATTTTTGGATTTTTCTGGTCCCACCTTATAGTTTCTAGTTCCTTTTTAAAGTAATCTGTGTTACTGTTGATATCTGTTCTTAATTCCTTCAGTATTTTCATTACCTCCTTTTTGAACTCAGTGTCTCTTAGACTGCAGATGTCTGTTTCATAGATTGCTCCTCCAGGGGAATTCTCCTGTTCTTTTAACTGGGAATGGTTCCTGTGCTTCATTTTGCCTATATTTTTCCTATTCTGTGAGTTTTAGGGCAAACAGTTAGCTACTGTAGTGTTGGAGGGCTATATGCACATGGGAACATCTCTGGGTAGCTTGTGAGGGCTTACAGTTTTTGTTTTTGTTTTTTTCCTTTGGTGTGAGGGCTGCTTTTGGTTTGGATGCTTGCTGTCTCTTTGTGTGTGCAGATAGTGGGTGTGCAGAAATATGGTCTGCAGTTACCTTCAGGGAGGTAGGTGTAATGGGAAGCACCTATGGGTGGTGCTGGTTGGCAATGGTGGGGCATGTTTGTTCCCACAGGGTGAGGGCAGTGGGTGGTGCTTGGTTGCAGGGCCCTCCTTTGTGGCAATCCCAAGGTGACTGGGGCCCCAGGTGGTGCCTATTGATGGACTCTTATTGGTAGCCAGCCACTCCCACCTCTGGAGCCTGAGATTGCTTCAGGGATTTGCATCTGCCCCTGTAGCCTGGGCAAGAGGCAGCCGCCCCTGTGAGAGCCCACGTGTGCACCAAGATAAAAGTTCCTATGGTCGTCCTACCCCTCCTTCTCTCCCCACCTCCAACAATGGCGCCTTGCTTCTCCTCTGGGCCTAGGAGTTCTCGCACTTTCCCTTAGCTGTGGCACTCTACTCCCTAGCCTGTGGTGCACCACTCCCTAGCCCCCTCAGGCTGTTTCTACACAGCCAACCCTAGTCCTCTCCCCAGAACTGACCTCTGAAGTCTAAGATTCAGAGAGGCAACATTGAATCTTTAACCTGCCGAGCCACAATGGGAATTCCTACAATTTCTTGATCACACCTATATTTTTCTTTTTCAGGATTGCTTTGGCTATTCAGGGTCTTTTGTCTTTCCATACAAATTAAAAATTTTTTTTGTTCTAGTACTGTGAAAAATGCCATTGGTAATTTGATAGGGATTGCATTGAATCTGTAGATTACCTTGGGTAGTATAGTCATTTTAACAATATTGATTCTTCCATTCCCAAAACATGGGATATCTTTCCATCTGTTTGTGTCATTTTTGTTTTCTTTCATCATTGTCTTACAGTGTTCAGAGTACAGTGTGTCTTTTGCCTCTTTAGGTAGGCTTATTCCTAGGTGTTTTATTTTTTTTTTTAATGTGATAGTAAATGGGATTGTATCCTTAACTTCTCTTTCTGATATTCCATTGTTAGTGTATACAAATGCAGTAGGGTTCTTTGTATTAATTTTGTATCCTGTAAATTTACTAAGTTCATTGATGAGTTCTCATAGTTTGCTGGTGGTGTTTTTAGGATTTTCTCTGTGTAGTATCATGTCATCTGCAAACCATGATAGTTTTACTTCTTCCTTTCCAATTTGGATTCCTTTTATTTCTTCTCTGATTACTGTTGCTAGGATTTCCAAAACTATGTGGAATAAAAGTGGCAAAAGTGGACATCCATGTCTTGTTTCTTATCTCAGTGGAAATGCTTTCAGCTTTTCACCATTGAGAATGGTGTTAGCTGTAGATCTGTCATATATGGCCTTTATTATGTTGAGGTAGGTTCCTGCTGTGCCCACTTTCTGGAGGGTTTTTTTTTTTTTTATCATAAATGGGTGTTGAATTTTGTCAAAAGAATTTTTGCATCTATTGAGATAATCTTATGGTTTTTATTCTTCAATTTGTTAATGTGTTGTATTGACTCATCTACGGATATTAAAAATGCTTGCATCCCTGCAATAAGTCCCACTTGATCATGGTATATGATCCTTTTAATGCATTGCTGGATTCAGTTTGCTAGTAGTTTGTTGAGGTTTTTTGCATCTATGTTCATTAGTGATTTGGGCCTTTAATTTAATTTTTTTTTTCGTGGTATCATTGTCTGGTTTTGGTATCAGGAAGATTGTGGTCTTATAGAATGAGTTTGAGAGTGCTCCTTCCTCTGCAGTTTTTTGGAATAGTTTTGGAAGGATAAGTGTTAACTTTCCTCTAAATGTTTGATGGAATTCAACATTTAGAATTCACCTGTCAAGTCATCCAGTCCTCAACTTTTGTTTTTTAAACGTTTTAAAATCACATTTTCAATTTCAGTTCTTGTGATTGGTCCATTCATCTTTTTTTATTTCTCCCTGGTTCGGGCTTGAAAGATTGCAATTTTCTAAGAATTTGTTCATTTCTTTTAGGTTGTCCATTTTATTGGCATGTAGTTGCCTGTAGTAGTGTCTTATGATTATTTGTATTTCTGTAATGTCTGTTGTAACTTCTTTTTCATTTCTAATTTTAGTGATTTGAGCCCTCTCCCTTTTTTTCTTGCTGAGCTTAGCTAAGGGTTTATCAATTTTATTGATCTTTTCAAAGAACCAGCTTTTAGTTTCATTGATCTTTTCTGTTGTTTTCTGCTCTGATTTTTATAATTTCTTTCCTCTACTAACTTTAGGTTTTGCTTGTTTTTTTTTTTTTTCTTTCTCTAATTGCTTTAGTTGTAAGGTTATGTTTTTTATTTGAGCTTTTTTTTTGTTTCCTGAGGTAAGCTGCTCTTGCTGTAACTTTTCTTCTTGAATGTTTTTGCTGCATCCTATAGGTTTTGGATTGTTGTATTTTTATTTTCATTTGTCTCTAGCAATTTTTTAATTTCCTCTTTGATTCCTTCAGTGATCCGTTGGTTGTCTAGTAACATGTTTTTTCTCCACATGTTGGTGTGTTTTTTGTAGTTTTTTTTTTTATTGTAGTTGATTTCTAGTCTTATCCCATTGTAGTTGGAAAAGATGCTTGATATTATTTCAATATTCTTAAATTTAATGAGGCTTGATTTGTGGCCCAGAATGTGATCTATCCTGGAGAATGTTTCATGTACACTTGAGAAGAATATATATTCTGCTGCTTTTAGATGGAATGTTCTATAAAAATTTAGTAAGGCCATCTGGTCTAACACATCATTTAAGGCTTTTATTTCTTTGCTGATTTTCCGTCTGGATGATCTGTCCATTGCTGTAAGTGAGGTGTTAAAGTCTCCTAATGTTATTGTGTTATTGTCTATTTCTCATTTTATGGATGTTAGCAGTTGCTTTTTTTTTTTTTTTTTATTGAGGTACTCCTATGTTGGGTGCATAAATATTTATAATAGTTATATCTTCTTCTTGGATTGATTCCGTTATCATTATTATGTAATACCCTTTGTCTATTTTAACTGTCTTTATTTTATTTATTTATTTATTTATTTATTTTGTCTTTTTGCTATTTCTGGGGCCGCTCCCGCGGCATATGGAGATTCCCAGGCTAGGGGTCGAATCGGAGCTGTAGCCACTGGCCTACGCCAGAGCCACAGCAACGTGGGATCCGAGCCGCATCTGCAACCTACACCACAGCTCACGGCAACGCCGGATCGTTAACCCACTGAGCAAGGGCAGGGACCGAACCCGCAACCTCATGGTTCCCAGTCGGATTCGTTAACCACTGCGCCACGACGGGAATTCCTTAACTGTCTTTATTTTAAAGTGTATTTTGTCTGATATATGCATTGCTACTCCAGTTTTCTTTTGATTTCTGTTCACATGGAATATCTTCTTTCATTCTCTCACTTTCAGTTTGTATGTGACTCTAGAGCCGAAGTGGGCCTCTTGTAGACAGCATATATATGGGTCTTTTTTTGCATCCATTCAGCTGGTCTTTGTCTTTTGGTTGGAGCAATTAAGCTATTTACATTTAAGGTAATTACTGATATGTAGGTTCTTATTGCCATTTTGTTAATTGTTTCGGATTTGTTTTTGTTGGTCTTTTTTCTTCCTTTCTTGTGATTTGGTGACTCTTTAGAATTGTGTTTGGATTGCTTTTTCTTACTTGTGTGCATATATCTTAATAGATTTTTGGTTTGCAGTTCCCATGAGGTTTTGATACAGAAGTCTATATAGATACAAGACTGCTTTGTTGATCTCTTAATTGCAAATATATTCCCAGTATCCTGCATTTGTAGTCTCCTCCTCTCAGGATTGCTGGTTTTGATATTATATTTGTGTGTGGATGATTTCCTACCTTTACTATATGTTTGCCTTTACAGGTGAGCTTTCTCATTAGTAATTTTTTTGTTTCTAGTTGTGTCCTTTTCTCTCTACCTAGGGGGAGGGACCCCTTTAGTATGTGTTGTAAAGCTGGTTTGGTGGTGCTAGATTCTCTTACCCTTTGCTTGTCTGTAAATCTTTTTATTTCTCCTTCAAATCTGGATGAGAGCCTTGCTGGGTAGAATATATTTTTGTAGGTTTTTTTTTTTTTTTCCATCACTTTAAGTACATCATGCCACTCCCTTCTGTTCTACAGAAGGTCAGTTTTCAGCTGAAAACTCAGGTGATAACCTTATCAGAGTTCTCTTGTATGTTGGTTTTTGCTTTTCCCTGTTGCTTTCAATATTTTCTCTTTGTCTTTAATTTTGGTTAGTTTGACTAATATGTATCTTGGGATGTGCCTCTTTGGGTTTATTCTGTATGGTAATTTTTAGTGCTTCTGGTTTTAAGTGAGTGATTCCCATGTTAGGGAAGTTTTTGGCTATTACTTCTTCAAATATTTTCTCCATCCCTTTCTCTCTCTTCTTCTGGCACCCCTATATTGCGAATGTCGTTATGTTTAATGTTGTCCCAGAGTTCTCTTAGACTGTCCTCACTTCTATTCTTTCCTTTTTTTTTTTTTTTTTTTTTTTTTTTTTTTGCCCTTTATGGCCTCACCTGTGGCATATGGAAGTTCCTGGCTAGGGGTCCAGTTGGAGCTGCAGCTGCTGGCCTGTGCCACAGCCACAGCAGTGTGGGATCTGAGCCAAATCTTTGACCTACACCACAGTCCACTGAGTGAGGCCAGTATTTGAACTTGCGTCCTCATGGATACTAGTCAGGTTTGTTACTGCTGAGCCATGATGGGAACTCCTGTCATCATTTCTTTTCATTCTTTTTTAAATTTCTGTTTCCTGTCAATGATTTCCACCAGTCTGTCTTCTACTTCACTTATTCATTCTTCTGCCACCTGTATTCTGTTACTGGTTCCTTCTGGTGAATTTTTCATTTTGGTTATTGTGTTGTTCATCTCTGCTTGTTCATTCTTTAAATCTTCTATTTATTTGCTAATTGTGTCTTGTAATTTATCAATCTTTGTCCTCATTTTTTTTCTGAAGATCTTGGATCATCCTTACCATCATTGCCCTATATTCTTTTTCATTTAGGTTGCTAATCTCCAATTCACTTAGCTGTTCTTCTGGGTTTTGTCTTTTTCCTTCACCTGGCTTATATTTCTTTGCCATTTCATTTTGTCTAGCTTTCTGTGTGTGGTTGCTTTTTTTTTATAGGCGACAGGCTTGTAACCTCTCTTGCTTCTGGTGTCTCCCTCCTTGTGGGTGAAATTGAAACAGGGGCTTGTGGTGGGCTTCCTGATGGTCAGGACTTATTCCGGCCCACTGGTGGGTAGAGCTAAGTCTTGTCCCTGTGGTGGGTGGGGTTTTGTTTCTGGGTGTGATTAGAGGCAGCTGTCTGTCTGGGAGGACTTTAGGCAGCCTGTTTGCTGGTGGGTGGGGCTGTGTTCCCACCCTGTTTGTTGTTTGACCTGAGGCTTCTCACCTCTGATTTGTGGGGCCATATTTTTCCAGAATGGAAGCCTCCAGGGGAGCTCATGACAATGATTATTCCCTGGGATCTCTGCGTCCAATGTCATGCCCCCAGAGTGAGCCACAGCTGACCCCTGCTTTCCCTGGAGACCCGCCAAGACCCACAGGTAGGTCTGACCCAGATTCTTATGGAGTCCCTGCTTTACCCTCAGATCCAGTGCACATGAAATTATGTATACACCCTCGAAGAGTGGAGTCTCTTGTTTTCCTCAGTCCTGTGGAGCTCCTGTGCTCAAGCTCCACTGGCCTTCAATGCCAAATGCTCTGGGTGTTCCTCCTGCCAGTGCCATACCCCCAGGTTGGGGAACTTGACATGGGGTTTGGCATACTCCCTCCTGTGGCAGAGCCTCTGTGATGTAGTTATTTTCTAGTCTGCAGGTCACTCCACCCAGCAGGTATCAGATTGCTTATGTCACAGAAGCGCTTGTCCTACCATCTTGATGTGGCTTCTTCTTTGTCTTTGCATTTAGGATATCTTTTTTAGTAGCTTTCAGTCTATTTTGTTGATGGTTGTTGAGCAGTTAGTTTTCGTTAGGAGGTGAGCTCTAGTCCTTCTACTTTGCCATTTTCTATGGAGCTTCTTGAGACCTTCTTTCTGCTCACTGTGGTTCTCTGGTGCCCAGCCCCAGCCCCAACAAAGAGCAGGGGCTCAGTAGATGCCTACTACTTGGGGGAGCGTGGAGCTCCTGGAAATGGGACCTGGAGAAACTAGGCAGTGAGTTGTCAGGTCTGGGCAGGACTCCCCCAGGACCACACAAGTTCAGACCAGGCATAACTGAATGAGCCTGTGGGACTTGGCAGGTGTTTCATGCATGGGGTGGAACTGATGCAAGGACTCATTTTCTCTTTAAGAGAGTGTGTTAATCATTGACTGCGTAGGACCTCACAAATCCTAATCCTCAGGGCCAAGTAAGGTGTGACCGGTTAAAGAGGTGGGGACAGGCTGGGTATAAGGGCAGAGACTGGGGAACAGTCTCAGAGCCCTTCCTGGGACCACAGAGCCTGGCCCACTGACCCTTCTTTAGCTTTCTGAAGTTAATCTTTTTTTTTTTCTTTTTGCTATCTCTTGGGCCGCTCCAGCGGCATGTGGAGGTTCCCAGGCTAGGGGTCCAATCGGAGCTGTAGACACTGGCCTACGCCAGAGCCACAGCAACGCGGGATACGAGCCTCATCTGCAACCTACACCACAGGTCACGGCAATGCCGGATCGTTAACCCACTGAGCAAGGGCAGGGACCGAACCCGCAACCTCATGGTTCCTAGTCGGATTTGTTAACCACTGCGCCACAACGGGAACTCCAGCTTCTTGAAGTTTTTAAGGCTCTCTTACCAACCCTCGCTTGGTGGTGTTTTGGGACACCAAAAATATTGGAAATATTTCCCTGATATCTTTTCAAAGGAGGGCAGAATTTTCAAAAGTTTTAGACAACAAAGTGTTTGATGCAGAACATGCTGATTCCCTGAGATTTGGTTCTAAGTGATGGAAACTCTGTATAAGCAGAAAAAAGGGAAGTATTAGCTTAAAACTTGGAAACTCAGGGACAGATGTATCTTTAGGTACTGCTGGTCCTTTAGCTCAAATAATGTCACCAGAGCTCAGTCTCTCTCTTTTTATTTCTCTCCAGGTGGTGTTTAAGATTTGAGACCCTCTGAAAACTCTGGCTGAAATCCTGGAATGGCTCTTATTGACTGAGCTTAGGTAATGAGCATACCTTTGAGCCAATCCCTGTGTCGAGGAATGGGAGCAAGTATGGTCGTGGCAGAGTCCCTTTCATAGGTCCCTCTCCCCCAGCAAGCAAGGATATGTTGCCAAGGGAGGGGCAGGAATGGGCTGGACAGGCAGAGCAGCCAGTGGCCACTGGTCTGTTTTTTTTAAGCCCAGCACCACCTCTTTTCTCTGTCACTGGCTTCTGAGCCTCTAGAGCCAGATTTCAGGAGGATTCTTGTAGAGAGGAAACTGCTGATTGTGGGGAACTTCCTGGAAGGTCAGGGCTCTGTCCAGGCTCACTGTTTGTAGAAACCTCTTCCCCCCTTCCCTGAGAGCACATCCCAGGGTTGTCTCCAGAGCTCAGGGTGAGGACAGCACCAAGTAGCACTTTCTCAAAGGGCTTCAACTCCAGAATGCCTCTCTTTGAGGCTAGGAAATAGCCTTTATTCGAGTTTTACCTCAGAAATGAGCCAGTTATAAAAAGGAAGACAAAGAGAACCCTATGTGAAAGAATGACATGCCCGTTGCTCTCGGGGCTTTAGACGTTTGTCACCACAAACCTGCTCTCCAAGGCCAGCAAGGCATGAAGAGTTCTACTGACAGTGGCGATGAGTATTTTCTTCAGCTCTGTGGGCATTTCTCTCTTTCAGACGTGTTAAGATGAAAGGCCATATTTTTCATCAGTTGATTCTATATTTAATAGGGAAATAGGAAGATTTCTCAAGAAGCTGAGGTGGCAGAGAAATGTCTCCATGTTGTAGTATCTCTCTACTATGGTTGTTCTATCTGTGGTTCTGGGTCAAGTGTGAGGAAGGAGCCAGATCTCAAAGCCAGGGTATCCGGGTTCCATGCCTATCCTCTCAGGACATTCAGCTTGACCTTGTCTCATTTGCCTCACCTTAAATTGAGAGGTTGGACAAGATGACCCCTAAGGTCCTTCTTATCTCTTTATTTCTCTAAGTCCAGGTAAAATAGAGAAGGAAGGCCAATTAGAATTCTGGTCTGTTCCTGCCTTTACCATGATTCAGTAGGTGACCTTGGGTAAGTTTCTCTTCTTCTGGGACCTGTTCCCCTGACTTGAACATCTTGTATCCCATAGGAGGGCTGTATAAAAAGTATAAATCTTCCAGGATTCAGGAAGTCTTCTTGGCAGGCTCACTCCTGAGGATCCTGTGCACTAGGAAGCTCGAGCCTAGGTCCAGCCTTCTAGTGAAGTCTGCGGGTCCAGCCCCCCATTTCTGGGGCTTATACCCAGTCATAAGGCCTTGGGCCTCCCTAGCCTACTTTGGCCACCTTGGCCTTGCTCTTCTAGACCTGACAACCACATGGACATGCCTCAGCCAAAATGTTCCACTCTGCAAAAGCTCCGTCACAGACTATTCTGAGCCTGATGCTAGGTTTGACATCGAGGAAGTAGATGTGACTCCCATCCTCAGGGAGCTTGACAGTCTGGGGTGGAGAGGAAAGGCCAGGCTGAGCCCATGCACACTGTGGTGAGAGAGGGACAGAGGAAGAGAGGATTTCCAATCTGGACACTAAGAGTGTTTTGGATGGGACCTTGAAGGATGCAGTGGACCTGAGATGGAGCTTCAGGCAGAGGGCCCAGCAAGGTGGGGAAAGTGCAGACAATCCATAGGCTCCAGGAGGAGGAGAGTGATGAGGTTGGAAGGAATTGGGGACCAAATCTTCATGGCCCAGAGGGGGAGTCAGGACCAGGGAGGCAGTGAGGCTTCTAGACTGGTCAGGAACCTTCTGGTTTCAACTGATGGAAACTGACCTTGAACCTAGGCAAAGAGGGCCGCTAACTTCGAGAGTGGAGAACCTGAGGAAGTTTTGAACATCCTAGCATGGGAAGGACTAGGGTGCTGCTGGCCTTTAGGAACAGCTGACGCAATGCTTGGACCTGTATCTTGATCCTGATTCTCTCTGTGCTGGCTTCATTTTTCTCTTTCATGGCTAACTGTCTTTACATAGGGAAGAGACTTACTGGCTCAGCTCAGGTCAGGTTCCAACCCTGGATCTGTCACCTCTGGTTAGAAGTTGGAGTCATATGGTAATGGGGCTTCTTTGTTACTGTCAGTGGAAGGCAGGGGAAGGCAGCTTCCAAAGGAAGGGACCATGCTGAGCAGGCACCCCCAGAGCCATCCCTTGAGTTTCCCAGTAGAGGATCATGGCCTGATCTGACCTGCCTTTTTGGAAGATTAGGCTTTTAAAGACGACAGTTTTCTTCCTTTTATTCATAAAAACAAATTTGCAACAATTTATTAAAAATTGATACCATGCAATAGGGGTACGAGAAATTCATCATTTACATTTGATTCTGGCAGTTCCAGTCTAATTTAAAGCATTTGTGCACTAACATCATTGGAAAATGCCTTCAGGCTGAAGCCTCTTCGGAAATGTACGGTGTGTTTGCTGCATATAAAAGAACAGAACTGTTAAATAGCTAGAGTCACTTCTGTGGGTCTTGTTATTTGTGGGGAAATTAAAGAAACAAAACCAAAAACGGGTGAACCTACAGTATCATTAAAACAGAATGTACTGTGAGGGTTAACCTAGGAGACTGCGCGCTCGGGAGTCACAGCGGGTCACGGACGCACACACTCACCTCCAACTTCCAATACTTTGTTTTTTGTTTTTTGTTTTTTCCTGCTATGATAGATTAATATTTCTATAGGTATTGGTGTGTGTGTGTGTGTGTGTGTATACATTATGTACAATGAATTGTCTCTTTCCCTTTGAAAAAGTAATGCGGTCCTTTAAATTAAATCTGGTTTTGGTGAAATCAAGAAAGCAAGGAAATACTGGTAATACACAGTGAGTGACAACACCGATTTTTAGTGCCTAAACAGACAGTGACTTCAACTTGACCTGTGATATGTTAACATTTTTTCCCCCTAAAAGCTACAGTACCTCCGTAACCTCTCTTTGGGGAGGGGAGAGCTATGCTACGTGAAATAGGGTGTTCTGAAATGTTGGCGATGGTAAGATTCCCGCGGGCCCTTTTGTCAAACCCTGGTGGTGACACTGTATTCCTGACTTCAGTGGTCTGGGAAGAGATTATTGCCTGCCTGTTGAAGCTGCCATTAGGTTACTTTAGGGAGCAAGCGACTGCTCAGTTGTGCAGACGTCCTGGACACTGTCATTCAGGCCTTTCTTTAGCAAAGAATGAACTTGTCTAGGAATGTCTCAAAGTTATCTGGAGCCTTCAGCCTGATGGATTCTGGTAGAGGGCTGTGCTGGGAGCTTCTCTGGGCTATAGCCCCGGCTGTCCTGAGGGCTGAAGGTCATGCTCATCCTGATACCTCATGGGTCAGGGCTGCTTCACTGTTTGGTATGAAGCTTTCCTAGACAAGATCAAGTTTTGATCCTCAGAGCGACCCTGTGAGGTAGGCAGGACAGGTGTTATTTCAACCCCAATTTGTTAGGGGAAACTGAGGCTCAGAGAGACATAAGCGACTTCCCCAAGGTCTTGGAGGGAGTCACAGTGGAGCAAGGGCTTGAACCCAGGTCTGTCTGACTCCCAGGCCAGTGCTCCTTGGGGTTCATTTAAAAGGAAAGAGTGATCTTGTGAGAATCAGTGTGCTGATCTATCACCTCTGGGACCCCCAAGGGCAGAGCTCACGGGCTTGTCTGGATGAATGCTGCCTTCTGGGAAGTTAAGAGAAGCCCTCAGCTAATAACTCTCACCCCCAGGACTACAGGGATATCTTCTGGCAAAATGCTCCCGATTCACTTTGGTCAGAAACAAAGTCAGTGGGAATAAACAAAACCAAACCCCAGCCAGCCCTTGGGCCCTGATGAGAGAGGTTAAAGTGCACAATCTTTATCATGTTTGCTGGGAACAGACATTCCATGATTAGCTCCGGTGGCCCCGTTATTATGGGGAACACCTGATACAAACACAAGGACATGGCCAACGTGGTGGGTGCATGGCCAACTGTGGGTGAGTGCTGCAGAGTGGGTCTGCAGCAACGTGCCCTAAATCCCCACGGTCCCAGAACGGGTGTTATTGTGTTAATGGGTGGCATTTATCAGAGAGTAAGGTCCCACCGGGAGGCATGCGAGTCAGCCTGCTCGGTATCCCAGCCCTCGGTTGCCCAGCCCTCAGGCTGCTCGCTGCAGAGCTGCGCCCAGCTGCCCTTCCTGCAGACTCCCTGTTCCAGGAAGGCTGGGGTTGGCTGGACTGGCAGCTGGGGGCCTGGCTGCCCTGCCTGTCTCCTTCCCCAGAGTGAAGAAGGGCTGGCCTGGGAGCCACAGCCAGTGGCATGTGTGCAGAGGCAGAGGCGGTTCTCCAGAAGCCCCTCGCCTCTTCTCAGGGCTGCTCAGGACCACTCAGTGACTTCTAGCTGGAGTTCTAGTAAGTTTCTCCTTGTCTAGGATTTTTTTTTTTTTTGCCAAGTTTCATATATCCCAGCTCCTCCTCCTTTGCAGACATTAAGGAAGAGGTCATTTCCATTCCTCTTCTTTGTGAAAGAATAAAAACTTCACAAATAAGGCGCAAGGTCAGGTGCCAAGTGCCCCCCATCTGCACCGAGTGCCATCCGAGTAGTCCCGCAAGGCTAGCCGTGGCGCCAGTTTCTCTGCAGCCAGAGCTGACAGTGTTCCTGTAGCAGACGCCTCTGCTCCGTGTGGTTCCGTCACGGGGGAGGCCCCAGCCCCAGGCCTCCCCCACTTACAGGCCCGAGACCATAACTCGGAAGGAGGGTGGCACGTGTCTGTGGCGGGGGCTGGCGGTGGGGCTGACGCAGGGGCTGACACAGCTGGCGTCCACGCCTCCAATGGATGGGAGGTAGGCGTGGTGGAGGATGGGGAGCTGGAGGGACAGCCGGCGCTGGATGCTGTGGCAGGGAGAGAAAGAGGGGCAGTTAGTGAAGCCTTGTGGCTGCACACTGGGACGTTCCTTGGACTCACCTTGGCTAAGAAGCTGATGTTAGGAGTACAGTTCTCTCTGAATCCAAGATCTTGTCATCTAACCACTCACCCATGTAGCAAGTGTTTAATCTAGGCCTACATGTGCTAACTACTGACCTGGGAAGAAGCAGGGTGACAGTAAACAAGGAGGAGGCAGGCTTCTTGAGCGTCTGGTGACTCCTACGAATAAGGCTTGGCCCTGCTATGCTACAAACACAGATAGTTCCCATTCTCTGCTCTTGTGAGTCCCCAAGTGGACTTGGCTTTGGGTTCTGTCCCTAAAAGGCTTCTCAACTGCTCCGTCCTTCCTCATCGGCTTCTCTGCCACTGTCTCTTGCCCAGGACCTCAGCCCTTCTTGCCGGGCCAATTCCAGTAGGTTCCTTCCTGATCTTTCAGCTTCTCTGGTGACCAGTGTTATCTCTCTAGCATTGGGATGGGGCATTCAGGGCTCCCCAAGATCTGTCTTATGTCAAATGCTCCAGGCGAATCTTGTACCTCCATTTCCCTGCAAACCTGCCCTCTGGCCCCTAGTTTCCTCTACAGCCCTGCTTTTGGGCACTCTTCAGTGCCTCTGCACATGCTGTTCCTCTGCCGGGAAAACCTCTTCCTCTGCTTTCCCATCTGATGACTGCTTTCCCTTTAAGATTCAGTTTAGATGTCATTTTCTTTGCGTGAAACCCCTCAGAGAGTGAGCCCCTTCCTCCTCTATGCCCCCAGAAACCTTGCTAAATTCCCTGAAATGCAGCCAGGAAAAAGCAGAGGCCGGGCTGAGCCAGGGCTGGGTGTGCAGGACTGACAGAGAAGCATCATGAAAAGGAGCTGCCTTCTGACTCCCTGCTCACTGCCACACCCTTCCGCTCGCCTTACCATCAGTTTTCACAATTGGCAGGTCAGTAAGTCACCTCCACTGTTGTGAAGGCTGCTTTGGTGGATGTGCCCAGACCACTGCTCCCCTGCTCTGGGCATTTCCTGAACTCTTAGGTCTCCTTGTGTCCCCTGTGCCTGGCCACTCAGATGGAAAAAACCCTCAGACCTTCACAAAAGCCAACAGGCCAAAGAAGCATTGCTGTTCCCATTATAAAGACAAGGTAAGGGTACAGAGTTTGCATAACTTGCTCATAGAAACAGAATCAGAGCTGGAGAAGGTAGGACCCTTGCTTCTATTGAACCACGGTACTTTGTGGGGAGGCAAATCAACTCAGGGAGGCTGCCTTATCCCACCAGGTTTGCCCTGGGGTGTATGTGGGGCAGTGGGGGTTCTGAGATGGATGAGGACAGATGCAGTGCTGCCCCCACTCCTAAGGATCTGCTGGGCGGAAGGGCTTCTCCTGAGACCTTTTCCAGGTGCTAATGGGAGAGTAGTGTTGAAGACCCCATGTCGAAGTTAAAGTTGAACTTGTGTAACGTCACAGGTGTTGACAGAGTCCAGGAAAATGGGGAGCTGAAGAATGAACTTGAGCTGAGGCAGGGTGTCCTTTCTGAGCATCCCTGGCAGGATGGGCATCTGTCTGTGGCTGTCAGAGCCACACATCCTGCTCTCTGCTGGGATCCTGCTTGCCTTCTCATTGGTTCATCGCCAAAAACCTATTCAGTGCCAGTGCCAGAAGCTGTGTTCAGTGCAGGGGACATAGGAAGGACTATACCCTACCCTCAAAGCGTTTGCACTCTAGTGCAAGGAACTAATAGGTAGGTCACTGATGGATGCCATGTAGCCATCACTAATTGGACTGGACTGTCAGCTGTGAGGGCATGGAGCAAATTGGGATGAGAGGCTATTAGCTCTAAGACTAAATGGCCCCAGATGACACTGCAGTTGGTGATCCAGCTACCTTTGCTGGCTCCTCACCCTTTGTTGTCACTTCTCAGGGAACACATTTCAGAGTTGACATTCTAATCGCTGCTTCTAATCTGCCGTAAAGTGGGGATACCTAAGAACTGCCAGTGGGGACAAAGCTGTTGGAGATGTCATGGTCTTTGTTTAGATGTTACCTTCTCACTGAGTCTGTTCTGACTGCCCTATGTAAAATTATAGCTGCTGCTCCCTCCCCTGCTTGATTTCTCCAAAGTGCCTATCATGTAATATGTGAAGTTTTGCTTTTTTTTTTAAGTTATTGTCTGGCCAGGCAGAATGTAAACTTCATGGAGGGAGGGGTTTTTGTCCTTTATTTCACTTCCATGACTGGTACATAGTAGGGCTCAGTAAATCACTGTTAAGTAAATGTATTCATTTTATATATAACAAAGAGAATATGTGATTTGATGTTGGACAGACCCAAGTTCAAATCCTATCTCCTGCAGTTAGTAACTGGTGAGCTTTGTCAAGTCACCTCGCCTTTTTGAATATGTCTTCTCATCTGTAAAATGAGCATTGTAACTTGACCTGCATCATGGGATTACTGTGGAGTACAAATAAAGTAATGCATGTGAAAACATGGTGCCAATTGTGAACTACTATGCAGAAGAAACATACTCTTGGGCACTAATTCTCAAGGAGCAGGTACTTACTGTTCTGGGGAGTTTATATCTTCTATAGGATCTTTGCATGTTCGAGAGGGCTCTGTTGTGTTCCACTGGAGCTGGGGATTTTGATCGAGGTGATTTTTTAAAATGGCCTTCCCCCCATCTGAATGCAAAACAACAATATTGCAATATATTCTGTTAATTTAAAAGAATCAACAATGCAGTCAGTCATTTTTTTAGGATACTGCCCAAGGAGAGAGAATGCAGAAGACCCCATCTTCCCTTTGCCTTCTCTAAGCTGTGGTCTCTGCAGGCACTCTCCGGAGACCAAGGTAGGGAGCCGAGAAGCCCCTGTCCAGGGATGGAAATGCTGTGCCAGGGATGTGGAAAAAAGAGAATCAAGTCAACCAGTGTAGTCAACATAACTTAGAAATGAGAGGTTCTAATACGAAGGCCCTTTTCACAGGTGCATTAGGAATGTAATGACAAAGAAAAAAGGAACTTCAAGGTATATTTTCCATAAGATTGCCAAGGATTGAAAAGAAGAGTAACAATAAACTGCTAGTGGGAGAATAAATTGGCATAATCTTTCCAGGAGGCACTGTCAGTAAGCATCAAACACTATGAAAAGTATCTTTTACCCAGAATTTCCACTTCCAAGAACCATCCCAAAGAAATCATTTAGGATGTGTATGGGATGTATACAAGATATTTTACAATAACAAAGTTGGAACTAACCCAAATTTGTCCAGTAACACATACTACTGTATATGTACGGGGCCTCCATTCAGAGAAATACTGTGTAGCCACGAAACGTGATGCTCTCCACCCTCTTTGTGTTTCAGAACCACCCTGTGTATCACTAAAGAAGTAGAAAAACTAGGCCCCCGGAAACTTTCAAAAAGACATCCTACTCCAGAAGACAAAGAGGAGGCCACATCAAGAGGTAGGGACAGTTACAAGATAGAAGCAACCCCATACCTCCCAGGTGGGAAGCTCCACAGACTGGAAAGTAACTGTATCACAGTGACTCACCTACAGGAGTGAGAATTCTGAGCCCCACATCAAACCCCCACACATGGGGATCTGACACTGGGAGACAGAGCCCCCAGAGCATCTGGCATTGAAGGCCAGTGGGGCTTGTGTGCAGGAGCTCCATTCTTAAAAAGTGCACACAGACTTTCACGTGCACTGGGTCCCAGGACAAAGTAAAGTTTCCATAGGAATCTGGGTCAGACCTGACTGCAGTTCTTAGAGGACCTCCTGGGAAAACAGGAGTGAATGTGGCTTGTTGTCGGGAAGGACACTGGGAGCAAAGCTTTCAGGAATATTCATCAGCGTGCTTTTCTCTGGAGGTGGCCATTTTGGGAAAATCTGGCCCCACCCATCAGCACCGAGAAGCCCCAGGGCAAACAACAATCCAGGTGGGCTCACAGCCCCACCCCTCAGTAAAAACAGGGCCTTCACCTGCCAGATCTGGATTCATTTGGTTGGGAGGGGTGTTTTCTTTTTCTGCCGCAGTGGGCAACCTTAGGTGTGTGTTAGTTTGCATTGTGTGAGTAGTCAGTGCTCCTCATTCACCGATTCTGTACTTGCGAACTTGCTATGGGCTAAAATTTACTTGTAACCCCAAAATCAATACTCGTGATGCTTTCATTGTCATTTGATAACACACACAGAGCATCAAAACATTTGAGTCGCTCCCCTAGCAGAGGTCGAACAAGGCTCTGCCTTCTTGTTTCAGCTCTTATACTATAAATGAGTATCCTTATTGTAGTCTATGAAATACCACATTGTTAACATCTTTGTGCATTGCGTTGGTCCTTTCGCTGTTTAAAATGGCCCCTAAGCGTAGTGCTGTCCAGTGTTCCTAAGCATGATGTGCCAGATGGAGAAAATACGTGTGTCAGTTGCGTGTCACAGGCATGAGTGAGAGTGCTGTTGGCTGTGAGTTCAGTGTCATCAGTCAACAATATGTATTAAATAAGGTGTCCTCCAGCGGAATCGCGCATGGAACAAAGTTATGTATTGACGAAAATGTCCCCCTGGGAGAGGCTTGCAGGAACCTAACCCCGTGTCTCCTCTGAGAGCCACGGCTCAGTCCTCTCAAATTCACGGTTCACAGGGACTTTGTAGAACGCAGTTACTGTGAATGACAAGAGTTGACTGTATATCCTTAGGATAAATTCCCAAAGTGGACTTGCTGGGTCAGAACAATTTCTATTTCAAGTGGCAGTGTTTCCCCACCTGTTTTCTCCCACTCTCAGTAGCTCTTTGGTCTCTAATCTTTGCTATTCTTATAGGTGAAAATGTATCTCATTGCAGACTTATTTGCATCCTTTAATTAGGAGCGAGATTGAGCATCTTTTCATAAATACAAGAACCACTTATATTTCCTTTAATGAGAACTCTCTTGCCCATTTTTCTTTTGGTTTATTATCTTTTTTCTTTTTTGTCTTTTAGCCATTTCTTGGGCCGCTCCTGCGGCATATGGAGGTTCCCAGGCTAGGGGTCGTATCGGAGCTGTAGCTGCCAGCCTACGCCAGAGCCACAGCAATGCCGGATCCGAGCCACGTCTGCGACCTACACCACAGCTCACGGCAACGCCGGATCCTTAACCCACTGAGCAAGGCCAGGGATCAAACCCGCAACCTCATGGTTCCTAGTCGGATTCGTTAACCACTGTGCCACGACGGGAACTCCATATCTTTTTTCTTATTAGTTGATATATATACTTTGTAATTCATATAATACCTTTTTCTTTCTTTTTTTTTTTTTTGCTTTTTAGGGCTGCACCTGGGGTATATGGAAGTTGCCAGGCTTAGGGTGGAACTGGAGCTGCAGCTGCTGGCTATGCCACAGCCACAGCCACACAGGATCCGAGCCATGTCTGCCGCCTACACCACAGCTCATGGCAACACTGGATCGTTAACCCACTGTTCAAGGCCAGGGATCAAACCCAAGTCCTCATGGATACTAGTTGGGTCTGTTACCTGTGAGCCACAATGGGAACCCCCTAAATTCTTTTTATAGATAAGGGACTAAGCTCATTACCTGAGTTATAATATCTTTTGACTTAATTTGTTGTTTGATTTTTTTTGACTCTACTTATGATGGCTTTCTCATTGTTAGAAAACTCTTTGTATTTAAATTTATCAACCTTTTCTTTTGTGATGTTTCTGTTTCGCATCAAGCTGAAAAGGTTTCCCCCCCTGCTGAGATGACAAAAAATATTCCATGATTTCTTCTACTATAGTCATGGTTTCACGTTTTATGTTTAAATCATTTATCTCTCTGGAATTTATTTTTGTATGAGTTGTGAGATAAGGATCTAACTTCATTCTTTTTCAGATGGATACCCATTTACTGAATAATTTATTTTCCCTCACTAACTTGAAATGCCCACCTTTTCAAATTAGATACTAAAAATTACTAGGAATAATTTTTATTCTTTCAATTTGTTATCCCAATCTAAACATTTTTTTACAGTCAATATCTTACATCATAAGAATTTTATAATATTGCTTTTATAATAAAATACTTATATAATACAAGAAACTAAAGATTTTTTCATTGATTTAAACAAAATAATTGATAAAATTAATGAATATGTGCTAATGACAAGATGCAAACAGGAAAGAAGTACATAAAATGAAAGGTAAAAGGATCCCCTTCACCCAGTCTCCACACACACCCTTCACACCTCGGGTGGATACTGTTAACAGTCTAGTGTCTGTTCTACCAGACTCTTAAAAAAAATGCACGTACAGACACACATGTGTGTGTGCTGTTGTGTGCATCATAATGCTAGTCTTCATCTTGTTTTTCTCAGTTAAAGAGATCTTTTCATAGCTGCACAAATAGATCCACCTCCCTTTTTAATAGCTGTTTTATGTGCCCTGTATCATAACTAATGAAACCACCCCAAAGGACAAACCTGTAATTCCAGCTTTTCTCACCTACAAGTAGTGTTATTATGAACACCGTGTGTCGACACCTTTACCCACGTGCAGCCTGCTGCAAGGGGAATTGCTAGTCGAGGGGCTTAACATCCGCTGTTTGGAGAGCGCCAGACCAACTCCCACAACACTACAGGAGCGTGCCCATTTCCACACGCCCTTACCAATACTGGTAATGTTTTTAAAAAGTTTGCCTAAATGTAGGCCCCAAATGGATTGTGTTATTTCTCAAGGGATTGGGATTAAGCATCATGTCATTTTACTGACCATTCCTTTCCCGTACATTGACGAGGTGTGTCTGAGACTCTGAAATGTTACTGGCAGAAGTACAAACACTGTTCGCTAAGAACAGTGTGCCCCCAATCGGACCACTGGGAATGCCGGCCGTGTGGTATACATGTGGAACTGGAGCCCCACGCATAGTTCAAACAGACCGTGCTCAGAGGATGCGGGTTCCAGATGCTCCAGCTCTGTGTGTGTGGCTTCAGACCACCCCCACCACCCCAGCTTGTTTTTTCATTTGTAAAATGGAAGCTGGATGGCTGCTGTCTGATAGGCAGGGGCCCTGCCTCCTCCTACCTGTGCTCTCGGTGAAGTTCCCCAGGTTGAGAATGTCGTTGAGCTCTTGGTAGTGGTTCTGTTTAACGTAGGTGGTCTTTTCTGGTGTGTCCTGCAGCTGCATGGTGACTTCTTCCAAGTCTTTGTCCAGCTAGAAGACAAAGGCTCTAGCTGAGTCAGAGCCTCTGGCCCAGCCCCTGCCCTCACTTTGGCAGCTAGGCCTCAGAGCTAAGAAGCAGCTTGCAGGGTCACAGGGCTAGGCCTCCGACTGGCTTTGAGGGGACCCAGAGCTAGAGGGACTGTTGTGTGTTGGAGAAAAGATGCCCAGGGCCTGTCCTAGCTCTTGTTCCAGGAGAAGCAATGATGCAAGGGGCCTGGGCTGTGCAATGATGAGTTCAGTGCCGGCCTGAGCCTTGATGGAGCAGCTAAACAAGCCTAGGGAGGCAGGGCTGGGCAAACCCAGGGCTGCCCCTTCCTTACTGGCTGGTTTCAACTCCTTCTGTAGAGTGGGGTAACAGCAGTATCTTTTTTATGGAGTGGTGAAGATTAAATAACACAGTGAAAGTTTAGTCCAGTGCCTGACACCTAATCTGGTAACTGGTTGCTATACTGCTACTACTGTAATTATTATTATTGATAGCTAGGAGGATCTTTGGCAGGGAGGACACAGCTGTAGGGCTGGTCAGCTCTGAGCCTTACATGGTCAGGGGACTCCTGCAAAGGAGTTAATCAGGATGGATCTTAGTTGCTTCCAGGTTATATAAAAATCAGATGCAAGCTCCGGGACATTTCAGCCCCCGAGAAGCCAGGGGAGTGTGCGAGGGCTGGGGAGTGGGTGGCAGCTGGGTGGGGAGCATAGTGGGGATCTTGCTACAGATGGGGGGGGGTATAAAATAGCAATACAAAGTGCTATTCTGATATTGAACACACAGCCATGAAGCTGTTTAATAATTTTTCTTGTGGAGGAGGAGAGAGAGACCTTTTTTTGTGTGTGATTCAAATAGCAGGGCTAGGATCAAAGGGTAAGCAGCAGGAGGCCAGATTGTGCTTCAGTTGTAGAAAAACCCAACATTTAGGATTTTTGCCCCTGGGTAGGGTTTCATGTTTCCTAGACTGAGTGAACTTTTCATGGCTGGAAGAGCAAGTAGGATTTGAATATCAAGGTCCAGAAATAAGGTGTCACCAGTCACTGAAAGGCTTGATATCAAAGCAGAATCAGGAGTCAAGCCACAGCCCCTGTAGAAGCAACGCTGAGTAGTTACGCTGCGAACCACATGGGATGTCCAACAAGGAATCTAAATTTTTAGCATAAGTATATTCCAAACACTGTATAGGATATACTCATACAAAAATATGATTGGTTGTTCATCTGAAATTCAAATTTAACTGGGCATCCTGTACCTAATCTGGCAATCTCACTTATTCCTTGGGACTGTCCAGCTAGAGACTACATTTCCTAGCCTTCCCACTGGATAAGTATGATCAAGTAAGTTGTTGCCAGTGTAACTGGAGCAGAACCAAAATGTGTGCAATTTGTGTGTCACCTGCTTAAAAGGTGATCCTTTTGACATGCCATCCACTCAGCTTTAACTCTACTGGTGAGGAAGATGCCTTGGGGACTAGAGAAAACAAAGAATAAAAGAGTCTCATCTAGCAATGACCTTGGGGAACAGAGCTGTCTGCAGCCTGGACCTCTCTCCTCAGGATTGTCAGGTGAGAGAGAAATGAACATATATCTTCTTTGGGCCACTTTATTTTGGGGCCTCTCTGTTATAGCAACTTAGCCAGTATCCAAAACAGCACACTTTGGGTCTGGTCATACTTCCAACCCAGAGGGAGGGCTGGTTTCCCTTCCCTGGTGTTGAAAGTCCAGGATTTGAGGTTTGGCTTGGACACAAAGGAATCTGGTTATGGCTTCTCTGGAGGCCAAGAACAAAAGTGAGATCTGTTGCAGCCAATATTTTCTCCCAGAAGTTTCTCCTCACTTCTTGCTCTCTTGCTGTACATCATATGGATATGAGTGCTTTCTGGGTTGTGTTGGGAGAGTGAAAAACTGAGGCGAGGAACACACTTAGGAAGCTACTTGTGAGATAATAGGAAATACATATTGGCCTCCACCCTGGGTTTCTGACAAAGATGCTCCTGAAACCCTTTTAATTTCCTGGATGTTGGAGTGTCCTCGTTCTAATGAGGCAGCTCTGGGTGGGCTCCTGAAATAATTAGCCATGATTAGAAGCTTGGAATTTTCAGCCTTGACCCCCATCCTCTTGAGAAAGGGAAGGACTGAAAACAGAGTTAATGATCAGTCATGCCCAGTGATGAAGCCTCCATAAAATCCCAATAGTAAGAGGTTCAAAGAACTTCCGGCCTGGTGACCACAAACACGCTAGGAGGGTGATGCACCCCAATTCCATGGGACAGAAGCTCCTGCTTTCAGGACCCACTCCAGGCCCCCCTCCCCACTGTATTTCTTCTTGGCTGTTCATCTGTATCTGTTATCATGTCTTTTTATAAACTGGTAAATGTGTTTCCCTGAGTTCTTTGAGCTGCTCTAGAAAATTAATGGAACCTAAGGAGGGGGTCATGGAAACCTCTGATTTGGGATGAGGTTGGACAGAATTGTGGGTAACCTGGGTCCTACTACCTGCAGCTGGCATCTGAAATAGGATGGGAACAGTCTTAGGGAAGGTTAGAGCCTTTAAACTGTAGGGTCTGCCACTCTAGGTAGATGGCCTTAGAATGAGTTAAATTGCAGGATGCCAGGCTGGTGTTGAAGAGAATTGCTTGGGGCCTACCCCCACCCCCGCCACCAACTCCATTTAGTGACGGAAGAGTCGAAGTGAAGAGTCGTGTGTGAGCAGTGAAGGAGACACAGGATGTGGAGTTTTCCCAACTTAACTACTCTAATCTAGGGGCTCATAAATCTCTTAAGAGCTCCTTTCTTTCTGAGAACCAGGCACTGATGGACCCCCGAGCCTGGGCCAGGTGGGCAGTAAACTCCTGTCAGATTCTGACACACTGCCTCTACATAGGTTATCTTCCCTCTGGTTCTTGCAGCCATAAAGACAGGATATGGGACTGCAGGCCATGCTGTGGGAATGTTCCAGAGGGGATGTGGTGGGAGGTGGCAGCTCAGAGAGTCCCTCTACGGGGCAGAAGGATGCAGACAGGAGGATGGGGCCCTGGTGACCAGGGCCGTGGGAGGTACCTCTGTGATCTTCATCCGAAGGCGATGGTTTTCTGACTGTAGGCCCTCTAGGCGGGATGTGCTTGCTTGGTTCACGCTGGTGACTGAGGTGGAGGTTTTAGAATCTTCTTTCTTCTGATTCTGAGTGAACTGGAATCGTCTGTTCTGAGTTGCTGCGTCTGGGTTTGTTCTCAGAGTGATGAGCTGAAAGGACAAAGGTGGGGCTGAATAGAGGACCCTGGAGTCCGTCCTCCCACCCTCCATCCAGCTGTTCCCAGCAGGTCTTGTGCTGGAGGCAACATGGGGCACTGGGAAGGACATGGCCTAGGGGTCCGGAGCCCTGGACTCAAGCTTGTCTCTGTCCCTTGCTCTTGTGGGTGACCCTGGGCAGGCCCCTTCCCCTCGCCGAGTCTCAGTTTCCTTCCTTGCCAGGAGCGGTCTGGTCTCCTGACCCTGATTCCACCTGCATGCCAGCCATCCTGCAGGCCCGCCCAAGGCCTCTGAGGCTCAGCTTTAACCGAGCCCCACTCTGCCTTAGGCTTTGCTCCAGGTAGAAAATAAACAACTGTGAAGACAGTGGGAGGAAAGTGAAGGCTTGTGCTTGTCAGAACCATGACCACGGCCTCTGTCCACCAGGACCTCATGGTTCAGAGGCAAAGGGCAGGATGGAGGAAGGACTCAGGTTCTCAGCAGGCCAGAGCATCCAGGGCAGAGTGCTCAGCATGGGGCTGGTGGCCTGGGCTGGGCTCCATGGAGGGTCTGAAAGGAGGGTGAGGATAAGGGAATTCTAGGGGGAAGGAATGGCACATGCAAACGCAGGGCGGCCAGGGGCTCAGGATGCAAGTAGAAAAGGGCAGTTGGATGGTGGCCAGGGTTCTCCGCGGAGATGGAGGAGATCCAGGGGCTCTTAAAGCCAGCCCTGTGTTGAGGACTTGATCCTGGAGGCAGAAGGGCAATGAAGAGCTTTTGAGGGTGACAAAGCAGAGTGACCCGATCAGAGCCGGGCTTAGAGTCATCTGGCATTTTTTACAGGGTGGAGAGAACATCAGAGTGCAGGCAGAGAATCTGTGGTGTGGCCTGGTGCCTGGGAAAGTGTTGACAACTAAAGGAAGGGATATATGCCAGAGGTGTTCTGGAGAAGAGCTGACACTGCCTGGTGACAAACTGGGTGCCCAGGAGGGTGGAGGAGCCATGGGACCCCAGTTCTCTCTCCTCTCCCCCTTCTCAAAGGCAGACACTCCCCAACTTGAATCATTGACTTCTCAGCTCTGTTTTCCTACTCCTTTATTATTGAGACTCACCAAGGTCAGGTTTCCCTCTACACAGATCAGCCTACTGCAGGGGTCAAGGCCTCTGTTGGGCAGAATAAGGTTTGGAAACTATCTCTCGGGTCAGCCCTTCAGATGAATGAAAAATATAAGTGGTTGTTAAAAGTGGTTATTCCTTTGACCCACTAATACTACTTCTGTGACTCCATCTTAAAGGAATAATTGGAAACAAGGAAAATGTATTATGCAGAAAAAGGTTCCTTTATAACATAAAAAATGTGGAAACAACTGTAATGTTCACTAATAGGGATTAAGTGGCTGAGTAAATTATGGAACTTCCCCTCAGCGGTAGTTCGGAATGTGGGAAAATGCAGAGGGCAAAAGTTAAGTTAGAAAGACAAACTACAATGTATGCTATGATTATAGCTGTATCTGAAAAAGCATCACTGCCTAACCACTAAAAAAAAAAAAAAAAGACTGGGGGGAAACACATCGAAGATATTAAGAGTAAAAAATCAAACCAAAATGTTAACAGTGATTGTTTTTGGTGGTAGGATTGTGTGAGATTTCTGAAAAATCTGGTTTCTGCATTTTCTGCTTTTCTGATGTGAATTGTGTTCATCATTAAAAACAAAAATAGAGTGCATAGAACTTTTAGAAAGTGGAGGGAACTCAGCAATCCCGTTGCGACGGAGTCGAAGGCCACATGTTGGGGTGATGAGGGCAGGGGGTCGTGGGTAACTACCCCATACCTTTGGCACAAACACCAGGCAAAGGGTGATGGTGCTGCAGAAGATGATGACCAGGGCCACGATGCAGAACTGCACGTTAGGCTGGTCCCGCGTCAGGAAGGAGACGGCGGCCCCGATGATGCACATGATCCCCACGTTGTAGACGCTCATGCCAATGTACTTGCTGTCGTTGAGGGCGGGGATGCTGACGTTGCGGGTCTCCCAAGCTAAGAAACAACCGAACAACTGGAACGGGGAACAGAAAGGGGAGATGGTCATTACCAAGTGGAGGCATGTGCTCCTGCTCTGAGAAGCTACTGAACCGAGGGTTACTCTGGCAGTGGGGGCTGGGGGCTTGCTGTTGCTGGGTGGTCTGGATATATCGCCATCTGTCGCCACTGGTGGCCCAGGGTTGAGCTCTGCTGAGGAAATGCAGACTGAGGTGCTACACTGTCTGGTTCTCCTTCACCCCCCACCCCTGTTCACACACACATCCACAGGCGGCCACAGTGCGAAGGAACTTCAGACGTGGTCTTAACCACATTTCCTTTCTCTACAGAGAACCCGAAGGCCAGAGAGGAGGAAGGGGTTTGCCCAAGGCCACACAGCAGTATGGTGGCATATGTGGACTATGTCTCTAGAAGTTCAGGCTAGTCCTTTTTTTTTTTTTTTTTTTTTAAACTATTATTATTAAACCTGGCAGAGCCCCTGTGTCTGAGACTTCTATTATCCCCCAAAGCACGCAACCACCCAAAATTGAAAGACTACATTTCCTAGCTGTCTTTGAAGATAGATATGGCATATGACTAGCTTCTGGACAATGCCATGCAGTTGGAAGTGGTGTGTACAAGTTCTGGGAAGTGTCTTTAGAGGAAAAAGCTGTCTTCCTCCTTTCTAGCAGATGGAGTAGAAGGTGATGGCTGGAGCTTGAGCAGCTATTTTCGACCATAACGTCATCTTAGACCATGTGTGGAAGCTGTATGATGAAGACGAGGGAGACAAATTGCAAGGGGCTCTTTTGCTTACCTGAGAGGAAAATTAACTATCTTTTTAAAACCACTGTTATTGTGGTTTTCTGTCACTTTCAGCTCTACTCCTAACCAATACATTTCCTGACAGAAATGAACAGGGTAGAAGTCAAATGTGATCTGAAGCCAGGTATTGAGGAGTTAGCCTTCACGGGTTGTCTAAGGGGAAGGCAGACTGCAGAGAAAGTATAGATGGAATGTGGGGCAAAATGGCAGTATGGGCGGGAGGGAGAGCTGACCGTGACTGCCGCCTGGGGCAGGGGCTTCAGCTGTGGCCCAGCCCTTCCAGGAAGCCATCCTACAAAGGTTCCCTTTCCCTCTGGCCTTAATCACTGAAGTTTGGGGTATTCACCAGCTGCCTAAACCATTTAATATCATCCCAAGGGCCTGCATCTCGAGGTTAATTGGTAACACAGTACTCTGTGGTAGAGGGAGGCACAAGCCAGAGGATCTGGAACCCACTCTGCTGTCCACTGCATATGTGACTTTGGGCAAATCATGTCACCTCTCAGGACCTCAATTTCAAGATTTGCGAAATGGGAATAATAATGATAGTAATAATAATTCGTATCTCACAGGGCTTCTATCCAGATGAAATGAGAGGATAGATGTGAAAGCATTTTGTAAACTAGTATGTCCAGTATAAAAGTAAGTTAATAAATATTTTGTGATTGCCGTTTTTTACAACCACAGTTGTTTTCTTCTCTCCCAGGCTGATTTATTTATTTGCCTGGGGTTGAATCGGAGCTGTAGCCGCAAGCCTACACCACAGCCATAGCAACAGGGGATCCGAGCTGCACCTGCAACCTACCCCACAGCTCACGGCAACACTGGACCCTTAACCCACTTAGCAAGCTCAGGGATCAAACTCGAGTCCTCTTGGATACTAGTTGGGTGCATTAACCACTGAGCCACGATGGGAACTCCCTATTATTTAAAAAAAAAAAAAATTTCAATTAAATGGCAACCAGAAGCCTGGGAAGCAGATACTGAGTAAGGGAAGGAAACCACGCTGTAGGAAGCCTGCTCTGTACTGGTTCCTTTGCTGCAGCCCCTCCAATCCCATAGCTGGGCGTGGCCGCCCACATCCTACAAAGGAAGAAGCAGAGGCTGGGCAAGGTGAAATGACCTGCCTGGGGTCCCATGCAGAGTGCGCCAGGGCTGGATGAGTGCCTGGGCCTCCTGCTCTCTGACAGGGAGCCTGTGTGCCTCCTCTCTGCCACCCTGCTTATGGGCCCCCAAACTGTCATAGAAGTTTGGGGACGTGGTGGTTGGCTGCAGATCTCTGAAGAGTGTCAGGAAGAATCAGAGAGTAACTTAGGCCTTCAAGGAGCAGAATGAGTGTTCAAAGGCATATGTTCATTGAGGCAGATTTCAGCTGAGGACAAGGAAGAACATGCTAGAAAAGCAGTCCATCCGTGTGGGTTGAAATGGTGGCTCTGGAAGCTATGTCCACATCCTAATTCCTGGAAGCTGTCAATATGGAAAAAAGGGCTTTGCAGATATAATGAGGACTCTTGGGATCATCCTGGATTGGACAGGTGGAGGTAGAGACTGGAGTGATGCAGCCACAACCCAAAGAATGCCTGGAGCCAGCAGACCCTGGGAGAGGCTAAGAAGTCTCCCCTGGAGCCTTTGGAGGGAGCATGGCTGAGCCTTGATTTCAGACTTCTGACCTCTAGAACTGTGAGAGAATAAATTCCTGCTCTTATAAGCCACAAGTTTTGTATTAATTTCTCACCACAGCCACAAGAATCTAATACCATCCAGGATGGCACAGACTGAAAGGAGTAAGCTCATCACTGGAGGCTCGGAAGCAGTGAGTGAATGAACACGTTGGGGATGCTCAGGGTGGGCCAGGAGGCTGGAACAGTAGAGTGGACCTACAGGACTGTCCATGTTCTGTCTGCTCAGATTTTGTGATTTCAGAGCAGAAGGGGCCAGGAGATGGGATTTTACTCACAAACCCTAAGGGCCAGGAGGGCTGAGACAGTTCTTGCACACACTGGAAAGAGTAAAGCATTTGTGCTGTCAAATACAACTTTGGAGTCCTGCTGCGATGCAGCTGGTAAAGGAGCTGGTGTTGTCTCTGAGGTGGCATGGGTTCAATCTGCAGCCTGGTGCAGTGGGTGAAAGATCTGGCATTGCTGCAGCTGTGGTGTAGGTCACAGCTGTGGCTCAGATTTGATCCCTGGCCCAGGAACTTCCATATGCTGCAGGTGTTCCTCTCCCCAACCCCAATACAGACTTTATTGACCTGGTCTGAGTGAAAGAATTAGTTTCACTGGAAGAGATACAGTCACCTCCAATCACTTGGAAGTAGATGGAGAAAATAACAGATGGCCAAAACATTACAGATGAATACCCAGTATAAAGAGTCAGTGTGATTCACCACAATCTAACTTTGCAGAGTCTTAGGATCAAGGAACATGGAGGCTAGAGGGATCCTGGAGAGTCTAGTTTCTCTCCCTCTCTCTCTTTTATGACTGCACCATGGCATATGGAAGTTCCCAGGCCAGGGACTGAATCCGAGCCACAGTTGGGACCTGAGCCACAGGTGTGGCAACACCAGATCCTTTGACCCACTGTACCAGGCTGGGGATTGAACCTGCGCTTCTGCAGTGATCCAAGCCACTGCGGTCTGATTCTTAATCCACTGTGCCACAGTGGGAACTCCCGCTTTTTGTTTAACAAGGGTCAGGGAAACTTGAGGCATGGACATCCCAGGCTTTCCAGGAAGGGAGCTCCTCCCTTCGCGAGGGCTCCATTGTATCGGTGGATCCTGCTCTGCTATACAAAATCCTTCTTTAGTAAACTAGATGGCTGCCCTCTGGCAACTCTGCCCACTGATGATGGGTCTGCCTTTTGGTCTGTGCCACCTGTCTCTGACAGCTCTGGTGACCATATCCTCTGAGTGTGTCCTTCTCCAAGCCCAGGACTCTGGGCCAGTCCTCAAGGTCCCATTTTTGCTCCATGCATCTCCTGTGAACTCTAGAGGGTCATTACCTCATGGGGCCCGGATTGCAGCCCAAAGGACCTCTATGGAACCACAAGAAGGTCTCAACTAGTATGAAACAGGGGACAGTCTTTGCCTGGGGTCCCCTAACGCATGCTTTTCCGGTGTGCCCCTTTGCAGGACCCAGGATCAGTCACTGACAGGTCTCAGAAGCAGCATCAGGTAAGGATGCATTTGAGCAGCATGAGAAATTCCTGTTTATTTGACCTTTGGAGAGGGCTTCATTCTCACCTTCTAAGTTGTGGTCACACAGAGGCAGATGGTGGCTTAACTTTTTGGTGAAAAGATCTGAGGAGGGTGCAGTAGCCTGCGTCTTGATGCTGGAGGGATTGAGGTGCAGGCGTGGTTTGCAGAGGATGTGGAGAGAAGAAGGATAAGGTATGGTGGGACTGCCCTTTCCAGTCCTTCCTAACTTTGAAATTCCATAGTTGTGTGAGGTGAGCTTGGTATGTGATGTTTGATCATAACAGATGATTGGAGCAGAAAGAATATTGGATTAGAAATTGGAAGTGACCAGGTGGCCTTCAGCAAATCATTTAACTCGTATGAACCTTACTTTCCCCACCTACTGCAGGAGGTGGATCCAGTGAAATGCAGGATGTGAACATGTGCTGTCATTAACAGGCTGCTGTTCAGGAAGCAGGAGAGTGGCACCTGGGAGGCACGCTCACAGGTCTGAGGATTATTCTCTGGTTAAGATCTTGACTCTGCCACTTAATAGCTGAGTGACCTTGAGCAAACCAAGCCTGTGTCCTCATCAGTGAAAGGGGACATCATTTGTACCTATCTCACAGGGGTGTTGTGGGACTGAGATGACCCATGCCATGCACTGAGCCTGGCACAGGCTGGGGGCTCTATTTATTTTTATGCTGACCCTGGGAGAGAGACCTCTGACAGAGAAGCATTTCGTCCACTCTTCCTCCTGCTCTGCACCTACCATGAGAAGCCCCTTGTAGGCATAGACGATGCCGAGCCAGATGGTCATGTGGGAATTTTCACAGTGCTCCAGGAGAGGGCGGATGGAGATGTCCCGTCCTGCTGGGTCCGGCTGTGTGAAGAGAAAACAGAAACCCAGGGATGGTACTAGGCACCCTCCCAGCAGCCAAGTCCCTGCTTCACAGCCTCTTCCCCTCCCATGAGCCACAGCCAATGTCACCATCCAGAAAGGCTTTTGGACCCCACCTCTGTGTTCCATGGGGCTCAGACCTCAATCAGCATTGACTGCCTTCTGTTGCTTGTGATTCAGCTCTGAACTATGGTTATCTGAGTTCTTGCCTTTCCACCTTCAGCCAGAGGTCCTAAGAGTAGGGAGTGGGTCCCCTAGTACCTAGCACAGGACTCAGCCCAGAGAAGGCATCTATAACATTTGTTAAAGGCTTGTGAGGCACAAAGTTAGGTCAGGAGGCCTTCAGGTGTCCCTGGAATGGACTTGAGTGGCTGGAGATACAGTCTCTAGGCCAAACATGGGGCCTGCAAAACCCTTCTAAGGAGACCCTCTTGCCCACCACCTCCACTGAGGGAGCAGTGGTGGCAGCCGTGTTCTGTGCCACATGCCCCATCATGGGCTAGAGCCGATTGGGCAAGGGGTGGGCATCTGACCTTAGGCAGCCAATCCATAGGTTTGTCAGAGACCTATGAGGTTTCCTAGTGCAAAATGCTCTGCCCAAATGAGTGATTGAGAGGACCCAACCCAAGGACGGTTTCTCTCTATCACGAATTTGAACAGGGAAACTCTGGGAGAGAAGCAGCTGCCAGATGGTGGAAAGAGGAAGAAAAGACACCTAGTGGTGAAAAAACATATACTGTACATATATGAAAAAAATATGTATATACACATACTATAATTTTGCTCAAAACTTTTTTATAATATATATACTATATATATGTATACAGTGTGTGTGTGTGTATATATATATATATATATATATATATATATATATATATATATATATGTTTTTTTGTTTTTTTTTCCTGAACCATTTGAGAGTAAGTTGCATACATCCTGGCCCTTCTTAACCCCTAAATATCTAGCATGTATTTCCTAAGGACAAGGAGATTCTCTAATATAACCATATATACTTATCAAATTCGGGAAGTTTAACACTGATTCAGTATTTTATCTAATAGACTACCCATTTTCTAATTTTGCCAGTTGGCCCAGTAGGGTCCTTTAAGGATCTAATCCAGGACCATACATTGCATTTACTTGTCTGTAGTCAGCCTTAGAACCAGCCCTTTATCCTTTAGTCTCCAACAAGACCTCAGCTTACTTTGGTCTTTCATATCATCAATATTTCTGAAGATTTCAGGTCCGTTATTTTGTAGAATGTCCCTCAGTTTGGGTTTGTCTGAATGTTTTCATGATTTGATTCAGGATGTGTATTCTTGGCAGGAGTCCCATGTGAGTGATGTTCTCGCCTCCTCAGTGTTTCACTTCAGGGGCACTTGATGGCACTTTGTCCCATTATTGGTAATGTTTGTGAGCATTTGGTTGAGGTGATGTTTGCCAGATCTTTCCATTAAAGGTACCATTTCCCTCTTGTAATTAATAAATAATCGGTGGGAGTTGCTTTGAATCTGTGTGAGTATTCTGTTCACCCACAAATATTAACTCAGTGGTTTCAGCATCCATTGATAATTCCTATCCGAGTCACATTACTTTGGTGGCTGCAAAATGGTGATTTTCTATCATTCCATCTAAATACTTGGCAACATACTGTAAACAAGATCTTTCTTTTTCCTCCCTCTCATTTATGAATATCAAGATGGGCTTACGGGATCCTTTTAGATAGTATCTCGTAATCCAGTACTATTATTGTTCATTTTGCTCAAGAATTTTCAGATTTGGCCAGTAGGACACTCCTTCATGCTGTCGCCTGTGTTTTTCAACATGTCCCTATAATTTCTTGGAGCACTTTTCTACTTCTTAACAGAAAGGCGTTCTAGGCTTTCCCTGTACCAGTCTTGGAATCAGCCATTTCTCTGAGGAGTTCTGGTTCATTTTAGGAGAAAAGGATATTTAGAAACCAAGATCTGGGTACTTGATGTGCTCCATGTTCCTAGGGTATCATTACTTCTAGGCCCTTTTATCTATCTGTCTATCTGCCTTTTCTATCTGTCCATCCATCCATCATCCTTCTGTCATCTATCTATAAAGATAAAATCCAACACCACAGGGTTCTTTTTGATTTCCCCATCCCATAATTGCATCTTTATTCTCCTGCAGTGACATCCCTGGTTTCGAACATGAAAATATTCACTTATTTTCTCAATTTTATGACAGACACAAAATAGTTTCAAAATTGCTGTATCCATATATTACCAACAACAAATTGACCAAGTTGAAGATTTCCTTGTAAATCTGTTTTGTCTTTAGAACAGCTCTCATTGAGGATATCTCATCAAAGAATTGTGTTGGGGATATTATCCTCTTAAGGCCCAGGGTAAAGCCATATTCCTGTGCGTAGCAGGTAGGCATCCCCAGGGTCAATCACTAGGAAGAAGGAGCACTTGAGTGGGATCCAGGGATGGAAAAGGCAGGCCTCAAGCAGGTGGGGGTGGAAACCCTATTTCTCTTGGCCCTGCTCATTAGGCCTGGCCACCTGTGAGTTTGGGAAGGATGGTGCTCCCATATAGGAGGAGCTGGAAGGAGTGGGGCCTGAGGGCTCAGGTCATTTTGTAACTAGATCATCCAGTTGCACATTCTCTCAGGCGATCTCCCTTTTGTTGTCCCCAGCCACAGAAAAGCCTTAGCTTAGCCTTTGGTTTTATCATCAGTGAGTACACAGGCTGGAGTGCTACAGGGAGCCCAGGGTCCCCTGAGGCCTCTGGAGTGGTGGTGGTGGGTACTAGTGAGAGACAGCCCAGGGAAAGATGATCTCTAGGAACCACAGTCAGAGTTGCCAGGGCTAGAGATTCCCCTCCACTGCTACCCACCCAGGAGCTGGCCTGGATTCTAAGGGTGGTGGGGATTTCCTGATGTCCTTTCATTGTTTAGTTGAGGAGACCGAGAAATGACTTGGTCCCAAGGTCATCAGTGACTTAGTGACATAACTTGGTTTTCTCCAAAGGCTGACAACTAAGCAGACTGCAGAATGCAGTAGCACTGGCCCATTAGAGTCATGCATGAATAGCAAACCATTAATGACGATAGTGTCTGTTGTTCTGTAATGAAAGGCAATAATTTCCGATGAACTGTTAGATTCTCTGTGTAGAGTGGACTGATTCTTTCATACCCCATTGTTCAATGTAATGAAAACTCTATTCGTGGGAAGCTGACAGTGGTTGCCTATCTTACATACCCCAGTGACAGAGCCCCCTCTTTCCCATTCTTGATGAGATGGTTGCCTAGTTTTTTAAATTGAACCAGAACCTTCTCCTCCTGTACCTCCACCATTGGTCTTTATCCTTCCTCGAGGGCTCCTTGGAATGACATCAGGCTCTCTCATTAAGTCTGCACACTCTTCCTCAGGAGGGGAAGATCTGCAGTTGAAGGCACGTGTCATCTCCCCCACAAGATGACCTGGTCCTCCTGAAATGCTTAGGTTCACCTTTGATCTGCAAACTCAGAATTAAGCTCCATACTTCAGGTGGTACGAGGCACCCTTGCTCCAGATCTCCCAGACTTTCTGATTAACTATTTTCCGCCAGTGATGTATGTATTCCTTGTGGTTGACTAAGACATGACAGGTAGTTTTCATGGAACTGCTGCTAGCTCTGTCTTCTCCCTTCTGCAGCTGACATTCCAGCCTGGTTATCTTTTACCTTGTTAGTAGCCCCATCTTCCTCATGCCCCCTATCCTGGTCTGCTCTGACCTCTTCAAATGCTGAAATCCTAATTCTTACATCTGGCCTTTTAGCCGACCTTATTAAGCCTAAGTACAGCCTCGCCTGCAGAGGTGGGAGGGCAGCAAAAAATGAAAGGCCTGCCTAGAGTTCAGAGGAGTCCATGGTCCTGAGGGTGGGCAGAGAAACTTCTACTTCATCTCCCAGTACATGGGCACTGACTCAGAAGTAAGCCACAAAAATCTCCTGGTCTTCAGCGTGACTCTCACACAGCCCCAGGTCTGTGCACGCTGGGCACAGATCAGAGTGGCAATGGTTGGGGTGATTTTAGGAGTGATGTGGTTTATGTACTCATGAGGCTAGAGACGGAGAGTCTGAATAAGGTCAAATGAATGCTGCATTGAATCTCAAAGCAAACGGTAAGAGCTGTGACTTTCTCGTATGGTCTGTGTTGATCGTCCCCGCCCCTGGAGTTCAGAGCGCTCTGAGTAGTCACACACATGGGGAGACATGCCTGACCAGGAGGGCTCAGGAACGGGACCATCACCTAAAGCGCTTACTTGCTGGTGGTGTTGTACACCAAAGGTGCCACTAGAGGGCACCAAAGAGCTGTGTGGCGCCAGTGGCTGTGGAAAACACTCCTCTGCTGGGGACACAGTGCTACTTCTGTGACTTAGTGAGACTGCAAGTGGCAAAACCATCAGCAGCATTGTGTGCTCTCTAGAAGGCGGAGTGTGGGGTTACAGGGGGCTGCTGGGGAAGGAGGGGCCTGAGGGCCCAGGCTGTACCTGGCCATGACACTCCCAGTACAGGCCAGCCATGCTGCCCCATGCCAGTGAGCACAGGGCACTGACCCTTGCAGATGCCTCACTGGGCTCTGATGTCAGGATCCAAGTCTGGGTTTCAGGCCCTTGTTTGTGGACTGAAGCATTTGCTCTGGCCTAAGAATGTTTCCCTTGGCCTGGATGCCTGGCCTACATGAACTTTCAGCTTGCTTTGTTCTCTTCGTCATTTTTCTTCCTTGTTGCTCACCTGGGCAGTGATCAAAGTAATCATTCATTCATTTATTCATTCCCCAACTATCGAACACTGCCATCTGCCCAGTTCTGTTCTGGGCATGCGGAAGACAGCAATAACTGGGACTGACAAGAGCCCTGCCATCATGGGTCTTCCATTCTAGTAAGATCAGGACAGATCCATGAGAGATGACCTCAGAGGGGGAGTGGGCTGGCCTCAGTCAATAACAGCCACCCTAAGAGCTGTCGTGTCACAAGTGACAGCAATGTGCTAGTTGCTATGAGCTCTACACACGTTATCTTGTCGAAGCCTCCTAAGAATCCAACAAGGCATTAGCCTCATTTTACAGATGAGGAAACAGAGACACAGAGCCATTAAGTAACTTGCCCTAAATCTCCAGCTAGTAAGTGTCAGAACTGAGATGCAAACCCAGGTCATCTGATTCCCTTCCTCACTCTGTGATCCCCTAAGCTGCCCGGCTTCTCAAATGCATCACATCAAATTCCAAGGAGACAGTGGTTATAAACCTGCTCTGTGAGGTGCTGCTTGTGGGAGGAATGACTTAATTGCCACACATTCAATAGAGGCCTCCTTGAAGCCCTCGGAGCTCTGCAAAGGCTGTGCTTTTGGTTCTACATGAAATCAAGCTGATAAAATGCTCTTTCTGCCTGACAGAGCCCAGCAGAGCAGCCACGCCTGTCTGTGATGGCCGGAGGCTGCAAGTGCTCACACCTGACTCCTGGTCCAGCCGCTGCTCAGCGGGAGCCATGCGGACGCTGCCTGGGAAAGCCTTCCCCATCTGTGCAGCGAAAGGAGAGCAGCTGGCCTGAGAGTCCCTTTGCATGATGCAATTATTCACAATGTAGGTCAGTGGCCCCAGCAAACATCTGGCTTTGTTAGGCTGCACAAATGGACCGGCAAGGGTCCGGGCAGAGCTTGAAACATTGAGGCCTGGAAGGTCAAAGTCCTGGGTCTTACTATAGACTTGGTGGGTGACCTTGGGCAAGTCCTCACCCTTTTCTTGACCTCAGTTTCCCATGTGCAAATGAGGCAGTGGGTCAATTTACAGTACGGTTGATGTGAGCCTGAGTAATTGAGGGATGACTATATTTGTCGTACATTTCATGACTGTATGTGTCCTATGTTCCCTCATTCAGAATTGGCTCAGTTGGTACTTCTCATGTATCTGTGGTGGGCCACACACTGTCTTGATGCTGGGGTCTGGGTGGATGAGACCCAGAAGAGGTGTGCTTTTTGGAATGTGCATGCCAGGGGAGGGCACAGGAGATTGACAGCCAGCAGCGCAGCTGTGAGTAGAGTGTTTCTAACAAGGGTAAGACACTTTGACGGCTACTAGCAGGAAGACCTGCTTCAGATCAGGTAGTCTGGGAAGGCCCTTCTGAAGTGGAGACATATAGTGTGAGACCTGAACTGAGGGAAGACCAGCTACATGAAGACCTCAGAGGAGAGCATTGCTGGGAGAGGAACCAGCAAGCGAGCAGGACCTGAAATGGTGAAGACTTCGGCCCATCTTAGAAACCAAAACAAGGCCAGTGTGCCTGGAGTGTAATAAGTGAAGCACCGGAATTGTACACAAACCACCCAGGGGGGTTGTTAAAATGCAAGCTGGGTCAGTAGGTCTGGTGGAGCCCGGGATGCTACTTTTCTAAGTAGTTCCCAGGAAGTACATGATGCTGCTGGTCTGGGGACTGCCCTTTGGGCAGCAAGGCCTTAAGGATCTTAAGCACCAGAGTGACATTAGATCTTCAGATTATCAGATCTTTGGTTAAGAATGAAGATTCCTGGGAGTTCCTTGGTGGCCCAGTGGGTTAAGAATCTGTGCTGTCACTGTCGTGGTGAGCATTCAGTCCCTGGCCTCCTGGGAACTTCCACATGCCACAAGCACAGCACCCCCTCCCCCACCGATGCAGATTTCTTTTGGCACTTGCACGCCTCTGACACAGACAGTTGAACACAAGGGCAGACTCGACACTGTGTGTGTGTGTGTGTGTGTTCAGACCCTGGGTAGGGAGGGGGAGGAGTCGGGTGGTGAGCATGAGGCTGTGCTTCCCCTGTGGTCACAGGGCTCTTGGCTCTGGTCCCTTGGACCTTTTAGGCTGCTACTGCTGTGAGGAGCTCAGGTTCCCAAGCCCCACCTGGTTCCTTCTTCTTTGAAGGAGGGGGTGCCTTCCACCTTCTGACCAGCTTCTGGAAGCTGGCTTTCTGCCTTTTAATTTTTTAAATTTCAAAGATGACTTTTGAAATAGATGGTAAAATTGGTAGGTTTTTCTACTGAAGGTGCATGTGTGTGTGTACATGAATGTGAGTTTGAGTGTGTGAGGAGGAGGGAGGATGTCTGACCTTTCTGGGCTGCATTTCAGCATCTTGAGCTGTGTCTCTTTTCCTGAGAAGGCAGGTAAATTTATCCTGCCTCTTTTGGGGGAGATCCCCCTCTTTTGGGGGAGATGGGGGGGTTCCCATCAAACCCAGACAGGGAGGGAAAAGGCCACTAGGATCAGACCCCAAGTCCATCGCTTACCAGCTGTATGACTTTGAACACATCTGTAAACCTTTCTGAGGGTTGGCAAGATGACCAAAAGAGGTAACCAGTGTGTCTAGCAGGTTTTTGAGACTGGAAAGCTCGCTGCTTATGTGTAAACCACCATAATTATCTCCAACTACAGAGAGTCACAGAGCACTGGAGCCAGGAGGAACCTTCCAGATCCCTCCAGGGCCAGGCTGCTTATCTCAGCAGCAGCAGCCCCACATCTCCAAAGCAGCAAAGCTCCAAGCTGTCATTTCAAGGTAAGAATTTCTTTTTTGACTGTTAGATTAAGAGTTTGGGTGAATTTTTTTCAGAATCCCAGCTCTGGAAGGGACCTGTGAGATCACCCACCAGGTTTCTTTGCAGGGGCACTTCTGGCAACTACTGTTTTTGGCAGAGGTGTTATTCTTTGTTGTGAAGGACTCTACTGTTCATGTAGGGCACTCAGGACCCCAGACCCCTGGGCACTAAATGCCAGGAATGGCCTATAGCCACCCTGTCAGCCAACATCTCCCTTCCCTGGCTCCCCATTACTGAACACTAGGGGGATTATGCTCTAGTCCAGTTCCTCTCTTTACAGAGAAGAAACTGAGGCCCAGGAAAGCACTCGGAGCAAGTAGGTGACTGAGTGGAGAGCCAGATGCAGATGTCCTGACCTTGGTTCCATGCCCTGTGCATTGGACCATGCTTTGGGTTGTTACAGGTGGGGTCAGCCTCCTGGGCTGCTCACCAGCCAGCATTTATTGGGACTTAGCATTCACAGGTGCCAGGCACGGCCAAGTCAGCCCCCAGGAGCTGGCCTGAGGGCTTCTGGACTTAGCTATCTGCTGGTACTGTGCACCCTTTCTCAGGTGTACCTGGGGCAGCTTCTAGAGCAGCAGCCATGGGGCCCAGAGCTGCTTGCCCTGTCCTTGCTGGCCACGCCTTCATGGAGTCCTGCTTTGCCAAGAGGAGAAGAGGTGAGGAGAGGGAGGAGGCTGGGACCTGGCTGAAGAGAGCTTAGCATTAGGATGCCAGTGGGCCAGCAGGACCCCTGCCTGGTCCTGTTCAGAGAGGCATCCTGACTTTGATCTTGGATTCTAGCAGGATATTCTGTGGCTATGTAAGGGTCATGGTTGGGGTGAGGATTGCCTTGGGGAAGTTGAAAGCTGACAAATGCGGTAATAGGTCCTAATGTTTCTAGCCCTTTGCAGCTCATAAATGCTTTCATACTAGAATCTCTCTTTGATTTTGCCCTCAGGTATTTTTTTTCCCATTTTTATCATGTCCTTTCCCCCCACTTTTTTTTTTCCTTTTTTAGGGCTGCACCTGTGGCTTATGGATGTTCCCAGGCTACGGGTCAAATTGGAGCTGCAGCTGCCAGCCTACACACCACAGCCACACTGGATCTGAGCCACATCCGTGACCTGTGCTACAGCTTGAGGCAACCCCAGATCTTTAACCCACTGAGCGAGGCCAGGGATAGAACCCACATCCTCATGGATACTAGTAGGGTTCTTAACCCACTGAGCCGCAATGGGAAGTCCTCTCATGTTATAAAGCAAAAATTGCTATTTTTGCTATATTTTGTTATAGACACAAAACATTAATATAGCAGTGCCTGTATATGAGTTATGACATGGTACACTCTAAACTTTTACTGATGAGTTCATGAAATATGTTTGGTTATCACTGAGTTAGAGAAAAAGTTAGAAAGTGACCCAGAGGAGGTCTTCTTTATTATCTATGAGGCTTTGGGCAAGTGCTTTAGGTTTCTCACATGTAAAATGGGAATAATACTACCACCTAATATATATATTTTTGTGAGGATTAAATGTGTTTGTGTTTTAATTTTTAACTTTTATTTTATATGAGAGTATAGTTGATTTACAGTGTTGTGTTAGTTTCAGGTGTACAGCAAAGTGATAATTATACATAGACATATATCTGTTCTTTTTCAGATTCTTTGCCCATGTAGGTTATTACAGAATACTGAGTAGATTTCCCTGTGCTACACACTAGGTCCTTGTTGATTATCTATTTTATATATAGTAGTATGTGTATGTTAATCCCCAACTCCTAATTTATCCCTCCCTCACCTTACCCCTTTGGTAACCATAAGTTTGTTTTCAAAGTCTGTGAATCTGTTTTGTAAATATGTTCATTTGTATCATTCTAAAAATTAGATTCCACATATAAGTGATACCATATATGCGTTTTTTTCTGTCTGACTTACTTCACTTAGTATGATAATCTCTAGGTAGGTCCACCCATTGTTGCTGCAAATGGAGTTATTACTTCATTCTTTTATATGGCCGAGTAATATTCCATGGTATATATGTACCACATCTTCTTTACCCATTCCTCTGTCGATGGACATTTAGGTTGCTTCCATGTCTTGGCTATTGTAAATAGTGTGGCAGTGAACATCGGGGTGCATGTATCTTTTCAAATTATGGTTTTCTCTGGATATTTTCCAGGAGTGGGATTGCTGGATCATATGGCTATTTTTAGTTTTTTAAGGAAACACTATACTGTCTCCAGTAGTGGTTATACTGACTCACATTCCCATCAACAGTGTAGGAAGATTCTCTTTTCTCCACACTCTCTCCAGCATTTATTGTTTGCAGACTTTTTGATGATGACAATTCTGACTGGTGTGGGGTGATACCTCATGTATTTGATTTGCATTTCTCCAGTAGAGATGTTGAGCATCTTTTCATGTGTTTTTTGGCCATCTTTACGTCTTCTTTGGAGAAATGTCTATTTATATCTTCTGTCAATTTTTTGATTTGGTGTTTGTTTTTTGATATAAAGCTGTATGAGCTATTTGTGTATTTTGGAAATTAATGTCTTGTTGGTCCTTTGTTTGCAAAGATTTTCCCCCATTCTGTGGTTTATTTTTTCCCTTTCCTTATTGGTTTGGTTTATGGTTTCCTTTGCTGTGCAAAAGCTAGTAAAAAAATTTTTTTTTTCTTTTTCAGCCACACTGGCAGCATGTGGAAATTCTTGGGCCAGGGATCAAATCTCAACCACAGCTGTGACCTCTGCCATAGCTGTGGCAACACTGGATCATCAACACACTGCACTGGGCTGGGGATCGAACCTGTGCCGCCACAGAGACAACGTCAGATCTTGAACCCACTGCAACACAGCAGGAACTCCCAAAAGCTTGTAAGTTTTATTTAGGTCCCATTTGTTTATTTTTCTTTTTATTTTCATTACTCCAGGAGGTAGGTCCAAAAAGATATTGCTGCAATTTATGTTGAAGCGTGTTCTGCCTGTGTTTTCCTCTAAGAGTTGTATAGGATCCAGCCTTATATTTAGGTATTTAATCAGAGTTTATTTTTGTGTATAGTGTTAGAGAATCTTCTAATTTCATTCTTTGACATGTAGCTGTCCAGTTTTCCCAGCACCACTTATCAAAGAGACTGTCTTTTCTCCAGCGCATATTCTTGCCCCTTCGTCATAGATTAATTGACCATAGGTGTGTGGGTGTATTTCTGGGCTTTCTATTCTGTCCCATTGATCTATATTTCTGTTTTTGTGCCAGTACCATACTGTTTTGATCATTATAGCTTTATAGTAGAGTCTGAAGTCAAGAGAGCCTGATTTCTTGAGTCCCTGTTTTGTTCTGGGTTCCAGTGCATGTGAAACTTTTTGTGCGTCTTTCCACCAGTCCTGTGAAGCTCTTGCACTCTAGCCCTGCTGACCTTCAAAGCTGAATGCTCTGAGGAGCCTGATGTGGGGCTCAGAATTCTCCTGTAGGAAAATGGCTGCCATATAATTATTTTCCAGTTTGAGCATGGCGGGTATGGTATTTGAATGTGTCATGAAAAAGTGCCCTTTCTACTGTCCTGTTGTGGCTGCTTCTTTGTTTTGGATGTAAAATAGCTTTTTTGGTGAGTTCCTGTCTTATTATTCACAGATTAGTTGTGATTTTGGTGTTTATGTGACAGGAGGTGAGCTCCAGTCCTTCCACTCTGCCATCTTGTCTGGAATTTAGCAGCAGCTTTTAGTTTCCATGTTTGTTGCCTCTTTTCTCAGCATGTACTGATATGGGATGTGCAGGCGCGGTAGCCCTTGCATGCTCCCCGGATGACAGGGGCAGTACCTGCTGCCTGCTTGTGGTCACTCTGAGGTGGGGGTAGCCTGACGAGCCAGGAATTTTATATCCATGTTACAGGTGAGGAAACAGGCTCACACAGGACAAGAGACTTTCTTAAGGTGACACAGCAATTCAGAAGCAAAGCCAAGCTAGACTTCTTTTCTTCAAGGCAAAGTTGTGGCATTCTCAGCTTCTGTGTCCTGGCTTCATTCCCCTCCTTGTGGAGGTGGGCCTTCAGGGACTCCTCTGCTCTCCATGAGCCTGTGTCTGAGGCCTCTGTGGCAAGCCTGAAGCAGGAAGAGCTCCCAGGTCTTGTTCTTGAGCCCAAAGTCAAGAGGTGTTTGGGCACCTTGATGAGGCACACCGTGGACAGGTGATGGCACAGCTGCTTTCTGGGTGTTGGTTTCATGGTCTGCAGTGCCTGCCTGGCACAAAGGTGGTTCATTGTGCACTTTTCAGGGAGCTTGACCATGCTGGGTAATTCTGAGAGACCTGGGTCCAAACACACACTTCCCCAGAAGAAACCACGACCCAATGACTGGGGAGAGGGAGCGGCTCTGCACGTCTTCTAGAACGAGAGAGAAGTCACCAGGGAACAGCTGTGCACCAGGGTGGGGCCTCTTCCTTGCCTCTAGAGTAGAGAGAAACTCAAGCCCCTCGGGCGGCGTGCGGGCTGTAGGTGTGTTTTACTTTACCTAGATGGTGTTTAACATTTTTAGACTGAATAATCAGTATTTAAACCACAGGCTATTCCACATGAACACCCAGATTTCTGGTTTCTTTTAGAAATGAGCCACCCAGCTGCACAAGGCTTTGCCTGTGTGTGTCACCACTCATGAGCTGGGGGTGTCTGCCACCGTCCCGCATCTGGGCCACCAGGCCAGTACGGCTCTAGTCCTTGTTCCAAAGTCAAGTCAATGCTTGGAAAGGCTTTTAATTCTAAGGACATTTTTGAAGCGAGTGTGGCAACTGTGCTTAAGTCAGTAGAAGAACTGGAGAGAGAGAGTGGTGATTGCAAGCAGCTGATGTGGGTGGGGACAGCCGCGCTTCAGTGCTGGAGAAATCGATGCTGTCTTAGTAGCTGGGTGAGAATTCCCTTCAGGGGATCCTCCGCTTTGGTGGAGAATGCCAGTTCTGAAGGTGAGTGCCACAGGCACCGTGTGTTCAGAGGAGGCCAAATCTACTGCGGGGGCCAAGAGAGAGAGATCTGTTTGCTCCCAAGAGGGAGGAGTGGGGAGGAGGGAAGCTGGCTGGGCCATGTGTTGCTACCCCACAGACTTTCGGCACCTTCAGGCAGTTCTACTAAAACTCAGGAGGTGTTTGATGGGTTGGAAAGGAACATCGTTGAACCTGCCAGAAGGCCCTGAGAGTTCAGGCAGATGTAAGCTAAGAGCAGAGATGGCATCTGTGAGCCAGGAGCTGGACTGTGCCTTCCAGAAAGTTAGGACAGGGTCAGAATCTCCAGCAGGCTCAGGACGTCCCCAGGCCTCCCCACCTTTGGAGTTGAGCCAGTTCTTTCCAGATCTCAAGGCTCAGAAGGGCCCAGCAGCACTAGGATATAAAACATGGGTTAACTATTCCTGTGGCTGCTTGATTTTTATAGCAGCAACATGATTGAGTGGAAAGGTCTGGGGGCCAACCTGAGGCAGGCAAGCCCGCTCCCCTCTGAGTGCCAGCATTTGGTGGTTCCATGGTGGCAACACTGGCTGGGAAGCACATGCCCCTGGCTAGGCTGCCTGGAGTGTGGCCTGCACCTGCCCTCCGCAGAACCCGGGTGCCCTCGGCCCTACCGTGGCCGGGCAGACGGTGTTTACCAGGGAGCACATGAGAACCATTTATGGCTACACGGCCTCCATCCTCCATGAGAGCAGAGCTGCTTGCTTTCTTGCTGCAGTCCTAGGACCTGCCTGACCCCACACAGCTGGATGTATGGGCTTAGGTCTGGGGTGGAGGAGAGGGCCACAGAGGTGGGAAGAACTATGAAAGGAGAGTAGACAGAGAAAGGAAACTTATGTCCCTCAGAGGCTGACACAGGACAGTAAGACCCTGAGATGTCATAATTAAGACCTGAGAATAAACAAAAAGAAGAGCTTAACGAGGCAGCACTCATACTAACTGAAAAATGAGGGCAGAAACCTCCCAGCTCTTCCTTGCTCCTTGATCACATCTCTCCTGTGACTTGCGCCTTCGCCTCCGCCTGGCCTGGTCTTCAAGCTCCTTCCTGCTTTTTCTCCCTCCCAAGTGATTTGGCTCCTTTCCCTGGCCCGTCAGTGGTGCTTTCTGAAAAAGGTTCGTGTACCCTCATCTACACTCTACCTCCCACCACTCGCCCCCAAGCCTCAGCAGTGCTCCCTGTGGACTCCACAACCTCCTCCTAGTGGCCAAAGGCAAGGGACCCTGTTTAGTCCTCTGCTCCCTGAGGCCACGGGGACTCTCACGTCCAGCCCCTCCCTCTCCTGGGTCTTTGGCTCTTTGCCCGCCTCTGCTGTTCCTTCTCAGCTCCTTCTACCCTCCTCCCGCTGACTGATGCGCCAGCCCCTCTGACTCCTTAACCTTCCCAGTCTCAACTCATCACTGTCTTTGCTAGCTCAGGGAGACACCCCCCCCATCCACCCAAGTCAGACTGGAACCTGGGCCCCCTCGCCTTACCTCCCAGGTGCCCTTTGCCCTCATTCATCTCCTCCATGCTGCTTCCAGAGTCATCTTCGCACAAAGCTAATCCCACGTTCAGTGGCTCCTCAAACTGCAGGAATGCCACCTAGACCCATGAACCTGGCATTGTGACACTCTGCCATTAGACCCCCCCATCTGTCCAGCCCTGACTCCCATCACCCGACCTCATCCATGGCCCGGCCCCATCATCTCTCTCCTGGTCCATTCCTGAGCTGCTTCTTCATCCCAGGATGCTCTTCCTTCACCCCATTCCTCCATCTCTGGAATCTTCCTAGGTCCTCTCACCCGAGCCTGCCCCTCTGAGGCCCCCTGTGCTTTCTGCCTCTCTCCTGGGGGAGGACTGTGGCCTTGTGCTAGAGATGCTGAGACAGGCTGGGACCTCGCCCCTTGGCTGCAGTGCTTGCACCCAGACAAATGTCTCCTCGAGCAACAAAATGCAAACAACCAATAAGGGACTAAAAATAACAGTGTGCATGCCCACTTGGGGCAAATTATGAACAAGATACAAAAGATCAAAAACCCAACCGATAGCAAAAAGAGGGTACTACGCATGCACCCTGCATGCAGCACTGTCAGGGACGGGGGACCCACCACTAAAGTCACTGCTCTGCACCAACCCCTAGGCCCACCCCTACCCTCCCCCCATTATAAGGACCAGCTCCTCTTTTCCCCCCACCCCCCATCAGTAGGCAAGCAGGGGAATCTGTTACTTGTGCTCCTTGCTGCTGCAAAACTTGTGTTGGACTCTTTCTTCTTCTTTGGCTGCCCCCACCCCCTCCGCCGCCTGTACTTCCCCTGTCCCCACCCCGCACGTGCTGACTGCTCACTATGTGCCAGATTCTGAGCTAAGCCTTGCCAGACACTCTCCTGCTTCCTCTAAACAATCGCCACAGGAGTGAGCTCTAGTACAACCTCCATTTTGGGGGATGCTGAGTGAGCCTGGAGAAGCCGAGCCAAGGGTTCAAGGTCACCCAGGCATTCAGTGGCAGCTGAGACTTGAATCCAGGTCTGCCTAACTTCCCAAACCTTTGCTTTAGACCACAAATCCAGAACTACCCAAAAGGAGGGTGCCTGGTCACTAGTGTGCCAGCAATGGATTACAACTGTCCCAAGACAGTGCTCTCCTCTGCCTGGTGGGGCCAGGCACTTTCAGTCACAAGCAGCCTCTGTGGTCATCCTGGTCCTAAGAGATTATTTTCTGTGAGCAACATAAAAGGAGGGAAAGCCCTGCCAGAAGCTAGACCTGGTCCTGGCCCCAGGCTGGCCCAGGGCAGCTCACTTACCTTGTACTTTCAGCCAGGCCTGGGAATGCCTGCTGAAGACACCTCCACCCCCTGCCCCAACACCTGCCTTTAGGTCAGCATCCCCAGGCCAAAGGGTCTCTTTGTGGGGGTAATTGTCCCTGGCCTGGGATGAGATCTGTGGCCCTGCCCACACCACCCAGCTCAGTCCTCAGTTGGGCTGGCATTGCTCCTGCCCAGCCTTCGGACTTCTCAGTGCAGACCTCAAGGCAGCTTAGCTGGCCCTGCTCAGCCCTGGGCTGGCCGTGGCCATACAGTCTTTTACCCTCTCAGGGGGTCTGCTGCTAACTCAGGGCAGGACCTGACTGGTGGTTCAGGGAGACTCCCTGCCTTCAAATCCAAGGCCAGCTTGGTGTCAGCAGGGAGGTAACAGAATCAGGGTGCAGAGATGCTCTAAATCAGGAAGCTGGAGCTCTGGGATCCTGGACGGAGCTGCTATAATCCACTGCTGCTGTGCGCAACACTCAGTTGTATGCTTTTCGGTATATCACATCTGCCCGACAACACTCATTGCTATTCTGCAGGGAACCTTGAGCCAGGAATAGGCTATAACTCACCCAAGGCCACACAGCAAGAAATCCCAGAACCTGGCCCTTGAGCCCAGGGGTCACAGCTCCTAGGCCAGGGTCCTCTGTTGTTTGTACTCCTCCTGTAACAGAGGAGGACCCTACGGGGCCATCCAAGGGCAGGCCCTTCCCCCATATCCTCTGCTTTAGTTCCTCTGAAATATAACATGTATCTTGTTGGGGGTTTATAGGAATATTGTGACATGACCTTGGTGGACAGCTGTAAGAATAAAGGAGTTCTGTACCAAGAAGTCTGCAACAACCAACCGCGCCCCTCCCTCACTTTGCCTTTAAAAATGCTTTGCAATTTTGGTTTCGGGGAGTTTGGGGTATTTTTGGGAGCACAAGCCACCCGTCTCCTTGCCTGGCCCTGCAATAAACCTTTTGCTGCTCCGAACTCTGGTGTTTTGCTTTGTTTGTCCTCACTGTGCATCGGGTTTGTACTAACACTCTCTGGAATTCTGGCTAATTCTGGGAGTTCCAACTCACAAGGAAAGGAAGGTGGCTGCCTGGATGAGCCTCAGTGTTCCCTCATGTGTTCCCTCCTGCATCTCAGATTTTACCATTTGCTGGTGGCCTGGTGTAACAGACAGCCCCCTGCCTTTTCTTGGGTGAGGGTTCTGGCCCAGACCTGTCATGTGCTCACTCTTGAGTGAGACAGGCCAGGACTTGGGACTTGGGATCCTTTGATGCAGTGGCTACAATGCTTGCACCTGGACAAACATCTCCTCGAGCAACAAAATACAAAGAAACTATAAGGGACTGAAAAATAACTGTACATGCCCAGTTGGGGCAAGTTATGGGTAAGAAGATACCAAAAACTCAAGACCCAACTGGTACTTCTAAAGAGCCAAGAACAAAAGCAGAGTACTGTGCATGCCCCCTGCACACACCACCACCCAAGGGGCGGGCAGACCACTAAGCCACCCCTCTGGCCCAGCCCCTGGGCCTGCCCCTACCCTCACCGCATATAAAGAACCAGCCCCCCCCCCCCCCCCCCCCCCCCCCGACCCGGGTCAGCAGGCAAGCAAAGGAACCTGTTGTCACTCCCCCTGCTGCAGCAGGGGTCCCAATAAAGCCTTGCCTGGACTTTTCTCTCCGGCCTCTTATTAATTTCCATTGATTAAGAAGGCCAAGCTCCTCCCGATGGTAACATGAGCCCCAGGTTCCCCTCTGAAAAGTGCTGGAATTACCTGCTTTGAGAGTTGTTCTGAGCATCCAGCAAGAGCCTAGTAAAAACAAAAGACTAGGAAGCTGAGACACATGCCTGCAGCAATGCATGCGAGGACAATGCATCCTTTCCATTTGCCTGTTGCCATTCAAGGAGGCCAGTGTTTGAGAGCCCCAGAAGTGCAGTGCTGCAAAGATTATTCCAAAATAAGATGTTGTAGCTGGAGCCACTGCTACTGCCGGCCAAGCACCAGAATCCCTGGGCAGCAAGGGGCTGGGAGTGTGAACCCCTCCCTCCCTCTGCAGGGGCTCTTCCTCTGGGCCAGTTGCTTCTGCCCTATCAGTGCCTTCTCTTCTGCACCAACAGATGAAGTTTTCAAGGTGAATGTGATGCTCCAATTCATTAAAACCACAAAGGTGTTCCCAACTCACCGCACACATACCCATTAGCGACAAATAGAAGTCTTCTGACACTACTCTAGTTTGTAGAATCACACAACTTTGGGGCTTGAAGAGACTCAAGCATCTTCTTTCACTCCCCTTTCTTAGTATGCAGTCCCTACCAAGGGCTCATCCAACTTTTCTTTGCACACCTCTGGGGATAAGACACGCAAGTGCCCTCTAAGGAAGCCCAGTGCATTTCCAGATAGGTTACGTGGAAATCTTTATCCCTAGAACTCCCCCCAGTTTTCTCAGTTGTCCAGGAGACATGCACTAATGGTCGCCTTTTCCACACGGGAGTTCCTGCCTAGCATGTGATTCCAAAATAGGCCACCCAAGGCTACTGATAAGTGGCTGAAATGTATCTCAGTAAAAAATAAAAGACACAAATGAGAGGAGGAGTGGGCAATCCAAAGATGAGATGGGCTTGGGGGAATAGGAACAGAAATACAGATTTAGGGAGGGTTGAAGTTGAGCATTTTTCCTATGAACCAAAGAACGTGACGTGCCTTTGGCACAGCACAAAGTAACTGTATAATCGCTTCTAACTTTAAGCTAGGATTTTTCACGTACATAATCACATGTGCCCCCTAACACTCTGCTGTAAGGCAGGACAGGAAACATTAGCTCTATTTTCCAAATGAGGAAACTGAAGCTCAGAGAGGTTAAGTGAACTGACCCAAGGGCATTCAGGACTGGCAGAGGCTCCAGCTCCCTCAACATCCCATCTGTTGGCCCACTGTTCTTGGCCCTTGTACATTAGGTGGGAGGCAGACAACTAATTCTGGCTAATGGGCAGTAGGCAGAAGTGATAGCTGACCCTGTGAGCTGAAGCACAGAAGAGCCGTTTGCAAGTTGTGTGTGCTGCCTCGTGATAGGGCCCAGATCGTAGAGCTGCCTCGTGGGAGATGGTTGCCCTGGAGACCGCCTGGACTTAGAGACGGACTTTCATGAGTGGGAACTGGAGCTTTGTTGCATTCGGCTGCTAAGATGAGGGCTTCTTTATTATCGCAGCCTTGCCCGGCCTGTCCTGACTTACATAGAAGAGCAGTAGTTTGTTTTTTCGGTTATCACACGTCAGGCACTGTGCTAAGGTCTCTGCTCATGTCCCCTCATGCAATCCTTGAAGCTGTGCTGCGAGAACAAGGATTATTCTTTCTCTTTACTGTAAGGGCGAATGGAGAGAGAGAAGCAAAGCCGACTGCCCAGTGTCACAGAGCTCCTTACGTGTAGGCTTGGAACCTGAACCTGGGTCTGTCTGACTGGAAAGCCTCGATGAACTCTGCCGATTTGCAGAAACAGATGGCTATTGTGTCCCAATACCCTGTTGGGCTAAATGCTTTCTTTGAAGATGGGAGATTGCACAGATTGCTTTTCTCATTCAGATTTTATGCCTGAGTAAAAAACCCTTGTGCTGTGATTTATTATAGCAACACTGATTTTCCAATTTTAAGACAACAATGCAGCTTGAAATAAAATGGAATGAAAACAATGAAACATTTGAAACCTTTGCTTTAGATCCTTATTATGTCTTGCTTGAACTGTTCAGGGCCTGCCTCATTTTCCCTCCTTCTCCACTCTCCCCGCATTCCAATCCACTGCCAGAGCCACCTTTCTAAAACTGAGTTTAGCATGTTCCCTCAGGCTCAAAACCCACAAAAAGGCTCCTCGTCATCTTCCAGCAGCACTTCCTTAACTATACACCTCAGAATATGTGAAGGTAAATAAGATACATCCTACAAATAAAAAGAGTTCCATGGCCAAAGAAGTTTTGGAAATGCTAGTTAAATTTTTCGATTATTAAAAATTTTGGAGTTCCCATCATGGCTCAGTGGTTAACGAATCCGACTAGGAACCATGAGGTTGAGGTTTGATCCCTGGCCTTGCTCAGTGGGTTAAGGTTCTGGCGTTGCCGTGAGCTGTGGTGTAGGTCACAGATATGGCTCGGAACCCGTGTTGCTGTGGCTATGGCCGGAGCTACAGCTCCAGTTAGACCCCTAGCCTGGGAACCTCCATGTGCTGTGTGGGTGCGGCCCTAGAAAAGACAAAAAAAATTTTTTTTAGCTAAAATTTGTAAGCTGTAGGACTTTTCAGAGCCTTTAACATGTGAAAACCCATTGTACATTTCCAAGAGGGAGATACATCGTTTCTGGGATTTCTTAAGCCTTTGGACCATGAAATCTCCCCATTCCCTTTTTTTGGGGGCCACCTAAAGGAACTGGTATTCTATACTGTCTGCTTGGGGAGGATGCTGGCTTTTAGGATAAAGTTGGGACTTACAGCTAACATTCAAGGTCTCCCAGGATCTGTTCTCAGGTCACCTCCCAGTCTCATGTCACAAACCCCTGCCTCCACCTACCCTGGGGGTGCAACGCCTCTCCCTTCCCATCCCCCCACCCCGCCCCAACATCTCACTGTCTGTCCCTCAGTGCTAGGCTGTGGGGATCTCTGAGCTGTGACCTGGAGAGGAAACAAGGATTGAGGAACAATGTCAGAAACTCAATACAATACAGTCTCTATTTGGGAGAATGTTAAAAACACTCGATTAGTGACGTGGCTGAGATGAAAATGGGAATGATGATTGTGTGACTAATTGAAAGCCATGTGTTTACCGAGGCTCAAAGAATCCCTTTTAGAAGTGGGAACTGGGCCCACATATGCCAGTGAACAAGGCAAAATGGGTGCACGCCGGAAACAAAAGGAACCAAGATACTGCTGGGCAGAACCAAAGATATTAACGTAATTAATAAAGTAATTAACATGCACAGGAATGCAAAAGCTGCCAGGAGGCTGATAAGAGAGGGTTATTAAAAGAGAATGAGCAGTGTAGCAGGGAAGTGAAATTAAGTTTTGTGTTTCTTTTTTATCATGGACCCCCAAAATACTCTATGAGTGATAAATAGGCCTTGATTTGCTGCAAAAATACCAGTGAGGCTGGGGCCAGAAGTTGCCGGTGACCCTTCCCCTGGCAAAATAAACAGATCAATCACTCAGCTAGTCACTGAGAACAAGGGGGGACCCACACCCAGGGGTGTAGTTGAGGGCAAGGTAGATAAAGATGTCAGACCAGAGACCAGACTGCCTGAGTTCTAGTCCCAACTCTTGTCACTTAGAAAGGCTGGACTCCTGCAGAGGTGATTTTAGCCTCATTGTTGCCATCTGTATAATGGACCTAAACAAAGTATCTCCTCATAGGATTGAGGGTTAAATACACAGATGTGAGTGAAGCTCCTAGACCAGTGCCTGGCCTATCACCCCCCCCACCAACCCTTTGCAGCCGTCTACCAGAGAAAGAGCTCCCGTTAACATTCAGAAAATATGTCAAAGGATTCATTCCAACAACAGACCAAACTCATGTCCCTTCCTGTCCTTGCTCCTCTGCCTGGTTCCCCGAATGTCAGAGGAAGGGGAGAAACGTGGATTCAGGCACAGGAGGACTGGTTTAAACTGGTGGCTCATCCCAGTCGCTTCTCTGACTCTGGGACTTTGGGCAAGTCTGTGCCTCAGTTTCTCCATCAGGGAAAGGAGGAGTCTGTGTAGGCCATTTCTTAGGTTATTTCCAGCTCTATAAGCTTAGGTCCTTTCAAGCTCTGTATGTCAACATCAGCCACGCAGGCAAGCATCGACTGGCAAAGAGACAGGAACAACCCTCCTTGGAGACTCCTCCTCCTCCCCGTCCTCCCTCTATTCCCAGCACTAGGTCCTCCTGGGCCTGCAGGCTGGAAACTGCAGAGTCATCGGCTCCTGTGCCTCCCTCACCAAACCGCCCTGAGCCCTGTGTCTTGGGACACTTCGGCCCCTGCCCTCGGGGTTTAGGATCTCAGGCCCTTCCTGTACCACCTGCCTAGCCTGCCCCTCCCTAGAGAGGTCTGTCTCTCCCACACCCACTTTGCTCTTGCGCCTCTTCTCAAAGGTTTACAAGAACATTTTTTGGGGAAACAGACTGAAAAGCTAGCTAGTGCAACGAACACTTGTGCACGCTCCTCCAGAAATCAGCAACTGCTCACATTTGGCCATATCTGCTCTCTCTCTACACACATACGTTTTCCTCCTAAACCATTTGAACATAAAACTCAGACGCCACACGCTTCAGCAACCACGGTATTATCATATCTAAAGGAAACAATAATAACAATAATGTCATCTGAAAGCCAGAGTGAACTTTTACTAAGAGCTTCTCAAGCTGTTCTGCTGCTGAAATTCCCTTAATGGCTCCTCATCGCTTCCAGGTTACGGAACAAGCTCTCTCCAGCTCTGCACTTACTTTCTACCCACAAGCAGCCAGATGCAACTGATTCCTCAACTTTTCCCCAGACGTCCCCTCCACTGTCCTGCTCACGGATTTTCCTCCTCCTCCTGGAATGCCACTGCCTCCCGTATCTTCTCCTTGAGGTTTTGCCCACCATTTAAAGCTCAGCTAAAATTCTCTGTTGTCCAAGGAACCTTCTAAAGACTTTCTAGGAGAAATGCATCTTGCTTTTCACATCTCCGTAACATATGGGATGCTAGTGTGATGACCTATTTCATCCATGGAGGAAGGCGGAGATAAAAGTCTCACAGAGAAATGGAATCAGTCCCTGACCAAACCGCCTGGACTCTCTATTACCTCTGGAATTTGCCAGGATGCCCATATGTCCCCTCTACTGTGTACTCCGGTTTGAGTTACTTGCAGCCAAAACCACCCTAATAGTGTAGGGATTAGGGTGGACAATCCTTGAGCCTCCTAAAGCTTGGAAGCAACAGCAGAAGAATACAATGCTTGATGCTCCAGTTACAATGAACACTTGCTGTTTCCCAGGACCATTTCCCCCTCCTCCCATCCTTGCTTTGGAGTGCCCTCCTCTACCCTGTCCTAAAAGACTGGAGATAAAATTCATTGAAACGTTCACAATTTTAGTCATTGAAAAGTGTACCATCAGGGAGTTCCTGTCGTGGTGCAGTGCTTAACAAATCCGACTAGGAACCATGAGGTTGCAGGTTCGATCCCTGCCCTTGCTCAGTGGGTTAGGGATCCGGTGTTGCCATGAGCTGTGGTGTAGGTTGCAGACATGGCTCGGATCCCGTGTTGCTGTGGCTCTGGCATAGACCAGCGGCTGCAGCTCTGATTAGACCCCTAGCCTGGGAACTTCCATATGCTGTGGGAGCAGCCCAAGAAATGGCAAAAAGACAAAAAAAAAAAAAAAGAGTACCATCAGGGTCTTTTTTTTTAGTGTGTTTATGATGTTGTTCAACCATCACTACTATCTAATTCCAGGTAATTCTCACTACTTCAAAAAGAAACCTCATACCTCTTAGCAGTCTCTACCGATTCCCTACCTCCAGCCCCCTAATATACTTTCTGCCTCTATGGGTTTGCCTATTCTGGACATTTCATACCGATAGAATCCTACAGTCTATGGCCTTTCAGTGTCTGGCTTCATTCACTGAACTTGTTTTCAAGGTTCATCCGGTTGCAGCCCTCATCAGAACAGCATTCCTTGTTAAGGCTGAATGATGCTATATTGTCTGGATATACCATGTTTATTCATTCATCAGTTGATGGACATTCAGATTTTTTCCACTTTTTTTGGCTATTATGAACAATGCCTCTATGAATATTTGTATACATATTTCCATTTCTCTTAAGAATGGAAGGAATTGCTGGGTCACATGGTAATTCTACTATTTTGAGGAACTGCCAGACTGTTTTGCACAGCTCCTGTTTACTTTGTCTAAATCCTATTTGTTCATTCAAGACTTGGGGAAAACATGTACACCCCTCCTTTTTTATGGAACACTTCTCAAGGCAGGATGACTAGTCACCTTGAGGGGGCTAAGCTGTCCCAGCACGCACCACCTTCCCTGACACTGTCAATTTGCACACCTATCCCTCGTGGACTGGGCGAGTCCTAAGAGCAGGTGCTATGCTTTATCCATGGCTGTGGCTCAGCATCTGGCACACAGTGAATGCCCAGTGAATGTGGGTTTGTGGAGTGAATGAATGAATGGCACGTCTCTCTAGTGGCCTCACGGGACAGCCTGACTTCATGAAGGCTTCTTCATAACAGACTTCGGGCTGTGCCGAGAAACTTCTGGATGTGGGGGTGAGAGCGAGTGGATGGAGCAGGGGGTGTGGAGGCCTGAGAAGGGGGTGGGGGAGGGGGTGCACATGTATGGATGCTGTTCGCAACACTCGGCTTGAGTTCAGAAGCTGCCAAATGAGGCTGATCCAACTGGCTGATCCTAGAAGGGGGACGTGAGGACAACAGACGTGGACGAAAGGGCATTTAGGATGCCTGATCACAGGCGGGTGCTTGAGATAATAACAGTAACAGGCCTCAAGCTGGGGGAGAACGCTGCTGCTTCTGAAGCAATTTCCTATCCATTATCTCATTTGAGAGTCAGCATGGGGTGAGGAAGGAGCAGGGCTTTGGGGAGCAGCCGGCCTGGTTTAGAGCCTCTGAGCCCCACTTGCTACCTGTGGGGTCCAAGAGTCCAGCACTCGAGTCCTGTCACCTTCAGGTGCTCACCTGCAAAATGGGAAGAGAACTGGCTCTGCTTAAGGTGACTGGGAGGACTGTGAGTGGCACCAGGGGACATGCATTAGAAGGGGAAGATCTACTCCACAGGCGGCAGCAGCAGTGCTCCTGAAATTCTCCTTGGGAGGCAGGCAGGGTAGTTATGTCAATTTCCTTGTGGAGTCAAAAAGTTTTGAGGCGGGAGTGGGAACAAAGCTCACATGATGGGTCTCCTGGGTGTCAGGCTTAGTGCCAAGCACTTGAGCAGTTGAGGGAGTCCATACTCATGGTGAACCTGTGAGGGAGGAATGGCTCTTTCCTTATGGGCACTGAAGCTCAGAGAGGGTGAATTATTCACCCAAGGTCACACAGCGAGGTGGTGGCAGAATACGGACCAAAGCTTGGATAGTGGTGTTTACGGCTCCCTCCTGACTCCTCCAAAGCCCACAGTGCAGGAGCCTGGGTCTGAGAGTGCATTCCATTTCTTTGGCATGTGAATGCAAGATTTCCAGAAAGCCACCATATACATTTAATAATTGGCATGAACATGCAATCTCTCGTCAGCCGGCTTCCTGTCTGCTGTAAGACGCAGATAAGAAAGGAAGCTGAGCCAAGGCAGGAAAATCCTCCACGCCTGTTGGCAGAAATCACTCCAGCCCGGAGTTACCTTTCTCGATTTAATTCTCTGATGCTTCTGTGTCTGACTTGTGTAAGAAAATGACTTCTTGGGTGAAATATTAAAATGCCATGCGTGGATGTTTATAGTCTCACTCTGGCAGCTCTGGCGATAATGGCTTGGAGGAGCGAGCTCTGCAGCCTGCATACAGGAGTCTGATTCAATCCCTCTTTAATTCCTGAGCCAGGAACATGCCAGGCTGGGCTCAGGGGGCCCAGGGACAAGGACTCAGACACAGGAAAACGGCGAGATGAGGGACCAGCTCTGAGATGGCTCAGGATCAGATAATAAATAATGCCCCAAATAATAGTTACCCTTCAGTGAACTCTCTCTACATGCTGGGTGCAGGGTATGTCCTTTACAGACAGGTGCACTGTCCTTTCTAATCGTCCCCAAAGCCCTGTGAAGTGGGTATTAGTATCTAGGTCCCCATTATGGATGAGGAAACTGTGGCCTTTAGAAGTTAAGTCACTTATCTTATTAGTTTCCTAGAGTTGCCAACCACATTTCCACAAACGGGGTGGTGGAAAATGAGTAGAAATTTATCCTTGCATAGTTCTGGAAGCCAGAAGCCTGAAATCCAGTGTCGCCTGCACTTCCTCTGGAGGCTCCAGGGGAGAATCTTGTGCCTCTCCAGCCTCTGGTGGCCACAGGCATTCCTTGGCTTGTGGCTGCATCACTGATCTCTGCTTCCATCTTCACATGATTTTCTCCTCTGGTCTGTGTCTTCTCCTTTTTGGCTTCTTCTTCTTCTTCTTTTTTTTTTTTTTGTCTTTTCAGGGCCACACCTGCAGCATATGGAAGGTCCCAGGCTAGGGGGCAAATCAGAGCTATAACCGCTGGCCTACACCACAGCCACAGCAACGCCAGATCCAAGCCCCGTCTGCGACCTATACCACAGTTCTCAGCAACGCCGGATCCTTAACCCACTGAGTGAGTCCAGGGATCGAACCTGAGTTCTCATGGATCCTAGTCAGATTCATTTCCACTGAGCCATGACGGGAACACCTTGGCTTCTTCTGGTGACACTTGTCATTGGATTTAGGGCCAATCCAGATAATCCAGGATGATTTCATTTTAAGATTCACCTGCAAAGACTTTTTCTAAACAGGGTTGCATTCACAGGGGTAAGAATGTTGACGTATCTTTTGTGGAGATTCAATCCATGACACTTCCCTAATTTCACACGGCAAGTGGTTGAGCTGGGATCTGAAGCTAAGCCCTAGCTCCAGAGTCCATTTCCTTGACCACCATGGGCTAAGTGCTACCTACTTGCCTGCTGTGTAGCTGTGGCCATGCTCCTTTTCTTTCTTTCTTTCTTTCTTTCTTTCTTTCTTTCTTTTTTTTTTTTTTTGCTTTTTAGGGCTGCACCTATGGCATATGGAGATCCCCAGGCTAGGGGTTGAATTGGAGCTGTAGCCGCCGGCCTACACCACAGCCACAGCAACGCGGAATCTGAGCTTCACCTTCAACCTACACTACAGCTCATAGCAACGCTGGATCCTGAACCCACTGAGCGAGGCCAGGGATCGAACCCGCAACCTCATGGTTCCTAGTCGGATTTGTTTCTACTCCGCCACAATGGGGACTCCCGGCCATACTACTTAATCCCCCCGTGCCTCAGTTTCCTCACCTGTAGACTGGGGATAATAATGGTGACTGTTGCATGGGTTGTTGTGAGGATTAAAGGAGTTGATAAAGGAAAGCATTTGGAACAACGTCTAACACATAGTGTGAACTCAGCAAAAGCTGCTGCTATTATTATTTTTGCTACTGTGACTCCCAAGACAGTGAGGCTTTGCCGGCATCCTGGATGAAGGCTAAGCCGACCCATGGCTGAGGATGAGGCTAGACTGGGAGGCAATGCTCTCAGATCTGAATTTGCTGGGTTTGAACATCTGCTCACAAGTGCTTCGTTCTTACGAACCATCAACCAGATAATCACAGATGGGAGAGATTTAAACATCTATAAGAGAACACTAGCACAATGGGTGCTAGCAATTTTGAAAGCATCGATGAAGAAACTGTTTCTTTAAAACAAAACCAAATAAAGCACAGCACTGATGTGAAAAAAAAAAAAGGCAGGAAGTATAAGGGAGTTCCCACTGTGGTGCAGTGGGTTAAGAATCCAATTGCAGCAGGTTAGGTCACTGTAGAGGTGTGGGTTCCATCCCCGGCCTGGCACAGTGTGTTAAAGGATCCAGCACTGCAGCAGTTTGGATTCAATCCCTGGCCCTTGAACTTCCATATGCCGCATGTGTGGCCATAAAAACTAAAAACAGAACAGCAGCAGCAGCAGCAGGAAGTTTGACTAGACCAACAGGCCGATCCTGACAGCCTGACAGAATCGATCCCAAGTCATCTGATACCACATGGCCTGAGCTGGGTATGGTTCTAGCACGTAGGTCTTCTCAGGTCGGTCAGCTCACTTCTCCAGGCTCAGTTTCCTCCTCGCTGAGGTGGGGGTGTTGAAACGCTCTGGAAACAGTGCCTGCTGTAGAAATGTGCGGCACTCTTACGATTAAAGTATGTGTCTGCCAACTGTTGAGTGTCTGTACCCAAGCGGGATAGGCCTGGGGTTAGAGCCCCAGTCCAGAGAAGGGCCGGGGGAGCAGGTGGGCTGGGCACTGAGAATTGGGATGATGATGCTGGTGTCCCCTGAGCTCTTAGGAGGGGTCCACAGGTTCTATCAGTGTCTTCTGCACTGAGCATCTTTGGATCACGTCAAGTGCTCCATCCTACGTCAAGGTCAAAATGACTCAGGATTTGAAGTTTAATCTACTGTCACTTTAGGAAGAACTCCTAGCCAAACAGTGGCAGAAAATAATGACCATCCCACCAAGTGGCAGATGGTTCCATTTCAGAGCCACCATGAGGCGCCCAGACACTGTGGTTCCCTTGCCCCTTGCTTTCCTGTTGGTTTCTGTGGCTGGTGGCTTCCTGCAACTGCAGAGCAGGTGTTCATTTGCTTTTTTTCAACCCGCCTAAAGTTCTGGTCCGCAGCTTGCTCACCCTCTGCCTCTCAACTGCAATGAAAAATGCTACAGAAATAGAAACCTCATAGCTTTTCCTTCTTTCCTATTCCTTGCTCTCTGTCATCCACTGGGAAAACAATTGTTCAAATGATGACTCAAGGTCTTTCAGGGAAACATGAGGCTGGAGGGGCTCATTCAGCTCTGTGGGGTCCACACATGTGAACTTTCCTAGCTTCCCCATTCACTCTGCATTTCCTTTGTCACCATCACTGTCTCGAGCTGGAGGTGGGGTGAGGGGAGTTGGGGGCCATCTGGGCTTCAGGTTTCTTGGATTCAGATTTTTCTTCTCTCATCTTTTTAGCCTTAAATGTATTGTCCTCAGTCTGTCTGTCTTTCTTTCTTTTCTTTTCTTTCTTTCTTTCTCTTTCTTTCCTTTCTTCTTTCCTTCTTTCTTTCTTTTCTTTCTTTCTTTTCTTTCTTTCTTTCTTTCTTTCTTTCTTTCTTTCTTTCTTTCTTTCTTTCTTTCTTTCTTTCTTTCTTTCTTCTCTCTCTCTCTCTCTCTCTCTTTCTTTCTTTCTTTCTTTCTTTCCTGCCTGCCTGCCTGCCTGCCTGCCTGCCTGCCTTCTTTCTTTGTCTGTCTTTCTGTCTTTCTTTCTCTTTCTGTCTTTCTTCCTTCTTTCCTTCTTTTCTTTTCTTTCTTTCTTTCTTTCTTTCTTTCTTTCTTTCTTTCTTTCTTTCTTTCTTTCTTTTCTTTCTTTTCTTTCTTTCTTTCCTTCCTTCCTTCCTTCCTTCCTTCCTTCCTTTCTTCCTTCCTTCCTTTGTTTCTTTTAGTCTTTTTTTTGGACTGTATGGAGGTTCCCAGGTTAGGGGTCTAATCAGAGCTACAGCTGCCACCCTATGCCACAGCTACAGCAATGCCAGATCCGAGCCACATCTGTAACCTACACCACAGCGCACGGCAACGCTGGATCCTTAACCTACTGAGCAAGGCCAGAGATCAAACCCACAACCTCATGGTTCCTAGTCAGATTCGTTTCCACTGCACCACGATGGGAACTCCTGTTCCTTTTTAAAATTATTTTTATTTTTCCCATCACAGTTGATTTACTGTGTTCTGTCAATTTCTACTGTACAGCAAGGTGACCCAGTCATTCACATATATGTATATTTATATTCTATATAAAGAGAATATATATATTCTTTCTATATTCTACATAAAAAGTATTTATATATTCTTTTTCTCACATTATCCTCCATCATGTTCCATCACAAGTGACTAGATACAGTCCCCTGTGCTATACAGCAGGATCTCATTGCTTATCCACTCCAAATGCAGTAGTTTGCATCTATTAACCCCAGATGCCCAGTTCATTTCACTCCTTCCCCCTCCCCCTTGGCAACCACAAGTCTGTTCTCCAGACTTCTGGAGTTTCTCTTCTGTGGAAAGGTTCATTTGTGCCATATATTAGCTTTCAGATATATGTTGCTATCATACGGTTTTATCTTTCTCTTTCTGACTTACTTCACTTAGTATGAGAATCTGTAATTCCATCCATGTTGCTGCAAATGGCATTATATGTATTTTTTTAATGGCTGAGTAGTATTCCATTGTGTATATATACCATTATCTTCTTAATCTATTCATCTGTGGATGGACATTTAAGTTGTTTCCATGTCTTGGCTATTGTGAATAAATAGTGCTGCAATGAACATACGAATGCATGTATCTTTTTCAATTTAAGTTTTATCTGGATATATGCCAAGAGTGGGATTGCTGGATACAGACCAATGGAACAGAATAGAGAACCCGGAAATAAACCAAGACACTTACAGTCAATTAGTCTTCGACAAAGGAGGTAAGAATATAAAATGGGAAAAAGACAGTCTTTTCAGCATGTGGTGCTGGGAAAACTGGACAGCCACATGTAAATCAATGAAACTAGAACACACCCTCACACCATGCACAAAAATAAACTCAGAATGGCTTAAAGACTTAAACATAAGACAAGACACTATCAAACTCCTAGAAGAGAACACAGGCAAAACATTCTCTGACATCAACCTTACAAATGTTTTCTTAGGTCAGTCTCCCAAGGCAACAGAAATAAAAGCAAAAATAAACCAATGGGATCTAATCAAACTGACAAGCTTTTGCACAGCAAAGGAAACCATAAAAAAAAAAAAAAGAAAACCTATGGAATGGGAGAAAATGATGCAACTGACAAGGGCTTAATCTCTAAAATATACCAACAACTTATACAACTCAACAGCAAAAAAACCAACAACCCAACTGAAAAATAGACAAAAGACCTGAACAGACATTTTTCCAAAGAAGATAAACAGATGGCCAACAAGCACATGAAAAAATGTTCAGCATCACTAATCATTAGAGACATGCATATCAAACCTCCCATGAGGGTACCATGTCACACTTGTCAGAATGGCCATCATTAATAAGTCCACCAATAACAAATGCTGGAGAGGGTGTGGAGAAAAGGAAACCCTCCTACACTGTTGGTGGGAATATAAATTGGTACAACCACTATGGAAAACAATATGGAGGTACTTCAGAAAACTCAATCTGTTTCTAATTCTGGTATCCAAAGTGCAGTCCTGGGCCCTTTCTAGAGATTGGTGAGGGCTGGTTCAGAAAGTTTCAGCCCTGGCTGCATACTAGAACATGTGGCAATTTCTAACCCCCCTCCCCCCACAATGTTCAGGCCTCTTTCCAAACCAATTAAATCAGAATTTCTGGGGGCTGTGACCTGAGTACCAGTATTTTAAAAAAATATCTCTTCTGGGGTGATGCAGCCAGGATTGAGAACAACAAAATCTAGCCTATCTTTAGGTAAAGAACTCGTACAACTCAAGAACAAAAGGATAAATAGTTCAATTAAAAATGGGCAAAAGACTTAAATAGATGTTTCTCCAAAGAAGATACACAAATGGCCAATAATCCATGAAAAGATGCTGAACATCATTAGTTATTTGATAGTCATTCTCATCAAAACCACAAAGAGATACCACACTCGATGGCTATAATCAAAGAGGCAGGTAAATAACAAGTGTTGGCAACAATGTGGAGGCAATGGAATCCTCATACACTGCCAGGGGGAATGTAAAATGGTGCAGCCATTGTGCCATTATCTCACAGTTCCTAGAAATGTTAGACAGGGTTACCATATGACAGCCATTCTATTCCTGTATGTGTATATGTTTCAAGAGAATTGAAAACATGTTCACATAAAAATCTGTACACAAATGCTCACAGCAGCATTACTCATAATAATCAAAAAGTGGAAACAAACCAAATACCCATCAACTGATGAATGGACAAATGAAATGTGGTATATCCACCTAGGGAATGTTACTGAGCCATGAAAAGGAATGAAGTACTAATACATGCTACAACATGGAAGAACCTTAACAACGTTATGCTATGTCAAAGAAGCCAGACACAGAAGCCACATTTTTTATGGTTCCATTCATATGAAATCTCCAGAGAAGGCAATTCTACAGAGCCATGAAGTAGATTAGTGGTTGCCAAAGGGTGGAAGGAAGGGGAAATGGGGGGAGGTAGATGATGGGTAAAAGGGTTTCATTTTAGGATGATGAAAATTTTCTGGAATTAGATAGTGAGGATTGTTGCACAACCTTATGAATGTACTAAAAACCACTGTAGTATACATTTTAAAACTGAACTTTATGGTATGTGAATTACATCTCAAAAAAAAAAAAAATCTGTCTGCCACGGAGAATGGTTTGGAAGGGCTATGACTGGGAGCAGGGAGCCTGCTGAGAAAGTTGTTTAGCAGGAGTTCCCATCGTGGTGCAGTGGAAACGAATCTGACTAGGAACCATGAGGTTGTGGGTTCGATCCCTGGCCTTGCTCAGTGGGTTAAGGATCCAGCCTTGCCATGAGCTGTGGTGTATGTCGCAGACGCAGCTTGGATCCTGCGTTGTTGCTGTGGCTGTGGTGTAGGCTGGCAGCTGTAGCTCTGATTAGACCCCTAGCCTGGGAACCTCCATATGCCACGGGTGTGGCCCTAAAAAAAAAAAGAAAGTTGTGTAACAACAACAACAATAAACAGTAACTCAGTGGCCTACACAATAAAGGTTCTTTACTCATCATGCCTGTTGTCCTGTGTGTCAACTGTAGCTCTGCCTTACAGCACCCCCTCTGGGATGCCAGATGATGGGAGATGAGGGCACTTTGGATCTCAGTGGTAGCAGTAAAGATGGACAGAAGTGATGAATTAGGATAGGAGTTGGCAGTAGAGCATGCAGAATGAGTGCAGAACTTCTCAGAGAATATCCCACTCATCTCGTAATAAGGTTGCCCTAAGATTGGCCTCATTCAGTTATTCGACTATACTGTTTATTGAGTGTGTACTATGTGCCAGGCACATTTGCCGATGCTGAGGATACAACAGTGAAAAAAATACAACACTGCCTCCTCCCTCTTCTCATGGAGCTCATGTTCCAGTTGCGGGGGAGGGAGGGTCACTGTGACAGTGACAGGAAGTGGATGGGAGGCACTCCAGTCGTCATTATGGCTGAACATCAATCTTTGGGTCTCTTCTGGGTGCATAACAGGACTGCTCTTCCCTGCCCCAGCAAACCCAGGCAAGGAGAGCTGACATGTTAGGGCCAGTGAAATATGAGTGGGAGTGACACGTGCCACTGTGGAGTGGAAGCTTTAAAAGTCACTTGCGGAGTTCCCGTCGTGGCGCAGTGGTTAACGAATCCGACTAGGAATCACGAGGTTGCGGGTTTGACCCCTGGCCTTGCTCAGCAGGTTAAGGATCCGGCGTTGCCGTGAGCTGTGGTGTAGGTTGCAGACGCGGCTCGGATCCCGCATTGCTGTGGCTCTGGCATAGACCGGTGGCTACATCTCCAATTAGACCCCTAGCCTGGGAACCTCCATGTGCCGCGGGAGCAGCCCAAGAAATAGCCTAAAAAAAAAAAAAAAAAGTCGCTTGCCAGGCACTCTCCCTTTGCCACAAAAACTGTCCCAGAGGTGCCTGACGAGCTGTGTCCTGGAGTGAGAATGCCGTGGGTGAGGCTACAGTTGATCCTCTATGAACAAGTGCCATGAAGAGTAAAGTCTCTGTTTTAATCCACTGAGTTTTGTTGTTGTTACCACAGTAAAACCTAGCACACCCTGTTCTCTCTCACTTTTCCATCCAAACACAATCCTGGCCCATATTTTAGGAAAGTAAGCCCAATATCTGAGCACAGTAAGTCAAATATAAAACCAAGAGTCTGGAGGCACGTGTCATGGCGAAGATGACAGCCACCTTGTGCGCATCTCAAGGGAGCCTGAGCGTGGCACACAACAGGCTCCCCATAAATGCTGAAGGAGTGCCTGGATGACACATCTTTTTTCGGGGGGTGGGGTGTCTTTTTAGGGCCACACCTGTGGCATATGGAGCCTCCCAGGCTAGGGGTCAAATCGAAACTGTAGCTGCCAGCCTACGCCACAGCCACAGCGATATGGGATCCCAGCCACATCTGCGACCTACACCACAGCTCATGGCAACACCGGATCCTTTACCCACTGAGCCAGGCCAGGGATCGAACCTGTGTCCTCATGGATCCTAGTCAGATTCATTCCACTGAGCCATGACGGGAATTCCCTGGATGACACACCATTTATAAAGAGGTGGGATGGTTGGAATTCCCAGGAAAGTCTCTATGGGGGTCACAGCCTGTGTTTCTGCCAACATGGATGTGGGGGAAATCATCAAAATTTAAAGGCAGTCTTTGCTCAAGAACTGGAATAGCTTTACCAAGACACACAGTGGTCAGAAGATGCCGATATGGCATTTACCATCCATTCTGCCCTGTGGCACCTGAGGCTTCTTAGTAAACATCCTACTTCCTGCAGAGAACCTGGATAGGTAGAAAGCAGAGAATTTCCTGCCTCAGGATATCCCCTGGTGCAGTCACTCTGTGTCCTCTGTGTTGTGTCCTGAGGGGCCTTTGGAGCCCAAGTACCTCCTGAAGACACTGGGCAAGCAGTAAAGAAGCTGAAATAAACTGCAGTCTCTCATGGATCTATGATGCCTTCTGACACAAGAAGTTCTAGAAACCTGGCTGTGGCTGGCAGAGCCGGCAGAGCTGTCTGTCTAGACACAGGGCCCACAATGCTGACTGCAGCCGGGGCTGAGCTGGGACCCCTACCAGAAGGACAGTCTGCGGACATTCTTAAATTGTCTCTCTGGCATGTCATTCCAGTTCAATCTCGCCTGGTGTTCTCATTTTAGTAGCTTCATCTGGAACTTAACACCTTGCCCCCTCTCCTGAAGGGCCTGAGGCAGCCCACAGTAAAAGCCCAAACACAACAGGACAGTTAAAAGTAAAGATGAACCATCAGAAGGTGAGATAATCCTCCAGGAACTTGAGAAAAGATGGTTATTGGGACCCAGTGTTGAATTTGGCTCCAACTTTCTGGCAAGGTTGAAAAGAAAACAGAGCGGCTTGTTCAGTTACGACTGCCTGATCAGAGGAAGGCAGTAGAGACAAGTTCAAGGGGGCAACACAGCCCATTTTCTGGCACCAAATGCCGTGAGGATCTATCTCGTGGATCTTTTGTCTCAGGGGCACTAAGTCACAAACTGCACAACAGTCTTTTACAGAAGTTGCTGAATCACTCTTCGATTGGTAGATTTAGCCCCATCAGTGGGTCCTTGATAAAAGATGAGGGTGTAATACTAAATTAAATTGCAAGTCGGCAAAGACATTTCTTGGAGAAGCTGGCTTAATGGGCCCAGACAGATGGGTTGGATTCGGACATATGGAGGCATGGGGAGAGAGGTCCAGGTGGAGGGAACAATTTATTCGATAAATATTTGCTGAGAACCTACTGTGAGCCAGGCCATCAGTGGCTGCTGGGGACACACAGATGGCCTTGGCCTCTGAGGAGGTCATGGACTAGGAGGGGCCAGGTGCACAGACAGATAATTACCAGCATTGTGATCAGATGAGGGGGGCAGACGGGCGAGGCGGGGGCCTAGACAGAGGCATCCAAAGCAGCCTGCTGTTCCAAATGTTTCTGGAGAAGATGCTTCTGAGCTGCCTCTGGAAGGTCAAGCATGGATTTTTTATGTGAAGGTGGTGTATTAGGGTGGGGAGGTGGGTGGTCTGGGTGGAGGGGGCCAGCAGGTACAAAAGCACGGAGGGAGAGAGAGAGTGACGTTTTGGAGAAGTGCCTTTGATAAGGGGAGCTGAGCACAGGGAATGAGCGAGAGGCTGAGGGATGAGGCAGGGGTGGCACATGAGGCCAGAGCACTGAGGGCCACCTGAGCTGCTAAGGAGTGAGGGCTCCATCCTCGTGCCAATGGGGAGGATTTTAAACAGATTGACATGGTTGGAACTCCTAGGAGGAGATAGGCTAATGCATCCTCAGCTGACAGACCCACCCAAAGTCCTTGCTGTGTCTTGCTAACTGCCTTAGACTTGGTCTGCATCGGATGGGGCCTGAGCAGGGCCATCCAGAACCCCATGAGTGACTATGAATGACAAAGACCTGTCTTACTGTCCAGGGCTGGCAGCGATGACCCATCACTTGGAATGTGACCTTGGTAACAAAGCCTTGGGCCACCAGGCTGCCCATGTGCAGCTCACAGAGCAGGGTGCCCCCTGACCCTTAGCCCGCCCCTCACCCTGATCGTGATGATATCTCTTACTGCAAAATAGTGTGAGAAGGAGCTTGGATAAGCTTTATGAAGAAACCAGATGTTTCTGCAAGGGTCTGCTTTAGGATTGGGTTTTTTTTTTTTTCCAGAGCAACTGTAGAGGGAGGCAGAAGATAAGAGTTAAAACTATTTAAAACGCTGTGTATCTGCCTCTTCCAACATCCGTTTCCATAGAAACATAACTGGAATAAGACACCAGTTTTCAGAGCCAAGGGCAGTCCATGACTTCCAAATCCCCTATTTGCTTCCACACACACAAAAAGCACGGTCAAAGCGTGGAACATGGAGGGAACTTTGAACTACTCCCCTGTCCCAAACTGCCCTTTTCTTGGTTACTGCCTGAATGGCCCGAGAGCTGCAGAACCCCGAGTGCAGGCGAGTCTTGCGGTGGGCTGCCTGGCCACATGTGTAGACGGCCTGCTGCCACTTCTGTGCATAAATGTCATGCACGTGGCTTCTGTGGGTGACAAGCTGCACATGATTGCATCTCTGTTGTCACCTACCTGGGAGGCAGAGGGGACGGCTCAGGGAGCACAGGACACGGCTTCGGTGGCCGCCTGTGGCTCTCTGGGTGTCCAACATTTGGTGGCCTTTAGTGCTGGCCACCTTCTTTTCTCCATCTCCAAACCATTTCACCATGGTCAGGTGGATGCGGAGGCGGTGGCCTGGCAGAGAAGGCAGGCTTGGGACAACCGCAAACAACTCTTCCACCTAGATTCACAGGCTGTCTTCACACCATTTGTATGCACTGCTTTCACTTTGGGGGAAATTATCTCAAATTATTTTCCTTAACAGAAAAAAAAAAAAAAAAAATCCCATATGGGTGTGTGTGTATGCGCACACATACACAGTGTCAGTTCTTGGTTTTCATCTTACTTGATCTAAAAGAAGCATTTGACACGCTTCATCAAAACTTCCTCCTTGAAACACTTCTTTCATTTGGTTTCCTAGACACCAGACTCATCTGATTCTCTTCCCATGTCTGTGGCTTCTCCTTCACTGTTCCCTTCCTACCTCTCTGGTCTCCAAACACTGTGGCAGCTGGGGATCTGTCCTTGGTCCTCTTCTTGCCTGCGTCCACATGCCCCTGGGGTGGCTCTCACCCAAAGCTTTCAGTGTCCTCTATATGCTGACCACATCCCAGTTCCCATCTGCAGCCCACACCTCTCCCTGAACCCCACGTCCGTATGTCCAACACCTACTCACCATCGTCACCAGGAGAGTAGGTATACAAAAAAGGAGAGGTTTTTTCCTTTTTTCCAAGAGTACAAATCATATTTTAAAAACCTTTTTAACATACTTGGCAGATTTATCCACACCTGCTATATCTGAAAAGGAGAAAGAGCCAATCTTCCCATCAGACACCACCAAGCAGAGGGAGGAAGGGCTGAGGTGCAGCGCAGGGGTGCTGAGGACGGGGCCAAGTCACTGGGGTGGGACCTTGGTCCAGAACTTTTGTCTCTGGGGACCCTTCCCTGCTTCTCCAAATTCCCCGGTGCAAGGACAGCTTTCTTCCCCTTGCCCCCACCATGGATGGCTCTCTCTGGCTCCCCGCTTCAGGTCAGAGTCCTCTTCCTGGGCTTCTCCTCCTGTTCCCATCACTGCCTAGTGATTCCTGGGGCTCCAGTCAGGAATCGTCACTCTGACTGTACCCACTCCCTGGGTAACTACTCTCATCCCCACAGCTCCCATCCTCAACATGGTAACCACCCCTCTCCTAAACCTCTTTCTACTGGACAAGCTGCTCCTAAGTGCTCTGGGACCCGCATCCAACCCTCTGAGGCCCTCTGCCCAGAAGCGAACCTTTCCCATTCCCTCCCAAAAAAACCTGCCCACCATTTTTCACTGACCTCATTATGAGGTCTGCCGTCCACCACCCAGTCAGAAATCCAGGCACTGCCCTTGCTGCCTCCCTGTCCTTACGCCTTAAGGTCAATCAACCACCACACCTTGGCATGTCTCCTTAACAGCTCTCAAACCCACCCACTTCTCTCTCTTCCCACTGCAACTGCCCTGCTTTAGGTGGCCATCAGCTCCTGCCTGGCTTACTGCAAAAACCATCTCGGAGCCATTGCTGGGCCTCTAGCCTTGCTGCTTCATCTGTCCTTACCCGGCAGCCAGGGCACATCTCATCATGTCTCTCCCTGGATGAAATGTCTTTAATTTAGAATTTTCAATTCCTCTGTTCAGAACACAAGGTCTCTAATGACCTGGGCTCTGCCTGTGTCATCATTTGTCCTTCTTGTCCCCTCCCCAAAGGTACCCTTCGCTTTGGACAGCAGAGCCACTTTGTATGTATTTTTAAACCATTTAGGAGACTATGTTTAATGCTGAGAATCTAGGCACTTTTCCTCTAAATCAGAAACGAGGCAGGGTTGTCCCCTTTCAACACCCTCATTCGATGTCACACCAAGAGTCCTAGCTGATACCAAAATAAGACGAGAAAGGAAATAAAAGATATACAGACTGGGAAGGAAAAAACAAAATTGCATATTTGTTGATGACATGATTGTCTATGTAGAAAGTCCCAGAGAATCAACAACCACCCATGGAACAAATAAGCAACTCTAGCAAGACCGTCGGATTCAACTTTGGTCGCTTTCCCATATAATGAGCAATTGGAATTTGAAATTGAAAAACACAAGGCCATTTACATGGACACCAAAAAACCAAATAAAATACTTAGGTATAAATCTAACAAAATATGTATAAGATTAATCTGAGGGAATCTGCACAACTCTGATAAAAGAAATCAAAGTCGATCTAAGTAAATGGAGAGATGTCATGTTCATGGGTAGAAAGATTCAATATTGTTAAGACGTCAGGTCTTCCCAACTGGATCTACAGAATCACTGCAATCCCAATCAACATCCCAGCAAATTGCCTGGCAGATATTAACAGATTCTAAAACTTATATGGAGACACAAAAGACCCAGAATAGCAAATACTATATATTGAAGAAAAGTCAGAGCACTGATATTACTTAACTTACTCTATCAAACTGTGAATCGAGACAGTGTGGTATTAGTGAAAGAACAGACAAATAGATCAATGAAACAGAATAGAGTCCAGAACAGGACCCACACTGACATAGTCAACTAGTCTATGACAAAGATACAAGGGCAATCCAGTGGGGAGGGGACAGTGATTTTCAACAAATGGTGCTGGAATAATTAGACATTTATGTGCATAAATATGAATGTAGACAATGATCTTGCACATTTTACAAAAATTAACTCAAAATGGGTCACAGGAGTTCCCATCATGGCGCAGTGCTTAACGAATCTGACTAGGAACCATGAGGTTGTGGGTTCGATTCCTGCCCTTGCTCAGTGGGTTAAGGATTCGGCGTTGCCGTGAGCTGTGGTGTAGGTTGCAGACGTGGCTCGGATCCTGCGTTGCTGTGGCTCTGGTGTAGGCTGGCGACTACAACTCCGATTAGACCCCTAGCCTGGGAACCTCCATATGCTGAGGGAGCAGCCCTAGAAATGGCACCAAAAAAAAAAAAAAAAAAAAGGATCATAGACCTACATGTAAAATACAAAGCTACAAAACTTCCAGAAGATAACAGAAGAAACTTTAGGTGACTATGGGTTTGTTAATGAGTTTTTTTTTTTTAATTTTAATTTTTTCCCTTTTAAGGGCCACACCCATGGGATATGGACGCTCCCAGGCTAGGGATTGAGTCAGAACTACAGCTATTGGCCTACACCACAGCTGCAGCAATGTAACTTAGGTTGTGGCTTGTGGCAATGCCAGATCCTTAACCCACTGAGCAAGGCCAGGGATTGAACTTGCATCCTCATGGATATTAGTCGGGTTCTTAACCCACTGAGACACAATGGGAACTCCATGGTTTGGCAATGAGTTTTTAGATAGCACCACTAAAAGCATGATCCAGGAAATAAAAATTTGATAACTTGGACTATATTAAAACAAAAAATTTCTGCCTTGCCAAAGACAATGTTAAGAGAATGAAAGGACAAGATATAGGCTTAGAGGAAATATTTGCAAAACACATATATGATAAAGAACTTACATCTAAAATATGCAAAGAATTCTTAAAACTCAACAAGACAAGCCATCTAATTAAAAAGTGGGCAAAATATCTGAACGTATATCTCACTAAAGAAGAAATACAGGTGGCAAATAAGCCCATGAAAAGGTGTTCCACATCACCTGTCGTTAGGGAACTGTACATTAAAACAACAATGTGATACCACTACCCATTTATTAGAATGGCTAAAATCCAAAACACCTATACCACCAAGTGCTGACAAGGATGAAGCAACGGAAACTTCCATTCATTGCTGATGGGAATGAAAACAATCCAGATACTTGGCATGATAGTTTGGGAAAACGAAACATACTCTTAGAATATGATCCAGCAATCCGCTTTTAGGTATTTACCCAAATTAGGTGAAAACGTATATCCACACAAAAATCAAAAATGCTCATAGCGGCGTTACTAATAATTATCCAAACTTGGAAGCAACGGAGATGTCTTTCAATAACAAACAGATAAATGGGACATCCTGACAACAGGATATTGTTCAGTGCTATGAAGAACTGAGCTATCACGTCATGAAAAGACATGGAGGACTCAAATGCATATTGTTAAGTGCAAGAAGCCAGTCCGATAAGGCTACGTGGTGTACGATTCCAACTATATAACAGGCAAAGGGCAAAGCTAAGTGGACAGTAAAAAGGTCAGTGGTTGCCAGGGGTTGGTAAAACACAGAGGATATTTCGAACAGTGAAACTGTTCTATATGACACTGTAATGTCGCTGATACATGACTGCATGCATTTGGCAAAAATCTATAGGATGTACAACACAAAGAAGGAATTCTTTGTAAACTCTGGACTTCAGTGAACAGCAATGTATCAGTATTGGTTCGTCAGCTGTAACAAACACACTCCACAATGTTAGATGTTAATAACAGGGGAAACTAGGGGGTTTGGGATGGGACATATATGGGAACTCTCTGTACTTTCTATTACATTTTTCTGTAAACCCCAAACTGGTCTAATAAATAAAGTCTATTAATGAAGTATACAAACTCTTTCAAAATGATAAACATCATGTATTTAGAACAGTATCTAGCACATGACAAGTGCTATATAAATATTTATTACATGCAAATGATTAAGCATGTGGAGCTGGGATGCCTTCAGCAGGCCTCTAGAATCAGAGTTTCATCCCCTGGATACCTGCACTGAGAGAGTCTCTTGCATGAGTCCTTTCTGTTCTTCTCAAACCTTTCATCCTCTTTATCTACTTTCAACTATCAGAATCTATGTGATCTAAAGTAACTGTGCCTATCCGTGTGTTTATTGCCTGCCCCTCAACTACCCTGTGGGCACCATGAGATCAAGGGTCATGCTGCTGTGCTCACATCTGTCTCCCAGAGGAGAATGCATGTGGAGGTGCCGGGCTGGCCCGTGTGGGAGACTGATATATGGGGCCCTGTCCTGGAGATGCTGGTGGCCCAGCAGGGGTGGGGCGGGGCAGAGGTGCAAGGCCCAGTGTCCTGGCAGGGAACGCCCAGATGCTGGGGCCAGGAGAGAGGACGAGCCGGCACTTAAATCCAGTAGGGCTCAGGAACCCACCAGATAATACAGGGACCTGGAACAGAAGTTCATTTGCTTCTCAGAGAAGGTTCTGAAAAGGAGGACAGCACGGGCAAAGGCTTGAAAATGCAACACAGAGCAAGGCCTGCGACTGGACTCCTGAGGTGTTCAGAGTGGCCAGAGTGGCCAGAGGGCATCAGAGATGGGTGTGGCCTGAAGGGAGGAGGGGACAGGCCACAGAGATCTTTAATCACTTCGACCCTCCCCCACCTCAAGCATAAACTTTCTCTCTCACCTGAGGTTCTAGAGAAAACAGCCCCTCGAGGAGAACTGAGGACACCTCAGCCCCGGAGCACACTGTTCAGCTATCACGCTGTGTCTGACAGAGGAGGGTCTGAGGAAATCAACTGACAGCCTGGCGCTGTTTGGTGGAAAAATGACAATAAACCGACAGGGCTGTGGGTCGACAAATCAAAGGTTCTGCTACCATGGCAACAGAATGACAGGGCAACCCTAAAATTAGAGGAGAAAAAGAGGATCGGGCCAGAAAAGGTTCAGAGAGAACTCTCAGCAGATACTTGGAGGGAAACAGACAGGGTCCTGGGCCTTCAGCCAGAGATGTGCTCTCCTCCAGCCCTGCCTTCTCAGGTCCAAGTGCCACAGGGCGGGACCCCTCCCTTCCAGACTCACAGAAGCATTTCCAGGGCACCGGGAGGCCCCTCAGTTTGAGAACCACTCCCTGGAAGGTCAGGGATGGGCTCGGGTTCAGAGCCATGGAGGGCAGCAGTACTTCTTACAGAAGGCAAGGACGAAAGCTAAGGTGGGTAAACTGTCACTTACACTGACTGGCTGGCACAAGGGCTAGCTCCTTTAAATGGCCCAGGGGGACAGGCTTCCTGGATTTGTTTCCGGAGTCAGCTGACTCAGGCTGACGCAAGCCCTGCAGCCTCTTCCCCACCACAGCCAGATCCTGGGGGACCCGAGTGCCTGCTCAGCACCCACCTTGACCTTGAATGGAGATGGCTGGGCCCCACCCTGCTGGCTGCCCTTGGGCTGAGCATCAAGCCAGCAGGTCTGTCTCTGCCCGCCTGCCCAGTTCCAGGTCTTCCCAGGAGCTCTGTCTGACACGCCTTTCTCCTTCTCTGATATCCTGGCCCTCAGTCTGCCCCTTACTTGGTTTTAGGCTTCATCTGTGGAATGGGCAAACACTGCTCTGCCCTACCCACTTCACAGACTAGTAACCAAAGGTCTAGGAAAACACCTACAAAGTCCTGCCGTGTACTCGAAGCCAGGGTAGGGGAGTAGTTGAGACAATAGTTGGTGGTGGGGCCAGTACCTTGGCAGGGGACCCTAGGCACCTTATATAATTTCTCTGGGTTTCTGTTTTTTCATCATTAAAATGGAGTTTAGGGTAGCAGCTATTCCATAGAGTTACTGTGAAGGTGTTAGTTATTCAGTGAATTAACACACACATCCAGCCACCCAGCTGCCATCACCACTGTTATGCCTACTTTTTTTTTTTTGCCTTTTCTAGGGCCACTCCTGCGGCATATGGAGATTCCCAGGCTAGGGGTCTAATTGGATCCGTAGCCACCGGCCTACACCACAGCCACAGCAATGCAGGATCTGGGCCGCGTCTGCAACCTATACCACAGCTCACAGCAACGCTGGATCCTTAACCCACTGAGCAAGGCCAGGGATCGAACCTGCAATCTCATGGTTCCTAGTCGGATTCGTTAACCACTGAGCCACGACAGGAACTCCTCCCTACTCTTAGTAGCATCAGTTCTTGTGATGATCAACCCTTCAGGCTCTCCCTGGCCTGGAAGCCCAGGTAGCCACGGGTGGCTTTCCTCCTGTTGAAGGCCTGTCTGGATTTCCAAATCCTGCCAGTAGGTGGCGAATCCCCCTGGCGGGGAGTTGGGGGCAGGTCGGCTCCTTTGCCAACTGTGCAATGAGTGAGGACCGGATGTCACCTCCCCTCCACCAATAGCTGTCTGCCCAATAGCTGTCTGCTGGAGACACCTCCGCTAAGTTCCTGCCCCCTTGGCCCATGGGCACAGCCCGCATCGGGCCTGTCCTCTGCCAGCTCTGGTTCTGTGGGTCTGGAATCCTGCTTGCTCTCAGGAGGGACACTTAAGGCAGTGAGATGGCAGTGCACAGCCCTAAATCCCTCCCCTAAATCCACGTTGTCAGGAAACGGTGCTCCCTGCCTTTGCTCTGAATGCATAACTTTTTACTGGGCAAAGCAAACCCCCTGCCTGTCTCCAGACAAACGAGGCTGGGCATCTTATGTACTAGACAACCTTTTTGTCCAGAAGGATAAAAACCTGTCCTCATTGTATAAAATGACTGTTTCCAGTTTAAAAATTCCAACTAAATCCCACAAAAAGATTTCCTTAATAATGCAGTGAGAGAACTGGAGAAAACTTCACTTTTCTCAATAGAATTTGCTGCCCTGCTGGGAAATTATACTGTATAGCCACTGCCGTTTAGCTGGCTCTCTCCAAAGAAGGCAGGTTTAATTCCTCTGAGAGAAAGTTAGCAAAACTACAGCTTCCTGATCTTGAATTTCCCTAATTCGGAGCATCCCAGAAAGACCAGTGGGAGTTTAGAGCAAGGCCGAATGAATGACTACTAAAATATATAGATTTAATGGTATGTAACAAAAAACATTCTTCTTTTTGACAACGTATCACTTTGAAGATCCTCTAGTAACTAGAAGGAGCTATCAGAGTGTTTATTCTCAGCAGCACTCCTAGGGAACTTACTTTAAAGAAGAGATTAAAAAAGCAATGCAATTTCTAGATGGATGCTGAGATTATATAAGTGGGGGCTTCTACAATGTGTAGAGGCTATACTGGCTTAAAGAACCCAACATTTCTTTTACTTCTGCATATATTAATACACCTAGACCAATTCTATCACTTTTTTTTTTTTTTTTTTTTTTTGCCCCAGGAGTGAAGACCTTCTATTTGGCCTTCCTGAAATACTGTATATCTCAGATGGAAGGAAATGGAAATAGTGAGATGTTCCTGATAGGGTCTGTGGGCTCATGTGGAGCTGCGATAGTTTCCTCTCAAGAAGCATACCTTGGGCTGTGGGGGTGACGCGCTCTCTACCCTCCCCAGGGGTCTGGGAGCAGCGCCCCGAAGGCCTCCCTACTGCTGGATCCGGGCACTTACCTCCATGCTGTACCTCTCCACCGTCCTTCTCAGGGGGTCCACAGCCTGCCAGCAAATCAGGATGCACAGGTCAATGAGCAGCATGCCCCCGACGATCACGAGCAGCTTCTGGTCCTTGATGATCTGCAGAGCGAGGGCAGAGGCAGAAGTGATCAGAGGTGAGGGAGGGTCCCAAATAGCAGCTGAGGGGCGGGGTCAGGTGAGAACTTGAAAATTCCCCTAGACGCCCCATGACCCGCAGGATCAATTCAGCCAAGCTCCTTTGCTTGGCATTCAAGGTCTTTCATGAGCTTGGCTTGTCTGTGCCCCAAACACACTCGTATACTTAGTTAAGTCCGCTGACTCCCAGGCTCTGGCCCTGCTATGATTCTCACCCCAGGCCTTTGTGGGCGCTGGTTCTTTGTCTGAAATACTCTATTATTTCTATCTGGCAAACTGCTAATAATCCTTAAAGACCTAGATGCCTTGACATCTCCTCCATGAAGCCTCCCCAACTCCCACTGCAGAATGAATTACTCCCAGAACACTTGGTTCACATGCCTAATTATAATAATAAGCATAAGTTCAATACTTATTATTAGGAACAATAAGAGTAGTAACTACAAGAAAAATAAATGCAAATGTAACATTTAATGAACCCTTATGCTGTGTCTACCTCTAGGTTGATTTTTTTACTTTCATTGTCATATAAAGGCAGATATCATTATTATTCCCATTTTTCAGATGACGAAACTGAGGCTAGAGCTGGGGGCTGTAACTTGTTTAGTGGAATAAAGCTGCTAAGAGGTGAAGACGAGATTGGAACCAAGCTTCTCTTCTTTCCAGAGTCCACACCCTCAGACATGTACAGCACCAGCCAGATGCTGCCATGACCATACTGATGCTATATTAAGGTGTATACACATCTGCCCTCCTCAGTAAATGGGGGAACCCCTGACAGAAGGGAAGCCTGTTTTATTTATTTGTTTACCCTCAGCACTTAGCAGGGCCTCGCATGCAGTTGGTACTTAAAAGTTTGATGGATTGAATTGAAATGAAAGAATATATAAAGAAGAAATACAGCTTCCACCCCACTTTGCAGCCTGGGATATCTTTATTACACTGTGAAATTTCCACCCTATTTTATGTCTGTTTGATAGGGATTGGCCTGGGGACAAATGCTGTCAGGGGCAAAGCTAACCTGTATTTCACTCACTGCACATTTTTGTGCAGTGACCCAGTGCCAAATAAAAGCTAATGTGATGAAGTCATTCTGGAAAAGATGATAAGAAAATAAACAAAACTGAGGCAGAGGCTTACAAAATATCACCAGGTCTAGCTTTTAATGATTAAAGTCATTCTTACGGAAGAAATAGAATCTCAAGAGGCTCCGCAGTGGGCAAAGGAAGAAAATTAATGAAAAGAACAAGAAAGTATTGCTGCGTTACTACCAAAAAGATCAAACTCACCAAAACCACTTCGCCTGGGGGCAGGGTGCTGGCAGTACTACCTCTGAGTCTTTTGAGAAGCATTCAGCAAATTGCTGATGGCCTGTAGAAACCCAGGTTAACCCCTGTCCTCGGGAACCAGGCAGCTCCCTGCCTGGCCTTGAGAAATTGGGCCAAAAGGAAGAAATGGCTGAGGAGGTTAGGACTCAGAGGACAGGTTAGAAGGGGCCTCCCTCCTTGGTGCTCACCCAGGGCTTTTTGAGCCCCAGGCACCTGTCCACACTGTATCTACCCCTGGAAGGGCTTTCCCCCATCCTTCTGCTGGTGCCCTCCTACCCTGATTTCAAACTAGGGCCTGAGCAGCTGCTCCTCTGTGAGTCTGGGCGTGCCCTGCCCAGGGTGCATCCTGCAACTAACAGTGTTCCTGTCAGAACCGAGGCAGCCACCAGCCAGCCTCCCCTAGGTACCTTGGTGCCTTGTGCAGGGGTTGGCACTCAGACCTTTTGGGGGAATGTGTGGGGAACGAATGAATGAGCTCGCGGGAAAACTGGTGCTACCAAGCAAGTCCAAGGTCACTGTCTCCCGCCTGGGGCTTAGGTTCTACTTTCCATAAGACATGGCCTTCCACAGGTTCCTATCCCTTCCCAGGCCATTGTAGCCACTGGTTCTTTTATCTGAAACACCCTATTCTTTCTGTGTGTGAGGGGCTCTGTGTGGCTGAGCGTGGGGTGGGGTGGGGGCTCCCTGGAGAGGGAGAGCCTGTGTGACATGCGATGGGGCTTCACATGGAGGCTGCCACAGGTTTAAGCTTTTTTTTTTTTTTTTTTTGTCTTTTTGCCATTTCTAGGGCCACTTCTGCAGCATATGGAGGTTTCCAGGCTAGGGGTCTAATCGGAGCTGTAGCTGCCGGCCTACACCACAGCCACAGCAACACCAGATCCTTAACCCACTGAGCAAGGCCAGGGATCGAACCCACAACCTCATGGTTCCTAGTTGGATTTGTTAACCACCGCGCCACTATGGGAACTCCAGGTTTAAGCATTTTTAAGCATCCGTGTGATGGGAGCTCTCTGCAGCACTGAGGGGTGAACCTGAGGCAGAAACCTTCAGTAGGAGACCAGTGAAGAACTGGGGCCACCATCTTGGTGATGAAGGAGGAGGCCTGATCCAGAGCAGTAACTATCAGGGGACAGGAGGATGCAGATGCCACAAACACCGGGCAGGCAGAGTTGCTGGCCTCAGCCTCTCAGTTCTCTTCTCCCCCACCAGCAAGTGCCAGCACCTCTGGGTCCCTCCTTCTCTGCCAAGGCTTTCCTGTGACACAAAAGGGAGGGGTACTACTCTTCCCACAGTCTAACTTCCAGGATGTGGTGACCTTGAACTTGCTCCCAAGTGCCTCTTTCTCTTGGCCTCTTCCTGACAGCTCATGCATACAGGAGAATGGACCACCTTACACTCCAGCACGCAACACCTCTGGTCTGTTGGGACTGTGCAGTCTACACTAGAGGAGAAGCAGTACACTGAAGGAAAGGCCTGAGAAATGTGGGGTGAAGCCACACGCAGTGAGTCCCTGCAGGGGGGAGACCTTGCTTCAGAATGAATGCTGTTCCTCTCCTGCTGGTTCCTAAATGGGGAAGGCACCCATGTGGGACAGATGGCCTTAAAAAGATTATCCCATTTACCAGAGGGAAATTCTGGTGCTTAAATCGTCCTCTCAATTTGAAGGCTCAAGTACAAAGTTTGAGGCAGCATGTGGCAGTGGAAAGACAAGACCTTGGATTATGTGGACCTGGACTGGAGTCCTGGCTCCATCTCTATGACCTGTGTGTGACCGTGGGCAAACTGTTTCCTTGATTATTCTGCACCTCTGATTTGTAAAATGGCAAGGAGTGGAGGGCAAGTGGGGAGGCTCATGTAATAGCTCCTAAGTATGGCACCAAGAACACGAATATGGTTCTGGACCTAGAAGACCTCATACTAGTCCCTGCTCCTGTCAAATGTGATCTTGAGCAAGCTGTGTAATTTTCTAGGCTTATTTTCTCCTCTAGAAGTGGGGCCAGTGAGCCCTAAGCTGCAGAGGTGGTATAAAAGTAAAATGTGATGATGTTTGGAAAGCACCTAGTACAATGTCTGGCTCAGAGAAGATACTCAACAAATGGTAGCAGTTTGGCTACCATTACTCTGGTTTTGATAATTTGCAGCTCTATGTTTATGTGCAGGACAGCGACACCTAGGGACAAAGTGTGACACTGCACCTCAGCTCTACTAAACTGGTGGCTAATCATCCCATAGACGAGAAGGTGGGAAAACGTTCCAGGGTGGGAAGATCCTGAGAATAAGAGGAGAGGACCTGTCTAATTTCCTTTTGGTACAAGTTCCAAAGTCTGGCACTGGACCTGTGTTTGTGACTAAATAGATTTAGGCTAAGTAGTTATGAATCACATTTTATTTATTTATTTGCTTTTTAGGGCCACTCCTACAGCATATGGAAGTTCCCAGGCTAGGGGTTGAATCAGAGCTGCAGCTGCCAGCCTACCCCACAGCCACAGTGACAGGGGATCAGAACCGCATCTGCAACCTATGCAGCAGTTCGCGGCAATGCCAGATCCTTAACCCATTGAGCAAGGCCAGGGATTGAACCCATATCCTCATGAATACTAGTCAGGTTCATAACCCACTGAGCCACAATGGGAAATCCCCACATTTGATTTATTAATTATAGGAACATTTACTGAGTGTCTAATCTGAGTCAGGATTTTTTTTTTTTTCTTCTTCTAGGCACTAGAGCTCCAGCAGTGGGCAAAATATGAATATCTTGTCCTCAAAGAGCATGTGTGATATGGATGAGACTAATCACGAATAATTAAATACCCCATGCATATACATAATACAGTGCCAGGAAGAGGTGACTTAAAATCATTTCTTACAAAAGATCTAAAAATTTAACTTTAAAAAGCAGCAGTGACCTAACCATACAAAGTCTGAGCACCAGAGAATCCTCAAATAGGGTAAGGCCATCTCTCTAGTTTCACGCCAGCTTCCCTGACTTCCCTCCTTATTTTTCAGCTCTCTCTTCAAAAGCTACATGAACTCTCCTCTGTAATATCCAGGAACCTCAGTGCTCTCTCAGGCTGGGAGGTTACTGAGTGAGAGATGGGAAGGAAGACACCCAGGAACTGGTTAAGCACCAGTTCTGGAATCAGATCCTGAATTTGGATCTTACTAACTGGCTGTGTTACCTGGGGTAAGTTTCCTAATCTGTCTGAGCCATTTTCCTCATCTACACAATGAGACCACACAGGAGTTCCCGTTGTGGCGCAGTGGTTAATGAATCCGACTAGGAACCATGAGGTTGCGGGTTCGGTCCCTGCCCTTGCTCAGTGGGTTAACGATCCGGCGTTGCCATGAGCTGTGGTGTAGGTTGCAGACGCGGCTCGGATCCCGCGTTGCTGTGGCTCTGACGTAGGCCGGTGGCTACAGCTCCGATTCGACCCCTAGCCTGGGAACCTCCATATGCCGTGGGAGCAGCCCAAAGAAATAGCAAAAAGACAAAAACAAAACAAAACAAAAAAAACCACAATGAGACCACACAAAGCACATTAGATTACCAGAGCCTGGCTCACTCTTCAAGAGATGTCAGCTATTTTTATTATTATTGGCCATGTCCACAGCATGTGGAAGTTCTCAGGCCAGGGACTGAACCTGTGCCACAGCTGAACCAGAGCCACACCAGTGACAAGGCCAAAACCTTAACTTTCTGAGCCACGAGAGAACTCCCGTCAGCTATTATTAGTAAATGTCACTTCCCATGGTTGTTTAGAGCAGGGATCAGCAAACTATGGATTTGGCCCACTGTTTGTCTTTGTAAATAAAGTCTTATTGGAAGAAGGTCATGCCCACATTTATCTCTGGCTGCTTTCATTCTAGGACAGCAGAGTTGAGTGGTTTTAACAGAGGCTGTGTGCCCTGCAAAGCCTAACTTATTTACCATCTGACTCTTTAGAGGAAGAGTTGGCTGACTCCTGGTATAGAGAAAAGGGCATTTCTTTATTTCTCCAAAAAACTTCAGCTATTCGGACTGATTCAGACTGGCCTGCTAGCACCAGCTCTCTGCCTACTTTCAGGGACGCCGTTCCAGAGGGAACACACTGTGAATGGCAAGGATCCTTGGAGTTTTATAGCACAGCAGCCCTGCCTTCCTGCCAGCACACAAATGATGGTCACTCTCTTGTCATTTTCCTGAAGCTGAGCCTGATCAAGGTCTGAGAGGATGGCCCCCTGTTATTATGTGCAGTAGTATCAAGTCATATTTGTGGGGAACTTCCTTTGTCCTCAAAAAAACATCTGCCCCAGAACAGAGGCTCTCATCTCTCAACTACTGCTCTCATCTCAATGTTTCAGTGTGGTCCTAGTAAGAGTAAGAGGCAGAATAAAGACTGTTGGCAGTGAGGCTTCTCAATGTAAGATTTTATGATTGAGCTTTAGGAAGCAACTGTAACATACTATAAAAATACTGAATTCAGAAGCATGAAGTCACCACACATCAATACTTCCTTTAGGAGTTCCCATTGTGGTACAGTGGTTAATGAATCCGACTAGGAACCATGAGGTTGTGGGTTCGATCCCTGGCCTTGCTCAGTGGGTTTAGGATCTGGCATTGCTGTGAGCTGTGGTGTAGGTCTCAGATGTGGCTCGGATCTGGTGTTGCTGTGGCTGTGGTGTAGGCCGGTGGCTATAGCTCCGATTTGACCCCTGGTCTGGTAATCTCCATATGCTGCTGGAGCGGCCCTAGAAAAGGCAAAAAGACAAAAAACAAAACAAAACAAAAAACCTTCCTTTAATAGGCTTCTTTTTTTTTTCGCATCTTTAAAAATGCAGCCCTATGGGGTGAAGTTTAAGTGTGTGTGTTTGGGGAGGGGGTGACATGGTGGGTGGAGGAAGGACAGGGTGGAAGCCAGGGAAGGAAGACAAGGATAAAAAGACCATGAAAAAATGTGAGATTTCATTTACAAATTTAGATAAATCTTTTTTTTTTTTTTGTCTTTTTGCCATCTCTTGGGCCGCTCCTGCAGCACATGGAGGTTCCCAGGCTAGGGGTCGAATCGGAGCTGCAGCTGCCAGCCTACGCCAGAGCCACAGCAACGCGGGATCCGAGCCGCGTCTGCAACCTACACCACAGCTCACGGCAACGCCAGATCCTTAACCCACTGAGCAAGGCCAGGGATTGAACCCACAACCTCATGGTTCCTAGTTGGATTCGTTAACCACTGCGCCATGACAGGAACTCCAAGGTAAATCTTGTATATGTGTCAATAAAAAAAATTAACGGCCTACTTTAAAAAAGTCTAAATGGAAAAAAGCCCCATGAAACAAAACAATGACAATGAGAACCAGCCTTGGCTGTGTGAAAGGTTGGAGTCAGGGAGAATTCAATCTAGTTTTGACCTGCAACTACCACAGCCCTTTCAAAATCATCTGGTTCCTGACCTGAGTTTGTTTTTTTTTTGTCTTTTTGCCATTTCTTGGACCGCTCCCGCAGCACATGGAGGTTCCCAGGCTAGGGGTCTAATCGGAGCTGTAGCCACCAACCTGCGCCAGAGCCACAGCAATGCAGGATCTGAGCCATGTCTGTGACCTACACCACAGCTCATGGCAATGCCGGATCGTTAACCCACTGAGCAAGGGCAGGGACCGAACCTGCAACCTCATGGTTGCTAGTTGGATTCGTTAACCTCTGCTCCACGACGGGAACTCCCCAACCTGAGTTTTTGATCTGGTAAAGGTATACATTTCTCTTCTACATCCTTAACCTTCTCTAATTTGGCTGATAAATGATACTCAGCTGTAGTGCCACAAGGCTGTTCCTGGAATCACTGGAAAGCCTAGAGCAAAAAGTGTTTCACACTGGAGACATGTGTTCATCTGGCCTCAATCATTTTCACAACAGACTGAGCTGGTGACCAAATCTCGTATTCAAAGCCTTTGGCAGTTTTTCAGGCCCCCTCCCTGGATGCCTGGGCCCACCACCTGCCTGGGCTCTTGCTCTGTCTAGACCCCAGAGGGGGAGCAGGTCCCCCCATCTCAGGCAGCACAGCGCCCTGTGGCCACATCACAGCTCCAGTTCCCGTGGAGCTTTCAGACAACTGAACACCTGAAGTCTCCCCTGGCATGTTTTGTCAACTGTTGCCAGACACTCTGAGTGTTCTTGCTTAGCAATCACATGAGTAATAGAAAATAAAGGCTGGTTCTTGATCACTGATAATAATATGCGTGAGTCACATATTGACACAAAAGAACCAATACTGTGATTCTTCAAAACCAGGATGGAGTTGTCATAAATAGCAGTGTCTCTAACCAGAGCCACAGAGCAGGAGGGGCCCCAGGAGTCTCTTGGTGCCTGTTAAACTCTGGCTTGCATCAGCTTCGCTGGAAGTCTGGTGGAAACACATTCCTGGGCTCCACCCCAGGATCCCGATTCTTAGGGCTGGGGTGAGGCCTGAGAATCTGCATATCTAATGAGCTCCCAGGTGATGTCGACAATGCCGCTGGTCCAGCTCACACTCTGGGTAGCCCTGATCTAGACCAGAGGTCTCCTACCCCTGGCTGTATATTCGTGTCACCTTGGGATGTCTAATAACTCCTGAGGCTCAGCTCGGGCCGGGAGGTGTACACTGGGCTGGGTTTTTTCTTGTAGTTTTTAAAAGCTCCCATTTGATTATAATGTGCGGTCAGGTCTGAGAAGAAACAAGTGGCCAGGTAACTCATCTTACAGACAGTAGGGAGGTGTCACAGATGCTCCCAAGGCCCAGCGAGAGGAGGGCCTTCCAGGGGAGCACAGGCAGCGGGTGGCAGAGCCGAGCTCTCTCCCCCTCAGAATGCAGTCTGCAGTTTTCCTAAGGCTCTCTGGTGTGGGGCAGGGGGCGGAGAAGGGAGGCTACACCCTCACGTCTGGAGCAGCTCCTGGAGCAGCCCTGGCAGAGAAAGTGCAGGTGGTGAGGCTGACGAGTGAGAGGTGCCTCTGGGCTCCAGGAAGAATCACAGCTCGGGAGATACCATTTCAGTCTGCCCCATTTTACAGATAAGGAAATAGAGGCCCAGAAAAGTGAAGAGATTTGTGGAAAGACCCATGAAGGTCAGTGGTAAAGCAGAGGGTAGAAGCCCACTCTCCTGCGGTACCTGCTGGCCTCACCATCTTGGGTGCACCTTGACTGCCTCAAGTGCAAAGGCTCATGACCCAGTTAACTGGATGCCAAGTGCAACTTTGGGGTGAAGATCTGGAACAACAGTCACCCCGATCCAGAGTGGGATGAGATCATAGTGCAGGATCTCCCGAGGAGATGTCTGCAAATGGGCTGTACACACACCAGGGATTTTAAAAGTATATCTGGGATGGCAGGTGGCGGTAGAGTTGAATCAAGAGGAGGATTTTTGGCATGAGGTGTCATGATGCTATCTCACCTCATCCCCAGGTATGAGCATGATGGGTATCTTCCTCCCTGGCCTAAGTCAAGAGGGAGGCTTACAGAATACTGAGATCAAGCTTGGTCACTAGGGTTGCCTGCAGTGTGGAGAAATCCACGGGACGATGACAGGCCAGTTGCTCCAGGAATGGAGCAAAGAGGGGAAGGGCTACAGTGGGATCTTAGGAATGAAGAATGTGTGAGTGCCTCTTGAGTACCAGATGTGGGTCCTGGGCAAAGGAAAACTGTGTAGCCTGCTCAAGGCAAGCTGGAGGAGTGAGGTGAGCCCAGGAGTGGGGGTCTGCCGCCTGCCCGGGAAAAGAGCCACAAATGGCCAAGTGGAGGAGTATTTCCCCTACGTTGGGAGCACTGTAGGAGAGAAAGTCCCAGTAATGGGGGCTTCGAAAATGCCACAAAAGGACCCCATGAGAACTTAAAGGGGGCCTGCTTAACCTCTGCCAGAACCAGCAAACCCAGTGCAATTCCTGGCAAGTGAGGTCTTTCCTGGCTCTCCCACCACGCCAAGAGCCAACTCCGCAGCGTTTGGAAGCCTTGGGAATGGGATGATGGGGAAAACGACTTAGGCTGGCAACAGAGAGAGAAGCAGTCCATCTGTACCCCCTCTCCTACGGCAGGTGGCTGGCTGCTTCAGGCTGAGCTGGGGAGGAGAAGTGGTGCCTTTGAATGCAGTTTTAAGTTTTGAATATTATGATGGACTCCACATCTTAGCTGCTGACCAGGGTACCTTCAAAGTCATGAAACTTATCTGAATATTTATCTAGGAGCAAGGGAACAACAGCACCCACCACTGGAAGGGTTAAAAAGGACACCGTGGAGAAAGTTTCTCATTGCTTACATCCTAAGAGTCAAGCTTAATTTACATGATAGTTACAGCCAACCACATGAGTGGCAAATGCATTTCTCCCGCAGGTAAGCAGGGCTCCTGTCCTCTAAGAGCGCTCTGAAAATGGTAGCACTAAATCTGGCCCTTGCCCTGTCTCATTCTCCACTTTCAAGGGTTCCCCATTGCCCACATGTTAAATTTCAGATTCTTGATTCTGGACAGGATGGCAGAGTAGAAGGACTTGAGCTCATTTCCTCTCGTGAAAACACCAAACTAACTGCTGCACAACCACTGACCAAATACACTGGAACCTACCAAAAAAGATATTTTATACCCAAAGACAAGAAGCCACAATAATCAAATCCAATACCAGGTGGGTGGGTGACCCACAAATTGGAAAATCATTATATCAAAGAGGTTTTCCTGCAGGAGTGAGAGTTCTGAGTCCACATCAGGCTCCCCAACCTAAGGGTCTGGCATTGAGAGGAGCCATCAGAGCATCTGAAGTCCAGCAGGGCCTGAGTGGAGGAGCTCCGTAGAACTGGGGGAAACAGAAAATCCACTCTAGGAAGGTGCACACAAGGTCTTGTGTGCACTGGGCCCAGGACAAAGCGGTGACTCCATACGTGCCAGAGCCAGTATGACACTCCATAATGATCAAGGAATCAATCCAAGAAGATACATGACAATTTTAAATATTTATGCACCCAACACAGGAACACCTCAATATATAAGGCAAATGCCAACAGCCATAAAAGAAGAAACTGACACTATTACTGTGCGGGACTTTAACACTTTACTTATACCAATGGACAGATCATCAAGACAGAAAATCAATAAGGAAACACAGGCCTTAAATGACACATTAGACCAGATGGACTTAATTGATACTTATAGAACAACCATCTAAAAGCGGCAAAATACACTTTCTTCTCAAGGGCACAGGAAACCTTCTCCATGACCAATCATATCCTAGGCCACAAAGCAAGTCTTGGTAAACTTAAAAAGCTGAAATCATAATAAGCATCTATTCTCATCACAATGCTATGAGATTAGAAATCAACAAGGAAAAAACTGTAAAAGAAACACCAACATATTGAGGCTAAACAATTAATGGATCACTGAAGAAATCAAAGAGGAAATTTAAAAAATACCTACAGACAAATGACAATGAAAACACATGATCTAAAATCTATGGATGCAGCAAAAGCAGTTCTAAGAGGGAAATTTATAGCAATACAATCTTACCTCTACAAATAAGAAAAATTTCTAATCAACAACCTAAACTTAGACCTAAAGCAACTAAAGAAAGAAGAACAAACGAAACCCAAAGTTAGTAGGAGGAAATAAATAATAAAGATTAGAGGAGCAATAGATGAAAAAGAGACAAAATGAACAGAAAAGATCAATGAAACTAAAAGCTGGTTCTTTGAAAAGATCAACAAAATTGATAAATCTTTTAGCCAGACTCATAAAGGAAGAAAGGGAAAGAGCTCAAATTAATAAAAGTAGAAATGGAAAAGGAGGAGTTATAACTGACACCACAGAAATACAAATGATTGTAAGAAACTACTACAAGCAAGTACATGCCAATAAAAGACACGCTAGAAGAAATGGACCAAATTTAGAAATCCGTTGTATTTCTATACACCTCACCTTTTAAAACAGAAAACATGAGCAGATCAATTGCAAGTATTGAGACTGCAAGTGTGATTAAAATGCTTCAACAAAAAAAGTCCAGGACCAGAGCCTTCACAGGCAAATTCTATCAAACATTTAGAGGAGAGTTAACACTTAGCCTTCTCAAACTCTTCCAAAAATTGCAGAGGAAGGAACATTCTCAAACTCCTCCCGTAAGGCCACCATTCCCCTGATACCAAAAACCAGACAAAGATACCACAAAAAAGAAAATAACATGCCATTATTACTGAAGAACACCGACCAAAAATCCTCCATAAAAAACTAGTAAACTGAATCCAACAATACATTAAAAGGATCCATCATCAAGAAGGATATATTGCAGGGATACAAGGATTTTTCAATTTCCACTAATCAGCGTGATACACTACATTAACAAACTGAGGAATAGATTTTGGGATTATCTCAATAGCAGAAAGAGCTTTTGAAAAAATTCAACACCCATTTTTGATGATAACTCTCCATAAAGTGGGCATAAAGGGAACCTACATCAACGTAATAAAGGCCATATATGACAAATCTATAGCTAACATCATTCTCAACAGTGAAAAGCTGAAACTGTTTCCCCCAAGATCAGGCTAGGGGTTGAATTGGAGCTGTAGCTGCTGACCTACACCATAGCAACACAGGAGCTGAGCTGTGTCTCAGACCTACACCACAGCTCATGGCAATGCCAGATCCTTAACCCACGGAGAAAGGCCAGGGATTGAACCCGTGTCCTCATGGATACTAGTTGGGTTATTTAACTGCTGAGCCACAACAGGAACTCCAAAGATGTCCACTTTTGCCACTTTTATTCAACATCATTTTGGAAGTCCTAGCCATAGCAAGCAGAGAAGGAAAGAACTAAAAGGAATCCACATTGGAAAAGAAGAAGTTAAATTGTCACTATTTGCAGATGACATGATGCTATACATAGGAAGTCCTCAAGATGCTACCAGAAAACTACTAGAGCTCACCAATGGATTCAGTAAAGTTGCAGGATACAAAATTAACGCACAGAAATCCACTGTATTTCTATATACCAACAACGAAAGATCAGAGAGCAAAAGTAAGGAAAAAATCCCATTTACCATCACATCAAAAAGAATAAAATGGATCAGATGAAGATGGCAGAGGAGGAGGACATGGAGCTCACCTTATCCCACAAATATATACATAAATAAACTACATGTAGAACAATTCTCACAGGTCATCTACTGAATACTAGCAAAAGATCTTAGACTTCCAAAAGGGCAAGAAAACCTCTGCATAACTGAGTAGGACAAAAGAAAAAAAAGAGAGAGAGAGAGAGAAGGGAGAAAAAGGAATCAGGACAGGACCAGCACTCCTGGGAGGGAGCTGTGAAGGAGCAAAGGATGCCACACTGGGAGGCCCCCTGACTGGTGAGATCAGCTTGGACAGAAGGGGAGCCTCAAAGGCTCAGAGAAAAGTACAGCGGCCAGTCTGCAAAGGGCAAATCAGAGAGGGAGCTGCACAGATGATCGGTGCCACCACCCACTGCACCCGGGCCTGGGATACTTGTGTGGAGTCTGGGTGCTGAGGCTGGGGCTTTGGAGGTCAGTTCTGGGGTGAGGGCTAGGAAGGGGTGCATCACACCTGAAGGAGTGCATGAGGAGGCCTGGGCCCACCAGAGAAGTAAGACTCCATTGCTGGGAAGTGTGAGAGGAGGGGGTGGGATTGCCATACGATCTTCTTTCTCTGTGTGCACATGGGCTCTCAGGCAGTGGCACCCCTTGTGCAGGCTATGGGGGTGGGGACACACTGCCACAGCCATTTCATACTCCAAAGGTGGGTAGAGTCTGCCACCACTGAGGATCCTGGGACCAGGCACCACTTGCCTTCCCCACCACCCCAGGGGTCACTGCTGCAGTGGAGGCCCTGAAACTGGGCACCATCTGCTGCCTGTACTTACCCTGGGGTGCACACAGCCCACCACCACCGCCGCTGCCAAGGGCCCTGCAACCAGGCACCACCCCTACCTCCCCAGGGGTCCTGCGACGGGGTGCTGCCTGCTGCCCCCTGCATCCCCAGGGGTAGCAGCCACTGCAAAGGGCCCCATGATCAGGTGTCAGCCTTAGGCACTGCCTGTTGCCCCACATCCCTAGGAATATGCATGGGCCAGGCACCTGTACACCCTCTATCAAGGGGATAATGACCTGGACACACTGAGGAAAGAGACAGCCAGCATCCAAACCAAAAGTAGCCCTCACAGTAACAAAACAGTAAACCCACAGAAGCTACCCAGGGATTCCCCCACAAATAAATAGCCCTCCAAGACTACAGGAGATAACTGTTTTCTCCTAAACTCACAGAGGGAGAGAAATATAAGCAAAATGAAGAGCAGAGGGACCATTCTCTGGTAAAACAACAGGAGAATTCCTCTGATGCAGCAGACAGTGAAAGAGACCTCTGCAGTCTAACAGACACTGAGTTAAAGAAAAAAAAAAAAAAAGGTAATGGAAATACTGAAGGAATTAAGAAAGGCTATCAACAGAAATGCAGATTACTGTAAAAAGGGACTAGAAACTATAAGGAAGAGTCAAGACAAATTAGAAAATTCATTTGCTGAGACTAAAGCTAAGCTAAAGGCAGTGAATTGCGGTATGAATAATGCAGAAGAATGAATAAGTGACTTGGAAGATAAAATAATGGAAATCTAAAAAAGTACCTACTGTATAGCACAGGGAAGTCTACTCACTATTCTGTAATACCCTATATGGGAAAAGAATCTGAAAAAGAATGGATAGGTGTATATGTGTAACTGAATCACTTTGCTGTACATCTGAAACTAACACAACATGGTCAATCAACTGCACTCCAATATAAAATAAATATTAAGTTCAGATTCCTTGCTGTCTCTCCTGCCTCCCCATGAAGCCTCCTCTTGCACCCTATCTCCCCAAAGCCCGTGCCCAGGCCTCAGCACCCTGAACACATCCCTCCCTTCCCTAGGCCTCCGCGCATATGATTCTCTCTGCAGGGCTGAAAACCTCCCAGCCACTGCTTCCCACTCACCGTCCAGGTCTTAGCATAGATGTCACTTCCTACTCAAAGCCTTTACTGGTTCTGCACCCTGGTATCTCCAGCATGCATCCAACCAGCCCTTATCTCCTTGCATTATAAACATTTTGTTGGCTGGCTGATTTTCCCAGAAGGCTGATGGAGGTGGGGAGGATTAGGTTTAGCTTAAATCCCCAGGAAATAGCCCAGGGCCTGGCACACAGTAGGTGCCCAATAATTTTTAAATAAATTCTAAATGAACATTGCAAACACCCTGTAACAGAAGGAGGGATTACCTTCTTCTTCATTTTCACATTTTTGAAGATGGCGTGGACCCTCCATGTCTTTGCAAACATTGCCCCAAAGGCAGTGGTGTAGCCCACGGTGAGAATCCAGGTCCTGACCTAGAGAGCATGAGAAAACAGAGGCATTAACTCCTCCCAGGTGGAAGGGATCTTGTCATTTATGGGAGTGTCCCAACAGGGGGGACTCTAGACAATGGGGACCAACCTCTACATATTGTAGGGTTTAACTAGCATCAACAGTCCTTCAATCACATTTCAAGCTGGTAGACGTTTAGTTCTATTGGTTACATCACCAGATCCAGGGGCCTGGAAACAGATGCATGCAAGATTCAAACCCTGCCTACCATGGGCCCACAGCCCAGAGGGAGCCAGTCATAGTGAGAGGCACAGAGGGCCCCCAGGACCACCAAAGGGTTTCAGCCCAGCCCTCTGGTCTTGCTTCCCGCCTTCCTTCCTTGATGGCTTTCCATGTGGGGAGACAGCTCTGCAAAGGTGAACGTAATTGATTTCTCTGTTTCCTCCCTTGAGTCTCTAGGAAACTAGACAGCCCTAGGAACCTCTTCTATGGGACTCCTGCTCCTAGGTTGTGGGCAGTGGAGAGGGGAGGGCACTGAACTGCCAGGATTGAGACTGGGCGGGACACCAAGCCTATATGGCCCTTCTCCAGTGCTAGCAACCCCACCACTCTGGTAGAGCAGGGCAGAATGCAGCCAGAACTGGGCCTGGGGACACCCAGCTGGAAGCTGCACCAGCTCAGCTTCTGGCCATCATGAGGGGCTGCTGAGTCGGGGGGGAGGCCAGAGGAGAAGGGCTGTGACCTTCCCACTCCCTCCAGGGGCCTCTCTCCTGAGGCCTTCAGACAAAGAATAACAATGCTGCCTTCGTCCTGTTGCTCAGGCCCTTCCCACCATGGTCAAGTGCTTGGCTCCTATTGCACTGAGTGACCTCAGGAGTCTGGCTACTCAGCACCAGACTAGCTTGGCCACTGAGCCCACACTGGGACCTTGGGTCCCTGCTCGAGGACTGAGGCCCTAACTGGCTCTTACCTGTTCCCCAGGACTAAAGTGTACCCCGATCCCTAGTTCTGGGCTTGTGGCTGCCAGAAACTGCCAGTCCTGATAGGAGCCGACAGCCTCATCCCTGCAGGCTGGGATGGCAGGTCACCATATGGGATGTCATAGGGACCTCCTGAGTGCCCACTCCCTACCTGTACTGCCATGGAGGCCAGCTCCCAGCCTCTCTGGAGTCCACTGTCATCGCTGGTCTGGATACCCTCCAAGACCCAGGAGACTCACTTCACTGCACACTGAGCCCACATCATGCCCCAGCCCTGGACTGTGTGCTACTGGGTTCTGGGGTCCCTCCCCTCACTGGAACAAAAAAGCTGTGTGCTCCGTGAGCTCTGGTTCTAGGCTATGGTCCTTCGTCTGCTCTTCTTCCATTCTGCTGAGCTAAGTTCCCTCTTAGAGGTCCCTATCTGCCTCAGTTAAACACAGCAGGAAAGTGGATGCGGTAGGAGAGAGACAGTCAGCCAGCTGCAGTGGACAGGCCGGGCCCTCCACGTCTAGAGGAGTTGGTCTGGCAGGTTTGTCCAGCCTCAGTGGCTCGTTCAGCCCAGGGCTGCAGGTGGTCATGTAGGCGGTTCCCAGACACGCTCCCTTCCTGGAATCCCTTCACTCTGCCTTTCTAGCAACATGGCTTTGCCGCTTTTCAGAGACAGAACATCTCGTCTCCCCTTCCCATCTGTAAAAATAGGATCTGGCTGGGCAGATGGCAAGGCCCCTTAAGCAAGGACAGTAGAATTACAGCGATTGTTCAGAAACATGGCAGGGGGAGGTGTGAATGCTGACAATGCACGGGTGAGAATCAAACCTCTTTTTTTTTTTTTTTAATTTCAAAAAGTTCACACAGGCAAGAAAATGAATCACAGTACTTAAGAGAACGTGTACGATGGCCACATCATTACCTGTATTATAATGTAAGGATGCAAGAAAAGTATACAGGACAGAGACAGGGAGGGAGCCAATTATTGGGAATTTAGACCTGACCCTATTCCATGACCAGATCACACATTCCTAGCCTGTCGGGTTTACTCAGGACCTTACAGATCATCTCATTCCTTTGTTCATCTGTTTTTCAATAGGGATGACTAGGGCAGAAACTAGGTATATAATGGCAAATACCAACAAAACAACCACCAGCACCAAAACCAGGGTGATTATTTGGAGCCATAACCCCTCTGTAGATGCAGAAACTGAGAGGGCATTTAAGGTACTTCTCTAAACTTCGCCACCCAGCTCCAGAGCTGAGCCTGAAGTCGAGGCCCTGACCCAGGCCAGCCCTCTCTCTCCCACATCATGCTACCAACTCCTCTGAGAGTCTCCTTAACCCCGATCAGGTTCATTCCCACGCAGGAGGCAGCTGTCAATGGGACCGCACACCCAGGGGAGTAGCTGCCCAGCCTGAGCACACTCTGCTGGCTGATCTCAACACACTTTTAGAGCGAAGTTTGACATGACTGTGAAGACCGATGACCTCCAAGTGTTTCTAACCATGTTCCCCTATCGGAAAAACAATTTTAAATATGAACATACAGAGAATGCAAGTTTTTAAAAAGGAGGTAAGAGATGAAATAATATCATTTTTACCTCAAAATGTGGCAGACGAAAATATCTCTTATTTTGGTTAGAAGCTGATCACTCTTGGGAGTTCCCATCGTGGCTCAGCAGAAATGAATCTGGCTAGTATCCATGAGGATGCAGGTTCGATCCCTGGCCTTGCTCAGTGGGTTAAGGATCCAGCGTTGCCGTGAGCTGTGGTGTAGGTTGCAGACGTGGCTCAGATCCTGTGTTGCTGTGGCTGCGGTGTAGGCCGGCAGCTACAGCTCCGATTCGACCCCTCACCTGGGAACCTCCATATGCTGCGGGTGTGATCCTTAAAAAAAAAAAAAGTTGGTCACTCTAGTATGCTTAGCATTATAATATTTGATTTGACTTGTATTTTCTTTGGTGTAATCATTTACAGGCCACTTGTTTATTGTGCAGGGCTCATCGACTGTGAATCATTAGGATTCAATCATACAAATGAGTTAGCCGAAACTCAATAATAAAAATTTAACCTGGCATCTCAAAATGGCAACATGTTGCCAAAAACTGAAAGCAAAGAGTGGGCGAGGATGCTTGGGCACAAATGAGATAACCGAGCAGGCCCCAAACCTGCTGGCAGAGTTCGCGTAAATTGCTGTCTGCGAACTTGGATTTGGAGGGTTCCCTCAATGACAGGAGTGACTCTGCCAAAGCAGTTTGTGCAAACAGCGTGGTTTATGTGCACACTTGCTTTTCTTCTGAGAGCCTGGAATTTGGGTATGTGCTCAGCAAAGGGTACCTGGGTGACTGGCCCCCAGTGAAACCCCCGGGTGCTGAGTGTCTAATGAGCTTCCCTGGTACACATTTCATGTGTTGTCACAAGTCGTTGCTGGGAATTAAGTGCATCCTGTGACTCCCCTGGGAGAGGCTCTTGGACGCTTGCACCTGATTCCCCCTGACTTCACCCCATGTGCCTTTTCACTTTGCTGATTTCACTTTATGTTCTTTCTCTGTAATTAATCATTGCTGTGAGTACAATTGTCTGCTGAGTCCTCCTAGTGAATCACTGAACTGGGGGTTGTCTTGGGGACCCTGGACACGATGCCCTGTGGCTGGCTGGGGTCACGGATTGACCAACCACTCTGTTCTCAGCAGAGTTCCCTGCATGAGACCACCAGACACACCCAAAGAGAGCCCCAGGGTCAGTCCAGGTAGTCAATCTTAGTAAAGCTGAATTTCTTTCATTTTCTCTACATAAAAAGTAAGTGAAGGCTGTAATCTTCCATAAAACAATCCCAGTGGGTTCCTATCCCATGCGGAGCCAGCTCTTCAGACAGTGAGGAAACAACACTAGAAGAAAGAGTCTGAAAGCAGGACAGTGGGACCCCTACCAGCAGAGCTGCTCACCCCTGAGCCTCCGCTTAGGGTCTGTGAAGGCTAGGGCTTTGCAAAATGAAGGGTAATTTTGCTCTCTACTCCTCCACCATCTTTTAAAGATAGAAATGGACCCTGCGGTTGAGTCCTGGCCCCTCTCTGTCCTAAGAGGGCTCTCCCTGGGTTATTACTCCCACCCTCAGGCCTCACCCATTTACCTCGTGCTGACAGTTCCCCCGTCTCTTTCCCAGCTCCTTTGTCTGGAGCTCCAGAACTGCATATGTCCCTGTTGCTGGAGATCTAGGTGACACTAGGTGTCTCAGAAGACATTCACCCACCAGCCAGAGCTGAGCCCTTCAGCTCTTCCCCTGAGCAATTCCATTTCCTCCTGACTCGGGGGTGATGCCCCCAGCCACCTGTCACCCAGGTTAGGGACCTGGAAGTCCCCTGGGAATCCTCCCCCACCCTCACTCTCCTATTCAGTCCCCAAGTCCATCTCCTTCTACCTCCCCACCTCCAACCCATTCTCTGCCCTTCCCGCGTCCTGAGAGATGGGGCCCCATGCCTGTCCCCCCAGGCTCCCTGGAGGACACCATCAGGAGACTGGAGGGCGCCAGAAGCGAGAAGGCAGGGCATGTGCTGCCTGCTGCCACTGCTTTTGTGCTGCCTATGGCTGTAGCTGGGCTTCCCACGTGGCTCTGGCCCTCTCTGGGCTCAGGCAGACACTCCTCTCTCTACCCTTTCAGGCCCAGGATTGCCGAGGGCTTCCTCTACTCCACCTCCACCTCTGCAGGCACTGCCTTCACGGGAGGGTCTCCGTGTGAGGCACCAGGATGGGCTCTGTTTGCCACCAGGGCTGTGCCTCTTACTCCCCTGCCTCTCATTAGTACACCCGCCTCTCTGTTCCCTTGGTGCCATCCAGAGTAGTCATTACGAGCAGAGACTCTGGAGTCAGCGTGACATGAGTTCAAGTCCTGTCACTTACTATCCATGCGAACCTGGGCAGGTTGTGCAACCTCTGTGAGCCCCAATTTTCCTCGTCTGAGAAATGGGGGTAACAGTAATGCCTTTGACTTTGTGGTGTGGTGGAGCTGATGAGATGAAAGAAGCTGGGTGAGCGGCTGAGGTTCTGAGTCAGGATCTGATTTCCGTCCACGTGTTCCTCACCTCCACGCACTGGATCGCTGCAGGTGCCCCCCAGCTGGCCGCCCACCTCTCCCCTCACCAGCTGCCCATTGGGACAGGGACTGTTCTCCAGTGCAAACCTCAGCAAGTCTCTCTAGGTTTAAACCCTTCCCTGCCCCACAGAACCTGAAGGTGTAACTCCAGATTCTTAGCGGGGTGTCACCCATACCACCCACACCTCACCTGCTACTCCCCGTGTGGCACTTTACAGCCAAGCAATTCCATGCTGATTACACTGGCTCACACTGCAGGCTGGGCACAGGCGAATTCTTCCACTCAGAAGGCCATTCTCTCTCTAATCTCCCCCCAACGTTCTCCTTGGTCCCCTGAAATCCGGACTCATGGGTCAGCTCCTTTGAGAAGCCCTCCCAGACTTTGCAAGGAGGTCACAGCTACCTCCTATTTGAGACTGTGCCCTCATATTTCTGCTGTGCTGGCTGTATTGAGGTGACAGCCACCTAAGTACTTGCCTGCCTCTCCCACAAAATGGTGCTACTGGGAGGAGGGCCTATGCTTTCAATCTCTGGATCCACCCCTGGATCCAGTGGATCCACCACCCTGGAGGGGAAGCTGGCTGACTGGGTGGGCTCACTCAGGAGCCAAAAATGTCAGGTCAAGCCTGAGCAAGCACATGAAAGAAAGACTGCAGAGGGAGCTGGAGAACTGGATGGCAAATGAGACTGAGTTTATGGCCTCAGTGGTCCCTTTCTCCCAATAAAATATGCTGTCTGGGAGGTAGTGAGCTCCCCATCATTCCGTGGATTCAAGCAGAACTTGGAGGACCCCATATCAAGGTGCTCTAAGGGCATTTCCTGCACTGAGGGACGTTTCATTTGATGCTGCCCACATACCTCTCTTCTAGGTGTTTCTATGATGTCAAATAAACTACAAGGTTCTGCAGGGCTCTAATGATTCTGTTTCCAATACGTCGCCTCAACTACAAGTAGCTACTGATTCAGCAATATAAGACAAAAGGCTACTTCACTCTCTCAAAGTCTTAAACGCATTTATTCTTCTAATGTTAATGTCTTTTCTTTTCTCTCCTTAGCCATAAAGCTCCTGGCTCCCTCTGTGCACAGACTGACAGGCAGCCATGGGGGAGAGGAACTTGAGGCAGGCAATGCCCATTTCAGTCTCACCTATCAAAATGGAAAAAAAAATAATTGGAGCACCTCTCCCAAAAAATCTTTGTCTGGAACCATTCTGCTTAGCCGCTCATTCCATTGATTGTGGGAAGGTCTGCCTGGCAGAGGGAAGGGCTTTCATGGCTCTTTGGGGAACCAGTAAGAAAAGGAACACACAGCCTTTCTTGCAGGTCTGTTCTGACAGTGGAAGGCACCGTGGCAGCTGGCTGGATGCTGGGGGTGGTGAGCCATTTCCCCACTCTCCAGAAAAGTTGAAAAAGAGCCTTTTGTTTCATTCTGACCATTCACTCCAGGGGAGTGATAGTGAGAAGGTGGATAAGGGAGACCCAGACTGTCCAAAAGCAAGCCCCAGACCTCTGTTCCCATGAGGGGTTGTAGTCTGGAGAGAAAAGGCTGGACCTCAGCCTGGGGTCTCCAGGGTCTGCCTTGACTCCCTGGGGAGAGGAGTGGTAGAGGGGTTTGGAGTGTTTCCTGAGTTGCTCTAGATACGGCTTCAGAAGACTCTGTCTAGCTCAGGGCCCTTTAAGTAAGATCTGCATACACAATGCTTTCTGGAGTTTAGAGCACGACAAAATCTTTTTTGGGGAACAATTCAAGGGCCCTCAATTTCTGGGCACAGAAAAGAGGACCCAAGTTAGGGCCAATAGAGCCTTGGGGCAAATCAGAGAAAGCTGCCCCCTCTGGGAGGAATTTCTAATGGGCACCCCCCTCAAAGCCCTTTCTGAAAGGCTCCCACCTCCTTAAGGTCCTACCAGCTGAAGAACTCAACTCCCACCCACTCCTGACGCCAATACCCTTGTGCAGTGCACAAAATGCACAACTGTACTTGGTGGCCTTGGCTTAGGCAAGAGAACAGGGAGGAGGTCCTTCTTCCCCTTCCCCCACAACCCTAGCAAGTACCTCCGTGACTGAAGGTTGGGGAGTTTTCTGGAAGCACAGTATTCTTGAGATGGGTGGTGGCAGCAGGAGATTGTAGGTGTGCGCTGGGGAGGGGGCTGATGTGGGCCTCCAAGCTGCTCTGTGGACTGAAGATGTAGATGAATGGATACGGGGGGTGGAGTGGGGAAAGGGAAGTGAGGTAGGAGGTAAATAGGCCCCGGGCTCAGCAGCTGCACCTGGTTTCCGACTGACACTTTTCCCTTCAAGGCAGGAGTGGCCCCAGGCTGAGCAGCTACAGCTGGTTTAGGCCCTAGGCTGAGCAGCTGCAACTGGTCTCCTGCTGATACTTGGGGATAAGATACAGCAGAAGCCCTGGGCCCTGATAAGGTGAGAGACAAACGATCACAATGTCCCCATTCTCTCCGTCAAGGGGATGTCCCAGCCCAATGCATGCGCAGAAGTGGTCTTAGTCTCCAGGAAGGACAAAAAGAGGGAGCAGATGCCAACCCATCATGTGTCCTGCCGATCTCTCAGAAAACTTAGTGCTGGAATCCACCTTGGCTGAGAGAATTATGCGCAGAGCAGGAAGACCCTGAGTCGGGCCAAATACAGGCATGAGCAAGATGATGGCCAGAGACAAGCTGGAAAACTGGCCCCATGTAAGCACCTAAGCTGCCCCTACTGCATGGAACTCACTCCAAGTTCGCCCGTGTGCTCTTCCACACGCACTCAGCTTCTAAAAAATGCTGTCTCTACTTCACAATCTTGGTCTCTTTGCTGAATTCTTTCTTCAAAGAAGGCAAGGACTGAGGTCCTTCTTCCAGCTGTTCCACTGCTGGCATCAGAAGGAGAGGAGGATGTGCCATCGACACGGCAGCTGCTAGGACATTTGTGAGCAAATAGGAGGCAGTGTGCATGACTCCCAGAAATAACTGCAGCGCATTCTGAGAGGTCTCCTATTTTAAGTCTTCCCTGATTGGTCCCTCTGCTTTTGGCCCTCACTCCCTCTCCTAGGCCTGTCTGCGTAAGGGCATACAACACACTGAATGGGAGTTATCTTCCCGTCCGTGCTGCTACCTCCCTGAGGGCAGTGATCTATGTGTCCAGCTCTGTGCCTGCAGAGTCTGGCACATGGTAGGTACCTGGGAAATGTTATCACATAAATGAATGACTTACAAGACAAGGACCAGGGCCTGTGGTAGCCCAAATGAGGCTCTATGGGATGGAGGGTAGGGCATTATCTGTCCATTTGCTGAAGGCTCTGGTGAACCCCTGGCATCCTACTCAGCCCCCTTTCTCTGGAAGCCAGAGGTCCAGGGAACCCTACACAACAGAAGGCCCTGGATGGCTAAGGACACAGACGATGGCGGTGGGGAGGCCGCTATAGTCAAGAGGAGAGCTGAAATCTGTCCAGGACCCTAATTGGCCCAAACAAGCCTTGTCAGCACCAGTTCCTGTAGCCACCTTCCTGGGTTGATCTAAAGTTGCCAGGCAAAGCCACCATCAAACCCCACGGGCATGCCCTGGCCCAGCTTTCTGGCCACCTTCTGAAATCACTCAGATTCCAACGACTGGGACTCATGTTCAAGTGCCCACCTGTGTCATTCTTACCTCCCTTGCAGCCTGCCCTGAGGCCCCTTCCAGCACACAAGGGGGCGGAAGTACAGCAGCTCGGGTTTGACTTAGGCAGCCCTGACTCTGTCCCTGACCCAGATCTACCAGAGCTAAAACATATAAAGCCAGATGTCACCATGGACATTCCTACACCCAATCAACCAGCATCAGCCCCAGGTTTCCAGCCTCTTCTTCATTCCAAGTTTACTCTGCTATATTAGTATCTATCTTATCAGGGTCCAGAAATGAACACAATCATCCAGACAGAGTCCCATCATTCACCTACTCATAATGATAACGGCTAACATTTATTCAATCTTACTATGCGGCAGGCACTAAGTGCTTTGCATACACTATCTCACTTAATCTTCACGGTCCTATGAGCATGCCCATTTTACAGAGGAGTAAACTGAGGTTCAGAGATGCTAAGTACCTTCAAGTCACACAGCAGGGAAGTAGCGCAGTTGGGATTTGAATGCAAGCAGTCTGACTGATAGTCTCAGGCACTCTGACATACTTTGGGGATTTATCAAAAATGAATGAATAAATACGCTAAAACAACTGAATTATACACCTTAATAGGGTGGATTTTATGGTATGTGAATTACAGGTGGGTCTCTGTATCTGTGAGTTCTGCATCTTCAGATTCAACCAACAGGGAGCAAATTGAAAATATTTTTAAAAAAAATTTTAGGAAGTTCCAAAAAGCAAAACTTGAATTTGTCGCACCAGCAACTATTTACATAGCATTTACATTGGATTTACAAGTATTTACATAGCATTTACATTGTATTAGGTATTATAAGTAATTCAGAGGTGATTTAAAGTATCTGGGAGGATTGCGTAGGTAATATGCAAATATCATATCATTTTATAAAAGGGACTTGAGCATTCTCAGATTTTGGTATCTGCGGAGGTTCCTGGAACCAATACCCTGCGGATACCAGGGTAGGACTGTATGTCATATCCCAATTTTAAAAAATCTGAATGGACAAAATGTTTGGTTGAGATAAGTGCCCACATCCCTAAGAATTTAGTTCACCTGTTTCTCCTGGTATAAACCAGCTAACAAAAATCAAAATATTTCTTTAAAAAAATGAATGAAATGTCTTAGACATCTGTGTCATCCGACAGAGTGCAGACTTCAGTCCTGCCACCTAGCCATATATGACCGAGTTTCCGGTTTTCTCTCCTGTGAAGTGGGGTCCGTGTCAGGCAGTTGTGGGATTTGAAGGAAAGGCTGCATGTGGCGGCTGGCCCTGTAAATCACAGCGGAGAGTGCTGAATTTTATGAGGGCACAGGCTTGGGGAGTTAACAGGACACTGCTGACCGCCTCCACGCCCAGCAATGCTCTGGGCACCCCTGGAGCTGTTGAGACCTGCCCTGGATGGATCGAAGGCCGTCTCTGGGTCTTCTTGCGGAGTCCCTTCTTACCCTCGCCTGCTCGCCTGGGGGTTTCTGCCTGGGATTCCACAACGCAGGCAAGCACCTTTTGTCTTCTCCACTCATCTCTGCTCCCTCTCTGGGCTGCCCAGGGCTGGGATTCCTGAGCTGCGTAAGCGAGTGTGAGGGCCCTCCCATCCCCTGGTACCGGGGCTCTGGCCCACGCCCAGCACTGTCCTCACAGGCAGCTCCGTGCCCACAGGGGCTACGTTGCTATGGTGATTCCACTGCCCACACAGTGTCCAGGGAGACAGCACGGTGTCGCTGGAGCTGTTTGCAAGACTTGCTGAAACTAGGCTGGGAAGATGCAGGGAAGGTTCAGAGGGGGCGGGGATGTGAACTGAGTGTAGCTGCTTCCCTAGTTTTGTGTGTGTGTGTGTGTGTGTGTGTGTGCACATGCTCACACATGCACCCACCCTGCTGTCCAAGTTACAATGGCCCTTCTGAGTAGAGACACAGCCCCTGGAAAGACAAAATCCTGTGACTGTCATAGGTTTCTTGCTGAGGTGGTGTTTACCGTTTAGCCTTGTGTGTAGCTTCTATATTGAAAACTAAAAGGGAAATAGTGGCATTGCTATGGCAGCAGAACAGACTGAACTGTGACTTCTCTTGCTCCACATGTAAAGCTGGCTGGGTGATCCACCTTGTCCCTTGCCCTATAAGAGTTCCCACAGAACACAGAGCGGGACACCAGGAGATCCCACTGTGACAGGGAGAAAGACGCCCCCTCCCAGCTTACTTTCCTTATGCTCCAGGTGGTTCCTCTGAATCGTCTCATGTAACCTGCACCACAGTCCTTCATGGGGATTTGTCGTGCTCATTTTCCAGACAACAAAACTGAGGCTCAGCGACGCTCAGTTGCTTGCCACAGTCAGGGGGTAGTCAGTGTAGGAGGTGGGAGTCGATCCTGGGCTGCTGAGCACCTGTGCTCGCTGTGCTGCACGGCCCTGCCCCACCTCCATCTCCCTGCTGGGTGGGAGGTCACTGGGGGTGCTGTCTGGGCCCAGCACAATCCGGTCCCAAGTGAAAGAAGTGAGTCTCTCACTGGAATAGCAGGTGGAGGACAACCTAGATCGCACCCACTGGGGCTGGCACTTGGGCTCCAAATTCTAGAGCTTTTGGTTCCCTTCCTGAGCAATATTGGGAATTATTAACTAAGGGACCCCAGTCTTAACCCATGTACACATTTGTGCTGACCCAGTTCAATCCACAGTAGTTAATCTATGCCTTTTCCCCACAGTTAGTTATAAATGTGGGCTCGCCGTGCAGAGCCTCTGCAACAGCCCTGACTGCAAATAAAGGAATCCTCAGGCTGGGGAGAACCAGGCCCCGGCGTCTTCAGAGCCCTCGTGTTCCAGCTAATGCTGATGTGTGAGGCACTTTATGATTTATTCATACCGCCTTGCCAGGCTTCCCAGGACAGCCTTCCCCTCGCAGAAATGAGCGTGACTCCCCGAACAGAATGTCAGGCTTCATTAACAGAAACACTCGGGGGATGTCCCTGTTTCGGCTCCCTGGCCTGCGTCGCCCAGCAATTGCAGGATTCAGGTCAGACTCTAGGAGGCACCTGTGCTCTGATGGCCTGGCTCATGAGCAGGGTGAGATGGCAGGAGCTCTCTTCTAGGAAGGACAGACTCCCCGAGGGCTGGGCCTCCCATCTCTGCACTGGAGACTGGACCTTGGGCCAGTGGATGTGTTCCCGGGTGGCAGGTGCCCGAGGAGTCTGGAGGAACCTGGGTGGGGCTCTGCCTCCCTGATTTTCAGCATGGACACGGAGGCGGGGCCCTCAGCTCTTGGGGAGCCACTGAAAGATCAGAGCACTCTGTATATGAGAAGTCGCCAAAATGGCCCCTGGTACTGTTTTCATTATTGCCTTTGTCATCGTCTCTTCAAACTTAAGGAGGGCATCCCCAGGAACAGAGGGGGCAAGGAAACCCCGATCTCCTCACTGAGCTTTTTCAGGGTGCCTCAGGAGCAGCCCTGCCCTCAAGCCTCACCATCGCCCAGGGAAACTGACCACAGACATACAGAGCACCCGTGAGCTCACAGGCCCCACAGGGCACAGAAGTCATGCTGACACAGAAATGAAGTGGACTTCATGGGCTTCGAACCCTCCCCACCTGAGCAAGACACAAGCTGTGGTCACCATCCTCATGCCAGGGGGATAAGGGAACAAACCGCTAACCCACATTCACAAGGACTTTTGAGCAGCTCAGCTTCTTTGGAAGCTGGCTCCAGGCACCCCAATGCCAGGCACGTTGGGGGGCTTGTGGCTCTTGACTTCACCTCCTTAACCCCCAGAAGGGCAGAATAAAGCAGGGTGGGGCAGGAGTGGACTTGGAATTAAAAAAAAAAAAAAATCTCTGTGTAGGAAGTTGAACCAGGTAAGCCCTGGAGCACAGGGGGTCTGACGGCCCTCCAGGTCCACTCCAGACAGGAGGGGTATCTGAGCACCCTGGGGACCCCCTGGGGTATCGGAGACTTGACCATGAGGTTCTCACATGGAACCTTTCAAACAAAGTACGACTTCTAGGGACATCTTACTTGCTGGACTATTCACACTGAAGTTACTGGTAATATTAGGAAGAGCCATCATCTGCAGGAATCAGGGGAGCACCAGCACGTGCTCCGGGGCGTCCCTCCTGTCCACGTGCTGTCCCAGAACCTAGGGACCTGATGCAGTCCTGAAAGTCCAAGTGTGGATGGTGACCTGAAGCACATTTAAGGGGTCTTCCACATGTTTATCCCTTGCCGCCAACTTTATATATATACATATTTTTTTTGTCTTTTTCGGGCCATACCCACGGCATATGGAGGTTCCCAGGCTAGGGGTTGAATTGGAGCTGTAGCCACCGGCCTGCACCACAGCCGTAGCAACGCTGGATCTGAGCCTCGTCTGCAACCTACACCACAGCTCAGAGCAATGCCAGATCCTTAACCCACTCAGCGAGGCCAGGGACTGAACCTGCGTCCTCATGGATGCTAGTCACGTTCATTTCCGCAGAGCCACAATGGGAACTCCCCCTCACTGCCAACTTTTACTGCACAATCATCCAGTAGTGGGTGACACTTAGACTTTAGAGCAATAGATAAAATCTAGTAAAAGAGACTGCTTTCTAAATAGATCCTACCTTGCTCTTAACATCTTAAAAGAAAATAGCAACGACAAAGGAGTTGCTTTTGGATTAAACTGGTCAACACAGATCCTCTGACCATCCCTTCTAACTCTGGTCCTCCAGGCAGGGAATTGGACGAATTATTGCATTTAGGACCAAAGAGAGACCCAAAGGTCTGACTCAGTTTTGAGGGATCACAGTGAAGTCCAGAAATGAATCCCAACAGGTCATCCTCATCTTAAAAAGTAAGCCAATGATACTTTCAACTGAGAGTTCCACAAAATTGCTAATTGCTCACATGCAAACTTCTTAAAACTAACAAACAAACAACAGCGATAATAACTGGCATCAAAAATTTTAAACATGTTAATTTTCAAAATAATTTTTCTAAAATATAGTAAATAAATTACACCGTGTGGGGTTTCCTTAAACATGTCCATTTTCAGTCGGGGTGATATGTTTTCCAAGAGGGGTAAACACTGGTTCTTGAGTGTGAAAAAATAATACTCTTTCATGTAGAAACTATAGGTATACCTACAGTAGTACATACAGACACATGGTATATCTTGGGTATTGAAATTTCAAGGGGGGGGTTAGAAAAAAAAAGGCTACAAAGGCTCCTTGGGGGGCAATTTGGAAAAAAAGGGTTGAGAAACACTGCTGTTACGTAGAGAATAAGGCTCATGATCTTTTCTGTGTGACTCAAAGTCACCCATACTGACATCTCTCCTCACATTTTGTGGCGGTTGTCATGGTTGATGGGCAGACTTGTTCCTTCTTATGTGGTCTTTTTTTTTTTTTTAATTACTCAATGAATTGATTACATGTATAGTTGTACAATGATCATCACAATCCAATTCTTATATGGTCTTGACCCTGACCCCAGGGACAATGCTTTTCTGGGTGGTGATTTTTCTTCCTCGCCTTTCCAGGTAATACAGTAATTCTCAGGGGGCTGTCTTCTAGAAAAAGCGTGTTCAATCCATGATCTTCATTTTACAGGCAATATTTAAGTCCATTCTGAGCTGAAAGCTACATCACGCGGCCCGGTTGAATTACTTCAATGACTGAACGAGCTGTCTGTTGCCTGTTCAAGTATTTTCATGCAATACTGGGTTTGTCTCTCTGTTGTTGGTGAGCGTGGTCACCAGGAAACCCTTATATCACAAACCACTGGAATGGGCAGAATGACTTACTGTGCAAAGGGTTTCGAAGGTCTTTTCGGAAACGAAGGACCCATCGAGGCCAAAGAGGAAGATGGATGCGTAGGAAAGCATTCCTCCGAGGATGATGAGGTTGTTCATGTATGGACTGGACATCTTGATCAGCCTGCCGAGAGAAAGAGACCCGAGAGTGATCAGAACGGTGAATATAGCTAGTCCTTCAGCAAATATTTTCTAAGTGTGTATCAGGTCACCAAGGTGAGAGGAGGAGAGAAAAATGGAAGCCCTCATTTCCCCCACTGTCCCTCCCCAAGGCTGTGCCACCTCTGAGGGGCTGTCTCTCCCTCACTGAAGGACCCAGATGCTACCTGTTTCTAGTTGCTGATTTTCCTGTCTTTTCAGTCAAGTTCACCGATCACTTCTCTGGGGACGGCGTGTAGCATCAGCTTCTTCGACCACTAATTTTTGGTTTACACAAAGATGTGAGGTCCACAGGGGTTTGTAGTTTTGTTTTTGTTTTGTTTTGTTTTGGTTTTGGCTGGGGCTGGGAAGAGAGCCAAATCTAGAGAATTCTAATTTAAGTTCTGCACTCTTCCAGAGTGAAGGGGGAGATGGCCACATCACACTCTCCGGCGCTGGTGGATCAGGTCTAGGAGGTGTACAGGTGAGAACTCGGGGCCTCTCAGAATTGTGGTCATCATGTGGGTGAGTGAGCATCCACTGCGGCTGCCTGAAGCGCACACTGTCCTGTGCACAGAGAGGGCCACACGCCTGGGCAGGAGCACCTCTCCCAGTACCAGGTGATGGAGGTGGACAGTGGAGTCCCCACCCCGGCTCCTTCACCAGGAGCTGCTTGTGGGGCACTCCTGATACATCCAGACTCTACATGCGTCACTGTCCAGCAAGCCAGGGCTGGGTTAAACCATCAGCAGCTGAGATTTACCCTCAGAGGTGTGTGGCTCAATCTGTTCAGAATATCTTGGATTTTCAGGCTCCCCCGTGGTCCAGGTACACTTTTTCAGGTTGTAATTATGGTCAATTGTTCCCTGAGCATTTTCTTTGGCATTCTGCAGTTCTATTAATTCTTCCACATTTAAAAAAGGTAGTGTCGGAGTTCCTGTTGTGGCTCAGTGATTAGCGAATCCGACTAGGAACCATGAGGTTGCGGGTTCAATCCCTGGCCTTGCTCAGTGGGTTAAGGATCCGGTGTTGCCGTGAGTTGTGGTGTAGGTCGAAGATGCAGCTTGGATCTGGTGTTGCTGTGGTTCTGGTGTAGGCCGGTGGCTACAGCTCCGATTAGACCCTTAGCCTGGGAACTAGGCTGCAGGTGCGGCCTTAGAAAAGACAAAAAGACAGGAAAAAAAAAAAGGCAGTGTCAAAGTACTAGAGAGATAAAAAGTTGACTGTAAACTGTGAACCATCCGGAGGCTTTTGAGTTGGGAGCGCTTGGCCCCTGTGACCCCACGAGGTGTACCCTTGGCAAGTCAATTAGCTGTCTGATTTTCCTCACCTATAAAAGCACAGATGCCACGGCCTAGGGCACCTGTGAGGCTGAGAGAGGACTGGGTTCCTGAAGGTCCTTTTGCAAACCATGAAGCACTGAGGCACCTTCATTCCTTTTTTTTTTGTCTTTTTGTCTTTTTGCCATTTCTTGGGCCACCCCTGCGGCATATGGAGGTTTCCAGGCTAGGGGTCGAATCGGAGCTGTAGCCGCCGGTCTACACCAGAGCCACAGCAACGCGGGATCTGAGCCTCGTCTGCAACCTATACCACAGTTCATGGCAATGTTGGATCCTTAACCCACTGAGCAAGGCCAGGGATCGAACCCGCAACCTTATGGTTCCTAGTTGGATTCGTTAACCACTGAGCCACCACGGGAACTCTAGCCCCTTCCTTCTTGCTGCTATCGGAAACTGGGGAGGGGAGAGGTCAGGAGTTGAGGCAGGCTTTCTGGTGTAGGTGAACCTTGAAGGATGAGTAGCATTTAGGAAGATGGAAGTGAGAGGAATTGGAAATCACAGTAACATTTACTTTCTATCTCTTTGTAAATTTTTTTTTTTAATCTGCGAAGCCAGTCAAAAAATTCACATGGAAACCGGCCTAGGACAAAGAGTAGTGGTAATTTCCCCCAGGAGGCCAAGAGCGGGTAGTTAAGGCATTGAAGAAGTATAGTCTTATGACGTGGACAACTTGCTGTGATGATAAGAACTCTTACAGCTTGAAGGAAGGAAATCTAATATTAATTAAGAGCTATGTGCCCAGGCCTTGTGCCAAATGCTAACAGGCCTGGTCATCATTTAAGGTTTGTACAGAGAAGATGAGAGTTGCTTCAGCTTTTGATTTTGTTTTATTTATTTATTTTTTGAGGCAATATATGTGTTATTTTTGATCCGTAAAACAACAGGTGAATAGAACTCTTTTTTGCTCTTCAGGAAATAGGTTTGATCTAAGTAGTGGCTACCAAAAAATCTTAAAAATGCCCCCCCCCCCCGGGCAACACAAAAAATCTAGAGCCTCTAAGGTCCTCCTTTGCAAACCGGGAGAGAGAAAAATCTGTTCTCTTGGAATTGCGCTTGTTCCATGGCAGTCTGGGAGGTGGCACAGTGTGGATTCTGGGCATGAGGGCAGAGCCGCGCCACCCATGGGTGGGCACAGAGTCTGTGCTTCCTGACGGCTCGCACTCTGGGCCCCTTCTCAGCTGCTCCCACAACAAGGCAGGGGTTTGCTCTGGAAGCCAAAAAAGCTGGCTGTGCTTAGGAAACACCACCACCCGGGGTGGCGGCCGGCTCTTCCCACGGCTGACCAGAATGACTTAGAAACTGAGCTGCTCTCCTCCGGAGGGGGAAGGGCATGCGTGGGGAGAAGAGAATCAAGACCAGAAACCAAGGAGGTGGGCCCTGCCACATGCAGCAGAGTGGCCCCCAGCCCTCCGGCACTGAGCCCGTGCTCTCATCTGCAATTGGGGTCACCATTTGAGGGGCGGCCAGGATGATGAAGGAGGCGCTTCCTGGACTGATGTGCTGTATGGATGGGACTTGCCTTACTGAACTTAGAGATCCCTTCTGGCAGCGCTTCCCAATGATGCTGGGGGTGTAGGGCAGAGACGTCTGGGGAACTGTTTCTGTGTTTCTCCTTCTGGATTGCCATACAGTGCATGTGCACAGCCAAAGTTCTGGGAAGCCTGTGGACTTGGCCCCTTCAATTTCTTTTAACCCTTCCTGTGCAAGCAGCAGCCCTGCCTCTGTGTGTGTGTATGTGTGTGTGTGTGTGTGTGTATGCTTGTGCATGCACTCACATGAAACATCTAATGACATCCCAGCGACTAAGCAGCATGCTTTGGCAAACTGCCCTAAAAACTCCTGGGAGTTCCCTTGTGGTGCAGTGGTTTATGGATCTGGCATTGTCACTGCAGTGGCTCGAGCTGCTGCTGTGGTGTGCCTTTGATCCCTGGCCCAGAAACGTTTTGGGCTGTAGGCACAGCCCCCGAAACACAGAACAAAACAAGACAAACAAAAACACTTCTCTGCGCCTGGAGAATCTGCCATGGGCTGCGCCTACATTTTGTCTCTGACGCCTGCCTGTCAATCCAGAAAGCACTACCCACGAGGAGGGTGTGGGCAGCTTACTTCTGATTCCGATTCTTGATGTTGAAGAAGAGGAAAGCGCTGGCCATGATCATCCCCAGGATGGTGAGGGCAGAGAGGATGCTGTAGAGAGGTAGGGAGATCTTACGGAGCTGCTCCAGGATGATGGTCTTGTCTTTTGGTGGTTCGGATCCTAGAAGGCCAAGGAAAAGACATCAGCGGAGCCCAGGGCCCCGTCAGTCCCTGCGAGCATCTTTGCCTGGATGTCCTTAGTATCTGCCACCTGTGTACAAACTCTGTGAAGGATATGCCACTGGGTGAGTGGGCTCCAGTGGTTGGCGGGTGTGTCCAGAAGGATGCCTGAACCAGGATTTATTTCTTTCTCTAAATAGAATCAATAAGGGATTTGTGATGCAGTTAATAGCCATTAGAAGACTAGAATGTGATTTACTCTAATTACCCTGTTGAAAAACCATCACCCTTTATCCCCAAAGGTACCAGTGGCTTGACAGGTACAGCAGGGCTAGGTGCTGTGAATGGATACCACTGTATGCCTTTGGGGGTGAGGAACTTGGCTTAGGCTCTCAGGACCCTGCTCCATCACATGATAATGACCAGCCCTCAGCAGGGTAGAACCCTTGCCTGTCAATGCCATGGAGTCATATATGTGCTCTGGCTGTGGATTTTCTGCCTTAAGTTCATTATGTTATAAAAGCCCTTTCTGGTTTTCCATTTTCATAAGACTGCTAACTATGGAAAGCAGAAGCTACCAACATGCCTTCCCCTCCCTGCTGTGCCAGGACTGGACAGAACCTATGGGATTCATCCCTCTGGGGGACTGTAGAGATGTCCCTGCTCATTCTTCAAGGGCGCCAGGTACCTGGGGGAGCCCTGAGGGCCTCAGAGCAAACTCATCTTTATGCATGATGGCAAAACTGTTTTAGTTTTCGGGTTTGGGAGAAAGGATGCAGGGACACCCTCTCCTTACCTGCCCACTTCTCACTTCTTGCAAACCCCCTCTTTCTCAGCTGCTGTTTCAGGTCTGCTTCCTGCTAGGGGATTGTGAAACTCTGGGGCTTTTTCCTCCAATGGGAATGTGTGGAATCAGCCAGAGGCTCAAGAATGGCCAAATCTGGGAGGCCCACCAGGGGTCATGATGACCCCACCACAGCTGTGCCGCAGGTGCCACCCTGGGTTATGCCTCCCTTCCCAGGAGACAGGCAGGGGATGGGCAGATGTGGTGGCAGGGATTGAGAGCTCCCGTGAACACTTGTGTTTAAAAAACTCTGCTAGCAAGTTCAAATGTGTTTTGGAAACATTCAGTGGATAAAAAGAATCTGAACCATCTGAGCAGCCTAGGGAAATTATCAGGTTCAAAAACAGCTAGGAACCTGCTGGCTTGGTGAATGTAAACTGTTAAGCCCTTCCACACAAAGTAACATTTATGAGTGGCCTCCAGGGCTGAAAGTCAGAGCAAAATCAGACTCAAGGTGAGAGAGGTAACACTATCACTTGCTGCCAGAAGTAAAAGTTTAACTCCTGGAAAATCCCCCCCCCCCCACTTCCCATCCTCCTCCTCCTTTCCCCCATGTAGCCTGGGTTCCATCACACTGTCTCAGGAGGCTTCCAGATCCCAAACGCAAGAGCTGTGGGTGCCCATGAGTTCTTGGTGGAAAGAAGCCCCTCCCTCTGGGCGCTAAGAAAGGGAACAAGGTTTGGATCAAAGGTTATTTGACTACTACGACCACAAGTTGGTGTAGAAGCAACTTTAGAAAATCAACATCTTCCCCTTGTTCCACCTTCTCTTCCTCCCCAAAGGGTGCTTCCCCACCGAGCATCTCAGATAAGTTGTTATGGAAGCCCAACGGTAACAGCTTATCAGAAGTGTTGGTAACAGCGGCGGTCCCATTTCTTGTTCCCCACCCAGTCCATTCATTCATTCTTCATCCACCATCCTTTCTTTCTTCGTCATTGTTCATGATGGTCAGTCATCACTGATAGTCATCTTCTAACTGGCAGGCCTGGTGTGGGGCAGCAGTGATAAAGCGATAAAGAAGACACAGTTCCTGTCCTCGGGGAATTTGCACACTGGCTATATATGTATATATATATATATATATATATATATATATATATATATATATATTTTAAGGCAGTAACAAGCAATCACATTTATGGAATGCTTACCACGGGCTGAGCACTTTATAGAGATTTTCTCACTTGATCCATCTAACAAGAGTAGAGAAGATTATTCCCATCTTATAAGGTAAGGGAGCAGTTTTCTAGGTATTTAGTGGCTTTTTATAGTTAGTGAGTAGCAAAGTTGGCAGAATTTGAACCCAGATCTGTCTAACCCTGAGGCCTGTGCTCTAACCACTGTGCAAACTGCCTCGAGTTATGGGGTCCAGGTGGTGGGAGAACATCAGGCACGGGGGGCCTGAGCAGCAAGTGGGGAACAGAGTGCAGTTCTGTTGATGGAGTCAGGAAAGGCTACGGAAAGGGGGTGATGGGAGAGCTGAGCCTTGGGAGGAAGAGAAGCAGGAAGACAACGAGGAAAGGGGATTCTGGGCAGAGGCCCAGCACAGGTGAAGGCATGGTGGTATCTCGGTACACTGGAAGATCTGTAAGCAGTTTGGTTGGGGAGACCTGAAAGAATCAGCAGAGAAGTGAGACAGGGTCCCCTCCTGGAGGCTACCCCAGGGAGAGGGCCCTCGCTATGAGTGATGGAGACCATGCAGGCCTCGGAGCAGGGTGGGCATCTTCAGTGTGGCATGACAGCCGAGGGCAGAATGGATTGGAGGGGGTTAGACTGGTGGTAGGTAAGACTCATTGGAGGCAGGTGCAGGGGTCTAGGTGAGAGTCTGAGAGCTGAACCCAGGAGGGGTGCTGACAGGAGAGGGGGCTCTGCTCAGTGTCTGGAGGTGTCCTGACTCAGCTCTGGGTTCAGAAACTGGTTATCCACCCTCTTGGGGGTTGCAGGGAAGGTCTGAGAAGCAGGAACAGCTGCTGCCTCATTGTTATCCTGGCCCTGTGCTTCCTGACTATTACTAGGTGATGTCCTGACTAGGTTTAAAAAAAAAAAATCGTGTTTGTCCTCTCAGTTATGTTTTGTGTCTTTTACTTTTTTTTGGTCTGAGTTTTTATTTCAATTTGTAAGCCCAGAATCCTTATTCAGCAAACCCAGATCTCCTGCACCTAGGAGCAAATAGCCTTAACTTGGGGGATCAGACCCTCGCGGTTAGAACTGGCTTTGCTTCTCACAGGCTGTGTGAATTTGGAGTTTTCTGAGCCCTTTTCTCATCTGTACAACAGGGATGATGGGGATTTGCCCACCAATCTTTCAGAGTTTTTCTGTGGCTCTATGAGGTAATATGTGACGGCAGGCTTGGCCACGGCTCCCTCAGGTGAGAATGTGAAGACCCCACTTCCCCTCTGAGGCCACCCTGGAGCTTTGCAGAATCCCATAGATCCAAAATCTAACCAAATGGTTCACGGCAGAGCCTTCCCTGATGGCCTTGGTTTTAAGAAGGAACTCCAGGCGCAGAAAGCCAGCTGTCCCTTCTTTGCATTCCCAGTGGAGTCAAAGTCACAGCATCTGGGTGCTGTGGGTACGGCAGCTTCCTTCACAGCCACCCAATGATGAGGCTGTCCATCTACCAACTAACCTACTCACCCACCCACCCATCCATCCATCCACCCACCCATCCACCATCCACCCACCCATCCTTCCACACATCCAGCCATCCATACATGCATCCATCCATCCGCCCACTTCCTCCCTGACTCATATGCTCACGCAGGCATTCATTATTCACCCACGCACTCATCCATTTACTTGATCAATCATCTATTGCTTTTTCATCATATATCACTGAAGCTCCAACATGTGCCAGACCCTGGCTGGTGCCAGGAATTTAAAGTCACATAGGATTCCGTCAGGGAGCTCATGGTCCAATAACCTAGTGATTTCAATGCAAAGCGATGGTGGCCATGGGAAAGACAGAAACAAAAAAGAGTGTGAAAGCAAAGAGAAGGGAGCCCTTGGCTCAGCTGGGGGCCGTGAGGGAAGGCTGAGCAGAGGAGGTGGCCTTTAATCTGGTTCTCGATGCTGAGAAGGAGTTCTTCAGTGGAAGAGAAGGAACGGTCTTAGGAAGAGCAGCAGGTGGAGCGGCCTTACTCCCAGCCCATCTACGTGTTTTCCCAGAGGAGGAGATGGAGCAAAATTTAGCCGGGCCACATATACAAAGAATTACTCCTGGCCATCCAGTGATTTAAACACAGATGCCTTAGTGAGAGCCAGCACTCCATGCAAATCCCGGTGACCTATCCCAGGGCCTGGACCCCAGCCCCTGTGAGTGATGGGGCCCTGTCCTCAGTGGGTGCGTGCATGGATTGAGAGGAGAGGGAACTCCCTCTTCCTCATGAAGCCAACGTCTATGGGCTTGTTCCCAAGCCTCAGACAATATCCAGGTCTGGGAGCATCTGAGCAGGCCCCCTCCTCTGAGAAGCCCACCCGCCTTACCTTGGAATCTAATGGTGTCGTTGATGATCTCCAATGTGTCGGCCACAGCGTTGTATTCTCCCACCTTTACTTCCCTTCTGTCTGTGGGAAGCAAGAGACAGGGGCGGGTTAGATCTGAGTCCTGCATTTGTGTTGGGGTGAAGTTGCTATCCCAGCTCTTGTTCCCCCACAGGCCCTGGCTGTATTCTTGCAGGCTTCTCCTTTACTCAGTGCATTTTCCAGGTGGAATCACAAAACTTCCAGTGCGATCTAGGCTGGAACCACCACTCTCTCACATTGTCTCATCCCTGGTCCTCCATCCTTTGCTGAACCTCTATGGAGAGGGAGGCTACTCCCCCAATAACTGGACTCTGCCTCTTACCAGGTCTTTCCTGGGTCATGGAGCTGCATGGTCTCTCTGTAACTTACCCCTGTCATCTGGCTCTGACCTCTAGGACCACATAGACCACCTCTGCTCCCCCTGCCACTGTACAGCCCTGGAGACTTGAAGATAAAAACACATCATCCCTCTGGCACTAGCCCCTGACCCCAACTTAGTTCACATCATTTCTACTTCCTACCCCCTCCAGGCCCCAACCTGGGCCATACCCCACAAAATCCCTGATAGAGTGTAGACCCAAGGACGGACACATGCACTTTAGGCATGATCTGGTCAGCAACAAGTAGAGGGGACCATCCCCTCCTTCGTTCTGCACATTATATTCCTATTAATGCATCCTGAGGTGACGTTTGCATCTTTCGGAAGCTACATCACTCTGTTATGCCACACCAGAAACAAAGTCTCCTTCATATGCTCTTGTTTCTTAGTTCCTCCATGTATGCACTTGATCAGGTGTATTTTCCGAACCAAGTGATACATCTGAGTTTACCTTCATCCTTGGTACTATTCTGTTGGTGGACTTAGGTCATTGACAACGATGATGAGGACTGACCCAGGGTGATGGCAGGAGGAATAGAGAGGTGGGAATTAGATTTAACACAGGTTGCGTTTTTCCAGGTACAATCTGGACAACTGGGTGATCAGTAGGGGGGGATGATGGTGAACAGGGGAGTGAAGCAAATGACTAGGGGCACTCAGGTGGCACTCCCTGAATGGGGAACCCAGGAGGGTCAAAGAAGGTGGGACGATGACAAGTTCCGGTTTGGAGATGCTGAGCCTGAGGTGACTGTGGATCATCAGGATGGGAAAGGTCCTTGGGTCTGGATTTGGGGGTGGGGGGGAACCAGGGAGAGAGAGTTGGGGTCATTAGCATGTACACTGGGAGTTGGAGCAGGAGATGGGGAGGAGATCCTCAGGGGTAGTGCCAAGCGAGAAGAGGAGAGGACAAAAGGCAGTACCCTAGAGAGCATCGATCTCTAGGGGTGGGCAGAGCAAGGATGCTTCCAGAGACTGGAAAGGAGGGGCGAGGAGGCTGGGAGAGTGGGCATTGTGCCAAGGAACGGAACACTTTTACAAGGGAGCTTGCCAGCAAGGCCGCATGCCAGCAAGACAGGGACAAGAAGCCCCTCGAACATTCAAGGAGCTTCCATTCAAGGCTTGTGGGGAGATATTGATGACCACACATGAAGCTGATCAGGGAAGGCGGGGTTAGAGGCAGAGAGCCAAACGCATGGAGTGTGGGAGCAGTGACTGGAGCCTCCAGGGTTGGTGAGGGGGCAGGGAGGGGCCAAGGGGATTCACCTTTAGGTGCCTTTTCTTGTTTAGGTCTCATAGTTGCTTGGAGTTAAGTGGTTTCAGTCCCACTTACAGATGAGGAACCTGACACGCACGCAAGCTGAGGCTTGGCCCAGAGCCCCATGGATACAAAGATCAGAGCTCAGGTTCAAGTCTGGGACTGTTCCCAAAGCCTGTCTCTTCCCTGATGGGGGGCTGCCTCCATGGGACCCCCGAGAGGTTCTGAGCCAAACTGCCTCCTGCATGTAGTAACTTCAGAGAGGAGTGTCACCTGCCCACCGGTGGGGCAGGCGGGTCCTCAGAGCTGCAGACTCTTGTCCTCAGAATGCCCAGGGACTGTGAAGTGACGGGACAGCAGGAATTCCAAGCACATGGCCAGAGGAGCTCGCCTGCTGGGGCTCAGGCTGTTAAGTGAATTTATTTGCAGAGATGCGAGGGTGCTGCTGGTTCCTTATAAACATTCAGAAAACGGAACAGGGAATCCCATAGGCCACGCTTCTGCCTGTGTTCCTTTGACTGTGGGGTGGAAAATAGGGCTGTAAAAGTCACTTCCTTCTTCTGCAAAGGTCTCCCCTCCATTTGAGGGGGCGTCACACTGTGCAGGCGGCTGTTGCTTGCCAGGGTCACCCAACTCCTAAATGTCATATCAGCAGATTCTGCTGGGAGCGCCAGCATCCCTGCTCTGGCCTTTTGAAGTCTCAGCCCCAGTCAGCTCCTGCCGCTCAGAGGGGAGGCCCTGATTTATTCATTTGGTGTGGGGAGGCAGCACATGAAATATGCAGGCTGATTGGAATAAATCATCAGGAGCCAGGAAGTGGTGTGTCTGGCACCTCACTGCGCCCCCAGCCACACAGCCTGCCCCTCTGACACACACACTCTGCTGTACCACCCATCCCATGGCAGCAACATAATACTCAGCTTCCCCTTCACCCTAATCTCTCCCTGGGGCCGTGCTTGAGGCTGGGGAAGGGGAGGGAGGCTTCACACATTCCTGCATTTAAATGCTCTCAGAAAACCCTGAATCAGGCATAATTCACCCCAGTATACAGGTGAAGGAGGAGCTTGAACTTGAGTCCCCTAGTTCTGAATTCAGAGCATTTTCTCCTCTCCTACTGAGCAGGGCTGCTGGTCATTCAGCCCATACTTATTGAGCGCCCAGCCCAAGGTATTTTCAGAATAAAGAAGCCCTCAAAAACAGCAGCAGAGGTGGTGGAAAGTTAGCTTATGTCCTCAGCCTTGACCAACGTGACCTTGGCCATCTGGGTGCTGAGGATGCTGAATCCCTCAGCTTAATCACTTCTTTCATTCACTCATTCACCCATGCATTCATTCAGGAGACACTGGGTGCCTGCTATGTGCCAGGCTCTGTGCTGGAGGCTGGAGAGCCCAAGATTATTAGCGATGGCAAACTCACCCAGCCCTACAGGGTACATAAAATGAGATGGGTAAAATGATTCCCATTTGCAGATAACATTTCCTTTCCAGCCATGCCCTGCGAATGGGTGGCTACAACTGTAAAGTGGGAATTTTCAAAGAGATGGTAGGCAGTTTCTGGCTTGGGGCCTGACCCACAATAAGTGCTCAATAAACTGTAGTTATTTGAGTCATGATCCAAGTAACTGTGAGCTATTTGTGAGGTTCCCAAACACCAAACGCTCCCTGTGTTTTCTTTTCTTTTCTTCTCATTTTTCTTTTTTTGCTCTTTAGGGCCACACCTGCGGCATATGGAGGTTCCCAGGTTAGGGGTTGAATCAGAGCTGTAGCCACTGGCCTACACCAGAGCCACAGCAACGTGGGATCCGAGCCGCGTCTGCAACCTACACCACAGCTCATGGCAACGCCGGATCCTTAACCAAATGAGCAAGGCCAGGGATCGAACCCACAACATGGTTCCTAGTTGGACTCGTTAACCACTGAGCCACAACAGGAACTCCTCCCTGTGTTTTCTTTTCTTCTCTTTTTTTCTTTTTTTGCTCTTTAGGGCAGCACCTGCAGCATATGGAGGTTCCCAGGCTAGGGGTCAAATCAGAGCTGTAGACCCCGGCCTACACCACAGCCACGGCAATGCAGGATCCGAGCCATGTGTCTGCGACCTACACCACAGCTCACGGCAACACTGGATCCTTGACCCACTGAGGAGGGCCAGGGAGCGAACCTGCATCCTCATGGATGCTAGTCAGATTCATTAATCAGTAAGCCACGCCGGGAACTCCCTCCCTGTTTCTCACAATGATCCCGCTACTGGGAAGGTGGCTTTCCCCTCCCTCTACCAAACCAACATGTCCACACCCTATCCACCTCTTCCAGGAAGCCTTCCTTGAGTACTCTTCCTCCCCTCTGAGCACCCTCATTGTTGTAGACTCAGGGCTGGCAGGATGACACCCGAGAAGCAGTGTTGAAGCCATGCCCTAGGTGTGCCTGGCCTTAGGATTCCTGTCTGCCAGTCAGTTTCTGAGTGGAACCTCAAGTGTTGCTTCTGAGGTCCCGGGCAGCCTGGGGTCCCATCCCCTGTACTCAGCCCAGGGTCCTCCAGGCTCCGCAGGGGAAGGATGGTGTCCTCTGTGTTCCTCCATTCACCCACCACCCAGCCAGGTCATGACCATGATAGGCACCCAGCACTTTGAACTTTGAACTCCTGGGCTCCTTAGTAAGACTGTCCTGCAAAGAACATCCACCACTGACTTGGCTACACACTTGCAGACTGTGGACCAGAGGACTTCTGGACAGACTAGAGAGAGCGTGCATGGGGGCAGGGGGAACAGAGCAGAGGGAGAGGGGCTGCCGAGTTGGGTCTGTCACAGGCCAGCCTCCCTGCCCCATGAGTCCCTGCTGTAGGTTGCCACTGACTTACTGTGTGACCCTGAACAGATCATTCGTTCTCTGGGCCTCTGTTTCTCCAACGGCAAATTGCATTGCAAGGGCCCCAGTGATTCTCAGTCCTGGCCAGGCACTAGAGTCACCTGGAGAATTCAGATGCCTGGGTCCCACAGTGGACCCATTATATTAAAACCCCTGGGAGGTTGAGGGGGCAGCATTTTTAAAAGTTCCCTAAGTTGACTAATGCATAGCTAGGGTTGAGATCCAGTGGATTAGACCAAGGACCCTCCAATGCTGACATTTTCTGTTCTCAGAGGCTCAAAATACTGTAAAACAGAGAGCCCCCTTTCCTGCAGAATAATACTGGTTCCCTGCTGTGGTTGCAAAAAACAAACCAAAAAAAGAGTTCTCTTAAAAAAGTGCATTGTTTATTTTAAACTTTGGATCTGGATGAAATATAAAGAAAATAAGTCCTATTGGTGAAAATTAGGCTGCCAAAAAAAAAAAGTCCAGTCTGAAAATACTCCCTGGCTGTGGGCCCGAGAGCCTCCACGAGGCGGCTGGGGAACTGCTGCAATCACAGAGTGACCCCGCCTCCCTCTAGCACCCCAACCCCTGGGCGGAGAACAAGCTGTAGGGTCTCTGCCCTCCTGCTTCCCTCCTACCCGCCTTGCCCCAAACGTTCATTCTTCCTCAGTCGGCTCTAGATCTGCAATGAGGGCAGTATATGTGTCCTTTAAAGTTTAATTGCTGCAAACACATGGACAGTGTGAAACTTGGAGGTATAAAACAAAAGACAGTCTTGGCTCGATGAACATCAAAGATCCTGTCAAATTACTCCATTCTAGGACTCTCTAGCAAAATCCCAGACTCAGGGACAGGAAAGAGCTCTGGCTGGAGGACAGGAGCCCTGGAATGAGTCTTGGCTTTGCCAGTAAGGAGCCCAGAAATATCATCCTTTGCCTGGGTCTTGACAAAACAACTGGGCTAGAGGGGGAACTCTCTGTGCCCTCCAGCTCTCATTCCATGATTCTCCAACTGCTTTCAGGGGTCCCCTCATTCGATGCTCACATTGGCTGACACTTCCCCTTCCAGGTCCTGCCTCTGCCTGGGGGTCACACATCACAAAGACTGCTGCTCCTGGCAGCAGAGCTGGGGGCACAGTGATTTTGAGTCCTGATTCTGCTTTTCTTCAGGATGGCCAGCCATTCCTTAGGTTCACTCTCATCTCCATCCACCCTCCCCAATCTGGACAGACCCTGGAGGGTCACTGTCCTCCCACAGGGTGGGAGGTGGTCTGTGAAGCACCTTTCGGCAGCACCAGGCAGAGAGGCGCTGTGCTCCCTTGGCCCAGGGCCTCCACCACACTCAGCTCTGTCTCTAAACAACGTGCCACTGCCACATTTTAAATAAGTCAATGGCATTGACGGCTGTTTAGGGATTTTTAACAGGCTCGGTGGACACTGGCTAAATGCCCCAGAGGCATAATAATCCCTCCAAGGGTAGATTTGTCTACTGATTTACACCAATTGGCTCAGGGGCAAAAGCTGAGTACCAGAGGGGACATAGAACACACACAAGTACAATATTTGCACCTAGAAAAACTCTTTCCTCTTCCTCTTGGCCAATTTCCACCAGTCCTTTAGAATTCATCTTGGATGTTGCCTCTCCCAGGTAGCCTTCCTAGAATCTGCCAAGTGGGGCCAAGTACTTCTCCTCTGAATGCCCTTATCATGCATCACAGTCACTGGGGTCCTATGTCTGTCTGCTCGCCACTGGACCGGGGGCTCCCTGAGGACAGGGGTTGTGTGTTACCGATCTCAGCATCCCCTGTGCTCAGCCAGGGCCTGGCATGCAGATGCCAGGAAATGACGATGAGAAACTTCAAAAGCTCAAATGTAGGACCAAACAAACAAACAAACAAAGCACATCAAAATTAAGAACTTCTGTTCCCCAAGGACTTTCAGTTTAGAGACAAGTGACTGTATGGAGATGTTTGCAAAGCCTAAAGCCAAAAAAGGGACTGAAATCTAATTATGTAAGAAACTCTTGCAAATCAATAAGAAAAAGACAATACCCTTAAAATGAAAGTGGTCAAAGGATCAGAGCATACAATTAACAAATGGCTAACACGCACAAGAAGAAACATCCAAACTCATTAGTAATCAGAAAAATGATATTGAAAACCACAACATAATATTACTTTATATTTTTAGACTGACAATAAAATGAGAGAGCTGGGAAACACCAATTGTTTGCTGGGAGGGAGGTAGGGACCTGGGGCTCCTCGGGCCAGGAGGAGTGCAGGTGGTTTCAGGCATTCCCAAGAGCCACCTGGCAAATTTTAGGCCAGAACTGTTCAGGGTTGGCACACCTTCCGACTGAACAATTCAGCTCACGGGCATTTGTCTCAAAGAAATGCCCACTTGGGCTCATAAGGGACATGCACCAGGACACTCATTGTCTGTGGAGGCAGGGAGCTGCAAGCGACCTTGGGTGGCTGTCACTGGGATAGTGGAGGGATGTGCCCCTGAGGAGTGAGCAGAGAGAGCCACAGCCTGGGGGTACACACGGCCACGTGGGGGCATCTAAAAACAAAGTGCGAGTGGGAAAAAAGAACAGAAAAAGGTATATAATCCAGTTGCATCGATGCATGTTCAAAAATAGGTACACAAAACAGCAAGGCACACTTTGCAAGGACACATACAAACACAATATGCATATTAAACACTTGGAATGTTTGCCTCTCATGGGGGAGGTGGAAGTGGAGTATGAGAATAAATGAGGGAAATAAAGATATAAAAAAGAAACAGGAGGGGCTTTCATGGACCAATAACAATTTCCCACGAAATGAGGAGGGCAAAGTGTGTCCTGAGGAAGCAAGAAGAAGGTACTTGGCTTAACAAATTCTGAGGGGGGTAAATCTGGGGTGATTGTAAAGAAGGCCTGGGGGGGAAAAAGAAGGCAGTGGTTGTCACATCACTTTTCTGTGCTAGTCACTGAGCCAGGCTCATTCATAGCCTCATGTTGCTGGGTTTTCACTATCACTCTCAAGCAAGGAAAAGAGTCGCCTTTTATCTCACTATTTAAAATGAGTGCTAAAAAATAAAGTGAAATAAATAAACAAAATAATAAGTGCTGAAGGAGTTCCTACTGTGGTGCAGTGGGTTAAGAATCCGACTAAGGGGCTCGGGCTGCAGGTTTGATCCCCAGCCTGGTGCAATAGGTTAAAGGATCCAGCTGTGGCAAAAGTTGCGGCTGTGCTGCAGGAAGGCCCAGGAACTTCCATATTGCTATGGATGCAGCTGTTTAACAACAACAACAAAAAGTGCTGAAATGATGGCTCAGAGTGATTAAGCCCCAGTGCCTGGCTGGCAATGGTCAGGCATGTCTTCATCAAAGCTCATATACTTTCCACATGAGAGGAGGGGAGTTCCCCATCACTGGAAGCATTCAAGTACAGGCAAGGCTATAAAGAAAAATCAGGGTTCCCTTCGACATGGAGAGTCTATGGTTCAATGACAGATAACATCTGCTAAATAATTCTGTCTTCCAAGCCACCTTCTTGCGCTCCCTGAAAGGTAAGCCCTGGATCATGAAGGCTGGGAGGTATCAAGATCAGGGTCAGATATCCAGCCTGAAAGAGCCCACATTCATGGGTGTCCTTCCATTCCTGCTGACCCACAGCCCTGGTGGTGTATTCTGCAGTTTAGTGGACTACGTCTTCGCTCTTTTTTTTTTTTGCTTTTTAGGGCCGCACCCATGGCATATAGACGTTCTCAGGCTAGGGGTCCAATTGGAGCTGTAGCCAGCAGCCTACGCCAGAGCTGCAGCAACACCAGATCCGAGCTGCGTCTGCAAACTACACCAGAGCTCATGGCAATGCCGGATCCTTAACCCACTGAGCGAGGCCAAGGATCGAACCCACGTCCTCATGGATGCTAGTCAGGCTTGTTAACTGCTGAGCCATGACGAGAGCTCCTGTCTTCTCTCTTAACTACAAACTGGCCTTTCTAGAGCCATGGCTTTGTGAGGACAGCCGCAATATATGCCTAACAAAAGGAAAAGGATATTAAAAATCAGCCTTAAGAGTCTCAAACTGGAGTCAAGTAGCTCTGAAAGTTTTCTGGTAGGTTGTAGGAAATTATCTTCCAGCTTGTATAGGCACTGGCACCTGGCCAGAGAGATTATGAAGCCCCTGAGGTGGGGGTAGGAACTGTGTCTTATTCAACTTGGCTTCCCCAGAGGACTTGGTAAAGCGCCTGGCAGATGCTTAGGAAATGCGCCTGAATAGAACCGTATCTCTTACCCTGAAGACCAAATGGTAATTACTGTCTGCAAATGGGGAGGACAAGCCTACATTCCACTAGGTACCTTCTGAATGACAACTATGTTATGAGGGCGGTGGGAGACCCCATCCCTTCAAATCAGGTGCTAAAGTATAGAACTCCAAAGTCTGAGTCCTTTATGCTGCACAGAAGCAGGGGGAAATTCAAGCAGATTATCATTCACTGAGATTCTTACAAACAGGCCTAATGAAGGCAGGGATGGTGAGTTAGAGCAGCAGATGCTGAGATTTCACCAAGAACAGCAGAAACAAGGCTCTAATCATGGCTTCACTCAACTTCCTTCCCTGCTGCAAATTCTGAGCCATGTTTAGACTTCGTTAGTAACATGCGTTCTTTTTTCTCTTGGGGGAAAAAAAAGCCAATTCCCTAGTATTCATGCTCATCTACGTGTGGTTTGGTGGACGTCAGTGATGGCATGGGGGAGGGGTACCGAACTTGAAGTTGAGAGGGGCAGTTGGGTGCCCGCTGCACCCAAAGTGTGGGGCTGAGGGGCTGCTACTACCTGCCTTACCTACCACCACGGGGCTTCCTCAGAATGGTGCCTGAGAGGAGAGTAAGAATGCATGCACTTTATCTGGGCGGTGACTCTCGAACCCACTGATGGGGGAGAGGGGCGGCAGACAGGGAAGGGAAGGGAGTCAGGGCAAGGTGCCTTAATGCACCGGTTTCTGAGAGGCCAACTGAGGCTCAATCCCATGGGGACCTCTGGAGACAGAGGAGACCAAACTGCGGAGCTCTTGGGAGTTCCCACCTGAGGGGAAAAGACACTGGAGGATGTACCCTCCTCTTCCCCTCCAGCCTGGCTCAGAGCTGCCCTGGAAGCATCAACCCCCTGAATATCCATCCTGCTCTCTGCGCAGATGCTCTTAATAAGATGCTTGTTTGGAATCGTGGATGGGGGAAGCAGACGGCATCCGCCACACCTACCCTACGCCACAGCCACAGCAATGCGGGATCCGAGCCGTGTCTGTGACCTACACCACAGTGCATGGCAATGCCAGATCCTTAACCCACTGAACGAGCCCAGGGATCGAACCCGTGACCTCATGGTTCCTAGTCGGATTCATTTCCACTGCGCCATGACGGGAACTCCGGTTCCCATTTTATAGGTGCTTGTTGTGAGGCACAGGCTCTGGGAAGCCTTGAAAATTGAGTAAATGGAGGGAAGCTGGGAGAGCGGAAGGTCATGATTTGGGCTCTGAGACCCCCTCTGGATTCAAAATGTCTCAGCCTCAAGAGGGACCATGGCACTAGCCCTGGCACACTCTTTTAGAGTAGTTCTGTCTACTCAGCACTCCTAAGTTTGCAAAACAGGTTGTTTCTCCAGCCTAGAACAACAATGGCCACCAATGTGAAGTAGCTTCAGTCCACGTTTCTGTTGTCAAACAGATGAACTGCTGTTTGCCAGGTATTCTGCCCTGACTCAAGTCGCTGGAAACCACAAGGAAATGAGCACGCGCTCAAACTTCCATGAGCTCTGTCACTCACCAGTTCAGTAAACATTTACCAAGAGCCAGCCTGGAGCTAGACAGCATGTGGCTAGCATCTCGGGACCTGAGGGTTAATAGAACAAACTCTCACTTGGCTCTCACACCAGCTTCAGGAGAGACAGGCAGGGCTGGCATTAGTGTCATCCTGTTTTCCCGAGGAGGAAACTGAGGCTTAGTGAGATAAAGTGACTTGCTCAGGATCCCACTGCTAGTAAACTTCAGAGCAAGGGCTTGAATCCAGGTCTTTTGCCTTCACATTAATTCAATAAGCTTGTACATCGGGGGCCTACTGTGTGCCAGGCCCTTGTGATACCAATCGTACAAATATGGATCAAAAAGTGGAGCAGGACCATGGATTCCTGGCTTCTTTAGTCTTCTTCCCCAAACTGCCTCCCATTTCCAACTAATTTGTGTTTTAGTTCTGCAAAGAAGTTAATAGAGCCTCTTGCAAAATGCCTCCTCTACTACAGATAAAAGGGTTTAGAAGGCACCAGGAACTCTGCAAATGAGAAGCCAAAAAAGCATCTTTCAAGGTCTTCAGAGAGAGGGTGGGATGGGCCAATTTCCAAGATCCTGCCAGTGAGCACTGAGACCGCCCGGGTGTGAGCCCAGGAGCAGACCCTGCAAAGGGAGCCCACTGCTGGGGCTGGCTGTTTGTGGGTCAGCTCTGCTCTTCCACCGCCCCCTCTCAAAAGAGGGCAAGGAGCGAGGACGAGAGAAACAGAGAGGGAGACAGAGGGCATGGCAGAAAACAGCCTGGTGACTCCCTCTTAGAAGTCTTTTGTGAGGTCAATGGCATGAGGCAATTTAGGATCTAGTAACCCCAAGATGAGGGATGAGGCACCCTCTGGGCAAATTCCTGGAAGGTCCCAGAACAGCAGCAGGGAACCATAAGCACAGAGAAAAGAAAGAATGAACTTACTGTCCTACAGCAAGTCCTTTTCCATGTCTGAGCCTCAGTTTCCCTTCTGAAATAGGATGACAATCAGGAGCCCTTCCAGCTTGGACAGCCTCCTCAGTAATTCAATGCCCCCCATCCTGGCAGCAAGACACCTCTGAGACTCTATGAATCTGGTAAACTAACTGGTGTGCTGATGTGAACATGCCCCCAGCACAGCATCCCTCTGCCGAAAGGATCAATATCTGTTTTAAAAAAATGTAAACAGGAGTATCTGAGGGGCCCAGCCCTGAGAGTCAACAAAAGCTAGACGCAAAGGTGACACAGGGAGGACACTTGGGCACGGGGTGCATGTGAGCATGCGGAAGCTGCCACCAGGGGACATCGAAGTCCAGGCCTTGCTCTGCCACCAGCCAGCTGGGTGTCCTTGGGGGGAACACCTCCCTTCCCTGGGACTCGGTTTTCCCATTTACACCATGAAGTTGTGGGACAAGATCATATTGAAGGCCCTGCCCCACATGACCCCCTACATGTCATTAAGCGCTGGGAGCAGCTGTAAGGGGTAAGCAGACAAAAAGACACCCGGGGGTTGCAACACACCAAGAAAATGTGGATTTGCCCCCAGGAAAGGGTCATCATTTTTGACTCAATGCTAATTATAATTGTTACTTCTTGCTGAATGAGAAATACATGCACGTGTTATCTCATCTAGTTCTTTCCACATCCCGAGAAGGCAGGGAGGATCACATCCCGAGTTTACAGATGAGAACATCGAGGCTCAGAGAGGTGAAGTCACTCGCCTAATGTTCCACAGTGACTTGAGCTCAACTGGTGCTTCAAACCCACCTTTGCACTACTGTTTGCTACACTGCTTTCCTTACTAATGCCTAAAACCAGTCACTGGAGTTGGTGTCTAATCCTAACATTCAGGAAAAAAAGGCAATAAAATTGGCACGCACTTGTAGCTGTGATTGGCCAATCAATATTTTACAAAATATTCTCCTAGAAGTAGATAACTGGAGAACTGGAAATGTGACAAGAGAATTTAGTTGCAATCACTCAAAAAAAAAAAAAAAAGTAAGTATCTTTGCCAAGATGCTTACTTTGTTCAACCAATGAAGAAGTAAGACTTAACAAATGGGAAAATAATTACGTTTGCCTAAAATTACATCTTTTTGTGCACGCCAGAGAGCTGACATGCGTTTCAATTACCTGCCACGGGAAGATAAATGGGTAAATCTACGAAACTGCATGGTGGAGCCTTAGTACCGGAGCACACCTCTCCTGATTGATCTGAACCGGTCAGGGTTTGTCTGAATGAATCTGAATAACTGGATTTCATTTCTTGCTTTCCCCTGCATGACTCTGGGACCTGCTAAAAGTGAGTGGACACAGAAGGCACAGTTCTTGTATCTGGATTTTTCCAGAAACATCTAGATGCTGAAAAACTGCATTAATGAATGGTCCGTCTCATGGTTCTGGCTAACAACCCTGACAAGGACCACGCTGGGCTGAACCGAGGTTCCTCCTGGTGGGACACCCAGCCCAGCTCCTCACAGATGCCCTGAGGCTCTGTCCCTCTCTGGGCCTCGGTTTCCTCCTCATTCCACGAGGAACTGGGTCTGAATGGTTGATGAGGTCCCTTCCAACTCTGACAGTAGAAAAGTCTGACAAATGATCTGTTTTCTTAAAAAAAAAAAAAAAAAAAAAAGGCCTGTAAATAGTGTGTGTGGGATGACTATAGATTCAAAGGGAATAAAGAGACACATCGACCAGATGCAATGAGTGGCCCTTGTGTGGACTCCCTAACGAACCAACTATGTAGTCATTTTTGAGACACTTAGAGGATCAACACAGACAGGGAATAAACCATATTAAAACTTGTTAAATGCTGGGTGTGATAATAGTATTGTTGTTATGTTTTTTTAAAAAAGTCTTTATCTAGCAGAAATGCATACTCCAGTATTCATAGATTGAAATGAGATAACGTCTGGGAGCAGCTTTAAAACATTACAGCAAAAAGGGGGGACAGGAGTTCCCGTCGTGGCGCAGTGGTTAACGAATCTGACTAGGAACCATGAGGTTGCGGGTTCGGTCCCTGCCCTTGCTCAGTGGGTTAACGATCCAGCGTTGCCGTGAGCTGGGGTGTAGGTCACAGACGTGGCTCAGATCCCATGTTGCTGTGGCTGTGGTGTAGGCCGGCAGCTACAGCTCCGATTCGACCCCTAGACTGGGAACCTCCATATGCCACAGGAGCGGCCCAGGAAATGGCAAAAAGACAAAAAAAAAAAAAAAAAAAGAGGGGGGGACAGTTGGGGATGGGGTGTGACAAGATAAAGCGAGACTGGCAAAATGGTGAAAACAGTTGAAGCTGGGTGATGGGTACACGGGGTTCACTATGCTATTCTCTCAGCTTCAGAGTCTGTTTGAAAATTTCTATAATTAAAAACTAAAACAATGCAAGATTGCTCTGAATATTGGCACCGACTTAATTGCCACTCCCCATACTTTCATAAGCTTGAGTCATGCGGAAAGACTGAATAGGCCTGAGAAATAACGCAGTTGAGAAAAAATAGTCTAAATAAGTTGAAACTAATGTTTTCACAGAGAAGTGTCTTCTGTTGAGTCTGCTTTCTCTTATCTGGAACATCGTACTCTCATTCCTTTTGATGTATTTTATTGCACAAACACAAGATCCCTGAATACAGAATTTGCCAACTAGAAAGAATAAGTATCCAAAGGCCTACCTTGAAATTGAGTAAATTTGATGGTCCCCATTCTCTCCCCGTTCCGGAATACAACTTGACCCTAAAAGCAAAACAAAACAAACAAGGACAAAGAAGAAATGCCATATTAGCCCACATACTACTCATCTCAACTGAAAGTCATTAATTGTACAATGCAATTATTACTACTGGAGTAAGAATAGACTCCCACTGGGCCACAGATGCGAAATTAAACTAATTGTTTTAAAACTGGTTGTGACTTTAATTTAAGGAGCATAAAAATCAATAATGGGACCAACACGTATAAACTAAAGCCGAAATATGCATCATCATTATCATCATGACTATTTATTAAATACCCATGTGCCCTGTGGTATCTCAGGATAAGGTCTTCCAGGGTGTTGGAAGATGGAGGAAGAGAGGAAGCCCTTGGAGCCTGGCCCTGGCCCTGCTCTCGTGCTCTGCCCATAAAGATGCTGGGTTTTGCTGAGGCCGTGTGGCTGCAGGAACCGAAGGGGGCTAGAGGTCCACTCGTATTTCTTTTTACGGACAGAAAATGTTTAAGTTTTTTCCTGGGTGGTGACATCGGCCCTAATTATAACTGGGCTATGGGGCAGTACAAAATTAAGCTTCTTGAGCCAGTGAGACCTGAGTCATGTCACAGGCAGCTAGCTGAAAACCCCTCATTAGGAACCCTGGGGGTTAAAGACAGTGTCATCTGTTGCACGGGCCTTCTTGGCTGATACTCAGATTCCATATGCTGGGCTAAATAAACCAGGAACATAAAGAGGGTGTGGTCTGTCCTTGCCTATTTATGGTCCACCTAAAATTTATGAAAGGAAATTTTATTTATTTATTTATTTATTTTTTAATAATTTTTTTTTATTTTCCCACTGTACAGCAAGGGGGTCAGGTTATCCTTACATGTATACATTACAATTACATTTTTTCCCCCAGCCTTTCTTCTGTTGCAACATGAGTATCTAGACAAAGTTCTCAATGCTATTCAGCAGGATCTCCTTGTAAATCTACTCTAAGTTGTGTCTGATAAGCCCAAGCTCCCGATCCCTCCCACTCCCTCCCCCTCCCATCAGGCAGCCACAAGTCTCTTCTCCAAGTCCATGATTTTCTTTTCTGAGATGTTCATTTGTGCTGGATATTAGATTCCAGTTATAAGTGATATCATATGGTATTTGTCTTTGTCTTTCTGGCTCATTTCACTCAGGATGAGATTCTCTAGTTCCATCCATGTTGCTGCAAATGGCATGATGTCATTCTTTTTTATGGCGGAGTAGTATTCCATTGTGTATATATACCACATCTTCCTAATCCAATCATCTGTTGATGGACATTTGGGTTGTTTCCATGTCCTGGCTATTGTGAATAGTGCTGCAATGAACATGTGGGTGCACGTGTCTCTTTTTTTTGTTGTTGTTGTAGTTGTTGTTGTTGTTGCTGTTGCTATTTCTTGGGCCGCTCCCACGGCATATAGAGGTTCCCAGGCTAGGGGTCTAATCGGAGCTGCAGCCACCGGCCTACGCCAGAGCCACAGCAACGTGGGATCCGAGCCGCGTCTGCAACCTACACCACAGCTCACGGCAACGCCGGATCGTTAACCCACGGAGCAAGGGCAGGGACCGAACCCGCAACCTCATGGTTCCTAGTCGGATTCGTTAACCACTGCGCCACTATGGGAACTCCTTTGTTTTTTTTTTGTTTTTTTTTTTTTTGTTGTTGTTGTTGTAGTTGTTGTTGTTGTTGCTGTTGCTACGTGTCTCTTTTAAGTAGAGTTTTGTCCGGATAGATGCCCAAGAGTGGGATTGCGGGGTCATATGGAAGTTCTATGGATAGATTTCTAAGGTATCTCCAAACTGTTCTCCATAGTGGCTGTACCAGTTTACATTCCCACCAACAGTGCAGGAGGGTTCCCTTTTCTCCACAGCCCCTCCAGCACTTGTTATTTGTGGATTTATGAATGATGGCCATTCTGACTGGTGTGAGGTGATATCTCATGGTAGTTTTGATTTGCATTTCTCTTATAATCAGCGATGTTGAGCATTTTTTCATGTTTTTCATTTATTTTTTATTTTTGTCCCCTTAGGGCTGTACTCGAGGCATATAGAGATTCCCAGGCTAGGGGTCTAATCGGAGCTATAGCTGCTGGCCTACGCCAGAGCCACAGCAACGCCAGATCCAAGCTGCATCTGTGACCTACACCACAGCTCATAGCAACGGTGGATCCTTAACCCACTGAGCGAGGCCAGGGATTGAACCTGCGTCCTCACAGATACTAGTCAGGTTCGTTTCTGCTGAGCCACGATGGGAACTCCCATGCAAGGAAATTGACACACATTATACCAATGAATCTTTATGACAAGCTTGAGTGGAAAGGGGATTTTACGTATCAAAAAACTGAGGTTGAAGGAGGTTATGCCAAGGTCATTGTAAGTGAGGCTGCTGAGTCAGATCCGAGTTTGATTTTAATGTCTGTGCAATTTCACTACAGCATATTGTTTCTGATTCAGAAATAAATTTCTTCTTTCTTTCCATTAATGTGAAAGTAGGAGAAGAAATCGTCTTAAGGTACACCGCTTTAGGAATTCCCGTCACGACTCGGTGGAAACGAATCTGACTAGGATCCATGAGGATGTGGGTTTGATCCCTGACCTCACTAAATGGGTTAAGGATCTGGGATCTGGTGTTGCTGTGAGCTGTGGTGTAGGCAGGCAGCTACAGCTCCGATTTGACCTCTAGCCTGAGAACTTCCATATGCCGCAGATGCAGCCCTAAAAACGGCAAAAACAAACAAACAAAACACTGCTTTATGCATACATCTTGCATCATCAAGTAACAGCACAGACAAAAGCACAAATCCTGCTCAATTCTTGAGAGAGAGCGCCAGAAAGTACGTGTCTTCCCTGAGTGGAAACCCAAAGTCTCGGGGCCTTAGGCTTTCAGAACAAAGAGAATTACTCAACCTGTTCTCAGAAGGAGAAACACCTCCTAAGGCCACTTTGACACCTTTTTGAAATCCTGAAGATAGCTGCCAGTAGTATCAGTTTGAAACGAACGCCCACCAAATTCTATATTCAGGTGACAGTAAGCAATTCCCTGGAGTGTGAAAACACTTCAATGTAAGGTGAGACAGGAGCTGTGATTTTATCTCTAGAGATGATTGAAAAACACAGAACATTCTCCAAAAGGATCACTTTTATGCAAATGGACCATTTTGCAAGGGCGGAAAAGATGTAGATATTGTCCACAGGACATTTCTTTGTTTGACACAGGTGGAGATCTAACTAATTCACCCATCTCCTGCCAAGCTCTGATGCCCACCCCAAAGACTTCTAGATATAAAATGGGGACAAATTCTGCAGAATCTGTACTAGTTAAATTAAAAAGTATATAGAACGGTATTCAAAGTTTGGATGGAATAACACCGGAGTGGACTAGAGGGTGGAAGTGAGAACGAATCTCCCTTTATTTTTTGTTTTCTTTCCCCCTTTGCTTTTTAAATAAAACTAATTAGTCCATCTTTGAAGTAAGACTTGTAATGTCATTTTTCTCACAGTAACTATTTTTACTCACAGTAGCTCCTATCTCCTTAATTTTTCAGGTAATGCAGTGGAAGGAGGCCAGCGCCTGAGTATCACAAACCTGGGTTCGGGGGTCCCCTTGGGCAAGTTCCTGCACATCTGAGTTAGGCACCCAGCACAGCTCCTGGTCTTTAACAGGTGCTCAATAAATGACACTACTAATTTTTATTTAAACACATTTAATAGCAGAAAGCTGAAATAAAAAAAGATTTCAAGCACCAGGAAGCTTTCCAACCTTTGGGAAGAGATTTTTCAACATCACATGATTTCAGCTGGCAAAGGGGTAAACTGTTGGGCCCTAATCCAAAGTGGCTTCACTGCTCAGAAGCATCAGCTCCCAAGTGACCGAGTTCCCAAACCACATGGGCCAATGTATGTTCAACTGAGGGTCTGTGCCAGGGAGGAGCTGTGAAGCTCTGTGAAGCCCCCTTCTTCTTCTTCTTCTTCTTCTTTTTTTGTCTTTTTGCCATTTCTTGGGCGTCTCCCACGGCATATGGAGGTTCCCAGGCCAGTGGTCGAATCAGAGCTGTAGCCACCAGCCTACGCCACAGACACAGCAATGCCAGATCCAAGCTGCATCTGCAACCTACACCAGTGCTCACGGCAACACCAGATCCTTAACCCACTGAGCAAGGCCAGGGATCGAACCCAAAACCTCAAGGTTCCTAATTGGATTCGTTAACCACTGAGCCACGATGGGAACTCATGTGAAGCCCCCTTCTGAGGAAGATGCAACACGAATTCTTTCCTGAGGTTGTGACCACAGCATCCTTTGGGTTTGACCGATGACACCAACTTGGCTACCTTGACCATGGCTGACTGGATGGGACCCCTGTTCCAGCCAAGCCAAACTTGATAAGACTGGACATGGGTAAGGAAGCCCATAAGCCAATCAGGTGACACATGAAACTCTGCCTGATGGAGGTCCTCCGTGTCAGCATGATGACCAACTCACAGGACCTTCCGCAGATATTTATCTGCCCTGAGAAAGAGGGCTATGTCCTCTTTTAGGTGCTGATTCTTGCTCTCTGAGAGCTTTATATATATATTTTTTTCATTTTTTAAAGTTTTCTTGAAGTACAGTTGATTCAGTGTTGTGATAATTTCTGCGGTACAACAAAATGATTCAGTTCAAGAGCTTTATTAGGAGAGACAGGCAAAACATGTTCACCAATAAATGAATAAGATCATTTGTTTGTTTGTCTTTTTGTCCTTTTTTTTAGGGCCGCATCGTGGCATACGGAGGTTCCCAGGCTAGAGGTCTCATCGGAGCTGCAGCCACCGGCCCACCCCACAGCCACAGCACTGCCAGATCCGAGCCGAGTCTGTGACCTACACCGCAGCTCACGGCAAGGCTGGATCCTTAACCCACTGAGCGAAGCCAGGGATCGAACCCGCAACCTCATGGTTCCTAGTTGGATTCGTTTCTGCTGTGCCATGACGGGAACTCCCTGAATAAGACGGTTTTTGGTGAAGAGTGCTGGGAGGAAAATCAAAAGGGAGTGCCTGGGTAAGGGGAGTGAGTTCACTGTGTGGCGAGGAAAGACCTCACTGCAGAAGTGACCATGTAAGCAAGGCTACTCCAGGGAAAGGGAAAGGCCAGGACAAAGGGCCCCAGGTGGGAAGGAATAGAAAAGTCTGGCAGGGGGAGCGCAGTGAGGGAGCCGGCAGGTAGGTGGGCCCTGGGGGCCTGGATGGGGTTCTGGAGGGAAGGCTAATTGCAGGGAAGAGCCATGGGGTCAGCGGAGGTTAAGCAAGGCAGTAATACGATCTGATTTAAGATCTGAGCTGATGGCTCTGACTGTTGAGAGAAAATGGAAACAGAGACACCAGAGGCTCAGGCACCAGTAATCCAGCTGAGGTGACAGCAGCTTAGGGTAAGGTGGTGACCCGCTCAGGGTGCATCGCCCAGGTGGCTGAGCACTGTGGCCTGAGTAGCAGAGGCCTCTCTTCTACTCTTGCCATCCTGGGTGCTGGGCCCCGTGGTGTACGACCAGATGCTCCTTTCGGGGGGAAGCACTTCTTTCTCCAGCATCTTGGCTGCTGTTGGGTTGCTTTGCACACAAGAGGAGCTGTGCCACTTAAGGTTATGACCTTCCCTAGGGGCAACCTACAGGACAGCCTGGGGTCAAGGTGAAAGGACACAGTAGCAGGAAACCCCTTGCCTCACCTCAGGGCAGCTGTGAAGGGCCATGGGCTCCAGAGGTCCCCATGGGGTGGCTGAGGCTGCGGCTGCTGCTGCTTCCCCAGTTCAACTCATCCCTCTGCCTTATCCTGCTCGGCGTCCTCCCTTCCAAGTTTGGCTCCTGAGAGCCTCCCTGATAAACTTCCTGTGTGTGAACCTTTGTCTCAGCGTCTGTTTCCCGAGTAACCCCACCTACAACACCTGCCATCAAAGGTCATTGTTAGGATCTCTTTTCTGCTGCCTGAAAGGAGCCAGAGTGCTAAGGCAGTGGGAACAGAAGTGATGGATTCCGAGTGAGGCCCCTAGGCAACCAGAGTCTTCAGTTATGCTGTGGCCTGGCATCTCAGCCAGGGAGCCAGGCCAGCTTTGGTTTCGAAAATCCCAGCTTGAGCGGGGATTATTTTTTGCTCTTCTCCCCACATACATATTCCTTATGTATATCCCAGGCCTGCAACCAAGGATCATCACACGCACTTGGGACCAATCCATGTGATGCATTAAATTCCAAAGCAGGGGAGGTGGATAACTCTGGCTGGGGTGGTGGCTGATCCCTGCGTGTTGGCTCACAGTCTACACTCACTCTTCGATGTCCTCTGTGTCGCAGGGGCCCACAGCCTGGAAACCACACTTCCCAGAAGCCCTTGCCAGCTGGTTTCCATTTAGGCTCTGCTAATGAGAAGCATTCACGGGGGATTAGAAGTGTGCATAAGGGAAAAGCTATTTTTTTTCCTGCTTTGGTTGCAGCAGCAGAAGCTGAGTGACTGCAGGTGTCCATGGGCCCCAGCAGCTCTGCACTGTCAGTATGTGCAGGGGGGCTCCGGGCTGACTGCTCAGTGGCTAGTGATGGGGTCCCAATAGCAGAAACAGCAGCAGCAGGAGCCTCAGAGGCCACTGTGCATGGGTCTTGATGATCTTATTTGTATTCCCAATCTGCTCTGTGGTCACTTATAAACTCCTTGGAAGCTAGGATCCATTATCAATCACCATGCAGTCAAGGAAACAGAAAGCACTGTAGGATGTCAGGGGCAACAGCCACACCATTCCCCTTCCTGCTCCTCCAGCCTAAGGGGCTTGGTTGTTTTCGGTAAATACATATGTCTGGTGACAGTGCCTACCTGATTTGCTCCTCCATCCCTTCCAACAAAGGTGTAACCCGACCCCTGTATTAAATCTCCTTCTGAAAGGCCCGAAGTGCTTTCTACTTTCTTGACTGCATGCTGATTGATAATGGAGTCGAACTTGCAAGGAGTTTACAAGAATGACCACAGAGCTGATTTGGAAGGCAAAGAAAATAATGGAGGTAAAACCCCAACTGGATAATTTACAAGGATTTTTCTTTTCCTTTTAAGAGATGTTGCTAATGTCAAAGAGAGCAGTCTGTTTCATAACAGCTGATCTAAACCAACAGTTCAGGTTGGAATTGGGAGCCATAACGCTGCATCTTCTCTTTTGGAGGAATCTTCGGAACGCACAGGATAACACATGGAAAAAAACCTCAAGTTTCTGCAATTGCCCAACGAGAGTAAATCTGCCATCGGTGTGACTTTGGATAGTCACTGTGTGTTTCTGAGCATCCTTTCTCCTACTTAAAAAACAGGAAGAACAATATCGACTTCTCAGTATTACTTGTGAGAATTAAAGGAGACCATTATGAAAAAGGCATAACCCAGAGTTGTCACACAGAAAGGTTAACTCGTCTGATCCTCCAGGTAATCTGCGTTAGCAAAATCCCACCAGTTCGGAATCCCCAGAAACATCAGTGGAGGGTAAAATGTACACTAAGGACTCAGCAGTCAGTAGGATTCAGTGGCTTCCTCTTTGAAAAATTAATTCTGTTTCCATTGTTCATCCTTCAGGTTTCACTGCTAAGCATGAGTGAAATGTATTCTAACAATAGTTGATGAATTGTTCAGGTCAAGTCCTACATTGCAAAAAAATTTTTTGTCTCTTTCGATTTCACAGCAAAGGGTAGGAATGCCCTGCCCTGAAAAATGATCTGACGTTGGGCTGGAGCTGGAGGCTACACAGAGGGAAGACTCACTTGGCTCAGCCTCATCTCACGGAGCCCTGGGCCTGCAGAGAGATGGAGTCTCTGCCAACACAGTGCATTTAGGGAAGGGGTTCTGTCCTTAACACGGCTCAAACCACGCTCTTATCTCTGGGCAGTCTTGTTTGTCTTTGGGAGGTGTGAGCAAGCATGTTCAGCTGAGCGTTTGATTTGGGCTGTGGGGAAACAAGAACAGCCCTGACGGGTCACACCGGCAGCCAAGTCTCTAAGGAGATGGAAGCCGAAGAGTGATGGGCGAGGATGGTCAGCTCATCACTGTCTGTGCAGAGGATCCAAGCCCACCTTGGACTGTTCTGCTGCCAGCCCTTCCCCCAGATAACACTGGTCTCAAATGAAAAATGAGGAGTTTGAGAAAATCTGGGGGCTACCCTGCTGGTCAGATTTTCCATAAAGAGTAGAGAGCCGCATCACGTGGGCTTGAGGAGGAAAGTGACTTCAGTTTCCCAAGGGATGACAGGACATAAAAGAGAAATACCAAACAATTGGGGACATTTACCCACACTTTCTGAAAAGGCGAAAAATACTTTTTTTCCCCCCTGCATGTCCCTTGGGCTCTGAGACAAGTCATGTTTTGCATACTACTTAAACTATTGTCTTACAGAAAAATGCTTCTGATAGGCCTAAGCCTTGAGGAAAGTGTGATGGACCCACTGAGTTCTGAGCAGCTACTTTGCAGGGAGTTAAGAGGAGGGGCAGGATGGGAAGTGTGGCTTGCCCACTGTGGCCCTTCTGCTGGTGGGCAGTAAACGGAGAGGCATCTTCCTGAGGGACTGTGATCAGATGGCCCCTACGGTTCAAGTGGTCACCAGCCACAAAGGAAGTGGTCGTCTAAGCAGGGTTGTGTGCAGTGGAGAGGAGGGGAACCAAGAGCAGAGAGCTGGCTGGCCCAAGACAGGCAAGACCAACTCCCTCTCACCTTCCAGTTCTGAGACAAGAGTCAAGCTTGTTTAGAAGAGCAACATAGAAGAAACGAATGAAATATCCAAGAAATAGGGCAACAGCAAGGTAAACTGTGATAGACACATGATGAAACATTATGACGCATGCATTCAATCAATCAGCACTGTTGAGCACCGAACGTGTGTCAGGAACGTGCCAGGTAGGCACTGATAAAGACTGAACAAAGTCCACATGGTCCTTGGGTGCATACAGCTTGCAGTCTGGTGGGAGGTACAGAGATTAATATAATAATTAACAGAACAGAACACTTATAAGTATATAATTACAGACGATAATAAGTTTTCTCTGCAAGAAAGAACTACAAGACCCCAATTAGACTGGGGCTCAAGGAGTGCTTTTCTGGGGAGGTGGAATTTGCACTGAGACCTGAAGGCTGGGCGTGAAGGGAGAGCTTCCCGGGAAGAGGAATCGTAAGCACAAAAGTCCTAGGGCAGGAAAGAGATTGGGAAGTTGGAGGAGCTGTAACAATTCCAGTGGAGATGAAAGTGGTGAGTGGGGGGAAAATGAACATGGAGTGGAGGGGGCAAGGTGGACAGATGCCATGTTGCACAGGACCTTGTAGGCTTATCGAGGATGCCAGACTTATTTCTGAATGCAAGGGGAGCCACCGAAGGGTTTTAAATGAGGGGAGATTTGATCAAGGTTATGCAGACTTGAACATATATTGCAAAACATACAAAAAATTGGAAAAAGTGATATTCTGATTGTGTTAGACACTGGCTAGTTGTTCCCCAAATCCATTTCTTTTCCTCCTGGGCACATGGTTAGACTGTTTTCCAACCACCCTTATACTTAGGTGTAGCCATGTGACAGTTCGAGCCAAGGGAATGTGGGCAGAAGAGGCCTGTGGCATGCCAGATCTAGCCCATGAAAACCTCTCACGAGACCCTTCACACTCCTCAACTTGCCCACCTGCCAACCAGATTCAAAGGATCTCTCAGTGAACAGGCCTAAGGAACAGTGGGGACATGAGTTGAAGGAGCCTGGGTCCATGAATAATCATGCAGAGAGGCTGGCCACCAACCAGAAGCATCCACTTTGGACTTTGCATAAGAGAAAAATACATTTTTACTATGTTAATTTGCTGAGATTCTGAGATATCTTCATTCCAGCAGCTACTGTTATTTATCCTAATATAATATGTAAGTAAAAAAGACAGGATAAAAATCGTATAAATAGTATGTTCACAGTTATTATGTAAAAATTCCTCCCACCAAGTAATAAATTACTCCCAACCAACAATGGTTGGTCCTGGATTATAGCTTTTTCATCTTTTTACTTTTCAATATTTTCCAATATCCCTAATGAACGTGCATTATTTTAATAACAGGAAAACTTTATTAAAAACTTTTTTTTGGAAAGGCTGTTATAAGGAGGCACATTTTTAACAGACAGAAATAGCAACATCATCACCAACAAAATACTACTCCCTCTTGGAATAGATTAATTTTTACTGACAGCTTAGAGTTTTCCCTGAATAAGAGCCAAAGATCTCTGCAAGCATAAGCACATTTCCCCTTCAACTTAGAATAATGAAAAGAGCAATGAACAAGGGGTCTGAAGAGGTAGATTTAGGCTGTGCTCTACCATTTTCCAGGAAGGGAACCTGGGGCAGGTCCCTTTTCATCTCTGGTCTCAGGTTTCTCTTTGCAGAACATACAGAGATAAAATTATTTTTAGCACTGCTAAAACATTTGTGTATGTGAAAGGGGTTTTTTTGGAGTTCTTTATTAATAAATTTTCAACACCAACCTCATTGGGATGAACTATGTTTTATTATTATCTCCATTTTATGTATGAAAAAACTGCGGAGCTGAAAAACTGAAGAAAGTTGCCTAGGGTCATGTAAGCAATAGGCAGTAGAACTAGGACTCATCTCAGACATGACTGATTTCAAGCTCTTGCTTCTAACCACATGCTATTCTGCCTGCCTTTGAAAAAACCAGCCACTGATCAGAAGATGAACTCTTTGCAGGGGTAAGAATAAGTCCCAAGCAGCCTTGGTAGGGGTAGTAGAAGGTAGATGGAAGAGGAGGGAATCAAGGATGTGTTGGTGAGTGTTTAACTGGCTCTTTGGGGAGGGGTGGAAGTGGTCCTGATAGGTGGTGTCTGCCAGTTTCCATGGTGTAAATATTTCCCACCAAGGCAGATTTCAAGCCATCAGCCGTTACACAACTGGCTCTAGGCAGCCTCTAGGAGCTGGTTCTAGCATATCAGTAGCCAAGCCAGTGCCCTCAAGAATGTGAAACTGAAGAGAAATGCAAAATGCTTGTTTTTTATCTGCTCAAGGGGGTGGGTGGGAATCTTTTCTTAGAAGTGGGGGAGGGGCTTCAAGTCAGAGTGAGAACAGCTGGAGAAGGGGCTTGTGCCTGTTACTACTTATGATCTCTTAGCCCCCAAGCTGCCCTTCTCCGCTGGGCTCTGTGATGCCCACTCCATGTTAGCTCTGCTAATAGCAGATCCTGAGGGAGAGTGGAAAGCAAGAGAAGAAAAGGACTTGGGAATCTCAATTTTCTTGTTCCTGTCAGGTCCTGCTGCCAGTGCTAGTCCTGCTATACCCTATGCGAGGTGTCAGCAGCAGGTGGGCAGTGCTCTTCCTCAGATGTCTGAATACTAGCTCTGTGGGCCTCTCCTCTGAGCTCTCAGGTTCTGGAAGCCTCACCTCTTCCTTTCATTCTTCTAGTCTAGAAGTGATATCTGTTTCTTCCAGCAGTTGGTATCTCTGGACCGCCCCGGTATTCCTTTTATACTCCTTTCTTCTTCCAACGCCTATTAAACAACTCCCTGTATTAAATTCCATCTGTTTGCTTGTTTGTTTGTTTATTTATTTATTTGTCTTTTTGCCATTTCTTGGGCCACTCCCGCGGCATATGGAAGTTCCCAGGCTAGGGGTCTAATAGGAGCTGTAGCTGCCAGCCTACGCCACAGCCACAGCAACGCGGGATCTGAGCTGCGTCTGCAACCTACACCACAGCTCACAGCAATGCCAGATCGTTAACCCACTGAGCAAGGCCAGGGACCGAACCCGCAACCTCATGGTTCCTAGTTGGATTCGTTAAGCACTGCACCACGATGGGAACTCCCCATCTGTTTAAATACCTAGTTTAGTTTCTGTTTTTCTGATGGGAACTTCATCATGTCTACTGGTCCCTGGAAGGACTCAGTTCTTCAGCAGAAGCCCTACATGTCAGTTCCCAACTAAAGCGGCTTTCCCCACTTGGGTCCTCAGTGGTGCCCTGGCAATGCTGCCTGCCCCTCCTCTACCTCGGGGTGGGGGGGTGTCCTGGGCTTGCCCCCAGCTTCTTCCTCCACCCTGAACTGCCTACGGTAATTACCTCCTGCTGAGACGGAGCCCCCAGGGCAGAGAAGTGCTCTCTCCTCCTCTAGTCCTGGGAAGGACAGGAGGGCAGGACTGTTGGTTAACTCACACTGAGCTGAATGAACCAGGTTCTCCAGTGTAGGGGGCACTGGGGTAGGATTCCTCAGGAAGGGCTATGGAGTAGACGGAGAGGGAGAGAGAAAGGGCACTGGCCAAGGGTAGATGCTCATTTAGCTCCACAGTGTGAGGGGGACCCAGAGAGCCAAGGAGTGGCCTGAGGCAGAGGAGCTGGTTATCATGGAGGCCTGGAGGTTACCACAGACTGAGAGACCAAGACCCCCCTGTGGGCTGTTGGGAGTGGGAGTCTGAGCTGATTGATGTTTGCTGAGACTGTTTCTTTCCAATTAACTGAGGAAGCACTCTGGACTTAGAGCAGGAAGTTCAGGGTTCCAGTCTCAGTTTTGTCACCAGCTCCCTGTGTGCTCATAATTATGTTCTCCCTCTCCCTGGGCCTCAAGTTTCCTGAGATAAAATGAGGAAGCAGTTGCAACATACTGTATTTGGGACTTGTCGTGCTTCTGCTAGACTCAAGAAGTCAAAGTCCTTTCTTTTCCTAGAAGCTCCCAGTCTCATGGAGGTGACATGTTAAAAAAAAAAAAAAAAAGACAGTTACAAGGCAGTGATAACTGCCAGGAGAGGGTGAGCACAGAGAGTTGTGGGAGCACAGAGGAAGGGATGGCTTGGAGAGGACAGAGAAGAATAAGTGTGAATTAGCCAGGCAGAAACAATGGGAAAGGGAACATTCTGGGCAAAGGGAAAAGCTATGCAAAGGCCTGGAGGCAAGAGAGAGCTAACTCCCCAGAGGACCAAAAGAAAGACAAGGTGGCTGGTGGGTGGTATACAGAGGGTAAGGGGGAGCAGTTAGGGAAGGCAGGAGCCACATGGCAGGACTTTGGACCTCATGATCCAAATAGGGGCCAAAGACGGGTTGTAAACTAGGAAGTAACAGTTCCCACATGTTCTTTAAAAAGAAGGAAATCCTGCCATTGTGACAACGGGATGGACCTGGAAGACATTATGCTAAATGAAATAAGCCGGACACAGAAAGACAAATACTGCACGACAGCACGTCTGCGTAGACTCTGTAATAGTCAAACTCATAGAACCGTAAAATAAAAGGGTGGTGGCTAGTGGCAGGGGGTAGGGGCAGTGGGGGGATGTTACTCAAAGGGAATAAACTCCCAGTTGTGCAGGATGAGTAAGTTCTGGAGGTCTAATGCATAGCCTGGTAACTGTAGGGAACAACACTGTAGTGTATACTTTTTTTTTTTCTTTTTGCCATTTCTTGGGCTGCTCCCGAGGCATATGGAGGTTCCCAGGCTAGGGGTCCAATCGGAGCCGTAGCTGCCTATGCCAGAGGCACAGCAACTCGGGATCCGAGCCGCGTCTGCAACCTATACCACAGCTCACGGCAATGCCAGATCTTTTACCCACTGAGCAAGGCCAGGGGTCGAACCCTCATGGTTCCTAGTCAGATGAGTTAACCACTGAGCCACGACAGGAACTCCTGTAGTGTATACCTGACACTGCTAAGGGGACAGATCTTAAGTGTTCTCACCACACACACACACACACGAAGAAAAGAAAAAGAAAATGGGAACTTTGCGATGTGACAGGTCTGTTAATTACCTTGATTAGAGTGATCATTTTATAGTGTATAATATATCACATCATCCAATTGGACCCCTTTGATGTATTAATATCCAGATTAGAAGGATATATACAATTCAATATAATATACATGGTATTAATATCCAGATTAGAAATATACACAATTCCTTCCTATTTGTCAATTACAGCTCCATAAAGAAAAAAAAACAAAAAAGCTACTTCGGCTGCTATGTGGAGAATGGATGGTCACAGGGGCGAGATTGGAGTCAAGGAAGCCAGTTAAAATCTGTGGCAGATTCCAAGTGAGAGATGAGGGTGACACAGATGAAGAAAAGTCCCTGATTCAAAGGATGGGAAGGAGGCGGAATCAACAGGACCTAAAGGTGGCTGGGAGGTGAGGGGTGAGGAAAGGGGAGAGGTTAAGAATGGCTTTTTGATTTGGTGGTGTCACTTCTCACCTGCACAGCCGGCACAGAGGATCTGGCTGGGCCAGTAAGTGGGGTCTTGGATTGGTCCTTGGGTGGGTGGCTGAGTCAAGGGAGTTTTGTAGCTCTAAAGCCACAGATAATGAGGCCCCCTCTAAGCTTTCTGCCCCCACCCCCAACCTCCCTTCTTTCCTGGTCCTTTGCAGATGCAAGCATCCCCACGATTAGAAATATTTAATCTTGCTTTACTGTATGTTCTATTTTTGTTAAATAGATTAGTCTCCACAAGGAACACCAAACTGCTGACCAGTAGACCTGAAAGTCTGAGATACGCAATTTGCAATCTGTTGAAATCTTCAGTTTAAGCTGGGTGAGCTGCAGATTGGCCTGGGGGGTGGGGGGTGGGGGGTGGGGAGGGCTCAAATGAGGCAGCTGGTGCCGCATCAGTCCAGGTGTGAGGCCAGGGGGCTCAGACTGCAGGAGGAGGCCAGGAGGAAAGAAGGGCACAGATTAGAGAAATAATAAGAAAAAGTGAGCAGGACCCGGTGACTTATAGACAGTTGATTCTGAAGGAGCGCTGTGCTAGGAGACAGGCTGCCAGGATTCTGGTCTGGGATCCCCCATTTGATTTGGTTGTAATCTCTCCTGGTATGGAGGGAGATATTGTCTGAAAGCTGGGCCAAGAATTCCCTTTATAGAAAGAACGAGCTTGATGTAGGAAGGAATCTTAATTAGAAGAAAATGTAGGTGCATATCTTCAAAAGCTAAGGGGAAGGAAAGACCCCTTAACAAAACTTCAAAAGGACAAACCATAAGACAAAAAAATTGATTATTTTGATTATATCAAAATTGAGCACTCCTGTTAGACAAAGGACCCCTGGACAAAGTCAACAGGCAGATGACAGAACAGAAGACTTGTAAGGTCTACAATCAACATGGTATTACTATCCAGATTAGACATGGCTTTCCTGAAAATCAGCAATATACAGGCAGCAAACCCATCAGAAAAATGGGCACAGCATGAACAAGCATTTTATTTTATTTTATTTTTGTCTTTTTGCCTTTTCTAGGGCCGCTCCCGTGGCATATGGAGGTTCCCAGGCTAGGGGTCTAATTGGAGCGGTAGCCACTGGCCTACGCCAGAGCCATAGCAATGCGGGATCCGAGCCGCATCTGCGACCTACACCACAGCTCATGACGCCAGATCCTTAACCCACTGAGCAAGGCCAGGGATTGAACCCGCAACCTCATGGTTCCTAGTCGGACTCGTTAACCACTGCGCCACGATGGGAACTCCATGAACAAGCATTTTACAAAAGAGCAAACAGGCACACAAAAGGATGCTCCGTATCGTTAGAGATCAGAAAAAATTAAAATGATGTCACTTTAAATGAACTGAATGGCAAAAAGTAGAAATACAGATAATGCAGGTGTTGGTGAGGCCTTAGAGACGAGCAGCTATTCTGGGCAGCATCTGGCACTACTTTGTCCAATTAAGTGTCCACATACCCTCTGACCCAGAATTCCACTCCTGAAATACAGCCTCAAGAAATTTTCTTAAGGAGACTTGGACGAGTGCTAATTACATACATTACAGTGTGTGTTTGTATCTGTGTGCAAGAGAGACAGAGGTGACCTGGGGAGAATCATAAGCAGCAGATTAAATATACAAAGAGCAAAATGAATGGATGCATATGACTTAATGAAAAAGAAAGAAAAAAGATGACATGTAATATAATATCATTACAAACACACACAATACATATTTTGCAAAACCACATACAAAAAAAGGTACAGTTAGACTCACTAGAATGCCTACTGTGGAGAGAGAGGAAGGGAAGTGGAGAATGGGGATAAAAAGGAATGAATAAGTGAATGAATGAATGAAAGAAACAGAGCTGATGATGAAAATGAACTCAGGTCTCTGCACCTGAGGGAGGCTGAGCAAAATAAAATGAAATCTAGGCTTTATCTGAAGGGGAGTGGAAGTCAACTGGAATCCAGGGGGTCTGTGCTCTGTTCATTTGTATGTTGTTCATTCCTTCAGTTATTTATGCACTCATTCATCCATCACATTTTGGGGACCCTTCTCTTTGGGGCCCGGCACTGGGCTGGGCTCTAGGGATAACATGGTGAACAAACATATTCCTGGGCGCTGGTCCTACTGCAACGCTAAGGACCTAATAGGTCTGCTTTGGTGTTGACTCCAAGCTCAGGCAAACCAAATGGTCCTCGGGCCTAGGGGTGTTACTACCCTCCCATTTTCCTTTTGTTGAGGAAAACAAGGCTCAGACAGGTGACACATGTCTTGGGTCACCGCTATGAGAGGCAGAGCTGGGATCTGCAGAACTCTGAAGCCTCCTGTTTTCCTTCCAGCCTCAGCAGAGAGTGCTACTCCAGGTAGGCTGTTGTCCTGCTTTAACTTACACACTCAAGGAAGAGTCGGGAAGGCTTCAGGGAAGAGGCAGGAAAGACCCTAATTGGAACCTTCAGCTAAGTCACTCCTGAATTCCTGACTCACAGAAACTATGTGAGACAATAAAAGCTTCTTGATGCTTTAGGCTATGACACTTTGGGATAATTTGTTATGAAGAGATAGAAAAAGAATACAAGGTCACAGGAGGAAACAATTCACTTTGGATGGTTCAAAAGAAGAGACTTCATTAAGGACTACTTCAAAGCAGGGGACAGATAAAGGGAGCAGACAAGGGAAGGCAATGTGCCCCCAAGCTAGCAATGGCAGGAGCTGTTACTTGGGAACAAAGGAAGGTAGCGCTTCCCTGGAGCTTCATCTGAGTGGGAGACACAGTGGAGAAGACGGAGCCTTGGAGGGAGGGACACAGCTATTTCAGGAGATGCTACATCAAAATGATGGGGGAGGCACCCTGACCCCCCTCTTTCTTCCTGGCCTCTAATCTCCTGTCTGTGTCCTCCACTCGCCAAACCCAACCAGAAGCCCAAAGGACAAGGGATCCTGGGTGATGTCATCTACAGGATCAGTCTCCCAGGGGACAGAGAACTGCAGAAAACTGGTCTGTGGGAGGAAAGAAAAAGAGAGGAAAACCACCAGAGCCACCTTCGAGGCCCCACTCTCAGCCTGGAAGTTCTGTGAGGCTGATTCTAGCAGGGCTGGATCACGTGACTTAGACTAAGCCAATCAATGTACCCAATCCTCAAGCTACAGCAACTGGTTCATGACCCAAGTTAGTCAATCAACAGAGGCTTCATCTCTAGGGGTTGTGTTGGCGCTTTGGGGGAAATGAGCTCTCCTCCCTCTTTTTTTTTTTTTTTTTTTTCTGGACTTGCTGCTGTGATTCTGGGAATGAGAATCAACTGCATAGAGGCTGAAGATGGAGCTGGCACAGGAGAAAGCAGAGCCAGAGATGGAGAGAAGGAGAAGCCTCATCCTGGACGTCACTGTTCTCTTTGGATAAGTATGGTTTTCAATTACTTGCACCAGAAGAGTCATGAATGGAATATTCTCATTCACAGCTTTGATGATCCACGTGGCAGCTCTCTGGGGCAGGCTGGGCAGAGATCATGAATTCCATTTTATAGATGAAGAAAAGGAGATTCAGTTCTCTTTATCACTTGGCAACCAGTTCATTTAAATTCATAATTAAGTTTACACTACACTAGCCTAAGTCTTTGGTGTCTATTTTGTCCTCACACCGTATGGTTTTAGGTTTTTGACTTCTAATTCAGTAGCCTTGATGTATACACGCCTGTTATTGGAAGTTGCTTCAAACTCTTTATGTAGGTGGCACTCAATTATTAATTTCAATCAAACAAGCAAACAAATCATGTAGCTGTCCACGGCTCCCTGCACGTGGCTCTCTCGTCTTCACCACTCTGCCTGCAAATTCTAGCTGCCCTGTGTCTCTAAATCAACATTTTCAACTCTGTCTCCTCAACCTGGTGAGACTGCCAGGCTCTGTTTGGGTTCTCCCCTTCCTGAGCCGTGGCCTGAAAACTCCCCAGGCCATCATAAGATTCATGTCCTTTTTCTCAGGGGCCACTCTCCTCTGTGGTCTATGGTCTGACATCCAAAAATTGTTGTTTCACATAATTTGACTGGGTTTCTAGTTGCTTCAGGCAGGAGGGTATAGCCAGTCCTTGGATATTACTCTTCCATTTTGGTTGGAAGTAGATGCTCTCCAACCTAACTGTTTTATTATTATTATTATTTGTATTTTTGCCCTTTCTAGGGCCGCTCCCACAGCATATGGAGGTTCCTAGGCTAGGGGTCTAATTGGAGCTGTAGCCGCTGGCCTACGCCAGAGCCACAGCAACTCGGGATCCAAGCCGTGTTTGCAACCTACACCACAGCTCACGGCAATGCCGGATCGTTAACCCACTGAGCAAGGGCAGGGACCGAACCCGCAACCTCATGGTTCCTAGTCGGATTCGTTAACCACTGCGCCACGACGGGAACTCCGCAACCTAAGTGTTTTAGACGCTCTCAGCTGAGGCTCACACTCTGGCTGCCCATCCACCTTGACCACTCTTACCCCAGCCAACACACGGCTCGCTCTCTCACCACCTTCAAGTCTTTCCTCATACATTACCTTCCTGATAAGGCCTCCTCTACATCCTGTTTAAGCTCCCCCTCCCACTGGTGGCATTTCCAATCCTCCTTCCTCCTCCTTGCATGTTGCTTGCTTTCTTCCTTTTTTGAATAGCAACCACTGCCTTCGAACAGACTATATAATTGACCTATTTCATATGTCGATTATGGGCTGCCTCCTTGCACTTGATTGTGAACTTTCTGAAGGATTTCTGTTTGTTTGGTTCACTGCTGTGTCCCTAGCCCCCGGGGCTGTATTTGGCCCACAGTTAAGTTCTCAAAAATTATTCATTACATGAAAAAAAAAGATTGAAAAGATGAGAGAAGAAAACCCCATGAGCACAGTTATGAAGCTTGGAAATTATGACCTGTGTGTACGAGAGGCGCGCGTGTCCTTTCTGTGTGAAGAGCAGCATGAGGAGAAATAGCTGGAGATGCAGATCGCCTGGGTGGTGGGGGGTGGAGCCCCGAAAATGCCAGGGCTGTATCCTGCAGGCAGCAGAGAGCCAGGGACAGCTTTTAAATAAGGAATAACATGATCAAAGATTATCTGAGAAGAAGAATCTGGTGAGTGTAAAAGTGAGAGCCAGAATAAATGAGAGACAGTGGGGAGCGAGAAGAGAGGTGGTCCTTGGGATTTCATGGAGTCAGCAGGGCTTGGTAAGTGGAAGGGGAGTCAAAGTGATACCTATATAGACTTCTCTAGCAACAGGGCAAACTTAAGTTCCAAAGGATTCCCCTGAGGGAGGGGGGCAGGAGTGTAAGAAGCAGCTGGGCATCAGAGGTGGCTAACATCAGGCCTGAACCCTGGACCCTTGTGAACATGGCACAGTTCACCCTTCCCGCCTCGTGAACTTGGGCGCAGTTCACCTTGGCAGCATGCAAACTTGGGCAGCTTACGCAGGCTCTCAAGCTTTGGCTTCCTCTTCTATAAAATGGTACCCATCACATTTCCCTCACAGGCAGGGCTTTCTCCTGGAAATTCAGTACCTTGGGGCTTAGCAAACATCAGCGTTCATCTTGAAAACCTTTTCTCTCTTCTTCCTGCAGTGTCACAAGAGGCCTGAGCCATCCGAGAGCACCTGCTCTGATCATGTCAGGCCACGTCCTCCATCCCGCAGATAAACTCAAGCACAGAACTCAACCCTAGCTGAGGTCCACTGACAGTCCAGGGGAGGGGACAGCTGATAAATCCCACTGCCTGTTATGGTTGCTGCTGCTCATAAAATTTGGGGTGGGAAGCATGAGCCCAAGCTGGACATCTGCTCCAAATCCCACTGCTATGGGGGGTGGAGGACAGGACACGTTTCCATTACTCTGGAGTTTACGACCTCACGATACTCTGTTCACAAGAGACTTTAATTCCCAAGACAACTGTGTAGTGGCTAAGGCCATTAAACATGGATCACTGAGGCAGCTCTTCATAAGCTGGTTGATAGAATTACCAGATTGGAGGACAATCAGGGAATGTTTTGTACATTTCGGAAAGCACTGCAGAGCCTGCACACACTGCAGGGACCCTGCCAAATTACGGACGGGGAATTGACAGTGGTTATGCGGATTAGCTATCACCACATATGGCTTATGAAAGATCCTGTGCGCTGGAGAGAGAATCTAGGTCACTGTTTTATCACATGCTGCGGGCCTGTGAAAATACACATGGATGTGTACATGCCTGTATATGACACACCATGCACATTTACAAAATGCTGCACTCTTCATCCTTGTACCCTGAGGGTCTCCTAGAGCTGATCAATCACAATAGTAATTGACTGTATGCACCCTGAGCTCTCCAAACCTCAAGACATTTCCAAGCTGGCTTATACCCTATGTCAGACAGCACCCTATGTAATATTTATTCTACATATTCGAGATTAAGTTAAAGAACACGCCCTCGGTTAACCAGATTCCAGTGAGTTTCTTCCAAACTCAGTAGAGTTTTGGCACAGAAGAGAACGAAGACAGAGTCAGTTCTTCCAGGGCCAGAAAACTGAGGCCGGCGTGAGGAGGGGACATGCTGGAGGCCTCTCTCCCTCTACTCCCACCTCTTCTCTCCTCCCTGCCCCACTCTTTTCAAAACGAGAATCAGCATTCACCTAAGACAGAATGGACAGAAAGGGGAAGAAGGTAATAATGGCTGAGAGCCCACACGTGCCAAGAATGCCAGCTAGGGATGTGTCAGAACAGTTTAAAGAAGCTGGTATTAATATATCCCATTGTACAGATGTGAAAACAGAGGCTGAGGGCTTCATAGATAACGTCCCTTGGCTGGTAAGGGCCAAACCTCGATTAAAGTCCAGATCTTTTGAAGTTCATATATTTTTTCTAAGTCTTTCTTTTTAAAAATTTTAATTGAGACCTAAAGTAATGTATATTTACTGCAGAAAACCTGGAAAGCAAGAAATAAGCAATGAGAAAGAATTCCATCCAGAAACAGCTCCTGTTAACGTTGTGGCGTACATTCTTCTCGTTTTTTTTTTTTTGTCTTTTCTAGGGCCGCTCCCACGGCACATGGAGGTTCCCAGGCTAGGGGTCCAATCGGAGCTGTAGCTGCTGGCCTACGCCACAGCAATGTGGGATCCGAACCGAGGCTGCAACCTACACCATAGCTCACGGCAACGCCGGATCCTTAACCCACTGTGCAAGGCCAGGGATAGAACTTGCAACCTCATGGTTCCTAGTCAGATTTGTTAACCACTGAGCCAAGACGGGAACTCCACATTCTTCTCATTTTTATGCATTTAAAAGTTTTAGCAAAAGTTAGGATTTACCACGAAAACTTTTGTTACCTGCCATTTTTCTCAGGAAACAATCTATAAATAATCTTCTATGCCATTGCATATTGCTCCACCACAGCTATTTTTAGTGGCTGCCAACAATTCCACTGGAAAGATGCATCAAGATTTATTTTAGCTAAGCCTAACCACAGGACATCTAGGTTATTTCCAGGTTTTCCTCTGCCCTCCCCATGACAAACCACGTTGTCATGAACACTCTAATCGGTCCTGTCTTTGCCTGTATCACAATTGCTTCCTAAGGAAAACTTCCTAAAAGTATAGTTTTTTAGGTCTAAGGGGATGTTATACTCCTCAAACAGGGCATGGGCAAGTCTGCATGCTTATTTCTAGAACACATTCTCCTCCCTGCTCCCATTATCTCTGATTTTCCAAACCACCTATCCTTTGAAGTCAAACCCAACTGTCTAGAGTAGAAGTCTGGGCCACTGCCCCATGGGCTCCTTTAGAATTTAAACCAATAGGATATGAGCCACATATGTCATTTAAAATAATCCAGTAACCATATTTTAAAAATGAAAAGAAACAGGTGAAATTAATGTTACTGACAAACTTTATTTAACCCAATATATCTAGAACAATATCATTTCAACTGTAATCCCTATAATGTTATCAAGGAGATATTTTATAATTTTCTGGTACTAAGTCTCTGAAATTCAGTCTGTATTTTACACGTATGGAGTAGCCCCATTTTCAGCGCTCTTGAATGGGGCTGTGGTACCTACACTGAACCCTGCGGGTAGAGAAGGTGCCTCACTCCCTCCAGTATTCTGAGGAACACAGGACCTGGCATGAGTGAGTGAATCACTGTGGGCGCCCCTCCTTCTGCTGGTCTTGTCCCGTCTCCAGCAAGAAGTGGCTCTCTCTGCTTGGACCCTCTAGAACCCTCGAACAGTCCTTCTTGATGTCTCCATGGACGGATCCAGTCCTATCCAACACACAACACCAGGGGGCCTGGCTGCGTTTACACCAGGACACAGAGTCTGCTTTTGCCCGATGCTTGTTGGGGTCATAGCTCCCAGACATTGAGATACTGAGCGTGTCGGTGCCTGGGGGTGTCCATGTGGAGACTGGCAGGTCAGCGTGCCCAGGCACTAGGTCTGATCTCTATGGAGAGGAGTGGAAGCTAAAGGGACTGTGTCCACAGGGGACCTTGTGGGGCTCAGGGCCCAGGAGCCAGACTTTGAGGCCAGTCGGTGGTGTGCTGGGAAACGTCTGACAACAAGCCCTCTGAGGCAGATAAGGAGGAAGCTCTGATTTGTTAATGTCTGTTAATTACTGTGGTGTAAATACCCCAACATGGCTGATTTCAAACTACGAGATGGTGCCGTCACACAACAGGGAGTTGGGAAGAGACCCGGAGAGTCAGCTCTAATGAGCTTATATAAGTCAGCCCCGACAGCACTGAGCCCAGCTGAGCAAGGTGACAGGCAAAGGACAGAATGGCCTTCTTCCCCAGTGATGGCTGGGGCTGGTACGGCCCTGCAGGGGCCCCATCATTCTTGGTCACTGGGGAATGAATATCTGGCGACAGGGTGATGAGAGGCCCCCACCAGTGGCTTGTGGGCATTGGATGGCACCACGAGGCCGTGGCACTGGGCCAAGTGAGGACTACTTGTGAGGACGCTGAGATCTAGGGACACAGAGGGACAACTGGGGGAATTGTGGAAGGTGGGGTGGGACTTGAGGTCACACTATTCTGCTGGGAGGGGGACGACAGCAGGGAGGGGGACGACAGCAGGGAGGTTTCCTAAACGTTGGCATAGCCTCCTTTGTAGACAGGCTGGAGTGGGTTTCACATCATGTCTTTCTCTCCACGGATGTAAACGCCCAAAGGCTCAGGTCAGATTTGTCCTGCACACTTGTATTCTCTCACTCACCGCCATGGTGGGTACCTCATCCTTGGGGGTGCTCTTGCTCCCTGTTTTCTCCCACTGCAGCCAGGGGAGGTTTCTTAAGAACAGCAGTCAGGGTGCTCCCTTGCTAGACATCCTTCGGTGCAGTTCTGCTGGTCTTGGGATAACGGGTACAACAGGATCTGGCTCCTACCAACCCGTCTCCCCCATACCCAGGCTTGTCCCGCCCATCTCCCGGGTCCAGCCCCATGGGCTCTCCTTTGCCTTCTCAAAGGTGGCACACTTCCTCAGCCCATGGCCTTTGCACGTGCTCTTCCCTTTTCCAGGAATACCCTTCCATTCGTTATGCCTATTAGCTCCTACTCATTCTCCATTCCCAGCTCAAAGTCACCCCCTCAGGCAGGTCTTTTCTGATCCCCAGCCTGGATCAGACCTCCACATTATATGCTCGCCACACACCCCATAACTCTCTCTCAGAGCTCATTCCACAATTTATATTTAAATACATATTTAGGTGATTATCTGTTTATTGTCTGTTTCCTCCTGGGTACAAAGACCACATCTGTTTTGCTCAATACCGCATCCATAGCATCCCCCTCTGCATGTCTTCCATACTGCAGGTGCCAGTAAATATTTGTAGAAAAAATGAGACAAGGGACATAGCCAATTCTCTGTGGTTGTGCCAGGAGTTTTTCACTATGATCCCATCACCGATAATAAAAATTCCATGGCCCCCAAAAAGTGTTTTATTTTTTTCACTGAAATACCTGATTTCTCCTGTGGTTTAAGTCTCCTAAAAAAGAAAGAGATAAAAAGAAAGAAAGGAAGGAAGGAAGGAAGAAAGAAAGAGTCATATATAAAGTATGGCTTTCTTTCTTCTTCTTCTACTACCAGGTACTCCTCAATCACAGAGAGCACTTTACAGTTTGTAATGCACCTTCCTTCTTTCATCTCCAGAGCTTGGTGAAGGGCTCTTGGTCATCGGTCTCATTTTGCAGAAGAATGCAAAGGTTAGAGACTTCTCTGCTAAGGTGGAGAGGACAGCATGCAAACCTAGGTCTGTGGACTCCATGTCCCGTGCTTCTTCTGCCACACCAAGCTTCCTCTCCCAGCAAGCTACACAGGCACCCAAATGGAATAGTGTCACTTCAGTTTTGCCTGGCATTTTTCTCAAATGCTTTCAGAATCATTTTTGCAACGGAAACATCTCTCAGAGGAAGAAAACTAGTTCATCACGGTAATCAATTCTGTCATAGAGGACGTGTGATGATGTTTGAAAATATAATCCTATGAACATCAGAACTGACAACTCTGAAACATCTCTAGGCTAAATCTGCTAATAACAGTCTTTAGCATGCAGGCTGGCATTCACATGGGTTTGGTGTGATACATTTCACAGCAGAAATGCCCTAACAAGGAAATTCCTCAAAGAGTAACTGGGGAGAGGACAGCTTTTAATAAGGCCCAATCCCTGAAAGGGTGAAATGTGAGGGAAGCATAAAGGCATGAGATGAAACATGTATTTCCGTGAGTCTGAAGACAAGATGGGGCCTTACATCAGAAAACGTGGCAAACACTTTCTAGAAGACAGGACTTGTACAGAAAAGGAGTCAAGACTTTAGGGCCATCACCTCTGAAGATCCTCCCAGAAAAAACTGTGCTTTGATTAGAATGAAGCAGACACATATGAATTGCAATTACCTCTTCTAAGCCTGCTATTCGCTCACTCACTCCTTCTCACCCACCTATCCACCCACCAGCCTACCCACTCATTCATCTTTGACTATCCACTCACCTGCCGTCTACCTAATTATTTATCAATCTATCCTCCCACCTACCCACACATCCATCCATCCGTCCATCCATCCACTCATCCACTCATCTATCTGTTCATCTATTTCTCTTTCTTCATCATCCATTCATCTACACCCATTAACCTACCCACATATCCGTCCAACTCTTCAGCCACCTTCTCGGTCATCCAGCCAACTATTCATCCACCCACCCCTTCACTCATCCTCACACCCATCCAACCAGCTAACCAGTCTTTCCTGGTATATCTACTGTGCATAAAGCCCCGATGAGATGCTGAAGAGGTTGGAGACAGGGGTGGTCACCAAAATATCGCTGATGTATTTGTTCCTTTACCATCAGTTGGAACTCAAATATAGGCCAGACTGTGAGCTAGGACCTGAGAACAGAGAGGTGAATCTCAGATAGACTCCACCCCCAAAGAGTGGGTAGTAGAAGCCTCTCCTGCAAAGCAAGCCAACTACTTGGGACTCAAAATGATTGCATGGTACGGACAAATGCAAGGATTTCTGCATCACGCTGCTTGAGTTTGAGGGCCTTTTTTTTTTTGTCTTTTTAGGACCACACCCATGGCATATGGTTCCCAGGCTAGGGGTTGAATCAGAGCTGTAGCCACTGGCCTATGCCATAGCCACAGCAATGTCAGATCTGAGCTGTGTCTGTGACCTATATCACAGCTCACAGCAACACTGGATCCTTAACCCACTGAGCGAGGCCAGGGATTGAACCTGCGTCCTCATGGATCTGTTTCCACTGCACCATGATGGGAACTCTGAGGGCCATGTCTTGATGGCCACCACTGGCAGCTTCACCCAAAGCAGCTTGGCTCTTGTCTGTTAAATGGACATCTACCCCTTGGCCAAACACCTTTTATTGCCAAACACCATGAATGTGGTGAAGGACCATTAAACAAAAAGGCTATGAACCCTACCACCAAAACTTCGTGAGTGAAAGTATAGTACTGTTTGCTGCTTTGGTAATTATATAAGCTGGCCAAGGAAAACAAAGTTCTTCTGTTGGTCAATCTCTCTCTCTCACTCTTTTTTTTTTTTTTTTTTTTTGGCCACCCTATGGCGTAAGGAGTTCCTGGGCCAGGGATCAGATGTGACCTGCAGTTGCAACCTAAGCTTCTGCTGTGGCAACAACAGATCCTTAACCTATTGTGCCAAGCCAGGGATCGAACCTGCATCCCCGAGCTCCCAAGATGCCTCTGATCCGGTTTCCCCACGGCAGGAACTTCTCTTTCTCACTCATTTATGATTCATTTCTTAATCTTTTAAGAGGAAGACCATCATGCCTTTCAAGATAAAGTAAAGATAATGCAATAAGGAGGCCACTATTTCTGAAACCTCCATCATATGTGTGCCACCTTCACGAGTTTTGCAGCCATCTGTGCTTTTCTTTATTAAATATCTGCCTCTTAAAAAAAATAGAAAACTTACTTGCTACCTTAAGTGCTAGTTATACTTTTATAGTACACATTAAAATCGAACACAGCTATTAAAATAAAGAGGGTAGGTCCTCCAAAAACTAAAAATAGAACTACCATATGATCAAGCAATTTCACTGCTGGGTATATATCTGAAGAAAATGAAAACAGTAAGCTAAAAGGATACATGTACCCCAATGTTCATAGCAGCGCTATTTATAATAGCCAAGACATGGAAGCAACCTAAATGTCCATTGACAGAGGAATGGGCAAAGTAAGTGTGATATATACATATATGCAAATATATATTATGCATTATATGCACACATACACATTCTAGGGAATATTATTACTCAGCCTTTGGGGAAAAAAAAAAGAAATTCTTCCATTTGCAACAACATGGAGGAACCTAGAAGGTTTCATGCTTAGTGAAATAAGTCAGAAGGAGAGAAAGACAAATACCAGATATACTGTACAATGCAGGGAAATATAGCCATTATTTTATAATAACTTTAAATGGAGTATAATCTATAAAAATACTGAGTTGCTGTATTATACACCTGAAACTACTATAATATTGTAACTCAATTGTACTTCATTAAAAAAAAAAAAAAAGAATATAGGTCTGGGTACCAGCTAAGATCGTCCCCTCTCCTGCCTCTAAGTCACTTTCAGGGGACCTACCACCACAGCTGCTCTCCTGAGGCCCTTCTCAGGGCCTGAACAGGGTGAGCTAAAATGAGAGTTTGGGCCAAGTTCCTCATTAAGCCTTTGCTTCATCTTCGTTCATGTAGAAATTTGCTTGCTGATTTTTAAATAAAAAGTGAGGCTTGACAAAGTCTTCTATGAGCAACTTTGAAGAAAAAATTTAACATTAAATGTAATTTTAATGTTAATGCGAATGTTCAATGAGGGACAATGATATTGGGCTTCTATGGAAAATCTCTTGAAAAACGAGTTTGAAAACCAGTGGAATATATGGAAAAATTGCTCTACCTGCAATGAACACGAATACCCATAATCACACATTTAGGAGGGTGTGCGTTTGCTTCTGTGCCTATAAACATGAGAATGTAAATTATGAAAGACAGCCAGAGCTGCAAGAATGCAACTAAAGAAGTGATATGGGGACCTGCCAACCCCACTATCTCCTGGAGAATTAAGTATAGGGGTTCGAGGGTCTAAGGACTGTATGCAACTGGTACAGACATGCCTCCTTCTTCATTATCTCCACACTAATTTAGCACTTACTGTGTTCCAGGCACCCTACATGTCTAACCCGCTTTAATCCTCAGTGCCCCTTAAGGTAGGTCCTGTTGTTATTGTAAGGATACTGGGGGCAGGGCTCTGCTCAGAGCTCCTCTTTATGATTGAAGCACCATTCTCCAACTCCTGGGAATATTGGATACCAAGGGTTCCAGTTGGGCTTCACCATGGGGAATGGCCTTGCCCATGGATACACCCCTCCCAGGGCCCAGCTATAGTCAGTGATTGGCTGATAAGAAGCTCCAAAGGCCCAGGCCGTGTACCTCACTCTGGACCACTCTGAGGATGACCCCAGGTCCAGAACTCTTCCAGGATCAGTGGCCTCAGTTGCAAACTTCAGCTCAACTTCCTCCTCCGCCCGATCCTGCCACCTTCACTTCCTTACAGTGTATTACCTTTTTTTTTTTTTTTCTTTTTAGGGCTGTACCTGCGGCATATGGAAGTTCCCAGGCCAGGGGTTGAATCGGAGCTGCAGCTGCCGGCCTACACCACAGCCACAGCCATGCAGGATCCAAGCCACATCTGTGACCTACACCACAGCTCACAGCAATGCCATATCTTTAACCCATTGATTGAGGCCAGAGATTGAACCTGCATCCTCTTGGATTCTATCGGGTTCGTTACACACTGAGCTACAATGGGAACTCCATACGATGTATTTCTTAAACTCATTCTCCCACAAACCTTCTGCTTGCAATACTCTGTCCCCGGGTGTGTTTACAGGGAGCCCAGTCTAAGGTGTTATCCCATTTTATAGATGTGAACCTAGAAAGCCTTTCTTCAGAGTCCAAGCTCCTAAGCATTTCATACTATTGCCTCTTAGGAAGACTAAAGTGGGCACCCCCCTTCCCCACTTTAGGCCACCTCCACTCCACCCCCCACCCCCAGTTTACACTGCTCCTTCTAGACTCCTGGTCTCTATTGGCTGTGACAATTAATAAATTTCACTGAACTGTTATCGGGTGGCCAGAAGGGGGAGCACTCACACACAAATCACTCAGTATATTCACTCAACATAGATCCCAATAGGTAGAGACATACCTTGCATCTGTGGCAGGAACTGACCCTACTTTACCACCACCAGCAGAAGGAAGGAAGATTTCTCCTTGCATGGCAATGGCTTAGCCAATGAGAGACTGCCACAACTCAGCTAATAAAAAGCCACTATACTTTGAACTCTCAGTTTCCTCCAAAGGACTTCCGTTTATAACCAGACGCTCCCAACTTCCCCATCTCCTGATAAAGGAGTTTCTCCTTTGCTAAACTGGACTTGCATGTGGTTTGCCACAGTTGCATGTCCCAGATTGCAATTCTTTGCTGCTCCTGAATGAACCCATTTTGCTGATAAAAAAATCCAGCTGCTTCATTGTTTTAAGTTAACATTACCAAACACTGGTTTAAGCAAGAATTCTAGGACGCTTGAATTCCATTGAGAAAGAAGAATTGGTGAAGGGGTGTTGCAACTCCATGAGAAGATGGATCCTTCTAGTGTCTTCCACTCCCTGGTGCATGGCTGGCCATTAGCCAGGCAGGCACGGAGGATCACATCCAAGTGTGTACAAGCAACCTCTGCTCGAGCACACACAGGCAGTGCTGGGATCACTGTTCAAAGCTGTGCAACTTGTCAGCTGAAATTTATGTCAGCTGTCCTCCCCTGATCACAGACTTCCCTCCTGCTTAGCAAGCTCATAGGCTAACATACCTTGACAAACAATGAGGGGTCTTCTGGCCTCACACAGAGAGAAATGCATGGGATGTATTATGGACCTCTTCTGATTTGTTTTCCATACTGGATATGGGTATATTTTTAAGGATTTTTTCTCACTAGTGGGGATATTGCTCATGTTTAACTATATTACTTACTTTAAGATGTTTGCTCACTATTTATATTCTCAGCATTTTTAAATGTACATTCTTAGATTTCTGTATGAAAAAGCAACCAAACTTTTTCTGGGCTCATAACTATTTGGTTAGAGGTAGCTTGCAAATACTACAATTTCCCTCTAAAATGAGTTAGCAAATTAATTATGGTACCTTTACACCTTTGAAAAGAAAAAATAAATGAACATTCCCATAATAAATAGCTTTCAAATGTTCACACTCAATGGGATTATTATTGTTCAGTGGGGACAGAAATTCAGTTTGGGGGGATGAAACCTGGAGATGGATATGGTGACAGTTTCACGGCAGTGTGAGTATGTTTAATGCCACTGAATCGTCTACTCGCAAATAGTTGAAATGGTAAATTATATATATATTTTTACCATACTTTTCTTAAAGAAGGAAAGATGGGGCTAAAACATTGAGAACCATTGCCATAGAAAAAGCTTTGTAATGTGAGAGATCAAAACAAACATTGGAAACATTTTTTTTTGTCTTTTTAGGGATATACCTGTGGCATATGGAGGTTCCCAGGCCAGGAGTTGAATCAGAGCTGTAGCCACCAGCCTACACCACAACCACAGCAACGCTGGATCCTTACCCACTGAGCAAGGCCAGGGATCGAACATGTATCCTCATGGATACTGGTCAGATTTGTTTCTGCTGCACCACAACGGAACTCTGGAAACAATTTTTTTTTTTTTTTTTTAAAGATCACATCTGAGAGTGAAGTGTAGCTGGTTACAGGGTCCCATAGGTCTGTCTGAGTGATGAAGTTACGGGTGACTTTAATATTCTCTTTGGTGCTTATCCTGTACTTTTTACATTTTCTATAATGAATAGGTATTATTTTAGTAATCAGAAAAGATATAGGAATTCCCGTCGTGGCGCAGTGGTTAACGAATCCAACTAGGAACCATGAGGTTGCGGGTTTGATCCCTGGCCTTGCTCGGCAGGTTAAGGATCCAGTGTTGCCATGAGCTGTGGTGTAGGTTGGATCCCGCGTTGCTGTGGTTCTGGTGTAGGCCGGCGGCTACAGCTCCGATTCGACCCCTAGCCTGGGAACCTCCATAAGCTGCAGGAGCGGCCCCCAAAAAAGGCAAAAAGACAAAAATAAATAAATAAATAAATAAATATTAAAAAAAGAGAAAAATATATATGTGTGTGTGTGTGAGTGTATATACATATGTTATTTTAAAATACATGAATAAGAAGAATATGTAACATGGGTTGTGAAATACCCTCCCTCTCCCCACTCAGGGAAGTAGTAGGTAAAATGTAAGGTGCTGCTTCCAGGACCATCTGGCTAAACTGAGACGTGTAGAACATTCCCCCAGCTGGCAGCAGCTGGGCATGGAGCAGGGCTGCCAGTCTAGAAATGAGGAGCAGAGTCCTGGCTTCATCTGTGCCTTTGACTCAGCAGGTTGTCCAGGGCCTCAATCTCTCCACCTGGAAAGGGAGGTGGTGGGAGGGGCTGGAACCACTGGTTGATTTCAGCCCTGCCCGGCTCTGGCTGGGCTTCTTTTGCCCCCGAATAGAGGCGAGCTTGTATGGACAGAGGATGATCGTTAATGGAGGGCTGAAGTATTTAGACTGCCTGTGTCCAAATTCCAGCTCCCCTCTCACAGGCTTTGTGACCTTGGGTAAATGATTTCACCTCTGTTTTCTCGCCTGCAAAATGCTGATAATAACAGTCTCCATAGAATGGGGTTGTATTAGTTTGCTAGGGCTGCTGTAACAAAATACCAGAGACTGGGTGGCTTAAAATAACAGAAATGTCTTGTCTCACAGGTCCAGAGGCCTGAGATCAATGCGTCAGCAGGGTGGGTTCTGAGGGCTGTGAGGAAGAATCAGTTCCATGCCTCTCTCTCAGCTTTTGGTAGTTTGCAGTCATCGACACTCCTTGGCTTACAGAAGCATCGCTCCATCTCTGCCTTCATCTTTCCACGGAGGTCTCCCTGTGAGGGTGTCTGCCTCCAAATTTCCCCTTTCCATAAGGACACTAGTTATATTGGGATCATGATACCTCAGTATGACCTCATCTTGATTAATTACATCTGTAATGACTCTATTTCCAAATAAGGCCAGGTTCTGAGGTACTTTGGGTTAGGGGTTCAACATATAGATATGGTAGGGACACAATTCAACTCCTAACAGGGGCTGTCATGAGAGCTAAATGAGATAATACCTTTAAGGGCCTCGTGGAGCACCCAGCAGACAGTGAGCACTCAATCCTATTGTGATGACAGTTGTCATTACAGTAATGTTACTACAATCACCATGTCCCTGAATCTTCCCTTTGCAGGGACCCGGACAGCAAGTGCACACAGGGCTCCTGCTGAAGTGTTCATAAGATAATACACCCCCCCACACTGCTTTTCATATGGAAACAACTATGTTTTTCCTGACTTGAGGAAGTCGAACTTGCAAGCTTTGGAAGGCTAGGCATCAATTCAAACAAATTGCTAAACCACATTATTTTGATCTTTCAAATTTATCTGACAGCAGAAGGAGTAGGTTTCTTCCCTGTACTGTATGTTATTTCAGTCATTTGTAATTGTGTTTAAGTAAGTCGGGAGGGGGGGAGCAGCCAAACAGTATCCAAGAACACAAGATTTGGAGACACTTGCATTCAGAATCTGAAGATCTAGGATGCAGCTCTGAACTAGGCTTACTAGCAATTACTAGCAGTACATTGTGGGACCCCAGCATAGCTACTCTGCCTCTCTGAGCTACAATTTCCTCATTCATTCAGTCAACAAACATGTTCCGTAGACTAAGAGCCAGTATTACACAAGGCGCCAGGGATACACAGAGAATTACAGATTCCAGTCCCATTCAAGGGGCTCAAAGGCTCACAGTCCAGTGGGAAGGGACAGAGACACAAATAACTGAGTGCAGAGGAGGGAACCACAATATTCTCTATGATTAACATGGGAACAGTGATTCCTGCTTTCCCTCCCGTGCATCTCATCTGGTGGTGTGGACAGTGACTTCCTTGGGGGCAAGCCTTATAGCTTACTCCTGCTGCCTGGCCCAGGCCTGGCTGATAGGGGACATGGGAAATGCTAGTTGAATTAACCAAACACCTAAATGGTTAGGAACATGCGCTTTTGAGTTGGCCAGATTGGGCCGCTTTGAATAAACTCCATCATTTGCTATCTGTAGGATGTTGGGTAAATCATTTATCTTTTCTCAGTTTTATTAAAAAATTTTTTGGGGGTCTTTTTTTTGTCTCTTTGGGGCCACACTCATGGGATATGGAGGTTTCCAGGCAAGAGGTCTAATCGGAGCTGCAGCCGCCAGCCTATGCCATAGCCACAGCAACGCCAGATCCGAGCCACATCTGCAACCCACACCACAGCTCACCGCAACGACGGATCCTTAACCCACTGAGTGAGGCCAGGGATCGAACCCCACAACTTCATGGTTCCTAGTCGGATTCGTTTCCACTGTGCCACGATGGGAACTCCTACTTTTTAAAATTTATTTATTTAGTCTTTTTAGGGGTGCACCTATGGCACATGGAAGTTCCCATGATGGGGGTTGAATTAGAGCTATAGCTGCCAGCCTATGCCACAACCACAGCAATGTGGGATCCAGGTCAAATCTGCGAGATACACCACAGCTCACAGCAGTGCTGGATCCTTAACCCACTGCACGAGGCCAGGTATCAAACCCAAGTCCTTGTGGATACTAGTTGGGTTTGTTACCGCTGAGCCACCACGGGAACTCTTCTTTTTATTTTATTTTTTTTAAGGTAAATCTTTTTTTTTTTTTTTTTAAGGGCTGCAGGTGCAGCACATGGACATTCATTCTCAGGCTAGGGGTCAAATTGGAGCTACAGCTGACGACCTGCGCCACAGCCACAGCAACACCAGATCCAAGCCAAATCTGCAACCTACACTGCAGCTCACAGCAATGCCAGATCCTTAACCCAATGAGTGGGGGCCAGGGATGGAACCCACATCCTTATGGATACTATTCAGGTTCATTTCCACTGGGCCACAGTGGGAGCTCCTCAGTCTGTTTTCTTAAAAAAAAATTGAAGTAATGACATGGTCAGTAATTATGTAAATCATTCAACTCATTTAACAAATATTTATCAGGCACTTACTGTATCCCAAGCACCCATTTCTAAGTCTTAGGGATACGGCAGAAAACAAAACAGTGAATAAGTAAAATAGGGAACATGTCAAGTGGGGTAACTATTGGAAAGAATGTAAGGGGTGGGATCTCAATTTTAAATCGGGTGCCAGGGAGTCCATTGAGAAAGCGACATGTGGACAAAGATGTGACACTGGTTAGAGAGTCAGTAGCAGCTCTCCGAGAGGAAGCTTCCAGGCACTCAGAATCATCCATCCCCTGCAGGGTGGCTGGTTTGAGCATCACATTCAATATCATGTATACAGTGCTTAGGATGCTGCCTGGCATGCAGTAGGAGTTCATTAATTGATAGCTATTATTAGCAGGATATTAATAAATGTAATTGCATCGAGGAACGAAGGAGATAGAGACTATAAATGTACCCTGTGCACAGGGCAGTCACATGGAGGACTATTATTATAGTTGTTGTTTATTACTAGCAATTACCTCTCGCAAATGCTCCTGACAGTCTGAAGCCACAGAGGGAGCCTTAGCAACTTACTCTCCCCCTCAGGCCTTGGGACTTGAGCCCTAGAGAGATGCTGATGGGAGAGGCTGGGGAGGGGCCAAAGGGTGGGTTTCTCTCCTGCCTCAGGAAGGAAGAGAAAGAGCCCCCCCCCCCGCCCCATCCCCATCCTAACACACACCTGTTGGGAAAATTTTCACAGTCTATGTGAAACCATGACACCAGCTATCATAGCAATAATTTGGGAATCACTATCAGCAGATTTGAGAACTATAGACCCTGTTAATACTTCTGTTGTCAGTTCTGATTATTTATTGGCTAGAAAAAGTCATTTTAGTTTATAGAAACCTGGAAGGCAGCAGAGTAGAAGAGTGTGAGTGAATTTCTTAATCATGTGTAGATTCAGTCCCCCGAAGTTAACTCAAGGTTGCCAGTGTTTACCGAGCTTCTTCCAGGTGTTAAGTGCTAGGCGAAGTGCTGTGGGGATCAGAGGGGTGAAAACCTGTGGTCCCTGCAAATCTGCGAACTGCTCATTCATTGGAGGAGACAAATATGGCTCTCCTAGAGGCTGCCTGCAATAGGCAGGGGTAGGAGCAGAGTGCAATGGAATACAAAGGAGACCAATCAGGAACCCTCTTACCTGGTGTGGGGGAGGTGATGGGGGAGGGCTGGTGCTAAACTTAACGCAGGGATACCACTTGGCTCACAGTAAAAATTCCTTCTTGAAAATGCTTAAATTTCCCATGAAGACACATAGGTGTCTCAGATTGGGTCCCCAGAAGCAGAGTCTAGGACAGGGAATCGTGTGTGAGCGATTGATTACAGACATGTTCTCAAGAGGAACCTATAAGGGAGAGAGGAAGAGGAAGAGGTCAGGCTTGGATGTGTTTTCAAGTGAGGGGGTGCCTCAACCTAATCCTCCAGGGAGGGGTCCTACTGCTACACCAGCCAGTCATCGCTGCTGCAGGCTGCTGGGGTGGGCTCTGAGTCTTGGCTGCCTCCAGGCCAGGAGGCTCCAATCACCCAAGGTGTGGCATTGGGGCACCTGCACAGCTAGGGGATGGGCTAACCCCACCAACAATCCCTAAAAGGGATTCCAGGAGATCTGGCTGGGGCACCAGAAGCATCTGCTGCCATTAGCTTTTGTGGGGGATGCCATGGGCGTTTGAGTGGCATGGAGCTAGACCAAAGGGAGGAACAGAGGGAGTCTGTGAGCAGATGCCTTCCACCTTTAAGGTGACTAGAAAATCTCCAGAGTGAATGGCCATTGGTAGAGAACTAGAAAGTGTTCCTGCAAACTTAATACAAGTTAGTAGATTTGTTTATTGTTGAGAGAATGAAATAACATATGTGAAACAGACTGGCAGTAGGTATAAATTGATTGTTGGACTTGATTCTGAATATTTCTTGATTAGATGCATATAACATGTTCTTTGAGAAGTTCCTGTGGTGGCGCAGAAGAAGCAAATTTGACTAGTAACCATGAGGCTGCAGGTTCAATCCCTGGCCTTGCTCAGTGGGTTAAGGATCTGGCATTGCCGTGAGCTGTGGTGTAGGTCGCAGACACAGCTCTGATCCAGCTGTGGTGTAGACCAGTGGCTACAGCTCCGATTTGACCCCTAGCCTGGGAACCTCCATATGCCATGAGTGCGGCCCTAAAAAGAAAAAAAAAAAGTTCTTTGAAAAAATTATCATGGAAACAGCAGTGATAATAATAATAAAAACTCTAATGATGATAATGCAGTTGTTGGGCGCTAAACACCAACGCTATTTCTCTTATCGACCCTATGAAGTAGGTCATATTTCCCTAGACAGATGAGGAAACTGAGGCATAGATAGGTAAATAATTTCCCTGAGGTCACATAGCTCCAAGTGGTAGATTGGACTGTGGCCTCTTTCTGCCTGACTTTTCAAATTTGCATTTCCTGTTACAGTGCATCACTGTCATACTCTGGGAAATGGTGCATTTTACCTGAGTTAGAGGGTGGACTGCTTAGCCAGGGAATAAAGGGAGAAAGTTAAGGTTCTCAAACCAGTTCCTACATTAAGTTTGTGTATAATGCAATTCCACTAGAACTCCCTAGGTCTGGGATGGGGTGGAGACCAGTGGGGTGCAGAAGAAATCCTGGAAGGGTTTGCTGTCGATCCTGGGCAAGAGCCAAGAAAGACTCATGAAAGGGAGACCTTGGAACAGAAAACCCTGAGTAGCATCAGGAGCTGGCATGAGGTCACTGGGACAAGTCCTGTTTTCTAGGACACACAGTCAACACATCACCCTTGGACCACGGCAGAGCTTCTGACAAGTTCTCTAGTGATCGCCTCAAGGACAAAATCATGAAACAGGCAGAATCATGAGAATCTGGGGCATGGGTCACCCTGATAGAATGACCAGCCCCTAAAGGGGTCAAATCCTAAATTGGTAGGGTTTTCTCTGCTTCTGGATGGAGTTCCTAAGGCTCTGTTTCTTGTCTCACTCAAATTCAACCTGAAAAAGATCTATCGGCTAGATGATGATATCAAATATACAGTGCAAAGGGGTGGCTGGTGGGAAGCTTCTATATTAGAGAATGAAAAGAGGACCCCAAAGACCACAGAGGTAGGAGAGATGGGCCAACTTGAACAAGACGTTTGACTCATGTGTGTGCGCGCACATGTGTAAACTTTCCTATTTGGATAAAGAATCAACTGCACCACTTCAGGGTCACTGTCGGGCCAGGCAACGGCAGGTGTGAAATAAACAGGGCTTTAGCCAACAGTGTGGTTTCCCTGGGACGAACTCCTGGTTGGCTTCCTCAGGGATTGGAATGCCAACCAAACTGAGCTTATTCTATGATGTCCCCTTTTTGGGTAAAATACTGGCAGGGGGTGGGGAGAGGGGGCAGTATGTGAGGCTTATGTAGAGGTACTTTTTAAAATTATCGCATATAAACTTGAAGTTTAAGGGACACATTGGCGAAGGCTGGATTCCTATTCTTCCGCAACAGATACAAACAGATCAATAAAAGCTGCAAATCACCACCTGCTGTCTTCGTCACCTTCTTGGTGAGATCAATTAGCGATAATAGCCATCAGAGGGGACTGCCTGGATCTGAGGCTGCTGGTCTCTCCTGTCAGATGTTAAATTGAGATGTCTAGACCTGAGGCTGGGTTGAGAGAGGCTGGGCAGAGGATGAAGATTGAGGCTATCATTTGGAGGAACACACAGATTATTCTCTTTGCAGGTGCGATAGCTTCTATATTAGGTCCACGCACAGGGAGGGAGGAGGAGCTCACAGGAGATAGTTTAGCAGAATGGGCCCTCTTCTCACAATCAAAGATATTCCCAGGAACCCCCTTCAATTTCTCTAGAGCCAAGGGTTCTTGGAAGCCCCACAGTCCCCACCCAAACTGGGGTACATATTCCAGGAGCTTCCTAGAGAAAGTATTATGTAAATGTATACAATCTTCAGAAGAGGGCATAATGCGATTCTATGAATTTAGCCTCTGTCGTAGGCACCACAAAGTAAATACGGCGTCATTTTATTTTTTATTTTTTAGTGATTTTTGGTGTCTTTTTAAAAGATAAACCAGAAGAAACATTTACTAAAGGGGGAGGGACACTGCTGGTTAGAGCCATCATATCTTAGTCTGACGTACCCAAAGGATGTGCCCACTTTGAGATGTGGTATGTCATCCTTGTTTCAAGAGTCTGGAAATTGGGAGGAATTAAAAAGTGATCACCCAAAGAAAATTTGAACTTTGATTTTCACCTGGACACTTTGCACAGGTTCTCAAGCAGGTTTTGAAGGGTTATGGCCATAAGTTTATTGGTGACATTGTGCCTCTTTGGTAGAAGAGCCTACTTGGAGGAATCTGGTAAGCCTGGCATTGCACTCTTGCTCCCCAGGGCCTGGCACAGGGAGAACTCACAGCACGAGCACCTTGCAGTTATCCACATGTGGAGTTTTGCTTACTGAATGGGAGTAAAACTGAGGCTTGCTCCTTGGTCTTTACGCCTATAAGCAGGATGGAGCCCTCCCTACAAGGACCTTGGGCTGACCTTGGACAGTGCCCAGCCATTGTTCATCTACTGTCTCTCCCCCACTGGGCAGGGAGCTCCTGAGGGACAGACCATATTATTCTTCTCTATGCTTCCAGCACCCAGCACTGGGTCTGCTAAGCAGCGAATGAATGGAAGAACAAATATACCTCTGACAGGTTTAAAATAAACAAGTATGTGTGTATGTGTGTGTGTGAGTGTGTACGTGCACATGCACAGCCAAGAGAGCGCCAAGCAATTCTCAAGGCTGCTGTTTGAGACTCACTGGGACTGCTTGTTAATAGCGGGGATTTTTCGGCCCCACCACAAAGCCACTGAATCAGAAGTTCTGGGGCAGAGCTGGAAATCTGAATTTTTAACAAAGCTCCCTGGGAGATTCTCAAATGTATAGAAGCTTCGGAATGCCTGCCCTAGACAAACGCTGCTGCACTGAGATTCTCAGAGCACTCTGGGGTTTTGAGACCTAAACAGCCAATTCTAGCCTGAATCTCTGGTCACATGTTTGGCAGAAGAAGGATTTCCAGGTGTGAAAGCATTCTGAGATGTGCAGACCAGAGAGAGTAATGACAGGGCCCGAAATCAGAACTGTGCACTCAGGGAAATCAGAGGTGGCAGGACCCCCAGGCCATCAGCGTGCAGGTGGGGACACAGAGCCTGTTCCCCAGTGACCTCTGAGAAGGGGAGCTCGGAGGAGAGCTCTTCTAAGAAAAGAAAACAGAGCAGGGCCCCGAGCTAAGCCAGGTTTCCAATCTGGGATGCCTGGAAGAAATCTCTTCTGCAACATGCCAACTGGCAGCCACAGGCCCAGCTCCCGGGCGAGCGTGCATACTGAATCAATTGAAATTGAGTCATGGATATAATTAATTTAATGTGTTTAAAGGATCTTCAGTATAGTAAACACGCCGGACGAGGGTGACCCAGAATAAAGTGTCTGCCTGAGAGCGGACAAATGGATACCGTGTGTGCTGGATAACGAAAACCCTTTAACAAATAGAAAATGCTTCCATTTATTTCCACCTCCTGTTCCTTTCCTTTCCAACTCTTTATTTATGGCTGAGCTTGGCCTTCCGAGGTCTCCTTGGACCACAGGGACACTTTTTATTTTGTCAGAAGACGGCCTTTTTTCTCTGATCAGAAGACAATTTTAATGAAACCTGTCTACAGCCCTGTGACAGGCACATATTAATATGTGACAAAGGGGATAAAGCAGAAGGGGGGGGGAAAGCGAAGAACTGTTTCACTATTTCAATCTCTTTCTCAATTAATGGAGGACGTGCACAAAGAGGAGGGAGATGGCACGGAGTGGGGTGGGGTCAGGCCCCTCTGAACTACCGCCCTGGCTAAATTGAACCCTCTCTCTGTGTGCTTTGAAACTCCCTGTCCATACCTCAGACACCCATCCGAGAGGGGGTGGAATCTGAGGCACTCTGAGATCGCTTTCAGTTCTGACATCCCCCGAATTATGAGTCACAAATCAAAGCAGGCATAAATATGTGTCAAGGAATTTCCCATTAAAAAGACACTCATCTTCAAGCTGAATAAAGCATTCCAGGCAGCCTCCATTCACTGCTCATCAAGTACGGATTATGTACAACTGGGCTTGGATGAAAGGGAGCACTTGGGAGTAGCGATACATGACCTCCACCTAAGCTACATCAGGCATCTAGATAAAATGCTGAGTTCTAGGATTATGAGAAGCTTTCTAGATTCTGTAGCTCTCTATCCAGCCATTTCAGCTGAGGAATACCATGAAGTCATTCTATTAAATAAGAAACAAAGCGTGAAAAGATGACCTGCAAAAGCGTATCCATGTTTTGAGAGTTTTGCCGCAATGCTACTAATGGGACGCCAGGCGAATCCCACCCCTCTCGAAGGCTCAGACTGAATTTGTACCTTGAACAGAAAGCATTTCCAAGGTATCTGGTGCTCTCCGGAGCCTTTCTGAGGGAAGGGTCTCAGGGGCTATGGGGCGGGATGGGGAGGGGGTTGCTCCAGCAGGGCTTTGGGCTCCTCTGTCTAGTATATAACAGGCATGAAGTCAAATTTTATAACAAGAGCTTCTGAGGACAAAAAAAAAAAAAAAAAAAAAGACTTTTTGAAACCACTGGGCTGGGGAAGGCTGTTAAAGTTTCCAGGCTGAGTCTGGGCTGCACTATAGACAAGGCTTCTGCCGATAATTAATTAGAGCTTTTACTTTTAAAATGTGGGAGCGGATGCCCAGGCCTCAGGTCAAGAGTAGCTCGACTCAGGAATTTGGAAATCTTCTTTTTTAGCAATGCTCAATGCTCCCTACTGCCCAGAGCAGTGGAGTGGTTTGAAAACTCTAGGGTGCATTGGAATCACCCAGAGAGTCTGTTAAACCATAGATGGCTGGGTCTCAACCCTGGAGATTCTGATCCAGTGGGTCTGGGGTTAGGCTCAAGAATTTGCATTTCTTTCTTTCTTTTTTGGCTATGCCTGAGGCATGCAGAAGTTTGTGGGCCAGGGATGGAACCCATGCCACAGCAGGGACCCAGACCGCTGCAGTGACAATGCTGGATCCTTAACCCTCTGTGCCACAAGGGAACTCCAAGAATTTGCATTTCTAACTGACACCCAGGGAAGGCTGGTGCACACTTGGAGGTCAAGGCCCATTTGGAGCATCGTTGCCTATAAGATAGAGGCCAGCCTGGAGTTCCCGTCGTGGCGCAGTGGTTAATGAATCCGACTAGGAACCATGAGGTTGCGGGTTTGATTCCTGCCCTTGCTCAGTGGGTTAACGATCCAGAGTTGCCGTGAGCTGTGGTGTAGGTCGCAGACGCGGCTCGGAACCTGCGTTGCTGTGGCTCTGGCGTAGGTCGGTGGCTACAGCTCCGATTAGACCCCTAGCCTGGGAATCTCCATATGCCACGGGAGTGGCCCAAGAAACGGCAAAAAGACAAAAAAAAAAAAAAAAAAAAAGAGGCCAGCCTTCTTAAGCTTGTCCCTACAGAACTGGGTCCCATTTACCTTTCAGCCTCATCATCCTTCCTTTCGATATTCCTGGCAAAGTAATTGTCCTTGCTGAATGAGTGCATCTCTCCTTTGCTCACCATGCTCCACCTGACCACACCGCCAGCCCCGTCTCTGTATGCCTAAGGCGCGGCTCAAATGCTGCCACTTCCAAAAAGCCTGGCTCAGCGTTTTCATCAAAGGTCACAGAAATCCCTCTGGGCGTACACAGTCTCGCCATGGTGCTGAGCACTTTTAACCTCTTCATGTCATTTGAATCCAGGTCTCACCCCTGAATCTGGACCACAGGCTCCAGAACAGGGAGCCCATCTTAACTGGGCACCCACACCACAGTCTACTCTTAGCACCTGCACAAGCCCTGGTCTGTCAGACCAACAATGCGAGCCGGTGCTCACGCACAAAGGAAGGTGAATGTTTAAGAAATACGCCAATGGGGAAAGGGGGAGAAGGATAAAGGAGGAATTTAACAGATACATACTACTATATATAAAACAGATAAACAACAACCTGCTGTATAGCACAAGGAACTATATTCGATACCTTGTAATAGCCTGTAATGGAAAAGAATCTAAATATACATATAAAACAGAATCACTTTGCTCTATACCTAAAACATTGTAAATCAACTAAACTTCAACAAACATACATCCATCAGCTTATCTACTCTTGAGACAGACTGATTCTCTAAATGACTCTTTAAATTAGCACAAAGGACAGCACTTTAGCCCTTTCAGCCTATTCTTTAGGCAAATTTCCTTATTTTCTGTGAGCAGAGCGAGTGACATATATATCATCACGAGACATACATAACTACCACGTATGTCCATTACCAGAAGGCAGCGGGGTGCAACAATTAAGCGCTAGATCCAGGTTCGAATCCCAGCTCTACCTGATTAGCTGTGGTCCTTAAATGCTCTGCACACCAGGCTCCCCACCTTTAATGGGGATGATAACAGCACCTACTTCCTGTGGATGGGATATGGGTGCAGCGAGACCATTATTAACAATAACAACCATTATTTGCATTTACCGAGTGAGGACTATGTGGCTGGCGTCGGGCACCCATCATTGACTCCGATCTACATAAAATGCTTAGCATGCATCTAGCACAGCATAAGCATTCAAGAAATAGTAGTGATTCTCATCATTGCTCATTTTCCTGATTTCCATGCAAAGCATATATTATTATCCCCAGTTCCCAGCTGAGTATCTTGAAGCTCAGAGCAAGGAGCTTGCTCAACAAATACGAGCAGTTTTCACTTTGTAACAGTCAATCTCTATGACCACGTGAGAGGTAGGTATTATTCTCATTTGGGGAATGAGAACTCTGTGGGTCGAAGACGGAAACTCAAAACCGAAAGCCCAGGATTTGAACCTGACTTTTGGTCTAGAGCTGGCTCGCCCTACCCCACCACCTGGAGAATTCTATCTGCTCTCCGTACGGTCATTCGTTCAGGCCTTTCTAATCCAGGTGAGAGAGAAGCAGTTTTCCCAACGTGTCAGAGAGGGTCACTGCACCTGCCTGTTTCAGCAGGCCTGCAGTCGTCCGACCCACGGGAAGTTATTTCAATAATGGGGAAAATGGACCGTATATCAGAGGGCGTATATCACAGCTCCTCTCGCCTTGAACACCTCCAAAGGGCACCAAGGAAAGCCTGGGACTGACCGTGACCCCGAAGAAGTTGGTCTCATTCATGGCGTTGAGGATGATCTTGCCCAGAGTATGGTCCGTGTAGTTGAAGTCCTGGATCCTCTGGTGCCGGCTGCTGGCATGCAGCGTCTCCATGGCCCTCTGCAGCGTCTTGGCGATGACCCAGATGCCGTCATAGGCGTATCCGTGGAACTTGCTGGGCCCCACACCTGACCGCTTGTTGTTGTATTCTCGCTCGTACTGCTGTGGCGTCTGGAAAATGAGGAGGCCAGAGGGACACTGTGTTACAGCCAGCGGGGACATCAGGCATACGGGGCTGAGAGCTGATATTCTCCAAAGCCAAATGTGAGCCAGGCATGGTCCGAGGCTCTTAATGTGTGTTCTCTCATTTAATCTCCCCAACAACCTCGGAGGGTGGTATTGTTATTGTCCCTGTTTACAGATGACAAAACTGAGTAGGAAAGCCAACTGCCTAGGGCCAAGGGAGTGGCAGGGCTGATATCCAAACCCTGGCTATCTGTCAGGAATTGGATGAAGGAATCATGTACCCTGACAGGCCTCCCCGTCACATCGCAGGGCCTGGAGCTAGAGTACCAGTGGAGGGCCACATTCCATACGTCTGAATATTAAGGGACGGGCAAACTGTTCAATAAAATATTTTCTATCTTCCCGTCCTCATGTAAAGATGCATATCTCCCTAATGATCTGGAAGGCCAAGTTTGAATTCAGCAGTCTGGGGCCCCCCATGAAACCTGGCACCAGACCCTACATCTTTGTGTTTTGAAAGAAAAGCCCTTTCCCTTAGCCTCCCAGGCCTCCACTCAGGCTCAAAAGGCTGACTCCAGTGGTAAGATTGGGAAATACTGTTATAATGAAAAACTAGTTAAAATAATCTCCAAGAGTTCCCGTCGTGGCGCAGTGGTTAACGAATCCCACTAGGAACCATGAGGGTGTGGGTTCGGTCCCTGCCCTTGCTCAGTGGGTTAAGGATCCAGCGTTGCCATGAGCTGTGGTGTAGGCTGCAGACGCGGCTCGGATCCCGCATTACTGTGGCTGTGGTGTAGGCCGGTGGCTACGGCTCCGATTAGACCCCTAGCCTGGGAATCTCCATATGCCGCGGAAGCGGCCCTAGAAAAGGCAAAAAAAGACAAAAAATTAAAAAAAAAATAAGAAAAATAGTCTCCATTATGTTATGCCCTGCCTTGGCCCACAAACTTGTCCCTAAAGTTTACTTTCTCGTTAGAGCTACATTGCACCTAGCATTTTTTCTTCTCATTGAAACACTCCCTAACATGCCTTCCCTGTGAGCAAGGGTCATTCCAGACAGAAGGTCAGGAATGATAACCCCGAAGACAGCCAGAAACTATCCCCGGAGCCACGAATGCTGGCCTTGATGAGTCTGAAATGATCTATGGATGAAGAATAATATAAACACCTTAATCAATAACCCAGTCTTCTAAGCCACACCTATAAAAGCCCTTGCTATCCCCTCTCAAGTCAGGACACAGTTATGAGGCACTAGCCTGCTGTGTCCTCCTTTGCCTGGCAAAGCAACAAAGCCATTCTTTCTCCTCCCCAAAACGCTGTCTCCGAGACTTAATTGGGGCCGGTGTACAGAGGCTGCATTTTCAGCTATACTCAGAGCTTCAGTCTGGACACAGCACCTCTGGGGGAGCTGACGCTGCTCTGTGGCCCACACGTCCCCTTCTCTGCTTACCCATCTCCACCTGTAGCCCAGCTAAGCTCAGGCCACACCTCCTGCCTCCAGCATCAGTATAGCCCCTTGACCACCTGAGAGGCTCAGTCCTCTCTAAAGATGTGGCTTCAGGCATTTGGGCAGGGGGTTCAGGGCATGGCCTTGCTGGGGGTGTGTGTGTAGGGGGGGAGCTCCAGGTGGGCAGGTCCCATGGCCTTGTGGATTCTGAATGCTGGGGGGTCTGAGTACGGTCCTCTTAGAGCACGGAGCCCAGGGTAGGTCCCAGTTGCCCAGATGTAAGGCCAGTTTTGACCTCTACATCGTGCCCTTTCCTTTCATCTTCCATAACATAGCAGGGTCTGTGAATAACTCAACATTTAAAAAAAGAATTATTTTTCTCCCATTGACTTGAATCTCATAAAATAATTTCATTGGTAATACTAACATTCTGATTGAGGCCACAAAGTACATGAAACCACCTTTTTACTCCCAGTCCCTGAGGCTTAAACATCCAAATGAATTCCGCTCCAGGGGAACCCATTACCCTCAGCCCTTCTGTGGGCCTTTTCTCAAATCACGTCTGAACTCCTCTGCCAGAAACATCATCAGAGCCCACGGCTTAGTCTTTGGAAAAATCCTCCTTGGGAACAAAGTGCACAAAGAAACCATCAACTCATTGTCAGTTTATACCAGGAAAGGCCCTTAGACCATCACATGTGCCCGCTAAATCTGCAGCTGGAGACACAGAGAGGTCTAGAGACTTGCCCAAGGTCACACAGCTTGTGTGTGTATGTGTGTGTGTGTGTGTGTGTGTGTGTGTGTTTAGCTAGTCTGGTCCCATTCCATCTTTGCTGCTTCTCTCATGTTTGACTTTTGAGGTCATAACTGTCTTTTGAACCCCCCCCCCAAGTTATCTGGAATCAGTTCTGGTGCCCAAGGAAGGTGAGGAAGCTGAGCTGTCGAAGGCTGGGTTGTACCATGGCTGCAGTTTGAGTCTCTTGCCCTAGGTGTTTGTAGAGCCTCGGTTCAGCCAAGCTCCTCCAAATGTGGAACCTGCAGGTGAAGAATTCTGCCTGACCAAGTGTGAATAGTGTCCCAGCAACACATCCACTGCCTCCTTTATCATTTGGGCTCCTGTGGGATGGCTCAGTTTTTCTCCATTTATGAACTACCTCAGAAATGCATCATGTCTAGCCATCACTATGCATCACTCAAAATACATGGTGGAGGCTCTTCAATTTCAAGAGATATTCAAGGAGACAGCACCTTCTCTAGCCCAGCCCAGCTCCTTCTCACAAGTAATCGCACCCCCCACCCTCCCGCCATCCTTCGCCATCTCACTCCTTCTGGCATGAAATGGTCCATTATTACGCTCTCTCTCTTCCCTAAACCTTGCGGGTCCTTCGATCACACCAAGTTAGTTCACACCTCAGAGCTATGGCACTAGATGTCTCCTCTACCAGAAATCTTCCTCTGCTCTTCGTGTGATATGATCAGCATCCAAATGTCAACGTGCTCATTTCCCATGGATGCCTTCCCTGACCCACTCTTTCCCTCTCCCAGGCATACTCTAGCCACCATTTTTATCTCCTTCTTCTTCCTTTTTTTTTTTTTTTTGGTCTTTTTAGGGCTACACCTGTGGCTATGAAAGTTTCCAGGCTAGTGGTCAAATCAGAGCTGTGGCTGCTGGCCTACACTATAGCTTATGGCAACGCCAGATCCTTAACCCACTGAGCAAGGGCAGGGATTGAACCTGTGTCATGTCCTCATGGATACGAGTCAGGTTTATTACTGCTGAGCCACAACGGGAACTCCATTTGATACAGTTTGTTGGGATTTTTTTTTGGGTGTGCAGAGAAGAAAGGGCTCAAGATCAGACTGTTTATTCAATTTGACACTGAGGCCAAAAAACAAGCCCCTATATATATACATTTGATATATACCACTTGTAAATTCCTATCTTTTCTACCAGTGGAAAACACTGGCAATGTGGCTGTTTACCTCCTTTCTGTGGGTAGAGTCCTAGGAGTGCGATGCCGGTGTAGCTTAGTCCTGAAAGGTGACCTCATTCCCACTGTCTTTGCAAGCACTGCCTCGAAGTCATTGCTACCACACTAGATCCCAGACCATTCATCACTGTTCCCAGGTGAAGCCGGCACCAATCTCCCTCAGGCAAAACAATGACAGCAGGAAGAAACACACGCACAATTGTCAGAGAAAAAGTAATAGCTGTTCTTAAAGCAGGTCTCCAATTATTCAGGGCAGAAGAATTTCTTCTATTATAAAGCTGACACTGAAAACTGATTGATTACTCATTCTCCGAGGTCAAGTTTATCATGAGACACTCAAAGTTTCTGAGAAAATAACTTTATATGGAGACTCCCAATTACTGACAGGTTGTGCTCCACATATTTTTGAAAGGCAGTTGTTGGAACTTGGAACATATTTTTCCACAGAAACTATGTTATAAATAGTGGTTAGGTTCCCAGGCTAGCCCACACATGCTTGCTGCCCTACAGCATGACTAAACTTTATGGGTCTGTCATCCCCACAAAACCAAGCCAAGTCCTGCTTTTTGGGAGAGGGGATTCTCGCGGACAGAAGAGAGGAGGAGGAAACCTCCCCTTTCGTGCCTTCAACTGTACCCCCACCCCTCGCCCCAGCAGCAAAATGAGCAGAGTTTCTCTCCAGCATCCCTTGTTGGATGTTGGAACCACAGTCTCATGCAGCAGGTACACGAGGGGGCAGTCAACTGGTTTCTATACACCGATTTATAGGTCACTTGGGGAGCTTGTTAAAATGCAGATGCCAGGACCCTACATTTTGTTTTCATACATCTGTGAGATAATTTAGGCATCTGAACTTTTAAAAAATCTTCTAAGATTTCAGAATATATAAATTGGTTACCACTGATTAAGCCTCTCTTACAATGTGACTATTGGATCTTCTCAATAGCAATTTCCAGGTGTCTGCTGAGCGCCCCCCCCCCTTTTTTTGTCTTTTTGCCTTTTCTAGGGTTGCACTCATGGCATATGGAGGTTCCCAGGCTAGGGGTCTAATTGGAGCTGTAGCCACCAGCCTACGCCAGAGCCACAGCAATGCGGGATCCAAGCCGTGTCTGCAGCCTACACCACAGCTCACAGCAACGCCGGATCCTTAACCCACTGAACAAGGCCAGGGATCGAACCAGCAACCTCATGGTTCCTATTCGGATTCGTTAACCACTGAGCCATAACAGGAACTCCTGCTGAGCCCCTTTTGAGAATCTTCCTGTGCTGGGAAGGTTACCATGCCTTCAGAGAGAGCTTTTCAACCTAAGGAGTGCCTGACATCTATGACACTAGTCTTCCAGATATAGAAGTTACACTTATCTCTCTGTAACTTGCTCTGTCTTTCTGTGGAGCTGCAATGAACACATCTGCTCCCTTTTATCCAAAGCAGTCACTCAAAGAGCTGAAGTCAGTGACATGTTTATCCTGTACCCAATGCACTATTCTTCACTTTTTAAGTGAAACAGTCTTAGTTAAGTCTTCCCTTCTGGGGAGTTCCCACTGTGGCTCAGCAGAAATGAACCTGACTAATATCCATGAGGATGTGGGTTTGATCCCTGGCCTGGCTCAGTGGGATAGGGATCGGGGGTTGCTGTGAGCTGTGGTGTAGGTCACCAACAAGGCTCAGATCTCACGTTTCTGGTGGCTGTGGTGTAGGCCGGCAGCTGTAGCTCCAATTCGACCCCTAACCTGGGAAATTCCATGTGCCTCAGGAACAGCCCTAAAAAGACAAAAAAAAAAAAAGAAAAGAAAAGAAAAAAAGAAAGACTTCTGCTCTATGGTGAAATAAGTTCTATCAGACTTAAGCTCCCATGAAGAACATTCAGGAAAGCAGAATAAAATGTAAAAATAGCTATCCAAAGGTATCAGAGAGCAACTAGGACACCTAGGGCTTGATTAACCAAGATCCTGGAGAAAAGAGAAATGTTTTGAGAAGAGTCCAACATTCTTTGTTGCTTCCCCTTGAGGCATATGCTGATTTGTAAGTATGAAGCCCAACTGTAGGAACAGAAGACACTGGATCAGAGTTTTCAGCAGTTCCTCAGAGATGGGAAGACAAAAAAGTATACTTCCGGGTTATGAGAGTAACAAGGCTTGTAGGACCAAGGTCTCAGAGGAAAAGGAACCATAGAATACCAGCATGCAAATTGACATTTGCACTTGAAATATCTGGTGATAACTAAACTGCATAAAGCAAGAGGCTGAGAAGCCAGGCAAAAAGTGGTAGCTAAGGGGCTAAGAAAATAAGCAGATGTGTTTGGAGTCTCATGGCATTAGGAAAACAAAAATGAGAATCTGGGGCCAGTAAACACCCCAGGATTTTAGTTTAGAATGCTAAAGGTCAAATAGGAATAAGGGCAAACAAAACAGACCAGGCTTTATGAAAACTAAAACTAAGCCTGGAATCATGTTAATTCTTGGTTGGATTAAGGTGATCTGTCTCTATTCTAACTGTTTTCCTGAAGAGAAATAAATCTCTGAGGATAGATAATACCATCTGTAGCCTCTTTAATTTTTCATATCCAATTAAATTAATCAAATATACTAGGTACACCAGGTGATAAGATCAGATTAAAAAGAAAGGAGGGGAGGAAGGAAGGAACAGAGAAAGAAAGGAAGGAAAGAAGAAAAATAGGCAATAGAAGATGACCTGTGGGTGATCCAAATCTTGAAGGTATTAGACATGGACTTTAATATATTATGTTTATATGTTCAAGAAAACATATAAAAGATACAAAATATCACCAGAAAACTGGAAACTACTAAAAAAAAAAAAGGATAGGGAGTTCCTGTCGTGGCGCAGTGGTTAACGAATCCGACTAGGAACCATGAAGTTGCGGGTTCGGTCCCTGGCCTTGCTCAGTGGGTTAACGATCCGGCGTTGCTGTGAGCTGTGGTGTAGGTTGCAGACACGGCTTGGATCCTGTGTTGCTGTGGCTCTGGCGTAGGCCAGTGGCTACAGCTCCGATTCGACCCCTAGCCTGGGAACCTCCATATGCCACAGAAGTGGCCCAAAGAAATAGCAAAAAGACAAAAAAAAAAAAAGGGTAAAGTGAAAATTCTAAAAAATTTTAAAATACAACTAAAACTAAGGATTCAGTAGATGGACGAACATCAGTGTATATTAGACACAGCAGAAAATAGGTTCGTGAACTGGAAGAAAGGTTAGTAGGAAAGAGTCAGACTGAGGGACCTGGAGAAAAAAGGGATAGAAAATAAATGAACATATGAAATATACGAAATGTGTTAAAATTGTATAGCACATGTACAATTGGTGTCCTGAATGTGAGGAAAGACAGAATAGGCAAAAGCAATATTTAAGGGATATTATCCTAGAATTTCCCCAAAGACACATCAGTCCATGAGTTCATGAGTTGTATAAATCTCTGTAAACTCCAATCAAGATAAACCTGAATAAGACCTCACTTTAGCTCAGCATGGTAAAACTACCAAAGACTCAAAGAAAAAAATCTGAAAAGAAGCTAGAGGGGGTAAAAAGGGATGCATTACCTTTGAAAGAGCAACAATAACTCTGATGGCTAACTTAGCAGAAACAATAGATGCCAGAAGACAATGAAATGACATTTCAAGTGCTAAAAGAAAGTAACAGATCATCAAGAATGCTTACCTAGTTAATATAGCTCTCAAAATTAAAGGTGAAAGAAATAAAATTTCAAACAATCAGAAACTGAGAGAATTTCCTCCAGCTAATTTTACAGCAAATCTAGTAAAAGAAAGACCGAGAAGAGTTCTTTGGGTGGAAAGAAAATAATCATAAACAGAACAAATTAAAGGAGGAATGGAAAGTATAAATGTGAGTAGACCTAAATGAAACATGACATCAGGACCAAGGATGCCCCAAAAAATCTTATAGAAGAACAAAGATGAGGGACTTAACACTATTAGGCATCATGTCTTATTATAAAGGTTCAATTATTAAGACAGTGTGGTATTGATTAAAGGATAGGCAAACAGACCGATGGGAGAGAACAGAAAGTCCAGAAACAGATCCACACTATACATACTCAATTTACGACAAAGGTGACACTATGTCATGGTGGGGGTGTAGGGAGGATTTTCAATAAATGGTTCTGAATCAACTAGTTATCCACCTGAAAAAAAAAACTTAATCTTGATTTTACCTCAGACCTTACATAAAATCCATTACACATGAATTCTCTATCGAAATGTGAAAGGGAAAACAACTTCTAAAAGACAGGATAGAAAAACAGCTTCATGAGCTTGGGTGGGCAAAGATGCTTAAACAAGACACAAATGATATAAATAATACATAAAACTGTCTAAGAATTCATATCCAGAAAACAAAAAGAACTTCTACAAATCAACGAGAAACAGGCAGAGAATCCAAGTCAAAAAATGGGCAAAAGACTTGAATGAGCAGTTTATAAAAGAAGATATCAAAGTGGCCAATGATGATATGAAAAGATTCATAACTTCATTAGTCATAAGAAAAATGTAAATTAAAACAAAAATGAGATACCACTACAGACCCACTAGATAGGCTAAAATTAAAAGGCTGACAACGCCAAATGCTGGGGAGCACACGAACCAACTGATACTCTCAATCACTACCAGTAGGAGTGTAAATTGGTACAACCACTTTAGAAATCTGTTTGGCAGTGTCTACTAAAGTTGAACATATGCATTCCCTGTGACTCAGAAATTCCACCCTGAAGTATGCACCCAATAGTAATGTGCACATATATTCACTAAAATGCATTAAATACCTAGAAATAAATCAAATAAAATACAGGTAAGAATTCCACATGGAAAATTACAAAACATTTCTGAGAGAAACTGAATGGATTGTAAGATTCTATACTATGAGATGTCAGTTTTTCCTAAATCATTCTACGGATTTAGTAAAATCCAAACAACAAACCAGAGCAGATTTGTGTCTATAAGCTGACTCACTACTCCTTTCTTTCACCCCCAAGGCTTCTGTGCTGATGAAGGAAGAAAACTACAATTTTTTGAACACCTATTGTGTGCTTGTCACTTGGTAAGATATTTTCCTCTGTATCACCTCATCTAATCTTTCTAAATCTGTGAACGAGATATTATTACTCCAGAATAATGAGAAACAATTCCAGAAAGGTCAAATGACTTGTCCAATGTTACTGTATCACTATTGATTAGGTTTGAAAGTATCTAACAGAAAAAAAATGATCAGTGACTTAAACGAGAGGGTTTCTTTCTCATGTAAAACATGTCCCTGGGTAGGTGGCAGGGTTGCTATCACAGCTCCACCGTGTAACCAGGGACCCAAGCTCTTATCTTTATGCTCTGCTACCTTAGAATGAAGTTTCCTTCCGAAGGTCATTTCTTGATCCAGGATGGCTGCTATAACTCCAATCATCCCACCTATATTCCAGACAACACGGAGGAGGAAAAAGAAGGGCACGCTCTCCCCTTAAAGGACCCTTTTAGAAGTCTTACATAATACGTCCCTTACATCTCACTGGCTAGACTTAGAATCCTGGCCGTATCTAGCTACACAGGAGGCTGGGAAATGCACACTTTCAGATAGGTGGCAACAGACACAGTTAGAAACCAAAGTTATGTTACTGAGGAGAAAGACAGACTATAGGTGTTAGTATGAACAACTATCCATCTTCCAGAGTCATCCAGCTGGGAAGTGGTGGGGCCAAGATTTAAATCTAGCCAGTGCCAATAGGTCACCACATCCTTCCTTCTGAGCCCAGATTCCTTTGCCAAACTGCCTGTCTCCCAGGGACGTGAATACCTAGGGAAGCAGAAGGGAACAGCAGCTTTGTGGGGATGGTGGGGGCAGAGGCAGCAGCATTGTAAAGCTTGACTCCCTGGGGAGCACCCCTACTTTTCCATGGCACCTTCCCTTCCTCCCCTCTAGGAACCCAGAACTTCCCTAAAAGTCCCAAGTTCTTGGTATGGAGTTTCCATTGCAGTGACAATGAGACAGGTGCAGCTTTTCCCAGGTCATCGCTCTAAGCGGAGGATTCACTAGATTTATGTTTCTTCTCGTTCTGCTGTATTGCATAAACAGTTGTAGGTGGTCACAGAAGCTCCTTGCCAGAAAACATTACAAAACTCTTCCAAAGAATGAACTTGTGCCTTTGATGGAAGGCTAGGGCCACCTCTGAGGTCCCCACTGATCCCAGAGTACTGTGAACATCTCCATCTGGTGCCTTGGCCCATCTCTGTGTCTCAGCAGGGGACGGCAGCAGGAAAGAATGTCCTTATTGGAGAGGTTGAGCCATCACTGGAATTTTACACCAGAGCTGTAAATGCTCACAGTGGAAATAAACCCAGTGGGATGTCGAAAAGTGAAAGCTGATACTGAAAACCGTCAATGTCAACAGAGTCACTTTGGGGGAATAGAGTGGTGATGGGGAACCTTAACAAGGAGAAAGAGCTGTTTGGGTCAAAGCAAGTCCCCAGAAGCTATTTACACGAGGATCTGGAAAACGGAGATCTGCATGTGCTCAGGGATGCCCAAAGGCCTGCACTTGTCCTATCAACGGGAAGGGACTGATGAACCTGCTCGGAAGCAGGCCATGACCTTGATATTCTTCCTAATGGAAATCTCCAGGACACCCACGAGCAAGCTGGAGATGGCTCGGCAACAGAGACAGGCGTATAGAAGAGGGAATGGGGACAATGCATTCCAAGAGTTCCACCTGATTCTGGGACTTTACTGGGAGTCACCTTTATCCTGTGGATGCCAGGGTTTAACACTATAACCGTATCCCACAACTTGCTGTAATGACCCAACACCATACTGACACAGAGACAGGATTTTGCTGTGAAAGGATGCTGGGAATTATATGGTCCGAATCCCTCATTTTCAGTTGAAGAGACTGAGGCCCAGGGAGGGTGAGTGGGCAATACCAGGATCTGTAAGAGTTCTCCTGATTACCAGACCCATGCTGTCCTGTCCCACTTAGGAACAGGCCCCCTAAGACATCACAGAAAGGGCTGATCAGGATGCATTCTGTCCCTAGGCATGTCACAAGCCTAAAGGGAGAACATGGTAGAGGGGAAGGGGCTCTACCCCCTCAGAGAGGAGGGACTTAGTCATCCTGGCTTCGAGTCCTAGATTTGTCCCTGACCTGCTGAGTAACCTAAGGAAAGGTGTGTTCCTGTCATTATGTGACTCAACTCAGTTCACCTTAATCTTGGCCTTGTGGATCCTATCTTTATGAAAATTTTGATATTTTGTTTATCATGGATTTTTCCATTGAGGTCTTTGGCACCCCTGTAAATTTCTCCCTTCGACCCAGCCCTGGACCTGTGAATTACAACTGAAAGGATGGGCCCTTTATGGACAAGGGATGCTTCTGGGTATATAGTGACAGTCAACGGAATGTGTGGGGGCCCAGAGGGACCTATGGGATAAATTAAGGGAGAAGTAGTGAGTCCTGTGCTACTGGGAGGGCCTGAGAGTCTGATGGGAGGCTGGTCTACACAATTGCCAGTAGAGCCCTCTGACCCTTTGATTCCAAGAGGCAAAGAGGCTGCAGATTTCCCTTTGTAACTTCAATCACCTTTTGACCTTGAGATAATGTAAGAAATGCTGCCTTGTGTCTCAAAGACTGTGGGATAAGGACGGGGTCACCTGGAATTTCGGAAGGCGCCCCAAGCTGGGAGCCTGCCTGAATCTGCTCTAATGGTGCTGCTCTCTCCTGGGAGGCCCAGGAGTGGGTGGCCCACACGGTGGGGTAAAGTGAGCAGCCCTAGGAACAGCCCTGGGGTGTCCCATTCATGGGCACAGTGATGGAAGAGGGGGGAGTCAACCTCCTCGCCAGCCCTGAATTTAAAAATTTTAAATAAACAAGGAAAGTCAGTAACTTGGGAGATGTTATAAAGTCAAAACATTTACTCCACAAAACCACTGCAAAAAATGATCTTTCCCAAATGCCTTTGTGCGCACGTCTTGCATCTGAGCGTGGCTCGCCCACCCTGGGTGACATTCATGCTCCGTGGAAAGACATCTGAGGCCCTGAGGGTATCGCATGGCCCTTACCCCCCTCGTAGACTCAGATCTCACGGGTAATCATTGACACCCTTGGTCTTCCTTAAGTCTCTCATTTTAACTATTATTCTGTCTGCCTGCATGGAATTTTCTTCTTAGTTTTTGTATTTTCTTCAAATTTTATGCTATTTTTAGTTTAAAGTACAGGGTATGCTTGGACCCGAGTATCTTCTAAACTGCGAACTTCAACACCTTTAAAAATAACACTTACTGAAGTAAAAATGAGTTGTTCCTACTCATTATTCAGCAGCTCCAAAAACTTTAGAGAGTCATTGATTTTGGTATGAAAGTATTTCTTTCAACATTTTCTACCCAGAGTGTTTTTCCAGGATCTCGCAGGTGCCAGCATGATCTAAGGAGCTGCTTATACAATGTGCCCCTAATGATTTTCCATTTTTGGACAAATCAATAGATCCTTCTGGTAGTGTTGGCTCTGACTGAGATTAAATAATGGATACAAACTATATATATATATATGTATAGATATATATATATTTACTTTACTATGAAGTCCATTCTTTAAATGAGAGTGAAGGTGGGTGGAGAATTTAAAAATCTGAGATGAGTGTAGACAGAAGAGAACCATGGGCACTGCTGTACTGGATTCTGGCCGGTGGTTAGAACAGAGAGATGGATGATGCCATGTTCACCGGAGCTGTCATCACCTGATCCTTGGCAACGCTTTCACTGATGAGAATGGTGCGCTCTGGAAATCCTTTGACATATACCATGTAACCTGTTCTCTCACAGCCCTACGAGATATGCAGGCCAGGGGTTAGTCATCTCTAGCAGGGACACGGGGAGGCCTGAGCACTTGAGCACCCTGCTATGGTCCTCCTCCCAGTTACGGCAGCACAAGCTGCCAGGCGCCATGCTAGCCATGTTGCACCACCTGCCAACTAGTCCTGATTATTTTCACCACCACTACACAGATGAAGAAACAGCAGCTCAGAGAACACAAGCTCAAGGTCACACAGCTGATAAAAGGCAAAAACTGGGGTTTGGACCAGTCTTTCTAGTCTTCAGTACCTGTTTCCCCAAATCTATGTGAGAGGTCATTGCTCTAATCTGGGCTGACAGGAGCGTCAATGAGACTGAGAAACAAACTCCAGGTTAGAGGGGTGTGGGATGACATGCTGGCCTTGTCTGAAAGGCAATGCCTGCAGCTGGCACTCTAAAAGTTGGGACTCCATCCTTACACAGACCACTGTGTGATGTGCTTGCAAAGCACCCTTACCTCATTGGATTCCCACAGTTCCTTAGAGAGTCATGCAGTAGAGGGCTGGCTATCCTCATTTAACAGATAAGTGAAGCTCAGAGACATCAAGTGATTTGCTCAAAATCACACAGCAAAGGCCAGAAAACAATCTGGGTTCTTTCTGCCAACGTCATTGGATGGCATGATCAAAGGAGATGGGCTTGGGGGCTGAAATGAGCAGACTAAGACACTGACCTTTCCTGAGATAGTCTTGATCTGTTTGGAGCTCAGAGGCTCGAAGTCCACGCCAATGTAGCCCTCCATGGCAGCAAGCAGATTCTTCCGGAGACAACGGGATGAGTTGGCTTCTGTGTGCACCTGCTCCCACCAGGAAGGCTCATACCAGCCTGGGATGATCCACTGGTATTTGCTACCATACATATTCTCCTCGTATGCCTGCAACAGATGGAATGACCATGAAGGCACCAAGAGACAAATATTTGTTCAAAGTTCTGTGCCCCATAGGAGAGGTGGAGGGGACTCAGGCTTTCTCTTACTAGAGGGCTGGTTAATTTTTCTGTTACTTGTTTGATCTCCTCCCCATTACCTCTCAAAACATCCAAGGTAGTTTATTGGAAACATGTATACTAAAATAATGAAACACTGAATAAAAATGAAAACATAAGGGCCTGGAGTTCCCTCGAGGTGCTGTGGGTTAAAGATCTTGGTACTGCTTTGATCCCTGGTCCAGGAACTTTTACATGCTGCAGGTATGGCCAAAAAATCCCTCCCCGAAACCAAAAAACATAAGGGCTTGGGAAAATATAAATTGTAATATGTTTATGGGAGGTAAAGGGAACAGAATAAGTTCATCAAAGGTTCCAATACTATAGGTAATAAGCTGTATGTTTCACCATGAACTTCCTGGCGGCCCAAGAGAAAAGGGCAACAATATTAGTTGCATAGCTCTCATTTTCAGTAAGGAGAAAATATACCAGTTCTTCAGGGAAATAAAATGTTTTCTAGCTTTAATCCTTAAAAAAATGGTTCATATGTGCTGTGGGCATGGCCAAATTAAAAAAAAAAGGCTCATATGGAGGACACTGTCGAATTAGCTGTCATGGTATCAACAGCATCCCTACAACAAACAGATTTCATAAGGTTATTTTTGTATAGATCGTTACTAAAAGCTGAGATTATAACTTTAAAATGCAACCCAGGGGGAGCAATTTTACAAGGGGCCAAAAAAATTTAATGTAAGCATGTAACTTATATAAGATGCCACTTGGCAAAATGAACATCTCTCTCTATCTTTACCCAATGCACGGAGTATATAATCCAGATCCTAAAAAAACTCCCTTATAACTACATGCTTTGCATGCATCATATTTGATTGTCTTTCGTGTTCACCCTCTGAGATGGTCTGGGAAGAATTCATTATCCTCATTTTAGAGATGAGGAAACTGAAAACCAGAGAGAGAAAGCCACTTTTCCAAAGTCACACAGCCAGGGAGAAGAATCAGCCTGGAACCTAGGTCTCCCACTCTTAGGCTGCAAAGCCACACCACCTTCCTCCCACTTAAGCAGAAAGTTGTCAGACTGTTTCTGTGCACCCCTACTTGGCTTTAATTCTTACTGCGATAATTTCATATTAGAAAAAGTATGCTTTTCAATAGCTTAGATGTACCCAGTCAATCCCACTTTTTGAGAATGTCACGATCTATCAAAGTTGGGTCCAGAATGGAGTTTCTTTTTTTTTTTTTTTGTCTTTTTGCTATTTCTTTGGGCCGCTCCTGCGGCATATGGAGGTTTCCAGGCTAGGGGTTGAATCGGAGCTGTAGCCACCGGCCTACGCCAGAGCCACAGCAACGCGGGATCCGAGCCGTGTCTGCAACCTACACCACAGCTCATGGCAACGCTGGATTGTTAACCCACTGAGCAAGGACAGGACCGAACCCGCACCCTCATGGTTCCTAGTGGGATTCGTTAACCACTGCGCCACGACGCGAACTCCTGGAGTTTCTAAGTAGAGCTTATGTTCCTATCAGTAATCAAAATGCCCAGAAGTGGCTACAGAGAGCAGTGGTGTATGCAAATGCTCTCTGGGCACTGTAGAACTATATACATTTTAAAATGTGAACCTTGGGAATTCCTGTCATGGCTCAGTGGTTAACGAACCCGACTAGTATCCATGAGGATGCAGGTTCCATCCCTGGCCTTGCTCAGTGGGTTAAGGATACAGTGTTGCCATGAGCTGTGGTGTAGATCACAGACCTGGCTCAGCTCCTGTGTTGCTGTGGCTGTGGTGTAGGTCGGCGGCTACAGCTCTGATTTGACCCCTCACCTGGGAACCTCTATATGCCGTGGGTGCAGCCCTAAAAAGACTAAATAAATAAATTTTAAAAATGTGAACCTAAATAATCCAAGAACTCATTCCTAGGGAGCCACATACGTCAGAAAGACATGATGGGAAACAACTCTTGTCACACCCCTTTATGTTCTTGGCTTAGAACAAAGACAGCACAGAAGTCAGAAGAGTGTGTGAGAGGAGCCTGGCTGCCCTCTACTTAGGCTCTAGGACGCCATGCCACTGTCTGCCCAGAAAGGGTGGGCCAGAGCCCCTAATGCTTCTGTACATTAGAGAATAGTTACTGTCAAGTCTAAGAGTTGGAGGAGTGTCCCTTTCATTCCTGCATCTGGGGAGGTAACTCTTCTAAAACTCAGTAGCTGAAAAAGCCCAGCCTGTACCATGGAGCATCTCATCAGGGTAAATGTGAATTAGAATATTTGTTCCAGAGTTCCCGTCATGGCTCAGTGGTTATCAAATCTAACTAGGAACCATGAGGTTGTGGGTTTGATCCCTGGCCCCGCTCAGTGGGTTAAGGATCCGGCATTGCCGTGAGCTATGGTGTAGGTCGAAGATGCGGCTCGGATCCAGCGTTGCTGTGGCTGTGGTGCAGGCCGGCGGCTGCAACTCAGATTAGACCCCTAGCCTGGGAACCTCCATATGCTGTGGGTGCGGCCCTAGAAAAGACCAAAAAAAAAAAAAAAAGAAGAATATTTGTTCCTTAACCTAAGCTCAGATTCCATCTTCATGGCCTCTGTCCATTGTTTCAGTGAAACTTCCAAAATAAACTGAAAGTTTTTTTGTTCGTTTGTTTGTTTTGCTTTTTTTAGGCCCATATCTGTGGGATATGGAGGTTTCCAGGCTAGGGGTCAAATCAGAGCTACAGCTGCCAGCCTATACCACAGCCACAGCAACGCAGGATCCGAGCCGAATCTGTGACCTACACCACAGCTCACAGCAATGTCAGATCCTTAACCCACTGAGTGAGGCCAGGAATAGAACCTGCAACCTCACGGTTCCTAGTCAGATTCATTTCCACTGCCCCCCTATGGGAACTCCCAAAATAAACTGTTTAATTAAATAAAAAGTTTAATTAAAAAAAGCCCTTCAACTATCTCAAGGCAATGACTACACTGCCTCTTCTCTAGACCTCCAATGATATAGGATTTTCACCTCCCTCATTCTAGACACTGTACCGCTCATAATACATCCTCGGATCATAGTCATTTTTCCAGCAACTATATTACAATGTTGCCCTGATCAAAACTCTTGTAGAAAACACAGAGAATCCTCCTATTACAACTACAGAACAAAATCCCAGTTCAACAAAGAAGGCAGTCTGCTGGGCTTTCCTCTAATAAATGGGGTTTAGCCCATGGAAAGCTTTTTTTTTTTTAGGAAAAGATAATCCCAAATCCTGGGTTGGGACTAGATTTTTGAACAAAAGGGTCATCTCAATGATTCCAGGTTATTTAATCAATGGCAGAATGTTTGAGGACTCACAGCTCCCATCTTTCACTGACATGGAGGAGGAACTCACATATACTGAACCCCTATTATGAGCTTGGCCATTTATATAGATTATTTCATTCTCACAACAACCCTTTGAGGTGTGTGCTATTATCTCTATTTTATAGTTGAAGAAATTGAGGTTCAGAGATTGAGGAATTCGCACAAACACATTCAGCTAAGTTAAGGTGACCAGATTTAAAGTCCATTTTTTTTTTTAAGTTTCCCTCTTTTCTTAGCAAAACAAAGTGAAACTTCTGGGAAGCTTTTTCAATCTTAAAAGGTTGAGGCAAGAGATGAGCAATTGCTAAGAATGTTTGGTAAGTAAGAGTCAATAGATACAAAGTGAGGACATGAGGCAGATCAGACACAAAGACAGATTTGTCTTACTCTCTGAGACCAAAGACCATGTGATAATTTAAAGACAGCACAGAACAGAAAGTCAGAAGCCTTCTAGGGAAGTGCAGTAGCAGCTGTTTGACCTGTCATTGTCCTGTTAGTAGCTGTTCCTTGTGACTCATTTTCCAGAAAACAGAAGCTCAGTCCGTTTGAATGGCAACATATTTTGTTTAGAGTATTAGTCAATTTTGAAGATAAAAATTTTTCTACTGATCTTCTGGGAAGGAAAAAGATTATAGTCAAGCAGCACTAGATTCTTTGCCACATACCAGCTGGGTAAGTCTGGCACACAACTCCCTGGGCCTTTTTTCTCATCTATAGCCTGTGGAAAGCAAAGCCATCTATCTCACTGGGTTGGTGTATGAATTATTATTATTACTATTTTTAATGATTTTTATTTTTTTCTATTATAGCTGGTTTACAGTGTTCTGTCAACTGGTGTACGAATTAAATGAGATAATATAATGAGATAATAATCCATACCTGGCCTACACCACATGCAGGGACATCTTAGCTGCTTCATTTCACTCCTTTCTCCTTCCAGTAACACATGGATTCACTCTGAACATCAGCCACTGTTATGGGCCATGTTCTGTGAAGTTCTTGGGCATGAGACCAAACACCAAATGGCCCTAGACTGTTGCTCTTGGAATTTCTGATCCACTTTTGATGGCTTTGTCTCCTTTCTAGCTGTCTGGTCTCAGCTGTCACTTTCAGTGTCATTAGATGCCTCTCCTTGCTCTGCATTTGCTGTTTCCAAACTGCTATGGAAAGCAGAGAGCCTGGATTATTAAACATATGTGTAGAGCAAAAGCCCACAGGCTTTGAGTGAGAGTCTAAAGGGCTCTCCTTCAAGGAAGGTAGACTGGGCTTAAATATAGCATCCTCTGTCTAAAGCAAATGCAGACAAGCCTCTGGGCCTCCATTCCGGTATTCCTATGTTCTGAAGAGCTGAGATGGCTGGACACGTGACCTCTAAATAGCTGCCAGTATGCTTGTCTGTCTCCTTTGCCAGATGGGCAGTTCCTGGAGGGTGGTGTCTGCTCTTTCCAGAATCCCCAGGGCTGAGCACAGTGCCAAGGGTACACAGGACACCGAATAAATGGTTGTAGAGTGACTGAATGAACAAATTTCCAGTTTACTTGATTACCCTGTTTTTTTTTTTTTTTTTCTTCTACCTCTGGTAGGAACATGGTCTCAGGACCAGTGGCCACCAAACAGGCCCTGCCAGGTGATGCTGGGCAGTCTGGAGCTCATGTTCTTCAGTCCCATGAACCACCCTGGTTCTCACTAGCTACAGATAGGTAGCCATGATGTAATTTAAAATCCAATTTCCTCTTTTTTTTTTTTTTTTGTCTTTTTGCCATTTCTTGGGCTGCTCCCGCAGCATATGGAGGTTCCTAGGCTAGGGGTAGAATCAGAGCTGTAGCCTCCGGCCTATGCCAGAGCCACAGCAACGCCAGATCTGAGCCGTGTCTGCAGCCTACACCACAGCTCACGGCAATGCCAGATCCTTAACCCACTGAGCAAGGCCAGGGATCGAACCCACAACCTCATGGTTTCTAGTCGGATTCGTTAACCACTGAGCCATGATGGGAACTCCTCCGATTTCCTCTTTTTATTAAGTTTCCTTTAGCCTCCTCACCTCCCCATGCAGGAAGGATGTTTCCCTTTTATAGGCATTTCACAACCATACCAGTCATAAATCCCCACATCAGTAAAGCAGTTAACAGCTGGGATGATGGTCACCCTCTGTGGCCTTGTTTACGCCTCTTGACAAGCCTCTGAGAGAGATCAGGCAGGGGTCATCGCTTCCATTTTAGAGGTGAGGCAGCCGGGGACCCGAGCTGTAAAGAGGCCTGCCCGAGGTCACACAGCTGGCAGAACTAAAACCAGAACCCAGGTCGGCGTGCTTGAGAATTTAGCTTAGACCCCCGAGGAGGGTGGAGAAGACAAAAGCAAGAGGCCATGCTTATCCTTTGCTGGAGCCAAAATGAACATTTTGCCACAGGGCTATAAATAGGCCTTGCATTTGCCAGAGTCTGCTTTCCCATTGGGTGGCAGGTCCAATCTCAAGAATGCAGCAACATGCTGTAAAGTGTGCACCGCAGCGTTGGGCTGGCAAAGACTCGGTTGTCGCCATCTGGTTGCGCTGACCCTCACGGGGGCAGAAAAACTTTCTCCCTGGGTCTCTGCTCTGAGCGGCCCCCACCCTCCATCACAAGCCAGAGTCTTGATCCAGCGGGAGGACAGTGAGCAGACCCTCCTCAGGACCTTCTAGACCTGCCAGAAGAACTCTTTCTAACCAGATAAGACAAAGTCCTGGAGGGTAGATCCATCTGAGGGTCTGACACACGGAATAAATCCCCAACCGGAAACTTTGGAGAAATCCCTCGATGAATAAAGCCGCCAGCAAAGACTCTAAGAGAAAGCCCATCTCAAAATACCCAAAGTACAAGAGGAAAGAAGAAAGTGGGATGAGGAGGTGGGATGGTGTCCCATGCTGTGTAGACGGCAAGAAGTCTGGGGCTCTGGGTCAGGATGGAGACAGCCATGCCGTCTCTTCTGACACGGAAACCATGCTGGAAATGCCACTCGGAAAATACTCCCAGCACATGCCATGGAAGGAAATCATTGCCATGCCTCAGCTTGGGTTTGACTTAAACTAGAACAGAAGGTCTTTCTGCATTTTGTGCAAAGAGGAGATGGCCAGTGCCCAGTATAGCTTCATTATGGATCATATTTACTAATTTATTTTTCCTCATTTGATCAATAATCACCCACTGTGTGCTGGCTATTCACAAGACCTTGGGGATATAGGAGGGGTCACACTCAGCTTCTTCTCTAAGAAAAAACCCAGCCTCTTAGAGCATTATTTTCCTTTTCCAAATGGGATATTTCTGGACCTTAGATGGTACCATGCAAGGTATTTGAGTTTTGAAGTAAAATGTATTAAATCAATCTGCTCCATTTAAAACAATCTTTCTCATGATCCTCCTTAGATTTCCATATGGAAAGACCCCTCGTTACGCTTAGCTAATACATAGGTGCTTAACAGGATCTTGTAAAGTCCATCAGTTAGTAAACTTGCCAGCTCAGTGGTGGGCCATTCCATCCTCAGAGACCTTACATAAACAAATAAAAAAAAGATCGCTGACATTTGCTGAGGGCTCACTGTACATTAGGCACTATGCAAAGTGGTTTTTTTGCTCGTTTAATTGTCACAACAATCCTATGAGATAGGTATGGGTTTTTGTTTTTGTTTGTTGTTTTGTCTTTTTAGGGCCACACCTGTGGCATGTGGAGGTTCCCAGGTTAGGAGTCTAATCAGAACTGTAGCTGCCAGCCTACGCCAGAGCCATAGCAACGTGGGATCCGAGCCACGTCTGTGACCTACACCACAGAGCACATTAACACCGGATCCTTAACCCACTGAACGAGGCCAGGGATCGAACCTGCAACCTCATGGTTCCTAGTCAGATTCGTTTCTGCTGCGCTGAGATGGGAACGCCAGATAGGTGTTTTTATTACCCCTACTTTACACACAAGAAAACTGAGGCTCCTAAGGTGTCAGCAAGCCCAAATTCAGTTACTAAGCTGCAGACCAGGAGTTTAAGCCCAAGCAGACTAACCTCTGAGCGCTAAGTTTCATCCAGGGTCTCCTGAAAGGTCAGCCTGTAGCTTCTCCCTGCTTCACGGTGAAATAACCCTGTGTGACTGTGGTTTCCCAGTCACTGCTCTCTCCTTGCTCCTGGTCTCTTTTCAGTTCCTGCATCTCTCCTGAAGCGGGACACCAGGAGCTGAGCAGAATGCCACAGGAGGGGCTGCTCTGGGTATGGACGTGCAACCTGAGGTCACCTTGGTTCCCTGGCAGCTGTGCTCATACCAGTTACTCACAGTAACCTTGAGGTCACCTGAGACCCCCAATTCTCTCTTGTTCTAAATGCACAGTACTCCTCAACTATGCCTCTACTACCTTGGAAAGAGGCAGCCCAATTTGTCCTAAGATAACCTTATATTAGGACAATTAGATTGAGTCTTCTTGGATTTAATCAAACATTCCAACTTATCAAGGTTTCATGTACCCTGGCTCTGTCATCCAACATATTTCACAACTTCTAAAATTCCTATAAGCATACTTGTTATGATCTCATCCAAGTTATTGAAAAAAAAGGTCCAAGAGAACAGAGGGCGATGGCCTATTGCTAGAGACTACAGGGTAAACTTGCTCTAAGAGGAGGAGCTTACTGGGTAGACAATGTCTCACATAACAAGCTCGCATTTTGTTAACTTCTCTCCTGACCCTGGGGCAGAGGAGGGGGACGCAGGGCGTCAAGAAGGACAGACACAAGTCCCGTGTTAGAGAACTCATATAAGCTCAGGATAGAATATCATGTGAAGAAAAAAGAATTCGGCAGAGAGTCAGGTGAATGGGGATGGAGCCTTGGTTCTGCCATGAACTGTCCCTTGGATAAGGCCCTCCTCATTGTCAGTTTGACCTGGTTACTGAAAAGATTAAATGAGATAAAATTTAAAAATGTACCTTTTTTTTTTTTTTTGGTCTTTTTGCCTTTTCTAGGGCTGCTCCCGTGGCATATGGAGGTTCCCAGGCTAGGGGTCGAATCGCTGCTGTTGCTGCTGGCCTACACCAGAGCCACAGCAACGTGGAATTTGAGCCGTATCTGTGACCCACACCATAGCTCCTGGCAATGCCAGATCCTTAACCCACTGAGCAAGGCCAGGGATCGAACCCACAACCTCATGGTTCCTAGTTGGATTCGTTAACCACTGCGCCATGACGGGAACTCCAAAAATGTACTTTTTCACTTATCACACACCAGACAACTGAAGGGATTCAGGGGTAGATACTGAGCAGTTGACATTCGTTCTCAACCTGAGACTCTGCTTACAGGGCAGGGTGTGGTCTGAGGCGTCCCTGTCTCGCCCTGGAATCTGGTGTCTCCCTCTGCTCAGCATGCACAGCATTGCTTTAAGCAAGGCTGGGTCAAGGGGACTTAGAACTAACTGGCAATGGTTAGACGGTGGGTTTGGTAAATTAAGGTTCCTGGCTCCTCCTGCGACTGCACTGTTCTGAGTTCTGGGGTTTTTACTCCCTGAAAAGAGGAGAAAGTAGTGAGAGTAACACTTCTGCTTGCAACACCCCAGACTCGGTCCTATGATGCCGCTCGTAGACCAGGCAATGAGAATGAGTCCGACAAAAAGCTTCCAAAGACACAAACGACATGACCAAAGTGTTACTTACACAACAGAACACTTTTGCTGCCATATTCTGGTCAAACTGGCCAAGGATGATCCGCACGTCGTTGCCCTGTGGACAGAAGGACACAGAGGTGAAGGTGAGTGTATGATCAGCACAGCCCAGAGGGCTGGAGGTCACGGCCAGGGATCATTCACCAGCCCTAGGCTCTCCAGCAGAAGGTCCCCCTGGGGGGCGCAGGCAGGGCAGAAGCTCACCCCTTCCAAGCCCAGCATGGATTTCAGGCCCTCTCTGGGCATTGCTTTCCCTCAGCTCCTGCTGGCAGCCCTCTCTGTCTCATGGGCAAACCCTGGGGCAAGTCTGCAGGGCTGGAGGCTCCAAGGGGCCTCCTAGTCTCCCCTGCCCTCCTCCAACCAGGGCAGGCAAGCGCTGTGGGGCACTGAGACAGCATCCACCCTTTGTCCTCACTCACCATTGGGAACTTCTAAGGTCCCTGGGGACTTGGCAGCAGCAACAAGTTCCCAGGCACCCCCTGCCCCGCAGTATTCTAGACTTTCTTACTTTCCTGGAACCCACAGAGCTTCCCAATTAAGAAGTTTCAGAGTTTCTTCAAGTTCTGAGCTTTGTTCAAATCTCAGCTCCTCGGGTGGCCTCGAGAGGCTCCTTTTCCCATCTTGGCCTCAATTTTCTCATCTGCAAAATGCAGATAATGGTAGTACTTGCTTTAGACGGCTGCTGAGAGGACTAAATGAGATAATCCTCATAAAGTGCTTAACATAGTTCCTGGCACAGAGTAAACACACAGCTAGAATTAGTGTATTTTATAACCTTCTTCCAAACAAGACTTCTCCCTTTATTTCAAAGGAAAATCTATATTCAAAAGCTCTATAAATGATTATTTATTATCTTATGATCTCAATACAGTTAATAGGTATATATTGGACTCCAGCTCCTGTGACTCACTTATTCATTCAACAAACATACACTGAGTGTGTCTGTCTGAGGCTCCCTCCTGGGTTGGGGACAGGGGTTCTTGGTTGCTTTCTAGGGGATGGGATCCAGGCTGGGCCCTGCCTGCATAAAGAACAGGTGGAAGGAGGATGTATAAGCAGCCTCCAGCAGACTAGCCAGGCCTCGGCCCGTACGCCTGCTCCCCATCCCAATTCTGCCCTCTGCACCGCTTTGCAGGTGGTGCTACCTTCCCGCTATTTATCCCATCCTTTCCAGCAGGCCTCGAGGCCCTTTGATGCATAAAGAAGAGAAACATGCCTTTAAAGATCAGTTTTTAGCATCTTTCAAAATTGGAAAGTGCTGACTGGGAGGCCATTTTACTCATCATGTACTTTAGCAATATAAAAAAGGCTTGGATTCTAAAATCATCCTTCGTTTGCAAGCAAGAATGGAAAGAAGAAGAAAAAAAAAAAAAAAACTCGCTCTGAAAGGACTTTAAAAGATCGTTAACAGAGCAGTTGAAGGAAGGCAAGCCTTTGTCATCACCACGTCTGCAATGCTATAAAAAGTTCTAAGCTGCTTCCGTTCTGTGGCCAGGCTCCTGGGCACACTCCAGGGTCTTTCTGCTTGTTTGCTGGATTTTTTTTTTTTTCTTAGCATTGCTTGCTGCTAATGGTATTCATCTACCCATATCCGTAGCCAGCCAGTCAGCCAGCAAACATTTATGGAGTGTCTACTTTGTGCCAAGGCTTGTGTTGCTCAACATGGCAGCGGAGAAACAGCTTACTGGATTCTGAAGTCAGTGAGACCATCCCAGCTCCAGCACTGACCAGCTACATGACTCTGGGTCTTAATCTCTTGGGGCCAAGGTTTCCTCATCTCTGAAATTGGGATAATACTCTCTATGTTGCCCAGTGGCTGTAGGATTCATGATAATGAAACCCACCCACTGGCTTCCATGATGATCTCTCCTGGCTCCCTCCTTCCCCGGTCATTCTTGCTCAGACCCTGAATCAGCTCCTCATCTTTCTGCCCATCCCTAACGCTGGCATTCCAGACAGTCCTGCCCTCATCACTCTCCCTGGGCAATCTCGTTCATGACCCCAGCCAGGACTCCCCTCTGAGTGCTGTAGACTCAAATCTCATCCTCTAGCCCAGACTTTTCTCCAGCTACTCCCCCCAACCCCCGGACACCTCCACTTGAATTTTCCCTGGTACCTTAATCTCAACATGTCCCAAGCTGAACTCATCATCATCTCCATCATACTCCCTCCTCCTCTTGTACTGTCCATCCCTGGAATAGTGTCACCAGCCTCCCACTCTCCCAGATCAGAAACTTGGAAGCCATCCTAGGTTCACTCCTTTTCTCATTCTAGCTATCATCAGGGTCTATTCTCTCTGCTCACTAGATCCTGAATCACCCCAATCCCTCCAGCCCCATTGCCCTGCTAGATGAACCACTATAGCCTCTCTGCTGGATCCCTGCCTTTAGTCCTGCCCCATCACCCTAGTTTCCAGAGAGCAGATGAAGGGATCATTCTAAGATTCAAATCGGATTGTGTAAAACCTTTCCATGGCTTCTGGAGCTTTAAAGATCAAACTCTGAGCTCCTTGGAGCATTCCAGATTCTTTACCAACTGATATCTGTTCATTTCTCTAATCACATTTCTCACTACTCCTCCATAGCAGGGAGAATGAATTATGTGCAGTTCTCTAAAATGGTCTGATATTCATTCATTCATCAATTCATTCATTTTCTCATGCAGTCCCCTTTCTTTCTACATGCTCAACCACCCAGAACGCCATTCCCTCCCACCCCACTTGCTCTACCTGGAGGGCTGCCACACCCCTTCTCAGGTACCCCCACTCTGAGAAGCCATTTCTGTCCCATTAGACTTGGTGGCCATTTGCTTCTCCGTGGGCCCAGGGCACTCTGTGCTTCCCTCCATCATGGCCCGAGTGCATCTGTCTTCCGCGCTGGCCTGAGGGTAAGCTGATACATCTCTGGGTCTCCAGCTCCCAGCACAGGGCATGACACGTATATCAATAAACAGGTATTAAATGTGTGATTAACGGAATGAATGTTGTGTGAAGCACAAGCACAATGCCTAGTCCACACTGGTCATTCAACAGCTGATGGTTATTATCATCAACTACATTAATATCCTGCTAACCTAGAACTTCGGCACTGGTTGGGTTCACCATGTCCATTTCTTGAATGGACCAAGGGACACGCATATTCATGGTTAACTGCCTGACCACTTGCTGACAGATAAATAACTAGCTCTGCCACCTGTGGACCATTTAGTGTCTCTGTTGCCATGACAACCAAGTTGCACGGACCACACTTGGTTCTGTGCTCCCAGACTGTTAGGAATGGATGGGGCCCAAGGGATGACTGATCTAGTTAACCCCTTCCCAGAGAGGCAAAATGCTTTCTCAAATCCAGCAGAGCACCCCAAAATCAGCGCTCTCACCTTGGTGCCCCTGACCATCAGAGGGCCCTGGAGAAAGAGTCTATCCAGGGCCAGACTGTGCCTGCTGCAGGGAGCTATTCATACTTACTCTGATTCTAGATGGTGAGTAAGAGGGGCAAAATGCTGCAAAGCCTGGGAGGGAAGAGGACAAGCCACTGTAGCCGGAGTCTGGATCCCAGGGTGGGAAGAGGACAACGGGATATGTGACTGTGCCGGATTCATAGGGGGGCCTTGAGAGCAGCATAAAGAGCTTAGGGTGTTCCTCAAAATGGGATCTGTGTACTCTCGGGGCAGAGGAGTTGTCCTGAGAGTATGAAAAGTGTGGATATACCTGGCTCTTCTTTTTGGAGTAGCAGTTTATTGGAAGATTCAAGGGTAAAGGGGAAGATTTTGGCCTGGGAGAATCTTAAAAATTTTTTAACATACTTGACACTCTCATGAAAGCTCTAGAATCACACTTGTCAATGTTGCATAATTTGTATGTTTTCCTTAAAATCCGGAGAGAGGAAAGAGAGGTTTTGTGTTGGCAGTGGACTCTGCTTCTGGCCAAGTTCCCTCCCCACCTCCCTGCCGAGGTATAAGTGTTCACTCCTCTGTGGCTGAAGAGGCTTGGGAGCAGTTAAAGGGGTGCCAGGGGTAGGGGAGGACAGCCACGACTCTCTCTGAGGATGAGAGTTCAGAACAATGCTCTGATGTTAGAGACCCCGGAACATGCCAGGGGGCAGGGTTTCAAAAATCCCTGCTGGACTCTTGGCTCTGCCAGGGTCTGCCTGGAGTGAAAGTAGATGTCCTGAGGTCAGACAAATGACAGCTTCTTCTTCGAGGGCTAGATCTAAGGTCGTGGACAGTGTATTCCATCCTCTGGAAAACTTCCCTCAGCCAAGGGGAGCTTCCTAGCCCTGGGAGGCCATGCTGTACCCCATGCCCCACAGCTGCCAGTGACTGCCACACACGGGCAGGAAACTCCAGCCCCCTTGTAGAAACGTGGGACCAGCTCTGTGGTACAGACTGTGCTCCAGAGACCTGATGGGGCCAGGCTAAACCAGTCTCCTCAAGAGGCATTCTAGCTCCCGTCTTGCTCTATCCTGCTTCTTTTCCCTTCTCCTGAGTGCACTCTCAATAAATCTTTGAAAAGAATCCTAGACTTTGTTTCTAGGGGGTTCAATCTAAGACACCAGGTCATACAGCTAAGAAGTGGTGGCACTGGCCTGGACCCAAGGTGCCTCTGGCCCCAAAGTATAAGCACTTTACCTCTCACCCCTATATATATTACCTCCCAGCTGAGAAAGCACCTGGCCTGAGCAGCTGGGGCTCAGCCCTCAGTCTGCGGCAACGACTCGGGAAGAAAAGTCCTGTAGATTTTGAGGTGGAGGGACTTGAGAAGCCAATGTTATCCTGAGACATTAAGATAGCTGATGTGCATTTAAAAGAGAAGGAAAGCAGAAGGCAACCCATCCTATTTCCCTAAGGCAGAAGTGTGGGGTCTTGCTAGAAGGCTCAGGTTGACCCTGACACCGACTTCTAGATTATCTGACCCTCCTGCCACCTGTGCATCTGTCTCAGCCCATGTTTAATAGCTGCCTGGTTTTTCATAGACTCACTCTACCCCACCCTATGGGGCTGCTGAAAAATCCAGTGAAACCATGTTCAACATTATAGAAAGGGGTGAGGTGCTACGAGTCCTAAGCTATTATGCAGGCTGGGAGGTGGCCTGACCTGCGAGAGGGGGCAGATGCAGATGATGAAGGAGTCAGAAGCCTAGGTCTGTGCCTGTTCTCCCTGGGTAAGTCTGAGAGGATCAGCCTAGGTGTTTTCCCGAGTCTCTCCATACCCAGAATGAGCATTCTCCTTTATTTAGCTACAATTAGTTTTTCTCACACATTTTTTTCCTCCCCGGCAATGTCCCTAAAGGCAGGACCTAGTCTTAAGGACAGGAGTGAAAGAGGGGATAAGCACTTACGAGCCCAATGGCAAAGCATGACGTTTCTTTAAAGTGTACTGTTTTATCTTAAAAATTCATGTATAGTTAGCATTCCAATAACCTATCTAGTTTATCTTAAGATAAAAATGATGCTTTTCCTTCCCATGACTCTGAGCAAAACTGGCCTGCTGGGAAGATACACCACATCTATCCTGTGGCTTTGCGTCCCCTTGAGGTGCTTGTATGAACCTCAGGTTCAGGCAGTCAGGCTGGGCTCCTAGCCTGTGCACTGGGGAGTAATGCCCACTAGGACTTTCTCATGGAGCAAAACTAGGAAAAATCCCCTCCAAACCTATCTTTGTGGTCTTCCTGGGATGAACTGGAAGATGTCCATGTCCTAATTCCTAGAACCTGTGACTATGCTATGTGACCTGGAGAGGGGGGATTAACACTGCAGAGGGAATTAAGGTTGCTAATCAGTTGATTTATAACATGGGGAAGTCATGGAGTCTGATTTCTGAATGATGGGTTGGTGGCTGCTCCAGAGAAGGCCAATAAAGCCACTGAAGTAAACAGAGGGACACGTGTGCAGCCTGTGCTCTTCCCCACAGAGCCCAGGGCTTCACTGTGGGCACCAGGAAAATACCTAGTATGGCCTCTGGCCCCTCAAGGGGTAGCCTCCCAGCCCGGTCCAGTGACCATTATTACTAAAGGTCCCTGATGGAAACAGGCCTGGAGCAAGCTGAAAGGCCTGGGGTCTTTAATCACACAGAGATGGTTTTATGTCCTGCCTTTCTCTTGGACAAACTTTGATACATATCTGCTAAATCCGCCTGATTAATTCCATTATTCAGTTCCTCTATGTTCTTGCTGGTTTTCTCACTCCAAGACTGAGAGAGATGTTGTGGTTCTCAATACGATTGTGTTTCTGTCAATTCCCCCTTGTATTTTAACAGGCTTTTCTTTATATATTTCAGTGAGATGTAATTTAGAGCAATAATGGTCCACGAGCATGCTATTCTCAGGGCGAATTGTACCCTTATCTATAGAAAATGACTCTCCTTAATCCTGTTTAACCCTTGTATCTTGAATTCTCTTTGCTCTCATGTAAACACTGGATTCTTGCTTCAGTTTGGTTTGTTTGATATACCTCTGCCCGACCTTTCATCTTGGACCTTTCTCTGTCATTTTGCCTGTTGTCAATGTAACTATAGTTAGTTCTTCGAAACATAACCTGAAAAGAATTTCCGTGTGGCTCAGTAGGTTAAGAATATGGCATTGTCACTGCAGTGGCTTGGGTTGCTACTGTGGTGTAGGTTTGATCCCTAGCCTGGGAACTTGCTCATGCCACAAGTGCAGTCAACGCCCCCCCCCCCCCCCCCCCGCCATCAAACAAACAAACAAACAAACAAAACCATAAACAAAAAGCACAACCTGAAAGCCTTTGCCCCTTAACAGGGAGTTTGATCTTTTTGAATGTATGGTCAGAATGACTATGTTTGATCTATAATTTTATTTTATGCTTTCTGGTTTTCACATTTGCTTTCTGTTTTCCCATATATGGACTAGATTTTCTTTGCTTTTATCTTCTGTGTTTCAGGAGCCTCGGTTTCTGTTTGCATTAGGGTGTATTTACCATTAAGCTATTCAAAGCCTTCCTTAACTTCTATTTTTCCAGTTATGAAACTCATAAGCAAAATAGTTTCTTTTGAGTCCCTCCTCTACTTTCGACTTAAGACCAGGAGTTTAGCACCCAATTTCTTTTACTAACTTCTTTGGCTGTCTTAATGGAATTTGGGTTTTTATACTTCAATTACTGTTATTACAGTATCTATTTGCATTATATGTGTATACACATTTGCATTCAAAATGAATTCCTGTATCTGCATACATTTTTATAACAACTACTTAGCTCTGTCTCTCTCCCTGGGTTTCAGTGGTCCCCGCTCAGCTGCTTCTATCACGACCTCAGCTATAAAGTTTGTGGTCATTCTTGGCAGCTGATGATTTAAGACCTCAAGCATTAACTTCAAGAAGGGCCTGGCTGGTACATCACGTGAGCCTCAACTGGGGAATGTCTCCCAGGTGCTCCATTGTTTCTGGGACTGAATGTTGCAGGGGAGTGGAGGTGTCCTGGTTTTGTATCTATCTGGCCTACATACTTGTAGCTTTTCCCCTTTATGTTTGTATTTCAAAACTTTTTGCCAAAATGTGTCTGGGTATGATTCTCTTTGCACCAATTCTGTTAGGCAGAAAGGTCAGCTAGTCTGTACATATAGTCTACAAATTTCTCCTTATGAAGCTATTGACTTTGCAGTTCCAAATTGGCAGTTTTGTATGTTCCAATCTAGTAGATCTCTCTTGAGCCCATTTAAGTTTGTCTCCAGTGTTTCTCTTTTCTTTTTAGGGCTACACCTGTGGCATATGGAAGTTCCCAGGCTGGTTGAATAGGAGCTGCAGAAGCCAGCCTACGCCTCAGCTGCAGCAGCTCAGGATCCAAGCTACATACATCTGTGACCTATGCCACAGTTTGCAGCAATACTGGATTCTGAACCCACTGAGGAAGGGATCAAACCCAAATCCTCATGGATACTAGTTGGGTTCTTAATCCACTGAACCACAATGGGGACTCATGTCTCCTTTTTTTTTTTTTTTTAATTAAAAAAATTATTTATTTATTTATTTATTTATTTTTTTTAGGGCTGCAGATGTAGCATATAGAAGTTCCCAGGCTAGGTGTTGAATTGGAGTTGCAGCTTCCGGCCTACACCACAGCCACAGCAAAGCCAGAACTGAGCTGCATCTGCAACCTACACTGCAGCTCATGGCAACACTGGATCCTTAACCTACTGAGCAGGGCCAGGAATTGAACCCACATCCTCATGGATACTAGTTGGGTTCATTACCACTGAGGAATTCATCCTATTTTTAAAAAAAAAATAATAAACTTCTTATTTGAGAATAATTTTAGATTCATGGGAAAAAAATCACAGAGTATAAAGAGTTCCCCAATGTTCCTCACCCATTTTCCCCTATTATTAACGTCTTACGTTAATATCATGCATTTGTTACAATGAATCAATACAATTGATTATTAATTGAAGCTCCTACATTACTCAGATGTCTTTAGTTTTTTTTCTCTACTGTCCTTTTTCTATTCCTGTATCCCATCTGCATACCACATTCTAGTTTGTTGTCATGTTTTTGTAGGCTCCTTTTGGCTTAGACAGTCCTTAGCTTTGAAGACCTAGACAGTTTTGAGGACTACTGGTCAGGTATTTTGCAGAATGGAAATTCACCTGACTGGAGTTCCTGCTGTGGTGCAAAGGGACTGGCAGTGTCTTGGGAGCACTGAGATGCAGCTTTGATCCCCGGCCTGGCACCGTGGGTTAAGGATCCAACATTGCCACAGCTGTGGCTTAGGTTGCAGCTATGGTTTTGATCTGATCCCTGGCCTGGGAACCCCATTTGCTTCGGGGTGGCAAAACAAAACAAAACAAAACAAAAATAAAGAACTCACTTGATAGTTTTCTTGTGATTAGACTGGGCTTATAGATTTTGGGGAGGAAGGCCACGTCATATCAAGGGTACATACTTTCAACATTCATTTATGTCGATTTATCACTGTTGATGCTGGCCTGGGTCACCTGGCTGAGGCAGTGGTTCTCAGGTTCTTCCACTATGAAATAACTCTTCTCCTGCCCCCGTTTTATCCTGTGCTCTTTGGGAGGAAGTCACTTAACAAGTGGGTAGTTCTGCTTCACCTCCTCGAGCCTGAAGGAACTACATAAACTATTTGGCCTTTTTTGGCATAGGAGGTTTGTCTATTCTCTCCCATTTACTTATTTAATCAGTATGGACTCATGGATATTGGTTTTATACTTGGGGTTATAATCCAATACTACTTTATTTCATTGCTCAGATGTCCCAGCTTTGGTCCCGGGGAGCTCTTTCAACAGCTGCTGTACTACTCTTCTGACACACTTTCATTAGTGTGTGGTGGGGATGTTGTTTTCAGCATGTCCTTAACTTCCTGGTATGCCAGGACCATCCCGTATATTTCCTGTCCCAGTTCTAGAGTCAGCTGGTTCTCCGAGGAGCCTTGGGTCCTTCTTGTGGTGAACCGTACTAGAAACCAAGATCTGGGTGATAGGGATGCTTGTTGACACTGGGACACCCCCCCACACACACACACACACTTTTTGGGTTCTGTTTCATTTGTTCTGGTTTTCCCTTAGGATCTCCCTTCTCCAGTGTCTATAACTTACCTTTCCTCTCACTAGAGGGATCTCTTGGCCATTTCCTCTGCATTCTGGAAAAGCATTGCAAGTTCGTCCTCCATATTATTGGCATTTGTTTTCCCTGGCATTAACTCTGCTCTTTACTATCTCCAATGCAGATTTTAATTCTGCTGGTTGCTATTTAGTTTTCTTTCTTGTCCGCCGGACCTCCTTCTCTATCTAATCCCACAGCAAACCAGAGATGTGTGTTTCCTCTGAGCTTTCCAGAAGTTACTTTTCTTTGTTCCTGGGTATTTTATCCTCGTGTTCTCTGTTACTTTGTCTGTTCAGACTTGGTATTTGATGTATACACACTCAGCAAATTTGTTGAGCAAATTAGGTTTAATTCCAGGTGATGAGGAATTAAACAGTGACCAAGACAGATAGAAACTGCTGCCTCCTAGAGTTTACAACCTAGTGGGAGGAGACAGATGACAAAACAACTACGTAAAATGAATACGAGGTCAGATATATTGTGGGTTGAGCTGTATCTCCCAAAGACATGTTGAAATCCTAACCCCCCCAATACCTCAGAATGTGATCTCATTTGAAAACAGGGTCTTTACAGATGAAATCAGTTAAGATGAGGTCATATCGGAGTGGAAGAAGCTCTCAATCCCACATGCCTAATCTCCTAATAAGAAGATGATGTGAAGAGAGGTGGGGGAAAAGTTAGCTGAGGCAAAGATGGGAGTTACACAGATGCATGTCAAGGAACATCAATGACTGCTAGTGACATTAGAAACTAAGAGAAGGGTGTGGAGGAGTCCCCACGCCTTCTAGAGCATGGCATTGGCAACACCTTGACCTTGGACGTCTAGCTTCCAGAATGTGAGAGAATAAACTTCTGTTGTTTTAAGCCACATAGTTTGTGGTACTTGGTTACGGCAGACCCCAGAAACACACAGATGTCCATCAGTGTAACAGAGAAAATTAGCAGAAAGGGGGAGTGGGAGTGGGAGAGGCAGGAGTTTAAATTTTGAATAAAACATTCAGGGAAGGCCTCTGGGAAAATGGCACAACTGAGCAAAGACTAGAAGCTGGTTTGTGAAGGAGCGATGCAGGTTCCAGGGGAAGAGCGCTCCACGCAGAGGGGCTCCTTTGCCAACAGAGTGAGCATGATGTCCTGGGCTCTGCTCTCCTGGGCTGATGTGATGCTGGAACCCTTTTTCAGAACTGCAGCTGTGCATGACGTTACAGAAGCTGGACAATGATATTGCCCAGATTCAGGTTTGAATTCCAACCCATCGCTTTCCAGCTGGGTGACTTGGGGTAAGTTCCTTAACCTCTTGAAGTTGCCTGTCTGTGAAACGGGGATACAAAAAATTCCCTCTGTTCCAGGACTTTGGGCAAGTGAAGGTCAGGGGCTCTGCCTGGGGCCTGGCCCTTGCTCAACACACCAGAAAGGCCCCTGCTAATTTCATCAGTGTCCATATCACTCCTACTTCCACTGGAGTTGGTTGGCTGATGAGCACAGCACCCAGTTTCATCTTCAGTTTCTTACAGACTTTCAGCTAGTGCTTCTGCTCCATACACAAAGGCTCTTTAAACTTTAAAGCGCATAGAACTCCCCTGGGCCTCTAAGGTGGAGGAAGCTATTTCGAGTGCCCACCCTGGGGAGACACTGCATGGGGCAGGAGAATGTCAGTATAGCACCAGGGCCCTGTCCACCCCAGCCCCACCCCAGGTGCTCCCTGCAGGGTGGGCACTCTACCCTCTGGGTCCTCCAAGCCCTGCACAGCCCAACTTAACCCTCCAACCACAGAGCCTGTGGGGAAAGAGCTGGGCAGATCTAGCCCAAGACACCTGGGTGTCAGCAGGCCCTCCCTAGCTTCCATTTCCTTATCTTTTGTTTTTTGTTTTTTTTTCATTTTTTTATTACTCAAATGAATTTATCACATCTGTAGTTGTATAATGATCATAACAATTTGATTTCACAGGATTTCCATCCCACAGCCCAAGCACATCCCCCCACTCCCCAAACTGTCTCCTCCAGAGACCATAAGTTTTTTAATGTCTGTGAGTCAGCATCTGTTCTGCAAAGAAGTTCTGTCTGTCCTTTTTTCAGATTCCACATGTCAGTGAAAGCATTTGATGTTGGTGTCTCATTGTATGGCTGACTTCACTTAGCATGATAGTTTCTAGGTCCATCCATGTTGCTAAAAATGCTGGTATTTCGTTCTTTTTGATGGCTGAGCAATATTCCATTGTGTATATGTACCACATCTTCTGGATCTACTCCTCTGTCGATGGACATTTAGGTTGTTTCCATGTTTTGGCTATTGTAAATAGTGCTGCAATGAACATTGGAGTACATGTGTCTTTGCAAGTTGTGGTTTTCTCTGGATAGATGCCCAGGAGTGGGATTGCTGGATCAAATGGTAGTTCTATGTTTAGTTTTCTGAGGAATCTCCATACTGCTTTCCACGGTGGTTGCACCAACTTACAATCCCACCAACAGTGTACTAGGGTTCCTTTTTCTTCACACCCTCTCCAGCACTTATTGTTTGTAGACTCCACTTCCTTATCTGCAGAGGCTCCCAGGGCTGAAATGTGACACCTGAGAAGGTGACAAACAACTGGTGCTCTGCTCCCTTAGTTCCTGTCTCTGGGCCTCGGTCTCCCCATATGTGAACTGAAGGCTTTATATGCTCTAAACTGCCACCCGCTCTGATTGACTGGTGTAACTGGGACCAGTCCAAGAGAGAAGGGATATGTTAGCAGTTGGCATCTGGGGCCTCAGACAACTTTTAATACAGACATGAGGAATGGAAGAGTAAGGTGACAGCTCTAACTAAGTCTGGTCCTGCTTACAACCCCCAGCAGCTCCCCAGTGTCCACAGAATGTAAGTCCAAACTCCTTATCTCAGCATTCAAGGCTCATGGACGCTGGCTCCAAACTCTGTTTCCAGCCTCAGCATCTTTCCTGTGGCCCCACCCTTGACAAGCCAGCCTCCTGGAATTCCTGCTGATCCCAAGTGCATGGTGAGCAGGGCTGCCCTGCCCTCTGATCTTCACCTTTCATTCCTTGCAGGTCTCCATCCTGCTCATCCTGCAGGACTGGCCCTTCTCTGGAGCCTTGTCTGGACCCTGTGGGATGAGACACTGCCTCTCTTTGTTCTCCAGTCCCTCTGTTCCTGGTTCCCCTGAGAGGATTCTGCGTTCTTCACCAGCTCTGAGTGCACCTGAAGACATGGACAGGTCCACCTGCTGGTGTCTGTGAGCCCAGGAGAGGGTCTGGCACAAACATGGCATTTGAGAGTTTGCAGAATGAGTGGATCGATGACAGTTTGGGACTACTTACAACTGGACAAACTTCTAGGTGAGCCTACTGTTCCTGGAGTAAGTGTCACTGGAGTGAGTCAGGAGCCTGAGCTTTTGGTCCCAACCGCAGTAGTTCCTTGCTGAGGCTCGGGCAAGAGAGCTCCTCTCTCTGAGCCTCTTCACAACAGATATGGTAACAGTTGTGTCCTGCTTGCCTTTCAGGCTGGGTTGAGAGACAGAGAATCACCCAGGAAGTTCCACCTGGTGGAGTTTCTGGCTGTGCACCTGGCCATTGGACCTCTGGCTAGTGCTGGACAATAAGCAAGGAGACAGCCAAGGGAAGCCAGCTCCTGAAAGCTTCTCCCCATCTCTCAGATGCTAAGGATGAAATGAGACAGCCGGAGCTAGAGGTCCCTTAAAAATCAAGGCTTTGGGGAACCCCAGGAGCATGTTGTCAGTCTGTCCTGTAGGCTGTGGTCAGCTGCACCTACCTTAAGTTTTTTGACACTGGTGCAGGGATCGTTGGAGAAGCTCTCGGTGTCCGAAATCTCAATGTCCTCACCATACAGAACCCCAGTCAGGTCGTTCCTCACCTGCCGGCAAAGAGAAAGCAGAGGGTGGGTGTGCTGGCAGCCACAGGAAGAGCTGGTTCAGAGGGGCTGTCCTGGGAAGCAGCTCAAATGGGCGGCGTGATTTTCTCCCCTTATGCGCAAAAGGAGTGGGTTTTATCTTCATTATAAACTAGAGTGCCCCCGGGGCCATGGAGATATCTCAGTCTTACCCCACATTTGCCACATAGGCTTAAGAAGGCCAGGCAGGGAACAGGCTTACTAAAGTTGCCCCACAGTTGCCTTCATTCCAGGAAGAATTAGACAAGCATCCAAGTCTTTGGACTTTCATGCTGGTGTTTCATCCTGTCTCCAAATCAGAGTAGTCAAATGCATCACACTGTCTCCAATCAGACTGTTCAAACACATCTCTATTTATATTTTGCATTATTTATTTGTAATATGCCTTCTTCTGTAGGGTGAAGAAATAGCTGAGATATTCAGATAGATGAAGCAAAACAGAGGAAAGAGTAAGGGGGTACGGAACTAGCCTGTGATGTTAAACATAACTACGTGTCTGCTGACACACAGAATGACTAACATCTATGTACTTGGAAAGCAGAAAGCTGCCAACTACATTGCTCACAGGGATCAGCCTGTGTGAAGCAGTCTATGTGGACAGCTAGAGGTCCCTTCAAAGTCAGAGGCTTTGGGGAACCTAGTAAGGGAGTGGTGGGGACTGTGGTAAACTGATGACAACAGCAAACTGGTGACCGTATGCCTCTGCTAGAGATGGCACCTGTTGCACAGCTCCAAACATGCTACACCAGAATGCTGGTCCAGAGTCACTTAGACCTTCTGATTTTGGAGGGAGAAATCAGAAATCTAGATGTTTAAAATATAAGCTCCCTTACATTTTAAAATGTTGATATTATTCTCAATATAAAACAACAACAAAGTAAAGACGAAACCAAATAAATCTGAAGTCTGTATCTGGCCCAGGTCATAGCTGTGCAGCTTTGGCATAAAGCAGTGGAAACTAGACTGTTTTATTTATTTATTTTAAAAACTGAAGTACAGATGGTTTACAATGTTGTGTTAGTTTCAAGTGTACAGCAAAGTGATTCAGTTACATAAACACACACACACATATTTATTTTCAGATTCTTTTCCCTTATAGGTTATTATGAAATATTGAGTGTAGTTTGCTGTGCTATACAGTAGGTTCTTGTTGGTTATCTATTTTATGTATAGCAGTGTGTATATGTTAATCCCAAATGCCTAATTTATCCCCCCTCCATAAGTTAACCATAAGTTTTTTTTTAACCATAAAATTGTTTCTATGTCTGGGGTGGATTTCTAGACCCATATTTGTATCATTTTTGTTTTTTGTTATTTATTTATTTTTTTTTTAGATTCCACATATGGGCCATCTATGTTGCTGCAAATGGCATTATTTCATTCTTTTTTTATGGCTGAGTAATATTCCAGGCACACACACACACACACACACACACACACACACACACACACACACAAACACACATGTCTTTATCCATTCATCTGTTGATGAATGTTTAGGTTGCTTCCATGTCTTGGCTAGTGTAAATGGTGCTGCAATGAACATTGGGGTGCATGTATCTTTTCCAGTTACGGTTTTCTCTGGATACATGCCAAGGAGTAGGATTATAGGATCATGTGATAGTTCTATTTTTTGTTTTGTTAAGGAACCTCCATACTATTCTACTTAGTGACTCTATCAATTTACATTCCCACTGACAGTGCAGGAGGGCTCCTTTTCTCCATACCCTCTCCAGCATTTATTATTTGAAGACTTTTTTTTTAATTAAAAAAATCTTTTTGGGTCTTTTTTAGGGCTGCACCCATGGCTTATGGAAGGTTAGGGGTTGAATTACAACTGTAGCCACTGGCCTACACCACAGCCACAGCAACGCCAGATCCGAGCCACATCTGCGACCTACACCGCAGCTCATGGCAATGCTGGATACTTTAACCCACTGAATAAGGCCAGGGATCAAAACTTCATCCTCACGGATACTAGTTAGGTTCATTACCACTGAGCCACAGTGGGAACTCCCTATTGGTAGACTTTTTTTTATATATAATGATTTTTTTCCCATTATAGCTGGTTTACAGTGTTTTGTCAATTTTCTACTGTACAGCATGGTGACCCAGTTACACATATATGTATACGTTCTTTTTTCTCACATTATCAGGCTCCATCATAAGTGACTAGACATAATTCCCAGTGCTATACAGCAGGATCTCATTTCTTACCCATTCCAAAGGCAATAGTCTGCATCTATTAATCCCAAGCTCCCAATCCATCCCACTCCCTCCCCCTCCCACTTGGTAACCACATCTATTCTCCAAGTGCATGATTTTCTTTTCTGTGGAAAGGTTCATTTGTGCCATATATTAGATATAAGACATGAGTGATCTCATATGGTATTTGTCTTTCTCTTGCTGACTTAATTCACTCAGTATGAGAGTCTCTAGTTCTATCCATGTTGCTGCAAATGCCATTATTTTGTTCTTTTTTATGGCTGAGTAGTATTCCATTGTGTATATATACCACATCTTCCTAATCCAATCATCTGTCAATGGACATTTGGGTTGTTTCCATGTCATGGATATTGTGAATAGAGCTGCAGTGAACATGCAGGTGCATGTGTCTTTTTCAAGGAAAGTTTTGTCTGGATATATGCCCAAGAGTGGGATTTCTGGGTCATATGGTAATTCTATGTATAGTTCTCTAAGATATCTCCAAACTGTTCTCCATGGTGGCTGTATCAACTTACATTCCCACCAGTACTGCAGGAGGGCTCCTTTTTCTCCACACCTCCTCTAGCATTTGTTATTTGTGGGCTTATTAATGATAGCTTTTTTTTTTTTTTGTCTTTGCTATTTCTTGGGCCGCTCCCATGGCATATGGAGGTTCCCAGGCTAGGGGTCCAATCGGAGCTGTAGTCTCCGGCCTATGCCAGAGCCACAGCAACGCGAGATCCGAGCCGCGTCTGCAACCTACACCACAGCTCACAGCAACGCCGGATCATTAACCCACTGAGCAAGGGCAGGGACCGAACCCACAACCTCATGGTTCCTAGTCGGATTCGTTAACCACTGCGCCACGATGGGAACTCCAATGATAGCCATTTTGACTGGTAGTTTTGTGGTAGTTTTGATTTGCATTTCTCTAATAATCAGTGGTGTTGAGCATTTTTTCATGTGCTTGTTGGCCATCTGTATATCTTCCTTGGAAAAATGTCTATTCAGGTCTTTTGCCCATTTTTCAATTGTGTTGTTGCCTTTTTTTTCTGTTGAGTTGTGTAAGTTGTTTGTATATTTTAGAGATTAAGCCCTCATCAGTTGCAGCATTTTAGTGACGGCCATTCTGACCAGTGTGAGGTGGTACCTCATTTTAGGTTTATTTGCATTTCTCTAATAATTAGTGACAATGAGCATTTTTCCATGTGCCTATTGGCCATCTTTATGTCTTCTTTGGAGAAATGTCTAATTAGGTCTTCTGCCCACTTTTTGATTTTTTTTTTTTTTATATTGAGCTGCATGAGCTATTTGTATATTTTGGAGCTCAGTCCTTTGTTGGTCATATAATTTGCGAATATTTTTTCCCATTCTGCAGGTTGACTTTTTGTTTTGTTTTTGGTAGATGGTGTTTTAGTAGAAATAATCAGATGGGAGTTTTAGGACCCAGGTTCCAGGTCCTGTTTTGTTACTGGCTTGCTTGTGACCTAGGCTTCTCTGTGTGACTTTTTCTCTCTCAGAGCTTTAGTCTCTTCCTCTTTAAGAGAAGGTGCTCATTAAAAGCACTTCTTGTTTATACCCATTGAGATGGCTAATATAAAAGAACCCCAAACCAGCAAGTGTTGATGAGGATATAGAGAAACTGGAACCTTTGTGCACTGTTAAAATTAACCGTAGAATTACGATATGATCCAGCAATTTCATTTCTGGGTATCTAACCAAAAGAATAGAAAACATGGACTTGAAGAGGTATTTGTACACTCATGTTCATAGAAACATTATTCAAAATAGCCAAAAGGTGGACAGATGAATGAATAAACAAATTGCGATTTATACATACAATGGAATATTGTTCAGCCTTAAAAAGGAATGAAATTTTGACACATGCTACAACATGGATGAAACCCGAAGACAGTATGCTAAATGAAATAAGCTGGAGGCAAAAGAATAAATACTATATTCCCATTTAGATGAGGTATCTAGAGTAGTCAAATCCATAGACAGAGAAAGGAGAACAGAGAGGTTCCTTGGGGCGGGAGGAGAGGGGAATGAGGAGTTACGTTTAATGGGTAGAGTTTCTGTTTGGGATGATGGAAAGTTCTAGAGATGGCTGGTGGGGCTGGTTGCACAACAACATGAATGTACTTAATGCCTCTGTACATTTAAAAATGGTTAATGGAATTCCCGTCGTGGCTCGGTGGTTAGCGAATCTGACTAGGAACCATGAGGTTGCGGGTTCAATCCCTGGCCTTGCTCAGTGGGTTAGGGATCCGGCGTTGCCTGTGAGCTGTGGTGTAGGTTGCAGACACGGCTCAGATCCCACATTGCTGTGGCTGCGGCGTAGGCTGGTGGCTACAGCTCCAATTAGACCCCTAGCCTGGGAAGCTCCATATACCAATGGGTGCAGCCCTGGAAAAGACAAAAAAAAAAAAAAACAATAAATAAAAAATAAAAAAGATTAAAATGGTAAATTTGATGTTACGTATATTTTACTGCAATAAAAACACACTTGCTGTTTCAACAATGGGTAGATCCTTCCAAAGTATATATCAAGATGTGTTGAATAATTTGGCCCTAAATGTCACAGGATGGTCACTGGGAAGCCACCGCTTGGAAGGGGAACAAAGGGGGTTGCAATGGGAACTGCTGTATTTCATTTCTTTAAAAAAAAATGAAGCGAATCGAGCAAAATATAAACACATTAATTCTGGATAGCAATCCATGGGTGTTTGGTATTCCGTGCTTTTCTGAATGCCTGAAATACTTCGTGATAAAACATTTTGTAAAAAGAATGGAACTGCCAGTCAGTGAACCTTGTCCATCCTTGGTTTTTACCTCTATCTTGATGGATGATTGGGAACTAGTTGATTGAAAAAAGTTGACTTTGCCATTACTGTTTATTTCTGCTGCATCAAATACTTTTTGGCTGCAGATAGGGTTCCATTATTAGCTTTGTGTGTCATGAGGGTGGTATGGAGCAACAAAAATTAAACACAGAAATGTGCAAACTCGGCCCTGCTGGGAGGCAACACAGCCAGTGCACATGGTACCAGGCGTGCACAGCCAAGCCCCATCTCCCCAGTCTCATGCCACCCAAACTTAGGGGAGGTACGCGAACTCTTTTGAGTCCCCGTCTTTTCACCTATGAAACAGGGGCGAGACAGCATGTAACTCACAGCATTGTTGCAGGGCCCAACAGAAACACTGAGGAGGTGGAATGGCTTTGTAAATTCTGAAGTTCTTTGTGCTGCTGGAATGATCTTTTCCAGGCATAAGGCGGCCTCAAAGCCATCAGCAGCATGGAGTATCTATCTGTGTGTGCAGGAGAGCTGTGTATAATCATGGCAGAAAAAAAAAACAAAACATTTTACAAGCAGTCCAGACTCAAAACAAACAAAATCAGAACACCCTAGAGGTCATCTCTTTCTGCCCCTAATTCCACAAATGAGGAAACGAGGTGTGACTCCCAGGCCAGTACTCTGTGCAGTCTCAGGATGGCTCTTCTGGATCCTACCAGTTGTGGATGGTTCCTGAGGCTTATGAGCCAGAACAGGTCAGAACAGATGGTGGTGAGATGAGCCACTCGCTGACCATAATTTCAGCACCAAGAAGTCTGCTTAGCTCGGGTATTTATTCTAATGGATTTTTTTTAGGGAAAGCAAATGGAAGAAACCATTTTTGGTATTTTTAAATAACCAAAGGATGGAAAAGAAATAAGGCAATTGATCTACCACACAAAGAAAAAAATCCACACTCTCACATGTGGACAGAAGGATCATTCAGTGCACTGGTTAAAGATTACTAAATAAATGAGGAGAAACATCTATTTTTTCCCTTCTGGAACTGCAGGTTCCAGGGTCTTTTAGCAGCTTGCTATAAATCGCCTTTCTATAAAGTAGAACCTATTTTTTAAGTCACCTCCACTATAAAAGTGGAAATATGTTCTTTCTGGAAAGGAGTAACCCTTAATTCCCAAGAAAATAAAATCCATCCATCTATACACACACTCGAGCACAGCCAGGGTCTCACTGCGGCCCTAAACGCAATATTAGGTCCAGGCAGGCAGCCATTGGGAGCCTAATTTGCTTAAGGGCCCTGGTCATCCTGAGAGGGAGGGAGAGAGGGGTGCTGATGGGCAGGGAGGAGACAAAGAAGAAGGCTGCCCCATCATGTGACAGGGAGGGCCAGGGCTGCTGGGGGAGTGAGGAAGACCATGAGCAGGCCCCACCCCCGGTGCCACTAGAAGGGGGATTAGGAAGGGCTGCATCCTTTGACCTCAAGGCCAGCTCACAGGGCCGAGATCACCTACAGGAAGAACTCTCCCTGCTTCTGGAGCAATGAACCCAGGCTCGGGCTGCTGTAGCAAATCTGAAAAGAACCCAAATCATTTGGTACCAGGGAGGACTGGTGGGTCAGAGCTCCGGGAACAAATAATTGGAGATAAGCTTGGAGGCAATAGCTGTCCATTTTTTCTCCCAAGAATTGGTATGGACTGTGGATGCGAGTCATATCAGAAAGCATGTGCCCAGAGCAGTGGTTCCTGAAGTGAGGCCCCTGGACCAGCAACACCAGCATCACCTGGGGGAACTTTCTTGGAAATGCCAATTCTCGGGCCCACCTCAGACCTACTGGGTCAGACACTCTGGGGTGGGGTCCAGCAACCTGTGTTTTAACAGCCCTCTGGGTGATTCTGATGTATGTTCAAGTTTGAGAACCAAACCACTGTCCTAAAGGAAGCACGGCAGGTTTTAAGCAAATCATTGATAATGAGATGAAAACGTGCTTTCCATGGTTTGGATATTTCCCCTTTGATTAGGAGACCAGAAAGTGTTTTTTCTTTTTTTCTTCTTTTTGGCTTTTTGCCTTTTCTAGGGCCGCACCCGCAGCATATGGAGGTTCCCAGGCTAGGGATCTAATCGGAGATGTAGCCGCCGGCCTACACCAGAGCCACAGCAACATGGGATCCGAGCTGCGTCTGCAACCTACACCACAGCTCATGGCAACACCGGATCCTTAACCCACCAAGCAAGGCAACCTCATGGTTCCTAGTCGGATTCGTTAACCGCTGAGCCACAACGGGAACTCCCAGAATGTGTTTACATGAGGAAGGCAATTGCCAAAAGGGTGATGGGTGATAGGACTGGGATCTACATTTATAAGGTATCACATCTAGAATGATGGAGGGGACAGTCGCCCTCTGGTCTGCCCACCTCAGATCACTCCTGGAGTGCTGGGCTCAGTTCTGCCTGCATTTTTCAGGGATGATGACAAACTGGCTCAGACTCAGAGAAGAGAAGTGTGGCTCCGACAGGGACCAAGAACCCTTTAGGAAGACCGTGCACATGGGAGATTGGGAGTGTAAAATTCACCAAAGGTTACACTAGTGACTCCAGGGCTCCCACACAGCCTTGAGAAGCGAAGATCCGAATCCACTGATTTTAATGCTTAAACTCAGACTTTAAGATCTAGGGAAGTCCAATGTCTTCAAAGAAGTCAGAAGCCAGGCAGAATCAGTGGCTTCAGGGGAAAGCTCAGAGCTGAGAGGATTGTCCTGCTCCAGCTGAGCAGAAGAAAACGCCGTCGGGTCAGATCATCTGCCCGAAGCGTGGGTCCAGGGAGTCTGCACACAAGCTCCCTCCCAGCCGGTTCGCTGGCTGTGGGGGAAGGGGTGAGAGGGACCTGTCACTCCAATGAAGCCATCACAATGGCCTGGCTCTTCCAACTGAGCACACAGCCTACATCCACAGGCTCAGCATCAGGGACACAAAGCTGGTTTTTGTCCATCCTGCGAGATGTAGGGGGAGAAGAGGACAGGCTGGAGGAGGAAAAGGGGATCAGAGGAAAAGGCCTGAAGCTAGTGGAATTAGGAAAAGAGCATAGGTGAGCAGACTATTCGGGAGAATTATCTGGCTTGGCATAACTGAGTCCATGTGACCCATTTTAAGCATAATGTGGGTCCATCCTGTTCTATCAGGGATGCTTGTCACCACCTCTGAGCAGGCCACTGGGTTACTCCACCTGCAGGCCTCCCCTTGCTCTGAAGGCTGCCCCTCTCCACTAACGCAGAGCAGCTGCCCAGCGGATGCTCCCTGTCTCTGGACATGAGGATTGGGCTCATGAAATAATGGCATTATGTGCCCCCATCCTGAAAAACTGCCGTGTGGGTCGGGGTGATCTCTTCTCCCATGCTGTCTCTACTTCAGCGCCCCAGGACCATGTCTACATGCCCTGCCAGGTTCCTGTTCCCCTACAACTTTCTGCTGCCCACAGGTAGAGCCAATTAACTCTCTACCCCTAGAGCCCTCCCCCCTCAGCCCTGGACCCCCTTCAACCAGCAAGGTGATGTAAAGAGCCTGAGGCCAAGGGGTTCAACCCCCTGCCTGCCTGGCAAGGGGCCTTCTTAGATCTCAGGGCTCTCAATCAGGGCTCCCACTTCATTCCTGGGGCTGGAATTTCATCTCTGGCCCAGTCACTCCCTGGCCTCTGGGCCCGAGTCCCTTTCTGGATAGCTACCTAGTCCCTGGTCATTCCAGAATGGGACCCTGTTTGTTTTCTCCAGTTTCTCTCATTCATTCATTCGTGATATTGACATCTCTTCGGTTCCAGGTACCATGTGAAATAGGACTAAGGCTCTGATGGTGACAAGCATCCCTGATAGAACAGGATGGACCCATATTATGCTTAAAATGGGTCAAAACCATTCTCTCTCTTGGGTCTCTATCCAGAGGAATGAAAGACATTAATCAGATAATTACCCCCGTACTAAGACAAAGGTGTTCAAGCTTGGGGGTGTGCTTCCAGGAGAGGCTGTCATGGAGAAGTCAGACCCAGGCCAGAAAGGAGGGCAGAGAGAAGGACTCCAGGCTGCGGAGCAGCACATGCAAAGGTCCTATGGTGGACGGAGCTGGTAGGAAAACTAGAAGAGCTGGGCTGAGCTGCAGCAGGACAAGAGCAGGGGCTGGGAGAAGGTTTTTGGAATGAAGTGAGAAAGAAGAGATGGGTAGGGGAAAACCATGGGGGCCTCATAATTCCCAGGAAGGATTCTGGTCTTGAGCCTAAGAACAGTGGGCAGCCATCACAAGGTTCCAGGGAGGGGGCGGCATGATTAGAACTGGGTTTTAAAGCCCAAACTCAGGCTGCTGTGGGACCAGTGGTGGCAGGGGCAAGAGGGAACAGGAAGGCCACAGAGGTAGCTACAGAATCATCCAGGTGAGAGGTTTTGGAGGCCGGATGTGGAGATGGAGGTGACAAGAAGTGACCCACTTGGGGATATATTTGAGGAAACTAATATTCTGAATTAGTCATTTGTTGCTGTACAACAAATTATCCCAAAACTTAGTGGCACAGAACAAGAAACATTTATTATCTCAACACAAGTTTCCATGGGTCAGGATGGTGGGAGTGACTTGGCTGGGTGCTCTGGCCAGGGGCGTGCATGAAGTTGTTTCAAGATGTTGGCTGTGGTTGCAGTCACCTGGGGCTTTCCGGGCTGCATGTTGGAATCACCTGGGAGTCTTCAAAAACTACTGAGGCACTGACTGCATCCCAAACCAATTTGAGTCCCTGGGACGGGACCCAGGCATCTGCACTTTTAGTGCTCTCCGGGTGCTTCCATCCCGCGGCTGAAGTTGAGAACCACAAACGAAGGAGTAAAAGCCATAGAACTGCCAGGATCATAGCTGGGTTGCCAGCCTCAAAGCCCCCTAAGTCACCTAACCCTACCTTCTCCAGGTTCTGGGCAACACCTGTCTTTTACAGCTGGGATTCCTCCCCTGCCCCATTCAATAGTTACATCTCATCTTTAATCCCCGGATTCTTCTACTCCTGGCCCCCAAGACCATGAGCAGATCCTGACCAGGTCAGAAGGGAGAATGCAGAGAAGGAAGCAGGGAGAAAAGAATGAGAGAGACAGTAAGAGAGGGAGGAGCAGAAAGAATTATTACAGCTGTAAGTTCTCACATTCCGACCACACATCGCAGGTGGGGAAGGCTTGACGGAGCAAGCGAAATGCACAGTGGAGGCCAAGGGGATGATTGGAGATGGTGGCCAGGAGTTCCCTGGATGCCCTCCCTAAGGAGGCTGCTGCTCCAGCTGAGAAATCGTCCAGAAAGGCAGAGATCCAGGTAAAGATGCGGAGAAGCAGGTCTGCACCACATGCACTTTACAACTCTTTGAAAATTCTAATTAGGTTACGAAATGAACTTGAGAGCAAAGCGAATTCCCAGCTCTCCTATGGAAGCTGAGGTAACCTACTTTGTCATTCAAATACACTCGCTATATATAGCCCTAGATTGTGCCGAAATGTCACTCCTCTTACCTGACTAAAGCGTATAATTATAGATTTACTTCTATTCATTCATGAAATGTGTCTTCACTTGATTAAACAGTTCATTCAAGTAAAATCCATTAAAATATGGAACATGTTAAAATGTGGCTCGTTAGAGGCAGAGGGCACTGCTGTAGTTAAGATGCTAATTAGGATAAACAGGCATTTAAAACACTCAAATCTTTGAATAATTCAGGTCACTTTTACTGGGGCTGGAGATCCCCAGGAACCACCATTAATTTAAGCTAATTAAAAAATTAGCCCAGAAAAGAGTAGACCAAGGCGGGAAGTGATGGCTCATTTCAAACACTGAAGGGCTGTTGCGTGGAAGGGAGGGCAGCTGGTTCCGGGCGCCCCTGTATTGGAGGTGGGACTAACAGGTAGATGGTTCAGGAAAGCAGATTTTGGCTTAAAGCAAAAAGAACTTTCTAATGATGGAGGAGACAACTTTTGTAGGTAGTGAGCGCCCCAACATCAGAGGTGTGCAAGCAGAAGCTGGTCGGGATGCTAGAGAGGGGATTTTTCTTTCTGCACCAGTGTTTGTGGTTCTAGGAGAGCAAATTTCAAAGTTCCACCTGCCCCTACACTTTGCCTTTTTAAATTTCAGAGTTCCCGAAGCCGCCCTCTGCAGCTCTGAAGTTTTTCAAAGATTTGAGGCACGCACTTAAGAGTCCTGTAGAAACTTATCCATGTGGTTGTAGTTCTACCTTTCTAAACGGAAGAAATGGTTCCATTTTTCAAAAGGAACCATTTAATTTTCAGATCGCTACAAATCAGTTAGCTCTTAACCTATAACTAGAGTTGAGTATAAGTGAAAAATTTAAAAAGGGTAAGTGCCCAGCTGAGTATGTATCAGATCTATCACACATATGTGATACCTGCACTTGCAGCATGACATGTGCAAGTTCACGGTGCAGAGCCAGTGGGATGGATGGTGACCGCCAAAAAGGTGTGTCCAAGTCCTAAACATCAGAACCTGTGGGTGTGACCTTATTTAGAAAAAAAGGTCTTTGTAGGTATCATTGATTTAAGGATCATCCTGGACTACTGGGTGGGCCTTAAAGTCAACGATAGAGTCCTTATAAGAGAAAGGCAGCAGAGGATTTGGGACCCAGAGGCATGAGGGAGGAGGCCTCAAGAAGACAGAGGCAGAGCTGGAGGGATGCGTCTACAAGCCAAGGAATACCTGGAGCCACCAGAAGCTGGAAGATACAGGGAAGGAGTCTCTCCTAGGGCCTTCAGAGAGAGCATGGCCCCACGGACACCACCTTGATTTCAGAACTCTGGCCTCCAGAACTGTAAGAGAATGAATGTCTGTTGCTTTCAGCCACCCAGTCTGTGGTGACTTATTACAGCAGCCCCAGGAAGCTAACACACCGGGGCTTCCTAAGACCCAGTGGCGTGCTGGTTCAAAGCACATTCCCAAGGTTAATTAAGCCCAGGCTTCCTGTCCTGTTTGCATCCTCACATCACAGATGGAGGTTTCCTGAAGGGAACCCCAGTTGCTCTCCTCTCAATGACCATTTGTCTGTCCCAAAGAAATACATTTTTTCTCATTTCCCCTGAGTTATCAAGAGTGTCATGAGATACTGGGGCCCTTATGAGGCCCTCAGTGATGGGCTCAGGAGTCCAGGTCACTGACATTGAGCTGGTTTGCAAAGAGCTGACCACGAGCACTGAGCCTGGCACATCACCTCCCCCCGCCCCCCACCCCCGCAACCCCACCAAACACGGCCTCCCCGTAGGGGCGGGCTTTGTTTTATTTCAGGGTCTGGCATCATGCCTGGCATGCAGTAGGTGCTCAAAGCTATAAGATGAATGAGAGAATGAATGAATGCACACGGAGGATGGGCTGTATCCATCTAGGCTTCCATGTAGATACTCTGAGCCCCAGAGAATTCATGTTATGTCTTTTTTTTTTCTTCCTCTTTTTTTTTTTTTTTTAAAGGGCCACACTATAGCATATGGAAGTTTCCAGGCTAGGGGCCAACCTGGAGCTGCAGCTGCAGGCCTATACCACAGCCACAGCAATGCCAGATCCAAGCTGCGTCTGTGACCTACACCACAGCTCACAGCAACACCAGAGCCTTAACCCACTGAGTGAAGCCAGGAATTGAACCGGCATCCTCATGGATACTAGCTGGGCTTGTTACCTCTGAGCCACAATGGGAACTCCCATGCTATATCTTGAGACAGTCTTGCAGGGAAGAAGTAAATGCCCAAGGCTGGGCTGTATGCCTTTGCCTGAAGACACAACCCACGGACATGGGGACCAGCCCTGGGAACAGTGCTGTAGTGCTCTGTGAGCACCCTTGTGGGGAGCCATGGTCCCTGAGGGCAGGTATTATTCCCTGGGACAGTTCCTGTCCCCTCGTTACTTAGGAATGGGGTTGTGGGGACCTGCGACATGAGCTCTGCCCAGCTACTCTCACCAAGACCTATGACAGTTCCTACTTGCTGGTGGGTGTCTGGCCAGTCCCAAGGGTGGCTGGGAACAGGGACCCCAATTAGCAGATCTGGGCTGAGCAACAGGCCCCCATACCCAGGATCTACCCAAGACAGCTGCCTCCTCCCCTGCAGCCCTCTCTGCCATCACCCTACACTACAGTCCTTCAAAGGGAGAGGGGAGAGCCTGGGGGCCAAAGTGCCCTCCATCTGCTCCTTGGGGGCCCATCTCCCTGAACTATGTGCCATGGGGCAGATACACACCCCACATTCAATTGCATGGGGTGGGGCACATGACTCAGGGAACTAGGGCTCTCTGGGTCTCAAATCCTTGTTCCCATCAGTGAGCCTGTCACAATTTTAGAATTTCCAAAGAATCTGATGTGCGATGAACAGAATAATCACCCACTCCCCAAAGATGTCCACATCCTCAACTCCAGAACGTGTTACCTTACATGTCAAAGGGGACTTGGCAGGTGGGTTTAAGTGAAGAATCTTGAGATAAGAAAACTGCCCTGGCTTATCCAGAGGGCCCAAGGTGATCACAGGGGGCTTTATAAGGTAAAGAGGGAGGTAGGAGAGTCTGAGTCCAGGAAGGAGATGTGGTAACAGAGGCAGAGATGTGTTTGAAGAAACCACCCTACTGGCTTTGAAGATGGAGGAAGGTGCCAAGAGCCAAGGAAAGCAGGCGGCTTCTAGAAGCTGGAAAAGGGAAGAAAACAGATTCTCCCGGAGAGTCTCCAGAAGGAACCAGTCCTGCCGACACCTTGATTTTGGCTCAGTGAGACTGATTTTAAACTTCTGAGCTCTAGTACCATAAGATAATAAATGTGCTATTTTAAGCCACAAAGCTTGAGGTGATTTGTTACAACAGATAGGAAACTCACATAAAAAGCTTTGGCCTTGCAATCCCAACCTCCTCAAACACCCCCTTCCACAGGAAGCCTTCCCTCAATCCCATGCTAGTGGTGACCCCTCCTTTAAACTCCACAGTCCTGTGCTCAAGGCCACTCTTCCTGGCTTTCAGACTGTCCCAAGAGTCCACAGACCCTCCATCTGGGACTCCAGAAGCCCAGCACAGGGTGCCTGAGGAGGAAGAACCATGCCCAAGCCCCCTTTTTGGATTATGCACAAAACCCCACTTTGGACTCCTGTTCAGCAGTCTTTCCTCTGCCAGCAGTTCAGGGAGCTCGCCACACTGTTGCCAGTCAGTGAAGTCAGGCCATATCGAGCTGTTGCAGAATGAAATTAGCCTTCAGAACCTCCTTGCTTCCCTGTGACAAAGTGCCTATAGCTTTAATTGCAGCAGGCTCCTAGGACCAAACCAATATTTACAGACATATTTGGATATTAATAAAACAGGGATATTACCCAGTTAAAAATGATAACCGCAAACCTCTATAGGAAATCAACAAGATGCAAAGTGCACCTCTGACACCAAAATAGAGGAGGGTTATTAGAGAACTCACACTCGGGAGCACTAAAGAACACGGAACGCAGAATCCTCCTCCAGTTTCTGAGCTCCATTCCTGCTCCCTGTCACTGGAGGAGTGCTGAGCGGATGGTAGGGGACCATGCAGACAGGAAATCCAGGCTCATGAGACACCCCATCTGCATATTCCAAGGAGGTGCCACTAAGACTAGGCAAACAGCATCAGGGGAAGGGCCAGGACCAGTGGGGGAGGCCACCAGGAATTAGATTTTGGCTCCCTTGGAGGTGTAACTTTCTAACAAGGGAGCAAGCCAAGGATGGAAGAAGCTCTGTCATGTGGGAGTGAGCCCCCCACAACTGCAGGTGGGCAAGCGGAGATGGGGTTGCTATAGAAGGGATTCAGGCATCAGATGTGGGGCAGAAGAGACTTTTGGATACCCAAGGAAGGTCTGGGATTCTCAAGCTGGTACCCCAGTTAAGAGGGACAGATGCTGAGGGCAGCCCGAGGGGCACATGTTTGCCCCTGCAGGAACAGGACTGCTTCAGGCAGCTCCACACACGGGATAAGAAGGTGGATCCCAGCATCCACACTCTCACTTCATGGTGGAGCTTAAAGGACTCCTCTCAGAGATGTGGGGGCATCACTGTCCTTTTTATGTGCATCTTTCTCTCCAGTTCTATATTCCAAAGTGGGTTCTCTGTCCTCCACTTTGCATGTTCTAAAGCTTAGCATCTGAAGCCCTCCTTCTTTGCCTACCTGGACCACCTTCTTCCTCCAGGACTGCAGATTTGGAGTGTAGGTGGGGGAGGAAGTAAAGGCACAGGTACAAATGGCTCCCTAAAGCCTGTCTCTCTTCCCTCCATTCTTCCTTGGCTCCCACCCCTGACCCCTCACTCAAAGCTCTCAGGGAGCAAGCTGGCTGTAGGGGGGCACAGCAGGATCACTCTGGAATGAATTTCATCCTCTCAACCATCTTAGGAAGCAGATATGATTATTGTGCCCATTATACAGATGAGGGACCTGAAATGTTAAGTGACTTACCCAAGGCATTACAATTAGTAAACTGCTTGAAGAAGGCGGACCACCCAAGCCTGCTGTGCATGGTATCTCCCTGGGAGCTCTGCAGATGTATAGATTCCTGGGCCCTACCCAAGAGAGCAATTCTGACTCTGGCATAAGATGGGAGGGAAGCCAGGAATCTGTGTTTGTATAGAGCACCCTGGGGTCTTGATTACACAGCCACATTGGGCATTTTCCCCTGGACATCTCACCAGGGCCAAGGACATGTTGTGTTAATGTGCTGCTGCGGGGGTGCGGATGACCTGAGGAACTTCCCAGTCCCTCCAAACAGGCCAAGAAAGTATGGGCTGGGGAGGGAGGAGCAGAGAATGCAGGCATTCAGAGGGGTGAGCACAGCTCATTGGAAAATCCAAAAAGGCTTCATGGAAGAGGGGCTGTTTATGATGGGGCTTAAATAGTGAGGAGATGATTTGGATGAGACCAGGGGAACCAACCAGGGCAAATGCAGCACCAGGGACTAGCATTGGTGGGAGTCAGGACTACTCGTGTGTTCTGGCGGACATGGGGAGGGAGCAACGTTACTGGAGCTGGAAGGAGGAGCTGCTTGACTCATACGAGGTCCTACATAGCCCTATTAGCGGCCCTGGTCTGCTTGGCCCTTTAGCCTAAACTCCCTTTTCCTAAGGGTCCTCTGATGGACACTATAGTTCGCACCTGGAAACCCCTTCTCCAGCTGCAGGGAGTGTTGGCTACTGACCACACACAGCTGTGTGTCTCCCTGGGCTTTTCCCTTGACTCAAGGGGGCAGCCTTGTCCAAGGTCACACGCCCCTCCCCAGAGCATTCCACAACCAATGGCCAGCCCAGCCTCTTACCTCAATCTGGGACATCTCTGAAGGGCACCCCAGCTCTGGAGCTGCCTATGGGCTTGGCTGAGGCCTCTGTTCCAGCTTCATTTGTCGTCAACTTCTTCCTCCCCCAAACTCCCTCTTGTTAGCATTCCCCCAAAAACCTCTTGAAAGTCTCAGCATCCCTTTCCTGGGGAACCTGACCTAGGCCAGGCTCATTCATGTGTGCACTGGCTCAGCCCAAACCAGCGGTTTGCCCCTCAGTCCTTAGATGACAACACCTCCTGTGCTGAGAGCTCACAGAAAGCTGCCTGCTTTGAGGTTCTTTTATGTAGGACCTCACATGAGTTCAGACCAGTGGCATCCTTTTGACTCAAAGACTTTATTTATCCGAGTAATTTCTAAATTTCACTGGAAGTCTGAGAAAAGGGGGAAAGTGATACAATTACCCATATTTTCAATACACCAACCCAACCAGTATGATTTCTTGTGGTGGCTGCCCTCACCCACACCCTCCAGACTGCCCTCTGCTACTCTTGTTTATGTAATTTGACCTTGATATATGGCACCACTTGAGCTCCCTTTCCTGTGACTTACTGGTAGGCTCGACCAATGGGAGGCCCTGGCAAGGGTCAGAAGCCAAAGGGAAGCCCTGGCAGGGGTCAAAGGGCGGGAAGAGAAAGAGCTCAGTGTATTTTTCCCCACCCACTCCCTGACTTCGGTTATAGCCCTTGTCAAGCAGCTCCTCCTTCCAGCTGCAGTAACGTTGCTCCACCAGAACACACGAGTAGTCCTGACTCCCACCAATGCTAGTCCCTGGTGCTGCATTTGCCCTGGTTGGTTCCCCTGGTCTCATCCAAATCATCTCCTCACTATTTAAGCCCCATCATAAACAGCCCCTCTTCCATGAAGCCTTTTTGGATTTTCCAATGAGCTGTGCTCACCCCTCTGAATGCCTGCATTCTCTGCTCCTCCCTCCCCAGCCCATACTTTCTTGGCCTGTTTGGAGGAACTGGGAAGTTCCTCAGGTCATCCGCACCCCCGCAGTAGCACATAACACAACATGTCCTTGGCCCTGGTGAGATGTCCAGGGGAAAATGCCAAGGCCTCATGGACCGATGGAGAGGAGCTAAGCTGTCAACAGCTCCTGCAAGGTCAGGAAAGACAGTCTGCCTTTGCCCTGGCCCAGAGCCCGAGGAGCCAGCTCCAGCCTAGAGAGGTGCTGAGTATGTGTCCTGGGAGGGAGCTGGCATGTCAGGTGAGCCGACCATGTCCTGAGGTGGACATGGCATCAAAGTGCTGAGCAGGCCAACAGCCCTGGAGTGGGGCTTGAAGCTGTGCTAAGCTAAGCAGTTTTTCTAATGTATTTTCTTAGGAGCAGTACCCGGACTCCAGGGAATAGGTATCCATCCTACAGAGGGCAAGGAGAATTTTTCCAAAGAGGACCAGAACCCGAAAACACCATGGTTATGGCTATTGTCGTGTCTAGTAACCTGTCCATCTGCCCCTGGGCTGAGAGTTCCTACAGGGCCTAAGGCCCTGCCTGAGACCCTGTCACACTACAGCATAAGTGTCTGGCTCAGTGACCATTGGCTGAATGAATGAATGAGACCAACAAGAGACCCCATTCAGCTGCCTGAGGTGAGGATCACCTTGCCTGCTGCCCAGGGTTCTGAGGCTCAGGAAGCATTCTGTGCTTCATTTATGCTGCAGGGTATTAGAGAAGATGAAGGGTTCTTAGACAGAAACGTCAGAAGGCTCCAGAAAGGCAGTCAAAGAGCAAAAGTGGAGAAGGCTGCACATCCATGAAAGGTGAGAAAGGTAACAATGACGACTCAGGTTTACTGAGTGCCCATCGTTCACAGTCCCTCACAGGCCATCTCATGCTTCCCGACTGCTGGTATAAGCCCAAAAGGTAAAATGATGACCAGCTTATGAGTAAGATGAGGACTCAGAGATGTTGAGTCAGTAGCCATAGGTCACACAGATGGGAAGTAATGAGCCTTGGATTTAACGTCAGGCCTCTCTCTCGCTACAGCCCTGCTGAAAGGTCAGCAAATATTTTCCAAAAAGGGCCAGATAATACATATTTTAGGCTTTGCAGGCCATACAGTCTCTGTCACAACTACTCAGTTCTGCCTTTACATTGCAAAAGTAACCACAATGTGAAAATGAATGGTCGTGGCTGTGTTCTAATAAAACTTTATTTATAAAGCAGAGTGCTGGATTTGTCTCCTGGCTCACAGTGGCAGACCTTGGCTCTGAATCCACAACAGAGAGGCTGTGGTTCTAATTTTCTGCTGTAGGAAGACAGAGGGAGAGAGGAAAGAGTACAAATTGGAATTAGGTGGCTGCAGACTGGAATGCTGGCTATGCCCATGGTCTGGGCCACCTTGGGTGTGCAGGGGAACTCTCTGAGCACTTTTTTCACCTGTTAAAGGGGCATAATCACAGCTTATCTTAAGGCTGTTACAAAGGTTAAAATAAGTTGATACATCTACCATGGCTGAGGTTCGGTCAATGGCAGTGTTCAATCTCAGAGGTGATACTGAGGTTGGGAGGTTGGGAGAAGGGAGGAAAGAGCTGGTGGTGTTACTAGAACTAAACCCTGACAGGTGCTTCTTCTCACAAAGCTGTATCTTATTTTGGGCTTTCTGCAGGAGAATGATATTATGCACCCCATGAAACCCCTAAGGGAATTCACAAGCACCCATGGTGGGAGGAATCTTTGTACCGTCCCCGGAAGGAGCAGATGTGTGGCACTTGGTGACTCCCCTACAAGGGTAGGCAGGCAGCTGTTCCCAGACTTGATATGGCAAATTGTGTGATGTGCTGTCTTCCTGGGGCGGCCAGCCAAGCAGCGATGGGGGCCTCTGCCACCCCTCCCCCACAACCTGCTGCCCACGTCTGCTGATTCATACAGGAGGGCCTGGGTATGCCAGAAGGAGTCCGAAATGGCTCTCTAGTGCAACACGAGGCTTCAGAAGGAGACTGGGGATGATGAAGTGGGAGGATGGTTCCTTCTTTGTTTCCTCTTAAAGGTCATAACTTTGGCACAAAAGGAGGGTGTGGGGAAACTCCAGCAATATTGCTGGGGGCCAGAGTATGGCTTATGATACCAGATGATGAGCCCCTGGTAAGGCACAATAATCACCACCCCAAGACTGGCAACAGCATGTTTGCTCAGAGAATTTACCCACCTGATCAAGAGGATGCTAAACTGAAATTTGAAAGGGAGAGGACAAGTGTCCAGGAAAAATGTAAAACCAGATTTGATGAGCCCAGCATATATAAGGAATTTTAAAGGGGGCCACAGAAAAGGAAATGCTCAGGAACTGTCATGTATCTGTATTCCAAAGTACAAAGTATGGGCAACAGTGTTAACTATGAAACTTCTGGGAAAGATGGTAAAGCTGAACACAGATGTCCAACACCCACCTAAGCTATCTCCTTCTGAAAGTGAGAGAAAGGACCAAGGGAGTATAAAAATAGGGGGGATCTGCTTCAGCATGGGAAAATAGGAAGGAGTGCCATCAACATGCCACCAACTTTGAGGAATTTCTGCTGGGTACAGTGCCAGTGGAACCAGATTGAAGGCTGACTCACAGCTCTCCTTCCTGAGAAAGCAGCATGGTGCTGTAAGGAGGGCGGACATGCCCACAGGACCCATCTCAGAGCCTCTGATGGAGAGTGAATGAGTGCTGGAGGAGAGGCTAGGCCACAGGAGGGGTGCAGATCCCACCACGGGAAGCCCACCTCTCATGGAGCAGCCCAACAGCCTTCAGGAGTGGCTGGACCATTAGATCCAAGGACAAGCAAAGCCTACCCAAGCCTAGTTTTCCCATGATATTCCTGGATATCTCCCAGACACAGAGGCCAGGAGGGACAGGACACACTGGGAGCAGCTATACCAACAAAGTAGAGAAGAAATGCCAACAGCACCAAATGACCCTCAACCCCTCAGGCTGCTTGTCCCTAGCTGGTAATGTGAACTTTCATCATCCTGTCTTCCAGATTAATATCCAAGGTGAAAAATCTAACAGCATCCAGATAAAATAATAAGGGGGCTCCAGGAGAAGTGAGCAAATACTGGGTCAGGGAAGACCCCAAATGCTCATGGAAAATCTATGAAAATCTTCTGAAACATAAAGGAGACAAACCAGGAATACACATGGAGGAAGAACATCATCTCTTCAACAAATTCCCTATAGGAACCAAAAGTAAGTTGTAGTATCTGTTTTGTACTTTAAGGAAGCTAAAGAAAACATGGCCTCTAAGATGTAAGAAATGGAATATGCAATATAAGAGATTGAAACTAAAAGAAATCTGGCAGAGCTAAGATGATAATGAGAGGAAATGAATAATGTTATGAGAATTTATAAGAAGCATTTGAAGCAGTATAGAATGGACAACCAATGGGTGCTGTGAAGGACAATGGTGAGATGTTTTCTCAGAACATACAGAACAATGACTAAGATAAAAGTGACCATAGAGAAAATAATAATATGGAGAATAAATGACAGACTCACTCATGAATTATTGGTATTTCTAAAAAAGATGACAGAACAAAAGAGTCATAATTAAAGATATACTAGAAGAAAACTTCTGCAATATAAACACTGATTCTTCAAATAAAAATGGTAATCATATTTTAGATAAAGTAAATAATTATCTGACATGTATCATATTTTCTTTTTTAGAGTAAGAAAGAATCCCACAAGCATTCACCACAGGGGGGAGAAAAAAAGACTTATCTGCAAAGAGATCAAGTCAGATTGCATCAGACTTCATTACAACATTGATGTAATGTCTAGAGAGGTTTGAGGAAGAATATTATGATCCTAGGAGTTCCCGTCGTGGTGCAGTGGTTAACGAATCCGACTAGGAACCATGAGGTTGCGGGTTCAGTCCCTGCCCTTGCTCAGTGGGTTAACGATCTGGCATTGCTGTGAGCTGTGGTGTAGGTTGCAGACGCAGCTTGGATCCCGTGTTGCTGCAGCTCTGGCGTAGGCCGGTGGCTACAGCTCCAATTAGACCCCTAGCCTGGGAACCTCCATATGCCGCGGGAGCGGCCCAAGAAATAGCAAAAAGATGAAAAAAAAAAGAATATTATGATACTAGAAATCTATACTTCATGGGAGAAGCAACAGTGAGAGACTTTGGTCTATGTAACAGCAAGGTAGATAGAAAACTCATAGACTCTTCCTGAAAAATATTACTCAAACATGTGGTCAAAGAGAGATAAGTCAAAAGACACAACTCATAAAAGATATGTCGATAGAAACTGAGGTCATGTAAATATGGATCTGAATCTTAAGATCGTAGTTATAATATATTTTTAAAACAAAGCATAATTCAAATAACAGAAAAAGAATATCCACAATGTAAAGAATAAAGTCCAATGAAAACTCATAAAAATAAATATAAAAACTCATTCAAAATATGAGGTAACGAGGAATGGGCAGTAAATAAACATGCTAACTTCTGTAGCTAACAATAAATACTGCATTTTTATATTGGTACTCAGGGAAGGAGATGACTAACATTTTAAACTGAAAGTGCAATTACAGAATAGTCTTATTATGCCATATTATTTAGCAAAATGTGAAAGTCTGGTTTGGCCAAAGCTATAATCAAAGACAAATTTATTGGCTTAAATATATTTATAGCAAGTAAAAAATGAGTAAAAAATAAATATGCAAATCAAGAAGTTAGAAAAATAATGTCAAAACAAACATAAATGGAGAAGAATGGTATTAATAAAGATAAAAGCAGAAGCAAATAAATTAGAAAGTGAGTAAAGAGAAGCAAAGTCAATAAAAATCCAAGTACTCTTTCTTTACGTTGAAAAAAAAGATAAAGGGGTGTTTCAGTGAAAACTTAACTTCTTTTTGCTGTATGCCTGGAAAACTTGTTTATCTTTGGGGTAATCTTTAAAGGGGAAGAAAGAGGACGCTCAGAAGCAACCAAGATGTCTGCTTTAAAGAGGATGAGCAGTAAAATGAAATAGGACCATTTAGGGGTAGGTTTTAAAAGAAACCCCTCTCAGATCCTTGGGGGTATGGATATCAGGGAAGAAAAAGCCACAGAAGTTCTGGATCCATGGGAGGAAAATGATCACATCAATCCTGACAAAGTGTTCCTGCATCCTGGGAGTGGCTTCATAAGGAAGTGAAAAGGCTTTTCCCAGAAAGTTACAACCTGGGAACCTAGTGAGGAGCTTCAAGATGACCAGAAGTGTGTCCAGAGACCTAGAGCAGTGGAGATAGCCAGTCCGATCAGTGTTAACAGCGCCTTCAAGTGGCAGCAGGCTGCAAGGGCTGCAGAACACATGCTCTCCCAGCAGTGTGAAAGGTTGTTATTTCCTGCCTGAAAGGCTATTTTGGAGGGCGGCACGTGGAGAGGGAGATGATTCCAGTAAATCTGGCAAGTGGATTACTCAATATAGGTTTAGTTTAATTTGGAAAATAAGAAATGTTACCATTTTTTTGCACACTGAATTTAAAATGTTAATACCAGTTATGTCAGTAAAGAAACAAACTGGTTAGTTTAACAGAGGAAAAAAGTGGGGAAACATATCTGCAATGAAAACGGATATAACAAAAGACAGAAAAAACTTTAAAAATTGTACTCAAATATATATTAATACATTTGAAAATCTCAAGCAAATGTACTATTCTCTGGAAAAACATAAGTTCTAAAACCCACACAAGAGATACAAATCTAAAGTGATCAAGAAGCATGGAATAAGCCAAAGGATAACTTGCAAAAAGGTGAGATGTGGGACACAAAATCTTGGATGGTTTCATAGACTCATCATTTGATTGTCAAAGAGCAGCTAATTTGTATAGTCTATAAACTGTTCCAAAGCTCTTAAAGACACAGAAAACTTTCTGGTTCATGTTGTAAAACTAGACTAACCCTGACAACTAAACCGGATTGAAGCTGGCATAATCAGAGTAAAATATAAACTATTATCACATGTGTTTATAGAAAAAAGCTAGATAATGAAACTGATTAAAAGAATATTGCAGCATAACACAGAAAGGTTTATAGTAGGAATGCTAAGATGGTTTAATGTAAACGTGAATGCCAGATCCATTTATCCAAAGCCTAGCCAACCTCTCTATCCAAACATCCAATAAGCACATCTAAACTAACTGTTGATTTCCTTCTCTAAAACTTGCTCCTCTGCATCCTTTCTCAAGCTAATAGGTAGACACCTATTCCTTCCAGTAATTCAGATCAAAAACTTTGGTGCCATCTTGATGACTCATTCTTTTTCACACTGAAATCTACTTTGTCAGCGCTACTGTAAAAAAACAAAAACCAACAAAAAAAGCCAGAAGCTGATTGGTTTTTATTATCTAGTCTAAATCACCACCTTCCACTCAGCAGCCAGGGTGATCCTTTTAAAATGCAAGTCAGATCATATTCTTCTTCTTTTAAAAAACTCTCCAGTAGTTCAGAAATAAATCCTTATTAGTATGGTCAATTGATTTTCAACAAGGATGCCAAGTCCATTTAATGGAAATATGATGCTGGGACAACTGGGTAGCGTCATACAAAGGATCCTTACTGCACACCATATACAAAAGTCAACTCAAAATGCAAAAAGACCTAGCTGTAAGAGCTAAACCTATAAAACTCTTCAAAGGAAACATGGGTTTAAGTCTTCATGACCTTGGATTAGACAACGGTTTCTTAAATATGACACCAAAAGCACAAACAATAATAAAAACCAAACAGATAAACTGGACTTTACCAAATTAAAAGGTTTTGTGCAAAGGACACCACTATGAAAGTGTAAAAACTACCTGAAGAATGGGAGGAAATATTTGCAAACCATATATCTGACAAGAGTATAGTATCCAGAAGATATAAAGAACTCTTAAAACTTGGGAGTTCCCGTCATGGCTCAGTGGTTAATGAATCTGACTGAACCATGAAGTTGCGGGTCCGATCCCTGGCCTCGCTCAGTGGGTTAAGGATCCGGTGTTGCCATGAGCTGTGGTGTAGGTCGCAGACATGGCTCAGATCCCGTATTGCTGTGGCTGTGGTGTAGGCTGGAGGCTACAGCTCTGATTAGATCTCTAGCCTGGGAAACTCCATATGCCATGGGAGCAGCCCTAAAAAGACAAAAAGGCAAAAAAAAAAGAACTCTTAAAACTCAATAGCAAAAAGACAAACAACTTGATTAAAAATTAAACAAAAAAGAATCTGAATAGGCATTTCTCCAAAGAAGATACAAATAATTCAGACACAAAATGTCACATATTTTATGGTCCCTTCCCCCCTCCCAGTTTTATAGAAATATAACTGACATAAAACATAGTATAAGCTTAAGATATACAATATAATAATTTGATATATGTATATACTGCAAGATGATTCTCACAATAAGTTTAGTTAATATCCATCACATCATAGACTTAACATGTTTTTTCCTTGTGATGAGAACTTTTAAGATCTACTCTCTTTAGCAGCTTTCAAATACACAATTCAGTATTGTTAACTACAGTCACCATGCTGTATATTACATCCCCAGAACTCATTTATCTTCTACTGGAAGTTTATACCTTTAAACTACTTTCACCCATTTCCTCTGCCTTATACCCCTATAGCTCCATTTATAGGAAAAGTCTGTTACAGGCAAATCCATAGATACAGAAAGGAGATTTGTGGTTGTCAGGGGCTGGAGAAGAGGGAAATGAATGTAATGGAAATGAGATTTCTTTTTTTTTGTCTTTTGTCTTTTCAGAGCCGCACCCATGGCATATGGAGGTTCCCAGGCTAGGGGTCCAATCGAAGCTTACAGCTGCCAGCCTATGCCACAGCCACAGCAATGCCAGATCCAAGCTGTGTCTGCAACTTACACCACAGCTCATGGCAATGCCGGATTCCTAAGCCACTGAGCGAAGCCAGGGATCGAACCTGCAACCTTATGGTTCCTAGTCATATTCGTTTCCACTGTGCCATGATGGGAACTCCCGAAATGAGATTTCTTTTTGGGGTGATAAAAAGGTTCTGGAATTAGATAGTAGCTGTGGTTGCACATCATTGTGTACATACCAAAACTATTGAATTGTATACTATAAAAATGGTTAAAAGGATGGATTTTATGTTATACAAGTTTTTTCTTAATAAAAACAAAATCCACAATACTCTCCAGTAGTTTCTCAACTAACTCAAAGTACAAGCCAGTCCTCACAAATGCCCTGTAAGGGCCAGAAATCCCACCACCCTCTCACAAAAACCTGCTCCACCTCCCCCTCACCCACTCTGTTCCAGCCACAGTGGCCTCCCCAGTCTGGGCCCAGCATCACCAGATTCACTCCCATATCAGGACTTTTGCACATGCTGTTCTCTTTGTCTGGAACCTGTTCTCACATATATCCTATGACTTGCCTCTCACTGCCTGCACACATCTGCTCAGAAGTCACCTTATCTTTGAAGCTGTTTTTGACCTCACCTCAGCCCTCATGGCATAGCTACTCCCCCTACCCTACTTCATTTTCCTCCCTAGTACTTACCATTATCTGACACACTATACATTTATTTACTTAACTTTTTTTTTTTTTGTCTTTTTGCCATTTCTTGGGCTGCTCCTGCGGCATATGGAGGTTCCCCGGCTAGGGGTCTAATTGGAGCTGTAGCCACCGGCCTACACCAGAGACACAGCAACATGGGATCTGAGCTGCGTCTGCGACCTACACCACAGCTCACAGCAACATTGGATCCTTAACCCACTGAGCAAGGCTAGCGATTGAATCCACAACCTCACGGTTCCTAATTGGATTCATTAACCACTGAGCCATGACGGGAACTCCATACTTAACTATTTTTTTAATCATGGGTCTCCCCCACTAGAATGCAAGTTCCTTGAGGGCAAGGATTGATGTGTCTGGAGTGCCTAAAACAGTGTCCAGTGCATGCTAGGTATTCAATGATGAGGTGTTAAATGAATGAATGCATTATAGAGTGAATACCAGGAAACTGATAACTGTAATTTGTCACACTAATAGAACAAAGAAAAAAACCCACATAACTATTGATATACATTCTAAAACTGATTTTTCAGCGTGCCTATCTGGCTCAAAACAAAATAAGTAAAAATAGAACATCCCTTGACATTATGAGGAATATCTGTTCTTCTAACAGGCATCATACATTACAAACATTCTCATTCAAGTCAAGAACAAGACAAGAATATCCACTACTATCACTATTTTAAAATATAACTCTAGGATGTTTAGTGAAGCAATAATAATAACAATAATAATAGCTAATACATATTGGGGGCTCCTCTGGGCATTGTTCCAAGCCCTAAGTGCTTTACATGTATTAATTTAAATACTCACAATACCTGAGGTAATATAGTATATTCTCATTATCAGGGACATGGAAAAGTTGAATGATTTGTCCAGCATCACATAGCTGGTAAGCAGCTGAGCTAGAACTGGAATCCAGGAAGGTTTTCTCTTCTAACCTCTACATGGTATCTCGTCATTGAAAAATCATGAAGATAAGGACAGCGTAAATGTGGAAAACAGATAGCAAATTTGTTCTTGCTCCAGATGGTATTGTTTTCTATCTAGAGAATCCAAGAGAATTAAGAGAGTAAAAACTACCAGAAGTAATAAGAATTCAATATGGCCAGTCAAAAGATATAAATACACTGACCAACAGCTTTCCTATATTCTAGCAATAACCACTTTAAAAAATGTCAAGGAAACTAGATCCCATTTCCCAAAGCAATAATAAATGTAGAATACTTGAAAATAAACCTAACATAAAATGGAAAGGATCTGTATGAAGAAAACAACCAAGCTTTTCTGAGGACCTAAGATATTTTGACTGGAGAGATGGTCTATGCTCATGATGGATAGACTCTCTATTATAAAGATGTCAAATGTCCCCTAAATTAATTCTAGACTGACTGAAATTCAAATTAAAACATCACGGAATTTTTGGAACTGTAAAATTGTGAAAAAAGAAGGTGGGACTGCACATAAAATTATAGAGAAATAATATTCAAAACACGGGAATGCCAATTCCAGAATAGAGAATTACATCAAAGGAACAAAATTTAAAAACTCAGAAACAGTCTAAAGGTGCACTGTCCAATGGCGGCCACTCGCCACATGTTGTTCCTCTGCATTTGAAACAGCTAGTGCCATATGTTGAAATGATAATGTTTTGGATATATTGCATTAAATAAAATGTACTATTAAAATTAATTTTACCTATCGCTTTTTTTCTTTTTAAAATATGCCTACTAGAAAATTTAAAATCACATATGTGGCTTGTATTATATTTCTATTACATAGAACTGGAAAGTATGTATAAAAAAGCAATATATCATTTTCTAAGATAAAATTTAGCATAGGCATTTTAAATGGGTCAGGAAAAGATGCATTCATTAAATGCTGGAAGAATTAGTGAATGACTATGCAGGCAAAAGAAAGAAAGGTTTGGAGTTCCCGCTGTGGCGTAACGGGATTGGCATCATCTTGGTAGTGCTGGGACACAAGTTTGATCCCTGGCCCGGCATAGTGGGTTGAGGATCTGGTGTTGCCCCAGCTATGGCTTAAGCAGCAGCTATGGCTTAAGTAGAAGCTACAGCTTGGATCTGATCTCTAGCCTAGGAACTCCATATGCCACAAGGGAGCCAAAAACAGAAAGAAAGAAAAAGAAAAAGAAAGGTTTGATATCTCAGGCAACATGCTGAAATTCTGGGTAAACTGAAAAAAAAAGTATTAAAAGTAATAGAAGAAAACGTAGGTGAATTTACAAAAATTACAAAAATTCTTGGGATGAGAAGAGCATGTCAAGTTAAAATTAAAAGTGAAAGGAAAGTGGTCTTGACTATATCAAATATTAAAATTTTCAATATTATAAAATAACATTAAAAAACAAAATTGAATGTCCCATGAAACATGGGAAGGTATCTGCAACAAATGTGACAAAGAACGGATATCCTTGCTTTATAAAGAGCTCTTATATATCAAGTAAGAACAACTCCAATAGGCATATGTGCCAATAACATTAACAGCCAATTTACAAAAGGAGAAACAGAAATGAGAACGGTTCCTAGTAAAAAAGAAACTCAATCTTAGTAGTAATCAAAGAAATGCAAATTAAAATAGCAATTGCCAAGGATCAAAAAAGAATAATATACAATGTTGGCAATGAGTACTCTCATCTACTGCTATGAAACTAAATTGGAATGATCTTTCTGGAGGACAATTTGGCAACATGTACAAAAGGTTCCAAAGTGTGCACAAACCATTTCTAGGAATTTATCCTCGAAAAATAATCAGAGATGTTCATACAAAAATACAAGTATGGATTTACTGCATTGTTGTTTGTAATTAGGAAAAACTGGCAACTATCCCAATGTTTAGGAATGGGAACGCCTTTGAGTAACTACGGCATATCCATAGGGTAGGATTTTTCAACAGCTGTTGGAAACAAAAACAAAAACAACAACAACAACAGTAACAGTAACAAAAGAGAATACCTCCTGTACTACTCTTAATCCCTCAAAAGGCGAAGATTAAAAAAAAAAAAATCTCCAACAGTTCTGGAAAATGATTAAGAAGACCATCAATGGACAGACCATCTGTAGAATTATATTGGAAGATAGGAAAGAAGGGAACAGATTGTAGGATAAAGAAGACTGGAGGAGAACAGCCCCAAACACATCAGACTGTGACAAAGGTGGGGACAGCTCATGGGGTCACCAGGCCAAGAGTCGACAGGCCATTTGGTGCAGAATATCTGCTGGCCCAGAAAATAGTCTCACTGGGTTGCTAAATGAAAGAAGCTGTTTCTACAGTAAGAGCATGTGTTTGTTTATGCAAGTTCACTCACATGTATTGAAAAAACTCTAAAGTCCTAAGCCTATAGGTGTTAACAGGGACCTTTCAGTGGGTAGTTATGGCCAATTTTTATTTTCCTTTTTGTTCTTCAATGTTTTCAAAGTTTCCTGCACTGAGTACATATCAATACTATGGTTAGAAAACAATAATAAGTATTTTAAAACAAAGAAGCAAAAAATAATAGGAAAGAGAACTTGAAAATTTTATGTAAGAAAGTAACTACAGCCTTATTCTTTTTCTTTTGAATTCCTGCAGGAATCTTCTGGCTGGTTTCCCAGACTCTTGTCTGCTCGTCCTATTCTGCCCTCAAAATTGCTACCATCCTTGATTGAAAAAGTTGCCATGGCTCCTTGCTCCCTTTGGCTGACAGGTCAAGTCCAAACACAGTGGCATGCGGGGTCTTCACCATTCTTTCCCCAGACCATTCTCCCCTTCTCCCCTACACAACCACTTACAGTTTCCAGAAAGTTCCATACACCTTCCAAGTCCACTCCTTTGCTCACACAGCCCTGGTTCTACCCTAGCCTGGCTATCGGGCCTTGGGGGAACTACAGCCGGAATCACCAGATTAGCTCTGGGGACCCACATAAGACAAGATGTACTTAGCCAAGTTCAGCTAAAGCTGAAGCAAAGTCTTCTGGGACACCTTGGCAGGAGCAGAGGCAGAGGGACAATGCTCAGCTCTGAGATTTGGGATCTGGGAAGATCACAAGAATTAAATGTGGAATCCCACAGCAAAAACTCCAGGGGACTGTGAGGAGATATGCTTGAGACATGGGTTTCTTGGTCCAGATACCTACCTCCTTGCTCTTGCAGTAGGTGTGGGGCAGGGAAGGTGGGGCAGGGGTACTGGCCCAGGGCCATGGCCTCCTTCTCTCCACAAAGAGAGGCACAAACCTGGGTTCACACCTATACCTGCCACTTCTTGGCGAAATCTTGGCAAAGTGACTTAATCTTTCCTGAGTGAGTCTATTCTACAAAACAGAGATGGACCACGATGGACAACTGAATGTCATCATCTGCACATGGAGGTCCCCATACTTGGCAGTGGATGATGTCATAATTACATTTTCCAACCCAATATCCTGGTGGAGTAGCTGCTTCACGGGGCTGGAGTTGTGCTCTGGGAACCTGGCCCCCAGAGGATGTGCAGGAGGCTCCAGGAAGTGTCCCCAGTAAGGGCCCTGAGGTGAATGGCCAGGACCCACAGAGACTCAAGGATCTCCTTTGAGCCCTCACTCTTCCCTGTGTTCTGGGATCCACATACCTGGGTAGAGATGTAGTTATCTAACACCACAGCCCTGGTGCATGCCAAGTATGGCACCCCTGCAGGCTCTGTATAAGCCCTGGTGCTGGTACCTCAGTCCCCAGCCAAGTAGCATCAGGGCAGTTCCTTTCTTGTAAGAGTTGGAATGGGTAAAGCGGGAGGGCGCCTGGCTCTGAGGATCTGCTTGAGTAAGTGTCAGCCATCTCCTCCCTGTTCGGCAGTGGAGGGTGGAGTGTCCTGGGCCACCTCTCCAAGGGCAAAGCTCCAAGCCAGACCAAGGCATTCAGCTCAAAGGTCTGCCCCTAGATGTGTGTACACTGCCACCAGGATGGCAGGAGCACAGGAAACTCCAGGCCCTGACGGGGGACAGTTCTCACCAAGATGGGGTCTTCCCACTCTGCAGGGATGGGTGACATCCTACCAGGGAGGGCCTGCTGGTGGGCTGCACCTCCACCAGGAGGCAGGCACATGAAGGAACAAAGTATTGCTTGAACCTCAGAGTCTGCCCCATAGAGTCTCCACCTCAGAAGGTTGAAGGCCTAGGAGGCCAGTTCTTGACCTTGACCTAGAGTTTCTCCCATTGACTATCTGTATTGGACTAGGGCTTCAATAAAAGCCTACTGCCAGTACTACTCTCCACCCTCACCCATCCCCATCTGTTAAAAGATCAGGCAGCCAAATGGCTTCATTCATCCCAGAGGTCCCCAAACCTCAGTCCCTCCTGCACCCTCTTAGAGGGAATTTCACTGTGTAAATGTACCATCTATATGCTTGCTGGCTTAGGATTTTCCGTGCCACAATCTCACTTTTTAAATGAAGGTTTTATTCTAAACAATAATAGCAATGAGGTACAAACAATTCTGATGAGCTAGTAATCTTCCCCCTCCCCCGTATATAATATATCAATACTCAACTATTAAAATTAAACAACAAAATCATATCACATATACATACCACCCTGGGAAATAACAGAACCCTCCCCCCCATGCCAAAAAGGCTGCCACAGACAGCTACCTGGGTGTGGGCAGGATGGATATGGAGCTTTCCCTGCTGGCTGGCCCAGAGGCTAGGTCTCTTACAGAGCAGGAGGTAAGAGCACTGTGAAGGAGAGGACATTTCTCGCCTGGGGCAGACAGCCAACCACCTAAAAGCATCAGCAAGTTTTTCAAATAGAAGCTGGGGCACAGGATGGGGCACTAGGGCCATTAAGATTAGAATCTGATCTGTCAGGAGTCCCCTCTGGCCTCCTAATGATAGAAGATCTGCAGGTGTGTGGGTGGCCCAGGTGATCCTGCAGCCTGGAGGGGAGCCAAGGACAGAGACCAGCGGTGGCCCAGAGAGCCTGGCCCTCTTTTTAGATAAAGTGGGGCCAGAAGCACAGTGGCCTATGGGAGCCCTCAGATTTGCTGAGAACAAGTGTCCAGGTGAGGCACCGCTGATGCTGCAGATCCAGGACCACGCTGTGAGAACTGTTTTAGAGGGTGGGATTATCTGACCCTGGTAAGAGATGATTCTGGAGGGATGACAACTCGGAACGAACATCCCAGGAAGCCAAGAAAAAACCACAATGTGTGCATTCCCAGTGCCCAACACTGATGCCACCCAGAAGCAACCATGTGGCAGGCCCCAGTCATTACTGGTTCCAGTGGCTAGTCCAGAACCTTCCACCAGGATCTCTGTAAGAATCTTCATCAACAATGTCATATCCAAAGCAAGACTCAGTTAAGAGATGGCAGAATGACCTGGGCTGAGTTCTGTGGGAGTGTGACATCCCCTCTTTGCCAGAGCCTCCCTTCTTCCCGATGGCCCAGTGACTTGTGATAGGGACTGGGACGTCTCTGCACCCCACCCCCACCCCCATCTCACTGTCCTAGATGCAAGCAGACTATAGGCCACAGAAGGAAATCGCTGCATTTGCCCCTAAGAATGTGGCCTAGTGGCTAGAGACTGATCTACTGACATCCTTACTGAGCACACACATGCCAGGCTACATGCAGGGGAGGTGACAGAGAGGTCAGGATGGCTCTTGTCCACAGGAGCCCTCTAGTCTAATGGCAGCAGGTGGGCTATTTCTCTGCACTATGCAAGGCGCTGCTACAGGGAGAAGCCCGAGGGGAGAGGAGTAGAGAGAAGAGGTGGCACACCTGACCCGGCCTGGGAAGGAAGGCTGAGAAGCCAGCATGGAGGTGAGGCTGGACCAAAGGGGGGAAGCGCCTGAGGTGAGATTCCGTGCAAAGATCTCACTTTTTAAATGAAGGTTTTATTCTAAACAATAATATCAATGAAGTGCAATTCTGATGAGCTAGTAATCTCCCCTCCCCCGTATATGATAATATCAATACTCAGCTATTAAAATTAAACAACAAAATCATATCGCATATACATACCACCCTGGGAAATAACAGAACCCTCCCCCTCATGCCAAAGAGGAGGGACAAGGAGGCCTTGGGGAATGTGAGAGGTCTCTGGAGCCACATCAAAGAGCTCACTCCTGCTCAGGGCAAAATGGAAGGACTGATGATTCCACTAAGTTTGGCTCCTGGATTAGAAGCAAGCACAGGGTCCCCCACCCTCCCCTGTGGCCATGTCCCCCAGGCTATGTAAGTGGTAACTTTAGAAGAGGGGACCAAGACCCCTTTGGTGGGGCAGATGGCAACCTGGCAAGCAGGGAAGGTTTCCCAGGGCTGTGGAGGGCCAAAAGGGCAGGCGCTTTGAAGAGGAAGCTCTGCAGATGGTGCCCTTTTGGTTTTTGGACCGATCAAGGGCCTTGGTGGGGCCCAACTCTTGAGGGAGGTCTCTGGTACAGAAAAGTCAGCCCCTGAGTGGCGAGATCATTAAGGACCAGGGACTGGGCAGCGAGCCTCCAAGCCTGCTTGGATGGAGGGGAGGAGAGGGGAGTGGTGCGAGTGGCAGGCACCAAACCCCACATGCTGGGCGTCTGAAAGGGGGCCAGCCATGGGCTAAGGAATCAGATGCTAGATGTCAACAAAAATAACCCTTGCACAGTGCTTATATGAGTCAGGCACTTCTCTCAGCACTTGAAGTTCCCAAACACGTGTAATTCTCAAAACCATTCTAAGAGTTAGTTACCATTATTATCCCCCTTTTTAAGAGGAAGAAACTGAGGCACAAAGAGCCTCTGTAAGTCTCATGGCCAGACCCCTGGGAGTGGCAGGATCAGGATCAATGACCAGGTCTCCCTAAGCCCTCATCACAAATTCCCTGAGCTAGGAGAGATCTCAGTGGTCAACTGACCCAACTCCCTTATCTTACAGAAGGGGAAACTGAGGCTTAAAGAGACTGAGTGCTTGGCTCTGTACTTAGCTGGTTAGTTGCATCATGGAATCAGGAACCCAAAGAATAACTTAGTGAAGGTGGATTAGTAGATCATAGGACCTGGATCTGGGAGAACAGGCCCAAAGAGCCCTGTTGGCTGGTCTGCTGGTCCTCCCAGCCCACCCTGCTCACTGCCTTCATCTCTACCTCATCCCTGCCTTCATCCTGTGCCTGCAGTGCCCAGTGGATACCACTCAGCACCCTGGCCTCTCACCTCCTTCCCCCCAACTGCAGTGACTTCTACATCCACTCGACTTTTGATAGTCACACACAACCAGGGCCTGCCCTCCACCCCTCCCACAGCTCCGCCTCAGCTTCCCATCCTTCCAGCTTCCCCAGCCCCACATGCTCAAGCTTCTCAGAGGCTTCAAGAGCTCCAGTTCCTCCAAGCCCACAGGCGACCTGCCTGCCCACCACTCTCCACACTGGGTCCCATGGACTACTCTCTCAGCAGTGCCCTCAAGCTTCATCACCACCCCCACCTTTATCTTCCACCTGGTGGAGCCCCAGCACCAGGCTCTGCATTTTCTCCATCCTGTTCCACAGTCAGCAGCCTACTGAGGGCAGTCACGCCACTGCTGTGTAGACTGAGGCTACTCTGAGCACAAAGGGCTCCCACCACAAGAGGGCGTCATTTCCACCATGAATGCTTGAGCCCAAGGTGAAGAATTGTTAGCACTGGCTGCCCGCTGAAAGCAACCCAGAGAGCTTAAACAGGTTCTAATGCTGGAGTCACCTGGTGTAATTGTTCTGGGCGGCAGCCTGGGCATTAGGATTGGTCAAGTTTCCCAGGTGGTTCTAAAATGTACCCTGTCCATACAAGAGAATACTACTCAGCTGTATAAAGAGACAAACTACGGATGCATGTTACATGGATGGCCTGAAAAACACAGTTCTAATGAAAGACGGCAGACAATAAAAAGCTTATGTTATAAAATTTTATTTACATGAAATTTCCAGAAAAGGCCAAGCTATGGTGGAAGCAAATGAAATTAGGGCTGAGGGTGGCACTGCCTACAAATGGGCACTGGGAACTCATGGAGTGATGGGAGTGTCTAAGACTGGATTGTGGTGATGGCCGCACAATCATGAATTTCCTGAAAATAATTGGACTGTACACTAACAATGGGTGAACTGTAAGGTCTATAAATTATATACCAATAAAGCTAATAAAAATGGGGGAAGGAAAAGGAAAAAACTCATCTTATGGAATTTTAACTTTATTAGACATTTAAAAAAAATCCCCATGGTGATTCCACTGAGCAGCCAGATTTGAGAACTCAAGGAAGGAGGAGTGGCACTTACTGATCCTGAGGTCATGTCCACTCCTCTCTGGCCCTCCACGGCACAGGGTCTGGGCCCTCACAGACCTTGGCACGCAGTAATGCCAGTACCTTAGTCTTTTTGAAGTGAATGGATATGCATTCCTAGGGTTAGTCCCATGTACTAGCAGAGTTGAGAATGTCCATTTAATGCACATTAACTATGCAGAAGTTTTTTACTTAGGTTTTCTCATCTAATCTTCTTTATCCCGGTGCCTGTGAGGTAGGAATAATATCCCTATTTTATGCAAGGGAAACCAGGATCTCACTGAGATGAAGTCGATTGCCTGAGGTCACACAGCCTCTGCTTGACAAAGCTGGGCTTAGAGATCAGCTCATCTGGTACCAAGTCTTTCCTTTTTCTCTCTTTTCATTTAAATCTTTGACCCAGAGAGGACACTGCTGAAGCAAGCACCATTTTTCTGGCCACTGGTGTCCCCCATGGACCCTTGTTTGTCCTGGCAGCAGCTCTAGATCTGATACATCTGAGCCAACAAGGTGAACTGAGCTTCTTGGGGTCACACAGTCATTTACTGGCAAAGCAGGGCCTGGGGATAGGCACATCTGATCCAAGTCTTGGGCAGCCTCTGGGTTACCACGCACTGGCCTAGAATCTCAGTGACCACGGGCTCCAAGGAGCAGCTGATCCCCAAGGTGGAATGGCACCTGGCCCTCCACCCTTTTCAGCCCCAACGTAATAAGCTCCAAAGGATTAAGGTTTTCCCCAATCCCCTCCAAATTTAGGGTTGTTTTCATTTGATATTCCTTCCAGTGCACCAGTCTGGAACGGAAGTGCTTGATGCTGCTGATCGACCAGTTTCATAAAAGGAATCCAGTTTCCTTTGCACTCATGAAAAGCTGTTAGCCCCTGGCAAGTTTCCAGGGCCTGCACTCCAGCGATGCAGCCCAGACATCAGGAGAGGGATGCCAAAGCCCTTGGGCACAGAGAGGAGTCAGCTGGGCTGAGGGATTTAAATTGAGAGAGGCTCTTGCCAGCAATACCACCAAGCAGCATCCTGTCCTCAGAAAAGAGGTTTCCCGCTGAGATGCCCTGGAACCCGGCTAAGGGCCCTAACACAGCTGCGAGGGGACAGAGATGTGGCACCAAACTGCCAACACCTGACCCCAATGAGGACAGAGTAATGGAGAAAACTGACCAATACTCTGCCAGGCTTCCAGCCTCAGCTGGGCTCTTTACCAGCAAGTGCTCCAGGGCAAGAAGGGACTCATCCTCTGTGAACCTCAGTTTCCTCACCTGTAAAATGGGAACCATACCCCCTCCCTACAGGGCAACTGGTTTGGAAATCCTGTGTGGAGTGTTTAGAAATCAGCCCCAAGTTGGGGCTGATCGTTTATCTTCCTTAAACCAAGGATTTGGGGTTTTTCAAACCTCTGAGACTACATGCAGGTAGTTCCCATGTGAGTACAGGAAGTTATAGATAGAAAGAAGGAGCAATGGGAGGTTCGGGCTGAGAGTCCAGACCCCTGGACTCCGTCCTAACTTTTCTGCAAACAATCTTGCATGACTTTAGAGTTGCTTTGAGACCCCGAACTTTGTTCCCTCCCCCCTCTGGGTCTCGGTCTCCCTTTCTGTACAATGAGGAAGTTGGGGATGTGTTTCTCAGGGCCTCTCAGGCTCTGTCAGCCAAAGACTCTACTGGAAAAAAAGCAGGCCTCTCCGAATCATGGCAGAGTCTCGTGTTAATGGGGCTGCAGGACTGGCCCTCCCCACCCTCCCCATTAACCTGTTTCGCACTCATTTCGGAACATTTGTGGCTCCTCTGTCTAAAGTGCAGGCTTCCAGCAAAAGCCTCTTCAGTGTTTGGCAGTGAGTCACTCCCACTGGAGGTCAAGTGCCCTTCATGCCTCTCCCTAGGCCTGGGAAACAGAGGTGGGAAGATGAGGACCTGTCTTGCAGGGTGAAAAGCGGGCCTTGTTGGGATGACACAGAAGATGGGGCCAAATGCTTCCATTTTTCAAACACTTCTGAAAACCCTCTCTGGGCATAAACTGTCCAGTTTACAAAGCTCTTTGAAATGCATGACTCATCTGATTTTGGCAAGAACCCTGCAGGATAGACAGGGGAAGGGTTCTTATGCCCATTTTGCAGGGAAGGGAAACCACAGCTCAGAGAAGTGAGGTGACTTCTTCAAGGTTGTACAGTCAAAGCATGGAGTGGCCTCTCTGTCTCAGGGGAGAAAGAGGACAGAGCCTCAGAAAGGTAAGTGCAGAGCTAGGGTGGAAACCAGATCTGGTGATTCCCAGATGCTCTGCTCCATCCCCCATCCCCGCCCCCACCCCCACCTCCCACTGGCAGAAGGGACTTGTCCTCCCTGACCCCTCTCACTGAGGTCTGCCCCGACCAGAGGCCTCACACATCACCCGCACCCCTGCCCCCAAATCAGCTCATGGTTTTCTGGGTTTTTTTGTTTGTTTGTTTTTCCTCTTGGGCTGCTAAGCACACCTAGAACGTCCTGCACTCAGATGAGTGGGGAAAACTTTTTAAAGATTTGCTAATATCCACTGTTAGTAAAGATGCGTGGAAATGAGAATTTTCAAATGCCGTTAGAGGAAACAGAAACTGGAGCAGCATTTTTGGAAGTCAGTTAGCCTTAACCTTTGAAATGAGCCAGTAATTCCACTTCTAGAAATCTATTACTGAGATGCGCACCTAGGTGGGAAGGTGTTGGCTGTGATATCAAAAAACTGTAAACATTCAATAAATTACCATCTATCCATTTGACAGAATGCCATGGCCCACCAATAAAATCAAGATCTCTAAGATCTACTGTAAAGCGAAAAAAGCAAAATCTCCAGAATGAGGACATTTGGGTTTAAATAAATATACTGGAAAAGGTCTGGTTAGATGAACACTGCACAGAAAATAGCACTTGGAAGAGAACATGGATTTCGGGGGATTGGGTAAAGCAACCTTTATTTACCATGTATATTTTGGCTTTTTGTGGTTGTTGTTGCCAAAACAACAACAACATCAACGAACCCCAGAACTGCAAGTATTGATGTGTATTTGTAAGCCAAACAAACAAACAAAAGCCAAAAATAAACCACCCAATCCATAGTGACTCTGGAATCTTCATTCCAATGCAGAGAATTCTCCTTAAAGGAGAAATGCTCTTGGAAGCACCAGGTGATTTTTGGTCACTACAGGTCAGTAGTAAGGACAACACACCTACTGTGTGTTGTAGGGCTGGGAGGGAATAAACCACATGGATTAGTCAAAAGGCACAACAAAAGAGAAGTTTCACTCCCGAGCTGTGCAGGCTCTGGAGGCCTTCCCCTGTCACACACACACACACACACACACACACACACACACACACACACACACACACACACACACACCGCACACACTGGAATTCCTCAACAGCGTAAAGGCCTTGTGACAGCGCCCACCATGACTGAGCCGCCTCACCCCTTGCCTGGAGGTGAAGCACAGCGTACCTCGGAGAAGCGCTGCACATCCTGGGTCAGCGTGCCCACTCGCTTCCACTGGTAGTGCTTCAGCAACTTCAGGATGGCTGGATTCACTGCGTTATCTGATGGGACCGTCCGAAAGAAGTAAGGATATTTTTTCTTATCCGCTAGAACAGGTGTGGTTGCAGCAAAGGAAAGCTGAAAAACACAAAACAGCCAGTACTTTTACTGGGGGAGGGAGGGCCTCATAGCTGGGGGTACAGGATCTTTCGGAAGGGAACTGAAGAGGTCTTCAGTTCTCACCTGGAGTTCAACCACATGCGCAAAATATTTTTAAGCCTTCGTATTGTAAAGGTAACACGTTATAATTGAAGAGAAGGGTTTTAAAAAATGCAAAATAAGGAGGAAGAACCATCAGTAATGCTGTAGCCTGTCTCCTTCTGATTCTTTCTCTGTGCACGGTGATGTTTTCAAGAAGGATTCTTGAGATCATTCTACATACGCAATTGAACTGTTTCTTCCCTCACTTAATGTCCTACAAGCATTTCACCATCCTGTTAAAACTTCTTGAAACATGTTAACACATACATTTTTAATAGCTGCATAATATTCCAGCATGTTAATATACCATACTTTACAGAATCAAGGTGAATTTGGGGGCATTTAGACTGCTTGTAATTTGTCATCATTGTCATATTATTCTACAAGCATCTTTGTGCTTAGCATTTTTCCCTCATATTTCAGGCTATTTCTGTAGGATAGAGTCTGGGATGTGAAATTTCCAGATAAAGAATGTGAGCTTTTAAGGACTTGATATTTATTTCCAAAAAAGACTGCATCTATTTATACACCCACTAGCCAGGTATAATCAGAAGGCCAATCTCACCACAGTCTTGTCGACAGAAGGAAATAAAACATCTTTCCAACTAATTTATTACTGATTTATCACTGAAAAACTGGAATCATATTGCATTCACTGGTTATACATAATGTTGAGCCTTTCTCCATGTGGTTGGTAACTAGTCGTATGTCCTATTTTAGGAATACCTTCTTGCTTATTTTTTGAGTGGTATTCTAATGCTTTTCTTATTGAATTTAATGAAGACTTTTATATGTACAGCACTCAAATTCAGGCTATGTCACTGCAAATACTCCCAGTTTGTTTGCTTTTACATTTTCTGTATATATATTTTAATTTACACTCAGTAGTCAAATCTGTCCATCTTTCCCTTTATTATTCCTTCTTTCTCTTTTAAGTGCCAGTGAGTTGCTAAATTGGATTTTAATTATCTGTCCTACAGGGCCCAGCTGCAATGTCACCTCTTCTATGACATTTCCTCTGATCTCTGCTCTCTTGCCCTCAGCCTCATTCTCAGAAAGTGGTTACGAAATTTTTAATCTTTGCAGTGTGATGGTGGGAAAATGGTATCTTCTTGTAGCTCTGATTTGCATTTACCTTGTTATGAGGGAGGTTGAGTATCTCTTCTTATGTTTAAGAGCCATTTGCAGTTTCTTTCTGGAAAATGTTCAAATCCTTTGCTTGTTTTCCATTGGACTCTGAGTCTTTTTCTTATTGGTTGGTAGAAGTGATCTTTTATAGTAAGGAGATCAGGCCTTTGTGATATAAGTTGCTAATTTTCCTCCAGCTTGTATTTTTTCTTTCGATGCTTCTTATGGTGTCTTTTGACACAGAAGTGTTTTTTGTCTAATGTGATTGGATTTATCATTTTTTCCTTTCTATCTTTAGGTTTTACATCACATTTAGAAAGGCTTTTCCCACTCTGAGATTATAAAAGAATTCCTCAATGGTTCCTTCACGTCTGTCATCCTCCCCTCCCCTCTTTCCCCTTCCTTCCTTGCTTCCTTCCTTCCTTCCTCCCCCCCTCCTTCCCTCCCTTCTTTTGTTTCTTTTAAATCTTTGATCCAGAGAGGGCACAGCTGAAGCAAGATCACTCTTTGCTGCCACTGTTCCCTACCTGCCTCAACCCTTGCTGTCCCAACAGCTCTAGAGCCAATACATCCCAGAGTCCACCTTCAGCATCCAGAGAAATAGCCTCCTGGCACTCTCAGGTCCCAGCTGAAGTTGCTATACTGCTCCTCCTGCCACCTGAGGGAGCACTCCTTTCCCCTAAGATTTTGGCAGAGCAGGGCAGTGGAGCTCTTGTTCCTTTTCCTGACCTGGCTCATTCAGCAGATGGCCACTACCTGGCACCCCTGGATCTCTTGCATCCACTCAGAAGTCTCAACAAGCCCTGTCTGTTGGAGGTGAACATACAACAACCCACCAGCTGTCACATGAACCTAGAGAGCACCTATAGGAACTAGTTTCTTTTTTCTTTTTGTTTAGGGCCGCACCTGCGGCATATGGAGGTTCCCCAGCTGGAGGTCAAATCAGAGCTACAACTGCTGGCCTATGCCAGAGCCACAGCAACACCAGATCTGAACCGCGTCTGTGACCTACACCAGAGCTCGTGGCAACGCCAGACCCTTAACCCACTGAGCGAGGCCAGGGATCAAATTTGCATCTTCATGGTTCCTAGTTGGATTTGTTTCCACTGCGCCATGACAGGAACTCCTAGGAGCTAATTTCTAAGATCCCCACAGAGACAGGACATTATCCCAAGACTGGAAAAGGTCAAGGCTAGATCGACTGTTTAAAAAAAAGCAAAATCTGGGTGGAACAAGTCCCAGTGGAGATGGCCTACTGAGAGGAAAATCCCAGCTGGAAGCATTGAGGACACTCACGTCTGAAGCTATTCAGCAAGAGAAGGCCTGTTGTTGGAAGTAGCAAGATCCCTGTGTCTGGAGGTGTGCAAACGGAGGCTGGACAAGAACACAGAGGTTGCCTCAAGGTGTCTGAGAACTCTATGAAAAGGCTAGTGTGGGCATGTATGTGCACACAGAAATGCACATTTTTCTGAAAAGAGGATCCATAGCTTCCATCAGCTTCACAAAAAGAATCCTACGACCAACAAAGTCAGCACACCTGCCTAAAGGTGATTCTTAGGCCCGTGACACATAGTGAGTGCAGGAAATAGAAACTCCCTGCCATCTGCTCAAACCTAGCATCCATGATTCTTCTCTCAAGATTAAAACAACACTTCCAGCTTCCTACGCTCACCAGTGTAAGAAGGAGCTATTAGAAACATCAAGGAGCAACTATTTCAGGACTTGGGATGGTATAAGTCTGCCATCACTTCCCCCAAAGTGCTTATGTAATACAATTTGGAAAATGTTGGTTTTCTGATGTGATTTCTGAATCATACTCTGGTTGATACTTCGCTGTTATTGTCCTATTAGTTCCAGGTCCACAATTAATTGTTGCTTGAACAACCTCATATGTTTGCCCTGTAGGTAATTACAGTGGTTACTGTTCAGTGAATAAATGGCCCATTGTGTTTACAATGGGCTTGGAGTACAATATATGCCCCGGGTCTAAATCATGTTGGGTGCAAAATATTAACTGGCACTGACATTTTCTGCACCATTTGAGATAATGCACACTTTGATTAGATTGCTTTGCATCACTGTTCCTCTGGCTTTAGCCTCCTAAAACTTTCTTCCATCAGCAAAGACGGCAGGTACCCGGGAGCACTGCTGAACTTCAGAACTGGAGGAACCTGAAAAATCACGGGGTTCTCTACTCTGGCTACACATTGGAATCACATGAGGAGATTTTTAAAAATATTGATGATCTGGTCCAACTCCAAACCAAGTGAATCAGATCTCTGGGCATAGAGCCCAGGCGTCAGTATTATTTAAAAACTTCCCAAGGTGATTATGATGCCCAGGGAGTTGAGAACCACTGATATAGCTCAACAGCCCTAGATTGTTTGTTTGTTTGTTTCTTTCTTTCTTTATAGGGCCGCACCCATGGCATATGGAGGTCGCCAGGCTAGAGGTCAAATCGAAGCTTCAGCTGCCAGCACCATCTACAGCTACCACAATCACAGCAACGCCACATCCAAGCCATGTCTGTGACCTACACCACAATTCATGGCAATCTGGATCCTTATCCCACGGAGCGAGGCCAGGGATCGAACCCACAACCTCATGGTTCCTAGTGGATTTATTTCCGCTGCTCCACAGTGGGAACTCAACAGCCCTAGTTTGAATAAGCGGACTGAGGCCCAGAAATGGGGAGACACGGAGGTATCCATCATAGTCAATGAAAGGTAGAAACAGAACTGTAATCTTAGTCTCCAGGACTCTTAACACCAGTGCTCTCTTGCTCTCTGATGGCTGTTCCCTGCCTCCTATGTCCTCTGCCAGGCTTTCCTCCTTCAGCATGATACCCAGCATCTATAACACCAGGCCTGCTAACATTAGGGCCCTAACCTCAAGACCTAATCTTTCCGGGCTCTCTTGCCTTATTTCACACAACCAAGTTCATTTCTAAACAGATGGTGATTGACACTTCAACTTAATCCCTAACCAAGGATTCTTTCAGAGAGTACTTTTTTTTAATAATGATTTTTATTTCTATTTTTCATTGTAGCTGGTTTGCAGTGTTCTGTCAATTTTCTACTGTACAGCAAGGTGACCCAGTTACACATACATGTATGGATTCCTTTTTCTCACATTATCATGCTCCATCATAAGTGACTAGATATAGTTCCCAGTGCTACAGAGCAGGCTCTCATTGCTTATCAGAGAGTACTTTTTAATTTATTTTATAGCTTTGTTATCACTTCTAGTTTTATTGTATCATTCTGAGAATTTAGCGTATGCAGTATCTGCTTTTGGAATTTATTGAAGTTTTTTTTCTCTTTCACAGCCAATTATACAATCAATTTCTGTAAAAATTCCATGACGGCATGAAAAACAGATACAGTTACTAGTCGTAAGCTATAAAATTCTTTATCAGCTGTCTTATGCATAAGAGATATAATCCAGTTAACCAGTTATGCTATATAACACATGCATTGTATTTTTGTTTACTTGACCTATCAAAGACTGAGGGGTATGTTAAGTTTTTCCTCTATTGTCTCTGATAATTTCTCCATGTTTTTCAACAGGTTTTACTTTATATGTTTTGATTTTATGTTGCTTTGAGGATAAATATTCATTACAATTCCATCTTTATTTTTCAGCAATGTATATACCCTTCACTAGTTCAAATAGCAGATACTTAATAGATGATCATTGAGCGAATTGAGCATTAAAATACATAGCAAGGTAAAATAGCCCTCTTCATCATTTTATTGCTATTTGTTTCATATAATATCTTGCTGGTATCAATATTGAATTAACAGCTGGTTGATGTTACTACTGAGATGCTAACTTTGTTTTTTGCTTGCATTTGCCTACCATGGCTCTGATTCTTTTTCTGTTTGCATTCTACTAAGATTTTTTTTAAGTATATTTCTTGAAACAAATACATGAACAGATTTTAAAATAAATGCTTGATTCTGCAATAAATATTTGGTCTTGCATTTATCACCTTGTTGGCAGTCTTATTCTTTTTTTTTTTTTTTTTGTCTTTTGTCTTTTGTTGTTGTTGTTGTTGCTATTTCTTGGGCCGCTCCCACGGCATATGGAGGTTCCCAGGCTAGGGGTCGAATCGGAGCTATAGCCACCGGCCTACGCCAGAGCCACAGCAACTCGGGATCCAAGCCGCGTCTGCAACCTACACCACAGCTCACGGCAATGCCGGATCGTTAACCCACTGAGCAAGGGCAGGGACCGAACCCGCAACCTCATGGTTCCTAGTTGGATTCGTTAACCACTGCGCCACGACGGGAACTCTGCTTATTCTTTTTTTAATACTTTCTTTTTGTTTCCTTTTGTTACTTTTGTTATTCAGACTATATATCCATTTTTACCCATTCTGATACATTAATTTTGCTTCTTGTCTTAACCTACTGGAATATCTTTTCATTATCTGAAGAAGGTAAAGGGTTGAACACTGGCTGAGGTCGAAAACCCTCTGTTGCTTTGACACATGGTAGAATTTATCTGAGCATAAAATTGTTGGGCCAGCATTTTTTCCTTTAAAACTATAAAATGATGCAGAGGAGAAATCTGGGGATAGTTTGATTATTGTTCTTTTGTAGGTCTCTGATTTTCTCTGCTTGGATGTTGAAGGATTTTTTTTTCTTTATACTTAGAATTCAAAAATTTTGTCAAGGAGATCCCATTGTGGCACAGCAGAAACGGATCTGACTAGTAACCATGAGGTTGCGGGTTAGATCCCTGGCCTCGATCAGTGGGTTAAGGATCTGGCGTTGCCACAAGCTCTGGTGTAGATCACAGACACAGCTTGGATCTGACGTTGCTGTGGCTGTGGTGTAGGGCAGTGGCTACAGCTCTGATACAACCCCTAGCCTGAAAATGTCCATATGCCGCAAATGGAGCCCTAAAAAGAAAAAAAAAAATTGCCAAGATAGATATGGGTGTGGCACTCTTAATTTTATCTGGGACACAGGGAGTCCTCCGATCTATGTAGTCAAGTCTTCCAACTTAAAAAAAAAAAAAAGAATATACATAAGCCACAAATATATATTACATAAATATTTACTGTGACATCATATTAATTTACTTATTTATATTATATTAATATTCATATATATTCTTGCCTTTCCACTGGAATATCTGATTATCTGTGTGTTGTCTTTCACTTCCCAAATCCGTATTTGCTTGGTCCTTGTCCTCTGCATTCTGGAAGCCCATCTTATTCTCCTCTTTTATTACAGGGTATATGCATATTCAGTTCCATTAATTTCTGATAAAATGGCTGTATCGTTCACACTGCCAGCAGCAGGGCATCACGGTTCTCATTTCTTCATATCCTGACCAATGTTTGGTATTATACGACTTTTTACCCTTCGTGTATCTTTCAGGGCTAAGGTGGCACTTCATTGTTAACTGGCTTTGCAGCCCTTTGACTGTAATGTGGTTGAGTAGCTTACATACATGTTAGCCATTCAAGCTCCTCGTTCAGTGGATTTGCTGATTTGCTTTTCGACAGTCTCAGTTTTAGTTTTGCTATCCCTGACATGTTTTTATTATTATTGACTTTTTCTATTTCCCAGTAATTTTTTATGATCTTATCCCTTTTCGCCCCCTCCTCTTCTCTCATGTTTCATGGAGACTGTGTTTTCTCAGCATATGATTGAGCATGCCAAACTTTCTAGTTTTCTTCTTTATCCTGCAATAGGTCATCTTCAGAGCTGGACTCTTCCTATGTTTCTTCTCAGTATTGTGCACCTTTGATTATTTTTGTAGTACTTTGTTAAATGCTGAATGTTAGGTGTTTTCAATGTACTCATCCTTAAAAGCAAGGCAGGTACTTTCAGAGGTGGCCTATCAAAAGATTGCCCATGTTTTCTATCTGTTCACATTATAACTGAGTATTTTTTCTCAGAAAACTGGAGACCCAGAATTTGAGTATAGAGTTTCATGTCTAGTAGGCACCCACTTTATGCCGTCCTGTATTAATGGGTGCCTGATTTTCTGATACTCTGGATCAACACAGTACATTAACTTCCTGCATTTTGACACAGATTTTTTTTGTTTTTTGTTTTTTGTTGGTCTTTTGTCCTCTTAGGGCCGCATCCACGGCATATGGAGGTTCCCTGGCTAGGGGTCTAATTAGAGTTGTTGCTGCCGGTCTACGCCAGAGTGACAGCAACTTGGGATCTGAGCCGCATCTGCAACCTACACCACGGCTCACGGCAACACCGGATCCTTAACCCACTGAGCAAGGCCAGGGATTGAACCCTCAACCTCATGGTTCCTAGTCAGATTCATTAACCACTGAGCCACGATGGGAACTCCCTGGTTTTCTTTTTGCCCATAAAACTTTACCTGGGAGGTTTCTGTTTCACTCTTTGTGCCCTTCTGTCTATCTCCTATCCAGCTTTCTCTAGGAATTTATGGGTCTGTTAGAATTCAGAAACATATATGAGAATGAAGAGGAAAAAAGCATCTTGGTTGCCTTAAAGCTATGTGAGTAGTGGCATAGCTACCTAATTATCTCATTGGGAGAAGCCCTGGGTCCCTAATAGATTGTGGAGGAGAGAGAAGAGAGTCTGCATTATTTTTTCAGGACAGTTATATTTTACACGGCAAGGTTCTGTGTTCCAGCAGGCAAAGTTTGGTAGGATTTTCTCCATCCTATCCCATCTACTTTATAATCAATGAAGCTTCCAAAATCTAGAATGTCAGTGAGTCTTAGAGTCCCTTGGTTTTTTGAGATAAGATTTACCATCCATTTTACAGCTGAAGAAACTGCAGCCCAGAGAGCTGACACAAGCCATGCAAGGTCAGGGCAGAAAATATGGAGTTGGTCTTTGGACTTCATATCTGGTTCTCTTTCTGCAACCAGCTCTGACCCATCAGTCCCAAGTGAGATTGGGCAATGATTCAGGGATTGCTCCTCCTTGAGACCCACTAGCACAGGTAGAGACAGCTTATTTCAAGGATTCCAGAGTCTCTTAAATATAGCAAGTATCCCGAGTAGGTTAGTCCTGGAAGACTCTGAGGGACATGCCCTTAACCATCAGCATCTCTTTGTGGGTGAGAAGCTCCAGCTTGCCATGAAATATTCTGTGAAAGTTTAGGGTCTGCATATTGAACTGTGAGTCTCTTTCACATCAAGTGCCCACTGGCAGAGAGAATAGGAGCATAAAGACAACTACAAGGACTCTTAAGGGAGCTGGGAAACTAGGCTTACCCTTGTCTCTATGGCTTTGAGAACAAGGCAAAGTATTTCTCTCTGTGGGTGTCTGTTTTTCTCATCTCTAAAAATGATGGATTGAACTGAAGATTTCAAAGGTTCCTTGCAACCACACAACTCTATATACTTCTCTCTCCAACAATTAAGGGAAATGATGAAGGAGTTTGTTAGTTTTGTGTGGGTGTGTATTTCATTTGATCTGATTTATTCTGATAATTGCCGTTGTGTCTCACTTCTCTTCCCAGATATAAGCCTAGTTGAAAACATAAATACACCTCCCAATTTCAGGATCTTTATTAAATTCTCAGCCACCGATGAATTCTTCTCTAAATGCAATTCCTTCTTTACCTGGTTTGGGGTCTCTGCGTTTAACTTTTCTGCAGAAATAAGCCATTTTTTTGCAGGTGGAAAATATAAGCAAGAGCAGCCCTAGTTGCTACATCCTAGGTAAGAAACGCCAGCCAGATGCGGGGCGGGGCAGGCGAGAGAAGGTGATTGAGGCTTGCTCTTTTCTCTGCTCGGTTTAATCTTCTTCCATGGGTTTGCTGACTGTTTCTGTAATTAAATGAGGGAGGTATTTGTCATCTAGGGTTCCTTTCAGCAGAGATGAATGGAACGCAACTTTCTCAGGAAGCTTCTGACAAAACCCTATTTGTGGCCAGTGCCAGGACGTATACAAAGGCGCAGGGCTGTGTGCATTGGGAACCAGGGTCCACTTCAGATCTGCGCCAGGTCGCTGTGGTGCTCAAGCTCTGGTGAAAAACTGTTTGGACACAAAGTGCCTCAACATAGACGCCCGTGATATTAATGTGATGTGGGGTGGCCGCGAAGTGTCTCCCAAGTTAAGGAGGGAAAATGAAAACCTGGCATTCGGGCCAGGTCTGGGGGCCCCACTCCCACCAAGGCCTTCTGGGCAGCGTGTGGAGACGTGTTTGGAGGCTTGAAACCTCTTCTGGAATCACTTGGGGACAATCACTGCTCCTTCCTGTTGATGAATTTTAGTTTTCATTACTCAAAGGGGCACAAAAGTTCAGCTTTTACCACCCACATCCATTGCCGCGTCCTTACCGAGACTTGCCACAATTCACGGGGGAGGCAGGGAAGGCATTGTTATCTTTGTTTCTTATGGAGAAACAGAGCCTCAGGAAGGTATAGTGATGTGCCCAAGGCCCCACGGCCAGCAAGGGGTGAAGCTGGGATTCGAACTTAGATATTTTGATTCCTTGAAGGTGTTGCCTACTGAGTACCTGCTGTGGGGCAAGCGCTGTGCGAAGGGCTTGGTGTGAAGGGTTTGCTTTGTCACTGAAGGTGCAAAGCCACCATATGAGGTAGATGCTATTTTGATCTGTATTTTTCAGATGAGGAGACTGAAGCTTAGAGAGGTTAAACCACTTGCATGTGGTCACTTGGCAACCAAATGGCAGAGCAGGCAGACAATGTCACAGACTTACTTTCCAGACTGTTTTGCTTCTTCTCAGTGCTTAACCATTTCCAAAACTCAAAACTGCTTTAGTCAAACTTTGATTTTCACAAACACCCATGATACAGATAAAGCAGACTTTATTGCCCTCATTTTATAGATGAGGAAACTGAAACTCAGAAGGATAAATGACTTGCTCAAAGTCACATGTTAGAAAGTAGCAAGGTGAGGACTAGGGACTTTTGTTCTTGAAATGTGGTTCTCTCTCCAGTAACAAGGCTGCCTCATGGGGAGGCATCCTGGTACAAGATGAGAAAGCAAGTGGGGCCGTTTAAAAGAAAAGAGAAGAAAAATTAATAAGATTTGCTTAAAAAAAAAACCCAACTGAATCCATGGCTTATTATGCTTTCGATTGCCTAAGACGGTCCAATTCAATTATAGGAAACAAAACTCAAATGTATATTTGATTTTTTATTGAAAAGAAAATCTTCATATTTTTCTTTTAAAATTTGTATGAGGAACTATTAACTATATATGTAAGTATATAAAATATATATGTTCAGTTCAAGGAGTAATAACAAAAATCAATATCCAAGTGTCCATCACCCAGTTTAAGAGAAACAGCTTTTATTTATTTGTAAATATTAAACTGTAAAGTAACTTAATTTTTTGCTCTTTAAGATATAATTTATTCCATGTGACATTCTGTCACTTTTATTTCCTTCCTCACTCCCCTCTACAGCATTTTTATCATGTTTTATGTAAAGACGGTTGCAAAACAAATATTATGTTCTCAAATCCTTTTTCCCCTTGTTAAGTCAAAATGGGACAAAAATGGAGAAAGAGGCAAACCAAGCTAGTGGTCAGAAAGCAGTGTGGTTCATAGGGTTAAGAATTCATGGTTTCAGCTTGGACAGCCTGAGTCTGAATGCCAGCTCCATCCGTCACTATGCAACTTCAGGAGCATTATCTTAGCCATGGGGATCTGTCCCCTCTATAAATCAGGGTGATAAGCTCCCCATCCCGGCCGTCTTAGGGCTATTCTGAGGATCAGGATAACACAGGCACCCAATGAATGGTTGCTAATGTTGGATTACAATTTCTAGACTTTGAATTTATGAGAACTGGATGGTATTTCTTACAATTATGCAAAGCCTTTTAACTTACAAAGACCTTCCTTTCAATAATACCTCATCCCATGGAAGGCAGAGTGGAGGAGAGTTTTCCTGTTTTATAGATGAGAAACCTCAGCGAGTGGACAGGTTTGCTCACAGGGATGTGGCTGCCACCCGGTAGAGACATAATACTAAATCAGGCCTTCTAAATCCTAACCTAGCAATTTTAAAATGTTTTGTTAATTAAAAAAATAATGATTATATTGCTTGTCTAATTGTGTACAATGAGAACATATGTCTTTAATTTTCTCTTAAACTTCTGGTAAGATGGTCCATTCATTTTTCTCCCTTATAGCTGTGTAGGTGACAAATGCAGGAAATTAACGAATTACATTAGAAGCCTCTTTGGTTTCCTCAGCTTCTTTGCGCTTTGCTTTCAGCTGATGTCTTCAGGGGTAAGAAGCGCTCTCATGTGATCACAGCTGTGAAGCCAACTGCCTTTTAATTACCACACTGCAAAAATCATGTCTCCTCATGTCAATTTAGCACCTCTAATTAGTTGAGAGGTTGACATCACATCTATGGGGGGAAAGGTGTGCTGGGCCCAGCTCGAGGCTTGCAAAGGGAGAGAATGCAGCATGTCCACCTGCTGGGTCCTCCCATCTCTTCCGGGCCATCTCCTAGTTATACAGCCAGGCCCATCCCAGCCACCTCCTCCAGGAAACCTTCCCTGCTCTCCCTCTCTCTTTCCAGCACTGTTTCTTCCCCCTACAGGGAGTGCTGAGAAGGGGCTGGTAGTCAGGCCCATTGCACTGACTGGTCTATGAGCATTTTGAGGGTGATTTCTAAGAGGAGGAGCAAGGAAGGCAGTGGGATCACAAAAAGCCTCTGGCAAACCTTCCAGGCAAGAACTCACCATGGTTTTCGCAAAGAATGGGGATGAGGACGAAGGCAAGCACTGGTTTCTGTGGCTGAGAATGACAGGGTTTTAGCCAGGCCTGCCACCTTGGAGCATCTAAAGGGAGCCCAGGCAAAACTCTGGGCAGCAGTACTCTCCTGAGGAATCGCTTGACTAGGGCACGCCAAGACTCCTGAGGGGGCTGTGAGCCACCTGCCTGCTGACACCCAGAGAGCCCATGGAAGGGTCAGGAGGGTGGAGGTCACTGGGCACCTCACAGCCCAGGTCCCAGGGACAATGGGGACCCAAAAGAAGGGATCATGGTAAGTTCCATTTACTCATGTGAGCCAACACCTCCCATAATCAAGGAAGGGAGAGCAGAATGCAGACTCTGGAATGCTGAGATTTGCTTTATGGTCAGTCCTGGGGGAAATTGAGTACGTTCCATCAAGATGAAAGATTCAAAGGGGCTTTCTGAGAATGTGAAGTCATCTTCAGTGGGACAGAGAAGGTCATCCTGAACTAGCGAGGCTGGGGCTGGGGGCACAGGGAAAGAGCCCGAGTATGTGCTATGGATCATCAAGACCCAACTCCTCCATGTATCAAGTGCCTGCAATCTATCAGGCCTCAGTCTCCTGACCTGTGAAGTGGCAAGAAATCCTGTCCTAATTCTCCAGGGCTCTTCTTCTTTTATTTAAATGAGGACTTGGCCCTGAAAATGTTCTATAAAGAGTAAGTCCTTGTACTAATGGAAAGCGAGGGTTATAACACCCACCTGGTCTGCTCACCTCTCACCTCTCCTACTGCTCTAGTCTCCTTTCTCACCCTCTCACTCCATCTTTCTACTTCCCAAAGCATACCAGACCCTTCTCATGCCCCCACGAAGCCTTGCTGAATACCTCTCCATACCTCCAGTCTAGGCCAAGTGGCCCTCCCTGCCCCATCCCCATCAGACCCATCACACTGCGTTGTGATTGCATCCTTACTTCCCTAATAAGATGGTATGATAACAAGCATCAAGCTGTCACATAAGAAGTACTCAAGTATTTACTGAATAAACAGGAAAACTAGGATCAATATGTGACTATTTCAGGGAGGCTGAGAAGGAATGATAAAAGAAGAAATATTTAACAAAAGGGTATTCAAGAATGAATCAAAACCTTGTAAAGTACTGAGTCTCCCATCATTGGAAGCATTTAAGGAGATGCTCAAGAATCATCTACCTTGGTCATGGGGGAGATTCCCAAACAGCAGGAGCTGGCATCTCCCAGTGTTTTGTTTTATGTGCACTGCTGCTGGCACACTCAATGATTTTAGGTAAGCCCCAGACTAATATTTTATATCTTAATGGGTATGTTTTCTCTTTATTTATTCTTAAACTTCTTCTTAAGTGATACTGATTTTCCATTCATGGTATTTAAATAAAAGGATGATTGATTTAAAGAAAAACACTAAATAATAATACGAGTGGTACACAGATTTGGCAAAATTAAGAGTGATAAGCAAATGATTTCTAGGGAACATGGGACTGCAGTTAAGGAGCTTTGCAAGAATATATGGCCCTCAGAAATAAAAATCCATTCAAATCTTCATCACTTTCCACTAAATTAAAGTATAATATGAATTCAAATAAGACAGAATGAGCTAGACTTTTAGCTAAGCACTGGAGAATGGGCACTAGCAGAAGAACCAAAAAGAGAATGGATCTCTCAAATGAAGGAAATTAGTTATATAGAAAGAAGAGAAGTAACTGTATAAGTAGAAATGGCCTAAGTTTTTAGCAGTATTGGGGACATACCTGTACTAAAAACTTAGTCTTTATTTATCTGAAATTCAAACTTGTGTACTTTTTTTTTCTTTTTAGGGCTGCACCTGAGACATATGGAAGTTCCCAGGCTAGGGGTGTAATTGGAGCTGCAGCCACCGGCCTACGCCACAGCCACAGCCATGCCAGATCTGAGCCGCAATCCAACCTGCCATCTCTGCAGCAACCCTGGATCCTTAACCCACTGAGCGAGGCTAGGGATCGAATCCCAATCCTCATGAAGACTAGCCAGCTTCTTAACCCACTGAGCCACAAGGGGAACTTCTGAAATTCAAATTTAACTGGGTGTCCTGTAGTCTGTTTGGTAAGTAACCATCTACACCAGAGATGGTAAGTAGGCTTGAGCCTATGTGACAACATTCAACGGGTTGACAGTGGCTGCTGAGAGAAATGGGTTAAGTCAGTGAAGAGCGTGTGGTGATCAATTAGTTATGTCTGCAATTAGCACAGGAAGGGGGAAATAATGGTGCCAGTGTTATTCATTTATCTCCATCCTAGGCTCGTCCAACTCCTCATTTTGTACAGCGAGGACCAGGGGAGATGAGGGACTTGCCCAGGCTCACAGCACAAGTCCACAGCTGGGCTGCACTAAACTCATTTGCTGCTCCATGCTGCCTGCTTGGAATCAAAGCAGAATGCTACCAACGCCATGATTATGTAATTTCAGACCACCCTCAGCAAGCATGACCACCCACATCCTCGGCCACTCAATGCCTCCATCTGATCCAACTCCTCATCATGACTACATCTGAATGCCCCAGAATAGCACAAAAGATGTGAAACAAAATCCATTTACACTGAGAGTTCTGCTGAAGGTGACGTCATTGTGACAGAAGGCACCAGGGATCTAAGCCATCGTGTTCTTTGTGTAATATCTTGGGGGCGCTTGGTAATACAAGTTTACATTTGACTTTTTGCTTTATTACAAAGCAGACATTTCACCTACTATTTATTGAACTGGATGGAATTGGACTAAATTTACATTTCTTCTTTATCTTTCTTTTGGGCCCTCCTCTTTCTGGGCCTAAAGTTCCTTATTGCTAAAATAAGGAGACTACACCAGGTGCATTTTCATTTTAGCTCTAAAATTTCATGATTTGTTAATTCTATGTTTAATTTACAAACCAAGGCAAAATTCTTTCTTTAGGCGAGAAAATGAAAATTGCCGGACTAAAGACAACATCGCCAGAAGCGTTTTAAGCCAACCTCTTTCACAAAGAGAATTATTTAATCAAATTGTTTTATTTCACCATTTAGATATTAGCCTTTTACTTTCTGCTCTTCTTAAGTTCGTTCATTAGCTTTCTCATTCATTCAATAAAGATATATTTTCTAGAAAAATTATAGATGCATTTTCCCTTTGACCCAGAAATCCCACTTCTAGGAATTCATCCCCAATTCAAAACACTGGCACAAGTGACATATGGCTAAGGTTATGCCAATAGAATGGATATAATCCAAATATCCATCAATATGGGACTGGCTATGCAAATTACAGTATATCCACACAAGAAGGTGCTATGCAGCTGTAAAAAGAACAAGGAATATCTGTATACAGTGATAAAAGAGGAAGCTCCGGGAAAATTAAGTGAAAAAAGAGAAGTGCAGAACATAAGAAGAAGGAAAAAAAAAACAAAAACCCACACACATTTGTGCATATTTGCAATAAGAAACCCTGGAAGAATAAGCTTAAAACTAATAAAAATGATTACAAATAGGGGTGGCACGGAAAAGATAGAGGGAAGATGGATCAGAGCCAAGAATTCTCTACTTGTATAGTATTGACTATAGGATCACATAAAAGTTATGTACATTTTACATGCCTTCCCAGAGGTCATACAATCAGTTAAAAATACAACACCAAAAATAAGACACTTAAACACAGATCTACCAGCTTTCAAGCAATTCAATAAATCATAGTTGAATTCAACTGAAATAGAACTCATCAGACTGGATATGTACAAAGATTGCGTGTCAGTGGGAATTCTCCAAAAAACCGCTGCAGGATAAGCTGAAATGGTACCATTATTTAGAGGAAGGAGAGAAACAAATACTCAAAAATGCTGTAAACCACATTTTGTAATTACTTAGCCTAGTAAGAGAGGCTCTGGGAAGCAGCAACTCTAGATAGGCTAGTTTGGAATACAGCTAATGGGGAAATGTCAATCACAAGGAATCAATTTAAAAGGAAGACTGAAATTTCATAGAAAATATATGTCTTTGTTTTTCAGTTTTTGTGTTTTTTTTTTCATTTGTTTGTTTTTTGCTTTTTTTTTTTTTAGGGCCCCACCCATGGCCTATGGAGGTTCCCAGGCTAGGGGCTGAATTGGAGCTGTAGCCGCTGGCCTATGCCACAGCCACAGCCACGCAGAATCTGAATTGCATCTGCGACCTACACCACAGCTCATGGCAACGATGGATCCTTAACCGACGAGCGAGGCCAGGGATCAAACCCGTAACCTCATGGTTCCTAGTGGAATTTGTTTCCTCTGCATGACAACGGGAACTCCTGGATACATCTTTACTGTCCAGCTAAGGAAAGTATAGTCCCTCCCCCAACCCCCCCCACACACATAGCTTTTTCTTGTGAAAATACTCAAACCTACAAAAAGTTGCAATAACAGTACAATGAAACCTTTCACTATTCTCCACATCTGCTTTCCTCTCTCTAAAAATTTATACATATACATGTATATATATGCATACACTTATATACACACAGAGGCACACATATATGTACATGCACACACATTTTTGTTTTTAATGCATTTGAAATTAATTTGTAGACATTATGATACTTTACTCCTCAGTAGTTCAGGATGTCATCTCCTAAGAATGACATACTCCGATATCATTATAGCACCATTAGCACCCTTATGAACATGAATAGTAATTCAATACCATCTAATGGACAATCCACATTCCGATTTCTTCACTTTTCCAAATATGCCCTTTACCGTTTAAAAATTCAGGATCCAATCAACATGCAAGCATTGCATTTGATTGTTATATTTTCATAGTCTCTTTTCATCTCGAACAGTCCTCTGCCTTTCTGCTGCTGCACTTGTTTTCCACAATATTAACTTTTTTGAAGAATCCAGGCCAGGTGACTTAGAGGATGGCCTACATTTGTGTGATTATCTCCCCATGGTCATATTAAAATTTAAACATTTTTGTTTAAAACATTAACAATTATAGTTTCTAGCTCGGTTCACTGAAAAAAAAATATCTAGAAGCAGTGAACCTGAGTAGCAGTGAACATGTAAATATTAGTTTCTAGTTATGATTCCTTCCACCAGAAGGAATCAGGGATCCTTGAAGAAATGGCTCAGGCCAAGAGTAAGGGAGGTAAAATAGGAAGTGCATAAACTGACAGCAGAGAAGAGAGGGAGGAGAAGGGAGAAGGAGGAGGGAATGAAAGGGTGAAAAAGGGAGCGCTCTTCTGTAGGGAAGAATGTCAGCTTAAATATGGAAGGAAGAATAGAATCAGAAAATGACAAGTTTGCAACCCCAGTGTAATCAACAGTGACTCAAGCAAGGGCCGTCAATAGAGGCTTAAATCCCTGGGGACAAGAATGGGGAGGGACAGGAGGTTTACATGGGCTCAAAGTCTCACCCAACAGATTACTCAGTAATGACTGAGGGGAAAAGGCATTTTTACAATAAATCTAGCAAATACCAACTTAACCAAGCGATCAAACTTTGCATAATTGCTAATGGTTTACATGCAGGTCGTTCCCTGACACGATGCACAGGGGAAAACACAGTATAAAAATACAGCTTAATCTTGCCCAAAGTGTTTAACCTGAATCTAATTGTGAAGAAAATCGAACAAATCCAGATTTTGGATTTGTGGGACATTTTATAAGACAACTGACTTGGGCTTTTTAAAAAAGTCAGTTTCCTGAAAGCACCCTCCTCCCTCAAAATAGGAGGAATGTTCTAGATTAAAGGAGACTAAGCACATGACAACAAATGCAATGCACGCTCCCCAGCTGAACCCTTGACCCATTCCCACTTACACCTGCAAATAAATGGCACAGGGGACATTTAGGGGACAGTTGGGGAAAGTTGAATATGGACCATATATATTTGTTAATATTATATCACTGTTAGTTTTTTAGATATGATAATTATGCTATGGTTATGTAAGAGAATATAATTGTTCTTGCAAGATTCATGCTGACATATTCTGCAAAGTGTTGTCAAGTCCTTTAAAAATGTGTGTGTGCTTGTGTGTGTGCGTGTACACACATGGATGCACCTGGAGGGGCACGGGGAGGAGGGGGCGAACATACATGGCAAAATGCAAACAATTGGTGAATCTAGGTAAAGGGTATATGAAACTCATTATACTTCTTTTTAAACTGAAAACTTGGAGGAAAGGCAGAAACATAAATAGACCAGCAAATCTGCTCTAGTGTCTACATTAAAAAATAATGTCTGGGAGTTCCCGTCGTGGCGCAGTGGTTAACGAATCCAACTAGGAACCATGAGGTTGCGGGTTTGGTCCCTGCGCTTGCTCAGCGGGTTAACGATCCGGCGTTGCCGTGAGCTGTGGTGTAGGTTGCAGACGCGGCTCAGATCCCGCGTTGCTATGGCTCTGGTGTAGGCCAGTGGCTACAGCTCCGATTGGACCCCTAGCCTGGGAACCTCCATATGCCATGGGAGTGGCCCAAGAAATAGCAAAAAAATAAAAAAATAAAAAAATAATGTCTGAAACTGACTGGAATATAGTCCATTTAATATATTTTTAAAGAAAGACCCATGAATTCATAATATTACCTATCTGAAAAGGAGAGATTGAAAAAGAAGGAACCCCCAAACAAAACAAAAACAAAGATTCCTAGAGGTTCTCCTAGCTTCCAAGCCATGTGCCTGGCTCTTGGGTTCCACCTGCCAGCAAGGGAGATGTGGTCTCATCCATATAGAGGGAGCTGACAACTCTCAGACAAGCTCGACACTGAATGGGAATGGAACCTGCAGTGATGCTACAGGGCAGGGAACGACAGGTGCTACGGATGACCTACCGGAGGCAGTGATCTGGCTGGAATGGTTTCCCAGAGAAGCAGTGTTGAAACTGAGAACTGAGCAAAGATCCTTTTCTGCTAGCATGGCTGCTGGGTTGGGCCAAAGCTGCTTTGCTGTGCTGAAGATCTATGTACCCATTACTCTAGCAAGGGACCTGGCGTTTCAGAAGACACCCAGGATGAGAAGGGAGCCATTCTATGGTCATGCAAAGCCAACATGCCATCTTAGAAGTAATTGGGACAGTGCTATGTAACAGCTTGTGTGGGAACTTGGGGGAAGCATGAGAAAATTACGCTTATGTCAGCATTTGGGCATAATGTCTAAATAGTCATCTGACCTCGGGTTGTTTTCCTCAAGTTGAGTGCTTCCCACTGCATAAGGCTCAATCTCGGCATCATGGAAATAATCAATTATTTAATCTTCTTAGTAAACAGATTCAAAGCAAAAGCCTTCTGTATAATTCAAAACGAAAGTAGGCTTTGCTCTATTAAAAAAAATCAAGCCATTCATTACAAAACCACCTAGAGTAGAACTCTAAGTACCATATGCTTGAAATACTTAGCCTGTTATTGATTTTCATGACAACCAGTCCACCTATTTTCCAAGTTCAAAGGAATCATTCATTTTTTTATATACAACAAGTTACTGGATGAGTAATAAGTTTAAAAGCGGTGTGTGTGTGTGTGTGTGTGTGTGTGAGAGAGAGAGAGAGAGAGAGAGAGATGGATGATTTACAGAGAGAACACAGGTCTTCACAGAGAGGCTCATGCCAGCATGGGTTGTCATCTGCTGATGGGCAGGAAACCCCTGGGCAAGGTGGGCTGGGGAAGGACTCCAGAGACAGGGAGGGAGCCTCTGCGGCCTCCGAACCCCCCACCCTACACCCTGAGGTCTGCTCAGAGCAAGTCTTGCTCTTTGAATCTTATCTTCCTCACTCCGTCTCACTGGGATGATACCTGCTCTTCCTTCCCCACAGTGTTGCCCCAAGGACTGGATGTGCACCTAGTGGATGCCAGCATGGACTCCAGGGCCACATAGTCCCAGCGACCCCTTGGTGAGACACTCAGACTCCCTGCGCTTTCGTTTGCCCATCTGTGAAATGCGGAGAGTGGGGTCCAGCCCATGGGGTTGGTGTGTGGAATAAATGAGCACATTTATGCACAGTGCCCTGCTCCAAGACCAAGGTCATCGAAATGGAGGCCAATAGTGTTAGACACTGGTTTTGTAACATGCCACCCAGATGTGTTCCTTATGATCTTCTGAGCACCTACGCAGTACCAGGTCCTATGTAAGGCCCCCAGGGTACAGCCAAGGCTTCAGCGAAAACTGTCCTGAAGGAGTTTACAGTGTGTGGGTAACACTGGAACCCCATCAGAGAACTGCAATATACTGAAGAAAGGAGAGAGATGAAATAAGCAAAGAAAAGGCAAAGGGAGGGGGCAGGAACTCCCTCCAGCTGGGGAGCAAGGCTCAGAAAGACTGTAGAGGTTTTGAGGAGGTGGCGTTTGAGCTAAGTATCAGAAAAGGCAGACGACTACGACAGCTGAGGAGGGGGAACAGAGAAGGCATCTAGCAGTGGGAACAGAATAGACAAAGCCCCTTTGCATGTGGGGAGTGGACTAGAGGGGGACCGATCAGAAAGCTGGTACCTCAGCTCTGCACTGTTTGCAGTGTGACTTTATGCAAGCTGCTTACCCTCTCTGGGGTCACTTCCTTCACCTTAGAATGCAGGTTTCTCTGCCTGGAGAGCTCGAGCGGAGACCACATGCTTAACTGGTAACTGGCTTAGGAATGGAAGGAGAACCAGGCCCCAACCTATGAGCTCCTAGGCAGGAATCATAAGCAGGGCCCAAGAGGGAAGCTAACAGGGAGAAGGACTGATGGCTCTGAGCCACAGGGGATACAGGGAATCAGGACATGACATCATTACGGTTATCTGGCCAATCAGCTTGCCCAATCCTCTCCCTTTACAACAGGAGGCTCCAAGCGGGCAAGGGAGGGACAGAGCCTACACAGCTAGTCCCAGGGGGCGGCCCCAGATCCCACAGCCCTCCCTTTACCTGGGAGGTAGACGAGGAGGCCAGCTGGGTGCCCTGGTCCCTGAAGGCGTGTAAACATAGCATGAGGAACTGTGTGGGCATCCTCTCGGGTCATCTCACAACCGGCCAGGGTCGGTACGCCACACCACGAATGAGGAGCTGAGAGTGAGAGAGGCTAAGCAGCCTGCCCAGGGCCACCGGCTAACAAGTTCCCGAGCCCGATGGGAAGCCCAGCCCATCTGATCCCAATCCCAAGAAAAACACTGGTATTTTCAGTATTATAAGTTGACCAAGCACAGTAGCCCCTCTGGGCCTCCATTTCCTCATCTATAAGAATGGGCACAAGACCACCTTATCACATAGCCTGAGGATGGGGCGGTCAATGCCATATTGTGACACAAACTGTCTGCGTGTCCCAGAGCAACTGCCCAGCAGCCACCAAGCACTCCTGAGCCCTGCCTCATGTGTCACCACACTCCTGGGAAGAAAGCAGCCAGTTATGGATGAGGACGCTTGGGCTCCAGCGAGGGGAGGTGATGTGTGTAAGGCCATCCGGCCAGGAGATGGCAGGGCTGGATAGGAAGCCAGGGGTCCTCATGTTGACCCGGTGCCCTTGCTTTTGTTCCTTATTTGGAGCCAAAGGTCCTCTCGGTGCTCCTGGCCACTATGGGATCGGGGACCTTGCTGGCTAAAAGAGACTCCCAGGTGAGCATGTCACACAGAGACTTGAGTACCTGTGGTGACAAGAGCCCCTGTGGTCCATGATGCTGACTATAGGCGTGGCCAGAGATGCTGAGAATCCTGCACCTGCATCTTGACTCCGACATTCCACAAGTGATCCTGGGGCCGAATTGGGAGGTATCCCCCTTAAGCCAAGTCATGTCTGAACACTCACTCTCAAAACCCTGCCCACTCAGTGACACACCTGGTAGGACAGGGCTTGGGCAAGGTGACCAACTCGTCCCTGTTTGCCTGAGCCTTTTCTGTCCATGCCTCCTAGTCCACATTTGTAATTTCTACCTCATTAGTTTGGGGTCACACCCATTTTACACACTTGTCCTCCTGGAGGAAGTTACTTTTCTGATTCCCTCTCCAGGTCTTTCCAGACTCAACTTGCAATTCCAGACTTGACTCCATGTAATCTGTGGTTGTGCCGCTTCCTAGCAGCATTAGCTGTACCGTAAGTAGTGCGAGTAATTTATTTATTTAGAATGAATTATTTACACCCAGCACATTTCCAGGCGGTGAAAGACGCATCGACAATGAGGCCATTGGAGTTACACGCTGGGAACTGATATTACTTTAGATACCACGGTCTTGAATTAAAAATGTGGGGCAGAACCTTGAATTGAATCTTTTACCAGATCGACAGGAAAGATATGGGGTGGGTCCTTGGCAGGAATAGACTGGGAACTGCCATGCACTTGAGAGCAAGCTTTGCCTCTGCTTCTGTGAAAACTCAACCAGAAAAGAGTGTGCATGCCTCTTACAGATGCCTTGGGCTTACCTGGCCTCCCTAGCAGGCTCTTGGTTTTAATTTTACTGTTCTGAATCACCTTCCTGGTCTGTAATAGTTCATGTCACCCATAAAATGTTGACTCCGGAGACAAATGAGGACATAATTCTTCAAGGAGTTCCCTGTGCAGGGCCTGGCTGGCATCTCAGATGGCAAGAGCATCCATAATGGTAAAACAAACCTTATCTGTAGGGAGCTTACAAATCCGCAAAGGGCCTCTTCCTGCTCCACTTTTCCTGTCCTATCTGATGCTCTCAGTGGCCCCAGAAGAAGGATAGATTTAGTTAGGCCATTTCCCAGATGAGTTCAGTGAGGCTCCAGGAGGTTGCTGACTTGCCCACACCTGCTGTCAGTGAAAGACATGGGAGGGACAAGTGCCAGAGCTTCTGGATTGGCTACTGCACCCAGCTGCCCTCTGCTTTGTCCACCTGTCCTCAGCTGGCAGTTCTGGGCAGCAGAATTTGCACTGGTCTGGGAGAGTATACAGCAGGTCTTGCACTTGTGGAATAATGGGATGAATAAATAAATATGAGCATGAGTCCATGAATGAATGAACGAATGAAAACAGAACACCTCCTTTTCCCCCTAGATCGATGGGTTCTGCCAGGATCCCTGTTAAAGGCTTACACTTCCTCCTCCCCATTTGCATGTAAACCAACAATTAGCAACCTTTCCTCCCCTCATGTATGACGTCCCACCTGCTCTCAGAACCCTACTTTACAGTGCCAGGCATCCAATGTCATGGCCAGGAAGGCCCGAACACGGTCTCCAGTCCTCGGGTCTCTCCCACCCCTTCCACTTGGCCCATAGTGCATGCCTTTAATATCTCTTCTCTTTCTCCTCCCCCACCTATTTTTTTTTTTAATGAATCCAGAAGGTGGAAGCATCTCATAGATTATTAATGTGCTAAATGGCCCCTCTGGAGACCAGAGCCAAGAAATGGCTCCAACCTGCCCTGGATTATTGGCCTCCATTCTCTTTCTTAGAGAGCAGCACAACAGCAGCAGCAAAGTTTCCAACTGTGCCTAATCACACCGCGGTTCCTAAGTGGTTTTCGATCAAGTCCACAGCCTTCGTCCCCAGCTCTACGGCAAGGCTGAATTTTGCCTCTTGGGGACTGAGAAGCAGATGCTGTGTGCGATTTGAGTGTCTTGCTGAAGAACCTCCATCCTGCCTCAAATGCCTTAGCTTCTGCAGTAAACAACCTTTGCTGTTGAGGCAAAACAGGGGGTGTAATCAGAGGTCTGCTCCGGGGGGAGGAGTCCTTGTCATGCTACATCATGACACGGTAACAGCAGCTACTCCTGTGTGGTCCATAAAAGGGCTTTCGCCCGCACTGATTCCCACACCTGCACAAGACAACGTAAAGCTATGTTGCTATTCCCGTTTGACAGAAGAGAAAAGGGAGGCTGAGAAAGATAGGACCGAGTATAATCATAAAGCACTGGGAGAGGGAGCCCTGGGACCCAGCTTCTGCTGCTATTGTGAGAACCTGGGTAAGGTTCGACCCACGTTGGGCCTCTGTTTTCCAGTCTGTGTAATGGGGAGACAACCCAACAACTGCTAAGACCCGCTGCCATTCTCCAATTCCACAAATCATAGCTTTTGTTTCTCAGGCAACCCACAGCTTCAGTAAGACCATCGCTTGGGAAAATCAAGCCAGAGGACAAAATTTCTGCTCCTGTAAAGGAAATGGCATCGGCCGATAGTTTAGAGTTTTGCTGGAATTCAGTAAATAGCGAAGGGCTTGATTTGAGGGTTTTCACTGATCTGGTTTTTTAAATGTCAAAACCAAGCATGATTTAGGTATTTCGGAAATCAAATCCTAAGTGTGCCGACACTTATGCAGAGTCCAGGTTCTCCTGTGCACCCGCTCTCCTCACCTCCACTCCCTCGAGAGAGCTTCGCCAACAAGACAGCCCCATCACACACACTGAAATGTTCCTGCCTGACAAGGTCCTCGAGGGAGTGCCAAGGCAGGCCAGGATGCAGGGTGGGCGCCGAGGGGAGGCTTGGGAGGGGGCCAGGAGAAATGCATCCGCAATTTAATAATCTGCTGCAGCTGCCTTTAAAGGACAGGCTCTGCGGGATATGGTTCTTGACGAAATAGTGTTTGCGTTTTCCTGCACGCGGCCCTTTATCCCTTCAGGAATCTCTGACTTTATTTTCCTCAGCGAGACTATTTCTGTCTGCAAGCTGAGGCAGCCATCATCTCACTCTCAGGAAGGAAGGAGTTTTGTCCTGGTCTCAGGGTGTGAACCCCGTCTGGCCGCATCCCTTGTACCTTTGCTAGACTCTGCCTCCAGCTCCTATTCTAGCTACCCTGCCTCCATCTGCCCACACAGCAACAAATCCTCCTGCTTTCCCCATGCTTTCAGAAGAGACGATCCTGGTAGGAGGTCTGGAGAACTGCTCCAAAAATGTGCAAGGCAGGGTCAAAAGGAAGCCACTTTCAGATCTCCGAGGAAAGGAGGCTTGAGGAATCCTTTCAAAGGAAGCATATCAGTTAAAAAGCATCAGGGCCAGAGATAAGAGACGTGGGCTGAGGTTGAACCAGAGATCATTTCAGGTGCCCGTCACGTCCTTCGACCAAGGGGCTGTAGTCAGAAAGCCCTCGGGTCCCTCCAGGTCTGGTAGGCGCTGATGATCTGCCCTCATCACTAGGGGCCACGCCTGAGGCCTAGAAGGCAAGCATCCAGCTCTCTGTTGGCCAACACCCCCAGGTACCACTCAGTGTCTGAGTCAGACCTGAGCCAGCCCTGCCCTCGGCTCATGGCCATGGGAGGGCTATGCAAATGAAAGGGTGCAGGGGAAGGAATAGGAAGCTCCACAGAGGAAGGGGCAGCCAAACTGCACTGGGAAGAATGAGCGATCCAGCCAGGTGGAGAGACCATGGGCAGAGGGAACAGCCTGTACGTGGCCGCTGGCTCGAAGGAGCAGGTGGGTGGCAAAGAGGGGGCTACACAAAGGAGCATCTCTTGGCATATCTTGGGCTGTGGGCTTTGTCCTAGGGATATTTTCCCAGCAGCATCCCCTGCTGTTTCCTCCGTGTCCTCTTTCCCTTAGGGGCTGTGTACATTGAAGTTCTGTGCACCAGGAGAACTTGTCAGAGTCCTGAGGTCTGGGCGGTGAACAGGACTTAGAGATCACCTGGTGTAGTAAGTTCCCAGAAAACAACTGCATCTGTCACCTGAGCTGCTGACACTAAAATGGCAGTGAGAGGGAGTGGGGCCCACAATCCTTGAAGGATTTAATGAATCCTTGAACCTGGACCTGCTCAGTGGGGAGCCTGGGAATTTGCATTAACACAAGCACATCCTCGGCCCCCATGAGTGACTCTCACCATATAGTTTGAGAGCCAACAACCTGGTGTGTGCCTGCCTTACGTAGTAAATCTCCCCAAGAGCAGGACTGGATGACACTAAAATGTTCAGGGAACCACGGGCCACAGGGAACTCACTCCTTCACAGCCAGGCAGCCTGTTCCACGCCAGATGCCTCCAGCAGCAAGGGCTTGCTTGCAGGGAGCAGAGGCCGTGCTCCGCTCTGTGTCTCCCCACCAACATCTCAGGGAGACAGCAAACTCTCTCAAAGAGCCAAGTAGCTCTGGAGGCTATGATTCCGCCCTCCTTCCCAGCACCCTGCAGGTTCTCCAGTCTAAACATGCTCAGCTCCCCGACAGCAGAACCCGACCCTTCCCTGATGCCTCCCAGGCTCTGCCCTAGCGGGTCTCTGCCAGGACGAGGCCCAGGTCTGTGCCCCGACCCTGCATGGGGTCTGACAGAGGACAGGGACGGAGTCTGCACCGCATGCCCTGGGTTCCATAAAGGTCCTCGCGTCTAGTGGAGGAGCTGATGCTCCCGGTGACTCACATCACGACTTAAACAATATTAGCCTCTCGACGCAGCAACCATGAATCAAGAAGCCCAGCAAAAGGCAAAAGTTAAATTTAACTGATTTTAGCACCAGGGTGAATTTTCACCCCCTTGTGGCGCGAATCCCTATTTTTGTAGCACCAGGAAAAAGAAATAACTGATTACGCATTCCAGGCTGTCTCTGTCCAGCAAGCATTGTTCCCCCAAAGGGCAGTCAGAGCTCCTTTTCAATTACACAAATTACATGCATTTTCCCATTTGTGAAACTCTGTTTTGGAGCCCAGTTTTGAATAAGTTAAGGGATTCATCAAATCCTGTGGGCAACAGCAGACCCACCTCTTCGAGTAAGCTCAGCTTCCAGGAGATGGGGAGGGGGTGGGAGGTCCCCAGCATCTGCACCATAGCAAATGGGGCTGTGTTCCCCAAGAGTAGGGGGAGGCAGAAATCCTCCAGGGCTACCCCCTTCGGGACCCAGATCTTTGTTCCTAAATCCCCCTAGCCTGACTTTTCGGTTGGGAGAACTCTCCTGGGCTCAACCCTGTGATTCTGCCTCTCGGTGCCCATCCCTGCATAGCTGGAGCTTACGATGTGCCCCAGTGTCTGGGAGCAGATGCCAAGGGCAGTGGTGGGCTGAGCATGAGACCCACCCCAGGAGCCTGTCAACCATGCAGAGAGATTCTGCGAAGGTGGAGGCTGAGGCTCTGCATTTGCTCTCCAGTCCTTGGCCTCCCCATGGTCAAGTCCACATTGTGAAAAACTCTGCCTTGGAGGGTGCTGTGGAGGGTTTCAGGCTCCCCAGCCTGTTCCCTGCACTTACTTCAGTTCAGCACGCAGTGATGACCTACTGTGTGCTAGACCCTGCGCTAAGCTCTGGCCACTAGAAGAGAAAGAAAATGAGAGTCTCAGATCCCAAGAAGCTTACAGTCTAGGAGGGAAGACCTGGATATAGAATAAGCTATTTTCTATAGAATGTGACTCATAATAACAGAAGACCATATGTGATACAGAAATGATGTAGAACCACGCACGTTCATCAATCTTCTTTTCGCTATCACTCTCCTAAGAAACTTTTAGACATTTTTCCCTAATCTCATCCCACTTATCAAACTGTGATACCACAGATATATATATATCTTTATGCAGTGTATGTATATCTGTGCTTTATACATAAGGAGAGTCAGATGTTTTGCTCCCTTCCCACAAGAATGAATTTTCAGCCCCATGGGGGAGATGACCCCCCTGCATTGAGAAGGTATTGTTTAGGAGGGAACAATTAATTCACTTTTGGGGTTGCAGCTGGGAGGAACAGAAGGAAAGGGATCAGGGAGACAGCACAGAGGAAGTGATACCTATGCATGGTTTTGAAGGATGAGCAGGAGTTCTGCAAAACAGAGAAGGGACTCGGCATCTAGTCTCCCTTGCTGGGCAACTTGAGCTTCTGCTTTCCTCCTGGAAGTCCTCCTTCCTGAGGAAGCCAACCCCCAAGATGGTCCTAGTGATCTTCACCTACTGCTATAGCTTGTGTAGTACTCGCCCTCAATAGGCAAGAACTTTTTTGTGATCAAGAGAATATGGCAGAAACAATGGTACACAAATTCTGAAGCTAGGTCCTAAACAACTCTGCCCACTCTGCTTGGTCTCCTAGATTGCCTGCTTTGGGGGAAGCCAGCTGCCATGCCATGAGTACCCTCTATCAGCCCTATGCAGAGGTCCCCACGGAGAGGTCCCAACTTGCCAGCCGAGCCAGCCACCTTAGGAGCAAACCCTTCAGATGATGCCAGCCCCCAGTCTCCAGGTCTTCCAGCTGGACCTCAAACATCATGGAGGTGGACACAAGCCATTCTGTGGGTCTGAACTCCTGATCCATAGAAATAATGAACTAATAAATGAATATTGTTGTCTTAAGCCACTAGACTTTGCAGTGCTTTGTTATACAGTGATAAATAATACAACCTCATCTTACAACCCAACTTCCTCTGTCAACTCCTCTAGGTGGGAGGCCCATCTTGCCACACTGAGACTGGGTAGCTCTGGCTGGCAGGCCAAGTGTTTCCCATACTGTGCTTATTCCTGCAGTTCCTAGAGAATTCTGAGGGGCAGACCATTCCAAGAGAAGGCCAGGGAGCTCTCTGTGTAGGGATTTTTCAGGGAGTCAGGTCTCTCGTATCTGGGCAAAATGTCCCTCTGCAGGCCCTTCCCTCCCTCCCTCCCTCTATGCCAGTGACCATCCAGCAAACACCTAATAAGGTCTGTGGAGTATTAGGCACCAGGAAAAACAGGAGTAACTCAGATTTCTGTCCCCAAGAAGTGCACAGCCCAACTAACTATGCCTTCACATCTCAAAGCCCAAGGAGGGGGGAAAGGAAGAGGGGCCTGGGGTGGGCTGTGTACTTGTTCCAATGGAAGTAAAAGGGGGAAGTGAGAAAAAGAATCCCTCGAAGGGCTACTTTAGATAGTGCAGTTAAGACAGGCTTCCTGGAAGAGGCAATATTTAAGCTGGGTCTCTGCGAATGGGTAGGAGGTGGCATCCAGCTCATGGGGCGAGTGGGATGTTTCAGGAAAGACTGCGAAGTAGTTGGAGGAGTATTCAAGAGGGTATTCAACTCAGGCAGTAGCAGGAGGCGGGGCAGGGCTGCCAGCAACAGTAAAAGAAGAAACACTTACTAATTACTGTTTAATCAGTGAGTCTACACGGCAGCCCGATGAGGCCAATCCTCTCATTACCCTGCTTTTACAGGTCGGGGCCTGAGGCTTAGAGAGGCAGCACCTGGCCCTAACCAGCAGGAGTCCAGCATGCTCCCTGGTACTCAGGAGAGGAAGCGCAAAGGCAGAGAAGGCACGGACTCCACCGATGCCTGTGGTCCCCGTAAGGGTGGAAGCCAGGCTCCCCCAGCACAGTGAGCCTTGCTGGTTCCCAGCTACAGGCTAGGTTGCACCAAGGCACACTGAGCTGCTTTTCGGGCCTCATCCCCTGTTGCATCTGCCCACACTCAGTGTGGCCTCCTCTGGCCACGGCGAATGACTCACTGCTCCCCAAGCCCACACACTTTCCCACCTCCCGCTTTGCACGCCCGGCTTCCTCTGCCAGTAGCGCTCTCCTCCACGTCTCCAGCTGGCCAACGCCCTCTCCTCCTTCCCAGCCAGCTTCGCATTGCCTCCCCTGAAGCCTTCCTTAACCTGGGCTATGTGGGTGGCCCTCCCCTGGGACCCCACTCTTCCCTCACCTCCGCTCTGCCATGGCTGCCTCCCACCTCCCCTGTGGGCCATGAGTTTGGGGCTCTACACCCAGCACCCCACATACGCAAGGCTGGACTCGGAGAGGTCTTCGGTCAATGCAAGCAGAGTGAAGGCAGATCCCCCTGTGGTCCGGCTCCTGCCCACCCTTCATTCTTCTCACCACCGTGACTCCCCACCCACCGTGCTCCAGCCGCAAGGCCCTCTTTTCTATTCCCTGGACATGCCAGGTTCATTCCCATCACACGCTGTCTGCATTTGCTATTCCAGCCTGATGTGGAATCCGCTTCACCCAACCAACTCCTCACCCTTGAGGCAGACACTATTTATCCCATCACCCTGTTTACCTCTATTCTAAGCCCAGTATCCTGACCACAATCGCCGGATCCTTAACCCACTGAGCAAGGCCAGGGATCGAACCCACAACCTCATAGTTCCTAGTCGGATTCGTTAACCACTGAGCCACGACAGGAACTCCCTTTTTTTTTTTTTTTTTTTTTTTTTGTCGTTTGAGAGCTGCACCCATGGCATATGGAGGTTCCCAGGCTAGGGGTCCAATCGGAGCTGTTGCTGCCTACCACAGCCATAGCCACAGCAATGTGGGATCCGAGCCACATCTGCGATCCACACCACAGCTCACGGCAACACTAGATCCTTAACCCACTGAGTGAGGCCAGGGATCAAACCCACGATCTTATGGATACTCGTCGGGTTCATTACCAGTGAACCATGACAAGAACTTCCTTACCACAATTTTATCTCAAGGGCCAGACTGCCTGAGTTTAAATCCTGGCTCTGTTACCTCTGAGCTGAGGGTGCTTGGGCAAGGTACTTAGCCTCTGTGTGCCTCAGTCACCTGACCCATGAAATGGACTGATGATAGTACCAATAGCATCCAGAGGTTGTAAGGAGTAAATGAGTTAATGAAAATAAGCAATTCAGAACTGGTACTTACGTACTCTGTAAATACTGCTCTTAGTATTATTACTTAATTGTTTATTTGCTTACTGCCTGCCTTTCTCCCAGAATGTAAGTTCTGAAAGGGTAGGGACCATGTATACCCTGCTTGGCACCCTATCTCCAGGGTGCACTAAAATTCTAGGCACATAGTACGTTGCATTGTATTTGCTGGATGGATGAATGGATGGATAGATGCACAGATGAAGCAAAGAAGAAAAATGTGTGCCTGGGCACCACTTATCCTGGGTTCTCATCTTTCTACGCTCTTCTCTCTCACATTCCAAATAAAAGCTAGCACTGGTGAGTTTTGCCTCCAACACACTCACTGGTAGAACATTTGACAGTGCATAACATGTGCCAGTGTAAAGAGTGAGGAACAGCCGGGAGCCCCAGGAAAAACTTCATCAAGGAGAAAGGCAGTCTTAGTGGACAGAAGCATTTCAGTTGGAGAGGGAGGTTTGGATCATCTGGTGAGAGAAATAGCAAGAGAAGGGTTCAGAGGCCTGAAGGTCTAGGGTGTAGTTGGGGAAATAAGGGTTGTTTAGAGGGGCCGAGGCAGGGGTATGAGTGGCAGGGAGAGGAGATGACACTGGACAGGAAGATTGGCAGGACGTTGTTGGCCCTGAAAGTCAGGCTATGGAGTCACTGATAGACTTCAAACACATGGTGGTGGTGTCAGGGCTACCCTTTAGAGATTCACTGTGTTAGAGACTCACAGCCACTGTGACAGGCCAGAGGATCAGAGCAGGAGGTGGGGGCAGCAGAAGGCTATGCAGTCATCCAGGAAAGAGTAGCGGACGCCTGAATAAGGCAACTTAGGAACCATGTTAGGCAAGGAACCATTCCTGAGAAAGACTGGTGGCCAGTCAAAGACAGTTCCCCAACCAAAGGTGGCCCAGACCTTACCTGTACCAGATTCCAGCCTTGGAGGGATTCTGCGATGATGGACGTAACAGATGGACAGACTCCTCCAAACACCATCAAGTGGTTCGGCCCATATTTTATTGCATCGTAGAAGGCTTTCAACCCTTTTGCATTATCACACTGGAGAGTAACACACAGAAAGAAACACCCAGATTAGAAACAGCTCTCCACGGGACAAGGGCCCCAGAGTGGTTTCATACAAAGAAATCTTCCTCATGGGAAACCTGGGTTTCAGTTCTCTTTTCACAAGGCCTCTCTTTAAGCCAACCCTGAGCCCAGGCTGTGAGCTCAGTGAGGCGTGGCCTTGGTACCCTGCTTCCCGGCTCTCCTCCCTCTGAGTACCCACCAAATCTAGCACCTTGGGCTTGACAGCTGTCTCCCTTCAGAGAACACTAAGGAAAGGGTCCCCACATTCCCCAGCCTGGGCTGCTCCCACCATGGTTGTCTATACATTAAAAGAAGATAAAGTCACACCTATTGGGATGGCTATTATCAAAAAAGCAGAAAATAACAAGTATTGGCAAGGATGTGGAGAAACTGGGATCTTCGTGCATTGCTGGTAGGGATAGAAAAGGTGCAGCTGCAATAGAAAACAATGCTGCAGCTCCTCAAAGAGTTAAACAGAAGTATTACATATGATCCAGCATTCCACTTCTGGTTATTTACCCCAAAGGACTGAAAGCAGAGGCTCAAAGAGATATTTGTAGACCCATATTCACAGCAGCATTATTTCCAGTAGCCAAGAGTATAAACAACCCAAATAGCCATCAAGAGATAAATGAATGGACAAACTACGGTTTATACATACAATGGAGTATTTTTTTTTTTTTTTTTGCCTTTTCTAGGGCCACTCCAGTGGCACATGGAGATTCCCAGGCTAGGGGTCTAATTGGAGCCGTAGCCACTGGTCTACGCCCAAGCCACAACAACGCAGGATCTGAGCCGCATCTGCAACCTACACCACAGCTCGTGGCAACATCAGATCCTCAACCCACTTAGCAAGGCCAGGGATCGAACCCACAACCTCATGGTTCCTGGTCGGATTCATTAACAACTGCGCCATGATGGGAACTCCCAATGGAGTATTCTTTTAGCTTTAAAAAGGAAGGAAACTCTGACACATGCTACAATATGGATAAAACGTGAACACATTATGCTAAAGGAAATAAGTCAGACACAAAAGGACAAATATTTGATTCCACTTAGGTGATGTATTTAGAAGAGTCGAATTCATAAAGCCAGAAAGAAGAAGAGTGTTTATCAGGGGCTGGAGGGAGGTGAAATGGGGAATTAGTGTTTAACGGGTACAGTTTCATTTTGGGGTGATGGGAACATTCCAGAAATGGATGGTGGGGATGGCTGCACGACAGTGGGAATGTAATGAATGTCACTGCACTGTACACCTAAAAATAAAGTGCTACACTTTGTTACATATATTTAATCACAATATAAAAGGACAGGTTTGCCCTTGGAGTTCCCACCATGGAGCAATGGGTTAGGAATCTGACTGCAGTGGCTCTGGTCTGCACTCTGGAGGTGTGGATTTGATCCTCAGCCTGGCATGGTGAGTTAAAGGATCCAGCATTGGCACAGGTGCGGCTAGGGTCACAGCTACAGCTCAGATTCAATCCCTGGCCCAAGAACTTCCATATGCCGTGGGTAGAGCCATTTAAAAAAAAAAAGCCGGGGGTGTCGGGGGAGGGGAGGAGGAGAATGAGGTGAATCTAAAGGGAAGAATTTGTTCCGCAGGAACTTGCCAAGCACCATTCCGTGTTCAGGTCAGGGCTGGATGCTGAGGAGACAGAGGAGGTGGACAGAGACCCTGCCACAGCGCTCAAATATGACAGGAAAACAGATCCCTGGTGACCTGCTATGGAAATGAACAAGAACAGATGTCCTTGGATGTTGGGAGTCAGTTTCGGTTCACCTCCCGCCTCTCCCCCTCCGTTTTCATTTGCCGGTGGCCGTCTCTCCCCTGGACAGAGGCACTGGCTGCTACCTGGGCGTCTTGCTCCCCCTGAGCAAGCCTGTTCATCCCCCAGCAGTCTGAGGCTCCTTTGTAAAACATAAATTAGTCCTTTTCACTCTCCTGCTTTCTGTGCACTTAAAACCCAAACTCCTATCAGAATATAAATTTCTAAAGGTTAAAAACATAATTCTCATGAAAATCAATAGTGGGTACATGTCAACCTTTTATTTAACTCATTAGTAAAGGGAATCTGCAGGATGACAAAGTGGGTTCAAAAAGGAATTTGAGAGACGGGTTTTTAGAGTGACTGGAAAAATAAGATAACTAAATTAGATACAAAAATGGTTCATTAATGTTCTATAGGGCAATAAAACCATAACGTTTGGGGACAGAAAAGGAAGTCCCTGAAAACCAGCACCTTTTATCAGTATTAGAGAATTGTAAGGTGTCTGCACCTTAGATTACCCCAGTTGGATGACCTCAAGGCAGGGCTGTTAGAAGCTCGAAGTATTAGGCCACCTGGTTATATAATAATTATTTTGTACTATTTACAAGGGTGGTATTATGTTCTTCACCCTCCTTATCATAAAAGATGCAAGAAGCCACAAGAGCCAGCCCTGCCACCCACTCTGACCTGATTTCCCTCCACTCTCTTCCTTGCTCACCAAGTACAGCCTCACCAGCCTGTAAAGGGAAAACATTTGATCCCTGAAAGGGAAAACATTTCATTCCTGCCTTGGGGCCTTTGCACTTGCTATTTTCTTAGCTGGGAATAATAGTCACCTGGTTCTCAGCATGGCTCACTCCTCAACACTCAGGTCTCGGCTGAGCCATTTCTTCCCTCGGGAAGCTGTCACTGTCACCCTACCCAAAATGGTCCCCACGCCCCAGTCACTCTCTAACAAGCCACCCTATTCAGTGCCCACATATGGTTCCTAAAATCATCTGAGATCATCTTGTCTATTTTTGTGTACCTTTATACTGACTGTCTCAATTAAAATGTAAACTGGAGTTTCCATTGTGGCTGAGTGGTAACCAATCTGACCAGTACCCATGAGGATGCGAGTTTGATCCCCGGCCTTGCTCTGTGGGTTAGGGACCCATCATTGCTGTGAGCTGTGGTGTAGGTGGCAGACATGGCTCAGAACTGGCATTGCTGTGGCTGTGGTGTAGGCTGGCAGTTGCAGCTCTGATTTGACCCCTAGCCTGGGAACCTCCACATGCCTCTGGTACAGCCCTAAAAAGACAAACAAAACAAAACAAAACAAAAACCAAAAAAGCAAAACAACAACAAAAACAACCAAAAAAAAAAAAGTAACTCCCCTGAGGACAAGGCCTTTTGTCATCATTTCCACTGCTGTGTCCCCTGAGCTTACACAAGGGCCTCAGTAAGGATGAGCTGGATGCCTGAGAGAGCTCTCTGACTCCCTGCATCTGTTTCTCCCCTCTGTCTTATTTCCATGTCTCTCTCCTTATTTTTATCTTCCTCTCCATTGTCTTCCTCTTTCCCTCTGCTCCCCAACCCTCAAATGACCATAAGATGGGACCAGAGTGGCTTAATATTTTTTGCTCCCTCCTCGTTTATTTGAGAGGCTCTGGACTGAGATCCGTGGTGGGTGCCAACAGGGATAGAAATCTAAGTCTGATGTACTGGGAAAGCTCAGTGTCCAGTGAGACGGGGACACAGGTGGCCATGGCATGTGCGGGGGGCAAAAGCACCATGGGGGAACGCCAGGGAGGGCTCTGGGGGCGGGTGCTTGAGACTGCGGATGAGGGCAAAGTGGCCTGGGCTGAGGCTAAGAAGGGCTCTGAGTGCCAGGCTAGAGAATTTGGACAGTACCCTGGAGAGATTCAGGAAATGATTCAATTTTTAAAATAAATTTTAAAATTGGCCAAGTTAATTTTCTTGCCAAGAAAGAGAGAAAGAGAAAAGAAGAGAAAGATGGGAGGGAAGGAAGAAGGAAGGAAGGAGGGAGGTGGGGGGGAAGAAAGATTAAGTTCTGACTGCTTTTAGGGGCCTCTATTAATGGGCCCTGTTCCTTGACTGAAAGCAACACTTCCCACCCTTGGTGGAGCACAAGCAAATATAACAGTGCAGTTCATGTTTTAATTGTTTCTACCATGATTTACAGAATCATTTCCCATTTTAATACATTCCTGTAATGATTTCAGCTTGCTTTCTAATTTGTACTAATGACAATGATAATATACTACCGTAAGACTTATAATCAAAGTTGCATTAAAATGATAGTAGCAACAATGAACTTATTAATACCTGTTTGCTCAGCAAACATTTCCCCAGTACCTAGTCCCTGAAAGACTCTGTATTAATAATGATGTCCTGGCTTCTCACAAATATACACCTTCTGAGTATGTCAACTCAAAAATCTGAGCATATTTGACCACTGGTATTTGAGCTGGAAGAATCTTCCAATGTTTGCAAATGTTTATCTGACTCAGTTTTCACCAAGCAAGGTGGAAGGCAGAATTCTGGCTGCCATGACCCCCTTGGTCTTGCTCTCATAAATATGTTATGTTACATGGCAAATGGGACTTTGCAGATGTAATTAAGGTTACCGATTAGCTGACCAATGTAATCACATAAGCCCGGAAAAGTAAAGACGTTTTTTGGCTGGTAGCAGAGGGGAAATCAGAGACTCTAAGCATGAGATAACTGTGATGTGCCATTGCTGGTTTGAAGCTGAAAGAGAACCTCAGTTCTACATGTCAAGGAAATGGGAACCTCGGTCTTATAATCATGAGAAACTGAATTCTGCTGAAAGAGAACCTCAGTTCTACATGTCAAGGAAATGGGAACCTCGGTCTTATAATCATGAGAAACTGAATTCTGCCAACAACCTGAACAGTTGGGCTTCCAGATAAGAACTCAGCCCAGCTGAGGCCTTGCTTTTGACCTTGGGAAACCCTGAGCAGAGGGCTTGGCAGAGTCACGCAGGCTTGAACTTCTGGCCCATGGACTGTGAGACAATGCACGGTAGCGGTTTAAACCACTAAGTTTGTGGTCACCCATTACAGCATCAATAGAAATCTAAGGCAAGGAAGTAAAATGAGAAAAGTCAGAATTACATAGTGAGATTTTCTTCAATGGAAAGTTATCCCACTTAAAGAACTCTCCTTAAATTACAGATAAGCTCCTTCATGGTTTGTATGGTGTTGAGATGTTTTTCTGTTATAGAAGTACAGACAGGAGAGGGATTTTGTGTTTAATGTCCTCATGTGGCAAAATAAAATGTGCTCCAACTTATGTTTGTCTCTGTTCCATGATCCCCAGCATCCTGCCCCTTTAGCCTTCACTGACGTGGGCACTGAGACTCCAGCCAGCCAAGCACCCTCCTTTTCAGATGCAGACTCTGCATCTCTGAGGACTAGAGAGGTGAAGGGACTTGACTGCAGTCCTTTTAGGATTAGGGGAGGGATGTCAGGATTCCTAGTTCAGAGCTTTCTCGATAATCTAGAGAATTCAGCTCAGCAGAGGGAAGAAGGAAGGAAGGTGCTTCTCTGGCTCCCCTAGAGGATACATCTGCAGTGAATAACAAAGTAAAAATCACATGGATGTACCTGTCCCATTTTAGATGCTACTTCCCTCATCTTCATTTCCAAAACTGTCTCTTCTCGCCCAGCATGGTTAGTGTTCCCAATTGATGGGGGCTCTCCAGCTGACCAGAGCTGAGTCTGTGTGGCTGGACCAGCTTGGAGGTTTTCAAACTCAGTCCATCAGGGCTCTATGACCCAGCAGAGATGTTTGGGGGTCCATGAGAGGGGCTCTGGGCTCCTCACCTTCACTCCAACCAGCAGCTCTCCTCTATGCTGTGCTATATGTAGTATCAGGGGGGCCATATCATACTTAATTTGAATAGAGGATTTCACGGCCATAGCAAAAAATGTTTGAAAGCCATGGAGGAAATGACCGCAGAGGTCCTGGCCCGTGCATCATTTTTGTCTCTGGCGTGGGGAAGGGCAGGTGGGTGTCCCACAGGTGAGGCTGGATGAGTTAGTCCCTTGAGCACACCCACTACAGGCCACTTGCTGGAAGTTTATCCACTGCCTGTCAGTGAGCCTGATTATCAATTCACCAAACCACTGGGGAATTTCTCTACGTTTGAGTTTCCTGAGGGATTCCTTGCAGACGCTTCCCACGGCCATTTCACAAGGATTTGTCCTTGTGGCTCAAGTGAAAGTCAATTTCAACTTTCACATTTTCAGTCCTTCCTAAATGCTGTGCTTGGAGGCATTCCCCTCATGCTTGTTTATTACTGTCCTCTTTTTGTGGGCTCCAGACCTGCCCCTCCACGAGCCACAGAAATGCTGAAGCTTTTGTATCCCCCATTTAAGGTGTCTGTCAGACGGCTTTTAGTGAGCTGGTCACTGGGCAAAGCCATCGTTCTGAGAAATTATTTATGACACGTTGTCTTTGAAAGATTTTGCTTTTGATGAATTGCTCTCAGCGCCCCTATAAGGGGGTTCTTGTGTCCTGGAAGAAAGCTACAGGCTTTATCATATTCTACTTTCCCCACCTCCCCCCACTAGGAACTCCCCCGCCGACTCCCCACCAGAGGGTATTCTGATGGGCAGCATAGCCACCCCTGACCAGCAGATGGGGAGTTACTGCCATCATGGTTCACATTCGCCTGCAAGAGTTTGAAGCTGAATGACCAGCCACCGCTTCTGATCTGCGCTCCTGCCACTTGGACACGGGCTCTGGCACACAGTAACTCTCGCCCTTCCTCCCTTCTTCTCTCCAGGGTTTTTCCTCTTTGCCTTTCATTGACTCCACATCTCCAGTAGCCCATGGCCACAACTTCAAACTCCCTTCCCCTGTTTCACTTCACCAAAGGCTTCTCCTTCCCTGCCAAGATGGACCTGTCACAGAACAATCATAATGGGCACATACAGGCTCTTAAAATTCAGCACCCATAAATGGGAATAGATCCAAAAGCCATGAAAATCAATTTTTTTTAATGAAAAAAGTGAAACTCTAGAATAAAATCCATTTTCATTTAAATCTCATTTAAAAGAATTAAAATACATTTTTGACTTAAAAATTTCAAAGAAAATGTTGCTGAGAGTTAAAATGTAAAAATGCCAAGAAAATGTCAGAGTTAATAATGACCAATTTGAAACTTGGAATTACTCTGTACAGAATTTCAGAACTGAAGGAGAACATAAAATCTAGTGTGTGCAACACATGCCCCTGAAACGAAGTCCTCCTCTGTGTATCTGCTTACATCCCTCCAGTGGCAGGGATCTCACTCCTTCACCAGGGAGCTACTTTGCCATTGACCAGCTCTGCTTCTTAGAAAGTTTTCATGTTGGTCTTGAAAGCATCTTCCTTTTGCATTCCCTGTTTCGACTTCTCATTTTAGAGCAAAGGTCAGCAAACTTTTCCCATAAAAGGCCAGGAGCTCATGCTCGTGTGCGCATGCGTCCTCTCTCTCCCTCTCTCTCTCTCTCTCTCTCTGTGTGTGTGTGTGTGTGTGTGTGTATTTTTTTTTTAAGGGCTACACCATGGCATATGGAAGTTCCCAGGCTAGGGGTCGAATCAGAGCTGCAGCTGCCAGCCTACGCCACAGCCACAGCAACACCAGATCTGAGCCGCATCTTCGACCTGCACCACAGCCTGCAGCAACGCTGGATCCTTAACCCACTGATTGAGGCCAGGGATCAAACTCGCATCCTCACAGATACTAGTCGAGTTCTTAACGTGCTGAGCCACAATGGGAACTTCCCCAGGCAATAAATATTTTAGGCTTTGTGGGTCATATGGTCTCTGTTGTAACTTCTGAACCCTTTGTAACACAAAAGCAGCCACAGACAATACATAAATGAATGAACATAACTGTAATCCCATGCGATTTTATTTATAAAATAGGCAGCAGCCAGATTTGGGCCACTGGCTGTAGTTTACCCATCCCTGCTCTAGGACCTCATAGAACACATACTGTCCTCTGTCCCCATGAGAGCCCTTCAGATGCCTAAACTCAGCGAGGCTGCCTCTAAGACATGCTTTCAGGCCCACCAGCCCTCAGCTCTTCCAATCATCCCATGTGATATGGTTTCACACTCTTCTCCTCTATGGATGTCCTCTGGAAAGGTTTCAGAGGCCAGATATTTCTAGGATGCACCCCAAAAACCTCCTTTTGCCCTGCAGGGAAAAGCAAGACTAACATGCGCTATACACTCACGATGTGTTAAGCATGGTAATTAGAACTTTGTGTAAATTATCCTATTCACTCCTCACAAGTTATGTAAGGTAGGTACTATTACTGTTTCCATCTCATAGAGAAGGAAATAGAGGTTCAGAGTATTTTAAAAGCTTGCCCAAGGGTCACATAAGTGGTAAGGATTCAATCCCAGGCCGTGTCACTTTGGAGCACTGTTTTATTTAATGTCAGAATTGGCTGTTACGAAGTATTTCACTCATCAAGAAGAATATACATATATACATATAACTTACATAAAGTGTGAAAAGTAGTAATGTGAACATAGAGTAGACCCCACACTCAGCTCATGCTGAAATGAAGCCCCTGTGTGTCTACTCTGCACATATCCCCCCTTCCCCCAAGAAGAAGCCCTTATCTGAATTTTGTGTTCCTTCTTCCTCACTGTTCTTTGTTGTTTTATCACATACATGCTTCCTAAACACTGTGTCATTTAATTTTACCTGTTTTTGAATGTATACATAAGTGGAATCATGCTTGAAATGTGCTTTCATGGCTTCACAATATGTTTGTGAGGTTTTCATTGCTGAACAAAGCTGTAGTTCACTCATTTTCATAGCTGTGTAGTATTCCATTGGGTGACCTTGCCATGGTTTATTTGCACATTGCCCTGTTAATGGTCATGGGTTGTTTCCAGTGTTTTGTTTGGCTGCTGGACGTTTTTATGCATGTTTTCTGACCACACATATTCAGAGCTTCTCTAAGGTATCAACCTAGAAGTGGAATCGTTGAATCATGGATTTCCCACATTTTCTCAAAGTGGTTTTATCCATTTTTACTCCCACTCTTAATGTTTGAGAGATCTCACTACTACACATCCTTATCAACTTTAATTTTTGCCAATCTTGTGGATATTTGATGTGTCATTTCAATTTCTATGTTCCTGATTATTAAAGAGATGAGCCATTTTTTTTTCACATGTTTGTATGTTTCTGCTTCCTTTTTTGGACTGATGACTGTTTTTTTCTGTTGAGTTGTTTGTCTTTTCCTTACTGATTTGCTTAGAGCATACCTAGCTACAGTGCTAGATTTCATGAAATTATCACCTCCCGCATTCTGAGCACAGACTTCTATTAACACAGCCTCAGACTGCAGTCCTATTTGGTACCTACTTCACACAAAGCTTGCTGTCAGTAAAAATTACTAAATCAGTACACATAATCTTGGTAATAAAACACCTACGAACCTTTCCTGGAAGGAAAAAAAGAAGAAAGAAACTACTTGGCGATAAAATCTAGCCAACCACAAGATGAATCAAAATATAGATCCCAGGAAAGGAGGGCTTGTGATAAAAAGAAGTGATTATGAGAGCTCGACCCATTTCACATGAAATAATCAGCAATGTGAAGATAACGAGGTAACATAAAATTCAGAAGGCAGAGGAAGGAAAAGGAGTTGTGAGACTGCTAATTTCCTCTTCTTCCATATAAGGGCTTGAACTGATACCATCTGAAGTGGAAAATGGGAGTTTAAAAGCCAGGACTCTCACCTCACTGCTCTTCATAATCTTTTATTACCCTTAGATATTTTAAAAACAAATATTTTCTGTAGTAAAGGCAAAATTGTGTTTTGTTTTTGTCTTTTTTTGGCCATTTCTTGGGCCGCTCCTGCGGCATATGGAGGTTCCAGGCTAGGGGTCGAATTGGAGCTGTAGCCACCGGCCTATGCCAGAGCCACAGCAACACGGGATCCGAGCCGCGTCTGCAACCTACACCACAGCTTACGGTAACACTGGATCCTTAACCCACTGAGCAAGGCCAGGGATCGAACCCGCAACCTCATGGTTCCTAGTCAGATTCGTTAACCACTGAGCCATGACGGGAACTCCAATAAAGGCAAAATTGTGTCATGTGGAGCAATGCTTTCTGCTTTATTCTTTCTTATTATCTTCTGTTACATTCAAATTTAACAATTAAATTGCATGTGATAATGATTCTTTTTATAAAATGTTTTCTGTCCATCTCTCTACTTACGATATATGCATAGGAAGTTGTCTGGAATAAGAGTCATCTCACGTTAGAGATGGCAAGATTTTGATGGTTAATTTAAAAAAAAAATTCTTAGTCTTTATTTGTTTTACTTGAATTTTTTTAAAAGCATGTTACTTTTGTAAAGACAGAAACTCATTTTTAAACTGGTAGGCTTTTTACACTCAAAATGCTTTCTCAACCATTTATCTCTTTCTATTCTTCTGTGATTGACTTTCTTAGCCACAGTATAGGACTTAACATTTATTATCACTAAATCATGTTAAAAATAGCCCAGCACCAGGGCCAACAAAATTCAATACATACAAGATTGTTTTTTCCATTGAAATTAATTCATTCAAACGTTTTCTGAGCATCCATTAAGTGCTAAGAGAAACAAGTAAGTCTATGTGACATAAAAATTCCTTGAAGAGAGCAGTTACTCAAGAAATGTTTACTGACATACTAAATTTGGAAATAATGGTAATAATAGCACTGCAATCCCTACATAGCATTTATCCATGCCAAGCACTATTATAATTTTTTAATATTTATTGACTCAACCCTCATAACACTATGAAGCATGTTCTATTATGATCCATATTTTAACAGATGAAGAAACTGAGGGTCAGAGAGGTGAGTAATTTGTCTAATGTTTTGCATAGTGAGTGAGTAGAAGGTAGAGTTGGGACCCTCTGTTCTCTCTGGGCACATAGTGACACTCCAATCCCCAGCCTCCCGTGCAGCTAGGTGTGACTGCAGAGTTTTGGGCAATTGAATGTGAGCAAAGGTGATGGGCACTGTGCCCAGGATTGGCCTATAAAACCTTCCCATGGGTGCTCCATGCTCTCTTTCCATTCATGGTGTGAGTGGGGAAGATTCCAAGGACCTAGAACCTCCCCCAACCCGAGTCCCCTGTGCCCGTAATGGAGGGCCACCACTGCTGCCAGATCAACTGTCACAAGATGGGCAGCCTCCCAAGCCAACAGACTCCAGGAGCAGTGCCTTCAGTATTTGCCTCGCTCTTCACAGGCAATTCCAACCCTTGACTGAGCACAGCAGCCAGACAGATGCTCACCATTTCTGATCAGCACAAGACTCAGCTATGGGCAATCCTGAGCCCCTCTGGTCTAGCTGAGACTTCCTCAGGGCTGTACCACTGTCTGTCTCTTCCTACGCACCCCTCCTTCCTTCCCCCTCTCCTTTCACAAGTGGCAGACTGGCCCACACTCTGAAGACTTGCTCTGCCTTTCTCTGCTCTCTCCCCTCTTTCTTTCATGGGCATGCACCTCCAACTCTGGGCATCTGCTTCCCAGAGGACCCAACCAACACACCCTCTGGCCTGCACTTGATTATGACATGAGCAAGAAATCACTTTAATACCTTAAATCACTGGAATATAGGGATGTTTGTCACTGCAGCTGGACTGCATTGACTAGTAAACCTTCTTAACCAACTGCTATACGAAGGTCGAAATATAAGAAAATCAACACACCTGGGAAACTATTAGGGAAGGGTAAAAAGAGTTTGAAGAGAGACAAAAAGGATTATGGGAAAAAGCAGAAAGAAATTATGCTGTATATTTAATGTGTTCTCCTATCATTCAGGACACTGACATCAAACCAGAATTGAAGGAACATGACCAGATATAAGTTAGATTTGTTGCACTGGGCTGTCTTCACCCCCTCTGTCCCCCTGTGCCCACAAAGGGCCTGGCTCCACGCACATGTTTGGTACATACTGGCTGGAGGAAATCACTGCTGAAAGGTGCATACAATCCCTGCTGATGGATACAGCCTGAAATAAAAGTAACCAGAGCTGTAGCTCTGTCCCAAAGAGCTTATTAACTCCAGCCATCTTGAGTTTTTCACACTCCTTCCCCGGGGTGATGGACAGACCATCTGGTTCTAAAAGTCTCCAGAGAGCCAGACTGTCCATCTTGGATACTGAGAAAAACTGGCATTTCTGTATTCTCCCTGAAGCTGTCACTCTGAATTCTTGGCTGGCTGCAGACTATGTTATTTGAGGATGATGGAGCTGTAGCACACATCTTTCCTATGCACTGGGAAAGCCAATTACCCAATTTACAAAATGTTTTTCAAAGACTGGTAGATACAAACTGTGTTTCCTAATTAGCTGTCAATAAGTCCCCCCACACATGCAGGTGTGACATTTTAAAAAGTCAGGGTCACGAATGCAAAGCGTATGCAGACTGCCCATCAGGAGGGTTGGTGGGGGGTGCTCCTTCTGCAGACTTGCACAAATATCACAAGTTGTCAGCCCTTCCCTTGGGGATGTGGTCACCTGCTGAGGAGGGATGGCACTCTGGCTACATGCCGCCAGGCTGTCTCCACTTTTTTCCACCCCACATATGCCTGTGCTGTGTGCTCTTCTGAAGGGTGCACTGGTTCAACACGTGCTGAGGGCCTGGTCTAGAAACAGGGGTATGAGATGCGTAAGACATGGTCCCTGCCCTCAGGGGACGTATAATCCAGAGAAGGTACAGAAATAATTTAGTGGAGTTCTCATCATGACGCAGTGGTTAGCAAACCCGACTGGTATCTGTGAGGATGCAGGTTTGATCCCCGGCCTTGCTCAGTGGGTTAAAGATCTGGCGTTGCCATGAGCTGTGTTATAGGTCACAGATGCGGCTTGGATCTGGTGTTGCTGTGGCCGTGGTGTAAGCCAGCAGCTGTAGCTCCATCTCAACCCTAGGCTGGAAACCTCCATATGCTGCAGGTGCAGCCTTAGAAAATACAAAAAGCCAAAAAAAAAGAAAGAAAGAAAGAAATAATTTAGTAAGTGTTGTATGAGGTGTAATAGTGGTTTGGAACACTCATTCATATCATTAACACTCATGGGGCGATGCTTAAGGGCCAGATCCTGAGGTATGTGCTGAGGACACAGGAAAGGTTACATATGGTCTTGGCCATCAAGGAGCTCTCACACTTCACTGGGGGAGAGAAGACTGCAACAAAAAGCTGTAACATAAAGCAAGATAAAAGTGGGAACAATGGTAGAGTCATGCAAAAAGAAAGGAATGGTTGGATCACACCAATATATTCTGCTAAGACTTCTTAGGAGGAGGCGGCATTCAAGCTGAGCCTTGGAAGATGAGGAAAATCCAAGATGGTAGGAGGGCACCCCGGGATTGAGACATCAGCATGAGCAAAGGCTCGGAGGTAGAAAGTGCACGGCACACAGGAGAGGTGGAGTATTTGCTGCCGGCACAGGAGCACAGGGTGGAGAAGGGAGGTGGCAGGAGAGGGATGGGTGGGGTCAGACTGGCTGGTCTCTGGGGAACCCTGAACACTAGGCAGGGTGTGGCTTCTCTTCTTCTCTGCGGCAAGAATCACTGCAGAACTTTAATCAGGGGAGGGCTGGATGGAGGCTGTGCTGTACGCAGACACCCCTGGCAGCTGGTATAGAGGAGGAAGGTCTGGTGGGGAAGGAGGCGGACAGTTGGGAGGTGGGAGCAATGGACCAGGTGTGAGGCTTCATAAGCAACCCGGTCCAGCGCTCCAGGAAGAGGTGTCTACAGTGGAGCTCGCCTCTCAGAGGCCCATTGACTGAGGGGTTCAGAGGCTTGGGTTTGACCAGCACATGATGTCAATGGGACCCCAGTCAAACAGGTCACGTCCACTCCTTAACAGGAGCTCAGTGACAGGGAAGGCCAATAAGGAAAGATATCAAAGAGAGAATAAAGTCAGCTCTGTCAGGCACGGGATGTGGGCCTGGATGAGGGTCCCAGGCCTGCCCCTGCCTTGCCCTGTGACCTCCTCTTCCCTTGGGCTTCACTTTTAAAACAAGAATGCTGGGTTAGGGGAGTTCCTGTCGTGGCTCAGTGGTTAACGAATCTAACTAGGAACCATGAGATTGTAGGTTCGATCCCTGGCCTTGCTCAGTGGGTTAAGGATCCGGCGTTGCCGTGAGCTGTGGTGTAGGTTGCAGATGTGGATCAGATCCTGCGTTGCTATGGCTCTGGCGTAGGCTGGTGGCTAAAGCTCCAATTCGACCCCTAGCCTGGGAACCTCCTGGGAACCTCCATATGCTGTGAGAGCGGCCCAAGAAAAGGCAAAAAGACAAAAAAAAAAAAAAAAGAATGCTGGGGTAGCAGGGCTGCCAGACAGGAGAGGCTAGGCTGTGCTGTGGCAACAAACACCCCCAAATCTCAATGGAGCACCCCAGAAAAACTTGATTTCTCTCAGCAGGGGGGAGTCTGACACACCCTAGTCATTCAAGGGCCCAAGCTGATGGAAGAATGACCATCTTGAATACTGCCCATTGCCAAGAAAGAAGGAAAAAGAAAACTCTGGATAGGGTCAACCAGCAATTAAATGGAACTCACTGGGCAGACTTGGGCCCACCCAAGTACCAGGGACCCAAGGAGCAACTTGGCCAGCAGAAGAGAGGAACTACAGACGGCTGCCATGGCTGACCCCTCAGATCCCTTCCTGCCCTAACAGTCTGTGTTTTGGTTTGTGTACCAGATTTTGCTAACATTTCTTTAGCGCTGACCTATGTATTAGGCACTATGCTAGATTCTTTTTTTTTTTTTTTCCTATCTGTATTTTTTTAATGGCATTGCCCAAGTTCTTTCCTCTCTCGCTCGCTCTTTTTTTTTTTTTTTTTTAACTTTTTATGGCCACACCTGCAGTGTATGGAAGTTCCCAGACTAGGAGTCCAATCAGAGCTGCAGCTGCTGGCCTACACCACAGTCAGGGTAACACGGAACCCCGAGCTGCATTTGTAACCTACGCCACAGCTTGTGGCAATGCTGTATCTTTAACCCACGGATTGAGGCCAGGGATCAAAATTGCATCCTCACAGAAACTGCATCAGTTCTTAACCCACTAAGTCACAAGGGGAACTCCTTTTTTCCCTCATTTTTAAAAGTTTTATTGAAGTACAGTTGATTTACAATGTGATAATTTATGCTGTACACCAAAGTGACATGCATTCTCATTTACTATTCATAATGTATCTTGTTTAATATTAGCAATGACTCTGTGAGATGGAACCATTACAGACATATCTCATTTTATTGAGCTTCCATTTATTGTGCTCCACAGATAGTCTTTACGAAGTGAAGGTTTGTGGCAACCCTGTGTTGAGAAAGTCTATCAGTGCCATTTTACCAACAGCATTTGTTCACTTTGTGTCTCTGTGTCACATTCCGATAATTCTTGCCATCTTTCAAACCCTCTACCGACAAAAAGATTTGATTTGCTGGAAGCTCAGATGATGGTTAGCAATTTTCAGCAATAAAGTATTTTTAAATTAAGGTATGTACAACATTTTTTTTTTAGACATAATGCCATTGTATGCTTAATAGACTCCAGCACAGTGCAAATATAACCTCTATAGGCACTGGGAAACCCAAAAATTTGTCTGACTCGCTTTATTGCCATATTCGCTTTATTGTGGTGGCCCAGAACTGAACCCGCAGTATCTCCAAGGTTTGCCTGTATTATCCCTTATTTAACAGTGGAGAAAATAGAGGTTTGGGGAGCTTAACTGAAAAGCTCAAGGTCACACGCCTAGTAATCATGAAGCCAGGAATCAAATCCAGAGCATGACACTCCAAACCCTGCCTCTTGTCTTTCACGATCTGAGCTGTCCAGAGATGGGGTAAAGTGTCTTGTAAAGCAGTGTGCTGCCTGTCACTGCAGGTGTTCTGGCAGAAGCCTGCAGGAGGGTGTTGTACAAAGGATTATGTCACCAAGAGAAGAAATAGACTCGAATCCTGAATTTCATGAGGAGAGGCAAAGAAACCAGAAACGAAGGGGTAGGTCTTGGGAACAGCCGGTGGAATCCTTCGTTGGAGCGTTCCATGGAGGAGTGAAGACATGAGAGGAGGGAGTGGAAAGGGGGGTTGGGGCAGCCTTTGGTGGGTCCTGAGCACCAGGATAAAGGGTCATACCCTATTCAGCAGGGGGACAGAGGGAGTTTTTGTTTTCATTGGTTGGTGTTTTTTCACCATTTTAAAGTGTACAATTCAGTGGCATTAAGTGCATTCACAATGTTGTATAACCATCACCACTATTTCCAGAACTTTTTCAGCACCCCGAACAGAAAAACTCTGTACTTATTAAACTCTGGGGAGTTCTTGAAGGAGCTTAAACCTGAAAATGACATCATCAGCGCTGAAAGGGTGAAGACACCGTCAGGTTGAGATGGGCAGCTCAACTCTGCCTGTCACTCAAAGGACGTTATCAGAGGCAAGAGAGGCTGGACAAGGGGATGGGTAAAGACCAATGCAGGGGTCCAGGTGGGAGATGATCAGAGCCAAGGACAGCAGCAAGAGGGGCAGAGGGAAGTTGTCAGATTCAGAACAAGAGGAAGGGAAACCACAGAGGGAGATGGGAGCCCCGGCTTCCTCCAGGGGCCCTGTTGAGTCCTGGGCCACCACAAACAGGTGGAGGAGCCAGGAGGGGCCCTGAGGACCACCACTGAGTCAGGCGCTGGACTGGACATAGGCGAGGCACTGGCTGGCCGCTCATTCCACCAACCTTCCCTGAGGAAGCACATCCCCAAATTTGACAATCCTTCCTGGGACAAGGGCTCCCCCAGAGGCCCAGGGCCCAAAACTGATCCTGCCTGTGCGCATTCACTCACTGGGGGCCTGCTTGCAGATGAAGGGTGACTGGCAGCCACACTCATCACTCAAGGCGGCCCGCCTGCATCAGCCGTGGTTCAGCTGGAGTTTATTATGTGCCTCTCTTGTCCTCCAGCTGGGGACATGGCGGTCACTCCCCCTCCTGATGAATGAGGCCTGGGTCTCTGTCACACATCACCATGACCAGGGGACTCTACTCAAGGGAACTTCCAATTCCTCAGTCCTGTCTTCATCCTCCACCTTCCTCCGCATGGGCTGCTGCAGGCAACCGGTCTTCAGAGGTATTTTTAAGAGGTCATTTTCCCAACTCCGCAACATTCAGCCCTGCTTCCTCGGCTCCCATCCTCAAGGCCACCTGATCCCACAGGCTGACGGCATTTGGAAGTTCACTTCCAAGGCAACCTTGGTCCTAGCTGGGTGCCCAGCCCAACACTCTGTTCTCACGCCCCAGCTCCAGCTCCTCCGAATCTAAAGTCCTAACAAGTCTTATCAGGTCTCTTTACCCAGGACCTGATTCTTGCCTGTCCCCACTCATGGATGAGCTCTGGCTAAGTGGTCCCCAAGCCAATCACGGCACTGACCACCCAGACAGCACTGCCCAGGGCTTCCCCAGATCCTGGGGGAGAGGAAGTGCCCCATGCCTAGAAAGGGGCAGAGGGGTTTTACCTGAAGCCTAGCTGGAGAGGCAGACCTGAAAACATGCCACCAAGCACTGAGAAGGGAGCAGGGAGGCTCCAGGAGGCGGGTTCAGTGGGGGTGGGGGAGATATCTAAGAGAGGCCTTATGGCACTTGGGGCATCTGAGAGCAATGCACTGAGGGGTACAATCCACTCTGAGGAAGCTGCCTTGCAAGACCCCTTGCCCAGGAGGCTGGAAAAGTTCCAAGATCAGTAGCTTCTGGAAGGCCAGGGAGAGGTACAGACCCTCAGAGGGCAGCCCACACCAACCCTTACATCCCTGTACCTCCCTTCTTTGTAAAACAGGGAAGCAATGCTGGGAAGGCCTAACCCCAGAGCCCTAACAGTGCTAAGCAAGGAAGATGCCTGAGAGCCCTCAGTTGGCTGTTAATGCCATGTTGATCCAGTTTGATGCACCAGGCATTTGCTGAGCACCCATGAGCCAAGCTCTGTGCCAGGTGCTGGGGAAACAGAGGAAACCAGTTAGAGCTCATCCTCCATGAGCTCACTGGTTAGTGTGGACAAGAGAGGAGCCCACAAGCAAACACAGTATGGGCTGGGAAAGCACACGGTAAAAGGGGCAGCAGCCAGTGTGGGGCCCAGGAAAAGCCACTGAAGGCAGCACCAGCAATCAGGGTAGGCTTCCTGCAGGAGGAGGCGCTTATGCTGTGCCTCTACACATCAGGAGAAATTAGCTAGATGGGGAGGGTAGAGAAGAGTGGCCTACAGTGAGAAGGGTCTTCATTCATTCATTCCACAGGAATGACTGGAGCATTGTCAGGCACTTGTAATGGGTGGCAAGGACACAGAGGGAGCAAAAACCCCACCCTCAGAGAGCTTCCATTCCAGTGGGGTTGGAAAGAATAAATGCCTAGGGTAAGTAAAATGTTAGCAAACATTAGAGAGTAAAGTGGTCAGTAAAACGTATTGCATGTGATGAGTGCAAAAAGGAAAAAGGAAGTGGGGGACAGGCTGTGAGGGATGGTGGTGGGAAGGGAGTGAACTTGAACTGTCAGCAATGGCTGACACCCAGAACAGGGTGCGAGGAGGCAGAGAGTGGAGAAGCCGTGCGGGACAGGAGTGTGCATGACTCTTGGGAGGGCAGACCCCAGAGAGCATTGTGGGGGATCAGTAGTAGGAAACATGATTATCATGAAACCACTGCCATGGCTATCATCCCTAATGCACTCCTGGTGGTCAAAGCAATGAAGAACTGTAACAATTCGAGAAAAGCTCCTCTCCAAACTCCACAAGCATCCAAGCCCTGTCAATGAGAGCAGCCCCTACGGATTTCAGGATCGGAGGGATTGAGACTCGCCTCGATGGCCTCACCCCAGATTGGTGGGACCTGCCAGGTGCTGAACAGCACAGAGGTGATGGGAACACAGGGCGGGGGAGAAGCACTGAACAGAGCACCCAGCGTACCAGAAGCAGAGCCTCTGCCTGGACCAGGAGTCATGGCCCAGCCTCCACCTTCTGGCCCGAATCCTAGTTGACCCTCCCTCCCTCCCAGGGCAGATGCCAGATAAGGCTGGACAGCCTTTGTCCAGGTACATGCCTTGGAGGTACATGCACTTTGAAAGGCCCTTGATGCTAGACCTGAGGGCAGAGCCTGCCTGGGTCTGAAGACTGGGTCCCATTTGTTTGCCATTTGCTGAGTGGCCTTGGGCTGCGCCCCTCCTATCTCTGGGCTTTAAAATTCTTTTCCTAGGCCAGCCTCTGGGCTCTCTGAGCTCCAAGTTTCTGGGAGGTTTCCTGCATGCAGTAGTTTGGTACCTCTAGAGTGAGTTCTGCCAGAACCACCCTCCAAAACTGGGCCCAGTTCTAACCATGATGGATGCAGACGGAGGGTGGAGTAAGGATGCCTGAGGCCTCCACACCACCCCCTCCACAGGAATCAGGCTCCATATATACCTGTCACCGTCTCTCGGGCCCTCTCCCACATAGAGGGCAAAGAAAAATTACCTTCATAAATCCTACAAAGAGAATAGGAGGATTTTTCAGGGCTTATTTGTTTTCATGCAGAAAATTATGATTATTTTTTTCCCAAGTAGCTTGCTATAAAATTGTGACTTTGTTTTCTTTTTAGGTTTAGCAAATACTTTCTGAGCCTTGAAGAAAATTATTTGAATGCAGTTCTTCTAAATGTGTTCTCAAGACAAGCAGGAAGAGAAATAAGGCAGACAAAAAAGGACAGATATTGCATGACTCAGTGAGATGAGGTACGTAGAATAAAGTCATAGAGAGAAAGAGCAGAAGAGTGGTTTTCTGGGGTTGGGAGAGGGAGGCAATGGGAGTTATTGTTGAACAAGTATGGGGTTTTTGTTTGGGAACATGGAAAAGTTCTGGAGATGGACAGTGGTGATGGCTGCATAACAATGTACAGGTAACTTCATGTGACTGAACCGGATACTTAAAAAACAGCTAAAATGGTAAATTGGCTGTTATGTATATTCTACCAATTTTTTTAAAAAAAATAAGCAGGAAGATAAATAATGTCTCTCCTAAGACAGGTCGCATGGCTTCCCTGGGCTCAGTCTCCTTATCTGTAACGTGGAAGTGAATTTCGTTGCTCTCTACTCTCTGAGCCTGGGTGTGCTCCCCTCACCCAGCCACAGGCCCCAACTCCCCAGACTACATGTGGCTCCTGCCATGACAGCCATGTCTACATGCTGCCTGGCCAAGCCCGGAGCCTCCTGCTTCCTCCTCCACCCATGAAGCCTTCACTGGGTGAGATGCCCCTTCTGTGGGATAACCCAGCATCCTCTGGGGTGGAAGGGCCCAGGGCAGCCCCTGGAGTGTGGCTTTCTAAGGATGGGGCTATCTCCTGTACCTCTGCAGCATAATGGTCAAGGGGCCACCCCTCCAGTCAGATGTCTGGGTTCAAATCTCCCATTTAATAGCCTATTGACCTTGGATCAATTCTTTAGTCTTTCTGTGCATCTGTTTCCTCCCCCATAAACAAGGATAATAACAGCATCTATTGCATGCCATTGCTGTGAGAGTTAAATTGGTTAATTCAAAGCCCTAGAAAGAGTGCCTGGCACTTAGTGAACGCCTGATAAATGTTAGCTATTCAGTGTACTCTCCTGAGGAGCCCTGCTGGCCCTGGCATGCACGGCTGATCCAGGAGCTCTGGGAACATTTGCTGGCCCCCGCTGGACAATGAAAGGAGTCACCGCGGCCTTGAGGGTGGGCACTGGCTTGTGAGTTTTCTTCTCAAACTTCACATTAAACAGCAACAGAGACCCCGGACAGTGCCCACCCCATCTGGTCCCTCACAAGTCCCCCTACTTTGACGCCTCTACAAGCCTGGTCTAGCCCTGCCTTGGAATGTGCGGATGGTGTGGTCACGACAGGCACCATATGGGGACCTGCTCCTCTCTATTTCAGGCTAATCTGTTGACATGACAACCAGGTCTCCTGATCCTGTGGTCCAGTCTCCATCCCTGTGGTCCACCAGGCACATCCTCTACCAGCTGCCTTGCAGGCTGGAGGGACATTTTCACAGAATCTATCCAGACCCCTCCCCCAAACAGCAGCAGGTTTGGCACATCTCTCCAGGCATCCCTGCTCGTGATGGGCATGAAACTGGCAGCTCTGGTCCCCAGGGCTCAAAACTTGGGCCTAAGGAAGGACAGAGGAAGGAGTGGCCCCCATCTTAAAGGTTCCAGGGAAACCTGGAATGACGCACCCTCCCCAACCTGGAGCTGATGAGGACCCATCCCTGCGGTGCTCAGGTTCCAGATACTCATATTTTAGGAAATGTCAGGTCAGGAAGGGCACCCAGAGGTCGTCGGAGCTGAGCGCTGCATTCTATGGTTGGGAAACCAAGGGCTGCGGCTTGCCCGAGATCACACAGACCCCCACCCGTGCTGGCCCAGGATTCCCTGCACCCCAGCAAGATTTGTTCACGGTGCCTTAAACAGACAAAACAATGTGCTACATTCTCGTGCATACCATCAGAGCATGGTGAATTATAAATTTAAATGGAACTTTGCAACCATAATCGACACACCAGGAACAAGACACATGGACTGAGTGCCCCACAGGGTGGCGATAAGAATAAAAGACCTAATAGTTCTCAATTCCTGAGGCTCACTCTATGCCACGTAAAGTCCTAAACTCTTCACAAACATCATCTCAAGTAACCGAATGTTCGCAGCAGGCCCATTTTACAGATTTGGAAACGGAAGCTCAGAGAGTTTAAATAACCAACTCAAGGACATACAGCAGAAGAGAAGCCGGACTTGGGGCCAGCCTGTCTATACACTTACCCATGAACTGATGAGAGCGGGGGGAGCAGGGCACCAAGGGTTAAATGGCAGCAAACAACTCTGAGCCACCTGGGGTGATGGCACAGACAAGGAAGCTTCCAGCAAAATGCTCGGAGAAGTGAGAAAGAATGAACTGTGCAAGGGGAGGAGGGGAAGGGCTCAGGATGGGGGAGAGCAGGAAGGAGTATCCACTTGTAACAGGTCCAAGAACCCTGCTCTGAACTAGGCACCCATCCATCCACCTTGCTTAAGGGTTTCTTAGGTAGGGGTGGGAGGTCAAGACCAGGGCTAAAGAGATGGGAAGAGGCTTCTTGGAAGAGGAGGCTTTCGAACGGGAAGGCAGCCAGGACCATCCGAATCTTCCACAGCTCAGGAAACTTATCACCTACTTCGCGGCACAAAGTACACTCTTCCATCCCGACAGCACGCCCACACTAAACTCCCCACTTTCCCCAGAAACAGAATGAACGTAAAATTCCACAGGGAGAGGTACTGTTAACGGAGTGCCTAATGGAAGACAACAAAGAAATTTCACTAGGAGGCTGGCTGATGCAGTCGGCTGAAATAAATAAATTAAAACGTGGCACTGCTGTCTCTTTGTGTACGTTAGTTTTAATTACTGTTTGCCGAAAAACTAAAACTTCACATGTGCAAGAAAGAAAAAAGATCCCCAAACCTGTGCATCATGAGTCTCTGTGTGATGGATCTACCTTGGGGTGGGTGGGGTGGATTTTAATTTTCAGCTGTCACGGCAGGGCTCAGCCAGGGGCGTGGACACAGCCAATGTTCATCGAGGGCCTTGAGGGTGTTTCCACACGGCTGGTGGAGGCACGGACCTCAAAGCTCATCCAGTGCTCATGGATGCACACACACCTCCTCGGCCTCAGAGCCCACCCCCAGGCCATGTGGGATGGACTTGGTTTTCTCTTCGGTCTCAGCATACCCGCCATGTTCTCTTTGTGGGTTTCGCTCTGTCTTTTCTTAAACAGCCCATTGTTGGTGTGGCTGGCTCCCCTGCCCCTGAGAGTGGGCCTACCTGAGGGCAAGCACCATGGCCAGACCGTGTCTCTTGGGCCTGGCACTGGACTCGAACTCAATGCCATGCTGCCAAATGGAGCATGCAATAAGATGGGCACCCTCAGTTGCTGGATCAGTGGAGAGAGATGTGGAGGGTCTCACTCTTGGGTGGGGTCTTTGGTGGCCTTGAGGGTGAGGACGCCAACCTAAGGATTTCAAGTTCAACTCCTCGGGAGGCCCCCTGAAGCACTAACTTGGTGTGAGCCCACTGGGTAGGCTCTGAGTGCCTACTGCCATTGAACCAGGAGAGTTCCCCTCCACCTATTTTGTACATTGTGCATCTAGAGGATGTTTGAATAGAGGGCTCTGCAGCTCAGCCAGAGTGGCAGCCAGCAGACTGCAGCAGACTAGGTGGTCTGCCATGGCAACAGCGCTCCACCCGTCAATCTGGATCCTTCCACTCAGGACTTAGGGTTGGTGCCCTAGGTCCCTGTGACAGAAAAGGCCTGCCCTAAAAGAGATCCAGATACCCTGGCCAAATGGACAACAGAAAAATTAAAACACAACAAAACCCTCCAATAGGAAACAAGGGCGATATTGGAGGTTCAACACTGGGTGAGGAGCCGGGGTTCTCTCTTGGCCTGACAGGGGCTGAGTTATAAACGGTCTGTGTCCATTCAGGTTGCAATAACAAATACTGGGTAGCTTAAACAGCGAATATTTATTTCTCACAGTTCTGGAGGCTGGAAACTCCAAAATCAAGGCACCAGCAGTTTCAGTCTCTGGTAAGAGCCCACTTCCTGGCTCATAGACGGCAACCTGCCCACTGCGTCCTCCTGTGGCCGAAGGGGTGGGGGAGTTCTGGGGTCTTTTTTTTTTTTTTTTGCCTTTTCTAGGGCTGCTCCCATGGCATATGGAGGTTCCCAGGCTAGAGGTCGAATCAGAGCTGTAGTCGCTGGCCTACACCAGAGCCACAGCAACACGGGATCTGATCTGCGTCTGCCACCCACACCACAGCTCAAGGCAACACTGGATCCTTAACCCACTGAGCGAGGCCAGGGATCGAACCTGCAACCTCATGGTTCCTAGTCAGATTCGTTAACCACTGCGCCACGATGGGAACTCCAGGGGGTCTCTTTTATAAGGGCACTAATCCCACCATGAAGACTCCATCCTCATGACGTAATCATCTCCTAAAGGCCCACTTCCACATACCACTGTTTGGGGGTTCAACATACAGATCCTGGGGGCACACAAACATTCAGTCCATAGCGCTGTGAATGCCAGGCTGATGGGCACCACCTCTGTCCCTAGAGCATGTAGTACATACAGTGGGTGCTGATGAGCTCCAGGCAGGTTACACAGACATGCTGTGACCAGTCCAAGGAGGCTCAGCCGTACACGCAGAACACAAAGCAAACCTTGTGACTCCACTCCAGGTCAGCGCCAGGAAGATTTGCCCAAGGAGGGTGTTCAGAATTAGAAGATGAGGTGGGACAGCAAGGGAGAGATGCGAGTGGGCTGAGGCATGCTGAGGGTCTATCTGCTAGCCCCGTCTAGCAAAGCAACCACAGGAGACGTGGACAGAGACAAGGGCTCGAAGTGCAGAACCTGGATGCAGCGCTCTGAATGCTAGGAGGGTGACCGGGAAGGGAGCAGGCACGTGCTGGTCATTGCTGAAACTGAGTGATGGTGTCACAGAGACTGTTCACCCCACTCTTTCTATTGTGATGTATTTCTGAAATCATCCACAATAAAAAGCTCAAGGGAAAACAAAAGGAAAAGAAAGGACTGAAATCTCTCCTTTCCTCATTTCAATGATCCCAGGGGCTCCTGCAGGAAATATACAACCAAGGGCTCAAAGCACAGCTTGGGAGGGAGGCATGCGGAAAGGCAGGAGAGCCCCTACTTCTCTCTGCCCTCCTACTGCATCAACCCCTGCAGGGGATGAACCTAAAAATCCTGGCCTCCATCCTTGCTGCCCGCCCTCAGCTCCCGACGGATCTGGTCTCCAACAGAGTGACCCACAGGCCCAAACCTGCATTCACCACCTCCCCCACAAACCTGGCCAATGTTCCAGAAGGCAGGATGAAGATGTGACAGGTAAGAGACAGGCTACAGATCCAGACCCTGAGGAAACTGCTTTCTCACTGGAAGCCTTCCGCTTCGGTCTAGCACTCAGCAGGGGCTCAGCACACAGAAGAGCACAGTGATTATGATTGTTGTTGATATTTGTTTCAGAATTAGCATCAAAAACTCCCCTCTGCAGGTCTCCTCAGCTTTGCATGACCCCTCACACCCAGCCAGCCTCAAGTGCTGAAAGTTTTACTGGCTGAGCATCTGCAGAACCCCGCCGGCCTCTCAGCCCTCATGGCCATGGGCTCCTGTCTGGCCGCATCATCTCTCCCGTGGACCACGGGCAGGCCCCTCTGCTCTCAGGCCTGCTCCCTCCCCTCTGTGGTTCCTCTTCCCTCCAGAGTGATCTCCTTAAATGACAAACTGCTCATTTCACGTTCTGCTCAAAAGGTTTCACGGCTCTCCGTGGCCAAAGGCACTTAGTCCAAGCTCCTTCACCTGCAGACACGTGGCCTCCCAAGAAGGGCCCCCTACATGCCCAGCTGGCCTCACCTCTCCCTGCCTGAGGTCCTCCTTCAAGCTGGCAGGTAGTGTCCTCTGGGGTACCTCGGCTCTGCATGCCTCTGCTCACCAGCTCCTCCTCCCAGAACACCCTTCCCTGCTGTGTACCCTCTCATCTTAACTTCCAAGGTGCAGCTCCGATGTCCATTTCCTCCCTGATGCCTGCAACCAAGACTGACCACCTCCCTCCTGCCCCCACAGACCTCACCCACTTCTATCACGGCAGGGCCCAGACTCCTGGCAATCACAAAACACACATCTCCCCGCCCGTCAAAATCAGAACGCCAGTGTATAAGATGTCCAATTGTATCTTCTCAAGTGAGGACCTTTAAGGAACAAAATAAAATGAGCAAACAAATCCGAACATCGTCTATCATCATGACTTAATTTTTTTAAAGGACATGGTAACAAGGAAGGAGGAAGAGAAAAGGAAGAGCATCATCTCGAAGCAAAGGACCATCTTTAAAATAACAACAGGAGCTCATCCCTGTTTTTCTCAGGGGGTCATGTCTGCGAAAGCACTGTCAAGACCAGGATGGGTCAAGGGTTGGTCATGACGAGCATTTCCTGGGTTGTCCACAGGTCCCTTGGGGACTGTGAACCCCAAGGGTGAAGCTGAGCCAGAAGATTATCAGTGTGTTTGTGATGGACACACGCACAGGCGTAGCTGCCCAGGGCATCAGGCATCAGGGGCTCCACGCTGCCTGGCTGCCTGGAAATGTGGGTTCCAGTAACGCACCATCATAAACCCGTCCCGCTCTAGGGAAGGCTCCTGGCGAGGCTGCTGAGTTGGTTTTAGAAAGATTTTACTAAAAACAACTGCTCTTTCTAATATCACTCAGGAAACACCCCTTGCAATAATAATAAAATACAAACCAACCTGCCCAGGTACTTGGGAACAATTTGCAATCGTGAATTAATTCAGTGAGAAAGGGAAAACACGGAGGAAAGGGAACTGAATCTCTCACAGAGGTGCTTCGTTTCTTTTTTCGAGCCAACTAGCTTGTACCTGCCACCATTTCTACCTTCCTTCAACACCCCCAAACAGCTGCTGGATTCCACAAAGTGGGGATGGGGTGGGGGCATGGTCTGTAGGGGAGAGCCCAGGACACACAGTCAAAGCAGGCACGGTCCGGGGTGCAGCCAGGCGGCCTCTCTGGGACTCAGCCCCCTCACCTGGAAAAGGGCAGTGATTCCTTTTCTATCTGCCTCCTAGAGCTGTAGGGAGGGGACAGCCGAGACCCCAGAAGACACAGGCTCTGGACACTCCAGGGTCAAATGCATGGCACGGCTGCCAGAATTATTGTTATTGTTGTTGCTAATAAGACTGCTAACAAGTGTAGACTATGAAAGAAATGGGTCGCATGTAAATAAATAGCCCACTCTTTCTGGCCTGTCTTGGACAGCGTACCTCATTTCATTTGCAGAGGCATTCCCTGTTTCGGGGAGATAAACAAGATCCCTGAAGGCTATAAATAATTCTTACAGCATTTTCCTCCTTGCCTGCTGCAACCAAGATCTGAGTAGACCTTCTGAAGCAAAGAATTTGGTCTGGAACAACTTTTCCACTGTGTTTCCTCAATAGCTAACATTTATTCATGCGGGGGAGAGGAGGAATTTAATATTTCTAATTACTTTTTAGGGAGTAGTTTACTCCTGGAAATTTTGTAATTGATTTTTCATCCGGTTTCCCTTTGGTTGGTATTATTCTCTTAAGACCCTTACTGAGCCTTCTAACTACACTTCTTTTCCTTTTCATAATCCAGCTGTGGGCTTGCTTTTTTGGTCCTCCCTCAAGGGCAAAGATCACATCTGCCAGTTTGGAATCCCAGCCCTGTGGCTGGCACATCAGCAGAGCTAAGCCAATGCACTGGGAACAAAGACAAGAAGAAGAAATTCTTTCCCTACCCATGCTTTCTCTACCCATAGCTCAGAAATCCCAAACGGTTCTGGTTAAGAAACTGGCCCAAAGCTAATTAATTTTGCAAAACAGTTCTGGGGCAGCACACGAGAAAAGAATATTCTGGTTTTTACTTCCCACTGAGAACTTCAGGGACCATAATTAGAGGAGCATGGAGCAACAGACTCAGCTCAAGTTCACTAAACCCCAAGAACTTTCCCACCGACACATATTCCAAACTAGTATTCTGTTTGAAAATATCACCTCCCATTCAGATTTGTGCACTCCCATTGTGTTCCGGGCATTTTTAAGGAGCTTTGTTTGGCTGGGTTTTGACAACTTGGAAGCTGAGGCATAGAGGCCAGCTCCAGGCACAAGGAGCTGCATCAGAACCAGCTTGGGGGATGGGGTCCGTTAAAATGTCACTTCCCCATCTCCACTCTAGACTCCCCCAAAGAGGAAGATCCAGAGCTAGTCCCTTTTTAATTAGCATCCCTGATGATCTGGATGCACACTAAAGTCTGAGGTGACAAATCAATTTCTGTTTTTTGTTTTTGGTTTGTTTTTGTCTTTTTAGGGCCGCACCTGCAGCATATGGAAGTTCCCAGGCTAGGGGTCGAATCGGAGCCTACACCACAGCCACAGCCACGGCAGTGTGGCATCCAAGCTCCAGCTGCGATATACACTGCAGATTACAGCAACACCAGATCCTTAACCCATTAAACAGGGCCAGGAATCAAATGCAAGTCCTTGTGGGTACTAGCAGGGTTCATTACTGCTGAGCCACAAAAGAAACTCCCTGCCAACTCATTTTTATGCCCACTCCTCCTCCCTCCAGAGCTACCCACCCCCTATCTCATAGATGTTTATTCCTTGAATTTTACTGAGCAAATATTTCTGCAGGATAGGACATCTGGGGGGTCTATAGGATCCAAAGTCTGAGGACTCTCCAAAGTTCTCAGGGTCTTAGTCTGTAACCCATTTCCCTTGCTGAAATGGCCACCAGCCCCCCTTTAGGCTCCAAGTGTTTTCTTTTGTTCTGGAAGACTGTACTTTCCAAGCTTTGTTCTTCCATCTGCAATGTGCAGAAGGCTGAGCACAGGACAGATCCTAAGAAATTGCTTGTTGATTGCCCACCACTTGGCAATACCTTCATGGATTGGAACTACTCATTAGAAGACTTGAATATGCATTTATTGAATGCTAACTGGAGGTTAGTATTGACAACCACAGCAACAGTAATGAAGATGTTAGTGATAAGATTCCTGATACAAAGCCCTTTCCAGCTTACAAAGACGTGTCTCAGTTTCCCTTCGACTTGCGTGGTCACCTGCAATACTGCCAAGACAAACATGATCATACCCATTTTACAAATGGGAAACTGAAGCCCTGAGAGGCTAAGTGACTTTCCTGAGGACCTACATCTAGTTGGTTATAAGGCTGTGGTGCTCCATCCAGAGCGCCTGACTCCCAGGAGTCAATCATTCTTTTCCCTATCCGATAAAAAATATTGAGCACCCACCACTTGCCATTCATCACACTGGCACTAGGGATGGAAGAGCCAAGCCCGTGTAGTCCCTGTCCTGCCAGTCTCCCAGGCTTGTTAGCCTTGTTGCCCCGAATGACACAGAAACAGTGGTCAACAAAGAGAAAAGACATGTACACAAGAAAGCAACGAGGAACAACAGACGGCGGGGTGTGCTGATGAGACAAAGCTGGGGCAGCAAGGCCTGAGGCAGGGATGCCTGGTGCCATGGAGCAACCAGACCACAGTTCCTGGGTTCACATTACCCTGCCAGCTTCGGAAAACCAGGGGAAGCACAGCTCTTGAAATGATCAGGGGCACTGTCTGGAAAGAGGGAGCAAAGGAGCCCCGTGCAAGCTGCGCTTCTCCAGAGTCTCAGCACATACCTGTAGTAGCCAGGTCACCGAGCTAAGCACAGAGTCTTCTCTCTTCAGGGCTCTGCGCCCCTGCCTAACCTGCTAGGGTTATAGTTACCTACTTTCCAGAGCTGTTGGGATGCCTATACAAACATAATCGGGAAACTCGCAAGCCCAGCCCTAGGGTCAGCAATCACCATGATTCCTCAGGGGGCAAAAGTGAGCTTTTTTAATTGGTATTTCCAGGGCCTAGAGACTGCAGCTGCTGCCTGTGGCTAGGGGGAGAGGCGTCTCTGGGATACCTGCCACTTTCAAATCTTCCTTTAACTTAGGCTTCAAACCACATGATAGCTGACCAGCCCTGAGCCCTGAGCACCCCACTGAACCTACAGCATCCATTTCTTCCCTTGTAAATGCAGACAAAAGGACTGATCCTCCTAGAGTTGGTGTGAGGATCAAATGAGTAACAACATAGAAGCTGCTTGGAATAACACCTGGCACAGCCCAAGCACTGTGCCTGCTACCCTTATTTTTATTTTATCACCGCTATTTTTTTCTTTTGCTTTTTAGGGCTGCACCTGCAGCATATGGAGGTTCCCAGGCTAGGGGTTTAATCAAAACTACAGCTGCTGGCCTATGCCACAGCCACAGCAATGCAGGTGTCTGCGACCTACACCACAACTCACAGCAACGCCAGATCCTTAACCCACTGAGTGAGGCCAGGGATCAAACCCACAACCTCATGTTCCTAGTCAGATTCATTTCCACTGCTCCAGGATGGGAACTCCTATTACCACTTCCATTTTTTTAAAAAGTGCAAAAAACATGCATCAGCAAAGAATCTGTGTGACTGAAATAGAATCATTTCTTATACACTCACTGTCTGTCCCTTCAGCCTGGCATGCTGGACACCTTGGAATTGGCCCCCTCAGTCCCCTGCCACCTGCTCCAGGTGTCCTACATCACAGTCATCTCACAAGTGTCATTTCCCAAATGTAACCCATCTGTTCCCACCTCTGCGCCTTTGCTCCCCACCTTCCTCCCAATTTCTTGCACCCGGAATGCCTTTCCCTTTCATCCGTGTAATATGAAGTCCATCCATGCTTCAAGTGAAAGTGGGATGTGAGGTCTCCTGACTTTTAATGGGGTGATTCCCCCACAGAGAGGAGTGCACACCCCCTCCCAGCCATAATCCAACCAGGCCGGCTGAGCCCTAAGCAGATAAGGGGCAAGAATGGAGTTGAAAGACAGGGCTCCAAAGGGGGTGTTTGGCATCAAGGAAAGCATGGTCTGGGGCATGGTGCCAAGGGCAGCCTCCTAGATCCACTCCCTGAGGAGGGCGGGTCTGCTGAGAGTGGCCCAGGACAACGCTGGGCTCCAAGCTCCATGGGTACCACTAGCAGGGCCCTTCAATCCTCAACATCATGGGATGCCTTTCCAGCTGCCTGCTGTCTGCATGGGCACCAAGGGCCCTGGGGCCAGTCCTAAAGGGCAGAGGCTACACAGTGGGGCTGGTGGTTCTGAAAAAAGGCTGGCCATCCCAGGAAGAGACAAAAGGGTGTGGACATCAGGGACTGTGGCTCCTCATGTCCCAAACCAAACTCCTATTCTCCCTTCAACCTCTGAACCTCTCTTTGGTGCCTCATCTCAGTGGGTAGTCCCATCCTTCTATCCATGCAGCACAGGGAGTCAGGACAACCTGTTAGTTAGGAACAAGGACTCTGGAACCAAATTGGCTGGGTTCAAATCCTAGCTCCAAAGCTTCATGGTGACATGACAGAGGGCAAGTCTGACCTCTCTGAGCCTCAGTTTCCTCCATCCATAGGGAAGGGATGACAACAGTACCTATTGCAGTATTGCCCTGTCGTCTAAATGAGCCAGTACATCTGAAGCAATTCAGCCACAGGGCCTGTCCCACAGAGGACTGTATTAGTGCCAGCTTATATAGTCATTATCTTGAAACGCTATATTGGGTTGCATGGTGGCCCACAAAAAGATGTCCTAAGTCCTGGAACCTGGGAATATTACCCTATACGGTAAAGAAGTGAATATTACCTTATATAGCAAGAACTGTGATGGAGTTAAGGATTTGATGGGAGATGCTTATCCTGGAACATCCATGTGGGCCCTACTTCCCATGTAGGAGGCAGAGGGAGAAGAGACAGAGGAGGAGGAGACAACGTGGACCCCCTAGGCAGAGACTAGAATGACGCAGATGTGGGTCAAGGAATGCCAACAGTCCCCAGGAGCTGGAAGAGGTAAGGAAGACCTGACTCTCCTCTAGAACTTTCAGAGAGCATGGCCCCACTGACACCTTAATTTTGGACTTCTGAGCTCCAAAACTGTGAGAATATATTCTGTTGTCTTAAGCTACCCAACTGTAGAGCAGCTCCAAGAAACTAATGCAAATGCATTCTTGACATGGCCTTTTCCCACACCTTCCTCTCCTTTCCTAAGTCTCTCTGAAATCTAGTCATTTCTCCCCATTTCTTCCAACATCAACACAGTCCCACCTGCTTCCTATAAGGCTATTCCCATCCCCATCGACTTTCAACCCAGTGGCCACACTCATCTTTCTCTTGCCCTTCCCACACCAACCCAGGTTAAAGACTGCTCTCAAGATCAAAATCCTAGCCATGGCCTACAAGACCATGCACAGTCTGGCCACTGCCACCACCTCTGCTATCTTGCCCCATGCTCACATGCAGGCCCAAGGCTCCAGCCACAGTCCCTCCAGCCACAGGGCCACCACATCTACTGTCATAACTACTCCATCTCTAAGCTATATAATTCCTATTTGAGCTTCCCCAGGAGTGAATATTGCCATGGATTCCTTCATTGCATCCTGAGTGCACCCAAGGAATGGCTCAATGGATGGACAGAGGAATGAATGATCTGCAAATATTCTGAATAGCCCAGTCATAGCTAATTGGACAAGATATGCAACCCTAATCAATAAGCCAGCCACTGACCTATAACCTTGGAGGTCATGGAGCAATGAGCTGGCACGGCAGAGAGTTCCTCTCTTGAGAAACTGTATTTGGAAATGTTAGGAAAATGAAGGCATCACTTACTTATGGAAAACCTCCCCAGACCTGATTAGGTCCTCTGTTACATACACTCACACCACCATATATCTAGCCCCTGTGGCCGTGATCACACTATACGGGTCTCTCAAACGCCATCCCAAGTTTCATGGCAGTCTTGTTCATCACTGCACCTGCGGTACACTCAAGGAATGGATTCATGAATGAATGCTGGTTGACCAAGGAGGCATGAAAGTCATCTCATGAGGTAGCTCACGGATGCGCATATAGAAGAAATGGTCCCAGATCAAGGAGGTGGGAAACAGACTTGCTTGGTGTCTGGTTGATATATCTAAACCCACCTTTGAGGCTCTATCCAGACCCCTATCCGTGTGAGAGGGGGAAATGTGCAGAGTATCCATGGAAGCAGTCAGGTGGGGAGAGGAGAGGCCACCATATCCCACAAGTTCAGGCTAAAGAATGTGGAGCTATTCAGCCTGGAGAAGAAGGGCTCGCCTGGGGCCCAGTCATGGTCTCCACCTTCTGATGCATTTTCAAAAGCAAAGCACACAGTTGTGGTCTATTTGATTCCAGCAGGGAAAAATAGAACTAGAATTGAGGGTGGTGTAGGGATCTGGGGCAGAGAAGAAATAAGGAGGCAAATATCAGCTAAAAAAGAACAACTTTTTAATAACCAGGGCAATTCAAAGACAGGATGAAGAGGTGGCAGACCAGCCATCCCTGGAGGAGTCTAGGCATTAGATGCCCACTTGTGAGACAGGCATTGGAAGGGTTAAAGCACTAGAAGGCTCCTTCTAAAGGTCTGAAGGTCTGAGCTTTTGTTCTCATTACCATAATTATGTTCATTCCAATGTGGTTGTCACAGCCTCATCTGTTTCCTGGAGGAAGTGACAAGCACAATTTATGAAGATGTAAACACAGGAAAATACAGGAATCCCAGTCAGGTGATATTGCAAATTAAATTCATATTTTGAAGTTCCCTCCTCCCCACCATACCAAATGCAGAGCAATGATAGCTGAAATACAAAAATCAAAAATTTAAAGATGCACTATCACTCAAAAATAAAAGTCTCAAAAAAAGACGACACTGTGGTAGGTGGAGATAAAGCTATAAGCCAAAGGTACCTGGCAGTGTGAACTCTCCAGCACAACGGGGCAGAACATCTCCAGAAAAGGCAGGGGCAGAGCCACATTCAATGCAAAGGGAGATCAGAGTCAAGCTCACTATGTGTAGCAAAGAAATGCCTCCTCTACTCATGAGAACAGCTGAAACAAAAGTCTACTGTTGTATGGCATTGCAGGCCACACGAAGCTGGATGCTTAGGGTGGCAAGACAAAGAAGCCAAAACAAGTGTTGGATAGAATGCAAAAATGGCCATAATCATTTTGTCACTCCTGCACCTGTGGCCTTTGTAAAATGACTTTGCGGCTTCTCCCATCAAAAGGTGGAATTTCATTTCCCACTTGAACCTGGGCTGGCCTTGTGACTTGATTTAGCCAATAGAATTCAAGAGAGGTGATAATAAACTGGTTCGAGGCATAGGCCTCAAGAGCTACCAGGGAAAGACAGTTTAAAACGAATCAGTAACCAGATGGACAGAAGACATCTCATCAACAACAAGAAATCCAAAAGACAAACTTCTGAAGGAAAATAGCTATTAGCCTAGGATTCTATGCCCTGCCAAACTAGCACTCAAGAGTGAGCGGAAAACAGAGACATTTTTAAGACATCAAAATACTGAGAGTTGATCATCCTTGACCCCCATCATATGTACTGACTATACCTTAAGAATGAACTCAGCAAGAAGAAAAGTGAACCTAGAAAAAGGAATGGGATAAAAAACAACAACAATAGTGAGCAAAGACATTGGTAAAATGTGCAGGCAAATTAAATTATTAACTAAAAATCAAAAATAATACCTATTTTTTTTAAGTAGAGGAACAAAAATGCTAGGAAACGTTAAGAAATATAGAGGTGGTATTCATGGGTTTGGTAGACATTATATTTCTCGTCAGATTCAGTAGAGGAGAAAGATACTGAGCAGCTTTAGAGTTTAGAAGAAAAAAAAGAACATAATTCCAAATGTATGCTAAAATGTTAAGGGTACAACCACGTCAGCAGAGGAGAAAAAGGGGGTGGCAGAAGGAAACTCCAAAATAAGATGGTAGAAATATGGCAGCAATCGCAATAAATATAAACCAATTAAAACCACCTATTAAAAGACAAACCGAAATGAGTATAGCGAAATGGGATGCAAAATGTTATTTACAGTAGGATGTTTATATAAAGCTTTAAAATACTATATATTGTTTATGGACATGTATATCTGTAGTAAAATGTAAAAATAGAGATGGAAAAATACACCCAACTTCCAGGCAGTTGTTATTTCTGTGGAAGGAAGAAGGAAGGGAAATGGGAATGGGGGGGGTGAAGAGGTAGCTTTGGCTGTGTTTGCAATGCTTCGGTTCTTTGAAAAATGAAATTGGGAAGGAAAACATTCACATTTTCAAATGTGAATCGTACGTGTAAGCTCTACTGCAGCTATATATATATATTTTTTCCGCATGTTTGAAATATTTTGTGATATGTTTTAAAGCCGGGAGGAAGGAGGGATTAAGGAAGGAAAGAAGGGAGAGAGGAAAAGGAAGAGGATTAACCATCTTTTATGGTCTGTATGCTGATGCTTTGACATCTGGAGCCTTGCTGGCCCTGGAGGGACTCAGGAGTGTGCCACCCCCCACAAGAGTGTGCCAAATCCTAGAGAGAGTCAACAGCTGGCCTGTGAGTCTTTTACATCAAACCAATCCAGAGCCCATAAACCCAACGAGTTTTCTGGGCTCAGGGCACTGTCCCCCTGCCCTAATCACCCCAGGGACAGGTACTAGACAACTAGGGACAGCCCTAAGCCCCACGGCCCACCTCCCGGTTATTCAAACTAGCCCATCCTAAGCCGCTCACCCTGCCTGGACTATTCCTTCACATGGAAACCACAATAAAGGCTCCTGCCCCTGTTTTTCCCTCCCTCCTTCTGCCTCCTGATCAACCGCAGTGCTTGTCTATGTGGGAAGTGCTGTGCCTCCTGTTTCTAGGGGCTGCGAGTATAAACAGTCATTTCCATGTCTGCATGTCTCTCTATACCTGGTTAAAACAAATCCCCAGTACTCTAAAAACAGGAAAGGAAGGGAGAAACGGAGGAAAGGAGGAAGGGAGGAAGGGAGGAAGGGAGGGAGGAAGGAAGGAAGGAAGGATCAGCCCTAGAACTTGACCAGAAATTGAGACTGTAAACTCAATTCACCCAGGGGCTGGCTCTTTTTAGTACAGCTCTCAGTTATTTTATTGCCCAGAAATAGACTTTCAGGGTAAATAAACCTGCTTCTCTGCCTCTGTTGCTCTCTCAGCCCTGAACGGCTTCTCTGCCCTGCAGCCTTTTCTATCAAAACCCTCTCCTTCTAGGCTCAACAGACACACCTCTTTTCTGATCCCTCCACACAAGGACTCATACCCCCAGACTTGTCCCTCAGTTCGGCAGGAGCCTGACAAGTCCACCTCTGTTGCCCTTCGTCACTGATGGGCTCCTGGGACTGAGATACTGTCCCATTCACCTCTGGGTCGCCAGCTCCCAGCAGGCACAGACACAGCAGAGTGCACCACTCTTGTCTCTACAGATGAACGGGATGACAGTGACAGCCCTCAGGGGCACAGAGAGCAGCTCTGAGTGTGAGAATTCAGAGAAAGGAGGAGTGACCACAAGCCCACAGTACAGCAACAGGCAACGTCCACAGCGGGACCAGAGATAGCATTGACTCTTCCACGAGTCAAACTCTAGATAATTCAAGTGCATATTTTTAATTTTTTTTTAGGGTCGCACCTGCAGCATATAGAGGTTCCCAGGCTAGGGGTCAGTTCAGAGCTGTAGCTGCCAGCCTATGTCACAGCCACGGCAACGCAGGATCCAAGCCTCGTCTGTGATCTACAACCACAGTTCATGGCAACACCAGATCCTTAACCCACTGAGCAAGGCCAGGGATCGAACCTGCGTCCTCATGGATTCTAGTCAGATTTGTTAACTGCTGAGCCACGACGGGAACTCCCAAGTGCATATTTTTAAATGCTCAAACTTTCAGGTATTTTTTGAGAGATTCATTTTTAAATGTATACACATTTAGACCCACCTGTAGGTTTTAAATATATTCTTACAATTCTCTTCCCCCCTCCCCCTCCATGAATGTGTTTTAAATTGCTAAGGTAACGCAGGCTTGAAAAAATTCCAACCATACAGTATCGAGTAGGAAATTTGAGTTCCTGCCTGCTCCCCTCCCCTCCAGCCTCACCCCTCCACCCCCAGGAATAATCACGGTTGACCCCCTGCTCTCCTAGGGAAGTGGTGCGGTACTTAGCCTGCGTCCCTTCATTCAGACTGCCCTGCTTGTGTCGGAAACACTACACACCTTCATACAGGTTTAACCTAACTCTAAACGTCTCTGCTATGAGGGAAGGATGATTATTGCTCCCAGAATAACAGCCTGGGCAGGAATGTGACACCAGAGTCTGGCTACGAGGCTTGGGATCTGGTTCTGCCATTTATGAGCCCTATGGGCTTAGGCAGCTTTACATCTGCTCTGTCCTTGCATTTCTGGGTGCTAATAAATAGCGCACACCTGGGAACCAGCGGTGAGGATTGAACAAACTGACTGACCAGGAAACAGTGAAGAATAGTGCCTGATACAGGAACCCAATAAATGACTATTTCCATTTTACAGACAAGGAAACTGAAACCGAGGCTCAGAGAGGTTACGAGACTCACCAAATTCAACAGATGATTACGAAATCAAGTGTGGACCTGCCAGGAGCATGCAAAGCACCACCCCCCACCCCCTCAGAAGATACAGGGGGTGGGGTGTTACTCTGCCCTACAACTTCATTTCCCCTGATGCCTTTTCAGTCCTTAAGCACTTCTCTGACATTTTTTCCTTTCCTCATCCTCTGAGTCAGGTGGTAAGCTGTCACTTCCAGCTCCCTGCCTCCATCACCCCCTCCATCAATCCGCTACCATTGGTTGACTTGCTGTAGACTGGAAACCAAATATAACTTGCTGGTGAGACTAGTGCACAAAACAAGTAGAAGTCGGCACAGAGTGAAGCCCCAAGCAGAGCTCCCATTCATAAACTGAAGTGTCTAATAAAAATCTTCTTTTCCAGCTGTTCAGAGACCTGCAGATGCTGGGCTGGGTTCTGGATACCTAAGGTGCTGGACCATGCCCTCTGGTTAAGTAAGGGACTGATGAATAAATATGTTTCCATATTTTTAGACTAAAGTTTTTGGCTGAGGCACTTTATTTATTTTATTATTATTATTATTATTTTTGCTAAATTTTTAGGACTGCATCTGTGGCATATGGAAGTTCTCAGGCTAGGGTCGATTTGGAGATGCAGCTGCAGGCCTACGCCACAGCCACAGTAACAGAGGATCTGAGCTGTGTCTGCAACCTACACCACAGCTCACACGACAACACTGGATCCTTAACCCGCTGAGCAAGACCAGGGATGGAACTGCATCCTCATGGCTACTAGCTGGGTTGGTTCATAACCTGCTGAGCCACAATGGGAACTCCCCTGAGGCACTTTTTAATTTCCCTGCTCTCACAATGCAGAGCACAGCTTCGAAGTCCCTCTGCCAGCCTGTTTCACTTCTCACACCAGCATTTCAGCCTCCCTGGGGTACCACTGTGACCTGGAACCATCAGGAGGTACCATGTGGTATTTAAACAACTTCCCAGCTCACCACCGTAAACCCTCTTTATGATGGCTGGCTGCAAGCTTCTGTCAGGGATGTGTGTGTGTGTGTGTGTGTGTGTGTGTGTGTGTGTGTACACTAAAGCATGCCAAAAATCAACCAAGTGCGGGGCCATGGCTCTGGGCTGGGCCCTGGGGGAACCGAGGAGACCCAGGCTGCACTCTGAAGGAGATGGGGGCCTAGAGGGTGAGGTGAAGCAGGGCACAGGGAAGTAAAAGCTAGTGTGAGAAGTTGCGGAGAGTCAAGAAGGAAACAAGGACACCTGCAGGAGAGGGTACACAAGCAGCTGTGGGGAGCTGGGGACCCAGCCTGCTTTGCAGCCCCAAGTGCCTCTAAGGTCTCTGATTTCATAGTTACATCCCTGTGCTTGTTGAACTCACCATGAAAGCTCGTGTATCAGACACTCTGCTCTGGTTCACACGAAATACCAAGATACCAAGATTCGGCGGGAGGAGTGACAAGAGAGATGGGATTTTCTGGCTTTTACGCACAATCAGATATCCGGATTCCTAAATGGATTTCTCTGGCCTCCGTTCTCTGATTAGAGCACTGAGAAAGCCTTACCTCTTCTCTGGTGAATATGGGAGACCCAGATCATCCGTTCCCCAAAGAAGCTTCAGGAAAGAGCACCAAGGTCAGTCACAGTGGGGACAGGCTCAGCGGGGGAGCAGTATCATTCACAGGCATCCTTGAGTGGGCTGCTGGGTGAGGGGCTGGTTAGGAGTCCAGGCTGAGGGACCAGCCTCATAAGCGCAGGAAGGATGTCAAGGGCTGAACACACATGGCAAAGCGTGAGTCCCTCAGGCCCCATGCGGGGATGGAAGGGGGCGAGGCTGAAAGGCACTTGGACCATCTCCCTGAAGCCTTGCTCTTCCTGCGAGACCTGGACTCACAGCCAGAGAGACTTGTGTCCAGTTTGGCTCCAGACCTACAGACTGTATGACCTGGGGCGGTTTGAACCGTGGTTTTCCTCACCTATAAAATGGGACGATATCCATTCCATTAGATTGTCTACGAGGGAAAAAAGGCACATAAAAAGCCCAATTAGCCCAGTGGCTGGGACACAGAAAGTGCTCCCCCAAAGGAGTTGTTATTCTTTCCATCATTCAGAAATGCACCTCTTACCCATGTCAGAGACATGTGTCCCCATGGCAGTCAGGCCTCAGGGTGAACTGGGACCCAGCTCTCTGGTCTCAGGCTTTGGGAAGGGCATCCACCTTTACTCCACGAGAGCCTACTAATGGCTTAATAACAGGGGCCCTCAGAAGGGGAGCCAGACTCAGCATAATTACTACTCTTGTGCCCTCTTTGTAATCTTGACTTTGTGGGGATTGTTTGATCACAATAGTTGGGGGTTTATGTGCAGTATTTAATTAGGCAGATGAAAGCATGTTAGGATGAAACAATAGTATCTGTAATTTAATGGCCTGTTCTGCATCTTATCCTAAAACCATGACAAAAGATGCTTCCCATTCAAAGAAAAAGAACCTCTCTCCCTCTCTCTGTCTCTTTCCCTCTCCTTTTTCTCATTCTCTCTTTTTCTTGCTCTCTCTACCCTGCTTCCCCCTCCTCCCTCTCTCTCTTTCCCCCGTTGAAATCCAATTAACAGGGTTCCCACCCTCTACCCAGTACTGGTGAATAAGCCATTACTAACCACCCCTCGCTCCTTTCCGATGGAATCCAGAAGACAAAGGAGCAAGTGTTGAGGGCCTGGCCTTCCAATTGCATCTCTCCTTTCAGCTCTGACTCAGGCCAGTCACTCCCAGGCCGCTTTCCTCCTCTATGCAGTGACTTCTGCAGGTTAAGCCTACCCTGGCTCTTCTATGGAAAATAAACTATTTATTAAAACTTGTACCCGTGGGACCAAGATTTGGAGGAGATTTATAAAATTAAACACAGTTTAAATGGGATAATTAAACACAATAAAAACACGGTCCAGCCAAGCAGAATCCAGAAAGAGATATTAGCAGGTTAACAGGATGATCTCAGAGCTCTTGCCTAGCTCTAGAATTCCATTATTTTAATTCTGGGCTGTAAAATGCCAACATTTACCCAAGTCAATAAACATCAAGAGACTGATATTTCATCGGAATCCAAGTCTGCTTTTCAATATTGATTTTTGTGAAGTCAATTTTGGTTTAAAGTGCCTTTTTAAATTGGTGCTCCTGTGGTGTCAAATGTCAACATTTATTTTTCCAGAACTCTCCTTCCTGTGGGGACTCTGGTCAGCAAATGGAGGTTTTGATCCTTGGAGTTCCTATTTTTCTTGCCTCTGATTGAGGGCCCTGATTAACAGGGGAGGCTGGTTTTTACTGAGCATTTAAGGTTCCTGTTGGGATATGAAAAGTAATTTCTGTATGCATGCTCATCATGCAAAAGGCAGAAGAGGAAGAGTCAACGAGTGGGGAGAGGGGAAGGGCTCATCCGGGGGTCTAGCTAAATGCCGGAAGCCTTCACACACATCTGCAGCTCACCATTCACCTGCTGTGTGAACTTGGGCAGGTCACTTAGCCTCTTTGAACGTTGTTGAGTTGTTTGCAAAATGAGGATAACAACACCTACTTTCTCCTGTGATAAATGGGATAGGCTGTGAGAGACAAATGAAATCGCTCATGCCAGTACCCAGCTCACCAAAGGTGTTCAGCAAATGATGATCCTCCTTCAACCTCTTGAATAATTTCCCTTCCACTGCTACTTTGAAAAAACTTTTTCCAATGAAAAATTACTCAAATCTACAGAAGCGGTGAAAGAATAATACAAAGAACGCATTAATATGCTTTTCATCTGTTCACCAATAGTTAATATTTTCCCACATTTGCTTCTTTCTCTGTTTGTTTTCCCCCCTGCATAGGGTGTATGTTGCCAACATAAGACCACTTTACCCTCTAATACTTTGGGATGTAGCTCCGAAAAATGAGGGCCCTCTCTCACAGAACAGTGTTCCGACTATACACCTAACGTAATTTTCATAAAATAACATTATTTAAAATGAAAGTTGTATTTCAAACTTTCCAATTGTCCTCAAAATGTATTTATGATTTTCTTTAATTTCAAATTATTTTTTAAAAATCACACATTACATTTGGCATTTGGTTGTCAATTTCTCTTTGTCAATCTGCCCTCTTGATTTTTTTTTTTTTTTGATGCACCCATGGCATTCATACATTCCCAGGCCAGGGATCGAACCCGTACCACAGCAGCAACCGGAGCCACAGCAGTGACAATGCCAGATCCTTAACTGACGAGGCCACCAGGGAACTCCCCCCTTGAATTTTAAGTGGTATGAGAAAAGAGATATTCTGCAGGGTGAGCAGGGTCAAAAGAGCGAATGATAATTTTTGGTAGCAGAATAGGCAAGCATTGGGTTCAAATGCTCTCTAAGTCACTGGCTGTGGGTGACCTTGGACCCGATGCCTCCTTCTTACAAATGTTTTCATCATCTAGTCCCTCTCAGGACCCATTATCCCTCTAAAGGAGGGAGCTGAGGCTCACGAGCTTCTAAAGTTCTGCAGAGCCCAGTTTAAATTCTGCTTCACCAGTGGTGCGACCCTCAGCATTGCCTTCAAATTATCTTACATCGCTGAACCTCAGTCTCCTCATCTACAAAACAGGTGTGCTAACATTAGTTCCCACCTAATAGGACCATAATTAAAATTAAATATCATTATTTATGTGAAGCACTAGGCACTGTGGTGAGCACACAGTAATGGCTCAGTAAAAGAAAAAAAAAAGCTATTATAGTTATTAACAGCCCAGAAATTATGGACTTTACAATCAAAGCTCTTATCTGCACAGCAATTACCTTTGGCTTATGAAGAGCCCTTCACAATTTATAAAGCATTTTCTCTATTATCTCCTGGAATGCAGTCTGGGGAGGTGGCAGCATGGGGACAATTTTCCCCACTTCAGAGAGGGGCCCTGGAAGCTCAGAGAGGTTGAGTGGGTTGGCTGAAGTAACCCAGCTGGTTCCAGAGGGAAGCAGGACTTGGAGGGGCCCCACTCCCACCCTGCCCTCTAGTTCTGAGCTCTTGTTCTGTTACCATGGCATCAGTATCATGTGGCTGTCCATCCATCTCTGCCTTGAGAACACCCTCGTTTTATTTCAGTCCACTGAACATCCATTCAAACCTGGGCACACCTTACAACCTACTGTGTGACTGCAGGAAAGAGATTCTGCTTCTCTGAGCCTCTGTCCCCTTACCTGCGGGATGGCTGTGAACCTATTGCCCCAGAGGGCTGCTTGTGGTCTGAAATGTGAGGCAGAGAATCACATCATGAATGGGAGAGCATTTTAGAGAATGAACACAACCACTGTTATCATCAGACTCTGTGGGCCTATTAAGGGCTCCTTCCTTAGAAATACGCTCCTTGACATGAGGAGCCAAATAATTAACACAGAAAATTAGGGTCCCTTCTCCCAGGCCTCGTTTTTGGGTCATAAACTATAAGAATCAAAGTCACTTTGAAAAATGGCTTTTCATTTGTCATGATTTTTTTCATTTCCTCAAAGAGAAGGCATATTGTATTAGGCAAAAATCAATGCTTCCCCATAACAACGTGCCTACAAGAGATCCGGTGCAGAAAGCCTCATGGAGAAGGAATGGAGGCTTATCTATAGGATACATCAGCCACAGCAAGAATCTGCAAATCAATACCTTATGGGTCTGCATTAAAAATGTACAACTTTTAATCAAAATACCAAACAACTGACCATAAGGTTTTAAGACAAAAGCTGTCTTGTCATTGAAAAAAACACACATGCACACACACACCTGCAAGCATCCCAAGTAAAAAAAGTATTCTTTTTTTTTTGTTTTGTTTTTGTCTTTTTGCCATTTCTTGGGCCGCTCCCACGGCATATGGAGGTTCCCAGGCTAGGGGTCCAATCAGAGCTGTAGCTGCCAGCCTACACCAGAGCCACAGCAACGTGGGATCCGAACCGTGTCTGCGACCTACACCACAGCTCATGGCAACACCACAGCTCATGGCAACGCCGGATCGTTAACCCACTGAGCAAGGGCAGGGATCGAACCTGCAACCTCATGGTTCCTAGTCGGATTCGTTAACCACTGCGCCACAACGGGAACTCCAAAAAAGGTATTCTTTTATCAACCTAACGACTATCATTATCAGAGCATCCTCCATGTTCTAAGGACCTAGTCGCTCTTCTTTCATCCCATCTACCCCAAACAGATTTTATAACCACTGAACCAGATGCCCTGGCTGTAGCAGGAAGGAAGCAGTAAGTGTTTGTTATGTGCCAGATATATACCATGGTCTGTGCAAGTTGCTAGAGAAATAGGGATACTCAGAGTCAGATCATACATCAGGTCATGGCATTCCTTCTTCCCGTGGCACCTCATCTCCCTTGGAGTCAAAGGTCCTGCAGCGCCCCCCACCTCACGGGACCTGCTTCTGGCTAGGTACTCCACAACGTCACCCTCTTTACCCTTCAGCCGTGCCTCTTCACTGCTCCCAAACACGCTTCCCAGGGCTGCAGTAACAAATTACCATCATCAAGGGGTTTAAGACAAGAGAAATTTATTCTCTCACAGGTTTAGAAGATAGAAGTCCAAAATCAAGCTATCATCAGGGTCGTATTCTTTTGGAAGGCTCTAAGGAAAATCTGTTCAATGCCTCCTCTTAGCTTCTGGTGACAGCTGGCAATTTTTGGCATTCCTGGGCCTGTAGACGTATCATCTCCATCTCTTGCCTCTGTCATCACATGGTGTCCCCTCTCCCTCCGTATGTTTCTGTCTCTCTGTGTCTTCTTTCCTCTTCTTCTAAGGACACCAGTCATGCTGGATTAAGGGCATGCCCTACTCCAGTATGATGCCATCTTAACTAATTATATCTACAACAACCCTACTTCCAAATGAGGTTATATTCATAGATACTGCCAATGACTTCAACGTATCTTTTGGGGAGATATAATTCATCCACAACACGCATCAAGCCCCAGGGCCTTTGCACTTGCTCTTCTCTCTGTGTTGAAGGCTCTTCCCTCAGGGGACCAGATGGTTCACTCCCTCATCTCCTCCAGGTCTTTGCTCAGATACAGCCTTCTCAGTCAGACCTTCCTGATTACACTACATAAAACTGCAAAATCCCCACCACACCAACACTCTCCATCCCAATTACTTGCTTTCTTTTCTTCCATGTTACTTATCTTCTGACGGTATTACCTACTGATTTGCTTGTCTGTCTCTCCTCACTAGAGGAGAATGTAAACTCCAAGAGGGCAGAGACTTTTGTCGTTCTGCGAGATGCATCCCCATACTGAGAACAGTGCCTGGCATACAATAAGCACTTAATAAACATTCAGTGAATGAAGGCATGGTCCAGTGTAGGGGAAAATGTACACTAGAATTTAAAATTACAACACAAGGTCATGGGCCTGCAGGGCATAGCACTGGTGGCTGTAGGCACATGGAGAAGGAAACTTCCCACATGCTGAGGGAAGGGTCAGAGCTGGCTTCCTGGAGGAAGCACTATCTAAGCAGAGTCAGGAAGGGCAAACAGAATAGTTAAACCCACCCCTCCCTGGGTGGGAGGGGGCAAGCAGAGTGGGCCATTCCAGATAGGACAGCAGCACTCTACGAGGTATATGACAATGACAGCAACAATAACAACTACTGATGTTTTCTGAGCACTCACTTGCCAGGCTCTCTTCTGAGCACCTGTCTTAACTCTCTGAATTTGCAGAGCCTATGAGGTAGATGCTTGTATGTAACTATGCCTGCTATAACAAGTTGCCAAAAAGTTAGCGGCTTAAGACAACACAATGATTCTCTTACTGTTCTGGAGATCAGAAGTCCAAAATGAGTCTCACTGGGCTAAAATCAAGGTATTGGCAGAGCTTCTTTCCTTCTCTAAGGGGAGAATCTAGTCCCCTGACCTTTTCTCTTCTAGAGGTTGCCTGTGTTCCTTGGTTCGTGGCCCCTTCCTCCATCTTCATAGCCAGCAGTGCAGCATCTTTGAATCTCTCTCGGATTCTGATTCCCACTTCTGTTGTCTCATCTCCTTCTCCACTGGAACTCTCCTTTCTCCCTTGTAAGGACTCTTGTGATGATACTGAACCCACCCAGATAATCCAAGATAATGTCTCCATCTCCAGATACTTAATTTTCTCACATCTGCCAAGTCCCTTTTGCAATGTGAGGTAACATATTCCCCAGGTCTGGGATTGGGATGTGGACACCTGGAGGGGCCATGATTCTGCCTATCGCAGTCTGCTTCTTATGCAGTTTTCAGATGGGGACGCTAAGGCCCCAAGCAGTTCTGTAACTTCCCAGCCCTCATGGGGAAGGTGACTGAGCCAGGATTCAAAGGCACAGTCTAACTGCAGAGGCTGTGCCCTCCCTCCACTCTGAGACCACTCAGCTACTGCACAGATCTGCAAGTAGCTCCATGTGGCTGGAGAGCCAAGGATGACATAAGGAAACAGCAAGAGCTGAAGCAGGTGCAGCAGAGCAGGTGTGATGGCAGAAGCCCTGTGAACTGAGGAGCTGTGCTTTCTCCCAAGGGCAATGGCAAGGCCCAGTAGGGTGTGGCTTTACCTGCACACGTCACAGTGTGCACGAAGGACAGGCTGATAGCAACAAGGCAGGTGCCTACAGGTCTCAGGAGATATTCGATCCCCATGAAGGTGCAGGCTGAGCAAGGGAAGTAAAGACACCTTGATCTTGACTGTCTCAGCTGGTGGTGGTCCCGAGGGAACTTGCACTTGACCCCCACTGGGAGACTGGTGTCCTGTCCCAGTTCTATGAATGGTTGATGTATTTTGGTCAGAATGGTGAAGAAGAAAAACTCCAATTGTCCTAATTGTTCAAATACTGTCTTCTAGGAGAAAAGATATGAGATGGTAAACAAAAAGTGGGTGGGTGGTTGCAACAAAGATAGAGGGAATTAGGGCAGGAGGCAGTGTGGGGAGGGAGCAAGTCACTGGGTGGAGAGGAGGAAGAGGAGGCAATAAGGAGCCGCTGGGCAGCGGCAGAAGGATGAAGGTGGATGGTGGGAAAGCCAGGCCAGGGGCCGGTGGGCCCAAGCAAATGCATAGAGAGTGAACAGCCAGCCAGGCCAGGAGCCCAAGCCGAGGGCAGACAGGAAGGCAGCTTGCACTGATTCACAGTGGGAACTTGACAAGGGCCATTCTCCCTCCAAGACTTGGTTTCCCCATGTGTGTTGGGGTGGGGATACAAGAGAGAGGGGGTCAGCCTGATATTCTGCAGGGTTTTCTGTAACACTCAACCTCTCCCTCCTCAACAGCTGGTCTGGCTGGTTTAACTCCCAGAAGCCCCCCTCCCAGCCTTCTGAGGATTTTCCAGCTGCTTCCACTTGGAACCAGGACGCTATTGGGAACCTATACCTGGGCCAGCACACAATGCTGGGCTACACGCAAAGGTCCCTGCAGAGGGGACTAAGATCTCGCCTCCATCCTAGTTGCCACTCTGCATACCCACTTCAAAAAAAGACACTCGTACCCTTTCCATGTGCCACCTCTCCCTACACCCACCCCCGTATTTGTCTCCACTCTTCAACTCAGGCAAGGAAACCCCAGACTGTCCACAGCCAGCTCAGGGCTCCAGATTGTCTGGGAGACACTCCTCTCAACGACCACACCTCCTCCTGCTAACTGGTTCTTTGTCCTCAGACCCCAGTGTGGCCTGGCCCCAGAGGAGCCCGTGCTGCAAGACCACGAGGCAGAGAGAATAGAGGCTCAGCAAGGATCCACCTCCGCCACTTCCTCCTGGGGTCTTGAGGGAAATCCTGCACCTTTCTCTGAAGGTGGCCATGATGCCCCCTCACCGGGTGGCTGAGAAAGTCAAATGAGAGAGAACAGGGTGACTGTTCCACACAGCGGAAGGCTCTGCATGGAGGCAACGACAGGATCATTGCTCTTCAACGATTCACACACAGTTATGGGCCCAGAGGTTCCTCTCAATTTCTAAGACAGGCCAAGACCGATCAGATTCATAGTCTACAAGTCCCACAGCTGGTCAGTCTGGAGTTGCACGTATACGACTATCTCCTTTAATTCTTGCAGCAACTTTAAGAAGCAGAGACTAGTTTAAGCCCATTTCACAGATGAATCTGAGAGAGGCTTCCGTGGCTTGCCAAAGAGCACACAGTATGTAGTGCAATGAATTCACACCAAGTCCACCTTCTTCCCATGTCTAAGCAGGGACGTGCCATAACCATGGAAGCCAGGATTCAGGGAAAGCAGGTGAGGGAGCGTCCCTGCCAGCCAGAGCAGGGCCGCTGCAGTGGGAGCTGGCTAAGCTGTGGAAATGAACCTGGAAAACATAATTCTAAGTGAAAGAGTCTATTACAATGGACCACATAAGGTATAATTCCATTTACACAGAGAATGTCCAGAATAGGCAAATCCATACACGAAGAAAGGAGATTAGTGGTTGACAGGGATGGGGGGGAATGGGGATGGGGGGAGGGTGGGGGGATAGGGAGTAACTGCTTATGAGTACAGGGTTTCTTTTTAGGGTGATGAAAATGTTCGTAACATGATTATGTAAACGGTTGCACAACTCTGTGAACACGCCAATAATCACTGAATTATATACTTTAAATGAGTAAGTCATACAGTATGTCAATTATATCTCTATAAATCTATTACTTTAAAAAAAGGATTTGTAAATGGTCTGAGCTCTTGTTTAGCTCCAGGTGAAATATTACTGAGGCAATTAAGAACATGGGTTCAAATCCTACTCTACTTGCTATCTGAGTGATTCTGGGCAAGTTATTTAACCCCTTTGTGTCTCTATTTCCCTAGCTGTATAATTGGGGCAACAATACTTACCTCTTAGGATTATGAGGTTTGAGTTAAAGAATATAAATACTTATTCTCAAAAAGGCCTCATTGACTGTAAGTTCTAGATAATTACTTGTTATTTTTGCTAAGGTCCTCCCAGCACGAGGACCTTAAATCCAATTTGCATGCTGTTTGTATAAAGTCACCCACTCTGTCCCATCCATCATGAAGTGACCTAAAATGCTTTCTCTTTGGAGGAAGAGAAACAATCATTCAGTCAGTCAACAAACATTCATTTTTGCCTCTGGTTGGAACTTTTCTGGATTCCCCTAGAGAGCTGAGCCAGCAGAGAAGTTATAAGGAAATGAACTTTAAGATACCACTGAGACCATGGGAATAAGGAGGACCTGGAACACAAACATGCTTCAGTTTGAAATTCCCTTTCTTGAATGAAATGAAGCAGCTGAGCTGAAAGGATGTAGGATCTGGCTTCAGGCAGGTTAGCCTCAGGACCTGATAGGCCAGTTTGGCAGAGCAGCCCCAATCGCAGATGCCCCAATGATGCTCTGAGCCCACATTGATTCTTTTTTTTTTTTTTTTAAATGAGAGTTGCAACGTTTATTTCAGGTTCTCTCTTGTTTTTTTTGCTTTTTTGTTTTTTTTTCTTTTTTTGCCACATAGGCAGTATGTGGGAATTCCTGGGCCAGGGATTGAACCTACGCCGCACAGCAGCAACCAGAGCCACAGCGGTGAGAACGCAGGAGCCTCAACCCGCTAGGCCATCAGAGAACTCCCCCACATTGATTCTTGGGCTTCCTCCTTGAATAAGCTCCTGAGACTGGAGGCCAAGCAGCCAACAGGCTGTGATTGGCTGCACCATCTCCCTCAGCAGCCTCACCGCTCCTCAAGAACGATGCCTGGACCATCCAAAGCCAGTTTCTGGGATCCAGAGAGGGAAACTGGGAAGAGCAGTCACAAAGCACCCAAGAAACAGACTGTTATGTCAAGGGTTCAGGTGCTGTGAATGAGACAAAGTTACTCCCCAATCTCTTACTCATTATTCTGGCCAATGCAGGAATCATCTGGAACAATCATGTAGAATACTGCATTCCAAAGGCTTTTGTAAGCTGTACCTACCTGTGCATCTCATTATGAATCCCTAACAACTGGAGCAGCCAAACTGAGGAAAGCTGTTTCATGAAGTAGTGCCCTCCCTGTCACATGAAGATCCTCACAGGGCAGGTGACAGGTAAGAACCTCTCATGGGTATTTTGAAGGGGATGCAGGCACCAGCTAACAATTTGTGAACTCCCAACACCATTCTCTTTGGTTTCTGAGCCTCACAGCAGCACCCCAACCTGAAGCTCAGTCAACTACAAAAATCACAAACTGAGTGGGCTGCAAGGGTCCTCATAGGCCATCTGGTTTGGCCCCTCTATTTTACCAAGGAAAAAATTGATTTTACAGATGAGAAGTTAACTTGTCCAAGGTCACACAGCTCTTCTGGCAGAGCCTGGAGTCTGAAAGTGGTCTGATCAATTGGGCCTAAAATTGGGCACTGGCAGCCAGACTTTCTGCTGAAAAAAAAAACTGTCTCAAGACTTTTTATTTTTGTGAATTATAACCAAATGGCTTTTAATCAGATAAGCGTGCTTCTCAAACAGAGAATTTCAGGAAAAAAAAAAAAAGTAGCTTTCCCTTGGCACCATTAACAAACAGCAATGGAGACAGACACTTTGAAAAGTTACAAAAGGTAAGATACAAGAATAATGACTTACATGTGTTCAAAATGATCCCACTTGGACCCAAGAATAAACTTTTGATTTTAGCCTCATTTTACAGATGAGTAGGTTGAAGACCAGGAAAGCACGAAAGAAGAAAGAGCTAAAAGCCAGTTGCTGTGGCTGTGGCTGTGGCTGACTTCAAACTTAGGCCTTTTGCTACTACCTGGGTGTCCTAAGGCCACATGTTATAAAGAGATACATAAATAAATTTTCCAGGGAAAGGGAGTTAATTATCTGGGCTGCCTGCTGGCTGTAACTCCCCCGGAGTCACACTTGCTGATGCTAGAACCTCCTCTGGGCATTTGCCAGGGTTTGACCAGCTCCAGGGCACCTCTTGGCTGCAAAACACTTGAGCTTGCTATGAAATTGCCCACTTTAGGTGGTAACACCTTTCTTTCTTTCTCCTTAATAAAAAAGTGCATGTAATGCTATTTCAAAGCTTTTCTATTAGCTACGCCACTGTACTTGACTTTTCCATCAAGCAATCACACCTCGTTCTCTGCTCTGAGTGACCCAAACCGCCCTGAAAATGGAACTTGCCTTTGCACAGGGCCCTCCTGCCAACTACTGCTTGAGATCCTTTTTCCCTAAGAGGAAAGGGCAAGAGTTTGCTGAATGACAGTGTGGTTTCCCTGCTAGCCAACGTGTCTTACCTGCAGCTCTCCCAGCTTCCTCCCATGCAGCCTAGGAGAACACACATAGCTAGTAAGAGCAGGGCTGAGTCCCTCTCCCCTCCAAGAACAGTTAAACTGGTCTCCAAATGTGAAACTGAGTCTAAGTTTCCATGAGTAAACCTTCAGTTTGGGGTAAGAAAAGTTATCGATCATTCCGATATACACCTGGTACTAAACACTAGAGTTCATCCAAGGATGAGCCGAGCTGAGCTTTAACGAGTGAGGCAATTCATTTGTGCTTGATAGTTACCCTTTTTCAAATGTGCTTCCTAAGTATATATGTACCTTTATTTATAAATAGGACATAGAGAGTACTCAGGTTTATGCTATTATTTAAATAAGGAATCATAATTTTCACAGCAAAGACCAGAAATGTTCAGATGGTGAACCTAGAACTTCTGCTTGCTCTTACTCATACGCGAGCTGATTCTAATCATTAAGCTGAGCAAGCACATTTATTGCAAGGAGCTCCTTAAATAACAGGCAATTTTCTTCTCCTCAAGACGAAATAATATAAACCAAACCTGAAAGCAGTGGCCATCAGGTTTTTTCATACCCCCAACAGCTTCAACATGTCCTTCCCACCCACTTTTTTTAAAGTGGACATCCAGTGCTATCCTATGTAGCATTCATCTTTCTCTCCCTAATAGACCCTGGTTTTCATGTGGGCTCACCCATCCGCCATGTGTAGCAGACATGCTCTGTATTGGATCCTGGCCCGAAAGTCTAAACCAGTCGTGGTTCCGCCCCCCCTTTCCTTGATCATGATTGGTGCAGCTGTAAGCCAAATAGAACACACAATTCCCTGAAGAAGTGTGCTTGGAAAATTTGGGCCAGTGAACTAAGAAGAAAAGTTCCCTGGGAGTTCCCGGGGCTCAGCAGTTAGCAAACCTGACTAGCACCCATGAGGACTTGGGTTCGATCCCTGGCCTCAATCAGTGGGTTAAGGATCCCACATTGCTGTGGCTGTGGCGTAGGCTGGCGGCTACAGTTCCGACTGGACCCCTAGCCAGGGAACCTCCATATGCTGTAGGTGTGGCCCTAAAGGACAGAAAGAAAGAAAGAGAGAGAGAGAGAGAGAGAGAGAGAGAGAGAGAGAGATAGAGAGAGAGAGAAAGAAGAAAGAAATAAAGAAAGACGCCGAACGAAAGAAAGAATAAAGAAGAAAGAAAGAACGAATCAGAAGGAAAAAGCCATCTTGAAATCCTTCCCTCCTTACCGGACTGCCGGAGTCCTCCTGAAGACGGAAGTCGTTCTGTGAGTTACAGGACAAGACCCCATTATGACTTGGGTGGGCCTAGGTATTTTTGCTTTCCTAGGCCCCTTTGTCAATAAACAACAATTAAAATGTAATGTGTCTAAAAATTACATTTTATGACAATATTGGTACAAAGGTGAATTATTAATATCACACATAAACACATTCTCTCCAACTTCGAAGTTCTTTTCTTCTTACTAAAAAAATAAAATTAAAGCATTTTTATGGGCTTCTAAAAGTACCAGGGGCCCTAGATGTGTCTACTGTACCTTATATATAAGTTGGCTCTGTTATAGGATTGAGTTGGCCCTGAATACCCCCCTACTCTGGACTTCTATTGTGCGCCTATGGAGCTGTGGCATTTGGAAATTCCCAGGTTAGGGGCTGAATTGGAGCTGCAGCTGAGGACTATACCACAGCCACATCAACACTGGATTCGAGCCACATCTGTGATCTGCGCCACAGCTTGCAGCAACATGGGATCCTTACCCACTGAGCAAAGCCAGGGTTTGAACCCACATCCTCACAGACACAATGTCAGGTCCTTAACCCGCTGAGCCACAACACGAACTGCTGCGTGGTTTTGCTATTGTTAGTGGCTGACAAGAGCACTCAAGCATCCTAGAACAATGGACATGAAGGATTGCCAGGTAAGAAGCATCCAAAGGAAGCAGTAGAGCTTGAATCTGAAATCAGACATTGGCTTAAATCCCTGTGACACTAGTCTTCCTGGTTCTCAATTTTTGCACCTGTAAAATGGGGACATCACCACCTAACAGACAAGATCACCCAATAAGAGATGTGCCTGGTACAGACGTAGTATAACTGCATGGTGGTACTTACTACAAGAATCTGCTTTCATCATGACTGAGGCTTGGCTGTGGATATTGGACAACAGGTAACGGGTACAAACATTGGGGTTTTCAGGAGGTTGGACAGAGGCTCAGTGACCAACCAGGGTAGGACCGACTCCATTTCCACTTCCTTTCGTGTTTTATTTCTTTAACTCAGCAGCAACCGCATCAGAGAAATGATCAAAACAAAGACAGTGGAAGGAGAAAAGAGAAGTAAAGGGGATGTGTTTGGGAAGACTATGGGGAATCGGGAAAACTAAATTTTCAAGCCAGCAAGAACCACACAATACAGCGAAAGAGCCAGTGAAGGAAAGAGGACCGTGAGGTCCTGGCCCATGTCTACTCCTAATTCACAGCAAGCCCCTGGGCAGTCTTTTTTCCTTTGGGGCCTCAAGTCTCTCTCTGCTAAATAAGACAAATAAAAGGAAATATGGAATCACTTCCTCTTCAAGTACTCAATAGATACACGTGGTTAGAGGCTATACTTTCAGATGCTGCAGATACACACCAGTTCCATCATCACAGAAGATTCTATTGCACAAGCGCCACCATGGGGCACACGAACCAATGTCAACTACTAACTACGTTCACAGAAAAACTATCAGTGAGAGCCAGCAAAATCACACTGAGTGAATTCACAATTCACAGAAAACTTATGAACTTCTGGGGTGTGTTTACACACTTAAGAAAAAAGAAATACAGGACAAGGCGTCCACAGATTTGGATTTAAGCCTTGACTCTCACTTCCTGGCTGTGTTACCCTGGAAAAGACAACTTACCTTGCTAAACCTCAGCCTCCTCATTTATTAAGTGAGAATAATAAAAGTTTCTATCTTCTAGGGCTACTGCTATAACCACAGTAGCTAATATATTAATTCAACAAATGCTTATTAAGTGTCCACTGTGTGCCTATAACTATTTATCCTACACCCTGGGGATAAATAGCTAATAGAATCAACAGCCATCCCTACCACCACGGAGCTGACATTCTAAGTGATTTTAGCAAATGTGTGCTATCAATCCTGATAATCAAAGTTATGGCGGTGTTCCTGTCATGGCTCAGCGGTAACAAACCAGACTAGGATCCGTGAGGATGCGGGTTCAATCTCTGGCCTCGCTCAGTGGGTTAAGGATCCGGCGTTGCCGTGAGCTGTGGTGTGGGTTGCAGACGCGGTCGGATCCTATGTTACTGTGGCTGTGGTGTAGGCCAGCACCTGCACCAAATTGACCCCTACCCTGGGAACTTCTATATGCTACACGTGCGGCCCTAAAAAGACAAAAATTTAAAAAGTAAAAGTTATGACAATAATCTGATTCATATTTGTCATTAACGGAGACCCATCTCTCAATCAGTAAGAATGTAACTTCAATTTAAAAAAAAAATACTGAGCCCTCCTTTAACTTATCTCCCTTCCCAATATAGATCTCAACTAAAAATTCTTTGTGCGCTGCTTTGGGTTACATCATAAAACCAAAGACTTCCCTGTGACATTTGAATCTAATTCAAGAAAAAGATGTGATTTCAGCAGCTTTTAGTCCAGACTTTCGAAAAAATTAATTATGCATGCATTCAACTAGCAATGAGCAAACTTGATAATTTAGGCAGTTTAGCAATTGGATTGAAATTTTACAGCTAATTTAAAGTACTCCACACTACTGACTTCAGACTTGAGGTTATAAAGCTGAATTAGCCTGGACAAGAGCAATTACTCAGCACTTTCTGCACACATGGCCTTGACTGACTTTTAGGCACAGTGAAGCGACTGCTCATACCCAATCACAGTTGGTTGAATGCTAAGATGTCTTGGGGGTGTGTGTATGCCAGACTGAGTTTGTTCTGTGCTCTGTGAAGCGAGGCTGGGTCTTAATTATGCTTGTCTCCCCCAGCCTGACAAAAGTCACAGCACACTCCACAAATAAACTAAGTAAGTCCTAGTGGAAAGGTCATAGTGATTTATGGCTGTGTGACTTCAGGCAAGCCCCTTAACCTCTCTGAGCCTGTTTTTTTATCTGCAAAATGGAAATACTAACAATACCTTCAAGGCAGTTGTGAAGAAATAGAGATGATGTATATAATGTATCTGGCACATAGTAGGTGCTCCATAAATGTATCTCCCTGTCTTAGTGTGGCCTTTTAAAAACATGGCACTAAATCTCTTAGACACATCTCCCCTTAGGGAGATCTGAATGGACTTGTGACTGCCCTGATCAATAACATATAAAATCGAAGTGTTGACCCAACTGGAAGGTTATCAAAGAGCCCAACTTTCTCGAAATATTCCATAAATTATTTTTGTAAAGTCAACAAAATCAGAGGTCCTTTCATTTGCAGGAAGGTGAGTGGCCCTGTAAAGTACTTGCAGATTCATCAGAAATCAAGCTGTCTCTCCAATTATGATTAAGTCATTCATCCATTATCTACCCCAAAGTATAAACAAATATTATCTTCCTTTCTGTCCATTTCTTTCTTCTGGTTCATCCTTTGATATTAGAAGAAAAAAGTACAAAGATTATACTTAAAAAGGAGAAAACATATGTGGCTTAAAAACTTTGTTTTGGATAAAGATTGTGTTTTCAGAAGTTTCGAAAGATTAAAAAAAATCAATGGCAATACTAACAACAGGAATATTAACAGCAAGACCAATAAGAACAATATGAATAACTATGCTTATTAAGTACTTTCTCGAACATGTGTCCTCTTGGACATTAGTCACATTTGTTTTTACTGAGCCACAACGGAAACTCTGAGCCTGGTCTTATTTTTATCTACAATTACATATAAAAAAATTTCGACAAATAAGATTGCTTACATTTACAACTTTGTCATTTAAGTACAGATCCTTAAACAATATCGTTTAGTGCTGCCTGTTTTCAAACTTTATAAAAATGGAATTGTAGTGTATAGATTCTTTAAAAAAATAATAACATACGGTGAGAGTAATGCTAGGTGACCTCTAAGGCTGGATCATAAAGGCCATGCAGCTATTACCTAGCTCTCTTGAAACATGCAATCTTAGGATTTCTTCTTGGGATCTCAGGATGCTCCATCTTGAAACCTGGCCACTCGCTGTGAGAAGCCAAGACCACCTGGAGAGGCTGTGTGCAGGGCCTCTGTTCGATAGTCTCAGCTAAGCTCAGCCATCAAATCTTCCCAAATCATAGGGCAGAACATGCCCTCCCTACTGCGGGTGATTTCCTGACCCACAAAGTCCCTGAGCATAATAAAATAGTAGAATGGTGGGCTGGCCACCACATTTGGGATGGCCTGCACAGAGCGGTAAGCAGCGGGAACACTCAGTAGGTATCATTCATTCACTTGACACCCACAGGGGCCTCTATGTGCAAAGTACTGCAGTGCACTCTGGGCAGCCTCAGAAAGGACAGAGGCTAGTGGAAAAACAACTGTAAGCTGTTAGTGGTGGGCTGGTCAATGTTTAATAAACACCTGGGGTAGGGGAAGGCCTTGTTTGTAGCTGTGGGCAGCTTCCCTGCTGTGACTACTCCAATCATTGCCAATTTCAAGTTACCAATGTGAAGTCAGCCAGATTCAAAAATCCTGAGAAATTAACATCGGCTCTCATGAGCCAGGACAAGCTGGCTCCAGGATACTGCTGTCAGAAGACCCCAGTGTGGAGTGAGAAAGCACCAAAAAAGGCAGCAAAAACATCAGGGCCAACAGGGAGCCAGGGGTTGAGATAATGACAGCCATTTAAGTCCAAAACTTCTGATAACTGCCTCCAAGAAACAGTAAGGAATAAGAAGAGTATATAAAATGTGCACCTTCAATAAAACAGAAGACGCAGATCCTCCAAACCTCAAATTACCTGGAAGTGGAAAAACAAACTCAAAATCTCAGAACAAATGCAATTTGGAGAAAACTGTAAAGGAGAAAGGAGCTGGTGGCAGTAGTAAAGCTCATCTAAAACCACCTTAGAAGAAGAAACTCCACCCAGGTAAGAAAATCCTAGAAATAAATATTAGCGGTCTGATCACCTACAAGAGGGAATAGATTTGTAAGGGGAAGGGGTAGAGAGGTGATCTTCTCTGCGGGAGGGGGAGAAGAGAGTCAAGGAAAAGAGAGGCACCTTGGAGCTACACAACCAAGAGGAATAGAAACAAGAGGGGCATCTAGAATCCCGCAAGACAAAGAAAATGGGAAAATCAAAGGACACGCAAGCCCTCTCCTCTCCACTTCCCTCCAAAGAAAAAAAGGTCAGGGACAGCAACTGAGTCCCTCCAGGGCCGATACTGTCCCATCTGCAATAGGTGCCTGTGTCCACATCTAAACTTAGGTGATTCATGTTGTAAATACAGAACCATCTGCAGGAAACCTAGGATTCCTCCTAATACATAGCATCCTGCATTTGTATAGGTTTCCCCAAGAGCAGAGCTTGCTTAAGGGCAGAGGCCATCCAGCAAGGGAGTAGGGAGGTGGGATAGACAAGAAAAAAGAGTGGACACGGGGTGAGCTGTTGAGCTGGTCACTCCTGTGGGCAACTGAGGAACCAGCTAGAAGGCTTCTCCGAACCATGCCTCCAAAAGAAGGAGGCTCAGGCGTCCTTCCAGTGTTGGTCTGGTTCCTCCAAGAAGGAGATGCCAGGACAGGATTAGATGTGCAAGAGATGTAACAGGGGACACGTCTGGGAGAAAACTGAGCCTGGAGCCAGCGGGGCTGGGAGAACATCAGATCACAGTGTAGGTCTGACCCTGAGTGCAAGACAGGGGGCAGGTGGGAAGTGTGGTCAGTGGAAGAGTCGTGGACTGCAGTGCAGTTCCAGGGGTGCTCAGCAAGGTCGATGGGAACTCCCTGAACCCAAGGTGTCATCAGAGAAGTCCCACATCTCCCATGACCAGGCCTATTCTAGGGTCCCCACTCAGCTCAGTGCTGGCTGGGAACCATCCATGGGAAGCCAGGCCTCAGCACAAGAGTGGTGACGGATTTCAGACGGCAGCAGCTGGAGTTATGGTCAATTATGCAGATCACTCGTGGGGGTGGCAGAGGGGCACTGTCATAGCTGCCATATGGGGCCGAATGCCTAGAGGGAGGGACCCAGAGAAGGGCAGTGGGCCTCTGGGGGAACCCCATCAGCATGCACGAGGCTACAGGAGACCTCAGGTTTGCTCAGGGGATGGGCAAAAAGCCTCAGCTCACCTCTTAGCCGGGTTCCCCTGATGTGGGCCCTGGAGAGAAACATCATTCCCACTGCTTCAGTCTATACATGTGAAAGCTGAACCGACAAGAATGTGATTCTTCCTGCGGCAGAGCATTTTGAGCACACGGCCCAGGTGGGATATTTCACACCTATTTTTAGTGGGTTAAGGAGTGTCCACCCCATCCCCCGCCAAATTCATGTCTATCTGGAAACTCAGAATGTGATCTTATTTGGAAATATGGTCTTTGTGTTAAAGACAGAGGAAAGGGACAAAGCAGGTGATTAAATCATTAATCCCACTGGGTGGGGGGGGGGGGTGTAAGTAGAGAAAAAAGTATGGGAGACCCTGCAAGCTCATGATCACACAAGAAAGCAGACTTGCTTAACGACCAAGCCAAGCAAGTTTGCTGGGCAACAAGACCACCAAAACTACACAACAGAAACACAAGACATACCCCCAAACAACAAAACAATGGTGGAATGGGATCTACATCCTGTCCACATAAGTCAGCAAGTTAATAATCCTTGAGAAGGGGCTCTTTCTGCAGGTATTCAGAGCAAAAACAGGGGAAAGGTGATATGATACTAAAACCTGAGACAATTTTAGCATACGATACTGCCACCTTTTTGCTCATTTTCTTAGTGTCATGACAGTCCTGGTTGGACCACATAGGGTTAAAAACTCCCCCCACCACGTGTAGGAGGGATTAATGATCCAATGAGGAATGAGGAGAAGGTGGTCTCCCCCCCCCACTTTTCTTTCTTTTTTTTTTATGGTGAGTAAATTTTTTTATGTGTTTTTTTGTGTGTGTGTGTGGTTTTTTTTGTCTTTTTGCCATTTCTGGGCCGCTCCCACGGCATATGGAGGTTCCTGGGCTAGGGGTTGAATCAGAGCTGTAGCCGCCGGTCTACTCCAGAGCCACAGCAACGCGGGATCCGAGCCGCATCTGCGACCTACACCACAGCTCGCGGCAACACCGGATCCTTAACCCACTGAGCAAGGGCAGGGACTGAACCCGCAACCTCATGATTCCTAGTCGGATTCATTAACCACTGCGCCACGCCGGGAACTCCCCCCTCCCCACTTTTCGTTTGATTATAAACATGTACCCACCCAGGTCTCTGGCAGAGTCCTCTTGCCAGTTTGCTTTTTTTTTTTTTTTCAACAAGCATCCTTTGCTAAGATACTCTTTCCTTATCTGTCACTCTGCCTCTTGCTAAATTTTTTCTGCACTGAGACAGAAGAACCTATGCTCTACTGAGCTGGTTTCATCGACAGACGTACTCAGTTAGGATCCTGAGATGAAATCATCCTGGGCTTAGGGCGGGCCCCAAATCCGATGACTGGTATCCTCCTAAGAAGCAAAGATAGAGAGATGCACAAGGAAGATGGCCACGTGAAGGTGGAGGCAGAGACTGGAGTGATGCTGCCACAGGCCGAAAAATACCAGGTCCCATCAGAAGAGGCATGGAAGTATCCTGCCCTAGAGCCTTCAGAGAGCAGGGCCCTGCTGGCACCTGTTTTTGGACTTTTATCCTCCAGGATTGTACGACAATTCATTTCTAGTTTTTCTAAGCCACTTAGTTTGTGGTCATTTGTTATGGCAACCTTAGAAAACTAATAGACTAATAAAATATTATTGGGAAAAATAAAATAATAATAAACTAATAATTCTATGCCAGTCAGAAGTGTAGACATCACAGAGTTAGAAGAAGGAATGCACCAGTAGAGAATCAGTGCTTCTTGGCAGTGGACTACATGAGAGCCATCCCTCTCACTCTCCATCAAACCTCCAAGGAAGAGTTCATTCAGCTTCTGCTTGAATACCCCTGGTGATGGGCAAATTACCACCTCAAGAGGAAGCCTCTTCATTCCCGGCAACTTTGACAGTCAAAGCCCTTCCTATTACTGATCTAAAATATCTGCCTCCCTGTGATCCCAGTATTTAGCCTAACTTTATTCTCTGGGACCCAGCCTGCTCTTGACAGCACATCTCCTGCTAAATCTTCCTTCAGGCTACTTGGGCCCAGTTACTTTAAGGAATAATGTAACTTACTCGAAATACAACAATGAACTAGAATATGTAAATTATTTTATCAGCTGTACTCTATAAAGACAATCTTTTCCTGATTAGCATACTGCTCTGTCTCTATTTTCATCAGGGATTCACAGAACTGGCACGTTCAGAGCTTCTAGCAACCACAGGGCATTTTGGGACAGGCATGGAAGCTGGAGGGCACACCAGGCAAAGTTTAGGAGGTGAGAACTGGCAGAGTGGTCCCTTCATTCCATACACATCGAGAGAGTGATCCCTAGGTGCCAGAGCCTGAGGTTGGGAGAGATAAGGAGGCTGAGGTGAGGGCAGGGAGGGAGAAAAAGAGAGTAACTGAAGACATACACTACCTGGAACTCCCAACACATCTCAATTAACTGTTACACTAGTTCAAACAAAAGAAAAGGCACACACAAAGGTAAGAGGTGTGACTGCCCCTGAGGTGGAATCAGGGCAGGCTTCCAGAAGGAGGTGTCTGTAGGTTAAGCCTTTAAATCAGATGTACCAATCAAAATAAAAGGGGCAGACCAAGAAGAAGGAACTGCCGAAGCAAAGGCAAGGTGATAGATATGGACCTTTAGGCCACTTTTGGGGAATGAAGATAAATCCAGTGTGGCTGGAATTGAAGGGGTACATGTGCAAGAGGAAGAGATGAGAGTAGAAGATGAAGTAAGAGATGGTCTTCATAGACCGAGTAAATGTTTCCTCTCTTCAGCTGTTTTTTCCCACGAAACTGGGCATTTATGGAGGTTCTTTTTCTTTTATTATTTATTGTTATTTTCCCCAACACACCTTTTTTTTTCCCCACTGTACAGCATGGGAACCCAGTTACACATACATGTATACATAATTTTTTCTCCCATTGTCGTGCTCCATTATAAGTATCTAGACATAGTTCTCAGTGCTACACAGCAGGATCTCATTGCTAATGCACTCCAAAAGCAATAGTTTGCATCTGTTAACCCCAATCTCCTGATCCCTCCCACTCCCTCCCTTTCCCCCTGGGGCAGCCACAAGTCTATTCTCCAAGTCATGATTTTCTTTTCTGTGGAAAGGTTCATTTGTGCTGTATATTAGATACCAGTTATAAGTGATATTATATGGTATTTGTCTTTCTCTTTCTGACTTCTCTCAGTATGAGGATCTCTAGTTCCATCCATGTTGCTGCGAATGGCATTATTTTGTTCTTTTTATGGCTGAGTAGTATTCCATTGTGTATATATATACCACATCTTCCTAATCCAATCATCTGTTGATAGACATGTGGGTTGTTTCCATGTCTTGGCTATTGTGAATAGAGCTGCAATGAACATGCGGGCGCATGTGTCTTTTTCAAGGAAAGTTTTGTCCGGATATATGCCCAAGAGTGGGATTGCGGGGTCATATGGTAGTTCTATGTATAGATTTCTAAGGTTCTCCAAACTGTTCTCCCTAGTGGTTGTACCAGTTTACATTCCCACCAGCAGTGCAGGAGGGTTCCCTTTTCTCCACACCCCTCCAGCACTTGTTATTTGTGGACTTATTAATGATGGCTGTTCTGACTGGTGTGAGGTGGTTTCTCATGGTAGTTTTGACTTGCATTTCTCTAATAATCAGGGATGTTGAGCATATGGAGGGTTTTTGTTTGTTTGTTTGTTTTTGCCTTTCCTAGGGCTGCACCCAACGGCATATGGTGGTTCCCAGGCTAGGGGTCTAATTGGAGCTGTAGCCACCATCCTTCGCCAGAGCCACAGCGACACAGGATCTGAGCCACGTCTGCAACCTACACCACAGCTTATGGCAACGCCAGATCCCCAACCCACTGAGCAAGGCCAGGGATCAAACCCACAACCTCATGGTTCCTAGTCAGATTCATTAGCCACTGAGCCACGACGGAAACTCCGAGCATATGGAGGTTTTTAAACTTCATTGGAAATCAACTGTTCAGTGTGCTTAACCTGCAGACCTCAGCCTCACCACACTGTGCCCCAGCTCTCTTGCACACCCACACCTGTGCCCCTCATTCTGATCCCATGTGTTGCACATCTTGGGTTTCTATGTCATAAATATGCTCTAGCTAATGATTCCAAGGCAGGACATGGCAAACCTCGCCGAGGAAGCTGTCCTGTGCGCCCCACCTTTCTTCATTATGAAAAACGATGTGGGTGGCATGACAACATATTAGGTTATGCCAGAAATACCGGCAATTTAAGTTTATATGAAAAGATGCACTGGGGAAAGAAAACCAATTTCTATTCTCCATCAAGGTACTTGGCAAAAATGAAAGGCCAAAAATTTATCAGAAATTACTTCTGTGGGCAGAGCAATGCATTGCGGGGCTGCCTAGGCCTCTCCCCAACCCTCAGAGTTGCCTGTAACTTGCAAAGGAAGGCCTTCGGTCATTTCAGGGTGAGCACAGGGTTCAGCCCCAAGATCTCTCAGGAAATTGAAGCATGCCCTTGGAGAGAAGTGTCCATCCCTCACAAAGGAGTGACAGGGATGTAACCGGCATTTCATTTTGTTTTTGAAAAGCGAAAAAGCATTTCAGGACCAAAGCGTCTCAGGGGTGGGAGATCCTTCCGGCCAATGTCTCCTTCATGTCAGAGGCCCGGGCCCTCCACTGGAGGCTCTGCACCAGTGGGTCTGGGGGGAGGCTCTGGGGATCTGGTGGTGAGGGATGTCAGACACTGATCTCACTCACTTGGCTTCTGCTTACATACCTCCAAGGACAGGGAGCTCTTTCTCTTCAAGGGTGACACATCCCAATGTTGAAGAGCTGTGATCATTAAAAAACTTCCTCTGGACACTGCTGAACTGAAAATTTTCTCCAGTGCCAAGGCCTCTAGGCTCTGCACTGGGTCTCTGCACTGACTCAGAGTAGGTTCAATCCCTCTGCCACAGGCAGCCTGGTAGAAAGATGAAATCCACACACAGGAAAGACCAGCTAGCTCTGCAGACGCTGAGCGTGGAAAAGGAAGGCACCTGTGGGTGATGTGAGAACCTTTACCTGCCCCCCATTTTTCTCCTCACTTCTCCTTCCCAAGGGAAAGGCGAGAGGACTGACATTCGTGGACATGACAATTGAAGGCTTACTGTGGTCAGCAGTGATCCGCCAAGTATGTCTGCATCCTGATCTCCAGAATCTGTGAATATGTTAGATTATGTGACAGAAGAGAATCAGGCCACAGAAAAAATTCAGGCTGCTAATCAGCTGGTCTTGAAATAGGGTTTATCTGGGTGGACCCACTGTAATTACAAGCCTTCTTAAAAGTGGGAGAGGGAGGCAGAAAGTGAATGTCAGAATGAAGCACCAGGAGGGAGTTCCAGTTGTGGCCCAGTGGTAAACAAATCCGACTAGTATCCATGAGGGCATGGGTTCAATCCCTGGCCTCGCTCAGTGAGTTAAAGGTCTGGTGTTGCTGTGAGCTGTGGCATGTGTTGCTGTGTGCTGTGGCATAGGTCGCAGAGACAGTTCGGATCTGGTGTTGCTGTGGCAGTGGCATAGCTCTGATTCGACCCCTAGCCTGGGACCTTTCATATGCCATGGGTGCGGCCCTAAAAAAAAAGCAAAAAAAAAAAAAGAATGATGCAGCATGAGACGCAAGTGGCATCACTGCCTTAGCAGGTCAAAGGGAACCACAAGCCAAGGAATGCTGGCAGGCTCCACAAGGCCAGAATACAGATTCTCCCCTTTAGCTTCCTGAACACAGTCCTGCTGACCACATTTTGACTTTAATGCCACCGAGACCCACGGTGGACTTCTGACCTCTAGAACTGTGAGACAGTAAGTCTGTGTTGCTATAAGCCCCTAAATTTGTGGTAATTTGTGACAGTCACAACAGAAATCTAATACACTTACTATAAGCCAGCTAATACTAGATCATGTACCCGAATATCTCATTTAATAATGGAACAACCAGAGGATAGATATTATTATTGTCATTCCTGTTAGATATATGAATAAAGTGAGGCTTAGAGAAACTATAAATAATCTGCCCAGGGTCACACAGATAGAAGTGGTACAGCCTAAATTCAAACCCAGATCTGCCTGTTTCCCAAATCCTTTTTTGAAGAAAGTGAGGAAAAAGAGGAGCTAAAAATAAGACTACAAAATGGGAACAAATAGATGAAAAGACCTGGAAAGAGACCCAGAACAAAATACATCATAACTCTATGGAGTTACTAAAAGGGTGCTCTAGATTAATGAGAAATGCTTCCAGTCCAATTCTAATCACAGATTGAACATGTCCAAGCTGTGCACACACTTGGAGATAACCTAGTTCAAACCCTCCAAGTTCAAGCTGGAGGAGACCTCGAGAAGTACAGAGGTTGGTGGGGATGGGGCTTGAACCAGGGCCCCATTTCCTGTCCAGGGCTGGTTCCTCCTCTCCCTTCACCCTGTGCTTCCTTTCTACCTCCCAGAGGAGTGTGTGATAGCCCAAGGGCAGCTAAGATGAGTGGGTGGCTCTGCCCAGGGCACAGAGAAGGAGACTGCTGGACCCCCTGTGCCTAAGACGTCTCAAGACAGTACTCTCCCTGGCAGGGCCTCTTGGTCCTAGACATCCAGAAATCATGACAAAAGAGGCCACATTCACCCAAAGTGTCCACTATGCGTGCTGATACTTGTCCTCACCTTGCGTGTTTGGGGTGATCTGGACCATCATATCCATGAAGATGGCAGCTGCCAAGAGGTTGGCCTTGCCCTGGAATGGATGGGACCGAGCACCGCCCCCCCTGCCCCAACTTCCACCCCCAGCAGGGGAGAAACAGCACATCTTGCTGTGACACACTTTTCCACAAATGCAACTTAATTAACCCAGCATAAACTTCAGCCTCATATCCAATCATCAACCATTCCTCTCATAGATGCATATGCAGAGGACAAAGTTTCAAATGCAAGACCCAGTTATGAAGGGCCAAGAAAATCCTGGTTTCCCACACTCTACTTCAGAGGGAGTCTCACACTGGCCTCTCCACCCACCCAAGAAGCTACTTCTGGAGATCTGGCTCCCCATGTGCAATGCCAGCATTTCTGTTGCTAGCTGCTCCCTGTGAAGGTTCCAGTGGTTCCTTTATTAACAGCCTTAGCTTGGGAGGTGCCCAGCTGATCCTGGACCTCCCCGTCTGGCCTAGGAAAAAAACAGGTGCTTCTGGCCATGCAGCTCCTTTTTCCCAGCCAGAAAATGTGGCACTGTGGTGGCAGCCAGGACAGGCCTCACATATCACCTGGAACTGGCTCTGAGGCTCTCTTAATTCTTATCTCTTTTCCTTGTGATCAACTTCACTTACATTTATAAAAGGCGTCTTGGTTAAATTCCACCAATTTCAACATTTAAGACTTCTGAAGAATGTATACATGTATGTATAACTGGGTCACCTTGCTGTACAGTAGAAAATTGACAGAACATTGTAAACCAGCTATAATGAAAAAAAATTAAAATCATTGTAAAAAAATTGAAGACTTCTATTATAGTTGAATAATTTTTAAAGTTTTTAGCCTTTGAAAATGCAAACAAAGGCATACAAAACATTGCAACAATCTAATAGCAATTTCCTCCAAACAGCTTGAAGTCTTCTTGCTAGGAGCAGAACCAGGACCTAATTCACCTTGGGATCTGCACCTCCAGCACCCAGTGGGTACTCAAGTATTACTTGAGAGCCCATCCAAGCTTAGGGATGGAATCACAGACACTATTTATAGGACACTCTACAGCTTGTCGTGCTGTCTACACTTAGCGGCTGGCTACCCAACACTCAATAAACCTGCCCACAGCAATGAAGGGGCAGGTTGCTCTCATTTTTTTCTTATCCTGCAAGGCTCAGCTCAAATACCTCTCCCACCTCCATGAAATCACCCTGATGCCCCCTTTGCTGCCAGTCAGAATTTTTTGCTCCTTGAGCAATGCTGAGGGACCAGACAGAACAGTCTCACTATGTTCCAGACATGGTCCAAACACAGGGAGTGTGAGATGTGGTCTGGTCAGGGCGCGGCCACAAACAGACAAGGACTGGCCTAGTCTTTGGGAAAACTGTGCTTTGGGAGTCCAGAGCAGGGAGAAGTCTAGCCCACTGGAGAAAAGGGAGAGCAGGAAGACATCTTGGAAGACTTCCTGAAGGAAGGTCCATCTGAGCAGCGTGGGTGATATGTAGGCTGTGCAAGGCAGAAGGCTTGAGGTTCCAGAGGGAACCATTAGCAGATCAGTAAGCCTGACACACAGGATTTGGTGTTTTATGGTTCTGTGGACCCCTCAGATTGAGCTCGGCTGAGTTCCTAAAAGTTTTTGAGCCTCAGTTTCCTCATCTGTAAAATGGGGATAAATTAGGTCTACCTCCGCAGAGATTCTCATACATTAGCACACATAAGAAGAGCCTGGAGGCCTTATTAAACTGCAGATTTCTGAGCTTCCTTCCTCTCCTTTCCACCTTCACACAAACACTTAGAGAATCTGAATAAGTAGGTCTGGGATAGGACTCCGGGATCTGTGTTGTAACACATACACACACACACACACAAACCCTACATGCAATCCACACATAACGCATATTCCACATATTACACACAGCACAGCACAATATGTCTCCAAACACCATGCGTGTGCACACGCTGCACACAACCACATCCACATCCACAGGTAATTTTGATTGGAGAGGGGTCCACAGAACCATAAAACACCACTTGGATAAGACAAATTATCCAATGTATATAAAGCAACTATGACATACCTGCCACCTCACTGTCACTTCAGTAGTTCCCCTTCCTTCTTCCTCTATGTTCCTGAAAACCTTTGCAACAATTTTAATAAAGCAGACACTCCATCCTGCCTTCATTTTAGTTGGAGCCACTTTCATATGTTTCTATGTGTTTCTATGTCTGCTTCCCCCAACAAGACAGTGAGACCCTTAAGGGGAGGGGACCAAATTAGCATCCTCAGTGTCTAGTGGGCCCCTGGCCAGGTAAATGTTCTGTGAATGAAAGGCAAGAATGCAGCACCACCTCCCAGCCCCCCAAGCCGGCCTCCATATGAATTGTGCAGTAAGTAGGTCAATAGACTGGGGGGACCCCGAGGGCCTCACCTAAGGGGAGAAGATGGGCACTGTGAGGAAGCATAAGAATGAAAGCCATCAAGAAGCAAGGCTACTCCAGCATGGCCACTTCCCACTTACGACAGCCCTGGGAACAGTTCTGCTTCCTGGGCACATTAAGTACAAGCTGCTTGACCAGTCAACAAGTTCTTTATGGCATTTTCAGACTCACAGACCGGAATAACATTAATGAAAGTTTCATGCCCTGATAAATAGTTCATCAGGAACCAAGGAAGGTGACGGCCCCACCCTCCTCCTAGGGAGCCAGCCTGCAGCCTCCAAGGCCTCTTTCTCGCCATCCTCCGTCTTCATGTCCAATTAGTCACCAAGGTCCAGTGCCTCCACCATCTGCTCCCTCCTCTGCATGCCCTGCCCCAGTCCTAAGGTAGACCCCAGAGTGTCTCAGCTTGACCACAAGGCAGGCTCTTCACAAGTCTCCTTGATTTTTCAGCACATCTCCTGCACTGTGGTAATAAGCTTCCTGACACTCAGCTAGGAACTGAACTCAGTCTTATTCAGAAGCCCGCAGTGGCTCTACATGGCTCTAGAATTAAGTGCAGCTATTTCAGCCCGACATTCAAACTCCTCTGAGGTCTGGTCTAAGCTAACTTTTCCTCTCATCACCTGCTATGCCGATTCCTACACCCTTCCCTCTAGCCCAGTGTTTTTTGGGTTTTTTTCAACTGCAGATCACACCCTATAAATGAGATATCACATTAATCTAGCAGGTCTTGACCAGAATTTTTCGTAAGACAGAACAGAATGAAATACCAGAATACACTGCACATAGGAAGATTTCGTTTCAAGAAAATTCTGTTTTAGGTATGCCTATGAGTGCATGTGTGTAGGTGTGAGTGTGCCGTATCACACTGTAAAATGCACATCTCACCGTGGATCACAATCAAAAAGATCTGAAAAGTGCTGTCTGGGACAAACAGAATTCACTCTTCTCTTCCACCTCTGTGTCTTCTGTTCCATCTCCACACTCTTTCTCACCTGATTAACTTCCTCTTCCATTGTTTCTACCTCCCTCTACCCTAATCACCTCCATCCATCCAAATCTTACTCATTCTTCCAGGCTGTCTTAGCTGGTTTCTCCCAAAATCAGCCTCTGAGATGAGGATGTTTATTTGGGAAGTGACCCCAAAAAACCACCAGCAAGGAAATGCAGAAGTGAAACAGAAAAGGAGCTAGAACAACCCAGGATGCTCTACAGAGTAGGTTCTTGCTTCGGGTGACTGGGGAATCTGGGGGCAAAGGAGCTGGGAGAGTCATCCACCCACTCCTGCCAGTCACTGGTGCAAGATCCTGACAGGTGGGGGTTGTCAGGACAGCATGGGGGTGGGGCTCACACAGAGACATCGGAGTTCCACTTGCATGTGGACTTTCCTTCCTCTTTGTTCCTGAAATTCACTGATAGAAAGTTTTTTGTTTTTTATTTTTTATTTTTTTGTCTCTTTACCATTTCTTGGGCCGTTCCTGTGGCATATGGAGGTTCCCAGGCTAGGGGTCGAATCGGAGCTGTAGCCGCCAGCCTACACCACAGCCACAGCAATGCAGGATCCGAGCCGCATCTGCAACCTACACCATGGCTCACGGCAACACTGGATCCTTAACCCACTGAGCAAGGCCAGGGATCGAACCCTCAACCTCATGGTTCCCAGTCGGATTCGTTAACCACTGAGCCACGATGGGAACTCCTGATACAAAGATTTTAATAGAGCAGAAACTCTATTCTGCCTTCATGTTAGTTGGAGCCCCTCTTTATGTTTCTACGTCTCTTTCTTTGTCTGCTTTCCCCAACAAGATCATATGCTCCTTAAGGAGAAGGAAAGAATTAGCTCAAAACCCATGCCCTCTTCTTCCCGGAAGCAGAGCCCATAGTTTCCCCGGGGAACACCTTTTCTCCACTCTCAGTCCACTTGAGCCAATTGTATCACTGTCGCCACAGTGATGGGGGAAGAGATGGGCACTGACCCCAACAGGTGGCTTAATCTGGGGGCTTCTGTTTTCTCTGTTAGCAAAAAAAAAAAAAATCACTTTTTTTGCTGGTGTTACTGAGACTGCTGGCTGCCACTTTCCCACCAAGAGCAGAAAAGCTACAAGAGAATGCAGCCAACACAGACTCACAAAGGGAGGGGCCACAGGAACCAAGTCCTGGTGCAACTGTGTTCCCACCCAATCGATTCTGCCTTTCCACTAAAGTCAGCTTGCACTGAGTTTCTGTCACTTGCAACCCCAAATCCCACCTAATGCAGCTTGTGTTATGGCCCATGATGCACCGTCACCTGGAGGATGGAGCACATGACCCATCTGGACCTCTACATCTGGCACTCAGTTGGGACAAGCAGGGATCTAGAGAGAAAGCAGAGGAGGGGGATGCCACTCAAACACATTTCCTTTGGCACTGCAGTTCCTGGCCCCTAGCAGACACAGATACGTGGTCACTGACCCAGTCGTGTAACCATAACCATCAAAACAGATGTAGTGGACAGTTAGAGACACAGATGTGGACAGCAAAGAGCAGGAAGGATGAGATTCTGCGTAAAGAACAAGAGGCCAGGAATGGAAGTATGTCTGGGTTGCCTGGGCCAGTCTAAAAGGAGCCCTGGCTTCTAACATGGAGACCTTGGAGCTTGCTGGCACATTAACCCAGATTCAGTTCCAGGGAGGCCCCTAGAACACAGTGTGTCAGAGCTGGGAGACTTAGGAACATCTTGTTCGGCCTCAAGGAATGGCAGGAGCTGGTCAGAGGTCAATGAGCAAGCTGGTGGCATCGCTGAAAGTAAAAGCTGGGCTGATGCTCTTCCCGCTGCACAGGAAGAAGCTGGATGAAGGGGTCTAGTGCATTCGTAATTGTTGTTGGACTGCTGGAGGGCCACCCTGTGCCTTCAGCCTTTGCCACCGCTATCAACTTCTTCCTGAGGATTTTCTCCAGTGCGAATTCCCCCATGCTCAGGAGACCAGCAGTAACTGAGCCCCTGCTTCACCTTTAAAGGCTCTAAATGCCTCTGGGTGTATTAACGTCCTGATTGCCAGCCCCGCCTCAGATCAGGCGGGGCCTGGCTAGGACATTTCTACTATGTTCCTTGGAAAGCTTCTTTATGGCAACCAAGCATGTATATTTAGCTCCATAGAACCTTAAATTATAACTACAGTAGTAATAATAATAGCAGCTAAGCTAGTGAGTGTTACTTAGGGCTTCCTATATGCCAGGTGCTATTGAAACTTTACACACACTAACTCACTTAATCCCCAACCAACCCACTCTATGAGGCAGGTACTATTCTCCTCATTTTACAGATGAGGAAAAAGAGGTGCCAAAAGGTTAAATAACTGGCCTAAGATTACCTACACAGCAGACGGCAGGCCAGGATGGGAACCCGGGCAGCCTGGCTCGAGGGTCCCCAGTGGAGACCCTCACAGAATATTTCCTCTATGCAGAAAAGGGCTAGTGGAGCAGGCCTGAGACAGTATCCTTTAGAAAGGTCTGCCTATGAGGATGGCCCTTGGCTGGCACCTGGGAATTTGGATTTGAGGGGATTCCCACCATTCCCTGGTAAGAGTGGCTCACTGTGCCTAAACTGTGTAAATATGGTTTATGCTAAATACCTACTTTTCATCAGAGAGAAAGTCTAGAAATTTTGGTGTGTGCTCAGCAAACGGTGCTGAGGCAACCAGCTCCCAGTAAACATCCTGGGCACTGGTGTCTAGTAGGCTTCCCCGGTGGATGGCATGTCACACATTCTGTCACAATTCATTGCTGGGTAACTAAGTGCATCCTGTGTGAGTCTACTAGGGGAGGCTCTGGGAACCTTGCAGCTTGTTTCCCTGGTCTTCGCACCATGAACGTTTTCCCTTTGCTGATTTTGCTTTATTTTCTTGCATTGTTACAAATCTTATCTGTGAGTATGACTCTCTTTGAGTCCTATGAGTCCTCCTAGTGATTCACTGAACAGAGACATAGGTGGTCTTGGAAAACTGAGACATCCTTGGAATCCCTAAAACTAATCACCTGTAAGAACATCCTGGAAAGTCTTATCTCAGTTGCCTTGGGTGACATTTTTCTCAGGTGTCTACTTACACATTACATAAGACTATCTCTCTGGTATCACTTGGTACCTTAAAGTAGGCTGTCCAGCCCCGAGCTGGCACAGGATCCCAAAGCTGGCAGGGCTCTCAGAGGACTGTCTCCAATAGGGACCTCCCACACTCATCCTGACCTCATGCGGTTCCAGAGATAAGCCTTCAGCCATCAGTAGTACACAGCGTTATTTAACCTACAGGGAAACTGAAGCTCAGAATGGTTGTATGATGTTCTTGAGGACTAGAATTTTGTCTCTTGACTTTCCATCTAGGGATCACCTATGATCTATCCCAGGCACAATGATTAGAGGAGGCAGGGAGAACCTTTTGTTGTAATATAAGGAATAATACTCCTCCTGTAATAGGAGATGCTCTCGAATGCACTGAACAAACATACAATGTACTGGGGATGCTACAAGAATCAGACACAGTCTTGGTCTTATGGCGCTCACGTCTCAGGAAGGCTTTTGTTTATTTATTTATTTTATTTTTAGGGCCACACCTGAGGCATATGGAAGTTCCCACGCTAGAGGTTGAATTGGAGCTGTAGCCACCGGCCCACACCTCAGCCACAACAATGCCAAATCCAAGCCATGTCTGCGGACTACACCACAGCTCATGGCAATGCTGGATCCTTAACTCACTGAGCAAGGACAGGGTTCAAATTCTCATTCTCATTGATACTATTTGGGCTCATAACCCACTGAGCCACAACAGGAACTCTGGGGACGGCTTCATTTAAGGGACTGAGCTCCCCACGGCTAAGAATGCGCAAATAGAGGCTGGGTGGCTGCCTACTGGGAATCCCTGCCTTCTAGCACCTGACACTGGGATTCAACAATTTTATACTACCAAATAATTTTATGTTACCTATCTGATAATGCCAGACAAGCATCTCTCAGGCCCTCTATACTCCTTCTCCAGCTCTTCCTCTCTGGTCTACCATTCTCCTCCAGAGAAAGCCCAGCCCAGGAGGTGTTAGGGCCACTAGCACAGAAGGTGTAGTAGGCTTTGGAAAGGAAGGGCCCCGCATATACTCTCAGCACTACCCCATACTAGGTTTGGGACTCTGGAATGTGCTGCAAGCCCTCTGACTCTCGGCTTCCTCATCTGTGCATAACAGGGGCCCGGGAGATTGAATGAAATCTGCACCTGGCCCAGAGCCTGTTACCCAGCAGAAATGTAATAAAATTGTGCCTTACCCTCCCTCAATGCCCAGAGTGCTGGATGTGCCAGTTTTATGAATAGGCCACCTACTTTCCCTTCTTCACTCCATCAACAGTAGGAAGAATTAGGTTAATTACACTGAGAAGAAATACAACAGGGTAATAAGGTTTCTAATCCCATCTTTTGTTCACAAGTTAAATAAATGTAAAAGTTCTTATGCAAATGATGTTAAAATGTTCAACCTCATTACCTTGAGCGGTGGTCATGGTATGGGGGCTAGTCACTGGGAAGGAGGTGCCAGTTATTCAAGTATGACTTTAATTATGTAAGAATAAATGTCATTCTTACATTGCTCATTGAAATGTTAATTATCTTTCAAATGTTTGTTTTTATTCTCTAAGCAAGTTCACAACAGGGAAGAAAATAGCCAACAGTCACGGTACCCTCATAGAGGACTATTTCTCTAAGCCCCTTTCCCTATTCTATCCTTATTTACATGTTTATAATCATGCAGGATATACTTCTACCACTTAAGAGCATTTTTAAAAAGCAACTCTGTGTTTTGAAAGCATCTTGATATTTGCTACTTCAGAGGGGTATAAAATGGCAAGCATTTGAGAGCATCTCTCTAGACCCAGTTCTGCTACCAGATAACTCCTCCTTGTCCCCTCTCTGTCTCCACCTACTTCTCTGTAAAAGGATGGGTTTAAACAAAATCGGGGGTTACCAAACCCAGCTTAGCATCATACTCAACAGAGGCGCTTTTAAATATCCAGATTCTGGCTTCATTTGGATCAATGAACCTCTTGAGAGCGAGGCCTGGGAATATGACTTTTCAGCAAGATTTCCACTTCCACTCCCACCTCCCCGGGCACTCAGATGCAGCCAGTCTGGCATCAAGCCACAGATCAGTTGGACGGAGACTATATTCCTACCAATGTTCATAGTCTACCTTTTGAATGCCCCTGCAGAACTAATATCTGTAATATTATTAATCACTCTTCAATTTCTAGGTGTCTGAGTTATTTTCCATTTTCCTAAATATGACTCTTTCTAAATGGGTCGTGCTGGCTATCATTTTTCCTCCTTCACAGGCATCCACAGAAAACACAGAGCCCAAAGGAACGTCTACATCCTAAAGGTCCATTAAAAAGTGATGGATGTCTCAGAATCCAGGTCAGTTTCAAAGGTAGACTTCTCCTGATTCATCTCTTAGTGACAACAGGGCAAGCCTGGATGGATTTGATTTAAATCTAACTGATTTAATTCTCCAGTCAGGACTCAATTTGCCCAATTCTTCTCCTACCAAAGATGTGTCCTTTTTTTTTTTTTTTCAGACATATAACTTAAAGCCTCCTTTAGAGCTCAGAGACAAATGGAGCTTTCTTTTTTGCTTAAAAAAAAAAAAAAAGTGATTTTTCTTAGCACACAAGCATCCTTAAATGTCAAAATTGGAAAGGCCTATGGTCAGCCAGTTTGACCCAGGAAGGCTCCAAAAAGGTAGTGCCCTTCCAAGGTCCATGGAGAGTTTGTGGCGGGGCAGGAGAAGGATAGCGCACTGGATCCTTGGGCAGTGCCTCTTCCACCGCAATCCCCTGCCCCCAATTTGCTTCACAGTCTTTCCCATGAATCCCCTGGCTACAAAAGAACCCTCAACGATGACTGGGCCTTCCTTTTACCCAAAGCTAACTGGAACGGTGGGATACAAACAGCAGAAAGAGAAGGAAAATGCTTTCCTCTAAATTCACAAGCCCAGAGATGAAGGTTTCAGATACTTTGAAATAAGACTCTGCGCTCTATAGCACTTCAATAATGAAAAGAATTGTATATATTTATACCTAACCGGGGAAAAAAAGAGACCGAGAAAAAGAGACCTGATGGAGTGGTGGGATCAATGAGTTTTCTTCTCCATGTTCCAAAAAAGTGTTGTGTTGTTTCAAAAACAAGTATAAACTTTCAACCACAAAAATATATGAAGTTCTTGGAGAGGGGACATCCAGGGGCCATGAGGAAGAGCCATGTCCCTTGGTTTATTTCTGCCCAGTACCATATCTATTTTAAATATGTTCTCCAAAAATAAGCTTTCACAGCTGTGTTAACATACACTGAGGTGGTTCATATGTTTGGACTTACATTGACTTCCGAGAGCTATGAGGAGCTTTCTCTTCTATTACTCGCCCCTGACATTCAGAGTATACTCTCCTCATTTGGAAGCTAATTAGGTGTGGTCCAGTAACATTCCCTCTGCTAACGTGAATTTCCATCTCTATCTTTCATTGCGTGTGTTTTTAAATTTTGTTCACATGTTTAGGTCCTGTCTCCCCAGGAATTAAAATCATGATCTCTCCTTAACGGACTAAGCCCCTAGCCTGAAGAGCAGTACTGCATAGATGGCCTAAGACAGAACCCTGCTCTGCACTAGTGAGCCGAGTAATCGAGGATGAGTTTTTTAATCCGTATTTAACTTGTCCCCCTAGCTTTAAAATGAAGGTTCAAAAAAATAGTACTTATTTCATAAGGTTAACTCAACTGATATATTTTTAAGTGCTTAGAACTGTGCCCAGCCCTGAATAAGCACGATATAAATGACAAAATGCAAAATACCTGTGCCGGCCCAAAAGTTAATGAGGTCATCAGCAAAATCCCAGACAGTGGGGAATGCTACAGGACAAATGACCCAGTTTCATCCACAAATACGTTGCAAGGAGAAATAAGAGAAAGGAAGGAGGGAGATGAAGGGGGAACCTATCGATTAACAGATGCTTAAGAGATATTTATCCTCCCTTGTTCACAGCAGTATTATTCACAACAGCCCAAACAGCCAAAAGGTATAAGCAACCTAAATGCCAATCAGTAGATAAATGGCTAAACAAGATGTGGGATATAAATCCAACAGATTACTATCCAGCCTTAAAAAGAAATGAAATTCTGACACATGCCATAACATGGATGAACCTTAAAGACATTATGCTAAGTGAAATACGCCAGTCACAAAAAGACAAATGCTGGAGGATTACCACTCATATATGAGGTGGCTGGAGTAGTCAAATTAATAAAGACATAAAGTAGAAGGGGGTTCCCAGACGCTGGATGGAGGGAAGAGTGGGGAGTTGCTGTTTTATTAAGTATAAAACTTCAGTTTGGGATGATTACAAAGTTCTAGAGATGGATGGCAGTAATGGTAACACAGCAGCATGAATGAATTTAAAGTCTCTGCACTGCATAGTTAAAAAGTTAAAATGGTAAATTTAACATATATTTTACGTATATTTTATCACATATTTTTAAAAAGATTTTTAAAGGGGATATATCGGAGTTCCCATTGTGGCTCAGTGGAAACGAATCCGACTAGGAACCATGAGGTTGCAGGTTTGATCCCTGGCCTTGCTCAGTGGGCTAAGGATCTGGTGTTGCCATGAGCTGTGGTATACGTCGAAGATGCAGCTCGGATCTGGTGTTGCTGTGGCTGTGGCGTAAGCTGGCAGCTATAGCTCCAATTAGAGCCCTAGCCTGGGAACCTCCATATGCCGCAGGTGCGGCCCTAAAGACAAAAAAATAAAAATGAAAATTAAAAAAAATAAAGGGGATATATCAACCAATCACGAAATGTAGACTTGATTCAAAATCAACTAAACAATGCATCACATTTAAGACAACTGGAAACTTGAACCATGACTAAATGATATGAAAGAATTAATATTGATTTGTTAAGGTGTGATCATGATTTTGAAAAGTCCTTACCTTTTAAAGATATAAAGGAAAATATTTACAAATGAAATGATTTAATATGTGAGATTAGCTAACATATAATGAGAAGGTGAGAAGTGAATGTAATCATAAAACAAAACTGGCCATGAGGTGTATTATAACTGCTGAAGTTGGGTGATGAGCACGAGGGGTCCTTATACTACTCTGTCTATTGTAGGTTTGAGAGTGTCTGTCATCAAATAAGGTCAAGTGGTTTATTATCATTAGTGAAAGACTCATGACATTGTGGGTATTATCTCTGTTTTCAATGGTCTGGAATGATTCCACAGCTGGTCTGTCACTCCTTTTTAGTTTTGTCTGGTTAATTCCAGTTCATACCAGTCTCCAAACTTAAGGAATATGGAAAGCCAGGGATCCTCCCACTGACCTTGCCCCAGCCCTCTCAGTTCTGACACGGACTCTTTTTTTTTTTCTTTTAATGATTTTTTTTTTTTTGCCATCATAGCTGGTTTGCAGTGGTCTGTCAATTTTCTACGACACAGCAAGGTGACCCAGTCACACATACATGTATACATTCTTTCTTCTCAAATGATCACGCTCCATGATAAGTGACCAGACATAGTTCCCAGTGTTACACACAGGATCTCGTTGCTTATCCATCCCAAAGACAATAGTTTGCATCTATTAACCACAAATACCCAGTCCATCCCACTCCCTCCTCCTCCCCCTTGGCAACCACAAGTCTGTTCTCCAAGTCCATGATTGCCTTTTCTCTGGAAAGGCTCATTTGTGCCGTATATTAGATTCCAGATATAAGTAACACGGACTCCTCTAACTCCTCATTCATCTAAGATATTAAAGGAGTAAACAGCCTCACAGTTGTGGAGCTTTTTTCAGAGGAACTAACCTCATCTGAGAGATAAGGAGCCAAGTGCCCAAGATTTTGGCGACTGGCGCTTGCCAACAAGCTGCAAAATCAGGATGTAAATCCCGATCTGCAGTCACAGAGCTCTCCCCTTCTCCCCTCTCCCAGCAGCCTCCCTTCTCCTGCCTTTACACACACCCAGCTCCTCCTACTCTCCGTCAGAGCGCCTGGAAGCCACTTCCTCGGTCAGGCTAAAGCGCTTGCCAGGGTGAAAGGACATGCTCACTCTCCTTTTCCAGGTGTACATTTTGAGGTTGCGGGTCCTCTCCAGGCACTGTAGGTTAGAAAAGCCACCACCAGGTGGCCTTACCAGCTGGTGACCATGTGGTTCTGAGGCCTGGACAGCTAGGCTTTCCAGTCCTGGTTCCCAGAAGCAGTGGCTCTCTACTCTGACTGCGCATTTAAATCACCAGGGGAGATTTGAAAAACACCAGTGTCTGGGCCCCACCTCCGGAGATACTGACCTAATTGGTCTGGGTGGCCCCAGGCACCATGCTTTTTTTTAAACTCCTCAGCTGTTCCAAAGTAGAGCCAGGGTTTTTGATACAGCCTCAGAGACACCAAGATCCTTGTCTCTAACTAGTAACCTAAAAAATGGGACTCTTTTACAAAATAAGTGGCTGAAATAAAACTAGCATTGGTATAAACACAACACATGAATTGAATGCACAGTAAATAATTGATTAAATTAGGAAATGCACCCTCTGAGGTTTCTAGGCAGAACTGAATATCTTCAACCGCCTTCCCCTTTTTCTATCTCAGCTCTAAAAGGAGGAACTTCTTCTTCTTCTTCTTTTTTTTTGTCTTTTTTTTTTGTCTTTTTGTTGTTGTTGTTGTTGTTGTTGCTATTTCTTGGGCCGCTCCCAAGGCATATGGAGGTTCCCAGGCTAGGGGTTGAATCGGAGCTGTAGCCACCAGCCTACGCCAGAGCCACAGCAACTCGGGATCCGAGCCGCGTCTGCAACCTACACCACAGTTCACGGCAACGCCGGATCGTTAACCCACTGAGCAAGGGCAGGGACCGAACCCGCAACCTCATGGTTCCTAGTCGGATTCGTTAACCACTGCGCTATGACGGGAACTCCTTTTTTTGTCTTTTTAGGGCTGCACCTGCAGCCTTTGGAAATTCCCAGGCTAGGGGTTGAAACCAAGCTGTAGCTGCCAGCCTATGCCACGGCCACAGCAACGCTGGATCAGTGCTGAGTCTACAAACTACACCACAGCCCATGGCAACAGTGGATCCTTAACCCACTGAGCAAGGCCAGGGATTGAACCTGCGTCCTCATGGATCCTAGTCGGGTTTGTTTCCACCAAGCCACAGCAGGAACTCCTGAGAAACTTCTAACTCTTCCTTCTGGATATGAATTCAAAAGCCACCAGGATATGATAACATCCCTCTATCCCTGGTGGTTGTTAGCACAGCCTCTCCCTTCCATGTCTAAAGGGCCTCCTCAGAAGTTTTCCATGTAGAGGCAGGCGAGCACACACACACACACACACATGCACACCTGACATCTCCACTTGTCTCAATAGCTAGGCTGAGGCCATGGAAAATACTGGTCTTTGGTATCATAAATAGCTAAATCTTTTTTCTAATCAGAGGGAGGGGGGTACACACAGAGTGGATCCTCCAGCCCATGCAGAAACTGCGTTCGAACATTACAGAATATACATGTGTGCCAGGTACTATCTGAACACCTGATGTGTGCCCCAATGCTTCCACTTCGCTCATGACGAAACTAAGGCTTGGAGAGACTAAGTGACTGGCTCAAGGTCACAAAGCTCATTGGTGACTCCTGGAACCAATATTCTGGTTTTTAGACTCTAAATGTAATGGTCTTCCATCTTACAGACACAACCATCCCTCTCACATGCCCACAAAAAAATATGCACAGACACAGAACTAGAGTCACCTGTGGAGCCCTGGTAGGGATGCTCATGACTATCACAAGCAATTCTTGGTGCCCTCTCTTCACCATGGAAACAGAGCTGAGCTTCGTTCTGGGTCTCTCTGCAGCTGGTACACAGTTCCATCACAGCCCATCTCATCCCCAGCATGGAGGTCTGTTTAAATATGTCTCACGCATAGGTTCCTTTGAGGGCCCATGATGGCAAAGAAGTATTCTCTTCACCACCATTCATTCACTCAACAAATATCTCCTGAGTGCTTTCTATGGGCCAGACAGTAGGGACACAACAGGGTGCTGACATGGAGCTTACATACTCATGGTGAAATGCCTATTAGTCTAAGAGTTACAAAAATGAGTATAATCACAAGCTGATGAGCGCTATGGAAAAAAACACAGGATGGTTAGAGGACATAGACTAAAAACAGGAGAACCCAATCTGAGGGCCCAAGGGAGACTCACTGAGGAAGTGAGGTCAGAGCTGAGCTCAGAAGGATGTGGTGGAGGTTCACTAGGCAAGGGGCAGTAGGCCGGGGTATGGTCCATAAAGAGAAATACGCGGCACAGCTGAAGACATGAAACAGGCACAGTGGGCTTGTGCCAGAGAGCAAGGGGACCAGAGAAAGAGATAACAGTAGTCATATAGATGGGGGTTGGTCCAAGCAGGACCTTAAAATGAGGTTAAGAATTTTACTCTTTATCCAAAGGGCAAGGCAAGCCATTGGGGCTGAGGTCCCAATCAAGGAGGTAATAGATAAGATTTCAGTTCTGAAAACCCTATTTGGCTGCAGCATCAAGAATGAATTAAGAGGGTGGATACAGGAAAACAGTTAGAAGGAGAGTTAGTGCAGCTGCCAAAGAGCCAAATGATGGTGGCCTGGAGCTGGACAGCAGCAGAGATGAGGAGAAGTCAGTGGATTCGGGAGATATTTAAAATGGATATGGTGGAGAAGCAGAAGGTGTGTAGAGGATGTCCCTAGCCTCTGGCTTGCAGAAGTGGATAGATGGTGGGGCCGTATACTAGGAGGGGGAACTCAAGGAAATGCAGGACCAGGGAGCACAGGCCAAGGTGCTGCATTCACATCCAACGGGCTTCACCACTGGGCTGAGCCCAGCCTGTGTTGCTGTCTTATTACGAAGAGGAGAAAAAAACAGTTGAGCTGATATTTTGAGTAATAAGTGGGCACGTACTTCAACATTTAATTTATATGTCACTAGTTTCAAAACTCATTTTAAAACCTTCCTATAATCTTACCAGGTTTACGTACATTGACATTATAACACCCAAATTATTTCTGATCTAAAAATAATTACCCCGTATGTTGCTTTGCCTGAAAAAGTGTTGAGAGAAATTATTGGCAAGGAATATTTTTCCACTGCCAGAGAACAGTGAGCCAATTACCAGTTATGCCTTAACTCATTTCATCTATTCTTAAGAAAACCTATCAGAGGAGAGACACATTCCCAAGCATATTCAGGAATGAAGCTGTCCCGGCAAGAGAGCAGAACATTGGAAAATTATTTTGGAAACATGAAATATGGGGAGATGCAGACAAGATCAGTCAATAGCTGGGAAGTCTGTTAACAGGTAGGTGGGTAGAGAGTATGGACAAGCGCAAACACATCTTTGATTCTGGATCAGAGGTTGTAAACTAGTGGTTCTTGGGCTATATTCAACCTTAAAATACATTTTGTTTGCTCCATGTAGTGCTTTTTTAAAAAAACTGAGCCAATGTTCAAAAAATCTAAATTTCTGGCTTCTCTTGAAAAATCAGTGGATTCGCCCAAACTGGGCCACATTCCCATGTGGTAATGATCAGCTGAAGCTGAGTAGCCACTGCCCCTTCAGATGGGTGGGGCTCACCCATCTACCACACCCTCGTGACTCCCCAGCTCTACCCAATGGTAGGTATCAGCTGACATTTATCATTGGACTGCAATATTGTCTTTCTTATGGTGAAGAAAGGTTGTTCTGTACCCATGTCTTGATTAAAAGCGGGAAAACAAAACATAAACCATGAAGATGGTATGTTTCCAAGAAAAATGGAGAGAGCATATTTCTTTCCTTTTTTTTTTTGTCTTTTTGCCTTTTCAAGGGCCGCTCCCGCGGCATATGGAGGTTCCCAGGCTAGGGGTCTAATCGGAGCTGTAGCCTCCAGCCTATGCCAGAGCCACAACAACTCGGGATCCGAGCCGCGTCTGCGACCTACACCACAGCTCACGGCAACAGCAGATCGTTAACCCACTGAGCAAGGGCAAGGATCGAACCCGAAACCTCATGGTTTCTAGTTGGATTCGTTAACCGCTGTGCCACGATGGGAACTCCGAGGGCACATTTCTTAACAGAATTAAAAACTATTCTGACAGAGGTAATACATGAAGTGTGTCGGCATCAATTCCTCTTACTCCTGTTCTGTTCACTCATCTGTATCACCGGCCTACCCCTGTTGACCCCCATATGTCCTTGAATTTGCAACCTCTCAAGGCACGGAGGCCCCAGTCCAGGGGTTTAGAGACAAAGAAGAGTCCCAGTTTAAGGAGAAAGGGATATGAAAAAGACATGGCCACAAAAAAGACTAATATTCAGGTATTACAAACAGGCTCCAGGATGAAGGCCAACTCAGTGACAACGATGATTCGACCATGATGGTCACAACAGCCTCTACTAAGCCCATTTTGTATGCGAAGCATGCTAGGTACTTTACATACATCCCCCCTCCTCCCCCCCCCTTTTTTTTTTTTGCTTTTTAGGGCCACCCCTGTGGCATTTGGAAATTCCCAGACTAGGGGTCAAATCAGAGCTACACCTGCTGGCCTATGCCACAGGAACAGCAACACTGGATCCAAGCCACATCTGAGACCTATACCATAGCTCATGGCAACACAGGATCCTTAACCCACTGAGTAAGGCTAGGGATGGAACCCACATCCCCAAGGACACTAGTCAGGTTACCCACTGAGCCACAGTGGGAACTCCCTACATATATTCCTTTTAATCCACTTCACAAAAGAGAAATTTGAAGCTCGGAGAGGTTAAGTCATGCATCCACAGTCATGTAACTAATAAGCAAGGAAATCGCTTCAAACTTCAAATCTAAGGTCCACCACTGGTGGTTTTTCCACTGCAATATACACATCAAAAACACCAAGGAAGATGTGTAGAAATACATATGCCTGGGGCGTCATCTCCAGAAGATTCTGACTCAGCAAGCCTGGATGGAGTCTAGGCATCACTACTTCTTTACAGAGCTGGCCAGGTGCTCTGTATGCACAGCCTCAGTGGAGAACTACTGCCTTACGTCTCACTGTTGAATGAATGAATGCTGGAGTGAACTGACTAACACAAATAAAAGGGGCTAACTTTTCCATTAGATGGTGTCACCAGGACCTGCCTCCACAGGCAGACAAGGCTTTGCTCCAATCCATCACCCTGTCAACCCTCCAAAGGCAGAGCCAGCATCTGTTGCACAGTCATACTTCCTTCAACGCGGCATCCTAAAAAAATGGCTCTTCCAAAGAACTAGGGACATGGTATCCTACAGGGCTATGTGTGCAGAGCACTTTGTTCAAATAATGAAGAAAGGATAAAGTCCTGGCTTGGGGATAGGGGAGGTTAACATGTGACTTCACAAGTGCCAAGCAGTAACAGTGTGGCTGATAGTGATCACAAGTCACACACATACAAGCTCCAGACCCCAACTCACTCACGAGAAGACCCATGTCTGAAACCAATAAGAAATAGAAAGTAAGAAGAACAAGGAGTTTGGGGCAGCATAATGGATGTCATGCCCTGAAACGGAAGACCTTTCTTCATGAGAATTAGTCTTCCATGGATCCAGAGCCAATTTATTCTCCCCCTGGACAAAATACTCCCAATCTATCACACCAAAAATGCACATTATAAAGCTTCAGAGGTGGTATTATCTCAGCCAAGAAAAACTATTAATCTTCTCTACAGAAAATAGGGTGTTTTAGATATTATGGATCATGTATATATTCTTTCTTTAGCCACTAGAAAACACAGGGTCAAATTTCTGATTCACTTTTAGCAACTGTACAAGATTTTTTGAATACATTTCTCTGTATTCACTTTATTCTTCTCTCTCATTTTATGAGTCCCCCTTTTAGCGTCTTTTGTAATTCTCCAATTGACCTATCTACTTTAAAACACTACATTATTAAAATTTTTATGAATCTTTTTTGTTTTACATTTTTAAAAATGTTTTGATTAATTAATTAATTATTGGCTGCACGTGCAGCATATAGCCAGGGCTTGAATCTGAGCCTCAGCTGTGACCTATGCTGCGGTTGCAGCAATGCTGGATCCTTTAACCCACTGTGCCAGGCTGGGGATTGAACATGAGCCTCTGCAGCAACCTGCAGCTGGATTCTTAACCAACTGAGCCAGCAAGAACTCTTAACTCTGTTTTATTTTATTTTATTTTATTTAACTGCAGAGAACTAGAAGCTATAGATCATGGGTCAGTCAAGTTTTTCTATAAAGTTTCGTATAGTAAGTATTTTAGTATTTGCAGACCATATGGGCTCTGTCATGTATTCTTTTTTTTTTTTTTTTCTTAACAACCCTTTAAAAATGTGAAAACCATTCTGAGCTTACAGCCTTAAAAAAGAAAAAAAAAACAAAAAAAAACAGGAACTCCCACTGTGGTGCAGCAGAAATGAATCCAACCAATAACCATGAGGTTGCGGGTTTGATCCCTGGCCTCGCCCAGTGGGTGGGGAGCTGTAGTGTAGGTCACAGATGTGGCTCGGATCCTGTGTTGCCATGGCTATGGTGTAGGTCGGCAGCTGTAGCTCCGTTTGGACCCCTAGCCTGGGAATTTCCATATGCCAGTGGGTGTGGCCCTAAAAAGTAAAATACAAAAACAAAATAAACAAACAAAAACAGGTTCTACAGTTTGATGACATCTTATATAGTTTAAAACTACTAAAATATAACTTATCAGAAATAACCGCTATTTAAATTATGGTGCAAATCCTTTAAGATGTTTTTGCACATACATTTTAATAAAATCTGGATTGTATTATACATACTATTTGTGACCTGTCTTTTTCATTTAACAATAAGTCATTAATATTTTTCTACGTTGAAAGTGGATACAGAAAGTATCATATAGATATATCAACATTTACTCAATCAATCCTCTCTTTTTGAATATTTAGTAGCTCCTCATTTTTCACTACTATAGACTATACTCCAGCCATTACCTTAGTATAAAGTTCTAGAAATAGAATTTTTAGTACATCCCACTCCCTTCCCCTCCCCCTTGGCAAACCACAAGTCTATTCGCCATGTCTATGATTTTCTTTTCTATGGAAAGTTTCATTTGTGCCATATATTAGATTCCAGATATAAGTGATATATGGTATTTGTCTTTCTGACTTACTTCACTTAGTATGAGAGTCTGTAGTTCCATCCATGTTGCTGCAAATGCCATTATTTTGTTCTTTTTTATGGCTGAGTAGTATTCCATTGTATATATATACCATGTCTTCTTAATCCAGTCATCTGTCAATGGACATTTATGTTGTTTCCACCTCTTGGCTATTAAGTATAGTGCTTCAATGAACATGCAGGTGCCTGTGTCTTTTTCAAGGAAAGTTTTGTCCAGATATATGCCCAAGAGTGGGATTGCTGGATCATATGGTAGTTCTATGTATAGAAATGGAATTTTTAGATGAAGAAAGATACATATTTTAAAGTCATTTGAGGAGTTCCTGCTGTGGTGCAATGGAATCAGCAGTGTCTTCGGAGTGCTGGGACACAGGTTCCATCCCCAGCCGCTGGGGATCTGGCATTGCCACAGCTGCAGCTTAGGTCACAACTGCAGCTCAGATCCGATCCCTGGCCTGGGAACTCCATGTGCCTCGGGGCAGCCAAAAAAGTCATTTGATAAATATTCTCATATAACCTTCCAGGAAAGTTATACTAATTTACATGACACTCCCATCAGCACCGTGAGAAAAAATATTTCCTTAATCTTCCCCAACGAGAATTACCATTTTTTATTTTTGCCAATATGACAGGTAAAAGTGTATCTTACTGCTTTAATGCGAATTTCATTAATAGCTAACGTGTGTGTGTATATATATATATTTTTTTTTTTGTCTTTTTGTCTTTTTTTAGGGCCACACCCATGGATGTAGAGGTTCCCAGGCCAGGGGTCTAATTGTCTAATCAGAGCTATAGCCACCGGCCTAGGCCATGGCCACAGCAATGCAGATCCGAGCCTTGTCTGCAACCTACACCACAGCTCACAGCAACACCGGATCCTTCACCCACTGAGCGAGGCCAGGGATTGAACCCGCAACCTCATGGTTCCTAGTCGGATTGGTTTCCGCTGCACCATGACGGGAACTCCTGTATATTTATATATTACATTACACATATATAAGTAACTAGGGTGTATTTTTTAACTTCATTTGTATTATATTTGTTCTTTGGTAAATGTCTTGTGTTAAGGTCTGAATTAGTTTCTTATTGCTATCATAACCAATCACCACAAACTTAGTGGCTAATAACAACATACATTTATTCTCTACAGTTGTGGAGACAGATGTGTAAAATCTTATGGGACTAAAGTCAAAATGTCAGCAGGGCTGATTTCTTCTGGAGCCTCCAAGGAGGGAATCGGTTTCCTCCCCTTTTGCTGCTTCTAGAGGCTGCCTGCATTCCTTGGTTCATGGCCCCTTTCCTGCAGCACTCAGACTTCTTGATTCCATTGTCACATCTCCTATTACTCTGGTCTCTTGCTTTTTTCTTATAAAGATGTCTATGATTACATCAGGCCTATCTGGATAATCCGGGGTAATAGCCTCATCTAAAGATTCTTAACTGGAGTTCCCACTGTGGCGCAGCAGAAACGAATCTGACCAGTAACCATGAAGTTGTGGGTTTGATCCTTGGCCTTGCTCAGCGAGTTAAGGATCCAGTGTTGCTGTGAGTTGTGGTGTAGGTCACAGACACGGCTCGGATCCTGCATTGCTGTGGCTGTGGCATAGGCCGGTGGCTATAGCTTCAATTCAGCCCCTAGCCTGGGAACCTCCATATGCTGTGGATGTGGCCCTAAAAAATTTCTTTAAAAATTAAAAAAAAAAAAGATTCTTAACTAATTATATCTTCAAAATTCCTTTCCCCATATATGATAACATTCAAAGGTCCCAGAGACTAGGATGTGGACATCTTTCAGGGGTCATTATTAAGCCTACACATGGGTTGTTTTCCCATTGTTTCTTGGAGTGTTCATTTCTTTCCTATTTTTCCTTTTGTACATCAAGATATTTTGACTACCATGATGGATGCTATGTGCACTACTCAGATCTTCCCTTCAGGACCAAGACACTCATTCACCCAGCTGCTAGGAGCACTAGCTACTGGTGACTCACAGATGTCTCTCCAGAAATTGTCCTGGGCTGAGACTTACTATTCTGCCCTAGGTTGTGCCTGCCCCCCAGGATCCATGGTGATCCAGCAGTGACAGTACCAAAACCCAGCCCTTGCCTTGATTCAGGCCAGCTCCAGAACTCCCTGGGGATCTGATTGAGGCTTCTCTGTAGCTGCATTGCAGTTCCACTTCCCCCTCTGCCCAGTCCTGGTTCCCTCACCTACTCTTACAAGCAGTGTTCCTGGGAGCACTTTCTAAAAACAATGCCTGGATGCAAATCTCAAAATCTTAGTTTCCCAGGGAACCTAATCTGAGGGGCTGGCTTCAGAAGTAGTTCTAGGAAGCAGAAGCTAATATGAGATTCTGGAGTTAGCACTGAGAACCCCATCATTGTTCGCAGGTGGAACACTCACAGTCCATAGATGCTGAAGCAGAAAAACTATTAAAATTTCACCACGGTGAACTGGAACGGGCATTGCTAGGGGCAGTATCACAGGCATTTGAGAAGGAAGTAGTAATTATAAGGAACTTGAAATCAGATGGCTGTTGCTGGGTACAGTCAATGTGCTGGAGGAAAAGAGCCTGAGAATGATTAATCACCAATTTAAGTGAAGTGTGAAAATCTGAGACCCTCCTTGGCATTATACAAAGAAATGAATCTTCTGTAGGTGAAGCACAGAAAAAGCTGAGGGTCAGAACCCCCAGGACTCTGCCTGGGGAACAGGACCATCAGACTTGGAAGCGAGACATCAGGTTGATGCACTTAAACACTTGACTCCTTAGCTCCTCCTGAGCCCTGCGTGCCTGTAGTCCTGACCCACTGCTCCCTAAGACAGGTTAGTGCTATGCCCTAGCTGGAAGATGATGTAGAAACAATGCGATATATGCTTACCCCTGAAGATGCGTCCCCCATATTTTCCCCTGACTACCAGACCAAAAACGAGAATCACAGTACAACCTACAGCCCATAAAGGGATATTCTGGGCCTGCTAAGGCAGGAGCTGCAGGATCAGCCAACATACGCCAAAGGAGCACAAAAGTTATACACAGGCCTGGATTCTGAGGGTAGTAGGTCAAGGGGGATGGAATATGAAGCTGATTAAAGGAGAGTTTATCAATATAGGGGAATCTTCCCACAATACAGGATATAAGACACTGACAAATCCTAAGAGGTATTAACACAATGGCTCTTAGAAGCCTGGTCGACACTAAGTAAAGCAGAAATGCCGTAACTCTGATGAAGACAGTGGAAGAAGGGGTCAAAAAGCTCAGGACGTGAGCATACTAGAGGGACTATACTCCCAAGGCTGAGAAACCCACCAGGAGCCCACGGTCTGCTGGGCGGGGGGTGGGGAATGGACCTTGATGGAGGGGGTGGCTCTTCTCTGTGGGCCAGAGCTGGTGGCAGGAAATGTTGCTAAAGACTGGACTGCCTGACAGCATTGGGAATGACAGGGTCCCAAATAATAACAGGTCAGACAGCAGCCCTTAACTGTTAGAAGCAAGGTGGGTGCAATTATCATAATGAGCGGCAAGGTCAGAATGGCAGTCAGAGGGGCCTGCTCCCCAGAGACTAGGAAGATGCTTAACAGAACACAGTGTTCCTAGGGGGGAAGATAGATGGGCAGGCAATAAGAGTACTGCTGAATTTATGCAACCAAAAAATAAAATGTCTAGCATGATCAGGAGGTGGAAGGCAGCTAACCCACTGAAAAAATTATAATCCATTGCCCAGTTTACGGACCTGAGACATTTTTTCAGGGTGAACATGTCCACCTGGAGGAAAGGCTAGGGATTCTCATGAGGAAGGACCCTAAAACTCCATAGCAAGGAAATAGAATAATGATTTCCCCCAGTCCTTTGACCCCTGGCCTGGGAACTTCCATATGCTGCATGGCCCTAAAAAGCAAAAGCCAAACCAAACCAAACCAGACAGGATCTGAGTGGATATGACTATCTGGGGACCCAAAGAATCATCATGGCACCCCTCTGAGAACAGAATTACATGGAGGAGATCCAACCAAAGGTGTTCTGGCCCAGGTCCAGGTCATAATGAGTCCACTAGATCCACAGGCCCACTCAGTGGTAATGACCCCAGGTGATTCACTGAGATATCCCTCAGTGGTCCTTGGCCCAACTGTGGCAGTAAATGGACAATATAGCACTCACGGCTTCAGAAGAACATGGTGGCTAGGGGCTCCCCTTAGAGTCACCCGACCTAGTAAGCCACCTAGATCAGCAGAGATGCTGGGGTATCCAGAACAGACAAAGGAGAGAAATGATGAGTATCAGGTATTCCAAGACCAGCACTAGTGGCGGGGGCTGCAGTTTGTCCCACTAACTTCCTCCTAGTAATCTTCTAGGAAAAGAGACCATAGAATTTTGGAGAAAACACTCTAGATGGTTGAACTTACAGTCAAAGAAAGTGAATGCAGGTGGCGGAAGCACCGGAAGGGGTGGGTGCCGTGGTGCGCTGCCCAGACCCTCCCTTTCGGGGTGCAGACACCTGTTTCCCCAGCTACCAGGAGTGCTGGCTGCTAACCTCACAACCGAACCCTCTTCAGGACAGCCCTTCGCCACAGTGAAATACCTCACCCATGTTTACATCTCCTGCCCAGGGACAACCCATATACAGTAATTGCTCCATTTGGGGGTACAGAGGCCAGGCACCCTTGTCTTGATTCAGGATAAATCTGAGGACTGTTGTAGCTGAGATCAGCTCAGGCCTTGGCTGCAACTGCCTGGAAGTTCAACTTCTCCACCAGCCCCATCCTGCCCCCCTCCCTTACAAGTACTGCTCCAGAGAATGCCCCTGTGGTGGAAACCTGCATGCAGATCTCTGCATGCAGGGTAAATATTTACCATGACTGTTGTTTATTACGGCTATAGTGGATCCTATGGGGCTGGACCCAAAGCCCATCCCCTGGCTGCTGGGAATATCTTCTGCTGATGGCTCACAATTGAGTCCTTTACTGGAACCTGCCTTCTGCTTCAGGGAACCACCTCATCCCAGTGGGCAGGCCACGTCCAGGGACTGCCTGATGCAGAGAAACAAAGACCCAGGCCCATTGCCTCAATTTGGGACATCCCTAAAGAGCCATCCCCGCTCCAGGGCTCCCCATGGGATCAGCTGAGACATCCCTTGATCCACGATGTGGGTAAGCTTCTTCCTCATCCCCTCCTGCTGTCCACTCTCTTAACTCTAGACTCTCCCAAGAACATTCCCCAGTAAAGCTTGTGCATACACATATCTCAAAGTCTCTTTCCTGGGAATGCAACTTAACATAGAGTGGTTTTACTTTTCAGACATTTTAAAATTTTGGATTCGAACTTATCAGTCTTTTCCTTTGTGGTTACCCACTTTGTAACTGGGTTGTTGACATTTTAACTTTTTTTTTTTTTTTTTTTTTTTTTTTTGCTTTGTAGGGCTGCACCTGTGGCACATGGAGGTTCCCAGGCTAGGGGTCGAATTGGAGCTACAGCTGCCAGCCACAGCCATAGCCACAGCCACAGCAACATCAGATCCGAGCCGTGTCTGCGATCTACACCACAGCTCACAGCAAGGCTGGATCCTTAACCCACTGAGCAAGGCCAAGGGTCAAACCTGCAACCTCATGGTTCCTTGTCAGATTTGTTTCTGCTGCACCACAACGGGAACGCCTAACATTTTAAGTATTTAAATGTGATTAATCAGTCATCTTCAACATCCTTTGTTTAACAACTCAGCTTTTCTCATTATTTCACAATTTCATACATGAAATTATTGTATTTATTTGGGCATGCTTCTGGAGTTTCTATTCTGTTCCTCTGATTAGTATAGTTCTTCTTGGTTATAGAACATAAATTTTTTAATTAATATAGCTTTGCAAGTCATACTATTAGCTGCTATTTTGTTTTGGTTTAAGCTGCACTGAATCATTTTAAGAATAAGGCAGAACACTCATACCACAAATCTGAATACCTACAATGTAACTGATTCATCATTTGGCAAATACTTAGGCGCATTACTGTTAGGACCTGAGAATACAGAACATATAGAACAGACTGGGGGCAGGGGGTTGGCACACACAATTAAGCACAGATGTGCATATCATGGTAAACTTACAAGGAGTCAGGGAAGGCCTCCTGGAGGAGGTGATGTTTGAGCCAGGATCTCAACTAGGTAGAAGTAGGAGAACTCATCTAGGAGAACAAAGCTGGTGATCAGGTGGACGTGGGAGGGAGGCGCTGCAGGCAAAGGGCAGCATGCACATGTGCAGTCTCTAGCTGAGATGGCACCAGGAAACGAGGGCCGGGTGGGCAAGACCCCCAAGGGCCAAGTGAAGGATTCTGGACTAAGAGCAGTGGGAGATCATCTAAGGCTTAAAAAAAACAAAAACAGCTTTATTGAGATAGAGTTCACATACCCATTCAAAGTGTACAATTTAATGGTTCTTAGTTTATCCACACATATGTGCAACCATCTTCACAGTCAATTTTAGAGCACGTTTATCACCTCAAAAAGAAACCCTATATGTACCTTTTAGAAACCGTCTATCCCCAACTTCTCTAGCTTCAAGCAACCACTAAACTACTTTCTTTTTTAAAAATTTTTTGTCAGATTTTTATTTTTTCTACTGTAGTTGATTTACAATGCTCTGTCAATTTCTGCTGTACAGCAAAGTGACCCAGTCATACATATATACATATACACATTCTTTTTCTCACATTCTCCTCCATCATGTTCCATCACAAGTGACTAGATACAGTTCCCTGTGCCATACAGCAGGATCTCATTACTTATTCACTTAAACTTCTTTCTATAGATCTGCCTATTCTACACATTTCATATGAATGGAATCACATATTATATGGTTTTTAATGACTAGCTTATTTCATTTGCAATACTTTCAGGGTTCACCTATGTTGTAGCATGTATCACTACATCATTTTTCCCCTTTTTCTTTTTCTTTTTTTTTGGGAAGTGAGCTGTAACTATATAAGATAGTTATGTAGTCTGAAAGCATAATGCTTGAAACTGAGTTACTGTAACAATGAGGTCTTAGTGCAGCACTCTCTATAGAATGCATTTTTCTGCAATAATGGAAATAAATGTTCTATATCTGTGTAGTCCAATGGCAGCCACCAGCCACATATAGCTATTGAAATGTGGCTAGTGCTACTGAGGTACTACATTTTTTTACTCTAATTAAATTCAAATTAAATAACCACTGGTGGCTAGGAGCTGCCGTGTTCATCATTTCTTTTGATGGCCAAATACTACTCCATTTTATGGATATACTACGTTTTGTTTATCCATTTACCAGTTGATAGACATCTGGGTTGTTTCCACCTTATTGGCTATTATAAACAATGCTGCAATGAACATTCATGTGCAAGTTTTTGTGCAGGCATATGTTTTCACTTCTCTTGGGTACATGTTCAGGAATTGCTGGGTCATATGGCAACCCTACGTTTAATAATTTAAAGAAGTGCCAGATCATTTTCCAAAGTGGCTAACTATTTTACATTCCCATCTGCAGTGTGGGAGGGTTCCAATTTCTGCATATCCTCACTAACACTTGTTATTATCTGACTTTGTGATTCTAACCATCCTAGTGGGTGTGAAGTGGCATCTCACTGTGATTTTCATTTGTGTTTCCCTAATCACAAAAGGCTTTTAAGGGAGGACCTCATACAATCAAACTTGAACCATTCTCTCTGAAGAAACGATTTGAGGACAGAAAAAAAGGCCATGACATGATGATGAAAAGGCCATCGCAGCAGTTTGGAGAACATGACGGTAGCTTGGATTGAAATCGAAGAGATGATATATAGGGAAAAGTTGGGGAAATAGGAGATAAAATCTACAAAATCTGGAGCTCATTGGATGGGGCACAAGGGAGGGGTCAAAGGTTTCTGGTTTATAGAACTGGGTGGATGATGGTACTCCCACCAAGAGAACACAGAAATACTTTTTAAGTTGTGACAAAATATGCATAATGTAAAATTTACTCTCTTAACCATTTTTAACTCTATAGTTCTGTAATGTTAAGTATATTTACAGTGTGGTACAATCAATCTCCAGAACTTTTTCATCTTGCAAAACCAAAACTTTATACCCATTAAACAATTACTCTCCCTTCACTACCATTCTATCTTCTGTCTTATGAATTTGACTCCTCTAGATACCCCATCTACATGGAATGACACAATATTGTCTTTTTTGTGACTGGCTTATTTCACTTAACACAACGTCCCCAAGATCCATCCACGTTGTTGTACGTGTCAGGTTACCTTCCTTTTTAAGTGAAAACACAGAAATTTGTTTTACTAGCCAAAAAAAAGCACAGGTTCATCCAAACTACTTTCTTCTTCAATATACACGAAGTTTTAACTCAAGCCTCTTTTAGACAGATTCTCAAGGTTCTCCCAAGATGTGCATAGCATTGTGCTGTTTAGGAACCAACCTTCATGATCTTGACCCCTTTGGCATCTTTCAAATTGAAAAAATAATTCTCAGGCAATCCAAAGGGTAGGGGGCTTTGATTTGATTTTCCTCTTTGGTTATCTGCAGTTCCACTTTTCTTTCATTAATTATCTATTGATAGAAACCAGTTTCTCTTAAAAATCAATCACAAGCTTTTAATAATTTTGAGCATTACACAAATTTGGTCACATTTACCTCCCTTAACTCTGAAAATCCTATGATCTATTCTGAGAGATCTGGCGATTTCTGCTGCCTTTAATCATCCTGCTTGGCATGTGACAGGCAATCTTCTGCATTCACAATAATTTTATTACTTCGTTTTGTGTGATCTTTGAGAACACATAATGAGCAATCATTTACGAATTCAAATGCAAGTTAAAATTCAAGTGAGTGTAAGGGCTCTAACAAAGTAAGTGACCATAGCAACTGAGGTGGAAATAGATGAAACCCATCTATGTACGGACAATGAGAATCTTCATCAGAATCTGTTCCTTTGCCTGCTGGCAAGACACAGCCCAGTTTAAGCAACATAAAAATGTTAAGGGAAGATGTGCATCTTAGAATCAAGAAGGTATGATGCATGGAGAGAAGCAAAGGAATACAAGGAAGGTTTACAAACAGCAGCAGAAAATGCCAGCAGGCACCAAGAGAATGAGAAAACAACAAAATAAATAACCACACACAGCACTCGTTATCCTCAAGAATAACAGTGCAGGAGCAAAAAAAAAAAAAAAAAAAAATCCTACATCCCTCAGGTAACTCCCCAGAGTAAAAGTAGAAGACAGCTAATGAGGATTGAGATGAAGATACTGAATCACCCATAAAAGATTAAAAGTACTACTTCTCAGAAGGCGGGATGGTAATAGTGCTTACTTCTGAAAGGAGCAGATTAAAGGAAAGTTGTTACGGCTTGTAAGTATTTTCTTGGTCTTTGCTACAGTGAACATACTCATGAAATAAACTGTGGAAGTTAAAACAAATAATAAAATAGTTTTGGAGTTCCCGTTGTGGTGCAGTGGTTAACGAATCTGACTAGGAACCATGAGGTTGCAGGTTCGATCCCTGGCCTTGCTCAGTGGGTTAAGGATCCGGCGTTGCCGTGAGCTGTGGTGTAGGTTGCAGATGAGGCTCAGATCCCGCGTTGCTATGGCTCTGGCGTAGGCCATCGGCTACAGCTCTGATTTGACCCCTAGCCTGGGAACCTCCATATGCCGCGGGAAGAGGCCCTAGAAAAGGCAAAAAGACAAAAAAATAAAAAATAAAAAAGTAATAAAATAGTTTAGAAGCTTATTACAAATCAATAATATGGTAATAAAATCTTTTCAATTTTAATTAACACTATATATATTTTAGAAAGAAATACCAAATATCCAATATTTTAGAAGAAAACAATTTCTGGTGTTTAAATATAGAAACCTTAGTTCCCTGAAAAAATAAGTGCCTCAGTTCCATTCATGTCCTGAAGATGCTGAATAAATGAGGCATAATTGAACATGGGAACCTGGCATAATCGCCAGCATCACTTTGGTTTTGCTGTAAAGCACTGCTTGACGAACAAGCCCCTGTCTGACCTACATGGTGCTAATTCTTCAGCTGCTATCTCTGAAGGTCAAAGAGCCCTGCTGAGAGGGAGAGAGATGGTAATGGTTTCTGTAGCAAGGAAGTCTGGTTTGGGGCCCACAAGTCACTGCACATGCCATCCACACAAACCCCACCCCACCCCCCATCAATCCTCTTGGGAAAGAACAAAGGTTTACAAACTTCGCTTAATGGTGAGACCCTCCATCCTCCAGGCGCTACAGGCCCTGCCTGCCCTGCCTTGTGCAGCTCATCATGGTTGGTCATTTTGGTCTCTACCATCCTCTAGGGAGGGGACAGAAAGGCTTTATAGATTCTGCTTAGCCATGCCGTCTGGTGCCCGGGATGGTGCCTGGAAAGCAAAAAGAGTCTAATAATTTGCTGCTTATTGGAATGTAGAGCCAATCCTCCTCCAGATTCCCAGGCCCAGATTCAGTGACCTTGCCTGTTTTGACAAGTTGGTTAAACCCATCAACATAGCCCACAAATCAGGAGAATCTCCAATCTTCTCAGGAGAAAGAGCGCACCCATCCCTGGAAGCCAGAGAAGCTACATTTACATTTGGGGGATCACAGGGTCCTCCACCCTCCTTCTGGCTCCTGGCTCAGGGGCCCTGAGAGTTGGTGGGATGGGGTGGGATGGGGTTGGGGACTTGGCAGGAAGCGGAAATGACCAAGAGAACATCCTACAAGAGGGAGCCCAGCCTGGCGGGGGAAATAGCTCCTAGTATATCACTTGCCCTAAGCGCAGGCTCATTGCTTGTGATGGATGGAGGGGATGAGATGCCTCCACCAGAGAGCCAATGACAGATGAATAAGAAGAAAGGCAACAAGCAGTAGTACAGACTGGAAAAACCAGACTGCTAAACACTCATGGCTAGTGGGGCCCTAGGGTGCTAGCCCCAAGCAGGGTCTCAGAGAATGAGAGCTGGACGCCCAGCCTGCCTTCGGGAGCACACAGGGGGCCTAGGGAGTCTGAGCTGGAGGGTCTACAGGCCAGGGAGGTGATCAGGAGTCACCGTGGGGTTGCTGTGCAGGGGACAGTGGTGAAGCCAGCCTTGTTTCCCTTCACACCCTCTTGTCTTTCTACCTCCTCAGGCTTCGGCCTCAGGAGTCCTGGTCACGAGGTTGGAAAGGAATCACCTACATCTTAAGAGACTCAGCTAGCCAGACTCCCCCATCCTGTGAAAGAGGAAACTGAGGTTCAGAGGAAAGACATGTCTTACCTTGGCCTCCTAGCAGGTCCATGGCTGAGGATGAGACCCTGAGCTGGAGGGTCCAACACCAGGACCCTTTTCCTGTTTCCACCTTGGTCAAACACATGGGGCCTGAGAGCAGATGAGTTTCTACCTGACAGGAACTGGGATCCTGGTGGAGATTTCCAAGCACAAGGTAAGGGCACTGTTTCTCCAGTCTGTGAGACCAAAGCAGGAGCCACAGAAGAGGCCTAAATGAGAGGGACTAGATGGATGAAGGCCCATGAGAAGTGTGGCAAGTACACCAACTGCAGGAATGAGGGCCTGGGCTGGCTCTCTGAGCAGCGAGGCTACAAAAAAGGCTCAGAGTAAATACCATGAGATTTAAAAATGTGGAGGCTGAAGTGTGTGGGTGTGGAGGACAGCAGGAGGCCGGAGCAGGAGGGGGGGGAGGGGGCAGGAAGCAGCATCAAGGAAAGTATATACTCTTAAGGATCATCACGGGACACCAGACACCTTTTCTATAAAGAAGTACTAGTTGAACCAGTGGACTTCAGAATGGCAGTCAATATCCCACCACACGTTCCTTCATTCAGCATTAACTAAGCATCTATTGTGTGCCAGGCAGACCTGTCCCCTGATATCCATTCTCCCTTTCCTTCTTTCAGTAGTAAAACCACTTTTGACCTGTGATAGAGAGAATAACACCCTCCTTCCCCAAAAGATATCCAAGTCCTAATTCCAGACACTTATGACTATGTTGCCTTACATGGCAGAGGAACTATGCAGATGTGATTAAGTAAGAATCTTGAGATGGGGAGACTGGCCTGGGTCATCCTGATATAATCACTAAAGACGAAGCAGGAGACCAGGCTGAGTAACAGGGGATGTGATGATAGACTCAAGAATTTTGAGTGACGCAAGGAAGGAAAGGGCCATGAGCCAAGGAATGCAGGCAGGCCTCTAGAAGCTGAAAAAGGCAAGGAAACGGATTCTCCTGTCAGAGCCTCCAAAGGAACCAGGCCTGCCAAAACACTGACTGTAGCAAGCCTCACTTTGTATTCCTAACCTCCAGAACTAAGAGAATAAATGTGTGTTGTTTCAAGCCACTAAGTTTGTGGTAATTTGTTATAGCAGCCATAGGAAACTAATATACCACATCATTAAATTTAAGCTTGGCACTTACCATTAAGCTAGAAAGCAAATGTAACCATCCTACCTTGCAGCTGGGTGCAACTATGTGACTAATTTCTAACAGATTGAACAGAAGTGGTATGGACAAATTCTGGACCATATTGGACTTTAAGACAGGCTGCTTGCTCTAGATTTCTGCACTTTTTCTTCCCCCAGCCCCCACTGGAACACAGATCAGGCAGTGACCCTGTTTCAATCAGCAATGAAGACAAATCCCATGGACATGGTGGGACAGCAAGAGTTAAGGAACCTGGATCCCTGAATGACCTTGTGGAGCAGAGATGCCCTAGCAGCCTGGACTAGCCAGATTGTAGGTTAATGAAGAAATACATTTTAAACTGATTTTTTTTTTTGTCTTTTTTGCTATTTCTTTGGGCCACTCCCATGGCATACGGAGGTTCCCAGGCTAGGGGTTGAATCTGAGCTGTAGCCACTGGCCTACGCCAGAGCCACAGCAACGGAGGATCCGAGCCTTGTCTGCAACCTACACCACAGCTCACAGCAACGCCGGATCGTTAACCCACTGAGAAAGGGCAGGAACCGAACCCGCAACCTCATGGTTCCTAGTCGGATTCGTTAACCACTGCACCATGACGGGAACTCCTAAACTGATTTAAGGCATTATATTTGGAGGTTTCTTTGTTATAGCAGCTTACCTATCACCAAACACACTGCCAAAAAGAAGGTCCCAATATATCTGGACAAACAAAACCAGAAATAGACCTTTACACTATTACAGGAAGATGTTGTGGTACAGAGGTAGGCAAGGCACCCAGAAGCACAGGGGGCTCCTATAATAGATCCAGGACCTCAGATGATCATTTACTCAACATAAGTGCTCGGTCCATCCTTTTCCACTTATGGGCTTATAAAATAATAAGGGTAGCATTAAAGATGAAACAATCATTTCACACGGCTATGAGGGCTCTTTGCACTATTAAAAGCCCAACTGTACTACCACTGCACAAGTCCCACCATCTGTGGTGGTTATTTTCAAATCAAAAAGATGAGTCTGAGCTACTTGTATGCCTCCATACCCAAGCTCCTGAGCAAAGGGAACAGTCTGGCAAACTTCACATTGCTCCGCCCCAGACAGATGAAGGCTTGTTCCAGACAATAATCTGGTCCAAAATGAAGGGTTCTACTCAATGGCTCTTCCCATATGAATAACCTGAGGGCATTTAAGACAGGTTTAACATCTTAAATGTATTCAAGCATTACTGCCAATTTTTCTGACTTTTTTTTCTAGTTTTTGTGGTGGTGGTTGGCTACTTTTTCTGTATTGCTTTCATTTTCAGCCAACTATGCCTGCGGTGCCAAAAATTTTTTCAGAAATGAACCCAAAGTGGCTAAAGATAGAGTTTGGAAAATGGCTCTAAAACACGAGTCAAATCACATTTTGCACATCTCTGTGCAAAATCCTTGAACATCCCATGGCCATCAAGCCCTATCAGATCTAGCTCTTCTCCCTCAGCAGCTTGACCTTGCAGCACTTCATCACACTGCTCCAGCCCCAAAGGCTCTTTGTTGGTCTTGGATTTCCCCAAGAAAACTGCCTCAGGCCCCCTGAATCTATTCTTACACTGGCCTAGACGTCACATGACACCACAGGTGTAGCTTTCTGTCTCCCTCTATTCAATATCTGCTCAAATGCTACCTCACAGAGGCCTTCACTTGACACCAATTTCTAATAGAACTCACTCACCCACTCATAAGTCATCATCACCCATCCTCTTACTGTGCTTTGTCTTTTCTAGCTCTATCACCATCTAATGTGGTTTACGATCCTTCAGCTAAAATGCAATGTTAATTTATGCATCATCTATCCATCTCCTTCATCAAATGCAAGCTCTCTTTGTTGTGTCCACTGCTGTACCCCTACTGCTGATAACAGTACCTGGCACATAGTAGTTGGTTAATATTTGTTGAATATATGAATACTGGACCAAAACTACCCACGTGTGAAAATCCAGCAAAGAAGGACCATTCATTTTTTTGCCAACTCATCACTTTTGGACCTAATTTTCACCTTGATCATACTATTTTCAAACAAATGGTTTTAGAGCAACTTGGTTTCTGCCAAATCAACTGGCGCCATCCTGGGGGCACTTCCAACCACCGTTCAGCTTGTCACCTGGCATCTGACTCCGTTATTTATTTAGAAAGCAGGTCTAATTCCCCAAAATCCTCCCCATCACAGCCGCACCTTTACTGCAAGGTGCTTTGTTGGGAAGGCTGCCTGCCATCCTGGCAGCTGGCATAATCAGGAGGTTGGTAATACCAGAGCTCAGGAAGGCTACAATTAGTACTTGACAAGCACTTTATGGCTCGCAATTTAAATGTCTATGGGCATTGTAATTCAGTTCCTCATTGAGGCAAACATGATACTAACCTCATCTGGAAAACTGGATGAAATGCCTCCTTATATTCACAGCCTCCTGATTAGTATACATGGGAAGGTGAGGCTCCCCAGCCTTCCCACCTCTAAATTTTGAGAGTGCTTTCTCTTTAACATCCTTCTAGAATTCATGCCAGTGACAGAACATGCATCCACTGGCTCTGACACAGGTTGACTGAGTACCTAAGGGAGTTAGGGGCTGGAAAGATCAGGATGGTCTTAGCTTGTGGTTTCTCCGTAGGGCTTCCATACAGCTGCGGATGAATGACTTTAGATGATCTTGAGGATAGGCCCTACCCACAAGCTGTTTACAGTCTGGCTGCAGATATAAAGTTGCCCACTTGGCCTGCTAAAATAACTCTTTGAAATGCAAATGGGTCATGCGATGATGCTGAAAAAGCACTTAATAAAACTCACTCATTTCTGATTTAAAACAATAAAACCTAAACCTCTTTGAAAATGAGAAAGTACCTCCAGGACACAACAAAGTCTGTCACAACAACAGTCAGCATGCGTAGCAACAGTGACACAGGAGTCACTCCATCAAACAAGAATGCCTGTGCTCACGAACCTACCCAGTTCTGCTCCACAACTGCTGACTATTCAACACATGGACAAGGAAGCCAGGTAAAAATATTGAAAAGGAAGAGGCAAAAATATTGCCACTTGCAAAAAATACAGCTGTCTGCCTGGAAAACCCACGGGAAACTATTAGAGCCAATGAGAATGCTCAATTAGGTGGCTGGTTATGAAATATTCACAAATCAAAGCCATTCTACAACCAGCAATAATTAGTTAGAAAATACAGTGACGAAGGGGAGCCTCTCTCTCTCTGCCCCCCCATACGTATACATATCTCACAACAGTAACAAAGATATAAAATGACTAAAATTCATATGAAAAGGGTTACAATGTCTGGAGCTATTCAAGAAATATTTGTGGGATGAATTAATAACTACCAATTCTTCCAGAGGGATATGAAAGAGGTAAGAATGAAGGAAAAGAGGTACCTTGTTCCTTGAATGTGATGACCCAGTACTGTAAAGATTCCAATTCTCCCCAAATCAGTCTCCAAGTTTGCCAAGTTCCAACCAAAATATCAACTTGACGATTATTATTTTAGAACGCAACAAAATAATTCTAAGTTACTAGCATAAGGCTAAATGGATAAGGATCGTTAAGGAAATCCTTGAAAAAAGAAGTACTGTTATGGAGAGAACTCACTTTATCAGATATTAAAATGTAATATAAAGCTAAGATCATTTAAATAGTGGGGCACTAACCCAGACATATCTATAAAACAGACCAGAAATTCAGAAACAAGCCAACTACATATAAAGTGTCATTTTAGGTATGTGGATAAATTAATTATTCAACAAATAGTATTGGAACACTGGATTAACCATATGGAAATATATATATATGGGTGTATGTGCATATATGTGTGTGTGTGTATGTGTATATATACATACACCCATGTATATACCTACATATATCATTAGAAGTTCACTTTATAAAAAAATAAATTTTAAATGTATTAAGGAGTTATATATTAAAAATTAAATCAGGAGTTCCCGTCGTGGCACAGTGGTTAACGAATCCGACTAGGAACCATGAGGTTGCGGGTTCGATCCCTGGCCTTGCTCAGTGGGTTAAGGATCCGGCGTTGCCGTGAGCAGTGGTGTAGGTTGCAGATTCGGCTCGGATCCTGCGTTGCTGTGGCTCTGGCGTAGGCCAGTGGCTACAGCTCGGATTCGACCCCTAGCCTGGGGACCTCCATATGCCGCAGGAGCAGCCCAAGAAAATGGCAAAAAGACACAAAAAATTAAAAAATGAAAAAAAATTAAATCATTAGGTAACCAAAAGAAAATCTAAGTGGTTATTTACAGAGCCATAGATTATTTGCAGGATGTTTTAATCACAGCACCAAAACCAAAAACCATAAAGACATCAATCTTGCTACATGAATTTTTTTAAAAAACCTATGTTGAAAAATAACATAATGTTAAAAGGCAAGAGAAAAAACTACATACGTGGTGAGGGGGTGGGGTTGGGTAAAGAATTTTAATATATGAAATGCAGTTTCACAAGTCAGTAGGAAAGAGCTACGCATATTAATAAAAATAGTCAACAGATATGACAAGTCAATTTGCTAAAACAGAGCTTATTAAGCACCAAAATACATTCAACCTTTCTGATAAACAGAAGTACAAAATAAAAACTTATCAATTGCCCAACTGGCAGAGCTTTTGTTTTTGTTTCTTATCTAGTAATAATTTCAAATTATGTGCTCCAGGAAAGGCCTCCCCAACCCCATCCATTGCTGTCTGACAACAGCTCAGTAATAAGTAATACAGGATTTCACTGTGGGTCCTGCTGGCAGCTGAGTGGGCTTGATTCCCTCTATGTGCTATCTCTGAAGTCTTGGGCAAGTTACTAAAACTTTCTAAGCCTCAGATGTTTTATCTTGAAAAAGGAATAACAACAGATCCTGTTTACGTTATGAAAACTCAACAAGATGATGCATATAAAAGCACCTGACTCTGGTCATAGTAAGCTTCCCAGAAATGGCGAAGATAGTTAAGTTTTTTGCTTTCATTGTTTTATGGCTGTACTCCAGGCATCCAGAAGTTCTCAGGCCAGGGAATGAATCCCAACCACAGCTGCCAACTTTCAACGCAGCTGCAGCAATGCTGGATCTTTAACCCACTGCATTGGGCTGGGGATTGACTCCGAGCCTTCACAGCAACCCAAGACACCACAGTTGAATTCTTAACCCACTGTACCACCATGGGAACCCCAAGTTTTAATTTTGCATACTTGTTGGCTCAGGCAAAGCTAGAGTCTAAGGCAGTAATTATGGAGAAGCACATACATTTTGTTTCAAGGCTGTATGCTGCAGCATTGTTTAGAATCTCTTTAAAAAAAAATCCTGGACACAACCCACATGTTCAACAAGAGAAGATTATCCAAATAAATTATAGCTTAGTGAAATATTGGGAAGTCACTTAAAATATGGAGTGGAGGTTCTAAAATGACCAAAAAAGCTCTTCATGATATAAAGAGAAAAAGATTAGGTAACAAGCAAGCAGATAGTCTAAATTTTGTTTTAAAAAGGAGTGACAGGAGTTCCCCTGTGGCACAGTGCGTTAAGGATCTGGCAGTGTTATTGCAGCAGCTCAGGTCACTGCTGTGGTGCGGGTTTGATCCCTGGCCTGAGAGCTTCCACATGCTGCAGTCTCAGTCAAAATATTTCTAAATTAATTAATTAATAATTAATTAATTCAAAGGTGTGACAATAGAGGCCATGATGTCCACAGTGATCATGTTAGTGAGGTTGTAAGTGATTTTAATTTTCTTCTTTTAATTTACATTTTCTAAATTTCTTTCAATAAACAAATTATTTTTCGAATAAGATAAAGACATTACGAGTTATTTTTTTCTTAAGGCAAACTCTCCAAGTACAAAAGTCAGTCATTAGGATGGCTTTTCAAAAGAGGCAAATTGATCTTGTAAGTGTGCCTTTCCCTTTCCAGCTGCGAAAGGTCCCAGTGGAAATGGGCTCCATTGGCATGGTCTTGACTAAAGTCCCCAAACAGAAACTGCTCTTGCTATTCAATGATATCTATTTACTCTTCAGTACATTTGTCTTCGTTCCGGAAGAGGGGGCCTGTGATTCCAAGATAATGTATCTATTCCAAAATATCAAAACCAAATACATTTTGCCATACTCTACAATGACACTTTTCAAAAACACAGAGTAAAAACAATGTCGCTGTGAAGCGATAAACTTCACCTCAGCCCAAAGCTTCTGTCCTTAGAGATATGTATTTTGTCCATGTGCTGGCCTCTGCCTGAATTCCCTGCCCTAAGGATGGAATTCTCTGCTTTCCTCAAGGCCAGCTGCTGCCTCCCCACCCCCTCCCCACCTGCCCAGCCGAGGCAGAGTGAACTACTCTGCAGAACAGAAGGCCTTTCCACTCCTGGCTTCCCAGTTTGGTCTCACCTGTGTGTTCACACAGATGCCCATCTCAGGATGCTCAGACCATCCCCATGGCTAGTCTGATGATGGCATCATCTCATCAACCCCCTGGCACCACCTACACATACGTTGCAGAAAGACACTGGCTCACAAGCTCCAGGAGGACAGAGAACCCTGTTTGGGACTGCTCACCAGTGCCCACTGCCAGGCCCAGCACACAGAGGTCTTACTTAAACAGGACCTACAGAAGAGAGGAAGAAAGGAAAGGAGGGAGGGAAACCTGAAACGAAGCCAAGGTGAAGTCAAGGTCACCCATAGGAGCTTTTCTCTGGTCTAAAGATGTCTTCAATAGTCTTGTTGGCATGGCCTTTCCTAGGTCATGCCCTGAAAGAGGCCCCCTTCTCAGCAGACAGAGGGACTCCAGCCTACCAGGTGGTCTGCATTTACGTCAGCGCAGGCGCCGAGCAGCAGACCCCAGTTGCTCCCTCTCTCCAGAGAGCATGAGTCATGGTCAACTAGGGCCTCAGTCTCGTTTCACACCTACTGCCTTTAGGCCTCATCGACTTTGTCTTGTCCTTAAGCAGCTGGTTTTCACGGTGAATCCTGAAAAAGAACTCTTGGAATCCTGGAGCAATGAGTGAATGTAACAAGAGGAAATTTGTCTTGTGGCTCTGTCATCTGAAATATGTGCTAATCTTCCTAGCTTGACATCATCAGCAAAATCTTAGCAGGATGGTTTCTATGACCTTATTCCATTTCCTATTAAAGAAAGATATTTATCTTCTTTTAAAGATAGGTAGGTAGATAGATAGATAGATAGATAGATAGATAGATAGGTCTTCCTCAACTTACAAAGGGGTTAAGTTCTGGTAAACCCATTGTAAACTGAAAATACTGTTAAGTCGAAAATGCACTTAATACATGTAACCTGCTGAATGTCATAGCTCAGCCTTTCCCACATTAAACATGCTCAGACCACTTAGCCTACAACTGGACAAAATCATCTAGCACAAAGACTATTTCCTAATAAAGGACTGTGTGTCTCATGTAATTTATTGAATACTGCACTGAAAGTAAAAAACAGAATGGCCGTCTGGGTACAAAAGGGTTTTAGGTGCATCGGTTTTCCCCCTCGTGATCTTGTGGCTGACCCAGAGCGGAGGCTCACGGCCACTGACCGGCAGCATCAGAGAGTAAGTACTGCGCCATCCCAGGAAAAGATCAAAATCCAAAGTTTAAAGTACATTTTCTGCTGAAGCACTTTTGCACAATATAAAGTAAAAAAACAATCATTAAGTTGAACCACAGTAAGTTGGAGACTGCCTATAATTTAAAGGGCAAGGCAAAGACCATGAACGGGCCTAGAGATTATCATACGGAGTGACGCTAAGTCAGAGAAAGACACATATCATATATCACTTATATGTGGAATCTCATAAAAATGATACACAAGAATGTATTTGAAAAACGGAGACAAACTCACAGATTTCAAAATCAATCTTACGGTTACCACAACCGTTGGAGGGGGGGACAGATAGTGAGGAGGGGAATAAAATATACACACTACTGTATAAAATAGATGATTCATGAGAACCTACTGTATAGTACAGGAAAATCTACCCAATAGATTCTAATAACCTCTTTTGAGGGGGGGGAAACAATGGGTATACTTATATGAGTGACTTTGCTGTACACCTGAAACTAATACAACATTGTCAATCAACTACACTCCAATAAAACACAATTTAAAAAAAAAAAAAAAGCTCAGGTAAAGAACAGACTACTTGCAGATAAACACCTTTTAGGTGTGAGATTCAAACAATTAACAGATGCATCTACACAGACCATCTTCTCTACCTGTTTGAAAAGTTACAGGAGATTTTGTCAAATACCTTCATGAAGTTCACACCTGCTAGGTTCCCGGTTCCGCTGACCTGATTGGTTTGTACTCTCTCAACAAAGGAAGCGAGGCCAGTGCAGCAGGTCATCTTCTTGGAGAACTAAGAGTGACCCCCCCTCTTCCTTTTCCAACTGTTCAGATCACCCTCCGAGCGCGCTCTGAGTATATACATTGTAATCACTGTGGGGGAGGTTCCTGTCACCTACCTGTAACCTGCACAAACCCTCTGTGGACAGTGGGGAGGGGCACAATGGGGAAGGGTCCTTGGTGGCCATAACAAGCCCGGCAACAAGAGAAGGACCTGCTGGTTTGAGACGAGAAGAGTGGAAAGCATACCAAAAATGAGAAGAGCCCAGTATGGGCCACATGCTGATGTGGCTCTCATACTCAGAAAGAGGAAAGACACCCACAAGATAGGGCAGAAACTTCGGGAGGAGGTCATTCTTGCAATGAAGACTCAGGTTCTAATTCCAGCTCGCCTGCAATCCCATGGTGTGGCTTCAGCAAGTCAGGCCCCTTCTCTTGGTGTCTTAGTCTGTTCGAGCTGCTAGAACAGATACCATGGACTGGGTGATTACAAACAACAGAAACTTATTTCTTACAGTTCTGGGACGTCCAAGGTCAAGGCACCAGAAGATTCAGTGTCTGGTGACAGTCCACCTCCTGGTTCACAGACAGCAGTCTTTTGCTATAAGCTCACATGGTAGAAAGAGGCAAGGGAGCTCTCTGGGGTCTCTTTTAAAAGGACACTAATCCTAGTCACCGCCCAAAGGCTCCATCTCCACATACCAACATGATGCGAGTCAGGATTTAACATATGAATCTGGGTGGGCACACAAGCATTCAGTCTAAAGCACTGAGCCTCAGCTTTCTCACCTGCAAAATGAGGACAAGGACAAGATTATCTGTGGGAAGGCAGGAGACTGTACCACTAGGTGTTTTGAGGTCCCTTGGAAAGCCAAACACAAAGACAGAGGTACACCATGTTTAGAGATGTGGATGCTGGAACCACACTGCCTGGATTTGAATTAGTCAGTTACCAGCCATGTAACCTTAGGCAGGTTATTACACTTCTCTGTGCCTCGATTTTATCATCTGCAAAGTGGGAGCAATAAGAATACTTATCTCCTAGGACCTTGCTGAGAAGTCGATGATTTACCACTGTAAAGAGTAATGCTAAGCCCACAGAATGTGTTCCCTCTGATGATACTGAGTGGGGCTGACGGTGGGACAAGCTGCGGTTTCACTTGGGCGAGTTCACACCTGCTCCCAGGACACCCAGACAATATCCAGAATCCCCACAAGCCCCAGTTTCTGGAGGATCGTGTACAGCTCCAGACAAGAAGAGCTGGACTGGAGGAAGCAACAGCTGCAGGCAGCAGAGGGGCCGGTGTCGTCCTCTAAAATAGTCTCCATTCCAGACATCTCCCAGCCTGGCTTTTCTCCAAAGGAGGCAGTTCGTGGCACTGTCGTGCTCTCTCTAACACTATTTGGTCAATTACCATTATTTATACCATACAAAGACCTGAAAGCTTTTACGCCAACTTCTTATACCCATCCAGACCACGTAAGACAACCCTTCCAGGATCTATTTATTTGTTTGGGCGGATGGGCCCTTCCTCTCCTCTGACATTCTGACTTCCAACTCACACAGGATGAAAGAAGCCAACTGCCCGTTTTCTGCCCTGAGAAGTAAACTCTGACTTAAAAGCAAGAACAGATAGCTCAGTCTTTACATCCACTGCCCTATTTCTTCCTAAAACCTAAATGAGACCTACTTTTCATTCCTATTATTTTCGCAACATTGCTTTTTCTACAGCTTTCATGATTTCCTTCTTTACACAGCCAGACAACTGCCACTGTAGGGCTCTCTCACAGAAATGCTTAACAATCCCAAAGAGTCTCATCTTGACTTTTCTCAAGGGCTTTCCAGTGCCATTATCTGATTTAAGCATAAAATCACCCTGGGAGGGTAGCTGGGATGAGTACCATCCCCATTGTACAGATAAAGAAACTGAGGCACAGAGAGCCCAGCTCCCACAGAAAGACCTTGAGGTCGAGCCTACTGAGAGCCACACCTGTATTCTGAACACACCCCTTCCCTTCCCTTCAGTTCCCCCTAAGGCATTAGAACTCTCTTTCGCTAAACACCCAGAATAGAGTCATTTCACTAAAAATCCAATTGAGTCTTCATACATCGACTTCTTTATCAGCAGTTGTGAGAAAACCACTTTATTGCTCTCTTTAGAATGAATCTCTTCCATCCAAATGGGTTTTAGGACTGGCCCGTCACTGCTCAGAGAAGAAGTGGTCTGCAGCAGGCAGGAAAAGGGCTGGAACGTGGCAGGTCTCAAAAGGACAGCCATGCCGCATCCCAGCTGGACACCAAGCTCACCATCCTCTCAGGATGGTCAGTCCAATCACTGGACTCCAAAATGACAGCCACCCCTAGTAGCCTTTCTGACTCAAAACCCAGAGCCTGTCCTGCTGGGGGGATAGAGGGGAAGCCTAATCCATGCCACATATCCGGCCAAACTCAAACAGAGACAGGCCCTCAGGGACCAGCATAGTCTGTGGCTCATACCATGTCAAAAAAGGAAATCTCTGCAGCTAGATGGGCCACCCATCTGCCTGACAGACAGACGTGAGCACGAGCCTTCGGCCCTCAGACCGCAGAGCTGGGCCTGCCAGCCTCGCTTCTGGCTGCTGAGGTTCCCCGACAATTATTCTAGCATGGATCCCTACTCTGCTTCCCTTCATCAAGAAAGCCATTAAGAGAAATGGTACCGCTGATTGCATCTCTTACGTCCACCTACAGCCCCAACTTAGAGTAAGCTTTGAAATCACTCCTGGGGCCCTCTTCAGACCCTGAGTCATTTTTTGGCTGTTAAAATTAGAATGGTCTCATGGCAAACTCCTTCCCGAATCTAATCGGTGTCAAACAAGGCTGGGCCCTCCTCCCATTCAATGTTCTCAGGCATCCGTGGGGTGCGCAGCCCCAGTTGGGACATCTGTGAATACTTCTTCCTCTCATCCTTGCCTTCTGGCTACTCCACCATGCAGGTACCCACATTCCACCTGTGCAGAAGGAAAAACAGGCTCAGTGGGATAGGGGCTTGCCCAAAGCCACACCCCAGGAAGTGACAAAGCCAAGATTTAATTAAATCTGCCTGATCTACCTTCTTTCCCCTGCACCCTAATCTTCGTGATGTCCCTGGAGACAACCCTGTCCAGCTCCCAGGTGGCATGGTGGTGGGGGGGGGGAGAGGGGTGTCCTCCAGTTTTAGCCAACAGGAAGCCTCTGTGCTGACAACAAGCACCAGAAGCCAGGCCCTTGCAGGGGTCCCTCAGTGAGCAAAGACTGATTTAAAAATAAGCTTTCAGACACTGCAGGCCCGAAGATGTTGTTTTTCCAGATCTTTGCTCTCTCACCACAATGTCTTTTGCAGTTGGTCCCCTATGTGCCTGCCACATCTGAATAGCTCAGTATTGTCCCCCCCAAAGTGCCACCTCCCAACCTGTGCCAGCCCAGCTCCCTCCAGCCACAGGGTTCTTTCCACATTTCCACCTTTGTCCCTCAAGTCCAGCTTGGGGTCATCTGCCCTGAGAAGCCTGCCCTGAGAGTTCACACCCAGTAAGAGTTAATACCCACCCCTCCTCATGCTCCTATAGCCTTTATTTGTACTTGCCTAGAAATGTATGCAAATCAGCCCCTTATCTTTTATTTGGAACATTCTTATGGCAATTACTGTGTATTGTGCAGTGGTCGAAGTCTTCAGCAAATTTTAACTGATTTAATTCTTTAACTATTGGAGTTCCCGTCATGGCGCAGTGGTTAACAAATCCAACTAGGAACCACGAGGTTGCGGGTTTGATCCCTGGCCTTACTCAGCGGGTTAAGGATCCAGCACTGCCGTGAGCTGTGGCATAGGTCACAGACGCGGCTCGGATCCTGCGTTGCTGTGGCTCTGGCTACAGCTCCGATTCGACCCCTAGCCTGGGAACCTCCATATGCCACGGGAAGCAGCCCTAGAAAAGACAAAAAAAAAACAAAACAACAACAAAAAAATTTTAACTATCCTATCAGATAGGTACTGCTATGTTCACCCCACTGTATAGACGAGAATACTGGGGCTCAGGAAATGAAGTGGCTCACCCAAGATTAACACTGGTAAGTGATAGCAAGGCAGTCCTGTTCCAGAGTCAGGCATTCCAGACTCAGGCAAGGGTTTGCATGTGAGCTGCCCACATTGTTCTGTCACACCCAAGTCATGTTCAAATGCCCACACCGTGGCCTGAGGCAAGTGTGCTGTGCTTGTTCCTGAATGGAGCTCGATGTCCAGCACAAGGTCCCCTCTCCCATGTGACCTGCTGACAGTGGCCTGCACATGGAGAGTGGGCTAAACTTCTAGCCACTCTTAAGCATTTGCTGCCCTGCTGCAGACGGCCACCTCTGGCAGTCCTTCCTGAGGCACTTGGAAGGATGAAGTAGGAAGCACTTTATCATCCGTGAAGCCAGCAGTGTCTGTACACACACCTCCCGCCAGGACTGAGTGAAGGGCCTTCGGGATTGGCCATGATGGATGACTGCCTGGCTTCTGGCTGGATCCCCGTGAACCCAGAGCAGAGGGCAGAACGACAGAGCCCATCTGGCTAGGCTGGAGTGTTCAAAGGGCACAGGGCTTAGAGTCTGGCAGACTTAGTAAGTCTCTGCCTACTGCCTCACTCTGGACTCACCACTCTGAGCCTCGGCTTCCCCATCTATAAGTGGGGCTAAAGGAAAAATTCTTCTCTTACCAGGTTGTTACTGGATGATGCATTGGGAAGAAATAATAAACTCTAGCACTATACACAATCCGTAATTCTTGTCCTTTAGTTGTGAAATAATATCTCCTAAAGAGGTTATTATCAGAACTAAATGAGAAATCAACTGCACTTCATATTACACCTTCTGGGGTACAAATAAGGTCACATTTCTTTGAATGTTCAAAGACGGGAGGGACTGGGCAGTTTAGACACTCTCCTGGGAGACCTGGCCCTCCAGGTGGTCTATGTTGACAGATTGGTGAGTCTTCCTCACCTGTACCCCTCAAGGTGCCCTGAACCCCAAACTCTGAGCCAGGCCCTGCTGCCAGCCTCAGTTCCCTTTAGCTGCCCTGTTGGCCAAAGAGGCCTGGGGTCTGCGCTGAAACTGAGTCAGGGCTCTGCCCTCAGAAGGGTCAGCCCTGGGACAGGGGAATGCCAGAGGCAAGATGGAAACTGAGCACCTTCTGTTTACGTTATATACACGGTCACCATCCCCTAGGCCTCCCCAGGGGATCAGAGGGGAGGAGGGACTTTCCATCATCAGTTCCCATATCCAAACCAGCCTACCCTCAACACCTCATGCCCCGGGCCCCACTCCATGCAAATATCTGCTGGGAGCTCTTTTGGCCCTTTTCTGCCGCAGGCCCCACTCAAAGCTATGTCACCTCTCAGACGTGTCCTAACAATTTCACACCCCAGGGAAGGATCAGAGTCTCATTCCTTTCCCTCTCAGAGGACCCCATCTTCTTCAGATAGTGGGGCCGCTGACCCCAGCAACCTTGCAGCTTTCTAACAGTAAGGAGGGGCTTCCAGAATCATCTGAATACAGAGCCAGCAAAGCAGGGCCTTCTTCCAGTCATACGCCCGTCCCCAGCTCCCTGAACTAGAGGCACCTGGCTTTATATGTGTGCAGTGAAAGAGCTGTGCAGGTGACTCACACTAAAACCCGGTAGAAGTCCTCATCCTTGGAATCCAGAATCCACGGCAATTCTCAGAGGCCCATTCTGCAACCTTCTGGCATCCCTCTCCTACCAGAACAGCAGTATGTCATATCCCAATGGGTGCTCCACTCTGGCACCTGCTGAACACCCACTGGGCACTAAATCCAGATGCTTTTATCTGACAACTGTCAAAACAATGCTGGTCATCTGCTCTCAAAAGTCCATGTTATACATCAAGGAAGGAAGGCCCGCAAGAGAAGCAATTCCCCCCAAGGTGGCCCAGCAGGGCCGAGAGTTGGACCTGAGCCTCTAGGTCTTGGAAGTCCATGCCTTGCCTTCTATGGTGAGTGTGTGAGAGCACCTGGCATGGTGTCTAGTGCCTAGTAGGCCCAGTAAGGGCCTGACATTTGATTTTGTTCCCAGTGGAGCCACCAGCCTGGAATTAGAACTGGAGCCCGCAGAGGATCTAGAGCAGCCAAAGCAAAGCCAATCAGATGGTCTCAAGACCCAGCATCCACAGGAGCCCAGCGGGTGTTCTTCTGAGTGTTGTAGCTAGGGGGCTACTGGGGCTCCAAAAATCTCTCAGTCCAGCCACACTGCTGGGCCCAGAACTCTGAGGTCCCAACCAAATACTTGTCTATCGGTTGGCAAGAATGAAAACTCTTTCTGGGGAAAACAAATACTATTAGTTCAGCATATAGTCATCCCAGCCTCCCCATCCTGGGCTGCGTGGACTGGCCCGGTCTGGGCATTCCATATTTCCATCAGAAGTGCCAGGCTTTGCCCCAGCCCCCAAATCTAGCAATCCTCCATATTTGCTGGCCTGGATCCCAAGCTCCTTAGAGCAGATAGCCCGGACTCCCACGTCACCGAATTTCTGCCCTACAACCCTTGTTCCACCGTTTGGTTGCGGATGATCTTGGATCTGACACCTGCCAAAGATGAATGGCTGGCTTCTGAAAATATCCGATAGATGAGCGGAAGACATGCTCATCACTTCTTGTTCCAGATGCTTCTGTAAGACAGCCTGCTGGGGTCAGAAAACCTCAGCCCCGGCCTAGCTGCTTCCATGGCGCTGTGATCTAAGCCTGCGCCCTCCTTCTTTAATAGAAAGTTGAATGAGTCACCTGTGTGAACACCATCTCTGCGTCTTGACAAAGATGCTATTGGAAATATCCAAAGGCCGAGAGAGAACAATCCAGAATTAATTACTCTCTGTGCTTAGTTTCAGACACATCTGATAGAGGCAACTCTTTGTGACTTTTTAAAGCCTTTTCACATGAATCTATTTGTCTTTCTCTCTCTCTCTCTCCCTCTCCCTCCCTCCTTAGTGATCTCCGCAATTACTCCAGGGCCAAGCAGGTAAGGCGTTATTATTCCCATTTTATAGACAATGAAACTAAGGTACACAAGAAGTTAAACAGCTACTTCAAGGACATCCGCTAGTGAGACAGGTCACCCAAGGCAAGTACAGAGCCCTTTCCACTGAACGGCCTGGCCTTCTAAGCTAAAAGATTTGTCTCTGGAGCCCAAAGGAAAACATGTCTCCTCACAGGGGAAACACAAGAATGCTGCTCTCTTGTCTTTAAAGCCTGCACACAGTTGAAGCAATCCATTCCTCACAGATGCCTGATCATTTCTTTTCCCTCTGCTCCACTTAGAGGCATTGTTGTGATTTTAGCCAAAATTGTTGTGTTGTACATTGTGTTTAGCACCACTCATGCAGAAAGTATTTGCTGAGCACTACCAACGTGCCAGGGGGCATGCTAGGTGCTTGGACGCAGAGGCACTCAACGATTCAGAGATACTGCTGAGAGCCTGCAGCCTGTGTCCTGGGCGCAGGGGCACAGTAGGTGCAAAACAGATGACACACCTGTCCTCGTGGGCTGGCCCAGCACACAGCCAGGCAAGGAGGTGGACAATAGCTGGCAATGACAACACACAGCTACAAGGACTCCAGCCCAGAGGCCCAGGCCCAAAGGAGGTTCGCCACTGAGCTCTCAGTGCACCTCCGATCCTTCTGGAAATGGACAGGGATTCAGAAACAACCATTTCACTTTGAACCCCATTCAGTGAAGCTCAGACACAGATCTCACACATTTCATCCCTGGCTTCAAACACACAGTCCCCCACTGAAATAAGAACAAGCTTTTGGAATTCCCATCATGGCACAGTGGTCAATGAATCCGACTAGGAACCATGAGGTTGCGGGTTCAATCCCTGGCCTTTCTCAGTGGGTTAAGGATCTGGCACTGCTGTGAGCTGTGGTGTAGGTCGCAGACGTGGCTCAGATCCTGCATTGCTGTGGCTGTGGTGTAGCTGGCAGCTACAGCTCAGATTCGACCCCTAACCTGGGAACCTCCATATGCCGCGGGACCAGCCCAAGAAAAGGCAAAAAAAGACAAAAAAAAAAGAACCAGCTTTTGTGACTACACAGCATTTTACGTTTTTGTGTGCATTATAATAAAATGACACTGATACAATTTTGTGGGTGCCTACTCAAAGTGGCCCCCAGTACTCACTACTTGACATGAATGTTCTACATCAGCCTTCAAAAGATTTAACCCTCTGAGGAAGGATCATCCCCATTTCACAGATGAGGACACGGAGGCTCAGAGTGAGCAAGGCCAGCACACACACAGGTTTCTGATTCCATATGTGATAGTCTTTCCACAGGGCCCAGTTGTCGTCCCCACACCTCAGGGCATTGGAAAGCACATGAAAGTCGTTATAAACAACCAGGTGAGCCTCACAAATTCTTCGGCATGCATCCACTCATTCCCCAAATATTTCCTGAGCACCGATCATGCGCTAGAAACTAACTACTGTATGGGGTCCTAAGGTGGACCAAAATGGATTCACTAAATTCACAGTCCCCTGGCAGAATGAGGAAAGACCAACATCGATCAAATAATCTGGGCTGCCCCAGGCCACACAATCACGCTCCTCATGCTGCATGGTAATGATGCCCAGTGGCCTCCCTTCGAGAGCACTGCTGTCTCAGGCACACCTCCATGTGCCCCATAACTGGCCCTGGGCCTGGCACCAATTAGGTGCTTAGCGAGGACGAGCTACATGTCTAAAGGAAGCACCGCTGCTGCTCTAGGTATATCTAACAGGAGAGACACATACAAACGCTGACACCCCGAGTAAACACTACAGGAAGTGACACGTTTTGCAGGAGCAAGGGAAGCAGAGAGCAGATACGTGTGAGCCAGGTGTGTAGACAGACACACTTGAAGTGAGTAGAGAGTACAGCGCTGGCTGTGTGTGACTGAGTGGGCGGACAGGGAAATGGGTGAGGGTGGGGCTGAATTAGAGGGAGAGGCAGGCAGCTAGGTGAAATTCACCAAAAAAAGAGAAGCAGCAGCTACTGACAAAATGTGCCACTTGCTTTTACGGGAGGAAGATAACTCCCATATGAAGCTTCTGCCTCACTTTAGCATGTAAGCATCAGAGATCAAAGTCAGACCATCCGGATTGAAATCCCAGCTCACCACTTGGTTGGCTGTGATGTTAAATAAGTCACTTAACCTCTCTAAGCCTCATCTGTAAAATGCAGACAATAAGAGCACCTACCACATCAAATTGGCGTGAGAATTAAATAAGTACTTGACATAGGACCGAGGCGCTAAGCCCAGGATAGAGCTGAGTTACTGCTGTTACTCTTTTCCTTCACCTACATGCTTGCAAACAATGTTACCATTTCCTTTTCCTTCTTTGAATGACAATAAGATCAGAAGCTCTCCAAAGGCTTCCCCAGGTTCCTAGAACTCACAGAGACCAGCAAGGAAGTCAGAAGGGTCAGTCGGGTCCTGAAAGGGCACTCTGGAGTGACCGGCGAGCCAGCTCTCCTTCTATCAAAGTCGAGCCACTGAGCAGGGCTGGGTGGGAGCATCTGTATGCCCTCTGATCACAGGCCCTGGAGTGGGCTTCCAGGTCCCTGTCTGCCAGTTAAATCCCTGAAACAATTCTGGGCATTCTCAGAAAAGCTTCAGAGAATGGGTAGTTTTAGAAACTAAGTGATTTGGATAATACAGTGATTATTATAAGGATGGCTGTTGCTTTCAAAATCAGTTCCCTCTGAACAGAGTCAAGTGGATCATGGGCAGAGTGTGAAAATATCGTTTTCTCTCTGCCACCTCCTGACCCTGCGCCACGAGAAGAGCAATAATGCATCACTCCACAAAGTCCTGCTTTGGCTGGATTTTATCTGAACGGTGACTGATGATGTCCTTGCCAAATGGCAGGAGAAGGGGTCTGCTTCAGCCAGCAGCTGTGGAACATGGGCATTGATGAAGACAGATGAATCCATTTACTCAGTACTTTGGATCTACCACTAATTTTCTAGATGACAATGCCACTTCATCCTTCCAGCAATGTAGACTGCTCAAAAAAGACTGAAAAAATGGAAAGTTGGCAAAAGAATGACCAATCAGTCCCTAAAGGTGTCATGATGTTCTTGCCCTTTACTCAAGCGAGAATTCTCAGACTTCCAAACATTAGCTCATCACCAAATGACTCTTACTTTGCACGTGATTCTAATAAACTTGGTTCTCTGATTTGGGGTCCAGACCAAAACCAGGGCAGAGAGATAATCACCTCCAGGCTGAGCCTACTCTGTTTCTAAGTCAGTCTTGACCACAGAAGGATAAAAGCAGAAGCTTCCAGCCCAGGAGCAGGGCATTTGGACTACATCTGGCTGTTCAGGGGATCCCAGGGCACTTCTTTATTCACTCTACTTGGACCTGCCACTAGATCACCTGGCTCACCACGGCTGATGACTTGGCTTCATTCCTATGATTTCTACTAGGACCAGAGCCCAGTCCAGTCTCTGTGGCTCTCACACACTCTGGAGGAGGGAGTGGGTATCAGAACCTGATTCCTACACCCACCAACTGGCTATTAGAGTATTGCTCCAATAAACTAATCTCCTAAAACCATAATACTTCTCAGATGCTGGCAAGTATTCCTTTCCAAGGGTTTGCAGTACCTTGGAGGATGGTGTATATGTTTGTCAGGGAAGAGGAAACTGACATCAGCTTGGCACAAAATATTCTACTGGAACATCCGACAAGTACCCTTTCTCCTCTACACTCCACAACAACTGGGCCCCCGCGAGCACCAAAGAATGAATAAAGAGCAAGCAGAAAGCTCACCCCACGTGGCTTGGCATACAAAGCACTTCCTCAATTTGTTAAAACTATACCCATTAATCCTCTTAGAATCAGCAAGCTGAGTTCCAGGCTTTTAGATCTATTTGTTTGTTCAATAAATATTTATTGAGCTCCTGCTTTGTGCCTGGCCCTGAGATAGTGCCTGGGAAAGGGGGGATGGGGTGCCCAAGAGAGCCAGACACACACAGTACCTGTCTTTGCAGTGCTTACAATGGAGCAGAGATCCTCAATCTGTGCTGCAATTCACAGAGAGAAGCAAAGACTTAGCAACTAACCTAGCACCAGCACCCAGACCACTGACCCCATCTGGAGCTCACACTCCCATAGTTTTAGTCTGGCACACCTGCTGGTTCCTAAAAAGGTACATAGAGGAAGGCATCTCATCAGTCTCACTGCACATTGTTACATAAGCAGAGAGGATATGAATACAATACAATACAATACAATACAATACAATACAATACAATACAATACAATACAATAAAAGGAGGCGATGAATGCAGATGCTCATTGGGCAACCTATGCCATTTAATTTTCTCACCTTCCTACAACCAAAATAAATAACCAAAAAAAGTAAGCGATAAGCCACTTACATTTCATTCCAAAACAACATGGGAATGACCAAAGAGGTGCCTCCAAAGGGGGAAATGCCTTCCCCAGCATTCTCCCCCAACCACTACCTACCACAGCCAGGTCACACTACATGACCACCGGTGAGGCCATGATCCTCAAACAGGGCGGGGTGAGGGTGGGGTCTGTGTCACGTCCACCTCTGTATCCCAAAACCCAGAAAAGGGCCTGGCAGAAAGTGTTCTCCATCAGAGTGTGTAGCAATAGGGTGCTGGAGAAGAAACAGGTGGTGCTGTAGCTGCCATGCAGGTGGGCCACTCAGATCTCCTTTGAAGAGAAAACCTACAGGACAACTGCCATCAGCTAAGCCTTCAGCTACAGCTTCAAGATCTGTCACAGCATTTAATTAAGCCAAGGACACAATCTTCCCAGGCAGCCTGCAGCCAGTGACTGAGTTGGCCAAAGATTCTAAAGCCTGGCTCTTTTGGTCTCCAATGTGGGACCCCTCTAATGGGCAAACTTTGCTTGGGAGCACCCCAATGAGCTGGCCAAGACTTTCTAAGACTCTTTGTTCCAACTCTCCTTCCTTTCTCCTCTCGTTTCACAGGTGCCAGAACAGCACTGTGGTCTGAAGGTTTCCCTACCTCTTCTTTTATCTTTCATGGGTACTACCCCCCAAGATCCATTTTGGCATGTGTTTTCCAAAGGACCTCAAATGACAAGTGCCGATGATATCCACATGTTTCGCTCCATATCCCAGCCTTTCAAGTTATGTTGGTCAAGGACTATTCCTAGTAAACGAAATATGAGTAGAAAAAATAATACATGTCACTTCTAGTGTGCTTTCCCTGTGGATTCCTCCCTACTCCTATCTTCTTGAAGCCTAAAGATGGGAGACTGAGAACACAAGAGTAGCATGGAGCCCTGTGTTCTCACTTGGAGAAGAACCTCCCAGGAGGCTCTGACCCACACTGGATATGGGTGAGCAATACATAAATTTGACTGAGTTAAGCAACAGAGATTTCAGAATATGTTTGTTAGTACAGCATAGTCTAGTCTACTTTAACATAAGCCATATACCCAATAGGATATGGGTATACAGGTATATAAGCCATATACAGGTCTCCTGACATGTTGAGAAGATCATTTAACAGGAGCTCAAAGCTAAGAGAGCTGAAGGGTGTGGTTGTGTGTCCAGTCTCACCCTGGCTGGGACTCTCTCCTTGTTCTCCCGCAATGCAACTGACTCCAGTTACTGTCCTGCCTGTCAGATACCCACCCCTTATGGCTCCCTCTCTGCTGCCCCTCCTGCCCAGTCAGGGCTCAGAGGACCACCATCCCCTCACGCTGCCTCTCCATCTCTGCTCAGGCCTCACCATCTTCCCCTTCAACTGCTACAATAGCTTCCTAGCTTCTCCATCTCCACCCTCACCTGTCTACCTGTCTACATTCCTTCCAGCCCTAATCTTGTCACATCCATGTTTGAAAACCTCCCATGGCTTGTCACAGCTCCAGAGTTAAGTCCAACCTTCTTGACATGGCGTTCAAGGCCTTCCAAATCTACCACAGGCTGCCTTCCCCTCTACAAAGTCTGCTCTCATGTGAAAACATATCCAGTCAGTGCTCACCAGACACAGCTCACACTTTGTGGCCTCCATCCTTTGATCCTGGAGATCTTTCCTGGGGTCTAACCTCCATCTCCCCGAATCTGTACCTCTCTATGTCAATACTATATTCACTCTTCCAGACTTATCTTGACTTCCTCCTCTCCTCCAGGAGGCCCATCTTGATCTAGATGTGATCTTCCCTTTCTCTTAATGCCCCTGGTATCTGTTGCTTCTTTCTTCTTCCAAGTGCAATTTTAATTAATATGTAATTGATTTACAGTGTTGTGTCAATTTCTGCTGCACAGTATTGCTTCTTTCTTGAATTTAGCATTTCCCAAGTGGGTATCTGTGATCAGACCCACCTGACATCCACCCCCCCTTACTAGCCTCTGAGGTACTTCAAGCAATCCCCTCTTCCCCACTCTGTATTTATGTGGTTGGGTGGGACTCGCCTCACCCTCCTCTTCCACTGCGAAAGGCTGTTGGATGCCCCAGACCCATCAGTATCATGTTATTGGTTTAGGGATGGACACATGACCCAACTCAAGCCAATGAGAGCTGAGCTTGGGAGTTTTGCTCAAACAGTTGGGTAAGAAACACTCTTCTCACTGGAGTTTCTAAACTGGGAGTGTATAAACTTGCAGCTGCTAGGAGCCATCTGTACAGCTAAATGGGGAGAGTCTGCATGAGGGGGAAGCCAAACAGAGGAAATCAGAGCCAAGAGACAGAGAGGGAGACATTTTTAAAGTATCATTTAAGTCCCTGGATTCAGCCATACCTGAATACAACCCACTCCAGGATTTTTCAGTCACAAGAACCAGTTAAAATCAGGTTTTTGTCACCTGAAGCAAGGTTCCTAAGCAATACACCTACTAAGGGTAAGATATCATGCCAAGCAGTGGGGTATAACTACAAAGAGGTGAACCTCATCCTGAAAGAACCCATTTTTTATCTCTTTATTTATAAAAACAGCTATATTGAGATATAATACACATACCATATCATGTTTTAAAGTCTGCAGTTCTATGGTTTTTAGTATAATCACAAAAATGTGCAACCATCAAGATAGTTCATTTTCCATCTTGCATTGAAAATTATAAACATGTGCTTGCTCTGTTTTCCCCTCTACACCAGCTCCTCTCCTGAGCCCAGGGCTGGGTTTACTCCTTTCTGCAGCACCACCAAATGTAGTAGGTGCTCAATTAATACTTACTAAGCTGTACTCAGACCTCCTTGAAAAGCTTAGCCTTCATGACACAATTGTTTCAGTACTCTAAAGCACAAAGAATGAGAGAACAGATATTTGGCAAAGCCACACAAGGAAAGGATATTTGTGCTAATCACTAGGTTTTCTCTGGGTTTTCTAAGCTAGATCCTTGCATCAGGGTAGACTATCTAAGAGGTATGCACCTGGAATGTGCCCCTGTGCCTCCCTGAACTTTCCCCAAATTTATTATAGAATAATTTGAAATAATAACAAGTAGGAGAACATATAAATGCAACAATAGAAGAACAGTTTAATACTTATGAGGGACCCACAGGATGGAATAGTATACAGCCACTAAAATTCATCTTTGCAAACAGGACTTGAAGACATGGGGAAATACCCATGCTAACATTAACTGAAAGAAAATAGAGACAGGCACATAGAGTAAGATTTCAAGTACACAAAAGAGTAAACACTAGCAATTGGAAGGGAATATAATGCTAATTGTTAGATGCAATTATCTTTGAGTAGGTGAATTATAGGCAATTTGTTTTCATGCTTCTCTACAACTGTCAATTTTTCCAAAATGAGTATTACTTCAATGAAATCAGAAAAGCCAACTTTTTTGTTTTGTTTTGTTTTTTTAGGGTCACACCCATGGCATATGGAAATTCCCAGGCTAGGGGTCTAATTGGAACTGCAGCTGCTGGCCTATGCCATGGCCACAGCAATGCCACATCTGAGCTGCATCTGCGACCTACACTGCAGCTATGGCAATGCTGGATCCTTAACCGACTGAGCAAGGCCAGAAATCAAACCTGCATCCCCATGGATACTAGTAGTGTTCCTTATGGCTAAGCCACAAAAGGAAATCCCAACATTTAGTTTTTAACTCATTCCTTGGTTATTAATAAACTTTATCAATGTGGCTACCAAAGAATGAGAAACAAGCACATGAAGAGCATTTTTGAACCTGCAGACTTTTTTTAAAAAGACACTGCCCCTCAGAGTCCTTTAATCAAACAAGTAAGGTAATCCACCACGTTTACCTTTTAACCTTGACTGCCGGGAAGCTCAGAGTTAAAATTTAACACTCCAAAATGAAATAACCATCTTAGCCCAGGTTCTTGGTTTAGTAACTTCCATGCTTCTATGTGGCTTCTGATGCTTCCTTTTAACTGAATTTTCAATTGTCTTGTGTTTTTATATACTCAAACTTCCTTGGAATACATAAAGAAGTATTTGCTGAAGTGATCTGAGGTATGACAGAGAAGAGAGGTCCTGCTTAGCAGATGCTCTGATGAGATGTTTAATTTTTACAAACACATGGCACTGAGTGGGGCTTTGAGTTCTCTATTGCTATTTTAATTACTGGAGAGGGGCAACTTGGATAAGTGTGTGCTCCTTTATTGAGACAGGCTGGTTCCAATGATCAGATTAACCCAGTCCTTGCTAAATCTCCATCTCTTCGAAGGCTATGTGGACAGAGGTCCTTCCTGGATGCCCACAGTCTCTGGCCATTGACTGATAGCAAATGTTAGCAAAGCCAGCCAAAATGTGTTCACCACATCCATCCTGTGTTCAAGTCTATAGACAAGTGACACAGCCAGCAAGTGACGAGGGCGTACACACATCCATAAAGATATGCTATCTGAATAAAAGAGGGCCCAGACACTCTAACACAGGCCCCAAAGACCCTTCAGATCACTGTGGATTTTGCTGCAACTACCCAGACTGATCCCTCCCGTACTTTGGCTTGGAGAGAAAGTACCTCTAATCTAAAGATGGGCCACATGAAAAAATTAAGTATTATATCATCTGGGTGTTCGCCCAACCATGACACCTTCATGGCAGGAGGAAATAACGAATTTATTTGATTGTAAGCCAGGATTCTTTTTTTCTGGTGATAACTTCACTGACACTTCATGAGATTTCAAAAGTGAGAAAAACAAATAAGCAGTCTTAATATTTTAGCTGTGACCATTTTATCATATCTAAAGCCACAGCGCCTTACTTGTGAATCCACAACAGAGGAAAAGGAAGGGAGGAAGGCAGGAAACATTTATTTAGTGCTTACAGCATGCCAGACAGAGCACTGGCCACTGCATCTGCCAGCTCAAGGCATTTTCCACTCTGGCCTGTTATCTCCTTAAGCGTCACAATACCATCCAGCAGAGTACATATAATAGTCCCAGTTTTTCAGAAGTGGAAATCTAGGCTTAGAGAGATTAAATACCTTGCTCAAGGTCACCCACAAGGAAGATACCAGGTTTCTGACTAGAACCCAGGTAACAGCCAACCCAAAGCCCATGCTCTGTGCCCCTTCAAAAGGCCAGGGAGGCTTCCCTGCTTGCCTGAGGCTAAGGTTACCTACCCTCTGCTCTCCTTCCTCAGGAGCTGAAGTGCCTTCTGACTGCCTCATTTTCTTGATTTGGGGCCCCCTCTCACTCAGAAACTCATCAAGACACTCTTGAAAAATAAAATATAAAAGCATCAACCCACACCCTGAAATTGAGCTCCCTTCCCTTTACTGCCACTAACAAGGTAATATGAAATCTCTTTCAAGGAAGCTTTCTGGAGGGAATAAATTGATGGTGAAAACATTATGCTGCTGACAATATTTGGCGATGATGCAAGCAGGGCTGCCCTGTCCACAAATGGTTCTGTCTCCAAAGAACCGGCTCTCCCGTGTCCTTTTCCAAAAAAAAAAAAAAAAGGAAAGAAAAGAAAGATGGAGCAACAGAGAAACAGTACTGAGATGACATGGCTCGATAAAACTGCACTGCCCTCTCAGTTTATGTGTGCCAGATAAGTACTCCAGAGATCTTGAAACGTTTGGAAGAAGATACGAATGTCATTCAGAAATGATTCCACAAGGGTTAGCTCCGCACAGCTCCCCAGTTAACATCCTCCTGGGGCAGAGGAAGCCTGTCTGCTTGCAACAGCCTGCGCGTACCGCCACCAACTGCCACCCGTTCCTTCACCTTTTATTTACAGCGCAGAGCAAGCTGGTTCATCAGTGAAGGGGGGAGGCGAGGAATAAACTGCAATCCAGATTTCTGCTCTTTCTCCGGGGACCAAAAAAAAAAAGGGGGGGGGGGGATAAACAGAGAAGGAAGTGGAGCTCAGGCTTCACGATTAGTGCGGCAGCACGATCCTTCTCTCTGAGAAGGGTTTGTGTCGGAGCTGGAGCAGAAGGGCCCCGGGAGTCCTGGGAAGCAGGGTCAAGCCCAGTGTCTCCACCGGGCTAGGCTAGTGGAAGAGGCGCCAACCAAGCGTACTGCACAGGAAATCACTGCCCCCTTCAGGCCGCGTCTCAGACGCTGCGCCGGGAGCTTAGGGGCTCCCCTAGTCCGGAAAAACTCGCAAACCCGACCTCGGCGGGGACCCCGCTCGCTCCTCAGAGCCCCCTCCGCGCACTCCTGCGCTTGGGCGGGCAGTGAAGGTCTGTGCTGGATCTTCAGCCGGAACCCAAGCTGTGGGTGCAGGGAAGGGGCTTGGGATATAAAGCTCTAGGCTCTTCGGCTCCCTTCAAAGAAGGAGATTCGGAGGGCAAGCCGGCTGCTGCGCTCCAAGTCCGTGCTTTAAGTCTGCGCCTGGGGAAACTGCGCCCGCAGCCGCTCGGCCACCAGCAGCGGCTGGACATCCCCCGCGCGTCCGAGGCGAGACCTGCTCAGGGCACTCTCTGAGCAATTAACCCGAGGGAGTCTCTTCAGAAAACCTCTCGGGCCACAGGCAGCGCCCGGGCACATGCAGGCAGCAGCGCTGCAGAGCCGGCGGCCCCACACCGGCCCGCGCGTTGCGGGCTTGGAGCCGCTGGCGCGCACCAGGAGCCCAGCACTGCTGCGCGCTCTGGCCCCTGGGGTCCACAAGCCCTCCGGACCTGACAGCACAGCTCGGCTTTTCTGGGGCCGGGGAGCAGGCCCGTGGCCTCCGGAGCTGCCGGTGGCCCAGTTTATAGTCAGTGCGCCTGTTCCTCCCACCTAGCACCCCACAGCACCACCAGCGGGACCTGGACAAGAGTGACCACTGCAGGCCTTTTGGAGGGTCCAGTCCCCACCTTCTCCACTCCTCTGGGCAAAAGAAACCCTAGCTTTCTATCTCACCCCCCCACACACACACACTCCCAAAGGAGGAAGATGCTCAGCAAATCTTGTACCAGCTGTGCCACCCAAGCCTGGTGGGACCTAGCAAGGTGAGCATTGAGCCCCAGCCCGCGGTGCCCTCGGCAGGCGCGGGTGGGTCAATCAGGGCTCTGTCCAAAGACCAGAGCTTGTCTCTGTCCAACACACCCTCCCCCACCGCCCCCACAGCCCCGACGGCGCGGGCGGCGGGACTCTCACCTCGGTGTCGTAGAGCCGCAGGTCAAGGAAGTAGGGGCGCAGAAGCGACTCGTTGCGGATCTGCTCAATGGCCAGTTCCACGGCGGGGAGCACGCCGCGCCCGATGCTGCCCTTGGCCACCTCCTTGGTGAGCGGCATGAGGCCCATGATGGAGAGCGGCGGGCTACTGGGCGGCGGCCGGGGGGCGCCCCGCGCCCAGCCCCAGGCCCCGGGAGCGAGCGGCAGCAGCAGCGGCAGCAGCAAGAGTAGCAGCAGGCGCGCGGGCGGCGGTGGCGGCGGCGGCGGCGGCCCGGGCTGCCCGGAGCTCGGCGGAGAAGCCATGCCGCGCCGCGGGCTGCGGGCGCCGGCTCACTCGGCCCGCATGGCCTGGCCCGGCCCGCCGCCCCGCGCCAAGCTCTCCCCTGGGCGCCCGCGCAATGGCGCCGGCCCCGGCCCCGGCTCCGGCTCGGCTTAGAACGGCCGCGGCGGCGGCGGCGGCGGCGGCGGCAGTGGCGGCGCCCGTGACGGATCAATCACGCCGGGAAGGGGTGGGAGCGAGCGGAGTGCGGGAGGCGGGGAGCGAGCGAGCAAACGCGGAAAGGGGGGCCGGCGTCTCCGCGCGCGCCTCTCTCCGGCGCGGCCGCCCCGAACCGGGCCGCCTCCGCCCGCCCCCGTGCGCGCTCTGAGCCGCTCTCCCGCCGGGAGCCGCTCCGCGGCAGCCCCTAGAGCCTGGCCGGGGGAGGGCCGGCGGCAGGAAACGCGGGAGGCGAAGGCGAGGCTGCTCGGCGGCAGCTCGGGCCGCCTCCGGGGACAGGGACGGGCCGTGCGCGCCGGGGGAGGGGAGGCACTGGCTCTGCGGCGGCCGCGGGGAGGGCCGCCTTCCCAGCACACGCACACATGCGCCCCCAGCCCTACGCGGCTAGGGCTGCCCGCGACCGCCTAGGATCTGAGTGCCTAGGGACAGCGGCTCGGGGAAAGGACGGCGTGCTGGCACACGCATCGGCCGCCGCCGCTTCGCCGAGCGCTTCCTGTAGAACCTGCACGGTGATCTGAGACTGCTTCTCGGAGGTCTGCCTGGGAAGGTCTGAACTGCGAGCGCGCCACGGAGGCGTCCTAGAGACACCTGCAGCCTATGCTCCCCTGTTGTGCTGGGATGGTGGGGGTGCTGACTGAGCCCCAAGGGGCGGCCGAAGCGCCGCCAGCGTTGCAACGCCCCTCGGTACTGAGGTGTCTGGCCCTTGACGGCCTTGGCTGAAAGCCTCACACCTTGCCCACTAGACCGACCCTCCCTTTGCCAACCCCAAGAGACTAGGGTCTTCACCTGGCTTGTGCTACTGCCCCCTCCAGACGTTTGACCTTCCTGTGTTCCCATTCCCAAAGGGGGGCTCCGCCCTAGAATTCTACCCCCTCCTCCACTTCCCCGGGTCGGAGCACTGTCTTCAGGCCAGAGGGGAATCCATGCTCCCCTTGACTTGGCGCGCTCTCTGACGGTTCGCACTGGCTGTACTGGCGAACCTTAAGCAGAGCAGTCCTGTAATCTGACCTAGAGCCTCCGGGCCTCTGTACCTCTCCAAGCTTGAAGAATAAGAATCGTGGTCATTGGAATCTAAAATCCCAAGAGGTGATTAATGAGGGGAACACAATAGGACATCAAATCAGAAAACCGCCTGAACCAACCACTGTAGGTGCTATGAGTGACCTTGTCACAAGGTTGGGAGTTTAACCTTCACTGAACACTTGCTACATGCCTTATTATGGAATCTTCACAACAGCCCTAGGAACTAAATACTGTGTTTATCATCCTCACTTTATGGACCAATACACGGAGGGGTTCCATAGCTTGTCAAAATACACAGAACTACTGAGGGAGGGTGGAAGGCAGAACCAGCAGGAGAGTTGTATAAAGTGCAGTGGAAGTCAGGATGGCAAACAGGTTCCCTCCTTTGAAAGGGGCACTGCCCTGACTGATTGTTCTGGACCTTGGTTCCCTCCGGCATGTGGACACATGTCCACAGGCTCACTCTTCTAGAGTGAGTCAGGGCTGCCCTGAATCATAGGCTGGGTTGTTGTTAGGAAGCATGTAGATGGAGACAAGAGGCTGAGCCCAACTCCTGGCGAGTACCTTGGACAGCTCTGGGAAAATCAAGCCAAATTCTCCCTGCCCAACTTCTCTTTCTAGGCTTCTGCAGACACCACTTCCTGGGCTCTTAGCCTTTCTGAGCTGAAGGGTTTGCATGGGCAAAGCTCACTTGAGCATTTCCACCAAATAAGTAAATAAATAAAGTGGTCTAGAGGACAATGTAATTCCCAGATGCTCTCTCAACCGGTTTCTTAACATCACGAATATGCCCTAGTCACAGGCTTCCAAAATCTGCCACTCCTCAACTCCTCAGCTCAAGTTTCTGAATGAGCATTTTCACTTTTTTTTTTCCCTTAGTCATTTATGTTTTCCTTGTAAGCCATGCCGATATGGAGTATCTGCTGACACCTACATCTGGGAATAAGTTGAAAGCTGGAATAACTTTGCTTGACATTTAATAAGTGGCTGAAGGCCCTGCCTGGCAACTACCTTTCAGCCTCTCTGTCTCCACTTATGGGGTGACCTTGCCCCCAGACACATGGCCTGGGACCAGCCCTGACCCAAGGATCATCAATCTTATTCTCCATCAGTCTGGCTCCAGGCCATGCTATGATCTCATGCCCCATTTCCAATGTCTGGACATCCCTCGGTTCCCAGATCCTATCCTGACCTGTGTTCCAGTTTGGGTAACTTGATCCCTGGCATGCTTCCTTGGATCTGTGTTCCTGCCTCGGTAACCACCCTCAACTTCTTGTTCTTCTAAAGCTGGAGTCTAGCATCTTGCTTTATAATAATCATTCGTTCCTTCAATCAATGTTGTGCAGCATCTACTATGTGCTAGGCAGTGTCCTAGAGCTAAAGATGCAGAAATAAACAAGCCAAACTAAAATCCCTGCCCTCATAAAACTGACCTTCCAGTGGAGAAAGAGAGGCAATAAACAGAAAGAAGAAGAAATTTTAGTATGTCAGTTTATGAAAAGTGCTATGGAGAACAATAAAGCAGGAAAGAGGATTGAGACTGACAGAGGAGGGCTGTAATTTACAATATGGAGGTCACTGAAGGACACACACTGAAGGAGATGATTTTTCAGCAAAGACCTAAAGGAGGTAAGTAAGCAAGACATGTAAATAGAGTTCCAGGTGGGAGAACAACACGGGCAGAGGCTCCAAGATAGGAGTGTGCCTGGCATGTTCAAGGAACCATCAGGAAGCCAATGTGGCTGGAGTAGAGTAAGCAAGGGGAAAAGCAGTAGTACCCAAGGTCAAAAAGGCAGGCAGGATCAGGTAGGACCTGGGCATTGTGAGGACTTTGGCTTACACTTGACAAAGCAGAGAAGAACTGGAGGATATTGAGTGGATCAGTGACGTGATCAGACCTGTCTGCCAAGTTGGTGAGGGAAAGAGGGGAAGCAGGGAGACCAGTTAGAAGGCTCTTACAATAAGCCACATGGAGAAACAAGAACCAGGCTACAAGCAGAGGAGGTGGTGAGAGTGGCGAGATTAATAATCATTCTTCTTATTATTAACAGGAAGAAAATGCATTGGCAGACGCCAAGTCCCAGGATGTGATAAACAACTTAGAAGACACGTAGTAGAGACTGAAGAAAGCAATGTGCTCAGGGTCCCACCCCTAGAAAGTGATAAAACATGAACATCAGTCCAGGTCTGTATGGCTTAAATCTCATCTTTCTACCCAAGTTCTCCTCATGAGCGATCCTTCCTCCCACGACCTTTCCCTAACACAAGAACTGAAGCTAGTCTCCAAGCCCTAGTTGAGTGATTGGGGCTATGTCGAAAGATGATGCTGTTCCCTTTCTGAGGATCTGGGAGGACTGTGCATGGTCCACTGGCTGCCTATCAGCAGACCGCAGGATTCTGACAATGGGAGACTAACCAGGCCTCCTCCTGCTGCCTGTCCTCCTCCCATGCTGGGCTGGACATCCCTTGCCACACTGGTGCCAGCTGCACAGATCTGCCCTCTCGCAGCTGCCTCCTCCCAGGAACAGGGTCCAATTTCTAGCACCCTGTCCCCAGTGTGACCTGTCATCCATGCCTGCCTCTATTCTAACTCCCAACAATGGGGAGGTTTTCTTTTACCTTTTTCTTTTAAAAAATTATAAGCCATCTTTGCAAACATTTCCCATGTATTTCTTATTCCCATGTTTACATTGAAATGTTTCTTTCAACCAAGTAGCTCAGCTGCTTTTTTAAAAGTATATTGTTTGTTTTCATTTCCATTTTTTTAATGGATAAGTTATGAATGACAGCTCTAAAAAGGACGAGCTGAATGAATCTAAGTTGCTTTTCTTTTTTCACGACATGTTTTTTTAAACCATAAAATTGGATTTCAGGCATCGAATATGGTCTGGTGACACGATTTGCGTAATAACACTAGCCACCATTTATTAAATACCTACCTACTCTGTGCCAGACACCTTGGTATGCATTATCTTAATCTTCATGGCTGCCTGAAAATAGGTGTTAGGATCCCAATTTTGAAAATAAGACTGAGGTCCAGATGGGTTAAATGACATGCCTAATGGTACTCAGTAGAGACAGCAATGGGGCCTAAGCCAAATCTGTCTGACCTCAAACACCTGCATTTGCCTCTATTCCACACGTCTCTCCTGAAAGATGTCCTTTTATGCCTGAGAGGAAATAATCTTTAAAAAGTAAAGAATGCTTCTGAGAATCAATGTAAGAAAGAGACAAGATGACTTGGCCAGGGTCCCCCACCGAAGCAGAGATGAAGCTGGCTCTCCTTCTAAGTTATCACGGGAGAGGTCTGGATGGCGACTGACCCTTCAGGAGTCAGTACCAAGCCTAGGGTGGATCAGCAGAGCCTGGAGCCTCTCCTACCCACGCTCTCCATACAGTTTGAGCATAGTGGAAGGATGGAAGAGTCACCTTGCTCCATGTTGACTGGACAGGTCCTAAGCGTGCAGAGGGAAATTTAGCTCATAACTGAGTGGTCTACAGAAAGACAAGCCCTCCCACTTAGAGCTTTCAAAAGCAGTAAGATTCTTTACAAAAGGGACCATAGATGGACAAGAAGCACAGTTTAGGAGCAAAGCCTTAAATGGGGAAGCGTCCTATCAAGTGTCTAGTCCAGCCACTCACCAAATCTTAGGGGCAAAGGTGAGTTTTGAAGTCAGGCAGTTTGGGGTTCAAGTTCTGGCTTACTAATTACTAGTGGTACAATTTTGAGGAAGTCATTTACCATCTGGAGCTTCAGTTTACTCATCTGCGAAGTGGGAGTAAACAATTCCTCTTTCACAACAACAAGGTTATGGTGAGGATTAAATAATAATAACAACAGCTGATATGCATTGAGCACTCACATGTGCTGTGGGCTCTTCCAAGAACATACAACTCCTTTATTTAGTATGATGATGCAGTAATAGGCACTTATTAGGCAAACAACGAACAATAATAAAAATAATATTAACAGTAATAATAATACCACCAGAGATGTGAAGATCAAGGACTCCTGAGGATCCCACTCCATTATGTGATTGATGGGAGGTTGTACATTATTTTCTAGGTTCCATGAAAGACAGCCTTCCTATAGCATTCATTGTGGACTGCAATTTGCTGCTGGAGTTCATGGTGTTCCCCCTCATTCATGGTGGCCCCTGACCAAAGACAGTTTACAGGTACCTCCTCACTCCCATCCAGATCAGGTCTTCTAGGAGAGGTGTTCTCAGATTCCTCAATCTTCCCTGGCCACCAATCTAGAGTCTATCCAAGGTTCTCTTCAAAAATGATACTTGGAATTGACCACGAACCTTCTACATAGGCTAAGAAGCATATAGAATAGCAGGGCTATCCTTCTGTGCTTAGAACCCTGGGCTGCTATCTCTGCTGTCCCTGCAGTCCAGAGTTACTTGCACTTTGCTAATAGCCATATCCCCCTTTGAATCACAGGAAGCTTATGGTTCTCCAAGAGCCCTACGTTTGATTTCTGTAGAGTTGTTGTTATGTTTCAAATGAACATCAAGCCAGATCTCTCAGATCCTGTTCACCAGCAGTTTAATTCAGGGAACTATGAAGAGGCTTAAAATATTCCATTAATAATTATGCCCCAATGTTCCAGCCTGTTGAAGACATCCTGCATCTCAGAACTGTTCTCTTTCATAGTTACTACCTCTCTCTGTTAGTGTCCTTGTTGTCAAACGATCTGATTTTCTTCCTTAACCTGAAGCACTGGTCAAAATGTTAAAGAGAAGAATGACGAAGATAAAGCTTTGTGACTACCCACTTTGGAGGTCATCTGCCCTGTCTGGCCCTGTGACCAAACCCACTGAAAATCCCCTCAGCCTCCAAATTCTGCAGCCCATGTCTCTCCACCGTGCACTCCAAAATATCATGAGAACCTTGTTAAAAGTTTTTGCTGAAACCCTGATGTATATTGTCTCCTTATCTCACTGACCTGATAGATTAATAACTCTACAAACATGGGTGATTATAGCTGTGCTGGTTTTTGGTGAAAAGAGGGCCCACCCTCTCTTCTCTCTGTGACCACACATCCCATTTGTATCATCAGTCCTTCTCGAATTCTGCAACACCCAAATTCCCTTTGGCTGAGGTCACCCTTTTAGCCTCTCAGAATATCAAAACTCTGCTGCATTTCCCACTGCCTAACCCTTCCTTTCTTTCATCCCCCACAGATCCTTAGATGTTCTCTCTGATGATAGGAGCTCACGGAAAGCATCTAGGTGCTCTCTGAGATTCTCTTCATGTATCATTTCCCTCTTAACCATGTTTGTTCTGCCATTTCTGTTTGCTGGTTATTCTCCACCTAAGCACCTAGTGTGTCTTGTCCACATTGTTGTGTATGGTTGCAGATCCTTCAAGACCCAAATCAGATATCACCAAATAATACAGACTTTTGGTTGCCTCGGCCTTTAACAATCTGACTTCATCTCTTGGATCTGTGTGTCACCTCTTGGTTTTCTCTCCACGCATCCCCAACCTAGATGGTTGAAATAGTCTAACTTGTATCTCTGCCTCTAGTTTTACTCTTCTCCAAACTAACCTTCATCTACTCTGCCAGACTAACCTCCCCAGAGCCTGGCTCTAATCAAGCCTCTCCCAGCTCAAAACAACCTGTGGTTCTCTCTTATCTACGGGTACAAACTCCCAAAACTGGGAGTGGGGCTATTTACAATCTGGCTTCAATGTTTCTTTCTTTAGTAACCAGCTCTCCCTCCTGACATCTTCTGTGTTCTAACACTTTGAAAAAATTAGTTGCTCCATAAACATGTCTGCCCTTTTCTGCCTCTATACCTTTGCTCATGCTATTCCTTCATCCTGGAATATTCTTCCCACTCTTTCTCTCCCTGGAAAAATCCTTCAAGACCCAAATCAAATGTCACCTCCCTGTGTTACCTCCTGTAGTCACACCAGCAGAAATAACTGCTACCTTCTCTCAGCTTCCATAGCAAGACTTGGCTCATGCTGAGAGATATCACTTATCACTTCTTTAAAAGTTAATTACCACATTTCACCCATTCTAAGACACACATTTTTAATCATCTCTGGAATCAGGATGCACCTTGCCACTGATGGCATTTTATAATTGGTAGTATTTTTTTTTTCTTTCTTGGTGATACACAAAATAATGATGTCTTGGCTATGATGAAACACATTATCTTATTTTTTTTATCTCAGTATACTTTAGAAAGACTCTTCAGCATCATGATACATTATATCATTAGTTTTCTACATTTACGGGTCCCTCTCCATGTGTGAGACCATAAGCATATCATACATTGTCAAGTGCTTTGGGATAACCCACTTTATGTGATTAATGATACTGTCTTTCCCTGACAGTATACTACCCAGTACAAGTGAGTAAGCCTAAGGGCCCCTGACTTCAGATGGATCCATGTCTATGCTTAAAGGATTGGTTTAGGAGGAAGTTTGCTCCTATGATCATTAGGGATCCTGAACCAGGTAACAATTTTATAGGATTTTGTTCAGTTTTAGGTTGGTTTGATAAAGAATTCACTATATTATCAGATGCTGCCTTCTGTTGGATGGTTTTCCTGCGTATTTCAAGGGCATGGAGACTGCCAGGCAGATGAGCATGATAAAGTTCAATTGCATGGCCATCTGGACTTCCTTTGGGGAGTTCAATTGATATCTTTATTTTGTCAGGATCTTGGAAAGCACTTAATTCTTTTATACAAAGTTCACTCTCCTTTAGCAAATTAGATGCCTCTGGGAATTTTCTACATTTCATCTTCTCCTTCAAAATATGGATATATCACTTGCAATGTGAAAACAACAAATAAAAAGTATCTTACTGTCAAAAGTAGCCACCTCTGGCTTATAGGACTAGGGGTGAGAGGTAACGGGCAGGTAAAAAGAAACCTACTTCTCACCTACAACCTTCTGTACTGTGAATTTTTTACCATGAGCATGTATTCCTTTTATTAAAAAAAAAAAAAGTTCCTTGTATCACTTTGCTCTCTGTTTTGTTATTGCTTTTGGTTCTATTTTTCCCCCTGTTACACTTTAATTTTGAGAAATTCAACCAGAAGATGACTCAGTTCATTAAAAAAATCCAGCAACAAAACAACAAAATGATTTTTAAAAACTACTTTTGGATTCAATTGTTTACTATCGCTTTTCCTTTTCAATTTTCTTTTTATTTATGTTCTGATTTCCCCCAATATTAGATTTAATACTATAATAGAAACAAAGTAAAACACTTATGTCTCAAAAATAAACTTATTTGGGGGGAGTTAGGGACCCATGAGGAAATCTGGTGAAGCTACATACCTATCCCCTCTGCACGGGGAAGGGAAAGACACACAGCTTCAGGGGTGTACCCTCCCCCAAATATATTTTCAGTATAACCAAGAGTTTAATATTACCTGATTTAATTATCTCATTAAAAATTCTGTGAGGCACACTTATGTCCATTTTAAAGAAGAGTAAACTGGAGTCTTAGTCTGAATCGTTTGCCCAAGGTAGCATAAGAAGCATGACAAACTGTGGGCTGTCATTCTGGACTTAAGGGACTAACCAGTCTTTCCCACCACATCAAAGCTTCAAGGTTTAGCGGACTATTGATTTTCTAGCTTCTCATATTGTTTCCTTTGCCATTTCTTTTGGAAATATCCCCTGCAGCTTGCATGTTCTTCTATGGACATCATCTTATGCTAGGTATGAGTCTCCAAAGCGGTCATCTGACTTCATATCACTTTGGAGATTTTCAAGGAACAACTCAGAAAGAAGTCATAGAGATGGATCTTTTTCACTTCAGACCCCTGGCATGTAATAGCACAATCTCTAAGGCAGGGAAGGGAGGTGGAGGTCATGATGGAGAGATGGAGACACAGGAACTGCATTCTGTTCCCAATATGCTGGCACTTTGAAAGCTACTTGGCTTCAGTGTTCTCTTTTTAAAATGGGAAGAATGATGATCGTGAGCAATTTTAACAAGAAACATATCGGGCATTTACCATGTGCCTGACCCTGTGCTCAGCACTGTGTAATTAAAAATGGGCAAAGCTGCGACTCTGAGAGTCTCTAGGGCCTTCTACCCTATACCCTATCACCTCCTACTAAGATACCTCAACAGGACTACCCTTCCCTAAATGATGCGCAGAAGATCAACAGGACACGAAAAGAGATGCCACACCCTTTCAAATATCTCTTCTCTTTTTGTGAAATTTATTTCTTGCCAAAAGCCTCTATTTTAGTGTTCATGAAAATGATAATATGTTCAATGAATAATTAAGCATCTATAGCTATTCTTAGTCATTTATTTGCCTCCCAACCCATGATGATAATGTTAACTAATTTGGGAGAAATCCCAACCATTTGGGACTCATTTTCCCCTTAACTCACATAACCAGGGTTTTACTAGGGCTTGCTTTAATTGTAAGATACTTCTGCATATGTGCGTTTGGGGGGATTTACCCAAGAAAGAGCAGGACTACCATCTTCACTGTGATGATCTGATCTGCTTTTGTATTGGCTATTTCTGGCTCCCTAATGGCCCAAACATCCTGGTTTTGTGCCTCTGTGCACACAGAACCCTCCTCCTGGAAAGTTTTTCCCTCCAACTCTAAACCTTACCCAGTTTTCAGGGTCCAAATTAAATTCCACCTTCTCCATGAAGGCTTTCCTCAATTTTCCCTCCAAGGAGATGGGCCCTCTGTCATCTGAAAACTTGCCCTTGACCTTTATCTTTATCTCCTCTATGCACTAAGTATGTCTGACCTTGAACCATCATTGCTGGGGCTCAAGGCTACCTCTTCACTAGGCTATGTCCATCTTCCTCTGTTTCTTCCTCAGTCCCTGCCCAGGGCCTGGCACAAAGTGGTCCTCAGAAAGACATCTATTGAAACACACTGTTACTGCCCAAGACTCAACTTCTTCACTTTTTATCATTTCTCCTATTCCCCTGCTTAGCTCTCTAACTCCTCTGGGTTAGATTCATTCTCATTCCTTCTGGCCCTCCATCTAACTCTGACCTTCTCAATTTTATTTCACTTTCACTTTATGTCACATGTTTTGATAATCAATTGCTGGCATGACAAACCACTCTAAGATGCTGTGGCTTAAAATAGCAGCTGCTCTGTTTGCTTATGATTGTCATCTGGGTTGGGCTCAGCTGGGCAGTTCTGCTGGTCCTGCTGGGGATAACTCATGTGGCTGCGTTCAATTGGCAGGTCAGCTGGAGGTTGGCCTCAGCTGGGGAGGGTAGGCATTTAGCAATCTCCTTATCTCCAGTCAGTCTTGGAGCTGCTCCCTCAGCATGTGGCCTCTGCACATGGTCTCTCCAGCAGGGAAGTTAGACTTTTCAGAGGGAATTCCTCAAATAGGAGTCTGCAAACTTGAGGTCTGGACCAGTTTTACCACAATGTGACCTTGAGCCAGTCCCCGCCCCTTCTGGACTTCAGTTTCCCATCCATGAGAAGATGCACAGATCTTTTTTTTTTTTTTTTCTGGTTAGAACATTTTTTTAAATTTTTAAATTTTTAATTTTACTACTCAAATGGATTTATCACATCTGTGGTTGTATAATGAAGGATGGACAGATCTTTAAGATCTTTGGTGGTATAGCTGATACTCTGTGATTCCACCGGGCACAGTACTGACCAGAGACCCATGTTCCAGCCACATCTTACTGCTGATTGTTCTCTGGATGGGCCACTTTTAGGCCTCTGCAGTTTCATATGTTATTCTCTCTGCCTGGACTATCACATTCTTTCCCCATTATCCTTTCAAAACATGATATACATTTTTTTAAACCTCATTTAAAGGTTTAAAGGTGAGTTGACTACCTCCTCAGCTTGCAACACATTCATCATCGATTCCGTGCAATGTTCTTCTCCTGTTTTGTTTTCCCTTAATCCCTAATCTCCATTTCTCTTCCAACCCTAACACGGCCACTCCTACCATGTGCCTGAAACAAATCATGTGTTATCTGCCCTTGTAAAACATCTGTTCCTCTGGCATTGGGTTCCCATGCTTTCTCCACCTCTCCACTCTCCTAAACACAACCCCGTTAAGTGTCCCTATACATCTCTCCTTAAGCACCTGCAGGAGAGTTGCTCTAAGGTCTATACCTGTTGGGTCTATGGGGTCACAGGGATGTGAATCATCTAACCAGGAAACAAGAACTGCTTGAGAATTTCAAGCAGTTAAACTTAAGGACTGGAGGGCAGCAAATTGGTTGCTAAATGGGGACAATGAGGCAGTGAGAAATGAGCAAGAGCAGGAAGTTTCTACTTTGCCAGCTTTACTAGATAACCCCTCTTCTCAGGCTAGAAAGAGAAGAGGGATTATCTGGTAAAGCTGGAATCATCATAGACCTGTTCTGACCCCATGAAGGAAGTGCAGCTGCTGCTTGGAGATGCCACCTGAGGCTGAGAGGGGAGAAAAGAGACACCGTGTCTCACTCCTTCCTCCCACCCTCCAGCTTCGTGCTGATGCCTCTCAGGGGAAATCAGTTGATGAGGAGCCTGAGAAACACAACCTGCTGGGACCAGACCCCCATGAGCAGAGCAGGAGAAGGACAAGAAAAGGATCCTAGGGCACACAAGTCCAGGGCTGGCACCTTGTCAGCCACATACCCAGCATCCCTAAAACCTACCAGAATGCTCTCCACTCGGCTGTGTCAGTTCAGTATGGCCCCCACGCTTGCCAATACTGAGCATTACCCGACTTTCTAATTTTTTTTAATGGATGGGTGTAAAGTGGAATCTTGCTGTTGTGATTTGCACTTCTCTCAATTACTGGTGAGGCAGAACACCTCTTCATTTACTTGTCAACCATTCAAGATTCTCTCTCTCTGAAACTGCTCTTCTTGGTTTACAAATATTTCCTATATAAGCCAACTATTAATCACTTTTCAGATTTACATATTACAAGTACCTTCTTCCTCTCTGTTAAATTTGTGACCTTCATTTAAACAGAAATCTTGGAGTTCCTGTTGCGGCTCAGTGCAAATGAATCTGACTAGTATCCATGAGGATGCAGGTTCGATCCCTGGGCTCACTCAGTGGGCTAAGGATCCAGCGTTGCCTTGAGCTATGGTGTAGGTCACAGATGAGGCTCAGATCTGGCATGGCTGTGGCTGTGGCTGTGGTGTAGGCCAGCAGCTACGGTTCTGAATTGACCCTAGCCTAGGAACCTCCATAGGCTGTGGGTGCAGCCCTAAAAAGACAAAAACAAACAAACAAAAAAACAAACCTAAGTATCCATGAGGATGTGGTAACGAACCTGACTAGTATCCATGAGGACATGGGTTTGATCTCTGGCCTTACTCAGTGGGTTAAGGATGAGGCATTGCTATGTAGGTCACAGATACAGCTCACACTCCACATTGCTGTGGTTGTGGCAGCTACAGCTCCGATTCAACCCCTGGCCTGGGAAATTCCACATGCTGTGTGTGACCCTAAAATAAAAAGACAAAAATAAATAAATAATTAATTAAAAATATTTCATTAGGCAAATCTATTATTACTATTATTATGTCCCCCTTTTTTTCTTTTTTGGCCACCGCATGGCATATGGAGTCCCCAGGCCAAGGATTAGATCTGAGCTGCAGTTTCGACCTGCAATGCAGCTGTGGCAATGCCAGATCCTTTTTACCCACTGCATGGGGCTAGGATTGAATCTGCATCCTGGCACTGCAAGATACCACTGACCCCATTGCCATAGTGGGAACTCCCCTTTTTTACTGAGGTATAGTCGATGTACAATATTATAGAAGTTTCAGGTGTGTAACAAAGTGGTTCACAATTTTAAAGCTTATATTCTATTTAAAGTTATCATAAAATATTGGCTATATTCCCCGTGTTGTACCATATATCCTTGTAGCTTAGCTTATGCAAAGTAGTTGGTACCTCTTAACCCTTTACCCCATCTTTCCCCTCTCCTCTTCCCTCTCCACACAAACTACAAGTTTATTCTCTATATCTGTGAGTCTGTTTCCATTTTGTTATAGTCACTAGTTTTGTTTTTTTTTTTTTTGGCCATGCCCATGGCATGTGGAAGGTCCCAGGCCAGGGATCAAACCCGTACACAGCAGCAACCTAGGCCACTGCAGTCACAACACTGGATCCTTAATCTGCTGTGCCACAAGGGAACTCCTGGTGGGTTTTTTTTTTTTTTTTTAGATTCCACATATAAGTGATTTCATACCATTTTTGTATTTCTCTGTCTGACTTACTTCACTTAACATAATGCCCTCCAGATCCATCCATGTTGCTGCAAATGGCAAAATTTCATTCTTTTCATGACTGAGTAGTATTTTATTGTATACATATAGTAATCTTCTTCATCCATTCATCTGTTGAAGGACACTTAAGTTGCTTCCATATCTTGACTATTCTGAATAACACTGCTATGGATACTGGTGTGCATGTGTCTTTTCAAATTAGGGCTCTGTGTTTTTTGTATCTTATTAAGAAGTTTGTCCCCACTTACCAGGTCTTTGATCCTGGGCAGATCATGTTCCCTTGGTTTTCTGTACTGCAATTCTATAACCCTGTGGGGGGCGGCAGGGGGCAGGTGGGAGGAAGAGAGAGAGAGAGAAGAAGAAACAGCCTTTTCTCCAGACTTTATGCACGGCCCAATTTTGAGCTGTCATCTCAGGGAGAATCTGCTCTGTTCCTCAGACTGAGTGTTCGCTACTAAAGAAGGCTTTGTTTTCTGGGGTGTTAACTTCCCAGAAAACATACCAGACATTGTCTTCACAAACAACACCAAAATAGTAAGGCATAATATGAAAGAAAGATGCATGTAACAAAACTGGCTTGCAAACCAGGTCCCTCTCAGGAAACAGCAAGAAAAGGAAAAAAATAAAAAGTTGGCATTTCTCAGTTCTCACTCTCCTCAGGTGTCATGTCTCAAAGAAATATACATGTGCCAAGTTCATTTTCATTCCCATAATTTCTTTAAAGAGTTCCGAAGGTGCTATATTTCCTGGCTGTGATGAGACAAAAAGAGCTTTGGACTTAAATTTTGACAGACCCCAGTCTAACACATGGCTGATCTGTGATTTTTCACAAGTCACCACACTTCTTTGAGCTGCACTTTTGCCTGACCTGAAAATGGGATGTCTTATGTATCCCTTGTCTAAGAAGCATTAATCATCAATTGGGGAGTTCCCATCACAGCTCGGTGGCTAACGAACCCGACTAGTGGTTCCCATTCCCATGAGGATGTGGGTTCAATCTCTGGCCTCACTCAGTGGGTTAAGGATCTGGTGTTGGTTGGCTGTGGTGTAGATCAGTACTACAGCTCCAATTCGACCCCTAGCCTGGGAACCTCCATATGCTGCAGGTGTGGCCCTAAAAAGACAAAAAAAAAAAAAATATATATATATATAGTCCATTGGAGAATGGAAATGGAAGTGCTTTTCAACTTTCATAGATTTTTATATGTGTATGTGTGTGTGTGTGTGTGTGTGTGTGTGTACATATACACACGCATATTTTTTGGGCCACATGTGCAGCATATGGAAGTTCCCAGGCCAGAGTTCAAATTACAGCTGCAGCTGCCGGCCTACACCACAGCCACAGCAATGCAGGATCCGAGCTGCATCTGTGACCTACACCACAGCTCAAGGCAACACCTGACCCATAACCCACTGAGCAAGGTCAGGGATCAAACCCACATCCTCATGGATACTAATCTGGTTCATTACTGCTGAGCCACAATGGGAAATCCCTTAGAGATTTTTTTAAGCACCTCCTTTGTGCTAGGTACTGGGGTTACTCTTTCTCATTTAATTCTCATAACCATCACAGGAAATTTATTATTCCCATTTTACAGCTGGGAACACTGAGAGATTCAGAGGTTCAGAAGATTAAGTCAGTTTCTGAGGCTCAAACAGCTAGGACTGCTCAACACTTGCCATTAGGTGGACTGGAAACGGAGCTATTTGGTATGGAGACTTTAGCTCTTCCATTAGGTAGTTCTCCAGTTCTTTAAGAATGAAACACAAACTCCTGGGAAATGTGACAGAATCACAGTCCCCATCTTCATGCCCTGGGAACCAAGTTGAAAACAAATGGCAGGTGGTCCTGTACAGGTCTTTCCTCCCACCAGCTTGGGAAATCTTACAGCCTTGGCAGCCCCAGGGATCCCCAAACCCAGCTGCTGAGGCTTGGGGGCTCCCTTGAGATAGCTGTGAAGCAGTTTCTATGGCTCTGATTAAGTGGAAAAAAGATGGGAGGAGCTGTCTAACCCATGGGGCAGAAGGCAAGTGAGAGCCCTAGGAGAGGGAGCGTCCCAAGAACACAGCAGGACGCAGAAATGGCCAGGGGCATCCCCTATAAGTGAGGCTTCCCCTACTACACTCCCAAGAGATGAAGCTACCCACAACCCTGTTGGGGGCACCCAGGATCGAGGAACTTGAGGGCAGAGCCTGGGTATCTGAGGGTATGATGGATGAGTTCAGGGTAAACACAACCATGGGCATGTACTCTGGCATTGCTACCCTTGGGTGTTATCTGCCAGGTTAGGCTAAGGGTCCTGCACCTTGACTGGGGACAGCAGTCTCAGATGCCTCCTTCCCTTGAGACTGTAGAGAGTATTTCCCTCCAAATCTCGTTCACAGAAAATTCCAAAGCCCCAGCCAGCAAGGAGCTGGAGGGCCAATGCTGACGCCTCTCAACTAAGGTACCTGGTGGCTAATGAACAAGGCATCAGGGTGACAGAGCTCTAGAAGCAATGGCTCTCTTTCCCTTTCTCAGAAAATGGTTATCACAGAATGTCAGAGCTAGAAAGTCATATCAAACTTGCCTTATGGTACACATGGTAAAAACAGGCTCAGGGAGGGCAAGCTAGCTGGCAGCAGCTACCCTTGGCCTGCATTCCCAGTAGTGTTCTCTGCTCAAATGATACCTAGCAGCCCCCATGGTAAAAGTCTTCATCCCCAGGAGACTTTTGCTGGATTGGGGAGCTGCAATGAAACCAGAATATTCCTCTAGATTTTGAAAACTCAAGAGGTACAGCCCTCTTGTTTTAAAAATTCATCTTGATTCATTTGGGCTCATGTAATTTACAGAAATCTCATTTCTCCCAAGAAAATAACAGAAAAATGATGGCCTCCTGTGTCAAATCTTGGGAGGTGAAGGATGCAAGAAACATTCTGCTCCTCGTCTCGCTGAGCCCATGGGGAACCAGAGAAATCCCAAGCCTAATGTTTCCCAGGGAGCAGCACTATGACGCCGGAACAAATATCAAAGGAAGATGTGATTGGTGAAGGGAAAAAACAGTGGCTTTAGAATTGAAAGATTTATGTGCAAGTTTCAGTTTTGTCAACTGATTTCCTGTGTGACCTTGGGCTGGCACCATCCCATTCTGGGCCTGTTTCATCACCCATAATTTGGAGGAAAGAAGACAAGATGCTTTCTAAATGTCCTTCCAGCATCAGCTCTGACTGGTGACCCAGACTTTTCCTTGCTGTCCCTGGACACACCTCCAGCCTTCCCTCTGTGCTTTGCAAGGCCTAGAGGGTGAGAGGGTGTCTCCCAGCCATGTTGTATTTCCACTTAAACTCAGATTTACTAAATTCTTATCCACATTTCACTGGAAATGACAGCTGATAAAATAAGGAGTTCCTGAGGTGCCTTGTCCAGATCTGACCAGGGAAATCAGGGGAAAGACAATCTCCACATTGCTCTGGGCTGACGTTGCTGCTACAGGATGATGTTAATTCTGCTGTTTACAGAAATAAGTCCAGTGTGAGTAGAGGCTTTTTGGTGTTTAAAAGCAGATGGTATTTCCTGCCTTGATCAGTCTCAGAGCTTTGGTTCCCATGACAACCCCAAAGTTCCACCTACTGCCACATCCCCATTCTCCTAGCTTCTTCCTCTTCCACCATTGTGCCAGGGTCCCTGGAGAATAAAGCCACTAACTAGCATGTGAATAGCACTTTACAGTTTATAACATACACCTGCATTTATTACTTCATTTACTTCTCACCACAGCCTTGCCAATTAGCATTTGCTACTCCCTCCATTTTACAGATGGGAAAACCAAAGTCTCAGAGATGAAGTGATCTTCTCTCTCAGCCCTCAGTGGTGTCAGCAGGACTTAAACCCAGGTTTTATGACTTTTGACCTCATGTGGGGCCCACTGTGTGGCCCACTATGCCACCATGCCCTGCCTACAGACCAGCTACTCACTTAGAATTCCTAAGTGGTCAATTCCATACATATAGGGCTCTAGATCAAGATATGACATCCTTAGGCAAGTTACTTAATTTCTCTGCCTCACTTTCATCATCTATAAAATGGGTAATAAAAGTGGTGTCTTTAGATGGATGGGAGGATTGAATCATCATGTGTATAAAACCACAGCATGTTTGCTGAAAAGCCTGGGTGAGTCTCAGTTCTACTTTAACCTTCATGTGACTTGAATGGGTCATTTTGCTTGTTGGTGCCAGTTTCTCCCTCTGTGGAAGAGGTGACAGTATCACAGTGCTCATATGGATATCATGTGTAATTAGATTAATACATGGAAGATGCCTTGGAAGGCACCCTCTCTCACACTGCAACATACACAAGCACCTCCTAGGGACCTTTGAAGATGCACGACCTTCTGGCTCAGGAAGGCATTTCTTTCAAGCATCCAGAGAATGCCAAAGGTTCTGGTCTGTGGTCCACTCTTTGAGAACCAAGGCAATAGTCAGCAACACCATTCAAGTGTTATTAATGATCAATATAATGCAGAGTGCCCAGTGAAGACTTCTGGTCCTGGACTTTTGTTTGCAGGGAATTTGGTTTTTTTAAAATTACAGATTCTATTTCACTTTTAGTGATCAGTCTGTTCAAATAATCTATTTCTTCTTGATTGAGTTTTGGTGGGTTGTATATTTTTAGAAACTTGTCCATTTCTTCTAGCTGTCTAATTTGTTGGCATGTAACTGATCATGGTGTTCTTTTATAGATTTTTGTATTTCTACAGTATTGGTTGTTATTTCTCTTTCATTTCTATTTTGTTTATTTGAGTCCTCTCTCTTTTCTTCTTGGTGAGCCTAGCCAGAGGTTTGTCAATTTTGTTTACCCTTTCAAAAAACCAGTTCTTGGTTTTGTTTATTTTTTATAATCTCTATTTTATTTATTTACTCTCTGAATTTTATTATTTTTCTTCTTTCTGCTGACTTTAGGTTTTCTTTGTTCTTCTTTTCCTAATTCTTTTAGGTGGTAGGTTAGGATGTTTATTTGAAATTTTTCTTGTTTTCTGAGGAAGGCTTGCATCACTATGAACTCTCCTCCCAGGACTGCTTTTGCTGCATCCTATGGATTCTGTATGGTTGAGTTTTCATTGTCATTTGTTTCAAGGTATTTTTATATCCTCTTTTATTTCATTGGTGGCTCATTTGATTTTTTTCAGTATCATGTTGTTTAGTCTCCAAGTAATCTTTTTTCTTGTTTTTCTTTCTGTGGTTGATTTTTAGGCTTATGCTATTGTGGTCAGAATAATTTCTAGCCTGTTAAATGTGTCGAGACTTGTTTTGTGTCCTGGTGTGTGGTTTATCTTAGAAAATATTCCATGTGCAGTTGAAAAACATGTGCATTCTGGGCTTTTTGGATGTATCATCCTGAAAACATCAGTTAAGTCTAACTGTTCTATTGTATCATTTAGGATCTCTGTTGCCTTATTGATTTTCAATCTGGAAGATCTGTTCATTGATATCACTGGGATGTTAAAAATCTCATTATTGTATTCCCTGTATTATTGTATTGTTTCTCCCTGTACGTCTATTTGCTTAATGTATTTAGGTGTTCCTATATTAGATGCATATTTTTTTCATTTTTTTTCATTTTTTAAAGTTTTATTTAAGTATAGTTGATTTACAATGTTGTGATGATTTCTGCTATATAATAAATCAATTCAGTTACACATATACACATATCTATTGCTATTCATATTCTTTTCCCATTTAAGTTATTAGAGAATATTGAGTTCCCTGTTATATACAGAATATTGATGTTGTGATGATTTCTGCTATACAATAAATCAATTCAGTTATACATATACACATATCTATTGCTCTTCATATTCTTTTCCCATATAGGTTATTAGAGAATATTGAGTTCCCTGTTGACCATCCATTCCATATAAAATAGTGTGCATAATGGTGCATATCTGTTAATAATTATAATATCCTCTTCTTATATTGATCATTTTATCATTCAGTGTTCTTCTTTATCTTTCTTTATGGCCTTTGTTTTGTCTGATATGAGTACTGCTACCCTCTCTTTCTTGTCATTTCTGCTTGCATGAAATATCTTTTCCAGCTCTGCTCTTTCAATCTGCGTGCCTTCTGCCTTAAAGTGGGTCTCTTGTGGATAGCATAGTCCAGGCTCCTTTTTATTATCTAATCTGCCACTCTATGTCTTTTTTTTTGTCTTTTTGTCTTTTTGTCTTTTGTTGTTGTAGTTGTTGTTGTTGTTGCTGTTGCTATTTCTTGGGCCGCTCCCACGGCATATGGAGGTTCCCAGGCTAGGGGTCGAATTGGAGCTGTAGCCACCGGCCTACGCCAGAGCCACAGCAACGCGGGATCCGAGCCACGTCTGCAACCTACACCACAGCTCATGGCAACACCGGATGGTTAACCCACTGAGCAAGGGCAGGGACCGAACCCGCAACCTCATGGTTCCTAGTCGGATTCGTTAACCACTGCGCCACGACGGGAACTCCCACTCTATGTCTTTTGATTAGAGCATTTAGACCATTGATATTTAAGGTAGTTATTGACAGAAATGTATTATTACATTTATGGCTGCATCTGCAGCATATGGAAGTTCCTGGGCTAGGGGCTGAATTAGAGCTGCAGCTGCAGGCCTATGCCACAACTATGGCAACACCAGATCTGAGCAACCTACACCACAGCTTGCAGCAACACTGGATCCTTAACCTACTGAGCAAAGCCAGGGATCAAACCCACATCATCACAGACACTATGTCAGGTTATTAACCCACTGAGCCACAAAGGGAACTCCTTCATTGCCATTTTATACTTAGTTTCCCAGTTGATTTTATATTTCTTCTTTTTTTTTTTCTTTTCCTTTTTTTCTTTTGTAGATAGATGGATTCCTTTTGTATTATGCTTGAGTTTTCTTCTTTTGGGTTTTTGGGAATCTATTGTATGGTTTTGATTTGTGGTTACCCTTTTTTTCAAGTATGTTAATCCATTACTATATCTACTTGTCTTAGCCTGGAAGTTAACATAGGTTCAAACATATTCTAAAAAAAAAAAAAAAACAAAAACCTACATTTTTCTTACTCCTATCCCCCACATTTTATGACTAAAAATCATCATTATATTTATCTTTTTGCTATTCATTGTAGTTAATATCAGTTTCATAAAATTTTTTAAAAATGTTTAGTCTACATACTGGTTTATTTAAATGATTTGCTTTCCAACTGTGATTTTCTATTTCCTATGGATTCTTGCTTCTTTTCCATTTAGAGAAGGCCTTTCAATATTTCTTTTAGGATAGGTTTAGTATTGATATATTCTTTTAGTTTTTGTTTGTCTGAGAAATTCTTTATCCCTCCTATTCTAAATGATAATCTTGCTGAGAAGAATATCCTAAATTGAAAGTTTCTCCCTTTCAGGACTTGCCACTCTCCTCTACCCTACAATGTTTCTGTAGAGAATCAGCTGACACCCATGTGGGGGTTCCCTTGTAACTAACTCTTTGTTTTTCTCTTTCTCCCTTTATAACCTCTATTTATCTTTGAAATTTTCCATTTTAATTATTATGTCTTGGTGTAGGTCTGTTTGGGTTCATCTTGTTTCTCCTCTGTGTTATCTGTACCTGGATATCTGTTTCCTTCTTACACCAAGTATACGAATCCTTTGCAGACTCTTCCAAAATATTGAGGGGGAGGGAACACTCCCAAATTCATTCTATGAAGCCACCATCACCCTGATACCAAAATCAAACAAAAACACTACTAAAAAAAGCAATTTACAGGCCAATATCATTGATGACTATAGATGCAAACATTCTCAACAAAATATTAGCAAACTGAATCCAACATCACATTAAAAAAAGATCATATACCATGATCAAGTTGGATTCATCTCAAGGTTTCAAGGATGGTTCAACATACGCAAATCAGTGTGAAACACCACATCAGCAAAAGACAAAAACCACATGTTCATCTCAAATGATGCAGAAAAAAGCATTTGATAAAATTCAACATCTATTCATTATAAAAACTCTTACCAAAGTGACAGGTATAAAGGGAATATAACTCAACATAATAAAACTATTTATGACAAACCCACAGCACACATGATACTCAATGGTGAAAAGCTGAAAGGCCTTCCCTCTAAAATCTAGAACAAGAAAAGGATGCTCACCCTCACCACTTCTCTTCAACATAGTATTAGAACTCCCAGTCACAGCAATCAGACAAATAAATAAAAGGTATCCAAATTGGAAGGGAAGAGGTAAAACTGTCATGATATGCAGATGACATGATATTATATATAGAAAACCCCAAGATTCCATAGAAAAAGTACTAGAATTGATAAACAAGTTTAGCAAGGTAAAAGGTTATAAGATTAACATACAAAAATTGGTTGTATTTCTTTACACAAACAATGAAATATCAGAAATGTAAATTAAAAAAAATCCCTTTTAAATTCATATAAAGGAGTTTCTGTCATGGCTCAGTGGTAACAAATCTGACTAGCATCTGTGAGGATGTGGGTTTAATCCCTGGCCCTGCTCAGTGGGTTAAGGATCTGGCATTGTTGTGAGCTGTGGTGTAGGTCTCAGATGCAGCTCAGATCTGGCATTGCCATGGCTGTGGTGCAGGCTGGCAGCTACAGCTCTGACCTGACCTCTAGCCTGGGAACTTCCATATGCTGCAGGTGCAGCCCTTAAAAAAAAAACACAATAAAATAAAATCACATAAAAATACTCAGGAATAAACCTGACTAAGGAGGTGAACAATTTATACACTGAGAACTATAAAACACTGATAAAGAAAATTGCAGATTATTCAAAGAAATGAAAAGATATCCCATGCTCTTGGATTTGAGGAATTAATATTGTTAAAATGGCCTTACTACTCAAAGCAATAAAAAATTAAAAATCATTAGAAAATTTAAAAAATTCTGGAGTTCCCATCATGGCTCGGTGGTTAACAAACCCAGCTAGTAACTATGAGTTTGTGGGTTCGATCCCTGGCCTCGCTCAGTGGGTTAAGGATCCAGCGTTGCCATTAGCTGTGGTGTAGCTCTCAGATGCAGCTGGGATCCCATGTTGCTATGGCTGTGGTGTAGGCCAGCAGCTAAAGCTCCAATTTGACCCCTAGCCTAGGAACCTCCATGGGTGCAGCCCTAAAAAGACAAAAGACAAAAAAGAAAGAAAAAGAAAAAAGAAAGAAAATTTTAAAAATTCTAATGGAAAAGAATATGAATCAGAATAACTTAATCACTTTGTTGTACACCAGAAACTATAAAATAAAGAAGTAAGGAAGAAAGGAGAGGGTCACGCCCATAAGGCCTCCAGTTATAAGCTTATCTGAAAGTTCAAGAAACTTGGAAAGCCCACTAGGAGTGTCAGCAGGAGCCCATTTGGAGGGTTTTTCCTGGTGGGAAATTTCTGCTATGAGAAGGGCTTCCTAGGACCCCCATCTGCAGCTCTGTATATCCTGGAATCCCAATGTGACAGTGGGGAAAGCTACATTTGATCTTGGAGCTCAATAACGGATATAAAAACATCAATGTGCTACATATTGTACATCAAAATATACTCACTAATAATGATTTGTGACATCATTATTATTATTTTGTCTTTTTAGGACTGCATCCATGGCATATGGAGGTTCCCAGGCTAGGGGTCGAATCAGAGCTGTAGCCGCCGGCCTACGCCACAGCCACAGCAATGCCAGACCCCAGCTGGGTCTGCAACCTACACCACAGCTCATGGCAACACCAGATCCTTAACCCACTGAGCCAGGCCAGGGATCGAACCTATGTCCTCTTGGATACCAGTCACATTAGTTTCTGCTCAACCATAGGGGAATGCCTCTTTCAATTCTTTCTTTACTGTGAATCCTTCCTTATATGATTGTGGGTTGTAAACTAAGTTACAGTGCATTAAATTCATAACTATGCAATAAAACAAATATTTTCCGTTTGTTGTTGCAATTCACTTGGCCGATACATCCCTAGCCCAGTCACAGGTCCCTAACCCAGCTCCTCTGACAGCTACCAACTCTGGGTTAAGGCGGCTGCGCAGAGTTGCAGCCCCAGCAGAGAAATATGTTCTGAGCACAGCAACTGTGAGGAAGAGCTCATGTGGCCTCGATCGCCTCCCCCGCCCCCCGCAAGAAACCGAGAGAAGAAATGCACGATTATGATTAGAAAAGGCTGATGTGCCAGGCGCAGCCTGGGCGCTTGACTTGCATTATCTCAATTAATCCTCACCCTGCCCTCTGAGCCAGGACTGTAATCACCCCAGTGGATCATAAACTCTGCGAAGGCAGGGGCTGTGATTTGCGGCCCCACCCCCTCGCACCCCGGGAATGCCCAGTGCCTGAGACACTTATCCAAGGTGGCTGTCTGCTGAATGAGTGTGTCACACCTCGTTCCGACAAGGAGGAAACTGAATTGGCTTACCTGAGGACGCTGTCACCAGGCACACAGCCTTGCGGCCAGCCTGCGGCTCCAGGAACTCTGATGGACATCCCCCTGGAGGATTTCGTCTGACTCAGGCTCTAGGCTACTGTCCCTCACGAGGAGTCAGTAAAATCAAATTGCCCTGAGGCCACTTCACCGATGAAGCCAACCTACAGGAGCTGCAAGAACACTGGTGTGCAGTCTCCAGTTCTAGGGCCTTCTCTAGGGCTGAAGTTCCTCGCCACACACAAACACACCCCCACACACCCCCACACCCACACATTTATAAAGCCCACGCTCAGAGGCCAAGTTCCCTGGAGCTGACTCTGAGTGGGGAATGGCCTGAAGCATGTGGTTTAGGTCCCGGCCTTAGGAAGGACACCTGCGGCAGGCGGGAAGCGGGATTGGCCAGAGGGAGGCTGGGGCCGGAAGCGCAGGGGCTGGTGGCGGAAGTGGGCAGAGGCGGTGGTCGACCAGGCGGGGACTCTTGGGAGGAGAGTCCAGGTCAATGCCGCCCCAAAGCGCTTTTGAAAACGCTCTCCTCTGTGACTCAAAGGGAGTGTTTCTGATTGTGATGAAAGTGGGAACAATTATTCTGTTGAAAGAGCTTCGAGTAGTGAAGCAAAGAACCATGGAGATGGAAATGAGAGCCAGAGGAGTGGCAAGAGGGCAGGAAGCCCGAGAGGCTTCCTGGGGCCTCCGGGATTGCGTTCCCACCTGCTCGAGGGGCTTTCCTCTCCCAGAGCCGGGACAAGGGTGACCCCACCTCATTTCGAAGCATTTTCTGTGCGGGGCTCTGGGTGAATACCCGCAGTCCATCTAGACCCTTTTGATGAAGGGGACAGAAAGTTGTGTGCACAAACCTGTGTGGGAGGGTGGGCAAACCCTTATGATGGTTATGTGTCCTTCACGCTAAAGGACAAGGTCAAGAAGGTGACGGGAAAAGGGTGGAGGGCCAGTCAGGCCGTGAGCTCCCCTTTCTTTTTTTAAAAATTATGGTAAAATATATAGAATGTAAAACTTACCACATGAACCATTTCAGGTGTATATTTCAGAGGCATTCAGCACATCCACAGTGTAGTACAACCATCACCATTATTTAGTTTCAGAACATTTATTTATTTATTTTTGCTTTTTCTTTTTTTAGGGCTGCACCAGAGGCATATGGAAGTTCCTGGGCCAGGGGTTGAATCAGTTACAGCTGCCAGCCTACACCACAGCCACAGTAACTCCGGATCCAAGCTGTGTCTTTGACCTACTCATGGCAACACTGGATCAGTGACCCAGTGAGCAAAGCTAGGGATTGAACACGCATCTTCATGGATACTAGTCGGATTCGTTGCCACTGTACCACGATGGGAACTCCTAGTTTCAGAACTTTCCATTACCTCAAAAGGAAATTGCCTACCCATTAAGCAGTGCTACCCATTTTCTCGATTCCCAAACCCCAGCTTTCTGTCTCTATGGATTTGCCTATTCTGTACATTTCTTATAAATCAAATGACATACTATGTGGTCTTTGGTGTCTGGCTTATTTCATTTTGCATGTTTTCAAGGTTTATCCATGCTGTAGTGTGGATCAGTACTTCCATGGCTGAATAATATTCCATTGTGTGGATAATTACAGATTTTGTTTATTGATGGTCGTCTGGATTATTTCCACCTTGTAGCTATTGTGAATAGTGTTGCTACAAATATTCACATACAGGTTTTTCTTTGAATACTTATTTTCAATTCTTTTCATGTATTACCTAGCAGTAGAGTTGCTGGGTCACATGGTAGTTACACACATAACTTACTGAGACACCATCCTCCCATCTTTGTATAGATTTTCACACTCATGAGGCTAGAAGGGACCTCAAAAGTGACTTAGAACAGTGTTTCTCAGACTTTCAGATTTCATGCATCTGTAAAACTAAAACTACCATTACCACCACTCCCTACCCATCAGGTAGTAGGGACTTATATCAAGATCAAGGCCAACCCTGTATAATGAATATATTTAGTGTCAGGTAAACTCCTTGCCTTGTACTTGTTTTTCCCTTATCACTTCTGCCACTGGTCCCGTGGGAGCCACTTGCTTGGTCCAATCTTCAACCAAAGTCTGAGTTCCCCTCTCCAACTGCCTGGACTTAACCAGCCTCTCGGAGTCCATCAGGGGGATAAACTCCCTTTCAGGTAGCCTTGGTCCCTGGAATGTTTTTCCTACTGGAGAGCTGTCACTACTCCCACAGTCTCCCCAGGATCTTTGTTTCCCATTCTGGGGTCCCAGAGACTTTGGCCTCATTCCATCTGCTTTGGGACAAAGACCCGTGTTACCTTCTGTTTCCCAAATGCTCTATAGGGCTAAGCACAGCCAGTGTGAAATATTGAGAGCAGAAGAGGTAGAGATAAGGAAGCCCCTGACTTGTAAGTATTCTTAGAAGAAACAGAGAATCTCCAAGATATATATGTAAATATATATGTATTATATGTATCTATATATGTGTATATATACATACACATATATATAGTATTATAGTATTTCAAAAGCACCTCCCCACCCAAAAAAATAATTGTGAAGAAGCCACACAGATTAATGAAGTTTTATCTGCTTAGTTGTTGGCTGACCTTATTCCAGTTCAACATTCCTCTCTATGCCAAAAGGCAGTAAGAAATCACGGAGAGAACAAGAAGTGAGGCTGGCATTCAAACCGACTATCCCGTTACTGGGTGACCTTGGTGAGGTTAATATCTATGTGCCGCACTCACCAAATCAGTAGAAAGGGGATTTTAAGGCTGCCTCACAAGGTTATTGTGAAGGAGGCAGCGAGGCAACAGAAGCACCCGGCACACCACAGGCACGTCTCCAGGACAGTTCTCACTGGAAGAAATCTGAGCAGTACTTTATACCTTTGATGAGCAAAGTCACAGTGAGAAGACAAATTCACCATTATTTAATGTACAAAAATCCTTCAAAGAATCAAGTCTTTGTATGGAAATAATAAAATAACAGAAAGTAGTGTTGGATGGTACATGGAAACACAGTTAGACTGACACAAAACAGCACCTTGGTGTCTTATCAAAGGATCAAGTGGCCCTGCTGAGGCCCAGCCTCCTGGGTGGTAGGGACAAGGTTTCCTGGAAGAGGACAGCCATGTCATGTGTCTATGAACCCTACGGAGGCAGTGCTCACAGGAACTGGGTGGGACCTTATCCTGATGGGAGTCGGCTCACTTCCCTGGGCAGGGAGGGCCCTGAGGAGGGGACCCTGGGTGGTCTCTCCCTTAGGAAGGAAGCTGCAGAAAGGGCGCACCACCCATCTCCTCCAGTCCTGCAGAATTTGCTGTCAACTTTGACAGGGAAAGTAGTGGTCTCTTTGCATGTTGATGATTTGTTGGTTAATGAGACATGATCATCTTGCCTGAAGTGGACAGCAGAGTACAGATGGTGCTTCATAACACCTTTGGTCTGGGCTGCAAATCTTCCTGGGAAGGGTCCCAGGCCCTCACGGGGTGCCTTTTTGGAGGCACAGGTCATTGCAGACGTCCACAGCTGTATAGCCCAGGCCTGGCCTCCACGGCAGTGTCCTTAGGCAGCTCTGAGGTAAGAGCAAATGGGAGGGGTTTTCTGCTTCCTTCCCTGGATCAGCTCCTGTGATCTGGCTAGAAGGCCTTCCTGCTTCTTTCTGTCCACTTTTCTGGGCATCCCAAGGACACAAACAGCAGAGTTAAGCACAGCTGAGGGTGGAGATTCACCACCAACCCTCACGTCCTCAGGGCTCCAATGCCAGCAGAGCCATCTAAGCTGCTGCTACCTCTGGCTGGAGGCTGCTGCTTTTGGCCTCGACCACCCAGCCCTGCCTACTTCAGGACGAGTGGGAGGGGAGGGGAGGGAGAAACAGAGAGAGAGAGAGGACTTCAAACAGGTGATGGAGATTTCTCACATCTGCACAGCTCCACATGGTGTGAAAAGGGCTTTCACCTGCATCTGATCCTCAGCGCCTTGGGGGAGCGCTATCCCCTTGTAACCAAAAGAGAAACAGGCTCAAGGAGTAAAAGAAGCACATTGCCCATTAAGAAGTGGCTGAGCCAAAACCCAGTGCTAGGACTGACTGGTGATTCTGTATTCTTTCCAGGTAACTGACTGCTTCCACGCATTTCAAAGAAAAGAACCTTAAATCAGAATAGCAAGTATCTAACTATACCTCTGATGATATTTGATCCACAAATGTTACATGCCACCTGCCTTCTCACACACTGCTCCCCGCCACGCCCAGTGTGGGGAACCCCTTCTCTTTCTTTCCCACCTGCCAGCTGTGTTGACTCACCCTTTCAGACCCAGTCTTTCCACTGGGGCCTGTTTAGGCTGACCCTGAGCTGTCACCCACAAGTCCTTCGAGCTGTGGACCCAGCACACGCCTTTATTACGAAACTCCTTATGGCACAACGTCTGACTTCAGTGATTGTCTCCTTAAGATCCTGTGGATGCTTTGAGGACAGAGACAACTGTTCTTCATCTTTGGATCCAAAGCGCAAGCACAGGACATAGGGTAAATGCTCAGTAAATGTTTGGTAAACGAAAAAGTAATTGTTTTCCGTGCAAAACTTATAATAGTCTGACGCTGATGCAAGGAGGCAGGAGCCTCCCCTTGGCCATTGAGGGACAGGGCTTGGACACCCAACACTCACCAGGCAGGACACTGCACCAACACTGAGAAAGGATGCCCTTGGCCCTGCAGGAAACACCCAGGATGCAGAACCCTCTGAGCAGGATCCCAGCCTTCTCAAAGTCAGGGGACACCCTCACCACAATGTCCCACTGCCAAAAAGAGAGCTGCTGGGTAGAGAAGAGGCCCTTACCAAAGACCCCTGACCCAGCCGGAAGCCCCCAGTGCCACCTGGGTCCACTCCCAGGGGCTGTGAAGCCTCACAACTGCCACTATCCCAGTCAAAGCAGGGGCTCCCCAGTGGTGTCCAAGGAACCCCAGTCTTGCAAGAGTGAAGCAGCACTCTGTGATCAAATATGTGGTAAATGCCACAAGCTACATGGTCCCTTTGAAGAGATCCCCCCACCTCATGAATGAGGTGTCCTGTAGCAAAAATCATGCAACTGAGCTTTAACCCGGTGTCTGCCAAATCTATGATCCCAGAGCCCCACCCCACTGTCACATATACACAACAACTCCTTCATCTTCCTTTATAAAAAACCTGCTAGCACCCTATGGAACTAGGGTTCTGAACACACTTTAGGATATGCTGGTGGTCACTGAGTAAGAGAAACAATGTGGATAAGAATAGCCTCTTGGAGGGGCCCAGAAAGGTGGTGATCATGGCCCAGAAAGGGTGCCCAGGATCTCTTACCAACCAGCACAAACTGCCTGGGAGAAAAAGCCTTAGAGCCACTGAGTCCGGTAAAAAAGACAAAAGCAGCATCCATCCTGAGCCTGCTTTCCCATCTGCAAAATGAGAATAATAAGCCCTGCTTTGTCTGGGGTCATCATATGAGACCCTGGAGGTATGCCTTTGTGAAACACTGACCCCGGCATAGCTCCTGCATATCATAGGTACTCAATCAAACGTAACCCAGTGAAGGCTGCACAAATAGAGAGGCGATGAAAAGACCAGCAGGACAGCAAAGAGCAAGCACAAAACCTCACAGCACCTAACTCAGGAGCCCAGGTGTATTTCAGAGGTAAACAACCCAAGGCCTACTGATAGCCTCTGAAGGCATGAGTTCACTACAACAGTGAGAATCCTTGCCGCCTCTAGCTCCAGGAGTCTACAGGATTCAGTGGTAAAAGCACGGGTTCGGAAGCCTGCTAGATCTTGTTCTCAGCCAGCTCTGCTCCTTTTGGGCTGGGCTCCACTCCTCCCTGTCTGTGCCCCTAGTGTGCAGAATGAGGTGAAACCATGCCAGCCTCCAGGCTGGTGGTGAGGACAGATGACACTGGCGTCCAGCTGCCACACACGTGTCTCCTTAAGGAAAGCTGTGATTTGAGGAACATTTATAAAGGCGTTTGCCAGGGATGGCTGAAACAAAACCTCTTCTCTCCAGTCATGTGAAAAGTTGGCTTCTATGGGTGAGAGGATGAGAGGGTAAAGGAGGAACAGCACCTGCTGTATTGATGATGGGGAGGGAGAACACTGGGGCTGCGGGCAATGCAGAAGCCAGCGGAGGGAAATGGGCACCAGAGGGAGAGAGGAGAGGCCACATTTCCCCAGGACACCAGCAAGCAGCCTGGCAAGGCTCCTGGTGAAGATGAGAACCCTGCAAAGGCTGCCATCCATTGTGCACATCCCACACACCAAGTACTTGACACACATTGGCTCTGAGAGCCCAAGTTAACCTGTCTTCAGACACACAGCTGGCCAGCCGCAGGGCAGGACCAGAACCCTGAGCCGAGTCCAGAACGCTTTCCACTCCTCTAGGCTGCCCCTCAAGGCTGGGACCATCCACTCACGTCTTCTCCTCAAGAGTGCTCAAGAGGGGGGAATGGCTCTGGCTCATCTCTGCACCCAATCACCCAGCACATGGCAGAAGTGCAGCACGTGTTGTCCAAATGAATTACATACTTGAAAACATTTCAGAAACCTACGGGACTCAAAAAAGTCAGAGTCCTTTTTGTAGAATATGACATGGTAGAAAAACCACAGGGGCTGATCCCCTTCTGAGGAACACAGCATTAACAGTGTCTAGAAGAAATTTCAAATTCCTCACTTCATTGCCTGGAAAATGTGAGCATCCAAGTCCTTCCACAATGTAATCTATCAGGGTTTTCTGCTTCCACTCAAAGTGGAAAAGCCCTACAGAGATACGGAGTGAGCATCGAGGAATATCAGAGCATTGTCTTGCCCAGTCACAGACAAGGAAAGAGAAGGGATCCTCTAAGACCCCATGGACCTCCCTTTTTTTTTCCTATATAAAAAGGCTGTCTTTGCAAGAAAGAAAAAATGCATTCAATGCACACATCTGAACAGCTGCTGTACGCTGTTTGCAGCAGATACAGTGAGAGCCGTTTTCATACAGACCAGTATGGGGCCCCAGTTGCTGGAGGAGTTAGTTCTGGGCAAGGGAGTAAAGAATAGCTTCTTTGGTGGGTGCATTGGTGGGAGGGACAAGTTAGAAGTTCTAAGGGAGGAGGTGGTGGAGTGGCTAACTTCCACCAAAATATACGCTCCCCCATCTAAGTACAGATTTGTAGCTGTGAGGGCACTACCTGAACGAAGACTACACTTCCCAGTCTCCTTTCATCAAGGTGGGGCCATGTGACTTTGGGTGGCTGATGGAATGTGAGCCGTTAAGAGCAAGGCAGTTAAGTGGCTGTACCTTCACCACCATCCCCTTCTCCTCTGCCAGCCAGAAGCAAAGACTCCAAGGCCCCTGGGAATGGCAGAGCCACAGACAGAAGGAGCTGGGTCCCTGAATTACCGTGTGCTTCTGCCCAGCACAGGCAGCCATACGAGGCCCTATAGCAGAATAAGTCTCTACTATGTTGGAGTTTGTTAGCGCAACTAGCATCACCCACTCCTACAATAGGGAAAGGAAGACTGGCATTCCAGGCAGAGGGAATAGTGTGATGAAAGCACAGTAGTGTGACAAAGCATTGTATGTTTCAGAGAATGGGGAAGGACAGGTGGCTGGAGCACTGGCCGTGTGCAGAGGGTACTGAGGTTCAGAAAGCTCATGCCGGTGACCCCGAGAAGGAGGGTCACGTACACGGATTGTTTCCAGGGGCCCTGGTGTTGCTGGCGCTGCTCTCGAAGGAAGAGTGGAAGTTGTGAATGGTTTCCTGTAAGATTTGTCTCTCGCGTCCCTGTGGAGGAAATTGAAAACAAAGACGGTCTTGTTAATTCTTTTAACCATTAATTCAATTGACACAGTGTTGTTCATGTTTAACTCATACTTGAAAAACCCATGGGTGTCTTGGGGAAAATAAATTACCTAATTGAAAGAGTGCTGAGATTAATAAAAGCATTCTGAGTCAGAATCTCCCCGTAAACGCAGCATGCCTGGCTGGAGAGGCCCCCGAGATGTAGGGTCTGATCCCCCAGATAAGGACAGGCAGCAGAGCCCAGGGAGCGGGAGTGACTTGCCCTGGGTCCCTCATCTTGGAAGGGATGTTTCCCACCCTGCCCTGCTCTGGACATCTTTCCAGCCCTCACATTTCCAGGGAATTCAGTGGGAGTCGAAGTTTCTAATACGGAGTAAGAGTCTGAGCTGCTTTTATTCCCTTTTATACAAAAGATGACAGATTCAGCTTCATGGTGATTCACTTCTCACCCCATCCCAGCTCCCACCCCTTACACACACAGTTTGAGATGGGCAAAGAGGGAGAGTGTGGATGTTTCTTTAAGCCCAAAGGACATCTTCACTGAATATGTAGCTGAAAGGCAGTGATACACAGAGGTTAAGAACAGAGTCTGGAATCAATCAGCATTGGTTCAAATCCCAGTCTTCCCATTTACTAGCTGCGTGACCTTGAGCAAGATACTTCATCTCTCTGGCCCTTGATTTCCACATCTATAAAATAAGAATGATAATAGTACCTCAAATGGTGCTGCTAACACTGGGCCACAGATGGGCAGCAGGAGGCTGCAGTGTAGACATATATATATTTGTTTCTAGGCCACACCCTTTTTAGGGCCACACTCACGGCATATGGAGGTTCCCAGGCTAGGGGCTGAATCAGAGCTACAGCTGCTGGCCACAGCCATGGCAATGCCAGATCCAAGCCGTGTCTGCAACCCATATTACAGTTCATGGCAATGCCAGATCCTTAACCCATTGAGCAAGGCCAGCGATTGAACCCATGTCCTCATGGATACTAGTCGGGTTCGTTACCACTGAGCCACAATAGGAACTGCCAAAACATATATTTTTTAAACCAACAAATAAATGTGGTCAAAATGCAAAGCAAATTAAAAATGAATAATCTCTGGCCAGCTGTTCTCTGTTAAGAGTAGGTGGGAAAAAAACAAACACTGAATGAGCCTAGACTTTAAACTTTCCCTTCTTTCATTTCATTGACTGCCTATATCCCTGAGGGGCCCCTTTCGAGACCCCCAAGCAGAGACCTCTCATGTTGACAAGGCTTCATGGACACCTGAGAGGGCAGGAAAAGTCTCCCTTTGCACAATCCTTCCAAGTCACCCTTCCCAGAAAAGTGCCATCAGGATTCCATCAACACACACTGAAAGGCTGCAGGGCAGAGGACAGAGCATCGAAGGTGGGGTCAGAGCATCCCAGGTCCCTATGCCACGACTCGCTCCACCCAGGCATGACCCACACTGCTGCATTTCCGTATCCGGAAAATGGGGATGGTATCACATGCTGAGGATGCGATGAGGCGCAACCTGAGATAACCTGAGCAAACTGCAGAGGACTGAAAAATAAATAGAAGGGATGACAGCCGTGTCATTATTAGACATCACCTCAGCCTTAATTGCCTGAGAAAGGAGGTCAGGGCAAGACAGGGTTCCAGCACGATCCGATTCCTGAACCTCAGGAGGGAGCCACAGACAATGAAAACCATAATCACTCTCTGCATCCACAACTGATTGAAGTTGATAATGATAATTGCCCTTTAAAAACCCCCAAGTTTCGAAGGACCTGCTTGATAATTCTCCAAAGGAAAAAAGCAAATGGCCAATAAAAGTAGAAAAAAAGAAAGTTCTGTCTATCTAGTAGTTAAAGAAGTGCAACTTAACACAAGGCATATTCCTGGCCTCTCAAAGTAATAAAAATTCAAGAGCAAACTGGTAGTACTGAATACTGGCAAGGCTGACACTGGAACTCACACCCACAGCTGGTGGGGATGTTCACTGGCTCTTTCTGGAAGGTATTTCAGGATGAAGTACCATTTACCTTGATTTAGACTTTTTGGCTCCATAATTCTGCTTTTTTTTTAGACAGCTATTCTGAGGAGATAATTAGAAAGCCTTATACATGAAGTTGCCCACTGTAGCACTATTTATAGAAAGTTTGAATATCTACATATCCAACAAGTAGGGATTTAAAAAAAATTAATTTTAGTACATCCATGCAAATTTATTATATTAAAAAGAGTTCTTAATGACATGGGATAACTGCATATATTTAATGTTAAACGAAGAAAGTAGAATGTAAAATTATAGATCCAAATTTATCTCAGCCACAGGAAGAAAAACATTTGGCACAAAATGCTGCAGAGTGAGTTTCCCAACTGCGAACGGCATTAGCCTCTGGGTGGCTGGATCATGATTCCTTCAAGAGTTCTTTTCACCTTTTTGGTACTGTATAAAAAATGAGTAAGATGACTATGCATAGCTTTGATAATCACAAAAAAGTGGGAATGGAAAGAAGCAATGGCTTAGGACCAGCTAAAGGTGAGACTCGGGCCATCATTTCTGGTTCACCTTCTCTAATATACAACTTGTCTGAAACTAAGAGACTAATAAGCAGACTCGAGTATATATCACAACCTGAATACTGGGGTGAGCTCACCCAGAAGTCACCTGGCTTGCAGGCTGACGGTCCACACCACTTTGTTGGTATTTTTATGGTGCAACTGGATTTGGGTTAATATTCACTTTTTTCAAAAATTGGGGCTAAAATGTTCAAACTTTTTTGATTGTGTAAGAAATACATTTTATATCACAACCCTGTTACATGTAAATCCATATAGCTGAAAGAAGCTTTGCCCTTCCTACCTGCAAAGAATCTTGATATTTTCTACTCTATTCTATTTTGCTTGTTAAAATGCTATTCGTGAACCACTAGATTGATTCTACAACCTGCCAGCATGCTGAGGACCACAGCTTGAAAGACACAGGGTGAGGGGTCAAGGAAAGCTGGGCTTCCCCCCCCCTCCCCCCAGTCCTGGACCAAGTTCTCAAATGTGTACAGGGCATTTGAGCCACCCTGGGTACTCCCTTGGCCAAGGCTGGGTTTCGAAAGGAAAAGGATGAACATTAGAAGGGGAAGCTTATGCCCTGTGGCAATCAAAAAGGACACAGGAGTTGGGGTCAGGTGGATCCAGCCCAGAAGAGCCCAGGTCCAGGGCATCCAAAGGGCTCTAGGAAGCCACAGTCAGCCTGAGAAGTTCTTTGCAATTTCTCTCTCTCTCGGCATATGGAAGTTCCTGGACCAGGGGTCAAATCCAAACTGCAGCTGTGGCACCACTGGATCCTTAACCTACTGTGCTGGGCTGGGGATCAAACCTGTGCCATCACAGAGACAGTGCTGGATCCTTAACCCGTTGCACCACAGTGGGAACTCCCTCTTGGCACTTTCTAAGAACCAGCATAGACTTGCAATGATGACCTAGAGTGGGGAAGATAAACTTGCCTTTGTGATGTTCACCTTCTCCCAATCACACCTTTGCTCTGAGATACACTTGACATGCAATCCTTATTTCCACAGGACTTTGTCTGGCACTACTAACCCTCATATAAAAGGCCATTCTCCAGGGATTAGTTCAGATTGGCTCCTTCCCCTTGCACCTATCTCCAGGAGGGATTGCCTGACTATGCAGGATAGATGCTGCCTGTGGGGAGAACATGGGTGGCCTGGGGTGTTGGAAGCACCTGGGTCTTTTTGTTGAGAGCCGGTCAGCTGGGGCCCCCAAGAAAGACCACTGGTATGGGCTGAAGTCTGTGTACTCCCCACATCCCTATGCTGAAACCATAACCCCGTAATGTGATGGCCTTTGGGAAGTGACTAGGCTTAGGTGAAGTCATGAGGGTGGGGCTTCCATGGTGCCATCAATACCCCTATAAGAAGAGATAAGAGGAGCTCCCGTCGTGGCGCAGTGGTTAAGAATCTGACTAGAAACCATGAGGTTGCGGGTTCGATCCCTGCCCTTGCTCAGTGGTTAAGGATCCGGCGTTGCCGTGAGCTGTGGTGTAGCTTGCAGACGCGGCTCGGATCCCGCGTTGCTGTGGCTCTGGCGTAGGCCGGTGGCTACAGCTCCCATTCGACCCCTAGCCCGGGAACCTCCATATGCCACGGGAGCGGCCCAAGAAATGGCAAAAAGACCAAAAAAAAAAAAAAAAAAAAAAAGAAAAGAAAAATCTTGCTTCTCTCTACTCTGGGCCATGTGAGGACACACAAGAAGGTGGCAGTGTGCAAATTGGGAGAGGACTCACCAGAACTCGACCATGCTGACACCCTGATCTTGGACTTCCAGCACCATACTGTGAGAATTAAATTTCTGCTTACAAGCCACCCAGCCTAAGGTACTTCGTTATGCAGCCTGAACTACCTACAACAACCACCAACAGCTGCTGCATCTACTTCTCTTGATGGGGCCCTGTTTAGCATGGGATGCAAACTGTTACAGAAGCAGGGAGAAGGGGGGCAATGAATTTGAGAGAAAACTAAAAAAAAAAAAAAAAAAAAAAAAAGCTCTAGTCTGTAGAGACTTTAAGAAAATGTCCTCCTCTGGAGTAGCTCGAGATGTCACTCTGATGATGACAGATAAGTTTCCCAAGATTTACAAACCAACCCACGCTGTCTTCTTTCTGCAATTCTAGACCAAGGAGGCCATGGCCACAGAGGGCAGAGGGGAAGTTCCAGAAGCATCAGCAGTGATTAGCTACCAAGCCCCAGGCCAGACTCCAGTGACACCCAGTTCCTGTCTTCCCATGCCCTTCTCTGTCCTCACTGGTCCTACCTTTTCTGTCCTTCCTCCTCGACTAGCTTAAGCTTGGCTTTCCTCACCTCCATCCTCTTCCTGGTTCACACATCAGGCCCTTGGAGGCCGGGAGGAGGAAGGATCCTAACTCCTGAGCCAGAGTCCTCCTACCATCACTCACCTAATCCCTTCTCCAAAGCCATTGTCCACTTGATTGGGTCACCCTCGACCACCCTGGGAGCCTTCATCTGTCCCCTCTGGCCTCCCCTCTCACCAGGCATCTTGCTTTCCAGGGGCCAGTCACTCCTTTGGTTCTTTAAATGCATATCTTCTCACCACAGGGCCTTTGCACATGTGCCTCCCTCTGCCTGGTCTGCACACGCCTTCTACCCCTTTGCCAGGTGGTTCCTATCTTCCTTCCTTGGGGACACCTTCCAGGCCTACCTCTAAGTCCCCCACTCTAAGTCAGGAGCTCCCACAACACAATCTGCCTCGCCTGTGCTTGTGGGTTATACCGAGGCAGGATTGTACAGTGGTCAGTACACAAATTCTGGGTTCCAATCCTGGCTCTGCACTTACTGACTGTGTGATCTTGGGCAAGTTCTAGGATCTCTCTGTGCCTCAGTTCTCTCAACTGTACACTGGAACCAACCTCTGGAGGGTTATATGAAGGAGGAGATGTAACATGCTCAGAGCAGTGCTGGGCACAGAGTGATTCTCAGTGGTCAACACCCACACAATGCCTGGGACACAGCAGACAAAGGGCGATTATTCATGAATAAATCCATGCTCCAAAGGGCTTGGTTGCTGGCTTCAGGTGATCCGTCCATATGACCCATCCTGTTTCCTGGGTGAACTCTTCTCAATAGCCAAGACCTGCCCACCTCCTGCCCTTCATGTCTAAGGGCAGAGCGAAACGGTGCTGGTCTGAGAGTCAGAGCTCCTGCCCTTCTTGGAGCCTCTGCTTCCCCATCTGTGAAGTGAGTCAGCCAGGGGCCTGAGACAGGTGAGCAGCATTTAGGAACAGGCCACCTACTGAAGAGAAAGAACACATAGAAAGACCTGCAAGAAAACGCTCAGCTTTGCAGGCACCTGAAGCAAGCTGACTATATCACATTGAAAAACCCCCTCACAGCCTTCAGACAGGCAAAATAATGATAAGGATGGCAATAAAAGCAGCCCCCTAGAGTTCCCGTCGTGGCTCGGTGGTTAATGATTCCGACTAGGTTGCGGGTTCGGTCTCCGCCCTTGCTCAGTGGGTTAAGGATCCGGCATTGCCGTGAGCTGTGGTGTAGGTTGCAGACGCGGCTCGGATCCTGCGTTGCTGTGGCTCTGGCGTAGGCCGGTGGCTATAGCTCCAATTGGACCCCTAGCCTGGGAACCTCCATATGCTGTGGGAGCAGCCCTAGAAAAGACAAAAAAGCCAAAAAAAAAGAAGCACTCCAAAATATAGCAGGGCCAGGAGGGGCCACCTCGGCAGTGTGGTGCTGCAGGAAGCAATGAGGAAGACGTCGCCCAGACTCTGCTCCCCGTCTGGCTGAGAGAAGGTGAGGGTAGTGGCCTCTAGAGTAACTGAGGAAACTGTGCAAAGTGACCTGTGAATGATAAAGTGCTACATGGATATTTATCTGCCTGTGGCTGTTCAATACTTCTGTGCCTACCCGGCAATATATAGAAAGAACCATAAAACAGCCACGATATCTGACAACCTCGTATTGGGGAACACAGCCTGAGGAACAAGACAACAGAAGAAAAACCAAAAAAGCAGACATGTCCATTCTGGTACTATTTCTAAAGACAAAATCCCCGACACAGCACTATGGTCCAACAAGTGGGGAGCTGTTAGGCAGAGTGTGAAAAAGCAATAGGTAAGCAAGTATTATATGTTGTTGCTAGAATAAGGGACCAACAAAATCTAGCTCACATTAGGGGAAAAGCAGAAGGCCAAGGAGTGTGAATAGCTCAAGAGTGACGGTACAGCCATCTGCAGAGCCACTGGTGCCTTGCTCCTTGTGTGTTTTGTCTGCCTGTTTGTTTTTTTGCATCTGTGCTTTTAGGCAGGTGGGTGGGGGCACTGCTAATCTTTAGCTTGAAAGCTGATGAAACAGAAATTGAACAGCAGACAAAAAAAAAAAAAATGCAGGTTGCCAACAATATCAACAGTGGCTGATGGAGCTCTGTATGCCAGGTGCTCTGCTGCGCATTTCAGTCCCGGCAGCAAGCCCATCACCCCCACCCTAGAGACGCAAGGCTCAGAGAGGGGAGTGACTTGCTCAGGGTCACTCTGAGTGAGTGGAGGGGCTGGGATTCAAACCCAGGTCTGCCTGACTTCAAGGCCTGTCTGAATCAATTTCCATTGTGCTCTGGAGGGCAAAACCCAGCCCTGCGGGTTGAGATGACCGGAGGGAATACGGTGGCCGAATCTAAGGAGAAACCACTTTATGGGAAGAGAGACCTGGAAAAGGAACAGGCATACTGGAAGGTGGTGAGCCCTCAGCCATGAGGAGTGTGTGAACAGGGCCAGCCTCCACCGGGGTTGTGGGGGAGATGAAATGAGACCGTGGAGGTCCTTGGGAACACTAGGGCACTAGGGTGGAGGATCCGAGTGAAGCTCTTGGCTGGTTGACACAGGAAGAAAAAAAAAAAAAAGATTAAGAACAATACCTTGCCTGCGTTCAGTTCAGAAATCGCTGCCAAAATCTGCTGCCTGGATCCATCTGTCTTAATACCCAGCTCCTTCAAGTCACCGTCAGTGAGTGTGAGGAAGGCTTCCATATCCACCTGGGAAGAGAGAAGGGGGATTTGCTACCATCTGCTTGGTGCCACACCCCTTTTTTCCCCAACCGCAACAGGACTCTTATGATTATGAGCTGTTAGTGCTTATTAGTAGTGAATTAATTAGAATTTACTACTTCCAATTCCTGGATTTATGCTGAAAGCTTATTTGAAAAATGTCATTAAAAATGAACTCTCAGAGTTCCTGTTGTGGCGCAGTGGTTAATGAATCCCACTAGGAACCATGAGGTTGTAGGTTCGATCCCTGGCCTTGCTCCATGGGTTAAGGATCCGGCGTTGCCGCGAGCTGTGGTGTAGGTTGCAGACGCGACTCGGATCCCGTGTTGCTGTGGCTCTGGCATAGGCTGGCAGCTACAGCTCCGATTGGAACCCTAGCCTGGGAACCTCCATATGCCGTGGAAGTGGCCAAAGAAATCTCAAAAAAAAAAAAAAGAACTCTCCTTAGCTCTAGCCCTGGGAGTTTTAGGAGAGGTGTATTCTAGAAAGACCCTGCAAACAAAACAAGCAAGGAAAGTCTCCTATACAGTCATCTGGGTGACTAGAGTGATACCAATCCAAGTCCTGCTCTTAGAAAGTTACTTCCAATGTTGCTGCACTTTTAACAATATTGGAAATTGCACAGAAAATATGCACATATGGCGGTCCTCACCATGTTCCACCCCCTCTCCCGAAGGACAAGAGAGATGCAGACTGTGGAAAGACAGAGTGAGAAAATAAACATGCAGAAGCAATAAAGGAAAGAAGGGCCAGGGAGAACCAAAGCAGAGAGGGGCTCAGAAAAAGGGCATCTCAAAGGGGCACAATCCTTGGTTTCTACTGGAGAAATGCTAATGTTTCCTTTTTTTTTTTTTTGTCTTTTTGTCTTTTTAGGGCTGCACCCGCAGCATATGGAGGTTCCCAAGATAGGAGTCTAATCGGAGCTGTAGCCACTGGCCTACACCACAGCCACAGCAACACCAGATCCAAGCCGAGTCTGCGACCTACACCATAGCTCACGGCAGCACCAAATCCTTAACCCACTGAGCGAGGCCAGGGATATAACCTGCAACCTCATGATTCCTAGTCGGATTTGTTTCTACTGCACCATGATGGGAACTCCGAGAAAGGCTCATATTTCTGTCATCCCTGCCTGGGCCTCGACACCAGGAAAAATTTCCCCACTCCTTCTCTTTTTCAATTGTCATTTACTTTCCTGGATGAAAACATATCTTCAAGGAGGTTTGAGTTAGTGGGGAATGGTCTGTTTCCTTATCCAACAGCCAGAGATACAGGCACATCCCACCTCTCTGACAATAATAAACTCCCTGCACCTCTCTGGGACTTTAGATATCGCGAGGCGCTGATGGGCTGAAGGACAGGTGACAGGGTTTTGATGAAAACCACCTGCCCCCCTGGCCGCACCAGATACTCCTGGCCCCTCTGGACGCTCTTCTCCTCCCACCACCCTAGACCCTGGCAGAAACCCCACAGCCAGCCTGTGTGTGGGTCCCTATGGCCAGCTCTTCAGAAGGCACAGAATGTATAAAGTAAAAGGAGGCAGCCATCAGCAAACAGGAAAGACTTTCTCAACGACAAGAACAATCACTGCTGAAGTTTAAGATGCCAAGGAGGAGTTCCCGTTGCGGCGCAGCGGAAACGAATCTGACTAGTAGCCATGAGGATGCAGGTTCATGGCGTTGCGGTGAGCTGTGGTGTAGGCTGCAGACACGGCTCAGATCTGGCATTGCTGTGTCTGTGGTGTAGGCTGGCTGCTATAGCTCCAATTTGCCCCCTAGCCTGGGAACTTCCATATGCTGCGGGTGAGGCCCTAAAAAGCCAAAAAAAAAAAAAAAAGTCTGAAAAAAAAGATGCCAAGGAGGCAGGAAGGACAGACTGGACAGGGCAAGAAAGCAAACGAAGAAAGCAAGCCATAACACCTCCCACCTCTGTCTGTTTTTTGAAGCAAAGTACAAACTCTTCAATTGCACCTCCAGCTTGTTGGGGACAATGAGTGATTCTTGCGACAGCTACTGTAACGATGACAGTCACCATAGACTAAACTGGGCACCAGCACATTCTAACCTGTGGCTGGTGGGCCCACAGAGTGATTTTATTTGGCCAAAACAGTAACAATTATAACATTTTATTACACAACTCACCGACCATATAATTCACCTATTTAACATGTACAAATAAATGGTTCTGAGTACAGAGTTGTGCAACCATCACTACACTTAATTTTAGAACATGTTCATCCCCCCGAAAAGAAAAGCCATGCCCATGAGCAATCACTCCCAGCCTCTCCTCCCCACATTCCCTGGCAACCACGAATCTATTTTCTGTCTCTACAGATTTACTTATTTCGGACATTGCACATAAATGGAATCGTACCATATGTGGCCTTTCGTGACTAACTTGTTTTACTGAGCATTACGTTTTCAAGGTTAATCCACGTTATTGTGTGCATCAGTATTTCCTTCTTTATAGCCAAGTTATATTCCATGGAATAGAGAGAACACATTTGATTTATCCATTCCTCAAGTGATGGACATTTGGGTTGCTTCCCTTTCTTGGCTACAACAAACAGTGAGGCTAGGAAGCTTTTGTGTGAATGTACGTTTTCAGTTCTTCTGCATATACACCTAGTAGTGGGATTTCTGGATCATATGGTAACTCTAGCATTTTGAGAAACTGCTAAACTGCATAACGGACAAATTTTTTTTTTTTTTTTTTTAGGGCCATGCCTGTGGCATGTGGAAGTTCCCAGGCTAGGGGTCAAATTGAACCTGCAGCTGCTGGCCTGCACCACAGCCACAGCAACTCAGGATCTGCACCCCGCACCACAGCTCATGACAATACCAGATCCCCCACCCACTGAGCAAGGCCAGGGATCGAACCCGCGTGGGATTCATTTCTGCTGCGCTACAACAGGAACTACCAGAACAGTAATTTTAAAAAATGTGATTGTGAGTGCTTTTACTTTTTTTTTTTTTTGGCTGCACCCACATCATAAAGAAGCTCCTGGGCCAGAATTGAACTCACGCCACAGCAGTGACAGCACTGGACACTTAACCCTCTAGGCCACTAGAAATTCCTGATTGGGAACGCTTTTAAACAAACAGGGACTCTCCCAGACTACCACAAACTCTTGACATCTAGACACTTAATAGAGACTCATTAGGATTTTGCTTTACACCAAAAAAACCTGCTAGTCAATCCTCTTCACTAAAGAATATGACAGACACAAACTTTACTAGAGAGAGCAGTGCTCAAAATTACAAAATGCTATCATAACAAAACAAGCCATAAGGTCCTCAGGATTTCACTGTTACGAACTGAACTAAATGTGCTGAACACGAATTCCATTTTCTCCACTGTCTCAGTCAAAAAAAAAATCAATCGAGGCTTGCAGAATGGAAGCCTACACATTTAGACAACTGTTTGAGAGTTAAGACTTAAATTGACATTCAAAAAGCACAGTCTTACCTCTTGCTCCTCAAAAATGGGCTGATATTTCTCAAGTGATAATTTCTTAAGGATTCCAGTCAGTTCATCTTCAAGAGAGAAAGAATGTGAAATAAGATATTTTAGCATTTGGTAAAATGTATCAAAGTGTGACCTTCAAACTTTCATGAAGTGGTGGTAATCTCATTTCAAAAGAAATTCTCCAAGAAACCCCAATCCAGAAAGCAGATCTAAGCTGTGCTTCCGGGGATAAAGCTGGAGGTAGGTCCCGAGCCACCTGTTGGCCATATTCTTCCCTTAGGTCAGTCCCTTGGCATCTCCCAAAACGCCAGGTTGGGCTGTGAAGACAGAAGATCGGGAGGTTCATGGCCAGGATGACTCTCCCATGGCTGCAATCACCATGTTCTCAGAGTTCTAGCTGCTGGAACTAAAAGTCCCCCTTCTGGGCAAGAACAATTTTTCATTATGATTTCCTAACTGCTGGGAGCCGCACCTGCAGCAGACGCTAAGGCCAGCCAGAGAGAGAGCTGGAGAGAGCAGGCAGGTGGGCTTCAGACCAGAGGCAGGGTGTGGCTCAGCCTTTAGGAGGCTGTGGGCTGTCTGAGTGGACCAGCAGAGCCAGGCAGACACAGACCAGGGGTATTGAGATATCAGAGAAGGGACGATAAAGAGGAAGATAAGACCAGCATCTGGGGAGCTTGAATAAACATTCATTCACACAATCAATATGCATTTGCCAGACTAGGCCCTGGGGATTTAATAGGAACCAAAACAGACCCTAAGTAGGCTGACAGGCCCAAGGCAGTGGGGAAGAACAGAGCAGGTTGGGAAAGAAGGACAGGGGATGTGAGAATGTTGTTTTATAGAGGATAGTCAGGGAAGGCTCTCAGAAGGGAACCTTTGAGCAGAAAATGATGAAGCACACTGTGCAGACATCAAGGCAAAGAGGACCAGGCAGCATCCAGGCAGAGAAAACAAACAGCAAGTACAAAGGCCCTGTGGTAGTGGGTACAGCTCACAGAAGAGTGGATGTTAGGAGGCCAAAGGTCCTTCTTTTATTCACTCACTCATCATTTAACAGTGGCTACTAATATGCCTACTCCCTGAATCCAAGGATGGAAAAGTCCCTGGTATGGGGGACCTCAGTGTGCCTGCCGGGAAGTTATAAAGAAGGGGTAGGGGCAGCTGATGCATAGCACTCACCTCTGCACTGGGTGACCCATTTGTTCTTAACAACCCCATGAGGTAGACCCTATTACTGTCCCCATTTGCAGATAAGGAAGGCACAGGAAGATGGGTACCATATCTCGGGGGAGGGCATACCACTAGTCCAGGGCACAGCAGGGATGCAAACCTAGTACTTTCACTGTCAGGCCGCTGCTACACACCCTGCCCACTCTGCCACTTCTCCCATTGGTGATGAGTGTATGGCGAAGGGCGTCAACAAGGAGATCTGGGGATGACGAGGACAGCTGACAGGCCCAAGGGACCTGAGAAGGCTTCACAGAAGAGCTGCTGCTGAGCTCGGATGTATGCGATGAAACGAGTCCCTGTGCACACATACTCCATCAGAGGTTCATGATGCCTATAATGCTTTGCTCCTGCTGTTCCCTCTACAAGTCTCTCTACACATTTGTGTGCTGGTGAATGCTTAACAACTGGCTTTCTGGGGGTGTGGGAACATATGCAGGTATGTGGGTACATGATTTTATTGCAGATTTTACTCATTTAAGGATGTGTACATACAATTTACATATAATAAATTACACAATACAACATATAATAAATTACACAATAATATATGTTATTATATTACACTTAATAATTACACAACAATTTATAGGGACTATAAATTCCCTAGAGTCAATAATGCCTTTGTTGCATTTCAGGCATCTCACTGAATGCTTCATTGATTTTTTCCTTATTCGTGTGGACACAGACAGAGTCAATGACGGCAGTTCCAACACAAAGGTTGGGTGATGCTTCCATTTATGTGAACACGCAAGATGAAATGAAACAAGAAGTATGTTGGAACTTTATGTGAGCTACTTTGCTGAATCAGATAATGGTTTTCAAATCTTAGAATACTTTCTCACTTCTGGTGCTATTCTCAATGTAACAGCTACAGACATGACACTTAAGAGTTTCAGGGGTTTTGAGGGGCCACCTCTGTGGCATATAGAAATTCCTGGGTCAGGGATTAAATCCAAGCTGCAGCTGAGACCTATGCTACAGCTGTGGCAACGCCAGATCCTTAACCAGACACGGCAGGAACTCCATGACACTTTCAAGTTTAATCTGCATAATTAACACTGTCTCCATCACTGTAGAGATGATATTCAGATGATCTATAAAACAATAAGCCAATCCGTGAGTGGTGGGTGGTGTTTGCTAATTTCCATGGTGTAAATACCCATCATGGCTGATTTCAACCTACCAAGGTCATGTTCCTGAGAGTGGAACTGGGAAACATGCACAGTAGGAACACATCATTACATAGGACCCCGACATACAGATAAAAGAGATCCAAAGAACCTCAAGAGCACAGATATTAGTAAAATGCACTAAAAAATAGTCAATAATACTGCTTTCCCTTTTCTTTTCACGGCTACACCCACAGCATATGGAGGTTCCTGGGCTAGGGGTCGAATGGGAGCTGCAGCTGAGGCCTACACCACAGCTTGGGGCAACACCAGATCCTTAACCCACTGAGAGAGGGCAGGGAACGAACCTGCATCCTCATTGAGACAATGTCAGGTTCTTAACTCACTGAGCCACAACAGGAACTCTGATACATTTTGTTTTAAATGCCACATACCTTTATATGTAACATAATAATGATAAGTTCATGTAAATTGACCTTTTTCTATTTTTTCATAATAGAAAAACATTGTTGTAAATTGACTTTTAGCAGCTGTGTTTAACTGCCAGCTTAAACATTTCCTATAAATTTAATAATTGGCTCTAGCCTACCACTGCCACCTCTCTTCTCGTGGCCTGGCATGACTGACATTCATCAGTACCTGACTGGGGCTACAGGTTTCCCAGAAAAATATAAAGAATTGCTATCTGGGGATGGACTGCAGGATCTGGTCTGTGAAAATCTAATGGCCACAGGACAAGGGTCTTGCTGCCTCAGGACCCAGGAACCCTAGGGAAAATGAGGCTTTCTAAGCCAGAGAAATTAATCTAAAAAGAATTTTCTGTCAGGTCCTCCTCTGTTTTTATCCCATCTAGGCTTTTTAAAACCTTTTTAAAATAATGAATGAGAGGAGTTCCCTGCTGGCTCAGCAGGTTAAGGATCTGGTGTTGTCACTCCTGTGGCTTAGGTCACTGCTGTGGCGTGGGTTTGACCCCTGGCCTGGGAACTTCCCCGTGCCATAAGCGTAGCCAAATAAAGTTAATGAGAGAGAAGAAAGAGTGGGGTACAAATCCCAAAGTGAACTTCTAAGAGTTTAGATTCCTGAGAGCCTCCAAGGTGGGAGTTTATGAGTGGGGAACTTAAGACTCCACATAGAAAACACAGGGAGGAATGGGGTGGCTAGTGAATTTCTGAAGCTTTTATAAATGATCGCACTAGATATCACAAAACAATAAAAGCAGCTCCAAATAAAGAGGATGCCAACAGCAGTGTGCACTTATCAACTCAGGACAGACCAGGGTCTGTGCAGTTGATTTCACCTTATTACTTGCTGGGCAGAACCTGCTCTGCACTCCCTCCCCTCGGCTGCAGGGAGATGCCTGCAAATGCACATGTGACGACCACACACAATGAGAGTGTCCTCCCCTCTCTGATTTATACTCCTTGATTTGCACCTGCCTGAGCCCCATCTCTCAACGAAGCTTTCTATCTTCCTCCCCCAGCCCTCCTCCAAGGAGCTGCCAGAGGCCAGTTTTAAAGGATGAGTGCCTTCCCTCCTCTCCTCTATCTTCCCTATCTTTATACTTTATCTGGGGCCTCACTGCACAGCCTCCACTCCTGCCCTGCCATCCATTCCATCTTCCTCTCCCCACCATTCCCTTGTGCAGGTTCCAATGTTCTCCAGTGGGCATCTCCTGCTTTTGCTTACGCAGGAGCCACTGCTTCCTCCTTCTGGAAATGGCACTTGCATTCTCCTTTGAGGAGCTACTTTTCTTCTGCTCCCAATCCACACAGATCTGACCTTGACCCTGGCTCCAAAGGCAGACACACCCTACCCTTGGGGACACATAGTCAAGGATGGGCAAACAACCTAAGTCGTTATAAAGATAGCCAAGGCATCAGGATGGAGGATAACGTGAGAAAAAGTTTTATATAATATATATATAAAACTGGGTCACTCTGCTGTACAGCAGAAATTGACAGAACATTGTAAATCAACTACAATAAAAAAAATTTTTAAAAATAGCCAAGGCAGGACAGTGACCTTTACCCCTGGGATTTTGCTGGACCTATTAAGAAAGCAGCACTCTTCCTGCTGGGGTTACTAAGTTGGTAAGAAGAAGTAAGCCTAAAAGCTGCTGGGAGCATTCTTGCCACCACTGAGAAAGGGAGAGAAACACTCCCAAAGCATATGGATCCAGACCTGCCTGAAGCACACCCTAGATTGCTCCCATTATATGAGCCAACACATTACCAGTTTTTTAGTTTTGTTTTTGCTTAAATCTGTGTGCAACTGACAGAATCCGGAACTGTAAAAGGTTCAGGGAAAGGTACATAACTGGTGTTGGAGAAGTATTTCTACATGGGTATTCTTGTGTATACAAACGAAACTCACCTCTATTCAAAACCTATTATGTACCTTTTAGGAATATAAGCTCAGTGAAGAAAAAAATACAAGGTAGAATCAGGGAACAGGAGGGATAGGTGTTTCTCTTTCATCAAAACAAACAAAAAAACACCCACCCTAGGATGGCTATAGCCATTAAGGGTACCTGCCAGGTCACCATGGTGAAGAGAAAAGGGTGGGGTTTCAGGGCCCTGGGTGGGTGGGGCATGGGGACATGACACACTTACCCTCGTCAGTGATGGTGCCACTGCTGGAGCCCCCACTGCTCTTAGATTGTCGGTGGGACGAGGAGGAGGACACGGAGGACTCCGCCGCATGCCCTTTGGGAGAAGGCGAAGGCGTGAGGGTTGGGGAGGTGCTTTTGGAGGTAGTTGAAGTTCCAGACGGAGGCCTTTTGCTCGTCTCTAGTTTCTGCTGAAAAGAATGAGACAAATACATAAACCATCACTTGGAGGGTGGACATGATTCAAACAGACACCCCCGACAGTGAACACGGTGACAGTTGACTCAACAAGAGATCTAACCAGGACTATGAAATCTCCTTAAGAAAACATGTGAAGCAGAAACGGAATTATCAGAACAGTTACAGGAAAATCCTCCCCTGGAGCAGAGAGGCAGGGAAGGGGATGGAAAAAGCAGCACTGAAGGAGCCAGAAAACTCGGGTCCTAGTCCTGCCCCTACAGCTGCTACATGTGTCCTTGGTCAAATCCCCTCATCTCTCAGTTAACCACATCTAAAATGGAAGTGTGGCTCATTATCCTCGAAGGCCCTTCCTGTTCCTGATGTTCCTTTATCTAAACCAGTCACTTCTAATCTTTCACCAAAGAACACTTACCATTTTCCTTTGTGTGTTGCACACAAAAAGCCCTTTTTATTTATCTTATTTTTATGTATTTATTTTTTAGGGCTGCACCTGAGGCATATGGAGGTTCCCAGGCCAGAAGTCGAATTGGAGTTGAAGCTGCCAGTCTACACTACAACCACAACAATGCGAGATCTGAGCCGCATCTGCGACCTACACCAGAGATCACGGCAAGGCCGGATCCTTAACCCACGGACAGAGGCCAGGGATCGAACCTGCACCCTCATGGATTCCAGTCAGATTGCTTTGTTTCAGCTGCACCACAGTGAAAACTCCTGAAGGAGTTCCTGTCGTGGCTCAGTGGTTAACTAATCCAACTAGGAACTATGAGGTCTCGGGTTTGATCCCTGGCCTTGGTCAGTGGGTTCAGGATCCGGGGTTGTCGTGAGCTGTGGTGTGGGTTGCAGACGTGGCTCAGATCCCGCGTTGCTGTGGCTGTGGCATAGGCTGGCAGCTGTGGCTCCAATTCGACACCTAGCTGGGAACCTCCATACGTCGAGGGAGCGGCCCAAAAAATGGCAAAAAGACAAACAAACAAAAAAACCCCAAAAAACTCCTGAAATACTTTTTATTTACTTTTATTGATCTATAATTGATTTACTTTGTTTTTTTTGGTTTTTTTTGTTTTTTTGTCTTTTTGCCTTTTCTAGGGCTGCTCCTGTGGCATATGGATGTTCCCAGGCCGGGGGTCTAATCAGAGCTGTAGCCGCCAGCCTATGCCAGAGCCACAGCAACACAGGATCCGAGCCGCGTCTGCAACCTACACCACAGCTCATGGCAACGCCAGATCCTTAACCCATTGAGTGAGGCCACAGATCAAACCCAAGACCTCACGGTTCCTAGTTGGATTCTTTAGCCACCGAGTCACGATAGGAACTCCAATAGTTGACTTACATTGTTGTGTTAATTTCATATGGACAGGATAGTGGTTTGGGTGAGTTTTTTTGCAGATTATATTCCATCATAGGTTATTATAAGATACTGGATGTAATTCCCTATGCTATAAGGTAAATCCTTATTTCTTATCAATTCTATGTATAGTGGTTTGTATCTGTTAATGCCATACTCTTAATTTATCCCTCCTGCCCCCTCTGCCTTTGCTAACTCTAAGTTTGGTTTCTGGGCCTGTGAGTACTTTTGGACTTACAGAAGATCTGAACAAAGAGAGAACAGAGTTCCCGTGTCCTTCAGCCAGCTTTCTCTAATGTTAATATCATACAAAACCATAGTATAGGAGTTCCTGTTATGGCACAGAGGAAATGAATCCGACTAGGATGCATAAGGATGTGGGTTTGATCCCCAGCCTAGCTTAGTGGGTTAAGGATCTGGTATTGCCGTGAGCTGTGGTGTAGGTTGCAGACGCAGCTCGAATCTGATGTTGCTGTGGCTGTGGTGTAGGCTGGCAGCTGTAGTTCCAATTTGACCCCTAGCCTGGGAACCTCCATATGCCCTAAAAAGCAAAAAAAAAAAAAAAAAAGTATAATTACCGAAACTAAGAGATTAACACTGGGGCAATGCTATCTGCTAAACTACAGATGGTATTAGAATATCACTGGCTGCTCCAGCAATGTCTTTATTCTGGTCCAGGGTTTGTGCAGCATTAACTTGTTACATCTCCTTAGTCCCCCCTAATCTGCGACAACTTCTTGGTCTTACCTTGTCTTTCACGACCCTGACACTCCTGAAGAGTCCTGGTCACGTATTTGCAGACTGTCCCTCAATTTCAGTTTGTCTTATGTTTTTTCATAATTAGATGTGCTTATGGATTTTGAGGTCAATGACCACGGAGGTGAAGCACCATCCTTTGTGCATCAGGAGGTACAAAGTAGCAGTACCTTATCCCTGATGATGCTAGCCTTGATGACCCAGTTAAGGTAGTATCTATCAGGTTTCTCCATTGTGAAGTTATTATTTTTCCCCTTATAGTTAATAAATATTTGGTAGAGACATTTTGAGCTAAATACTTTGTGTTTCCCTAAAAGTTTTGCCTGCTTTGTATAGCAGAAATTGGCACAACACTGTAAATCAACTAGACTTTACTTAAAAAACTTTTGCCTGCTGATTTTAACATCCTTTGTGGTATCTCCTCTGAAGCATTTACCACTGTGAATTCTAATGGTGATTTACTGTTGCCCTTATTCCTTCTACATTTATTACTCTGAATTCTTCTGTGTGGAAAAGTGGTTCCTTTTCCTCCATTTATTTATTCAGTTATTTATTCATATCAGCGTGGGCTCATGGATATTTACTCTCTGGGCTGTAATCCAATACTATTGTATGCCCTGGTCCCTTTGATTGAAGGATGGCATTTAGAAGCCAAAATCTGGATAATAGGCTGTTCCTGATTATTGGGATGACACTGCTTCTAGGTCCTCTTAGTGAATAGAGCAAAGAAATATATGAAGTATATTAACCCACATACATACATAGAATACTTATTCCTCTGTCTATTTATCTATCTATACATTTACAAGCATGCATTCATACTGACACCCCTGACTCCAATCCAATATCCACAGGGTTAGTTCTAGCATTTCCCCTTTCATTCAATCTCTGACAGTTAAAAATTGGGTTCATTATCTATATTTAGTTCCTTGTTCAACTCTAGTATGTATGTAAAATGTATAGGTGTGCAAAAAGTATGCATATGTAAAGTAGCTTTAGAACTGCTAGCCCACTACGCTGCAAGAAAAAATATTATCAACTAGAGTACAATGTTTGGATAGTTCTTTTTGTCTTGACCCTTACAATACCCACTTGACATATGTTTTCTCCCAACGCCTACAGTGATTATGTCATTCACTTATAATACAACTAGATCTGCTGTCATAGTCTCCATACCATCCTCAGCTCCTGGTTGATTTTTTTAAATTTACATAGAGTGACAATAACTGTTGTGTACAATTCTATGGGTTTGGATAAATAGAGTTGCATATCCACATACGGAGTACCATACAGAATAGTTCCCTCACTCCCCTCCCCAAATTCCCTTATGCTGTCCCTTTCTATACAATCCCTCCCCCCGATCCCAACTCATGGGAATAATGGATCTGTCTTCCATCCCAATAGTTTTGCCTTTTGCCAAATGTCATGTAAATGGAATCAAATGATACGTATATTTTTTGGTCTGGCTCAGCATAATGCCTCTAAGATCCATTTAAGTTACTGCATGCGCCAATAGAGTGTTCTTTTCCATTGCTGAGCAGTATCCCATTGCACGGATGCTACTACAGTTAATTTACATACTCACAAGTTATAAGATGTTTCCAGTTTGGAGTGTTTATGAAAAAGCTGCTGTAAACATTCCCGAACTGATTTTTGTATAAACAGAAGTTTTTAAAAACTCATTTGGGTAAATATTTAGAAGTGAGATAGCCAGGTCATATGCTAAGTATTATATTTAGTTTTTTAAGACACTGCCAAACTTTTTCAAGCTGGCTGTATCATCTTTGCATTCACACCAGCAACTAATGAGAATTTCAGTAGCTCCACATTTTCAAAGCACTTGTTACTTAAAAAAATTTTTTTTTAATTTCAGGCAGTCTAATAATAGGTGTAGAGTGCTCATTGTGGTTTTAAGTGGCATTTCCCTAATTATTAAAGACACTGAACATCTTTCCATATGTTTATTTGCTATCTGTATATCTTCTTTGATGCAGTATCTATTCAGATATTTTACAAATTTTTAAAAATTTGTTGGTTGTTTTCTTCTTTCTTTTTTTTTTACTTTTTTTTTTTTTTACTTTTTTAGGGGCATACCTGTGGCATATGGAAGTTCCCAGGGTAGGGGTTGAATGGGAGCTACAGCTGCCGGTCTACACCACAGCCACAGCAACATGGGATCTAAGCCACATGTGACCTACACAACAACTCAAGGCACCACCAGCTCCTTAACCCACTGAGAGAGACCAGGGATTGAACCCTCATCCTCGTGGATACTAGTCGGGTTCATTACCGCTGAGCCACAATGGGAACTCCTGTTGGTTATTTGCTTATTGTTGAGTTGTGAGAATTCTTTATTCTGGATACAAAACCTTTATCAGATACATGATTTGCAAATATTTGCCTAGTCTGTGGCTTGTCTTTTCATTCTCTTAATGCTATCTCTTGCAGGGCAGAGAATTTTGATAAAGTCCAACTTAACTTTTTTTTCCTTTTATACGTCATGCTTTTGGCACTATATCTTAAACTTCTTACCAAATCCAAAGTCACACAGATTTTCCCCTAGAAGTTTTATAGTTTTTCCTTTTATATTTAAGTCTATGATCTATTTTGAGTTAATCTTTGCAGTGACTGTGAGATACATGTGAAGGTTCATTTTCCTGCATATTCAATTGTTCCAGAACTATTTTTTTTTTTCCAAAAGGACTATCCTTTCTTTGTTGAATTGCCTTTGCACCTTGAAAAAAAAAATTCAGTTGACTATTCTTGTGTGGATCTATTTTTGTCTTGTCTGTTCTGTTCCATTGACCTACGTGTCTGTCCTTTCCTGATACTATATTACAGTTTTACAATAAGTCTTAAAACTAGGTAGTGTGATTTTCTTTGTTCATACTTCTTTTGCCTATTACAGTTTATTTGCATCATAATATAAATTTCAGAATTGCTTTCTAGATCTCTACAAAAAGAGCTAGCTGGGTTTTTTTTTTTTTTTTTTTTTTTTTTTGCTATTTCTTTGGGCCACTCCCGCGGCACATGGAGGTTCCCAGGCTAGGGGTTGAATCGGAGCTGTAGCTGCCAGCCTATGCTAGAGCCACAGCAACGCAGGATCCGAGCCGAGTCAGCAACCTACACCACAGCTCACGGCAACGCCGGATCCTTAACCCACTGTAGCTGGGATTTTTAACTGGGATTACATTGAATCTATAGATCAAGTTGCAAAAAACTGATATCTTAACAGTATTGGGCCTTCCACCTCTACATTTAGTTAAAGCTTCTTTGATTTATCAATGTCTTGTGGTTTTCAACCCTTAGATTCTGCACATACCTGATTAGATTTATATTTATAGTATTTCATTTTCATATAAATTCATTTTCATATAATGCATTTCAAATGTATTATACTTTTTAAGTTTCAAATTTAAAGTCTAACTGTTCTAATTTGAATTGTTCATTGCTAATGTACAGAAACACAACTGACTTTTGTATATATGACTTCGTATCCTTAGACCCTTCTGAACTCACTTATTAGTTCTAGAAGCTTTTGTGCAGATTTTTTCTGAGTTTTCTAAGTAGACAATCATATCATCTAAAAATACAGATAGTTTTATTTCTCCCTTTCCAACCTGTGTATCTTTAATGTGTTTCTTACCTTATTACACTAGCTATAGTTTTTGGTGTAGAGTTGGGAGACTTGGAAGTAAGAGACAACATCCTCGTTCCTGATCTTAGGGAGACAGCCCTCAGTGTTTTCATCAAGTATGATACTAAGTACAGGTATTTCATATGAGGTCCAGGAAATTCTCTTCAATTCTTAGTTCACTGAGAGTTCTGATCATGAATGGAGTTTGAATTTTGCCGAGTGCTTTTTCTGCATTTTTTCTTTAATCTGTTAATACGGTGAATTATGTTGATTGGTTTTCTAATATTGAACTATATTTGCATTCCTGGGATAAATCCTACTTGGCCAAAATGTAGTATCCTTTTACTTTATCATTGGATTAAATTTGCTAATATTTTGTGGAGGATTTTTACCTTTACGATCATGAGGGTTTTGGGTCTGTCATTTCTTTTCTTGTAATCTCATGAAAACATATCCTTGTTTCTTATCTTAAGGGGAAAGAATGGTACTCATAATGGTACAGAGATCAATTCCCCAAGAAGACATAACCATCATAAATGTGTATAGAGCTTTAAAATACATGAGGCAAGCAACCTAAATGCCCAGTGACAGATGACTGGATAAAAAAGATGTGGTATATTTATACAGTGGAATATTACTTAGCCATAGGAATAGAATGAAATAAGGCCATTTGCAGCAACATGGACGGACCTAGAGATTACCATACTAAGTAAATCAGACAAAGACAAACTGCTTATATGTGGAATCTAAACAATGATACAAAAGGGGGTTCCTGTCGTAGCTCAGTAGTAACGAATCTGACTAGTATCCATGAGGATGTGGGTTCGATCCCTGGCCTTGCTCAATGAGTTAAGGATCTGATGTTGCCATGAGCTGCGGTGTAGGCCAGCAGCTGCAGCTCTGATTCAACCCCTAGCCTGGGAACTTCCATATGCTGTGGGTGTGGCCCTAAAAATAGAAAAAAATAAAATAAAATAAAATACATAAAAAATGATACAAATGAACTTACTTATAAAACATAAACAGATTCACAGACATAAAAAACAAACTTATGGTTAAGAAAGGGGAAAGGGGAGGGATAAATGAGGAGTTTGGGATTAGTAGATACAAACTACTATTTATAAAATACGTAAATAACAAAGTCCTACTGTATAGCACAGGGAACTAAATTGAATATCTTATAATAAACTATAATGGAAAAGAATCTGAAAAGTGTGTATATATATGTATATAAGTGTGCACAGATATCAGCACATTCAAAGGAATAGAAATAGAACTCTCATGGCATTAAACCAGACATTAGTAACAACGATTTCTGGAAAAACACTAAATGATTGCAAAATAATTTGATGGACCAAAGAGGAAGTCTCAAAAGAAGTGGAAAAATATTTTAAGCGGAATTAAAATTAAAATATATCAAAATTTGCAGTATGTCGGTACGGCAGTACATAGCGTGACAACTATAGAATTAAAATGCTTGTATAGAAAGAAAAATCTCCAAGCAGCAATCTAAACCTCTACCATAAGAAACTAGAGAGGACAAAATCAAATTTAAGGCAAGTAGAGGAAAGGACATTATGGATAAGATCATAAATCAATGAAATTGAAAATAGAAAAATGGAGAAAATCAATAAAAACTGAAGTTGTTCCTTTGAAAACATCAATAGAATTGATAAAGTTCTAGCCAGACTGACCAAGAAAAAAGATAAGTCACAAATCACCAATATTAGGAATGAAAAAAGAAGGCATTCCTATTAACTCCAGACACTAAAATTAAGAATAAGAAATACTGGCTATTTACTGGTAGCACAGTGGTTAAAGATTCAGCATTGTTACTGTTGGGACTCAGGTTAGATCCCTGGCTCAGGAACTTCTGCATGTCATGGATATGGTCAAAAAATAAATAAAGGAATACTAATAACTCTATGTTCATAAATTCAACAACCTAGCTGAAAAAAGAATAATTCCTTGAAGATTTAAAATAAAAAATTCACTCAGGAAGAACTAGATAACCTGAATAATCTTACATGTATTAAAATTTTTATTTCTTAATTTAAAAACTTCAAAAAGAGAACATGTCAGACCCCAGAGAGTTTAATGGCAAGTTTTCAAATTTTATCAACCATAGAAAAAAATATTATCAGGATTTCCCATTGTGGCACAGTGGAAACAAATCGGACTAGTATCCATGAAGATGCGGGTTCAATCCCTGGCCTTGCCCAGTGGGTTAAGGATCTGGCGTTGCTGTGAGCTGTGGTGTAGGTTGCAGATGTGAGTCAGATCCTGAGTTGCTGTGGCTGTGGTATAGGCCAGCAGTTGTAGCTCCAATTCAACCCCTAAGCTAGGAAATTCCATATGCCGTGGGTGTGGCCCTAAGAAACAAAAAAGCAAAAAAAAAAAAAAAAAAAGAGAGAGAGAGAGAGAGAGAGAGGAATGCCAAAAAATTGAATAATACTTTCCAAGTCATTTTATGAAACAATATGACTCTTTTTTCCTGTCAGCCCATTAAAGATGTCACTTTGCTCTTTGATTTGTATGATTTATTTATTTATTTATTTTGGTCTTTTTGCCTTTTCTGGGGCCGCACCTGTGGCATATGGAGGTTCCCAGGCTAGGGGTCCAATTGGAGCTATAGCCACCGGCCTACACCAGAGCCACAGCAACGCAGGATCGGAGCCATGTCTGCAACCTACACCACAACTCATGGCAACGCCAGATCCTTAACCCACTGAGCTAGGCCAGGGACTGAACCTGCAACCTCATGGTTCCTAGGCGGATTCGTTAACCACTGCGCCACGACAGGAACTCCCGTATGATTTCTTATGAGAAATCTGTTGTAATTTTATTTTTGTTCCTCTGAATGCAATTTCTTTTTTCTCTGCCTGCATTCAAGATTTTCTCTTTATATTGTTTTTAATAGTTTAAATATGTGGCAACAGTGTATTCTTTTTGGTATTTATCCTGTTTAGTGGTCTCTGAACTTCTAGAACCTGTGGTTTGGAATCTGCCATTAATCTGGGAAAATTCTTGGCCATTAAAAAAAATACATACATATACATGTACACCTTCTACCTCACCATTCTCCCTCTTTCCTCAGAACTCCAACCACCTGTATGTGCGAGCATTTGATATTATCTTACAGCTGTTGAATGCTCTGCTTTTGTTTTTACTTTATCTTCTTTTTTACTTGGTGTTTTAGTTTGGGCAATTTCTTCTGCCTTATCTTCACGTTCGCTGATTCTCTCCTTGTCTGTGTCAAGTCTACCAAGGAGTCCATCAAAGGCATTCTGCATCTCTGTTACATGTATTTTATTTCTAGCATTTCCATTTGATTCTTTCTTATAATCTCCATTTCTCTGCTGAAATTGCTACTCATAGGATCTTTCATGCTTTTCAAATTTTCCTCTAGTGCCTTTAATGTATTAATAACAGTTCTTTTAAATTCCCTGTCCCATAATTCCAGCACTGTTTCACACTTACAACAGATTCTGATGACTGACTGCCTTGTTTCTTGCGAGTGTGGTGTTTCTTGCCTTTTTGTATGTCTTGTAACTGATGCTAAAAGTTGAACATATCATATAGAATAGCAGAGTCCAAGATAAATTGTTTTCTTGCCTGGAAATGGGTACACTTTTCCTTCTGCTAAGCCTTTAAGGCTCCTTCTAGCTAACTACATCCCAGAGTGGAAAAAGAAGTCCTTTTCTCAGGTTTTAAAAGGCTTTGTCAATAAGCTGCCTATATTGTTAATGAATTCTTCCTTCTGCTCTTTCTTTCTGTCTTTCTATCTTTTTTCTTTCTTTGCTTTTTAGGGCTGCCCCTGTAGCATATGGAGATTCCCAGGCTAGGGGTCAAATCAGACCTGTAGCTGCTGGCCTATACCACAACAACAGCAACGTCAGGTCCCAGCCGTGTCTGCAGCCTACACCACAGCTCATGGAAATGCCAGATCCTTAATCCACTGAGCAGGTCCAGGGATCAAACCTGCGTTCTCATGGATGCTAGTTAGATTCATTTCCACTGAGTCATGACGGGAACTCCCTTTCTGCTTTTTCTATAAAGACAGGCAAATCCATAACAAAGCTCCTCATTAAGCAGGAGATAATTAGTATATCCCTACAAAACAGATCTTTCCCAGCCAAAAGCAAAGAACCACAATACTCTGGACCTTGTGGGCAGCATTACTGAGGAGAGGGCAGCTAAATATAAGATTTGGGATGCTCTGAAGTATTTGAACTACTTCCCATGTCCCCAGGGTGGCAGACTGATCATGCAATGGCATCGTCTCCACTCCTCCCTGGATCCATACCCTTTGCTGTTTAACTCTGCATGGTCTCCTGCAGCGGGTGATTACACAATTTGATTGATTTTCAATTTAGGCCTTCAACTGTGGCCATCAGAACATGTCCAGGTTTGCTGTGGACACACATGGCCCCATTATCCTGGTCATTCCAGCCAATAGCCGAACATGTAAGTGATCTCCCCAGACCAAAAAAATGGCCTGGCTAAGTCCAGACTTAAGTGCCCAGGCATATATTTGCAAGCCAAAGAAATGCTTTTTGTTTTAAACCACTGTGGGAATGGAAAGCTGGTATACCCAGTGGGCCTTTGGGCTTCCCAAGATCTGGGAAGTGCTGAAGCACACTCTGACCCCACCTCTCCTCCATTCTGTGTCTCCTAAGCACACTTCATATCAGAAAGACATGCCTGACAAATATTCCACCACCATGGTACTGCTTGTTTTAAGCAACGTACAAAACCCAGATTCAGGAGGCTCATATTTTGAATACTAATTTCTAATTCTTCCTAAGGGAGTCTTTGAAAAGCACTTCATGTCTCCATTTTGCTGCTGGAGCTTTTGATAGAAAGCCCATCCTGTGTCCTTTGATTTAGGTGGTAGTTTCTAAGAACCTGGCCTGGGCTGGCTGCAACACACAAGCAGCGAGAAAAACAGATTGCCCAGACTCTACTCCAAGAGTTTAATTCAGTAGGCTGTATGGAAAAAGAAAAGCGAAGTTTTTAAAAATCTTTTTAGGGCCACATCCATGGCATACGGAAGTTCCCAGGCTAGGGGTCAAATCAGAGCTACACTGCTGGCCTATGCCATGGCCATAGCAATGCCAGATCTGAGCCAAGTTAACCTACACCACAGCTTGTGGGAAAGCCGGATCCTTTGACCCAATAAGCCAGGCCAGGGATCAAACCTGCATCCTTGCAGATATTCGTAGGATTCTTAACCCCCTGAGTCACAACAAGAACTCTGAGAAAAGTGAATTTTTAAGCAGCTCCCTAACGTTACAGCATATTATCATGTTAAGACTGTTATGTGATGATTGAACTGGCTTGTTCCCCTAGTTTTCTGTTTCCTAAATGGGTCTCTTTTTTTCGGCCACACCTGCAGCATGCAGAAGTTCCAGCGCCAGGGATGAAACCTGCGCTTGGCCATAGCAGTGACCCAAGCCACAGCAGTGACAATGTCAGGTCCTTAACCTACTGAGCCACCAGGGAACTTCTAAATGCTTTGACACAATTTTCTTTCATCAAAACATACTTGCATATAGATTATTTGATAGGTGTATCCAAGTGAGGTAATAGTTAATATAATTTTAACTTAGATGCCTACCTATTTCCAACACCAATTAAAGGAAGCTAATAATATATAAAAATCTAATAAAACCATCAAAATAGACAGGAAACTTTAGAGAACGAAGAAGAGGAAAGCTATAACAAAGTTCTAGATTAGCAGACTTACTTTAATGAGTAGCTGAGTTTCCTAGCAGCAAAGGCAAAGAGAAATACACTAATTATAGAATTCTTACTATCTGATGAAATATAATATATAGTGTATCAGTAGAGACATTTTTCCTGAATTCTAAAAGGAACTTAACTATATAAATCCTATCACACAAGTAATTTTGAACATAATAGAAAATACACTAATGTATGGAGAGAATTTTTTTTTCTGGAGCTATATTGTGAAGAAACAAATGCATAACAGCCTTTGAATAACAAAAAGAGTTATATAACCAACAGTGATGGGGTAGAAAATAAAGACCATTTCTCATACATCCATTAAAACATCAATCTCGGGAGGCAACTCGGGGCAAAGGTCCAGGGATGAGGCTTTCAGATGATCTAACTCTTCCCTGAGAGAAAGCAGGAGACATGGAGAAAATAAGGTGAAGAGAGGGGCTTTGCCTGGATTCGGGAGCCTCTCAGAGGAGGAAACATATGCTATACCCCTGGGGGTACCTCCTGGGGAACAGCTGATAAAGGAGCCAGTTTATACCCATGACTAGGACACTCTGGGGCTCACTCCATTAACCAACCCAGGCAGAGGAGCTCAAGAGGTGGAAGGGGTAGATTCTAAAGACACTAAAAGACTGCTCCTCCCAGAGAGGCACAGGGGGGCTCTTGCCCACTGCAAACCCCACAGGGGCTAAAAATGTGGTGACAGATTTGGGGCTGCATTAACAGAGGAATGGTGCCAGATCAAAGAGGTGAGGCCCTGACTCTATCCTGCCCACCTTCCTTCAGCTACTCTCCTACACCATGACCTCACCCCTGGAGTGCTGCACATGTCCCCTCACCCTGGGACAGTCTCACCCCTACCCCACCCTTGCTCCTTTCATATGGCACCTTCTCCGTCAGATCGCCGTTTAGATGTCACTGATGCCCTCAAGCCTGGTCAGGGACCCATCTGTACCCTCTATAGCATCCTCCCCTCTCTATGACAGCCCCTACCACACCCATGTGAGACTGCTGGGTCTGTAGTGACACCCCAAGAATGGTCACCAAACCTCTGGTTCACTGCTGGATCCTCTCTGCTCGCAGTGCCAGGCACAGAGAAGATGCTCCAAAGATGGGAACGGTGGGTGAATAAAGCAGGAGTACAAATACTACTGCTCCTACTCTCAACAGTAATAGCTGACACTTGCACAGGCACACCAGGTTCCAAGCCCTGTTCTAAATGCTCGACTGTGAGACTGAGATTTGAACCCAGGCAATCACTCCTTGTCCTTTTGCTCTAAGTCAACGAAAAAAACACATGCAACAAGGAGGCTAGATGACCAGCACAGGGCTATAGAACCTGATCTCACACAGGCAGTGCCTCGCAACCGCAGCACCTCTTCCACCTGGAGTTGTCCTGGAGATCGGGCATGGGGTGCTGGGGGAACTGTGTGTGATCCCCACAACCACCACCCTTCTCGAAGCCCAGGAGTGGCCGGCTGGAAGGGGCCAGTTTAGACTTATCCCGTGATGGTGGTACCACTCGTGTCCCCCAGCACTCAGGCCACATTAGGACAGAATCTGTGAGCATCACAGGAGGAAACGGACACAGAACAATCACCTTCCCACCAGGAACACTGCTGCCTGCTGCCGGGGAGACCGGGAGCTCGGATGGGCTGGAGCCAGGTGCTGGCCCAACAGGACTCAACCGATGGCTGGGCTTCTGCTCGGATAATCCAGCTGCTTTTTTCCTCTGGGCAGCGATCTGGGACAGGACACTGTCTATGCTGCCACCTGAGGAAACAGGAAGAGGAATAACTGCCCTGGGTCCAGAATGCTACAGTACAGGTGGTGGACACTGGGCGCTGACCTGGCTGAGCCAGAACCACGTCTCCCAGACCCCTCCCTGCGTGACTCTGCGTCAGGGCTGACCACAGGAGGACTGTGCATGAGAGCCAGCAGGTGGATGGCCATCAGGCTTCAAAGGCGTCCTCATAAGAGGTGGTGAAAGACTCGATGCAGCTAAAATCCATCTGTCCTCGCTTGCCCCCGAGCCATGCCAGCTTGGTCAGCTTCCAGCAGGCACAGACACCATGCGGGCCCTGGATTCCCACAGCAGCCCCTCTGCAGCACTTTCGAGCAGCTGCACACACTGCCACGCCAGGGCTCCCCGTTACCATCCAGCTTTCTCTTCTGGATCTTTTCATCCCCAGCTACTCCCACAGTTGTGTCAATAACTTCCTCAGTCCATAAAACTCAGGATGTCAGCTTTCCTGATGGAATCCTGATGGAATCCTGATTGCCACGTTCCCTCTCCCAGTTTCCCAAAACCTACCAGCAACCTTGAATTATTATGAAGGAAAAGGGGAAAGTGATGCTATCCAGAGCTAGGGAGGGTATCAGAGGGAGTACACTGATAACTAACATTTATAGAGCACTTACTAAGTGCCAGGCACTGCTAAATACTTCACATGTATAAACAGAGCTGTTCTGGAGGGCAAAATGCAAAACTTCAAAAACAGGCAAACCCATTGATCCCTCCCACCTTGATTCAAGGGAGCGTACATGAAGCAAATCACTAAGCAAGCGTGCAAGCACAGAGCTCTAAGCCCTTCCTTAGAGTGGGATCTACGTGAGCAAAAAAATCTAGATCAGCCTTGGTGTTCAACAAAAGGCAACTGGCTAATTAAAACTCTGAAATCTCATATGAGTGGAAGGCTGTTTAGTTATTTAAAAGATGCTGTAGATACATGTGTATTGACATTAAACGGTGTTTAAAACATGGTAATGGCTGCAAAAAGGAAAAAGGTTACAGAATAGACTATACTTGGAAGTCAGCCTGTGTGCAGGGCCTGGCTCTGCAACTTCACAGCTGTGTGACCCTGGGTGACTTATTTCACTCCCCTGAGCCCCAGTTCCCTCCTCTGTAAAGTGGAGAGGAAACCCTCACAGGCTGTGGGAGGACTGAAGGAGATAATGCATTGAAAGGGCATTGTACCTGGCACACACTAAGTGCTCAATAAATTATTATTCTGCTTTCATAAATATGCATAAAAGCACCTCGCAAAGATATATACCAAAGTGTTAATGATAATCCCTAGTGGGCAAGATAATAGTTCTTTTTTTTTTCTTTTTTAAAAAATTTTATTTCATTTTATTTTTACAGCCACATCTGTAGCATATGGAAGCTCCTGGGCCAGGGGTCAAATCGGAGCTGCAGGCTGCTGACCTATGCCACAGCCACAGCAACACTGGTTCTGAGTTGTATCTGCAACCTACACCACAGCTTGGGGCAACGTCAGATCCTTAACCCACTGAGCTAGGCCGGGGACTGACTGAACCCACATCCTCACGGACACTATGTCAGGTTCTTAACCTGCTAAGCTACAAAGGGAACTCCTCTTTTTTTTCTTTTTGTCTTTTGCTTTTTCTAGTCTTCAGGCTTTTCCACAAGAAGCATGCATTCCTTACATAATGGCGGGGTATCTTGCTGCAAAGATAGCTTTAGTTAATCCTGGATGCCCTCAGGAAGGACTAGAAAGTATCCTGTAACCAGTCTCATTACCTCTTCTGATATTCTGTTTTGTTTTTCTTTTAATTTACTATAATCATATTTTTAAAATTATCTTTTACACCAGAATACAACTTCCTAGAGAACCGATTTTGAATTTTTTCATTGCTAAGTGCTCCACTGCCTACACATTGCTCACATCTAATAAGCAGTCAACAAATACTTGCTGAAAGAATATGGTAAATAAATGTAATGATGTGAAAAAGTTAAAGAAAAAGAAAGTATGCCACAAGCCCATAATAACCGTGGGGAAATTGGGCTCTGAGTTTTTAAGTTTTTTTTTTTTTTTTTAAACTGTAGTTGATTTACAATGCTGTGTCAATTTCTGCTGAACAGCAAAGTGCTATGAGTCTTAATTGTCCCCTACTTGCTGTGTGTCCCTGGGCAAATCTGTCACCCACTCTGAGCTTCAGTTTCCTCATCTGTTCAGTGAAGGGTCAGGATGAGAAGATATCTAAGATGTAACCTTCAAGGATTTTAAATACCACAAAACACCATGATTTACTCTTAGTTTAGTGTAAAATTTTCCAAGAAAATAAAGCATTATAGACTATTTCCATGCTCTCCACTCCCAACTCCCTTCCCCTAAGAAAATGCATAAAAGCAACTCTGAATTGTGAATTCACTGAAAAATCCTTTAGGCACGTCAAGGAGAAAAACGAAGTATTTGCAGCGGTTTCTAGGACTGTCCCTAGTTCACACCCTCAGCCCCAAGGAATCTTCCCCCCATCCCAGGACGGGCCTGCCTGGGTACCTACCTGAGCGGTTGTGCAGCTCCCCACCATGCCTGCTTAGGCCCCCTACCCCACTGGAGCCACCAGAGGAATGAGGTGAGTGATTGAAGTTTCCAGAATTGGCGGGCGAGGCCGGGCTTCTGGAGAGAGATGGAAATTTAACAGGCCTGACAGGAGTCTGCAAGAATAAGATGAATATCGCAGTTAGGGTTTGCTGTTTACTCCCTTGGATGCACAGATCACAGTGGGGAGTGACCTGAGTCCAGCTGGGCCATCCCAGCCGATGTCTGCCTCCACTGGCACATCCTTGCCCGCAGTGCTCAGCCTGCTGGGAGGCCCCCAAGGGATGGCAGTTCACAGCTACCTGCTGACAACCCGACTGACCCTGAGCTCAGGCTGAGCCCCTGTGACACCATTTCCTGTGGGTCACCCACCTCCTCCCACGTGGTGGACTAACAGAGAGCTGCTCCATCCATTTCGAGCATCTCCAGGTGCCAGGTGCTAAATGTCCCACTAGTGATTTGCCCTGTGACAGCTCGGGGAGGCAACAGTAAGCTCCAGGTCAGGCCCGTCTCACAGACAGAGAGGGCAGCCCTGAGTTTCTCTCCAATCACTCAACACAGAGCCGCAGGGTCAGCTCCCACATCCTGTCCTCAGTTTGCCCATTTCCTGTATCTACATTGTCTATAGTCCCACACATAAGGAGATCAGCTCCCACCTCGAGAGGGAATACCTCAGTACATGACAGAGACACACTGAGGGCCACCAAGTCAGAAACCACTGTGGTCAAAAGGGCAGAAGTCACACTCTTTCTGGTTGCAAGAAAACACAAGTGGCACATACAGTTGCCTCCCAGTGTTTGAGCTTGGACCTGGACCTGTGCAATAATGTATGAGAGGCCAAGAACCTGGTTTCTGGTCCCAGCATCCCCGCCCCCACCCAGCTGGGTGAACTTCAGCAAATGACTTCTCTTCTCTGGGCCCAGTTTCCTCATCTAGGAAAGGGAAGCTTGGATTAGATCAGGTCTTCAAACTGTGTTTCTTGGAGCTCGAGGGAGAGGGGCTCCCATTTTCATTTCATTCACTCCAACATTTTAATCTCTTCACATATTAAGTTCCTTTCTAGGGTTTCATTGGACAAAAGAATATCACTCATTTAAAAGAAAATAAAAAGCTTCAACTCCTCTAGATTAGTGGGTCTGCCTACAGCACATCACGACATCAGTGAGCAGTGAGTGACATCAAAGCGTGTCAGGTGGACAACTTACGGTGTCTGTGTTCCCACTGCCCACGGGCTGGCCCCTGCTGGCTCTCTGGGGCAGCACAGTCTTCATGGGGTCTGCCTTCCCATTGTGACATATCCGGGACCGATCCGAGCTCCACAGCTCAAAGCTGGAAGGGGGTAAGAAAGGGGGGATGACTGCCTTCAGCTTGTCGCTCGGGAGTCTGGTGAAGGGGGCTCCATTTCGAAGCTGAAAGAGACAGGCTGTGGGTTAGGCAAGCCTCGGGTGGGCTCCCAGCTCTGGAAGGAAGACTCCAGGCTTCCCCTGCTTCTCAGAGAAGGGCAGCACCACCTATCCCTCCACCCAAGCCAGAAACCCACATGGTGTCCCCAGGTCTCCTCCCAGCAACCAAGCAAAACCCATGTCTGCTCTGCTCCCACTCCCAGCTTCTCTTGGGTCTGTCCACAGCAGCAAGACCAGAACCGGGGCAAGGGTGGGGGAGCCGTGGGGAAGTGAGAGGTGTTGGGTGTGCTGTGATGGGGCAGCACAGGGGAGGGGCCACCCTCGCTGCAGATGAAGAGGGCATCCTGGGGGAGGGGCTCCTAAACTGAGCCCAAAGGCCAATGCGAGCTGGTCTAGAGAGGATGGGGGGAAGGGCAATGCAGACTGAGGGAAGAGAAGGTGGAAAAACCTAGAGACAAGAGGAGCAGGACCAGGGTACAGAACTGTAAGGAGACTGCTGGGACCAGAGCTGGCAGTCTCAGGACAAGGTGCAGGGGATGAGGGGCCGGTAGCCCTAGGCTGGCTCCTCCGTGAGCCCAGCCAACGCTCCCACCCTCTATCCCACCACCTCCTTCCTACTCCAGCCGCACCTCCCACTGCTGACATTTTTAACTGCTATTTAATTTTAAGTTCTGAAAATGTGATTTGGGGTCAGTATAAAATTCACACAATGATGACTGGCGAATAGACCAGGAAAAGCTTTCACACAGTCAATGCTAACTTTAATTAAGAAAAGACAGTAAACTTGGTGCCAGATGGTGCTTTGCAGGGAAGGGCATCCTACAGCTAAACCTGCCTCGGGAGCCAGGCAGGCGGGCATCTCCGCAAGGATGGCTGCAAACGCCCACTCAGCAGAGCACCCTGGCCATTCTCCATCTGCCAAGGGCAGGTGGGCACACTGGTGCCCTCTACAGGGCATGAGACAGGCGAGCACCCAGGTGGGAGGGTGGGCATCCTGGGTTCCCCCCCTGCCTCTGTCTTGCTTTTCTGAGAGCCCATGAATAAATGCTGTCCCCTCTGGACCTCAACAACATCGTCTGCATAAGGATATTCATCAGAGCTGTAAAATAATGAAAAGCAAGGAACCCCACAGTCCGGCAGGTCAGTCCTGGATGAAGCGATGAGGGCAAAGTCCCATGATGGAATGCTGCATCATGCTGCCAGTGAATGTGATGTGGCCAGAGAGTGTCTCTGACACAGAAAAGATGGGCCTGACACATTGTTAATGCATCCCAGTTCAGCACAAATGGTGACGATAACACAGCCTGACCTGGCATGACTGTCGGAGATATTAAATGAGTGCCTATATGTGAAGCGCTGCAAATGCTTACTGAGCATTTGACGGGTACAGACTTAATGCTGTGTTAAGTATTTATTACATATAATATGGTATCATATTCACAGATGTGAAGAATAGTTAGGAAAAATACTCCTAAGACATATGCCACAAAATGTCAATCATTGATGTGTGATCAATAGCGATTTTATTTTTCTTTATATTTTACTGCATCTTCCAAAACTTCCATAACAGCATTTCTGTCTTCATACTGATGGTAATCATTACTATTTAGTGATATTATCAAATGTCAGGTGATACAAGTCCCAGTTGCTGTGCAGACACTGATTTTCACCCACTGCATGGCAGCGGGGCAGAGCGGGTGGCAGCAGGACAGAGCCGGCAGATCCCAGTCAGGGCTCCGAGGGTTGCCGGGGCAGCTTAGTCCTTCTCCAGGGGCACCTCTACTCCCTTTTCCTCTCCTACACTGCCCTCTCCTGGCCAACCTCTAGACTAGGGCCTCAGCTAAAGGGACGTGAGTCCAACTCCAACCCACAGACTCTCATTTCAGAGGTGAGAAACAAAGCCCAGAGAGGCAATGCAACACGTTCAAGGTCACACAGCAGATCAAAGACAGCCGTCCTTCTGGGCCAGGCACGGTGTTAAGAACTTCCCGGGGATGACCTCATTTAAAAACCACAACCATGAGGAGTTCTCATTGTGGCTCAGTGGATTCAGAACTCAACTAATATCCATGAGGATGTGGGTTCAATCCCTGGCCTTGCTCAGTGGGTTAAGGATTCAGTGTTGCCGTAGCTGTGGTGTAGGTTGCAGATGTGGCTTGGATCTGGTGTTGGTGTTGCTGTGGCTGTGGCGGAGGCTGGCAGCTGCAGCTCCAATTCAACTCCTAGCCTGGGAACCTCCATATGCCTCAGGTGCAACCCTAAAAAGAAAACACAGCCACACCCAACCATGAGGGACAGCATCCCCTAAGTGAGAGAAGTCCAGCTTCCACTCAATATCCATCTTCTACATCTTCCTCCACAGACACATCTAATATTTAGATGAGCACATGACCATTTGGAACAAAGAATTCATTTCCTAGTATCCTGTGCAATATGAGAATGCACCTTGTGACTACATTCTGACCCATTTAATGTAAGCAAAAATTATGTGTGAGTTTCCAGGACGTTTCTTTAAAGACACCTATCACGTGCCCATGGTCCCCTCTTCTCCCCTCATCTTTCCTGCCAGCTGGAATGAGGCGGTAAATGGACAGCGCTCGGACAGCCATCCTGGACCAAGAAGTGACCTTGGTAGTAGAAGCCATGCCTGGGAGACCAACAGGTAAAAGGAACATAGGTCCCTACCTCCACGGAACAATGAACCAACCTGTCTCGAACTTCACTTGAGAGAAATATGATGCTATCATATTTATGCCAGTTATTTGGGGATTTGCCATTACTCACAGCCGAACCTAATCCTGATACATCTCTAACTTACAGAGGAGGACACTGAGGCCTCTCTCAGGCTGGAAACACACCCTCCTCTCTGACTCCTCATCCCTTGGCTCTTCACAACCAAAATGGTGAGTCCGATATCACCCATCAATTCCTACCCCTCCCAGGCCCTGGCCTCAGTGCTGCCGCCCTGAGAGCAAGATCGGGGCTTACCTCTGGCTGCTAAACACCAGCACAGCCTCACCCACAGTTTGGGGCTGGCATCTCTTCTGATCCTCTGTTCAGAGATGTACCTATTGTTACCCCTTGTGATATCGATCCCATCTGTAACCACCACAAAGAAAGACGAACACCCACCTCCCTCCTTATAAATCAATCCCCTAACGATTCAGAGAGACCTGAAATGCTTTTAGAAAAGCACAGCACTCACCATGGTTGTCAATAATACATCTTCCTTTTCTCCTCTGGTGCTCCCAGGACCTGAGAAACAAATGGAAGTTTCTTGAAATGACCTCCCCGCAACGAGTTCATGGCATCAGGATGAGAGACTAGGTCGGCCTTCATCCTGGAAAACCAACTCTCCTGAGTGATTAAATATTAAATAAAAATTGGTGTTCAATATCCGAAGAAAAGGAAAGCATTTAAAAGGTACCATAGAGTGTGTTTTCAGCTTTTCCGTCAACCACTGTCATGCTGGGTCAGACAATGGTATGCCCGGCTCAATAGTCTGTCTCAAACAGTGATGCCAAAGGATCGAGTCGGGGTGTAGGCAGTCGGCCTGTTAGAAGGGATCTGAACTAGTCAATTTCCCAATCAGTGTGGGAATCTCCTTCAGCGCCCCGGCAAAGTCAACCAGTCTGTTGAATACCTCCCGTGGTACGGTGCTCACTACCCCAACTTCAGCCCAGGAACTCACTCTACTTCAAATCATGTTGGTGCCAGACCAATCACCTCTGGTGGAAAACCACCTATGAAAGCAAGAGTGAGGGAGTGACTGGCCAGTGGTCTCTCAACAGGGCACATGGGACAGGAAACGGGGACTCTTGCTACTAGCTTCCCCGTCTTACCACAGTGACAGTCATTATGTCCCTTATCTCTTTTTCATAGACCAGCCACTCTGCCCCAGTGTCACATTCCAGCATCATCTCACTTCTGGCATCAGCCCAGGACGTAGGATCAAAGGCAGAGGATGAGGGTGAAGAGGTTCTGCAAATTCTGCCACACATGCAACTTTTTCTCACCATTGTCTTTGGTCATGGGGGCCACATCGGGGAGCCCAGAGCGGCTCATCTTGTCGGGGGGTGGGGCCCTCATTGTGGAGTCCAGTGCTGGCTCTGGCTCATCACAGAAAGGCAATGGCTGGTTGCTGGACAGCCCACGGGGTAGTGTCTGCATCAGCTTGAGCTTCCGGAACCGATTGGACATTCGGTTCCACCAGGACTGTCAAGGGAGTGGAGAGTAGAGGTCACGCCCTGAGAAGCCCTACCCCAGGGACAGTGACCACTCCTCCCATGCCCCCCGGGCCCACTGTAGGCATTACCAGTCGACCACAGGACCCTTTCCCCAAAGCCATGGTTCTCTCTAAAGCCTTCCTGACCAGCCCTTAGGGGGCCTTTCCGTAGGCTGGAGGTGGCGGTGAACCCTACTTGCTCACCCTCTTCTTATCAACCTTATGGCATAGCTGGACAAACAGAGACCCAGGGGTGACGACTTGCTTGAAGTCTTACAGTGAAACAGGGACAGACAGATGGGCACAGAAGCAAAGCCTTAACATCTCTCACTGCATAACCCCCCCTCCCCAAGCCAGCAACAACATGAGAGGAGTCAGGGTGTCCACAGCAAGGCCTGAGCCATTTGCTCCTGCAGCTGAAGCCTCCCCACCTAGAGAGAGGACAGATGCTGCCCCCAGGATATCTTTATAACCCCCAACCCCCGAGAGCTCAGAGGTGACTGGCACAGTACCAAAGGGAGGCTGTGAGGTCCTGGCCCATGAGATGGCAGTGAGGGCAGGGATGAAGGGAGCTGTTCAAACAACACTGCAAGGAAAGCTCCAGGGAGTGAATGACACACATGAGAAGACTGGCAAGTCAACAGATCTGAGAAGGTGCTGGAACCCCAGACAGGACGGGGGGAAAAATAATTTTGATTTCCAACAAGCAGAACTGGACTGGGAAGATGAGATATTCAAAGAGAAATAAGCAACTGGAGCTTGGTTTTGAGGTTTCTAGGAAGAAGCTGATGGGGGCCTGTGGACCGCAGAGAGACCCTAGAAAGGTGCAATCAACAAATACTTTCCATACTAAAGCACAGGCCACAGACAGACGGTCTGGAAGGAGAGATGGTCAAGTCTGGCCAGCTCGGCCCTACGTCGCAAAGTAAATTTTAAATTCCCTACATTTCTAAATTGAGTCTCTGCATCAAAATCTGGGTTTCGAGCTTTTCCTGGAAAAGATGGGAAGATGTGGCAACGTGGACCCACACACTCACAAAGCAGCCACTACTGCCTCTAAGTGGATATGATCATCCGAGTTCTCCCTGGTCCCCGCCATCCCCTCCTGCTCACCTCCAGCTCACTTCCTGCCACCTTCCAGGCTCCCCACCCTGGCCTAACCAGTCCTGGGTAACAAAGAAGCGATAAGCATCTCTCCCCAGCACCCATACTGGCCTGGCTCTCTGATGCCCATGAAGACAAGAAAAGGAAACCTTAAGTCCGCCTTTGTCATCAGGCAGCACTGGGACACTCCAGGGCTGTCGGACCTTCGAGTGGGGTAGGGGTGGCGGGTGGCTGGGCCGGCCTTTGTCTTTATTCACCTGCATGCAGACAGATGCCAGCAGTCGAACAAGTTCCGTGTCTATGGACACAAAAGGCAGCGTTTTACCTGCAAATATGTCTGTCGGGCCCTGGGGTGGGGGCCCAGGATGACCCCCCCCCCGCACCTCAGCCTTAGAACGCAGCCCTGCAGCTCCAGAGCATTTGTGACTGCAGGATCAAGGTGGCCTGCCTCTCCACTAGCTCTTCAAAAGGTGACAAAGAAGCCTGCAGGGCTTAACTCAACTAGAAATAAAAACCAGAAGCTCTGTTCTACCAGGAAGGCAGAGAGGTGGCTTTTTTTTTTTAAGTATAGGCTTTAGAGCCACAGGGCCAAGGTTCAAGTTCCGCCTCTGCTCCTCCCTGGCTGTGTAACTGTGGGTAAATTATGGGGTGACATCAGTATCCACCATATAAAGGTACCTGGAGGATATGGGGAAATTCCTAACATACAGTAAATACTTATAAAGGGTAAAGTAGTATTAGTTATTACCAACGAGGCTACTGAAAAAAGCAACAAATAGGATTGAAGAGAAAATACTATAAGGAGTTCCCATCATGGCTCAGTGGTGACAAAACCAACTAGTACCCATGAGGATGCGGGTTCGATCCCCGGCCTTGCTCAGTGGGTTAAGGATCCAGCACTGCCATGAGCTGTGGTGAGGGTCGCAGATGTGGCTCTGGTCCTGCATTGTTGTGGCTGTGTCGTAGGCTGGCAGCTACATCTCCGATGAGACCTCTAGCCTGGGAACTTCCATTTGCCGCGGGTGCAGCCCTAAAAAGACAAAAAAACCTAAAACTATAAACTTTTAATATGCTTGTTTCTTGACGGCTATTCCTTTTTTTTTCTCTCCAAGTGTTCAATAATAAACATGTGCTTCTTTGAAAACTTTAGGCAGCAATTTCATTTGAAAACCTGCTGGGAAAAAAAATCCATTGGGACAGCTTGTTTTACTGGGAAAGGGCAGGGGAATGAAGGGGTGGGGCGGAAGAGACACAGTTTGTGGCAGAAGACGAGTTTGTCAGAAGGAAGCCTGTGTGCCATGTAGCCGGGAAACCCCGGGAGACTGATTCCGAAGGACGTGAACTCCAGATACGCGAGGAGTGAGATCACTGACTTGAGTGGAGGGCCCCACCTCTCCAGCAGGGATCAAGTCGCTTGCCAGGCGCCAGGCACCACAGTCCACAAGACGACGTGAGGCTCTGCTTCCCTCACACGCTCTGTGAGGAGGGATCAGAACCAGCATGTATCTGTGGGGCCTGCAGGTGGGGTGGGGGTAAGGGTGGCAGCTAGAGGTTGGCCTGCCACGCCTGTAGCAGAGAGAGGCAGGAGGACCTCCACGTGCAACTGTGGAAGTCAGGTCCTCCCCATTCCACCAGCAGGTTAGGATCTGGCTCAGGGCCCAGAGCCTATGGGTCAGGAGAGCCTCGCAGCTTCTCCATCTCTGAGCTGAAACTTGGGTCACAAGAAGGATGACAGATAAGAGAGACCCTGCCCTCTGAGCTGACTAATTGGAAGCCTCAGGTCCCAGAGGAGGGCCTGTCACAGTGGAGGAGGGTCTGAGGAAAGCAGCAGGTGCCAGCCGGGGGCTGATAATGGGGACACCTCCAGCCCAGGACTGTTGCCCCAGAGCCTCCACCTACACAGTTAAGCCAAGAGGATCAGTGTTTTGTCTGATTCTGCTCATGAGAGGGGCCTGTTTCTTCTCTCTGGCTGGGAAGGAGATACCGTTCTAGGCTTTGTGTGGACTGCCAAGGCAGATGAGGCTCATGGGCCCTCCATCCTGGAGACTCCCAGAAGGCTGGAGCTGGGCGAGGACTCAGGAACCACCTGGTCCCAGCACCACCCTCCTTTGGACAAGCAAAGACTCGCCTGAAGTGTGTGATGAACTCTGGGGGCTAGAGAGTGGCTTCCCCCTTGAATAAGCAAGTGCTTAAAACACAGGTGATTATTTCGATGCTCGGCCAGAGAACCCAAACCTGGCAGGTTTAAAACTTTTCTTGAACCAACCCACCAGGATCACTCAGCAGCATCACTAGGTCAAATGCCGTGTACCCGTTTTTTGCACGAAGAGTGACATCAGCCCCTTGGTTCAGCAGATATTTGACAATCTCCTTATTCCTGGGGAGGAAAGAAAAATTCAGCGTGAGACCTACTACAAAGGAAAGCCTGACTTTGCTCCTGGGCAACAAGAGCAGCGGCTTTAACTACAGGAACATCTCTACACATAAGAGGGCACGGAAAACTGTCTTGTTCCCTACTCCCGAGGCAGCCGTGACGGAAATCAAAGCCTGAGTGCTCCTTCCATAAAGAAAATGAAAAGCAAAGGCACTAGCCCCGAGGACTACACAGAGGTAACTGCACCCCCCCCCCCAAAAAAAAATCAAGACCCCTGCAGCTCAAACATGAAGCCTCCTGCAGGCCAGGGTGTTCAATATGGAAACCTGAGGCTCATCAAATGAGCGAATAAAGCACTTTAAGAGGACAGAGGAAAGTGCTCTGATCTCCTGAAGTAGGGCAAGAAAGGAGTCAGCCCACCTATCAGATGCAAGGCTGTGTGCACATCCCTGCCTCTCAGTCAGCCCACCTCAAGGAGGAGGCGTCCAGGAGGGCAGAGAGATGAGTGGATGAGAAGGGATTCAGAAGCACCACTGGATGTCTATTCGAAATGAGAGTTAGGACAAGTCTCACCATTGGACATCGTTTCTGAGAAGCCAGTGGTGTGAACGGCCAGCATTCACTTTTAATAGGGGTAGCGTGGGGGCCTCTATGTATCAATGCGAACTTCCAAAAGAACCCACCTCTCTGCTCGACTGAAACCAACCTACAGAAACTTATCTTTCAGCTGCTTGGTTTTTTGTGGCCACTGGGGAAATTCTGTGCCAAGATTACAGGAAATCTGGACACGAAGCATAGGAATGCAAGACTGACCGAGCTTGTGCAGCTTTAGTCTTTTTTGCAAGGCTCAATGTCTTCACAAGCATGGGGCTTATCTGCAACATCTCAGGGTCAGAAACCCACCAGGAGCCCCATCACAGCCCAGGGCATCCTCAGGCTCCCCGCTGAGAAAGTGGAGCTGGCACTGACCCGTGGTAGGTGGCCTGCATGAGTGCTGTCCAGCCGTGCACGCTGTCCTGCTTGTCCACGTCAGCATGCCTCTCCACCAGTAGCTGCACCAGAGGCAGCTGCCCCATGACAGCTGCCAACATCAGGGGGGTCGCACCATCTCCATTGACCAGATTCACATGGTTGGGGTCTTCGTCGGCAATCTCCTTGACCAGCTGGAAGTTTCCTGCAAATGGAAGCAGGAGTCCCAGGGATCTATGGGCCTGGCACTGCAGGATTATTTACTCAGTGGTTTCATGTAACAAATATGCTAAGCCTGCCTCTGCACTGGGCTGCTGGGTATTGCAGGGGCTACAAAGATGAGTCAGAAGTAGTCCCTAATCTCAAATCCTTCAGTCTAGGCGGGATGGAGGTAAGCACACAAAGAGCCTTACTGAAAGAGAACAGTGTTGGAGTTCCCATCATGGTGCAGTAGAAACAAATCCGACTAGGAACCATGAGGTTGCAGGTTCAATCCTTGGCCCCGCTCAGTGGGTTAAGGATCCAGGGTTGCTGTGAGCTGTGGTATAGGTCACAGATGTGGCTTGGATCTGATGTTGCTGTGGCTGTGGTGTAGGTTGGTAACTGTAGCTCTGATTCGACCCCCTAGCCTGGGAACCTCCATATGCCATGGGTGCAGCCCCAAAATAAAGCAAAAAAAAAAAAAAAGACAGGAGTGAGGAGTGTTCATTGCTGTCGTAAGAGAATAGATGAAGGAGACAGATGAAGGGCAATGCACATGGAGGACAGCTCAGGTCTCCCTGGGAGGAGAGGATCAGGGTGGGCTTCCTGGAAGTAGGGGTCTATCTCAAGAGAGGAAATTACAGGCTAAAGAGCCCTTCGTTACAAAGAGCGTGGAGTGGGGAGGTGGGCACTCAGGCCACCTTAGCGATAATTAAGACCCAAGGCATAGCCCACAGGGTTTAGCTGCCCTGAGAGAGCAGCCTGGAATCTGTGTGTAAAGCAGCATAACTGCCAGCTGCCAGGGTATGGACCTCCCCAGGTGAAACTACAGTCAGGAAACAACAAAATGTCTATTTCTTTCTGAAATACTCTGGGTGGCCTTGAAAACGACTATAAACATGAGGTTGGGAGAACATACCACTATATTCCCAAATATCCAAAAAGATTTTCTAAAGCACTTACCCATTTTCAATGCATGGAAAATATCAGGTCGCCTTTTCTCCTCATCTAGGTAAACAAAGATTTTAAAAGTTAACCACGGAAAGATTTAATATAACAGAAAAGTCACAAGGGTGTAACAACCCAGCCTAGCTTTAAAAATAATATACTTTTCAAAAAGAGTCTAATCAGAGACCTGTGTAATGGGTGAGTGACTTCAGCAGCCCTTTGGGAAGGGTTATTGTCCAAGTGTCTGAAAACATTTTGGAGACAGACCGTGGGAGGTCACTTGGCCAAGAAAACATGAACGAGCAGACCATTTTCCGATCCGACACCTCATAAAAGAGTCATTTTTAGGCATTCCAAACATTGGGATAGCCTTTCTCAGACATAATGGAAAAGCAAAGTCTTGGAAAAATCTGGATTCCTATGAAGCTTTTAAAAAGAAACAATGACTCTGCAATTCTAAAAACTAAATTACAACCATGAAGTAATTCCAGAGAGGAGGACCCCTGAAGCACTAAGCCCAGAGGTGGTCACGGTCAATGTTAATACCTGCTTTCCTTCCCAAATAAGCAGCTGGCTGAATGATTCTGAAAGTCACCCCTGCTCCAGAGTTGCACACGCAGATCCCTGCAGACGACTGCCCACCTGTGGCTTCGAGCTGGGCCTTGTTGCACCCACTCCATGCAAGCCCCTCCCTCATGTGCTCTGTCACCTTTGTCCAAGCTTATGCTAGTGGGTACCCTGCTCCTTCCTGTCAGGAAACAGACATCTTCATGCCCCGTCCCCATGCTCGAGCCTGGCTAACTCCTGGGGATGGAGCGGCTGCAGGAAGAAACCTGTGACTCTGGGCCAAATCCCTGGTCCTGAGCAGCCCCCTCTGGCAGCTGGGAGGAAGCGGCAACAGGGCCCAAGGAGCACTGAGTCTGGAGACAGGGTGTCTGAATCTGAATGAACGTTCCCAGAATGATCTGTCTCCTTATCATTGATGTGGGGACAATACGCTAACATGGGTTTCACATGGTGGTTGCAGACACAGATAGTATAGATGGGAAAATGCTTCACAAAGTCTTAGGTTCTATCCAAAGAGAAATTTTTGTTATCTTTCCTAGTGACCAGCACCCACCCCAGAACAGGTACTAGTTAACTCCAGGGCTTTTACAGGGAAGTATAGACAGGGCCATGGAACCAAGTGTCGAATTTTGCCTTTGGAATACTACTAAGAAATGAATCCCATTGTGGCTCAGCAGGTTATGAACACAACTTGTATCCATGAGGATGTGAGTTCGATCCCTGGCCTTAATCAGTCGGCTAAGGATCCAGTACTGTTGTAAGGTGTGGCACAGGTTGCAGATGTGGCTCAGATCAGTATTGCTGAGACTGTGGCGTAGGCCGGCAGCTGCAGCTCCGATTCCACCCCTAGCCTGGGAACTTTCATATGCTATGGATGCAACCATAAGAAAGAAAGAAAGGAAGGAAGGAAGGAAGGAAGGAAGGAAGGAAGGGAGAAATGATTCTGCATCTTGGCTTTTAAAAGTATGTCTTGTTCCTTTAAATGTTGGAGAGTCTGATGTGCTGTGGGCCAGGGCCTTCACAAGTTGAGACCCTTTGACAAAAAAGTGTGTCATCTGGCCTTAGTGGTGGTTGCTAAGCAACCATCTGCCAAGGAATCACTGACAGTCTAGCCTGACCCCAGGAGGCAGTGGCAGCTGAGCCTGATGTCCAGTGACCCTGGGCTGTTCCCTTCCTCACTCGGGGTTCCAGTTTTTGCATCACCATCAGAGCAGCTCCCAGGACCTTGCCAAGGCCAAAGGAACAACCACAGTGGGGGTGAGGAGGGTGTCACAATGAATTATGGCTTCAAGGGCTCCCTGTCCTGCAGCTAATGCAAGGAAGAGAGCTGGGGGTCTCCAAGGCCCCAGTTGGGCAAGGATTTCCTGGAATCTCACAAAAAGAGCTGGGGGCTAATGCTGTTATTTAATAATCTGTCATTACCAGTAACGCAGCCTTGGCCCCTGCTGCTGTCCTACCCGAAGGCTCTCCTCTGAGAGCCTGTGTGGAGCACTCCCTCAGCTCCTGCAAGTCAGCTGAACTTGCACCTCCTCTAGGCGGCCACCCAGCCACCCCACTTCACAACGTTGCCTGCACCCCGCTAACTGCACACTCCCAAACCCACCACCTCACCCCCGTTTGTTTTCTTCCTCACTGTGGTACTTACCACCTCCCATACTATGTAATTTATTTTCTTTAATATGCTTATTTCCTGTTTCTTATCTGTCTCCCATACAAGAGGCCAAGGTGCCCAAGGGCAGAGATTGGGGCTGATTTGTGATGGTGCCCAGAATGGTGCCTGGTACATAGCAGGCCCTCAGCAAATACTTGCAGGAGAACAGAATGAATGAATCATCAGTCAAAACACATCACGATAACTTCCATTCCCGGAGTGCTATCTAGGTGCCTGGCACCGGGGTGTGCCTTTTTACAAGCATTATCTTACTCTTGCTCATAGAAAGTGTATTTTTTATGGCTGTTTTATGAAAGGACACTGAAGTCCTTTCATAAAACTGAAGTCGTTGTACAGGTACAACGAACACACCAAAGCCACCCAGCCACAAAGTGGAAAAGCTGAGCCTCAAACCAGGGTCTGCTTGATGGCAAAGTCTGCTCGGAACTGGGACCCAGTCCTATCAAATACGACGACAATAGCGACAGGGGTGACAGCAGCAGCCAGCATCTCTCAAGTACTTCCTCTGAGCTGGAGTGACCTCACTTGATCCTCACAGCAGTCCTATGAGGCAGGGGGTACTCCCACCCCCCACTTATGGATTACAACATGGAAGTTTGGTAAACGTGGGAAGCTGGCTCAAGGTCCCTTGGCTGGCATGGTCAAGGTGGGGCTGATTCAGATAGACGGTGACCTTGGATATGCCCACCATGGGGTCTGCACCTCCGCACCTTGAGGCGATGAGGGAATCGCCTTCCCAGGGTGCTGTGCATTCCCTAAGGAGGCACATGGGGAGCCAAGACCCCAGGATCCTAGCCGGGGAATCTGAGGAAGGACGAAACGAGCAGTACAAGCGGCAGAGCTTGGTGGCCACGGGCGGGGTGCAAGTCGCAGACCATCCACTTTTAGGACAGAGGCCTTGAGCAATCTCAAAACCCTCCCGAGCCTGCTCTCCCTCACCTGCAATGTGAATGAACCCCCAGGAGTGCAAGGTAAGCGTCTGTGTGCTGGGTGTGTGGGCACAGTCTGGACGTGAGAAGGTAGGTCTTCCTAATCTCAGCCACAAAGACAAAGGCACAAACCAAAGCCTTTAAAGGAAGGCAGCAGCCATGCATCAGGACAAATACTATCTGAGCCTGGTGCCCTAATTTCTAACTGCAGTTCTTCCCCAGGACCTAACACTGAATGGCTGCATCCTGGGCTGAGGGCTCACACACCAGAGGCCAGCTTATTTTTTGCTCATGGCCCCCTGGTAGTTGTCATTAACCCCATTTTACACAAAGGCAAAGGAAGGCTCAGAAAGAGTTACAAGCATGCCCACCTCCCGGAGGCCCTACCAGTGCTAGAACTGGACAATCACATCCCAGTGCCCTGCCCACAGAATCCTTTGCCTTCTGAGGGTCACTCAGCTTCTAACTGGTGTGTGGCCTGTGACCAGCCTCTATTCCTCTCTGGACCTCACTTTCCCAGTCTGCACCAGGTGGGAGGTTTCCCAGCTTCAGAAAGGTTTTCCAAAACTTCTTTTTCTTTTCTGTTGCAGTGTCCTCTTCATTTTCACCATTCCTCTGTCGTTACAGGGTTTTTCAAAAACATATTTATTTCAGGGTTGTTCCGGCCAAAGAGCTTATTTTTAATGAGCAATTCCCAAATTTGCAGCATCTTTTGAATGATGGGACTTTTCCTTAATGGCCAGTTGAATTTTTTTTTTTTAATTGAAGTGTAGCTGATTAACAATGTGATTGACAGGACTATTGCATATTCTTTGGATGGTATCAAACTTTTCTACACTTTCTTTTTCACCAATTTGTCTGAAGACCCTTTCTCCCAATGTTTACCTTTCAGCCCTAGAAGCTCACAGGCTACAGCCCAGCCGCTGCCATCAGACCCATCACAGACAGAGGGTAGCGAGGCTGTGTCTGGCTTTGCATTTCATGGTTCTACTGCACAGGATGAACTAGAGGTCTTGAAACATGATAGTGTCCTGTGGCAGATTTGCTAAGGATTGTTTAGACATGCCTTTAAATGCCAGAAAGATGGCAAAAAAAAAAAAAAGAAACAGGACACACTAATATGTGTTGAAAAACTTCAAAAGTGGGCTGAATTTTATGTGAATTAGTCTCTGGGGACTGGTCATTGGCAGCTGAGGTTGGGCACACTTTTGAAGACCAGGGGTTGGCAAACTGCCGTCCTGGGCCAAAGCTGCCCCTATGCCTGTTTTTAGAATTAGAGTTTTCCTGGAAAACAGCCCCACCCACTCACTGACATATCACGTAGGCTGCTTTCACTCTAGCAGAACTAAGTTGTTACAACCGAAACTGTATGGCCCACAGAGCCTAATATATTTATTAACTGGTTCTTTACGGAAGAAGTTTGCTGACCCCATTCTAGAAGAATCCCAGAAGCGCCTATGCCAGAATCATCTGGTTAGGGAGGCGGCCTTGCTCTGCAGGTTTCCAGGCTCTTCTGAGAGCTACCACATCACTCTCTGGAGGGTGGGCCAGGAACCTACATGTAGCAAACACCCTACATGGTTCTCACACATGGTACATCCTGCAGGCGACTCTGATTTCTGCACACCATACTGTTTGGGCAACCCTTAGCTTTTGCCATTTAAACAGAATTTGGGGTCCTCTGGGAGGCCATGGTGGGGTGGGTGGTGGTGGAGCAGCCTGACCTGTCTTGGGCCTGACGGTAGTCAGTGGGTCCAGGTAGTCCACGAGGTCCCTGTGCCTGCGGTCAAGTGCCACCTCGAAGGCGGTCTTCTCCAGCACGCTGAGGTGGTCAGGGTTGGCCCCCTTCTCCACCAGCTGCTGAGCCATGCCAAGCCTCCCGATGAGGGCTGTCAGCATCAGTGGGCTCCAGCCCACAGTCCGGGCCGCGTGGTTGGGGTCTGCACCCCATTCTATGAGCAGACGCACCACAGCCTCATGTCCATGCTGGATGGCAGCCATCAGGGCCGTGATGCCCAGCAACTCGTCCCTGCTGTCCCCCACCTGCTCGCCTAAGGGTTTGTGATGGTCCACGAAGGCACCGGCTTCCAGGAGCAGCTTCACCACGCCCAGGTGGCCACCTCGAGAGGCCACGGTGAGCACACTGGCCCCCAGCCGGTTCTGGGCATTGACATCAGCCCCATGATCCAAAAGGAGGTGTGCCACGCTCACGTGCCCAAATCTGCCAGGAAGATGGAGAAGTAGTGACACTCAACATGGGACAGTGATAAGGACACAGCTCATGTAATTATTTAATCACAAATTGTTAAATTATTATTGAATCATTAATTCTTAAAGTTGTAATAGCTGCTTATAATAAAAGGCCTTCTCCTGGTGCCAGGCACTGTGCTGGCCCTGCATATACACCATCACAAAGGCAAGACACTGCCCCATCTAGGTTCGAATCCAGCTCTGCCATCCACTAGCTGTATGACCAGGAGAAGGAACTTTAGCTTCTTCGTGCCTTCATTTCCTCACGCCCCAAACGGGGATATGATTACATCTACTTCAAGAACTGTGAAAGATTGAGTTAATATATATACAAACATATAATCTACATAAAGCAGCTAGAACAGTGCTTGGCCAAAGGAAGCACCACAGACATGCTAAGCATTATAATTGTAATTATTAAACATTTTACATTACACAATGCGCCAAGGTCACCCAGCTGGTGAGGGCGGGGCCAGGGTCAGAACCCAGGTCTGTTTGAATCCCGCTGCCCTTCTGCGTTCCCCCTCACCACACTGCTTCTCCCAGCGCAGCGAGTTCATGTGATTTTGCTTCAGAGCCTGGTAAGCTGCCTCTCTGCCTGGGCTCTGCTTCCCCACCGCAGGGCCCGCGTCTGACTCATGTCTCCCCTCCCCGCCCCCAAACACACATGCACAGAAGGTCCTTCCGAGATGAGAGAGCCGACCCCATGCCAAGAGGTGTGGCGAAGCTGTGGTCAGCAGAGGCGGACTGGGGCAGCTCCTGCCAGAGACCTACTGCCACCTGCTGGCTGGAATGTCCCTTGCCAGCGGCTGAGGATCCGGCCTGGGCCAGACTCCCCAGGGAGGCGTGAGCTGCAGCCCTGCTGAGACGCTGGGGAGACAGACAGACACCCACCAAATCTAATGCCAGGAAGGGGAAAAACAGATGCCTCTTCCCAACAAAATCTCTTCCGTCTTCTGCCGCCAGAGGGCAGAAGAATTCCGTTTTGCAGCGTTTTGCCTGGGCACACTCTTTCTGGGCTCAGAGGTAGAAGGAGCCTTGGACTAAAAGGAAAGAACGACAAGAGAGGGGCCGGCGGTGCCAGGTTTGACAAAACCAGAATGCCTGCGCAACATCAGCATCTGCGAGGCAGCTTTTGCAATGACTCTATGTGGCGCTCCTCTCCTTTCCGGAAGTGGGTTTTGTCCCTCATCGAAGCCCAGGGCCTCCCTCCTCCCCGTAGAGGCAGAGCCAAGGCTGAACTCTGGTCTGAACTTACAAATACCTTCTGGGACGTGAACCTGAACCGCACTGGGTCACTCAGCCGGTGGAGCTGAGAGAGGGAGAGCTTGGTGAACGGGCTTCCTCAGCTGCAGCGGGACTGGGCTGGACAAGCCTCTTCTCCGAAAGTGGACAGAACGCAAGTCGGACTGAAATAAACTCGAAGGCAGAGAACGGAAACCCCAGCGTCTCTCTGCCCATCCTCCACAATGAGACTCCCCAAACCTACATCTCATGGCTGCTCCCCCACTTCCCACTGCCCCAGAAAGGCCTGCTGACTTTGCCAACCTCATTTCCTCCCAAGTCCCCAGCTGTACTCCGGCCACACTCACCTGCACTCACCAGTTACACTCCTCTCATGCCTCTGCCATCCTGCAGCTCTGACTAGAGTCCTCTCCTGTCCCCGTCTACCAAGCACACCCTTTATCCTGCTGCAGGACTCAGATCTTAGCTCCTCTGAGCAGCTTCCAGGCCCACCCCCCGCCCCTCATCCGTTCAGGGGCCCCTCACTTGAGCAACCACAACCCGCTGTCCTCACTCCAAGTGATGTAGAGAGCCTTCCCTCTATACGGTCTTCCTATTAGACTGGACACTTTCCAAGGACAAGGCCCACAGCAGAAGCTCAGTAAATTCTGCCACAGGAATTAGTGAATGAATTAGCATAACCCAGCAGAGGAAGATCCAGACACAGGTAACGGACCTGGCTGAAGAACTGGTATATCCTCCGCTGGAGTAGAGAACTTTAAAAATTTAGTCATCAAGCCTGAGATAAAATCTAGCATAATCCCTGACAGCAGTTAACAAGGTACAGACATGTTTTTATCCAGTGGATCTTAATCCGCCCTGAGATTAACCGATAATGCCTATTCCACAGGTGAGGAAACTGAAGATTAAAATGGAAAGCAATAATGCAGGGCCTCTCGGTTTGGAAGTGATAGAGTCAAAACTTGAGCCTAGACCCTAACATCCCCAACCCCAGTTCTTCAAGTACAACAAACTCACAGAGGAGAAAAAGGGCTGAATTTGAGCAAACATGCAAACATCTCGAATGCTTTCCGAATTCATGAATAGCTCAAGAGGTCATTCAATTAGGCTGAAAATATAATAGGATTCAGTGAAGGCTGAGATAATTTTGTGGATGCTAAGATTCTAACAGGTAATTACTGAAGATAGGGGAGCTCAGGGCTTTCCGAGCAGCTGCTAAGATTACCAATTAATTTCAGCAATTAACACCTGTGTTGAAAGACCTGGCACGCACTCTGCTCTCAGAGCACTGGGCTGAGAGGCCAGCTCTGCCACGCTGGCAGGCAGAGAAGTGAAGGGCAGGAGAAGGAAAGTAAGGAAGCCAAGGGTGAAGTTAGAGCCAAAGAAAACAAGGCAACTTGAACCTTTAGCAGTTGGCAAATTTTCAGAGTGGCATATTTGTGGCCAACACCAAGAGGAAAACAGTCAGCTACAAGATTCATGGCAGGGGCACAGTCTCTGGAGCCACCTGTCTTGGTGTGAATCTCATTCTGCCACTCACTAGCTGTGTGGCCTTGGACAAGTGACTCAACTGCTCGGAGCCTCAGTTCTTCGTCTGTAAAATAGGAAATGAGTTCTATTGCCTTCCCCGAGGTTTTGTGTAGCTTTAGTGAGTTAATTCATTTGAAGCACTTAACACAGTGCCTGACACCAAGTAAGCGCTTGATAAGGTTATCACTTTAAGAATAGGGGAAAAAATGTGAATGTAACCATTTCTGATGGTAAAACATCTGCAAGAGACAAAACTGCAGTCTGGGCACAGGGCCTCTGATGACTCTGCTCTCTGTGTTCCAGAGTCATGGGCTCTGGAACACAGAGAGCTGGGTGAGAAATAGATGCTCCCATCACTGAAATTGACCGCTTGGGAGCCCATCTTGTGGTTCTTACCCTGAGGTGTATCTAGAGTCAAAGAGGAAAAGCACAAGACTGGACTGTGGTGGCACACAGCCGTGGGGCTGGCTGTCCTGATCCAAGGAGCAGATGGACTATGTATCCTTTTTTTTTTTTAGAGCTGCACCCACGGCATATGGAGGTTCCCAGGCTGGGTGTCGAATCGGAGCTATAGCTGCCGGCCTACGCCACAGCCACAGCAACTTGGGATCAGAGCTGCGTCTGCAGCCTACACTACAGCTCACTGCAACGCCAGATCCTTAACCCACTGAGCGAGGCCAGGGATCGAACCCGCAACCTCATGGTTCCTAGTCGGATTCGTTAACCACTGAGGCATGATGGGAACTCCCGGACTGTGTATCCTTTAGGAAGTCTCCCTACATATTATTCCTCAACAGGGAGCTGTTGATATGGATTAGCCAACAGAAAGCTCGAGCACAACCCAGCAGAGACAAAGGTGCCATCCGAGTACAGATGGTCGGCATCACAAAACGAAGGGCTAGGCTCAGTTAAAGGTTGAGAGTTATCCTCCCTTGGGACTGTCACATTCTACCATATCCTCAGAGCAGAAAATGAGAAAGTATGTCCTAGCTAATGCTCCCAAAACAGCTTCTGTAAGATCAACGGAGGGATAAGGATGAATGTCATTGGTCCAGAACATCTCGATTTACAAGTGACAAAGTCAGGACACTTGAACCACAAATTCCAGCTCTATCAAGTTGTAGAGAAGAGGGAAAGTCCTCTAAAAAGTGTTAAAGCATTTATCAGCAAAGTTTGGGTTAATTTTTCTGAGGCTCCTACTCCATCAAGGTTAACAGAAATTAGGAGTTCCCCTTGTGGCTCCTAATACACTGGGTGTTAAGAACCTGACTAGTACGCATGAAGGTGGAAATTCCATCCCTGGCCTCGTTCAATGGGTTAAGGATCCCTTGTCACCGTGAGCTGTGGTGTAGGTTGCAGACACAGCTTGGATCCTGCATTGCTGTGGTTGTGGCGTAGGCTGGAAGCTGTAGCTCAGATTCAAGCCCCTAGCCTGAGAACTTCCATATGCCACAAATGCGGGCCTAAAAAGGAAAAAAAAATAGTTAACAGAAATTAGACATTAATTAGAGGGCTGTGACCATCCTGCAGAACTTGGTTAACAGCAGAAAGCGGTCATCAGAGACGTCCTGAAGCATAGTGGGTGCTACAGACACACATCTCCCTCAGCAAGGACTCCACCCCCACTCCAAGTGGGCATTCCAAGGTGAGGCGAAACCAGTGGCTCCCAAACCTCCCATGTGAGAGAATCTCTGAGCAACCTCCTGTCACACAGAGTCCCTGTGCCTCCCCAGGTCCTCTGAATCACAATGCCAGAAAGGGAACTCAGGAATCTGATTTGGAAAAGTGATCCCACTGATTCCGATGTGTGGCCAGGTTTGAGTGCCACAGACAAAGGCAACCAGCTATAACGAGGGTGGTGGGCATGACTGCAGAGGCCTGCCCAGGGCTGATAGCCCAGTGGATGAGAAGATGTCATGGCAGGCTTCCCAGAAGAAGCCAAGCTGGGAGGAAGAGGAAGCCTTCACAAGGAGGAGAAGGAGCTTCCTATATGTGGTTATGGTGAGGGCTCTCCACTCGGACTGCCCAAAGCTGCTGACCTGTATGCTCATGAATCGATTTTGTTATCGCAAATCCTCATCTGTAAAGTTAAATTCTTGGCACATAGTAAATGCTCAATTAATGGTGACTTAAAAAACAAAAAACACGCAGGGAGGAGTTCCTGCAGTGGCTCAGTTGTTAACAAATCCGACTAGGAACCACGAGGTTTTGGGTTCAATCCCTGGCCCTCGCTCAGTGGGTTAAGGATCCGGTGTTGCTGTGAGCTTTGGTGTAGGTCGCAGATGTGGGTCAGATCCCGTGTTGCTGTGGCTCTGGTGTAGGCCGGCAGCTACAGCTCTGATAAGACCCCTAGCCTGGGAACCTCCATATGCCGAGGGTGCAGCCCTGGAAAAAACAAGAAGCCCCCCCCCCCCAAAAAAAAAAGAGAGAGAGGGTATGGCAGAGACAGGTACTAGGCTGAGGAGTTACATGGCATTTTAAAGCCTGGAAGAGTGGATGGGGCCACTAAACAGGGAACGTCAGAAAAAAGGCCCATAGCCCAAAAGGCGTTATGGCCACTCCAGACTGCTCCAGACAAGAAATCATACATCTTAAGACAAAGAGTCCCAACACACAGTGCATAAAACACTGCATTACTGCCCATGGTGAATGGGCAAACCATGTATTAACAACTGGTGTGCGTTCCCCAAGTGTGTTTATAGACATAAATACCTCAATGGCTAAGGAATAAACAAACTACACTATCACCCCATAGATGAAATACCACATGGCAGTTGAAAACAACATGTTTGAAAATAATGCAGAATAAAAATTTTCTAACTTGGAAAGGAACTCAGAACTAAAATATTATCAGGTCACAATGAGAAGCTTCTGAGTGAAAATGTTGTGATTTCAATGCTTTTTAGAAAAACAAATGGCTCATACATATGGAAAGATGTTTACTTCACTCATTTTAACAAATGTAAATCACAGCCACACTGAGATATTTTTCACTCATCAGACACAAAAACCCAAAAGTTTGATAATATACTCTGTTTGGAGTTCCCGTTGTGGCACAGTGGAAACGAATCCAACTAGGAACCATGAGGTTGCGGGTTTGTTCCCTGGCCTTGTGGGTTTGTTCCCTGGCCTTGTGGGTTAAGCACCTGGCATTGCCTTGAGCTGTGGTGTGGGTTGCAGCTGTAGCTCCGATTAGACCCCTAACCTGGGAACCTCCATATGCCATGGGTGCAGCCCTGAAAAGACAAAAGACCAAGCAGCTCAGATCTGGGGTGAATGTGGCTGTGGTGTAGGCCAGCAGCTGTAGCTCCGATTAGACCCCTAGCCGGGGAACCTCCATATGCCATGGATGCAGCCCTGAAAAGACAAAAGACCAAAAAAATATATGTGTGTGTGTGTGTGTGTGTGTGTGTGTGTATACACTCTGTTGGCGAGGCTGCAGAAAAACAGGTATTCACACTGCTGCTGTGAGGTTGAACTGGTGCCACTACCATGGTCAGCAGAATAACAGACTCCCCAAAGACGTCCACATCCTAATCCCCAGAACCTATAAATATATTGGGTTCTCTGGCAAAGGGGAAAGAAATTAAGGTTGCAGGTAGAATTATGGTTGCTAAGCAGCTGACCTTGAGATGGGGAGATAATCCAGGCGGGCTCAGTGGAATCACCATGGTCCTTTAAATGTGGAAGCGGGGGGGCAGAAGGGTCAGAAGATGTGATGACAGAGCCCAGGTCAGAGTGATGTGATTGCTGCTGACTTTGTGGTAATTTGTTACAGCAGCCATAGGAAGCTCATACACCTATACGGAAAGCAGTTCGGCAATATCCATCAAAATATCCTCCATTCCCTCCTTGGGGAATTTCTCCAAGTAACTGGGTGGGACCAAAGTAGATGGCGGACAAGAGTGAGAGACCTCACTGTATACCAGAGATTCTCTTTCTTTCTTCCTTCCTTCTTTCTTTCTTTCCTTTTTTTAGGGCCATGAGTACGGCCTATGGAAGTTCCCAGGCTAGGGGTCGAATCTAGCTGCAGGTGCTGGCCTATGCCACAGCCACAGAAATGCCAGATCTGAGCCATGTCTGTGACCCACACCACAGCTCGCAGCAACGCTGGATCCTTAACCCACTGAGGTGGGTCAGGGATCAAACCCATGTCCTCATGGGTTTGTTTCCACTGAGCCACAACAGGAACTCCTCTTCCAGAGATTCTTCATATCAGAGCTTCAAGTCCCGTTCATCCTACTTCCTGAGTACATCTCAAACTCATCTCTTTGTTCTCCCACTGCTGTTCTCTGCTCTGGTCCAGGCCACCACCACCTCTTTCAGGATTGTTGCAATCCCCTCCTAACCGAGCTTTGTGACTCTAGCCCACCCCTCACACTGCAGTGAAAGTGATCTTTCCAAACATGAATCTGATTCTGATACTTGTTCTGCCTAGAACCTTCCATTTCTCCCCAAAGACCTTAGGATACATCTTCCTCAGCCTGCCACCAAGCATATGCCTCTTTCTCTCCAAAGAGGGCTTAGCACCCACTATTTCCAACCCCTCCCAGCCATAACATCATTCTAGCAATCCTACCAATGCCTATTTCACTTTGACTTCCAAACCTTTGCAGGAGCTTCCTGTCACCCAATTCCCACCTTCTACTTCTTCTATCCTGGTCAATTCTTAAGCATTCTCAGATCTCGGCTTAAATACATACATCTTCTTACGAGAAACCTTCCCCCATCTCCCGAACTTGGGTCTGCTACTCCCAGAGTTCCCGAACTTTCCCATCAAGCCTGTTCCTTTGCCTGGCCTGCCCAGTGACATATGAGCTGTTTGCTCCGGTGGGGACTTAACCTGGGTCCCGCCGCATCTCCAACGCCAAGCTAGAGCGGATAGGAAACCCTCGTTGCAAAAAGGGATGAATGAACATCTCTAAGGTTCTGAGTCTCTAAGATTCTATTCACAGTCTCCAGATTCTATTTTGAAAGGCCGATGTTTCTAAGATGCTGATTATACGGTATAAAAAAGTGCGTCCTCTTCGCCTATCCCAAGCTGCTCAAAGTTTACTATTCCAACTCTCTCGAACCAGTCCTTCACTCTTCACCTTCCCGGCAGATCCCGCTGCCTGGGCCCGCTAGTGCCCCCGGGCCGCTGGACACCACCCCGGGCCCCAGGAGCCCCGGACTCCTCACCTGGCTGCCTGCATGAGCGCGCTCCAGCCGTAGTGGTTGCGGCTGTTGACCGAGGCGCCGCGACGCAGCAGGAAGCGCACCAGCTGCTCGTGGCCCCCGGCCGCTGCGAACTGCAGCGCAGTGTTGCCCGCCTCGTCCGAGCAGTCCACCGGCACTGGCGCTCCGGCCGCCGCTGCCGCCGCCCCGGGCCCGGCCGCCTCGGCCCCCGCCGGTTCCGCGCCCGCCTCAGGCTCCGCACCGCGCTCTGTCGGTTCCGCCGCTCCCGGCTCCAGCAGTCGCCGCGCCGTCTCGGTGTCGCCCTGATCGCAGGCGCGCAGCAGCAGTTGGAAGGCCGGGGGCAGACCGCCCTCGCCCATCGCGGCCCGCGGCCCGCGCCCGACTGCCCGGCCGGCCGCGCCGGCTCCGCCCCCGGATACCGCGAGCCGGCGCCCCCTTCCGCCAGCCCGCCCGCCTGCCTACTATGTGCCAGCAGCGCGCCGGAGGCCGGGCCGCGCGCCTACTGTGTGCCGGGCGCGTGCCCGGGACGAGGGCGCGCCTTCACCGTCCAAGTCGGGGGAGGTGGGGGGTGGGGAGAGCGGGTTCCGGGAAGTTCAGAGCAGCGTCCGCCACCGAGCTCGCGAGTTCGCCTTTGCCTTTTCGTCGCCCGCTTGCAGCCCTCCCCGCGGCTCCCGAGACTTCCTGCCCAGTGCGAGGTTGGAGCGGCAGCCCAGTCCCTTCTCATACTGCGAGCTCCCAACCCTGGGCCAGGGTCTGAGTCCACCACCGCACCAGCCTGGCCCGTGGTGTGCACTGCTGAACCTCCAGCGCCCAGCACTCTTGCTGCGCTTCCTAAATAGTCCTTGACTGAATGAAGGAACAGATGGGTACACTCTGTCCTCCCAGAATAGCCTTCGTGACCATCAGTGCCGTCCTTACCTGGGACGGGCGTTAGGACTACAAGCACCTCCTGTATCTTCATCTCTCTTCCTCAGTGGTTCTTGAAGCAGCACCATCTGGAATATTTTACAAATGCGAATTTTCTCACCCTACCCCAGATCTACGGAAACAGAGTATGGAGCCCAGCCAATTGTTTGTGAACAAGCCCTCCAGGTGATTCTGCGGTAGCTACACAAACAGTTAAGTAAGTAACTCGCACGTCAGATGGTGATGAGTGTTATTAAAACAAAAAGTAGAACTTTACAGAATCCAAGTAAAATGAATAGAAAATGGGATGTTATTTTATTATAGGTTGGGTAGAGACGATACCACTGTCATACTGCCCCAGAAGGTAGGAGACTCTCCAGGATAGGAAGGGGGTTCCAATACTGGGCAACCAAAAAGGCTAACAAATGTCTACTGCAGATATTCCCTCTAGAGTGGATCTCTGGTGCTTACACCTGCCCTGACTCTCCTACTGGGAGAAGAGACACCCTCTTTCTTTTAGGGAGTTCCCCTCCCCCACACTCAGTCCATGTGGCTCAGTGACTAGCTTATGTCCAAGCCCATTCCAATTGCCTCAGCCCACGATTTTTTTTTTTTTTTTTTTTTTTTTTGCTAAAGCAAATGGGAAGGCATCCCTGTCTGCTGAGGTTGTCAGCGGTCAGGATGTCATAAACCAGGCTGGGGCCCGCTCTGACCTCACTTGAAGACAGCCTGCCTGAAAGTGAAGCCACTACACAGAAAAACAGAGACAAGACGGTAGAAAAAGATGAATCAGACTCCCCCCCTCGCCATTCTTTTTGGTGAGGTTTGTTTTCAGCAGGGTTGTTGTCACTTGCCATCCAAGCCTTAACAAAGCATGTTTTACTTTTTAAATGAAGAGGTTCCTGCTATGCCTGCTAGTCTGGATATCACCCCCCCCACACACCTTTTTTTTTCATTTAACAAATGGCTTGGGCATCTTTCCATGTAGATGAATGTAGATCTACTACATCCTTTTTAATGGTTGCATGTAACACTATTAAGCAGATGTACCATAATTTATTTAATCATTTTTTAATGATGCACAATTAGCTTATTTCCAATTTTCTGCAATTATTTAAAAAAAAAAAGATCCTGCATTGAACTTCACTTGTAGCAGTCAAGGTCCCAGCAGGAGACAGATGGCACATTTGGCTGAAGAAATGAGGGATATTTACCAAGGGACTAATTGCAGACATGTGGGCAGAGTTTACTAAGAGCCACATGGGATGATGCAGTACTCAGAGCTTGGTAACAGGAGGGAGCTGTTATCACCCCAGGCCTGAAGGGGGAAAGGAAGGATTATGTCACTAGAATTAGTAGAATTCTGCAAGAGAGAAAAGTGGCGAGATCTACCTGATAGGAGTTATGGCTTTTGGTAGAGGGACAAAGCCAACCCACAGCAACCCAGTAGGGAACAATCCCCAGGGGAATCAAAACCTCTGACCTCATCCTCCTCCTGCCCTCTGATCTCCTGCCAGAGCTGCTCATTGGCCAAACCTAACTGTTAGCCAGAGGTTCTGAGCCTTCTGATGTGGTCTTCACAGTCGGCCTCCCAGGGCTCAGAGCAGGGATGAGGGAGATTCAGCAGGGCAAATAAAGATTCCAGCACCTTGCTGCTCAAACTGTGGTCATTGGACCAGCAGCATCAGTACCTCCTGGGAGCTTCTTAGAAATTCAGCAACTTGGGTTGACCCTAGACCTGTTGAACCAGAATCTGCATTTCAGCACCATCTCTGGGTGACTTGTGTGCACAAAGGTTTTGAAGCATATCTTTGTACATAAATCTCTTCTGCAAGTGTATCTGCAGTCTTATTATTTATGATCTCCCTTCCAGTACTTTTTCACTGATCCCTGTGCTGGTTTGGGTCCTCTGAGCCAAGATGCTTTTTTTCCTAAGAGAAATGCTTATATAGGATAAAGGGGGAAGGAGGAGGGAGAGGGAAGGAGAGCCTTCAGACCCAGACACAGGTCTAACAACTGGGAAGAGAGAGTGGGAAGGGAGGAAGCTTGGGTAGAAAGAGCTTCAGGGAGTTGCTGTTGTGGCACAGTGGGTTAAGAACCCAACACAGTGTCCTGGAGGATGCAGGTTTGATCTCTGGCCTCGCTCAGTGGGTTAAGGGTCCAGTATTGCCACAAGCTTCAGCGTAGGTCGCAGATATGCCTCAGATCTGGATCCGGCATGGCTGTGGCTGTGAGGTAGGCCAGCAGCTGCAGCTCTGGTTTGACCCCTAGCCCGGAAATTTCCATATGTGGCAGGTGCTGCCCAAAAAAGAAATAAAAGAAAGAAAGATCTTCAGACTGCCCTGCACTTCTGGGACTGTCTCTACCAGGGTGGTAGAGAGTCCCCAGCCAAAGAAAGTTTGCTAAGTTTTCCTGCATCAGGCAGAAATGGCTGGGTTCTGCTGTTGCCACCACACTTGGTCACTGACTGGGAGAAACCAGAGGAAGCCTAGCCTCAACAAGAATATCACGGAGGATCGTGAAGGCATAGCAGCGAGCCACTCTCAGTCAACTGTTCACCTGCAGCTGGTTTTTCTTTTCTTCTTTTTTCATTTTTGGCCTCCCCGCAGCCTATGGACCTCCCAGGCCAGGGATCAAATCGGAGCCTTGGTCTTAACCTAAGCCAAAGCTGCGGCAATGCCAGATCCTTAACCCACTGTGCGGGGCCAGGGATTGAACCCATGTCCCAGAGCTCCCAAGATGCCACCAATCCCGTTGCACCACAGTGTGAGCTCCATGTGGCAGGTTCTCTTGAAAGGCCATCTCAGCGGTGCACCTCCATCACCGACACAATCCACATTCACCCAACGTTAACTTAAGTGACTTTTGTGTGTTGGATGATAGAGACACAGCCCCTGCCCCCCTGGGAATCCCACATGCTTGCAGAACAAGGTGAGCTGTGAGCTTTTGTCATCAATTCACATCTTCATGGGAGAGCTTGGCCATAAGTTGGGCAGAAAGACTGAGTGTGACCATGTAGTTGTAGGAAAGAGAGGAAACAGATTGGAAAGGGAGGAGGATGAGGGGAGCAGAGACTGGTGCAACAGATTAGAAAGGAGCTAAGGGCAGGGGTTGGAAGTAAAATAATCTGTAAAAAGTATTTATTTACCTTAAAATACATAACTTTTCCCCTAGTAAGATGATAATATTTGTCGTAAAGAATTCCAGGGTTGCCGAAATAAAGAATGTAAGTTTCTTGAGATCAATGGCTCTGGGTGTTTACAATCATACCCCTAGAATTTAGTACATTGCCTGCCAAGTGGTAGGTGATCAGTAAATACTTATTGAAAAAAAAGAATAAATGAAACGAAAATGAAAGGGTCAAAGACTCTCACTCATCAGAAATAAATATAATACAGTTAATGGTTTGGTGAATATTTCTTTAGTGTTTTTTCTTTTGTATGTTTTAACATGTTCTACCAAAATCGGGAGTTCCTGCCCTGGCGCAGCAGAAAGGAATCTGACTAGTTTCCATGAATATGCGGGTTCAATCCCTGACCTCACTCAGTGGGTCAGAGATCTGGCATTGCCATGAGCTGCGGTGTAGGTCTCTCTTCCCAGTTGATTCACATACTGACTTGGGTCCCCTGTTGCTGTGGCTGTGGCATAGGCTGGCAGCTGTAACTCAGACTTGACCCCTGGCCTAGGAACTTCCATGTGCTTCGGGTATGGCGCTAAAAAGAAAAGAAAAGAAAACAAAACAAAACAAAAAACTACCAAAATAGCGTCAGCAACTTGCTTTTTTTTGACTTAAAAAATACATCTTAATAACATTTGTATGTTAAACACCTAGAATTAATGTCATTCTTGTTAATAACTGTAGTATATTAAGGTATGGGTGTATAATACTTTATAATCTCCTATTAATGGAAATTTGGGTTGTTTCCAACCTTTTGCTATTATATACCATACTGTCATAAGCTTCCTGTAATCTTATCTCTTGAGCACTTATGAATCTATTTATGTTGGATAAATTCCTAGATGTGAAACTGCAGAATCAAAAGGATATGAACATTAACATTTCAAATAAATGTTGCCTGATTGCTTTCCAAAAGGTTATACCAGTTTGCATTCCTACCAACTGGATAAGGGTGCATGTTTATTCACATCCTTGACAACACTGGGAATAATAACTTTTTAAGTCTTTGCCAATCTGATAGGTGAAAAAATATTTTGGACTAAGTTTAGTTTGTATGCATTTTAAGTGGAGAAGTTGAGCATATTTTGATACATTTATAGACCATTTATATCTTTTCAGTGCTATCTCTTTAAATCCTTTGGCTATTTTTATTTCTATTTGTCCTCTTTATTTCCCTGTTGATTCACATACTGACTAAATGTTATCCATAAATATATCTTTCTGATTTTTTTTTGTTTCTTTGAGTTTCTGTTATTTGGGGCCTTACAGAATTAACATTTTTTTATGTAGTCAAATTTATAATCTTTTCCATAATGGTCTCTGGATTTTTTGTTCATCCAATACCTTAATCATTGGATTTTATTTTTATTATTTCTTTGCTTTGAAATTTTTAGATCATTTGGAATTTATTTTGGTGTAAGGTGTGAGGTTGGGATTTAACTTTATTTTTTCAAACGTTTATCAAGTCGCCCCAATCATAGATTGAAATCAGCTAACTTTTCTTTGCTAATGTTTGAAATGCCATGTCTACCATATATCACATTAACCTCTAAAAGGGATGAAATGATTCGTAATGAAGGGAGCTAATATGACAAACAAAAGTGCCTTCTACAGAAATCTATTTGTTCGTTGAGCATCAGATGAGATGATGTGGCCAAAGAACAAATAAGCTCCCTAAACTAACAAGAAACCCAAGGAAAGGACAAGCTACTCAGTTTGGGAAGAGATATAAAAAGAATTAAGGTCCCAGTTGGATTTGCCCTTTATGGTTGCCAACTTGTCATCATTAGTAATATTTATAGAGTGTTGACTCTGCATAAGCAGAGTAACTTCTGTTAAGTTACCTCTACCAACATACTGTTGTCTTTCTAATAGCTCCCAGGTGGTACCAATGCTGCTGGTCTAAGGACCACACTTTGAGTAGCAAGGCACTGGACATCTTCCATTTGCCCTTGCAGAAACTCTTTCCACCCTTTGTGTCCAGCAAGGCTGTCTATGTGGACATCACTCAGTCCTTCTCAGGTACTATTATTGTCACCACTATTTTACAGATGAGCATATTGAGTTGAAAGAGGTTGAGTAACTTGTCCAAGGCCACAAGGATCTGTGTGGGGGCTGGAATTTGAGCTCAAGCAAGTGGCTGCCAAGGTTGTGCTCTTACCCACAAAACTAAGCCACCTTTGGTCTCACAGCCTGCCAGTGAGAGGTGTGGTGGGCAGTCCTGAACTAGGAGTCTGGAGACCTGAACTCAGATCCTTGCTCTGCCACTTGTATGTTGTGTGACCTTGGATAAACTGCCTCACCTCTCTGAGCCTAAATTTCCTCATCTGTCTACTTTGCAAGGTTTTCAGGGGGTAAAATGAGATGATATGTGAAAAACAGTCTAGCAGCTTACAGCACATATAGGTGCTCAATAAGTGACAGCTTATATCTATTACCTGGGACTTGTACCTAGGTCTTGTGAGGGCCAATTCCATCACTTTTCTGTCTGCAACTCAGTCTCTGTTAGGAAGTATTCCAACATGATCCAAGTTGTATTGGACTTGGCTTCCAAATTCTTGTCTGTTTTCTAACCTGACCGCAGATCTTAAATGTCTTGGGTATCTGGACAGAGGCCAAAAGACACAGCTCCAAGCCTTTCCTATCACCCCTGCTTTCCAGCATCAAGGTGCAGACTCTGTTCTGTGGGTAGAGCCATGTCCCACTAGTCTGGTATTAGCAGCAGTTTGTTCTGGGCAGGAATTTCTTTGCATGGTTCACCCCATCCCCCATCCCCCTCCTGCAGCCTTGGGGAAGATACTTAGAGAAGGCCTGTTTCCTCTAGGCAGCCAGTAACCAGAGGCTATGAATGGGAGCAGATGGCAAGTTAGATCCTAATTCTGCCTGAACCACCGATTTGTCTGAGACCCTTTTCCCACTCTGTGTCTCAGGCTCTCCATCTGTAAAATGAGAGAATCAGGCCAGACTTATGCTTCTTAACTTTTTGGCTATGGTTCCCTTGAGAATAGAGAATATTTGATAAAACAAACAAACAAACAAAAAAAAACCCAAAAAAACCCAAAAAAACCCAAAAACCTTTAGACTAGCTTCCCTGTTCACACATTTTATCTTTCCACAGAAGATACAAAACTATTCATTTTCTTGAGCTGGGTACCAGCAGAGGGAGTTCCAGATTAACCTAAAATGTGATTTCAGAAGTTCCCGTCGTGGCACAGTGGTTAACGAATCCGACTAGGAACTATGAGGTCGTTAACCCACTGCCCTTGCTCAGTGGGTTAACGATCCGGTGTTGCCGTGAGCTGTGGTGTAGGTCACAGATGTGGCTCAGATCCCAAGTTGCTGTGGCTCTGGCACAGGCCGGTGGCTACAGCTCTGATTCGACCCCTAGCCTGGGAACCTCCATATGCCGCAGGAGCAGCCCAAGAAATAGCAAAAAAAAAAAATAAAAAAATAAAATAAAATGTGATTTCAAGTCTTTGATATTACTTTAACATTCAGGTATTTGTGTAAACATTACTTCCTCAGAGAAGCCTTCCTAAATTCCTAAACCAAACCAGGTTTTACTAGTATAAGTCCCTTTAGCACCCTGTAATTCTTTAAAATACTGATCACAACTCCAAAGTTATCTTGTTATTATCCGTCCATTCCATTACACCCTCAGCACCATGATGTCAAAACTGTCTTGTGACAAAGATTCTCTTCTTGACCAAACTCTAAACAGGTTCCTCTGAGCTCTCCTCTTGACTAGGGCTCATCCTTGGCCTATAAAAACCACAGACTCGGAGTTCCCGTTGTGGCGCAGTGGTTAACGAATCTGACTAGGAACCATGAGGTTGCGGGTTCGATCCCTGCCGTTGCTCAGTGGGTTAACGATCCAGCATTGGCGTGAGCTGTGGTGTGGGTCGAAGATGTGGCTCGGATCCCGCATTGCTGTGGCTGTGGTGTAGGCCGGCAGCTACAGCTCCGATTCGACCCCTAGCCTGGGAACCTCCATATGCCGCGGGAGTGGACCAAGAAATGGCAAAAAGACAAAAAAAAAAAAAAAAGGCAAAAAGACAGAAAAAAAAACCCCCAAAAACCAAAAAAAAAAAAAAAAAACCCCACAGACTCTCGGAATTCTCATCCATTGTGGTGTGGTGAGCTAAGAATCCAAGCTGTCACTGCAGGGGCTTGGGTGGTGCTGTGGCTCGGATTCAGTCCCTAACCTGGGAATTTCCGCATGCCATGTGTGGCCAAAAAAAAAAAACCCCAAACCAAAAACCAATCAAACAAACAAAAAACAACCCTAGAGACTCTCAACACAAATGATTTCATCCACCCACCTCCCCTCATGTTAAAAGACTTAAACACTAACATAGTTTCTATGCCTATGACCCTAGTACCCCTCCCCCTTAAGTACCTGCCTGAGAAAGCTTAAGGCTACCCAAAGAATTTGCTGTTTGTTCTGTCCAACACCTAACCAGAGGCCCCTGACCACCCTTTCTTAGAGCATTTACTAAAGAGGGTTTTACAATTGTGAATCCTCTCTCTGTCCCTTTGAGATGTATACGTATCTCCTACAATTCAGGAGTATTTTTCTCAAGAATCTGAAAGCCATTCCTTTAAAATGTAATCCTCAGGAAGGATATGGCTTCTGCCTCCCAGTCTTGGTTTGCGGATAGAACTCTGACTTTGATGATTGCCAGCCAGCAGACACGGCTGGGCGAATCAGCATTTATGCCAACCGGTCCTTTGTAATTTTTCACTTTCTTGACTCTACTTAAAATTCCTGGTTACCTCTGGGCAAATCAAAGTTGAATTTGTTCCCTCTGGACTTTTTTCCCTATTGCAATAGTATGTTACTGATTCGTAAAGTTCCTTCCCAGTTTAACTAGTGTCCAGCTTTGTTTATCATTGACCCTTGTTCATTACAGTGTGCTTAGTACCTGGCGGACATAGTAGATGCCCAATAAGTATTTCCTGTTGAAATATGTTGATTAAAAGCATCCATTGGAGTTCCTGTCGTGGTGCAGTGGTTAACAAATCCGACTAGGAACCATGAGGTGGTGGGTTCGATCCCTGGCCTTGCTCAGTGGGTTGGGGATCTGGCGTTGCCGTGAGCTGTGGTGTGGGTCACAGACGTGGCTCAGATCCCGCATTGCTGTGGCTCTGGAATAGGCCGGCGGCTACAGCTCCGATTAGACCCCTAGCCTGGGAACCTCCATGTGCTGCGGGAGTGGCCCTAGCAAAGGCAAAAAGACAAAAAGACAGAAAAAAAAAAAGCATCCATTTGTTCCAGTTATCTATGGCTGTGTAACAAACTACCCCAACACTTCATGGTGTAAAACAAAAACCATCTTATTACATTTATGGATGCTCTGGGTCAGGGATTTGAAGAGGGCACCTCTCCTCTCTGTTCTGTAATGTCTGAGGCCACAGTTGAGATGACTGGAGAAAAGCCAATTCCAAGATGACTTCCTCACTCACCTGTCTGGTGCCAGGGCTGGCTGGTTGCCTGAAGGTTGGGCTCAGCCGGTCCTGTTGACTGGGTGTCTACCTGTGGCCTCTCTGGCCAAATGGCACCAGGGTAGTTGGATATCTTCCCTGGAAGCTCAAGGCTCCAGAATGGTGATCACATAACTAAGGTGGAAGCTTCATGGCCTTCTATACCTAGCCTGAGAAGACACAGAACTACACTTTTACCATATTCTGTTGGTTGAAGCAGTTATAAGTCTGCCTTGATTCTAGTGTCACCCTGACTAATACACAAAGGGATCATGTGACCTTTACATTTAATTAAAAGGCTGTGGAATTGCTGAGGTCTTCATAGAAGAGGTAGCTTTTGGTGGGGCTTTGAAGGGTGGGTAGGAGTTTGCTAGATGGGGAAGGGCATTTCAGGCAGAGAAAACAATGTGTGCAAAGGCCTGGAGTGAAGCCCTGCCTCCCCTCACCACCAGTGACTGGAGATAACCTTAAATTATTTGGAGTCCCATTCTGGGAGTCTCTCCTGTCAAGCTGAGAACTTCAGCACTTGTCCTGGAGGGTAGGGGTTCTTCTTCCTTTATCCTTTTAATTTATTTTTTGCCTTTTAAAAAACTGATGTATAACTGTCATAGTCAAGTTTTAAAGAAGAACTTGATGAATATATCCATGTATCCCCACCAAAATCAAGATATAGAATCAGGGCTGGGATTAGGGTGAGATGGGTGAAGTGAGATGTGCAAACACAGGGTCAAACTTTGCCTTTAAAATTTTGATATTCATTGTGGACTTTTTGCAGTCATTTTGATTTTGAAAAATATTATGTCGATTACTGAGGTTTATTTGGCCCACACTTCAGTTTTCTGCCTTGAAGAGAGCCTCATGCTCCACTCAATCTTGACCCTATTAAATATTCCCAGCACCCCTGTGGCTTCCTCATTTCCCCAAGCCCCGCAAAGGAAACCTCTAGCCAAGGCTAGGGTTACTTAACATGAAGGGCTGTGGTGTGTTCTGTCATGTTGTGGGTGTGTATACATCTGTTACTCTGAGGGGTAGTTTATTCCTGTGATTAGTTTTTTGGAGGCATCTGTGAAGTGAGAAATAAGAAACAGTTTATTGGCTATTAGAGAGCCAGTAGAGGGTTTGCTGTTCAAGGGAACAGGGCAGAATGTTTTAGGTCAGTATACCTGCAGGCCTCAATAAGAAAGCCTCCTGTCAGCCTCACTGTGCCTCAGTCGCCTTATCTGTAAAATGGAATCAATAATCTTCTTACCCCTCTTAAAGGACTGGGTAAGGATCAGATGAGATAATGGCATTGAAATTCATAGCGCCCCTCACAGCACTCTCGGCCAACTTTTATGGAGCATTTATGATGTGCCAGGCACTGAGCTGAGGGTTTTACAGCTGCTACGGTCTGTCTTTCTTTCTCTCACTCTCTCTCTCCCTCCCTCCCTTCCTTCCTTTCTCTCTCTCTCTCTCTCTCTCTCTGTCTCTCTCTCTTCTTCTTCTTTCCTTTCTTTCCCGCCTCGTGGCACATGGAGTTCCTGGGCCAGAGATCAGATATGAGTCCATGCCGGATCCCTAAACCCACTGTGCCGGGGCTGGGGACCGAACTTGCGTCCCAGCGCTCCCAAGACGCTGCCGATCGCCCTTGCGTCACAGCAGGAACTCCCCACTACGTTTTTAATAAAGCACACAGCCCAGCGAGGAAGTAGCATGTCTCATCAAACTTGTCTGGGACCCCTTAAAAGTTAGCCCCCTCGGCAGCAGGCGGGAGGGGCGGAAAGGGGGCGGTGCGCAGGTGGGGCGGGCCGGGGGCGGGGCGGCGCGGAGGTTCCGGGATCCGGGTCGCGGGCTGTGCCGCCGCCTCAGGGCGCGCCGGGCGCTGGGCGCAGCTGGCGGGCGCATGTGGGGGCGCGCGGCATGGAGGCGCTGCCCGCGAGGGCTGCGGCGCGGCCGGGAGGCGCTGCTGGCGCTGTTGATGCTGTTGGCGCTGGCCGCACTGGGCTCGGTGCTGCGGGCGCGGCGCGGGGCCGGGGCGCCCGAGCCAGGACCCCAGCGCAGTCGGCGCTCCGGGCGGCGCGACCCTGTCCTGCCGCGGCCGCCGGTGTCCGAGGACTCTCTGGGCGCGCATGGTGAGGCGGTGTGGCTGCAGCTGCAGGGCGAGGAACTGCGGCTGCAGGAGGAGAGCCTGCGGCTGCACCAGATCAACATCTACCTCAGCGACCGCATCTCGCTGCACCGTCGCCTGCCAGAGCGCTGGAACCCGCTGTGAGTTCGCAGGTGGCGGGAGGAGCATCGTCCGAGGAGTCCCCGGGCCTTGGTTTCTGCAGCTGTGAATTGGTGGGGTGGAACCCGGGAAAAACCTGAGGATCAGGCGTCTTACTGAGTTTCTCGGAAGTTGGCAGTGAAGGGGTTCATATGAGGGGAGGGGACGCAAAAAGTTTTAAAAAATGAAAGTAGAAAAATCTCGGACATTGACCAACCCGTCACTAGGTGGTCCCTTGGCTCCCCACCCCAGAAGGTCTGTCATTCGGCCCTGAAAAGTGTGAGCCTCCGAGGCTAGACAGTTTTAAGATGAGACCCTTTGGGTGCTCTTTCGGGGTACTAAGGCACCCCAGTCCAGTTTCACCCATAACAGCCTTGCCTTGGTGAAGGTAGGGATCTGTGGGGTTCAAGACAGGCTTCATTCACTTACCTGTGCCCACCTGAGTGTGCCAGGGCCCATGAATGAATCAGGAGGTGAGGGTGTGCCGGAAAGGTGAGGTGAAAGGTGCCTGGAGGGGCCAGTCAGAAACAGCAACTTCCCTTTCTCTGGGAGTTGGATTCCTGAGCTTTAAGTTGGCAGAAGGCAAGAAGGAGTCTGTTGGAGGCAGTGGGGGGGAGGGAAGGGGGGCTCCTTCATGGCTGTGGTCCAGCCCAGCTCACTCCTGTGGGTGACACAGTCCCAGAACCTGTGTGGTCAGAGGCCTAATTCATGTTGGAGCTGCTGGCCCCCAGTGGTGGTGGGGTGGTGGGGGTGTGTGTGGTTCCCACTGCTTAGGTGAGAAGGGAGCAAGCTGGCAGGTAGAGGATGGTTCTCCTGGCCTTTTCTCTCCTTTCCTCTTTTGATACGGATTTTCCAGGTCCCTCTTGGATTCCCCCTCCTTAAAGAATTTGAGGAAAAGAGGGTTCAGAGAGGGGGTTCTGGGAGGAGCCAGTGCAACAGCGTCCTGTGTGTACCAGACACCTGCTGCCCCTCCCAGTTCCTTGTCATTCCTGCTTTACAGGCGTGGAAATAGCTCAGAGAGGCCCAGTGACTCATTCAAGGCCCCGCAGCTGGAAGGTGGTGGATCTGGCTTTGGGGAACTGTGACCCTCCTGGCCTCCTTGGCACCATGCTGATTTTAGGATTTTAGGAACCTGCTGTCTGGATCCTTGACCAGAGAGAGCATGAATACCTGTAGGAGGAGGCCCCGCCTCTGCTCCTATCCGTAAAGTTTGGATGGATTTGCACCTCACTGTCTCTGCTATTTTTCAGGATCTGCTCATGCTTATCTTATGCTTTTACCATAGGCATTTTTGCTATTAATCTTTTTGAATAGAGCCTTGTTTGTTGGCATTGGTAGCAGTTCCTCTACTTTAGCCAAATGGCTGAATACATGTTTATCTCCTTGAGACTCCAAGGGTGCTAACTGAGGTAAGGTCTAGGGGAAGCTTTCAGGTCAGACTCGGGTTCAGATCCGGCTTGTGTGAGATGGAATCCTGGCTCTTTTGCTCATCAGCTCTGTGATGTTGGACAAATTCTCTAGCCTCTTTGAGCCTCCCTATCTGCAAAATAGGGAAAATGAATAGAAGCAACACAACCCAGGAATTAATAAAACGTCTGACACCTGGAAATGCGCTGTGTACTCAGCGCATTAGTTTTTCCTGCCTTCCCTGTTGCCAACAATACACTCAGGAGGTTGCTTTTGAGAGTCATCCAGGGATTGGTCATAAAGTTTTTCTTTTCTGGGTTCCAACTTCCTTTATTGTTCCAGGTTGTGAAATCTCTTTGAAACACTGTGAGTGACCTGTGGGGCTTATGGTATCCCATCTCCATGGTGACACAGCTGCCCTGTGTCCTGTCAGGATTTGCTTGTAGATCCTGCTGTTGCATTGACCCTGGGAAGTTAATCCAAACCCAGCGTGATAAGGAGTGTGAATGCCTTCTGCCTTTCTTTCCCCGCAGCAAGGCCTGTTGGGTCCTAGCCGGAGAGAAAGGTGAGCTCCATCTCTGTTGGTCTCAGCCCAGCCAGTCCTTGAACGAAAACTTAGGTGTAGCCAGTAGGGTCAGGGACTTTCATAAAGACTCACTTTTATTATAGTTCATATGAGGGCGAGGACCTAATACGGTCTTAAGATTTAGCCTGAGAAGCCAGAATGGCAGATTATGAGTTCACAGTCAGGGTTGGGGGGGCTGAGTTTGGAAGTTTGATTAATAAGCAGAGGGTGCTTAGGACCCGTGAATGTCATGGGAAGAAAGTCCCCAAGGGAGCATCCTGTTTAACTAGAGAGGAAAAGTTGTGCCCTCGAGGCGATACGCAGATATTGGGCAGAGCTGCCCTAGAACCCATTTCTTTTCTCTCCTCCTACCCTTTTTGTAGCTTTTTTAGGGCTGCACCTGCGGCATTTGAAAGTTCCCAGGCTAGGGGCTGAATCAGAGCTGTAGCTGCCACCCTACACCACAGCCACAGTAACACCAGATCTGAGTCCCATCTGCAACCTACACCACAGCTAACAGTATGCTGAATCCCCAACCCACTGAGGGAGGCCAGGGGTCGAACCTGAGTCCTCATGGGTACTATTTGGGTTCATTACTGTTGAGCCACGACGGGACCTCCCTCCCCCGCCTCCCTTTAGAAGTGGAGGCAGTTATTTATTTAATTATAAAAGCAATACATGTTCAAAGTATAAAAATTAGCATATATAGAGAAGCAAAAAAAGAAAAATCACCCATAAACCTACCGCCCTGGGGAGAACCACTGTTAACATTTTGCTATGTATCCTTCTAAACTTTTCCAGATAAAGAAATAGATTTTGGAAAAGATACACATGAGTGAGAACATACTCAACCATGAGTATTACGAGGCCCACACACATTTTTAATGAATGTCTTTACAGTTGGAAAAACCTGTTATGGTAAGCAAGGAGTTGGGAGCTTGGCTCCTCCTAGCATCTGCAGACCTTGGTATCAGGTCTGCTCTCTTAGACTGTGCCAGACCAAGAGAGGTATTCCAAGTGTGGACTCTCATTCCCGGAGACTCTGTATAGACCCAGGCCCTCCTTTGTATAGACCCAGGCCCTCCTTTGAGGCTAGTAATTCACATGCCAGTGAATTGGTGCATGTTGTTGTTGTTTCTGTTAGTTACAGCTTTTATCTATTAGTTACTGAATCAAGGAGAAGGAAGAGGATGACAAGGAATCGTTGTGTGGTAGTATAGTAAGCATGGGCTTTGCAGAACTCTTTCCTAAATACTGTCTCATTTGAGCCTGGCAAAGAGAGGGAACTTTCACTCTGAGATGGCAGCAGGCCAACGTGGGGAGCCAGATAACTGGGTTTGTGGCCTTGGGGAGCTTTTAAAAATTATGCAAGGGTCCTTACCCAGAACAATAAATTAGAATTTTAGTGGGTAGGGCCTAGGTGGAGGCTGACGTGCAACTAGGGTAGAAAGCTACTGGCTTAGAGCCTGTGGATTTCTCAGTCTGAAGATTAAGGCTGGGTGCCTTTGAGCGTGTGGGAGAATACCAGCATTAGACAAAGTGGGGATTAATAACAGGTCAAGTGCAGTTGAAACTAGTGGTGACATCACAGTTGTAAGTTGTGGCACACGTAGATGATGGCTAATAACATACCAATACTTGCAGAAAGTTTTAGTTTTCCTAGATCAGGGAAGCCTTGGGATAATCCTGTAGGGTCGTTCTCATTTGCATTTTGACCTGTTTAGCAGGAGAGAAAAGTGGAGTGACAGCACCCTTGGAGCAGTGCTTTGCCACCAAGCATGTCATGGGGATGCGCTGCATGCGGACATCAGCTGTTCTCCGCTGTCACTGAGGAGTTGTGAACTTCTGGTTAGAAGTGTAAATAATGCACACAGGTGTTTGCAATTCTTGACTCCTTGCTCTGGTGTTAGACTTATTCATACTATAGTGACAGCTGTGTATCTGAGTTCAGGGCCTAGGATGTGGGTGCTGGGATAGCAAAGAGGCTCAAAATAGCTCTAAATAGGTAATTCAGCAAAAGGAAGTGTGTCTCTCTGGGGTGGGCGGGAGGAAATGAGTTAGGATTTCTCTTTTTGCAGAGAGGCGGCCTGCTTGTCTAGTCTCTTGACAACATTACCTTTGGAAAAAACACATATATGGTGTGGAGATTAGACTGATGTTTAATTTGCTTCCCCAACAAGGTTGTACACTGAGGCTATTTTATTAGTTCTTATTAGACCCATCTTGTTATCAGAGTGGCATTCTTTCTTTGAATCAATAATTAGAGTCTACAAAATGTGTTCGTTTTGGTGAGAATTTTCCTGTTACCTTCTTCCACCCTTTTACTTGCACCCCTTTTCTGTCCTTAGGTTTTAGGCGCGTCTCTAATTAGCATGCGACTGGATTTTGTGTTGTCATTAAAAAAAAATCCAGACTGATAGTCTTTGGCTTTAACTAGATAGTTATATCCATTTATGCTTATCGTGCTTCCTGATACTTTAGTGTTTGAATATGCCATCTTATTTTATGCTTTCTATTTGTTAGGCCTTTTCTATGTGTTTTTTCCCTTCTTTTTGCAGTGCTTTTTGAGTTGACAGAGTTTTTCCCCTTCTTCTATTTCTCTCTCTCTCTACTCATTTGGCAGTTATATTATCTATTTCCAATCTTTTGTGGTAAAATGAAAAGTACATATTTAACTCTAAAAGGTCTAAAGTTAACAATAACTATGGATCTTAGGGTGCTTTAACTTTGATCACCTTCTTTCCCAATTTGTATGTCATTTTACTCCAGTATTTGAATTGTCTTGCTTTTTTTTCCTTTCGTTTTATGGCCACACCTGCAGCATATGGAAGTTCCCAGACCAGGAGTCAAATCAGAGCTGTAGCTGCTGGCATACACCACAGCCACAGTAACTCTGGATCCAAGCCACATCCGGGAACCTATGCCACAGCTTGTGACAACATCGGACCCTTAACCCACTGAGAGAGGCCAGGGATCAAACCTGCATCCTCATGGATACTAGTCCATTTCTTAAACTGATGAGCCACAGTGTGAACCCCATTTGTCTTGCTTTTTAAACAAACACATTAGACATTTTAAAAATGTGGTATTTGGAGTTCCCACTGTGGTGTGGTGGGTTAAGAATCCAATTGCAACAGCTCTGATTGCTGTGAGACATGAGTTGGCACAGTGAGTTAAAGGATCCTGCGTTGTCACAGCTGCAGTGTAGGTTGCAGCTGAAGCTCAGATTTAGTCCCTGGCCCAAGAACTTACCTATGCCATAGGTGCAGCTATAAAAAAAAATTTTTTTTTTAAATGCGGTATTTTGTTTATATATATCCACAAGTTTGCCATTTTCTCTGCCCATCATTCTTTTCTGAATGGTGGTGTTTGGATCTCAGAGACCTTTCTAAGGTTCTTTTCTGTCTTCCTGAAATATATCATGTATTAGTTGCTGTAGACAAGGTTATTGTTGTAAACTCCCAGTTTTGTTTATCTGTAAATGTTTTTATTTGGCTCTTGTTCTTCAAATGTTGTTTGATTGAATATATAAATCCAGGTTGATAGTTTGGCATTTGAAGACAGTATTCCATTTCCCCCTGGCTTACACCATTGCTGTGTGATGTATACACTGAGTTAAATTTGTCTGTCATTCTTGTTTCTTTCTCCTTCATTTGAGGTCCTCTTTGATTTATTTAAGCATAGTTAGCATTCTTATTTTATGCTCTGTGTCTAATACCTCTCATACCCAGGTTCATAGGTTTTCTTGTTGTTCTTGGGCTCTGAGGACTGCTTTTACTTTTTGTCGTTTTGGAACCCGCAACCTCATGGTTCCTAGTTGGATTTGTTTCTGCTGCACCACGATGGGAACTCCTTTTTTTTGAGAAGATTTTTAAAAAGTATTTTATCCAGAATTTTTTTGGGTGTCCTATATCTGGTGAGTTTCTTCAGGCATTTTAATCTTTCGTGTTACCAGGAGTGGAAGTCCTATATTTACTTTACAAAAAGACTTATTTTGGAGTTCCTGTTGTGGTGCAGTGGTTAACGAATCTGACTAGGAACCATGAGGTTGCGGGTTCAGTCCCTGGCCTTGCTCAGTGGGTTAAGGATCAGGCATTGCCATGAGCTGTGCTGTAGGTCGCAGATGGGGATCCGACCCTGCATTGCTGTGGCTGTGGTGCAGGCTAGCGGCTACAGCTCCCATTAGACCCCTAGCTTGGGAACCTCCATATGCCGCAGGAAGCGGCCCTAGAAAAGGCAAAAAGACTGGAAAAAAAAAAAAGACTTATTTTTTTCTGCTAGTTAGGGTTCTTTTGGCTGAAAGTGACTGAAAACTCAATGTAAATTGACTTAAATATAAAAGAAAATATATTGACTTCTATCACAGAAAAGTCTGGGATTAGAACTGGGTTCAGGGACTCTACTAATGTCATCAGGAAAATGTTGATTGGTCTGGCCCGGGGCATGTGACTTTCCCGAGGGTTGTGTGTATGTATACACATTGTGTGTATGCATATACGTGTGTGTGTGTGTGTGTCCAGGCCTGTACACACCACACAGACTGAGAGTCCAGGAGGCCTGGTACCTGAAAGAGAAATCACAGTGCAGTAAGGTGAAGAAAGGAGAAAGCATTCTGGGCAATGTACATTATGACCTCCCTAGCCTATTCAACAAAGGATGTGAATTTTCATGTTCTTAGAGACATTTGCATGATGGCTTGAATATAAACATAAAAGATCAAAAGGCATTTACCACACCCACTCATTCATAACCATTTAATACATAGACATATGTTCTACTAGTGGAGATTATGGTAGTCCCCACCCAGTTGGGTTGTTGTAAAGGTTACATGGAATGAGGCATATAAAATGCCTTATTGCCACATTGCCTATCCTGTACTAAGCACTCAGTAAATGTCACTGTTATTACCAGGTACAGGACAAAGCATGCTGAAAATACAGAGAAAAACACAGTTCAGCCCCCATCCTTACAAAGCACATGGATTATATCAGAACATTAAGGAAAAAATGGTTCACTGTGATTTTGGTGAATTTGGTTCTGAGCTCTCTCTTGTCTTCTATGCAGAAGTGGAACCATGAGTGATGTCTAGCTACCCTTGTCTAATGGAAAGATGTACATCTTTTTATCACTCAGGAAAAAGGGGCAAGTGTTTTCAGAGAAGATATATTGAACTTCATGAAGGAGAATGTCTTTAAGGGGTGTTTTATCTTTTTTATTAAAAATCAAAGTATAATTATCAGGACTGAAGAAAGACCAATGGAAAGGATAAGAATAAAGATTAATATATTGGCAAAAAAAATTGAAGTATAATTGGAGTTCCCGTCATGGCTCAGTGGTTAATGAACCTGACTAGCATCCTTGAGGACGTGGGTTTGAACCCTGCTCTCACTCAGTGGCTTAGGGATCTGGCGTTGCCTTGAGCTGTGGTGTAGGTCGCAAACATGGCTTAGGGCAGCAGCTACAGCTCCAACTTGACCCCTAGCCTGGGACCCTCCATATGCTGCAGGTACAGTCCTGAAAAGACAAAAGACAGAAAAAAAGAAAAAAGAAGAAGTATAATTGATTTACAGTGTTGTGTTTCTGGTATTCAACAAAGTAATTCCGTTATACATGTATACATATTCTTTTTCATATCCTTTTCCAATATGGTTTATTACAGGATACTGAATATAGTTCCTATGCTATAGAGTAGGACCTTGCTTGTCTGTTTTATATATAGTAGTTTGAATCTGCTAATTCCACACTCCTAATGTATCTTCCCCCACCCCCTTTCCCCTTTGGTGACTATACATTTACTATGTCTATGAGTATGTTTCTGTTTCGTAAAGAAGTTCATTGTGTCATATTTTAGATGCCACATGTGAGTGATATCGTAGGGTATTTGTCTTTCTCTAGCTTACTTCATTTAGTATGATAGTCTCTAGGTCAATCCGTATGGCTGCAAATGGCATTATTTCATTCTTTTTTGTGGCTAATCTATCTATTCCATTGTGTATATATACCATAGCTTTATCCATTCCGCTGTCAATGAACGTTCAGTTGCTTCCATGTCTTGGCTGTTGTAAAGGGATGATTTAAAGAATGAAGGAAAATAAATTTATGGTTACCAAAGGGGAAAGGCGGGGAAGGGAGGGATAAATTAGGAGTTTGGATTTATGTTAGGAGTTTTGTATCTGTGACATATACACATTACTAGATGTAAAATAGATAATCAACAAGGGCCTACTGTATAGCACAGGAAACTGTACTCAGTATTCTAAAATAACCTATATGGGAAAAGAATCTGAAAAAGAATGGATATATGTATATATATAACTGAATTGCTGCTATAATCTGAAACTAATACAACATCGTAAATCAAGTACACTTTAATATAAAATAAAAATTTAAACTTGAAACTTTTTAAATAAAGAAATAAACTTTAAAATAAAAGAACAAAGGAGAAACTAGACCAGGCCAACCAAAAAGGGAGGGCAGAATATTACATTATTGCTCAATGAAGACATTTGTTATGGGAAGCTAAAGAAAAATACAGCTTTTAAAAAAAATCTTTCTTGTGCTTATAAAAGTGATGCATGTTCATTATGGAACAATTTCAAATGCAGAAAAATTTAAAGAATTAAATCATCGGTGGTAACCCCACTGCTCAGAGATCACCATTGTTGAATTTTTGGCATATTTCTCCATTGTTTATTGTTGATGTGTGAGTGTGTGTACACACACTTTATTGTTTATAGAACTGGCATGATGCTGTTTATAGATCTGTACCCTGCTTTTTTTCATTTAACAGTAGAGTGGAGTCGCCCTTTTTTAAAATTGTTGAATATTCTCTGAAAATGTGGCTTTGGATGGCCATGTAGTGTTTCTTCATACAATAGTGCTGTATTTTAATACTTTTTCTTGGACATTGAAATTGTTGACATATTTTTGCTATTATAAGTACTGTCACAAAGAAAAATTTTTATGACAAACCTCCTTCAGGATATCTCTGATTATTCACCTGGATGAGGAATTCTTAGAAATTGATATGAGATACATGAGAAGAGGAACATTTCAAAGCTCTGGGTGGTACCCAGGGTTCCTGTCATCAAAGGGCACACAAATAGCTCACCTGGACATTTGAGAAGAGTGGTCTTGAGTTTTTGGGTTTTGCAGAGCAGTGAAGACACATAAAACCACTGAAGGAAGGACTGACGTATGGTCCCAAGTCTGTTTGGTCAAGCAGAGCTTATCCTGCTCGCCTATTTTTCCCATCATAAGAAGAGATAAATTTTAATCCAAACAGTGAGGATGTGATTTCAGACTAAAGGACAGTCTTTTAAATTGAATAAACTTCATTTTTGAAAGCCTCCCTGACCTAATTTCCACTCATTTCTTTTTGGACCTGTGTATATGTGAAACTAAATTTCAGCTTTACCTTTTTTCTTTCTTTCTTCTTCTTCTTTTTTTTTTGTCTTCATGCCTTTTTTAGGGCTGCTCTCATGGCATGTGGAGGTTCCCAGGCTAGGGGCCTCATCGGAGCTGTAGTCGCTGGTCTACACCACAGCCATAGCAACTCGGGATCTGAACCACATCTGTGACCTACACCACAGCTCACGGCAACGCCAGATCCTTAACCCACTGAGCAAGGCCAGGGATGGAACCCACAACCTCATGGTTCCTAATCGGATTCGTTAACCACTGAGCCACAATGGCAACTCCCCTTTTTTCTTTTTTTAAAGACAAAAAATCTTTATGTTTTCACAAAACATTTTTTTACATGTCGTATAAGCAATTAATTCTTTCTGATGCTTCTAGTAGGCTGTGGTAACTTTTCTGTGTAGCCTGTCTGGTACTCAGAGATGTATTAAATCCAAAATCCAGATGTAATTATTAATGTTTTATACATATGTGTGTGCTTTCCATTTGCTATAACATATGTTGGAGGAGGACAGCTGGTTTTGGTTTTTGTTTTTGTATTCTGTTTCATCAACATTTATTTATTTTTTATTAAAAGAATTTTTTGTCTCTGATTTTTTGTTAAATTTTATTTTGTTCCATTCTTTTTAAAAATTGAAAAAAAACTTTATACAATTTTAAGGGTTACCCTTCATTTACAGTTATTACAAAATATTGACTATAGTCCTCATGTTATACAATAAACCCTGAGCCTATCCTGCACCCAATAGTTTGTGCCTTCCACTCCCTTACCCTTATATTGCCCCCCCATCACTGGTACCCACTGGTTTGTTCTCTCTGTGAGTCTGCTTCTTTTCTGTTATGTTCATTAATTTGTTGTATTTTAAATTATTTGTTTATTTATTTATTGCTTTTTAGGGCTGCACTTGGGGCATATGGAAGTTCCCAGACTAGGGGTCGAATTGAAACTATACCTGCCAGCCTACACCACAGCCATAGCAACATGGGATCCGAGCCGCACCTGCGACCTACACCACAGCTCATGGCAACACCAGATCCATGACTCACTGAGCGAGGCCAAGGATGGAACTGCATCCTCATGGATACTCATCAGATTTGTTTCTGCTGCGCCATAGCAGGAACTCCCTGTTTTATTTTTTAGATTCCACATATAAGCAATGCCATGTGGTATCTATCTTTACTTGTCTGATTTATTTCACTTAGCATAATGCCCTCCAAGTCCATCCATGCTGCTGCAAATGTCAAAATTTTATTCTTTTATGGCTAAGTAGTTTTCCATTGTATATCCACTGTATATATATGCCACATCTTCCATTCATCTGTTGGTGGACCCTCAGGTTGCTTCCATATCTTGCAATTGTAAATTATGCTGCTGTGAACATTGGGGGTACATATATCTTCGAATTAAGTGTTTTGTTTTTTGCAGATATATACCCAGCCGTGGAATTGCTGGGTCCTATGGTAGTTGTATTTTTAGTTTTTTCAGGAACCTCCTACAGTTTTTCATAGTGGCTGCACCAATTTACATTCCTACCAGCAGTGGACAGGGGTTCCCTTTTCTCCACATCCTCAGAGGGCACCCATTTTGGTAGAAGTGGGAATGAACAAGAAAGGAGAGGGCCATGGTTAGGGTCACCAAGACTGAGATACATTAGGTCAGAATTGGCTTGGTGTTTACAACTTTAAAATTTTTTGTATTAAACTTTTCATTTTGAAAAATTCAAACCCAGAGAAAATTTGCTAGAATAGCCACAATTCTCTATATCCTTCACCTAGACTCACTCATTATTTTGGCTCATTTACTTAATTTTTCTCTTTCTATATGTATCCTATAATATTGTACATATTCGAGAATAAGCTAGAGATGGTAATCCTTTATCCTTTGTTACTTCCGTGCGTATTTTCTAAAAACAAAGACCTTTATGATATATTGATGTGGGTTTCAAATTTAGGAAATTGATACAATATTGGATGTTTCCAACTATTCTAACATTTATGTATTTATTTATTATTTTTTTATTTTTCTGGCCACTGCTGCAGCATATGGACGTTCCTGAGCTAGGGGCCAAATCAGAGCTGCAGCTATGGTCTACGCCACAGCCACAGCAACACCAGATCCAAGCCCCATCTGTGCCCTTACCTCGAAGCTTACAGCAACACCGGATCCTTAACCCACTGTGGAGGCCCAGGATTGAACCTGCATCCTCACAGACACTGTGCTGGGTTCTTAAGCCTCTGAACCACAGTGGGAACTCCCAAGTATCCTGACTTTTACAGCAACTTTTTTCTTCCTGACCTGGTATCTAATGGAGAATTAAGTAGGAACATTTAGTTGTCCTGCCTCTTTAGTCTTCTTCTGAAAATCTGAAATGGTACCTCAGACTTTCATTGTTGTCTGTTAGGACATTCATGTTTTTAAAAAGAGTACAGGCCTGTTGGTTTATAAAATGTGTCTCGATTTGGGCCTTCCTGATAATTTCCTTGTAATTTATTTCAGTGTATGTATGACCACAAAACCTAGTGACTTAAAGCAGTAAACATCTATTATTTCACATAATTCTGCAGGTCAGGAATTGGGGCATAGTTAGGTGCCTCTGCCTTGGGGGGTCTTTCATGAGGTTGAAGTCAAAATGCTACATAGGTTTTCCGTCATCTCAAGGCTTAATTGGAACTGGAGGATCTGCTTTGAGGACGGTGCATCACATGCTAGGAAGTTTGTACTGCTGTCCTGCCTCTGTTCCTGCCACATGGACCTCTCCATGGGACAGGAGAGTCCTCACTATATAGCAGTTGCATTTCTCCAGAATGGGTGGTCCATGGAAGGGAACAAAGAAGGGACTTGTGTGTCTTATGACCTGGTCTTGGAAATCACATGCTGCCGCTTCTGCTGCCTTCTGTTTATGTGTGGTGGTTTTAAAATATACCTATAAATTCTTTGATAATCTTCCCTTCAAAACAAGGAGCCTAATTCTCCTCCCCTTGAGTGTAGGCTGGACTCCCCTCTGTGGAGCACAGTGTTAAGGAACCACTTCCACGGCTGTGGAATCCCAGAGTGTCCAGGGACTCATGTCCTGCTGGCTAGGGCTGCTGGGTTTGCCCTATCGCTTTAGACACCAGAGTGGTCCTGCCTCCACCCTCGCCTGACTTTTCTTTCAGTGCCCAGGGCTGGGCCTCCAGATGTAGCAGGCGTGAGAGCTTACAGGGGGCTGGGGAGCACGAGCCCCTATCAGAGACTCTCGGATAAGCCTGTTCATGTGCATAGGCTACCCCAGTGGCAGCAGGGCCCTTGCAGCCCCTCTGCAGAAGCTACCCTGGCATATGGGTAGAGGGAGCTGGAGCTCCTTAGAAGACCTTAAGAGGGAGGAAAGGAGGAATTGCCCATGTCTTGGTAAGAGAGAGGGCTGGTTGGGGAGATGGGATGTAGGGATCTTTATTTAGACTCTGGTGGCTCACCTGAGCTTTCTGCAGGGTCAGAGGCTTGAGCCAGAATCCGTGATGAGACCTCTGGACACAAGGAGCTCAGCCAAGTACATACAGACTTGTAGGCACTCTGTGAAGTGCCCAGATTACTCCTGCCTCTCTGAGCCTTGTTTATAAAATGGGAAAAATAAATACTAACATAGGAAGAAGTTTTGAGAATGAAACAAAGTACTGCATTTCCTCCATTCTAAGGCATTTAAAAAAATATTTAGACGTTTTTGAAATTAGAATGTCTCAAGAGCATCCTGCAATTGTGGCTGGTAGCACGTATCTTTCTTATTAGTTCATAAAAGAATTTTGATGAACACCTAATAGACTGGAGATGTGATAACATTGAGGAGCTGCTAATTTTTAAAAATGTTGCAATGATGCTGTGTTCATTTTTTTTTTTTTTCTTCAGAGCAGGGCCTGCGGCATGTGGAAGTTCCCGGGCTAGGGGTCAAATCCGAGCTACAGCTGCCGGCCTGCATCATAGCCACAACAAAGCAGGATCTGAGTGGTGTCTGTGACCTACACCACAGCTCATGGCAACCCCTGATCCTTAACCCACTGAGCGAGGCCAAGGATCGAACCCACATCCTCATGGATCCTAATCGGGTTTGTTAACTGCTGAGCCATGAAGGAAACTCTGCTGTGTTCATTATGAAGAAGAATCTTTGTCTTTTAGAGGTACCTGTTGAAATATTTATGGATACTTCGATAGGCTGAATTTGCTTAAAAATAGTTTGGGATGGGGGACTGGATGAGGACCTAGATGAAATCAAGACCATGCCTTAAGGACTCTTGAAGTTAGGTGAAAGCTGCACAGAAACTTCTTACACTATTCTCTCCACTTACTAAAATAAAAGGAAAAAAAAAAACACACACACACACAAAGAAATAAATTGACACAAAGGGCTTTTCTGCTTTTCGTGGGACTGGGTCCCTTGTTATTCAAATCTCATCCTGTCACCTCCTGGAGAGGCCCTCCCTGATTTCCTGTTCTGTGGCTGCCCCCTCCCTCCCTCCCCACCTCTGTAGTTGCTCTCTAAGCACCCTAACATTCAATAATTATTGATATGTTTGCTTACTTGATTATTATCCCACTTGGAAGCTCTGTGGGAGCAGGGGCTTGGCCTCTCTGCCACATAGTAGACGATCAGGAAATGATTGGTGACTGACTGATACAGGGCCCACTGGTACAGTGCCTGGCACGTGGTAGATAATCAATAGATGTTAGTTTCACCCTCACCCAGCTCGGTTCCCCATTGCCTTGTTCTGTCACTCTCTGTAAGACCTTCCCTTTCTGCCCCAGGAGCCTGGCCAGTCTGCAGCACTTATCTTCACGCATTTCCAGCCCACCCCTTGGTCTCGCCTTTAGCCAGCTCAGCATTCAAACCCTGGTGGCCCTCGTGGGTTTCTCCTCCTTCCCTATCTTGCTCTCAGCCGTGTCCTGATTTCCAGGTACTGCCTAGTCCTTGGGAGAGAATTCTGTGCCAGTGAGGAACCTTCCTTGCAAAGTGACAGAAAATCCTTCTAAAGAAAGAGGGAGCTATCACTGCTAGTCAAGCCCTAGCCCCAGAAAGATGAAGGGAGCTCAGTGTCTCCCTCACCAGAGGCTGCCACAGGATGAAATTGGGAGGGTGGTGGTAGAGGGACTGGGGGCAGGCAGTCAGCATCCTCTCCAGAGCCTTTCCTGGAATGTTCACGCGTCCTAGACATGCTCCAGTTTATGCATCCAGTGCGCCACCTTTGAAAGCACGGCTGCTGCTGGGATGCAGAGCAGGGAAGTTGCTGAGAGAAGCTAGGGGGAGACTTAAGCGATGGTGAGTTCTGAGGGGCTGAGGGTGAGCCCTGCTGAAACAGAGGCATGGGCAATGTGCTGGCAGAGCAAGGAGGGGTGAGCACACTGCTGGTCTAGGGCTTTCCCAGAGGAGGTGGAGTGAGTGATTCTTTTTTTTGTCTTTTTGCCTTTTCTAGGGCCGCTCCCGTGGCATATGGAGGTTCCCAGGCTAGGGGTTGAATCGGAGCTGTAGCCGCCAGCCTACACCAGAGCCACAGCAACACGGGATCTGAGCCACGTCTGCGACCTACACCACAGCTCACGGCAACGCCGGATTGTTAACCCACTGAGCAAGGCCAGGGACTGAACCTGCAACCTCATGGTTCCTAGTCAGATTCGTTAACCACTGTGCCACGACGGGAACTCCGGAGTGAGTTATTCTTAAAAAAGGACAGTGAGTGTGCCAGGCAGGGAAGGGAGAAAGAGCATTCCAGGCAGAGGGTGCAGCCTGAGCCCAGGCCTGGAGGTGGGATTGCAAAGGAAGGCGTGGACACAAGGAAGAGCTATTGGGCGGGGAGCAATGACAGTCCTCCCTTCTGATTCTGCTGCCTTTATAGGTTGATGCCCATCTGAAAATTGCTTTAAAGCTTAAAAACAGCGTCACACAGTTTCAGCTTGCTGTGTGTCATTTTAGAATTAATTCCTGCCTCCCTCCCCTTCTTTCTTCCTTCCTTCTTCCTTCCTCCCTCCCTCCCTCCCTCCTCCCCTTCCTCCCATTTTGGGAGTATGTGGAAGTTCATGGGCCAGAGATAGAATCTGCTCTACCACAGTGACCCAAGCCACAGCAGTGACAATTCCAGATCCTTAACCCACTGTACCACCAGGGAACTCTGATTTTAGAACCTTTTTAGAGAATCCGCTGGGGCTCCTAGTGGAATATGAGGTGCTCTGGAAGATCCCAGCAGATTATTCGCCATTCCCCAGGGGACCATGACCTGTGTCTCTGTCATCTCTCCATCCTCAGCACCAGCCTGGGCCTGGTGCACAGTCAACAGTGGGTCTTGATTCCTCAAGTTGTGTCATATTTGCAGGTGCAAAGAGAAGAAATACGATTATGACCATTTGCCCACAACATCGGTCGTCATTGCATTTTATAATGAAGCCTGGTCAACACTCCTTCGGACAGTTTACAGTGTCCTTGAGACGTCCCCTGACATCCTGCTGGAAGAAGTTATCCTTGTAGATGACTACAGTGATCGAGGTAAGCCTCTGACACAGAGTCTCGGGGGAGCCTCTCCTTCTGTGGCTGTGCCTGGGAGGTGAGAGTGTGGCATGGGACACACAGTGCATGCCTGGGAGGATGAGCTTCCTGCGTCCCCCTGTGCCGAGCCCTGCCCTCAGGGAGCTCAGAGCCGTGTGTGTGTGTGTGTGTGTGTGTGTGTGTGTGTGTGTGTGTGTGTGTGTGTGTGTGTGTGAGGGGGTGCAGACATGATGACAGAAGGTCTCTACCACAGGAGGGACTCACCCTGCCTGGGTGCTTGGGGGCGGGGGGGAGGGTGTTGATCTTCGTCTTGAAAGTTGGGCGGTTCGTGGGCAGCAAATGTGAAGGGAGGGCATCTCGAGAGGAGAGCACAGAATGTGGAAAGGCTTGGAGGTGCAGTGCTGGGTGGATTGTATAGGATCTGCACATCGTTCAGGAAGGATGGAGGGCCCCTGCCTAGGGGAGCAGAGGAGATGGGGAGAGGGAGAGAGGGCACAGGTGTTGGACCCCAGGCTTTGTCCTGAGGGCCAGGAGCGCCAATGCAGGATTTCAAGCAGGAGACCAGTTTTGCCCTTTGGGGGCTCCCTCTGGGCTAGAGTGTGGAGCATGCAGGGGGCCCAGGTGGGAGGGCAGGGTGGGGGAGGCAGGCAGGCCGAGGGATGCCCAGGAGGTAGCATCAACAGGCCCAGAGCCTGGATGAGGTGGGAGGAGGGCCCTCCGGCTTCTGGCTTGGGTCTCCAGGTGAATGGTGGTGCCCAAAAGCCACTCACATGTGGGTGAGGAAGGCAGGATGTTTGGCTTTGGACATGTTGAGTTGGAGATGAGATCAAAAAGGGGCCCAGATGGAAGAACTGAAGCCAGGGGGGAGTCATTCTATTGAGAGGGTGGTCGGCATCCCTATGGACCTGGGATCCAGCAATTCACACGCAGTCCCAGGCTGGCTCTTTATTATTCAGCTTTGGAATGTTTGCTGGGCTTTGGGGGTCTATGAGAAATAAGACAAGACCCTGCTCTCATAAAATTCACATTCTAGTGAGGTGGGTAGAGATGGTGTGTAAACATATAAAGAGCATAATACATACATCACATAATAACAACACAATTTGACATGTGTATCACATAATAGAACAGGACACAATATCACACGTACATCACATATCGCAACACAGTATAAGATAGGATACCATAATAGAACATGGTAGTATAGCAGGCGCAGAAATTGCTCTGAAAGAATAATGGGAGCAGGTGGAGCTTGGGGACCAGGCCCACTCTCGCTGGTGGAGGTCAGGCAGGCCTCTCTGAGGAGGCAACCTTTTAGCTGAGAGCTAGAGTGTGGAGAAGGGGGCAGCCCACTGAAGGTCTAGGGGAGAGGGGTGGGCTGGGAGCAGCAGGTGCAGAAGCTGGAATGAGCGGCTGTTCTCTGGGTCCAACCACCAGCTGCTGGGGAGACCCAGAGTGAGGCTGCAGGGTGTGCAGGACCAGAGCAGGTGCGGCCTTGAACGCCAGTATCAGAGGTTTGGCTTATAGGTGCCTTTTGGGGGCCAAGAATTGTCAGGAGAGCAGGAAGCTTGCTCCATCAAGGGGGCTCACTGTGCTGCCCTGTGGAGCGAGGCTGATGTTGGGGGACATGGGAGTGGGGAGCAGGTGAGGATGGAAGGGGGAGGGGTGTAGGTGCTGCTGTAGTCCTCGCTGGCTGGGGTTCATAGTGTCGATGCTGCAGCCATAGCCAGCCAGTAAATCTTAGGCGAGTAACTGACATGAGGGCAGCTAAGCTTAAGTGAGGGAAAGTGTCAAGGCCCTAGCAACAGGCAGAGCTCTGGCTTGCTTGCTAGAGCCTGTTTCAAACAGAATCACCATCCCTGGGCCACCCATGAGGGTAGAGCCACTGCTGCTTCAGGCTCTGAGGCGGGTCTGTCTGACCTCAGAGCCTGGTGCCTGTGTCCTAATTGGTGGGTGTGCTGGGCTGCTCTCGCCAAATAACAGTGATTTACATTTACATACTTCAAATCTGGGAAACAGACAGGGGCCAGGTGGCAGCTCCATGGTGCTCAGGCTAGTTCCTCCTGCCCCGAGTCTCTACCTTCTCATAGAGACTTCAGTGGAAGGATTTCAAGGGGACCGGGAGCCACACCTGCAAGTTGCCCTCACATCCCATTGAGCAGACAGGGTCACCTGCACACCAGGCTGCAAGGGAGGCTGGACCTGTCACCGTGGTGGCTGGCTGTGTGCTCAGCTGAAAAACGTGGGAAGAGTGAGTATTAACCCCTAAGGCAGCACGCAAGCCAGGCCGGGGGTTGAGGCTGAGTGTAGCCTGCAAGGTCCTGAGTTCTGGGGTCAGGGGTTTGAGGCGCACATTAGTATAACTTGTCCCAGCACCTCAGGCAAGTCACGTGTCTCCTGAGCCTTGGTTTCTTGTCTGTGAATGGGTTTATTTACACTCATGTCAGAGACTTGGGGTGAGGAATAAATGCGATCCTGGGTAGGACAGAGCCTCACGTGGAAGCATGTGGTGGGCCAGCGTCTTCGTTTCCTTGCCTCCCAGGGTTGCTTTAAATCTTTCTGTGTGGATACTGCTTCTGGGTCACTGCATGGCCTAAAATCCCAGCCCCGACACTTTGCAGCCATACAGCCTTGAGCAAGGAGCTTAACCAGTTCCAGCCTTGGCTTCCAGCCCTGTAAAACGGCATCTTAGTGGTTCCCACCTCGCAGGGTCATTGTGAGGATGAAATGAGATGAAAGCAGTAGCTTGCTAGGTCAGGGCCTGGCACATTGCTAGCAGTTGTTCAGTGATAACTTCCGTTGTTATGAAATAGTTAAAAAAGCCTGTAATGTGCCGAAAACATTTCAGAAATGTATTCGTTCAGGAGCACATATCAGATTATTTTCTCTTCGTGGCATTACGCAGCTTCTCAGCAGACAGGAATAGGGTCTGAACCCCTTCCAGCACAGCCTAGTTCCCTGTAAATGTCAGTCTCTGTGGGGCCAAGGCCTCCCTTCCCCATCGTGGTCATTCGTAAAGCCGGCAGGATGCCTCCCTCAGCCTGTACTGGAGGTGAACGTCCTGCCCTCCCCTTCTTCCCCTTCCTGCAGTGTCAGTCTGAGCTGATGAGGGGGTGTCAGCCCTTCCAGGGTGGGGGAAAGCAGTTCAGGCAGACAGAAGATTGATGCAGACCAAACCCATAATGAGTGCTGGGAGGCTGCGCCAGCATTTTCCCGTGTGTTCACTCGGCCCTGCCACTAATTAGCCTCGCTGGGGAAGTCACCCCGCTTATTCTAGCCATCAGCTTATGTGCAGTTATATTTAGGGTTGAAAAAAATAAACCAATGAGTGTTTCTTTGTTTTTTAAGTAGCAAGAATATTTAAGGGGGGAGTTCCCATTGTGGCTCAGCAGAAATGTATCTGACTAGCATCCATGAGGACCCAAGTTTGATCCCTGGCCTTGCTCAGTGGGTTAAAGATCTGGTGTTGCTGTGAGCTGTGGTGTTGGTCACAGACATGGCTTGGATCTGGTGTTGCTGTGGCTGTGGCGTAGGCTGGCAGCTGCGGCTCTGATTCCACCCCTAGCCTGGGAACCTCCATATGCCATGAGTGTGGCCCTAAAAAGAAAAAAAGAAAAGAAAAAAATAGAATATTTAAGGAAACATTCACAAACAACGAAGCAACTTAGAACATTTTCCAAAGTATTCCTCTTCACTGATGATTGAGGAGGACTGTGAGATGAAGCCCATACTGATATGGGAAAATCCCTCATTTTTATTTTGCCTGAGTGGTTCTCCCTTGCCTCCACCTGACCCATTGAAGGGTGTGAATCCTGGCCTCGTGTCCCAGAGCCTGTATGGGGAGTCAGGAGTCCCGGGGCCAGCCCTATGTGTAGGCCTTTTCAACTCTTAAGGGCTCCTTTGCTCTTCTGCAAAAAATAGAATAAGCACGTTCTCCTGACAAGTTTTGGATTTAATAAGGATGAGAAGCTGTAGGAGAAAGCTCTGTATCTGGAATCTAATATAAGGCACAAATGAACCTATTTATAGAAAAGAGACGAACTTATGGACATGGGGAATAGACTTGTGGTTGCCAAGCGGGAGAGGGATAGAGTGGGATGGACTAGGAGTTTGGGGTCAGAAGATGCAAACAATAGCATTTGAAGTGGCTAAGCAGTGAGATCCTGCTGTATAACGCAGGGAACTCTATGTAGTCACTTGTGATGGAACATGTTGGAGGATAATGTGAGAAAAAGAATGTATATATATATGTATGACTGGGTCATTTTGCTGTACAGCAAAAATTGACAAAACATTGTAAATCAACTATAATTTTAAAAAACTCTAAGTGAAAAAAAACCCCAAAACTCTAGCTAGAGGCAGTGTTAAGCCTGTGGACTCAAGCCAGAGTCCCTGGGTCTAAATCATGGTACCTCAGCCTACTTGCTCTGGGACCTTGGCACATCAGCCTCTCTGGCCTCAATATTCACATCTATAAAATGGGGACAGTAGTAGTACTTATCTCCTATGTTTGCTGTAAGACTCATGTGAGTTATATGAATCACTTGGGCAGTAGTTAGCATGTTAGGCCTTCTAATGTTGGCTGCCATTATTATATTACAGTGTCAAGTGAAATATGCTTCTGAGAAAATTTGCATTAATGTAATTTTTAGGAATAAGATTTATGTTACTATAATTCTATATAAAGTAACATTTTATGATGTATTACATAATTAACATAAATGAACAAAATTTTATTAACAATTTTTCAGGGAAATTATGGTTAGATGGTTCTTGTGCTTTTTATTTAAATAAAGTCAAGGTATTGGGGGGGGTGGTAATAGCTTTACTGAGATATATCCACATGCCACATTCACCCATTTCAGAGTGACAATTCAATGTGCGTATCTTTTGAGAGAGCGTCTTTGTGGTTCTAGAATCTTCCATCCCAGCCTCCCCTTTGGGACCTTTGGGGCTTCCACCTTTGGTTCTGGGTGCGGTGACAATGTCCCTGGTACAGGGCAATGTCTACTTATTCTTCTTTACGGGACAGGGAGACCCTGGCCAGAGATGTGTGGCCGTGACCTTCAGTGTCCCTCTTGCCTCTCCAGAGCACCTGAAGGAGCGCCTGGCTATTGAGCTTGCCAAGCTGCCCAAGGTCCGCCTGATCCGTGCCAACAAGAGGGAGGGCCTGGTGCGAGCACGGCTGCTGGGGGCTTCCGTGGCCAAGGGTGATGTGCTGACCTTCCTGGACTGCCACTGCGAGTGCCACGAGGGCTGGCTGGAGCCGCTGCTGCAGAGGTGCGTGAGCCGTGCATGGGAGGTTGGGGGGGTGGGTCCCTAAGCAAACTGAACAAACTGGAATCAGGTGCTCCATGGACGAAGCCTCTGTCCCTGGGCTTAGAACAGTCCCTACCTCCAGGCGCTATGGAGGCTGGTAAATGATTTAATACATGGATGGTGTTTAGAACGTGCCGGCACACAGGAGGTCCTAGATGCGTGTTTGCTTTTATGACTGCTTATTATCCACACTTATTGTAGAAAATAGTATGATCAACCAAGAAAAAAATATCATCAATCATAGAGAATCACACTCCTGGGAATATACATTTTGGTGTATTGCATTCAAGCTGGGCTGAGTTATCCATGGCATTCAGTACCTGCAATGCCTAGGGCCTACCCGTGAAACTTGAAACAACTTTATGTTAATTTCTTTTCAAATCAGAAGAGAAAATGAATATAATAACGAATATGTAATAATGAATCTAGCCTGAATTGTGTTTATATCAATATAGGCATACAATTTTTAATATATATATTTTTTGAGTCATGAAAGTATAGTGGCCATGTCTTCAAGGCCATTTCACCTGCTGTGCCACAGCCTCTTAGGCTCACCCTCCCACCTGCCTCTGGGCTGACACTTGTTCTCTTCTCTTCCCTCTCTTCCTTACCATTCTACTGATTCTGCATCAGGAGCTGGGCCGGTAAGCCCAGAGCTCCTCCAGGTGGGAGAGGAGGGTCTGAGGTCTCTGTTTGGTCCCCGCCCAGCCCACCGTGTGGAGTGGGTGAAGGGCTGGAGGATCAGGGTCTGTGCATTTGGCAAATTGCTTTCTATGGGCCTACAGCTTGGTTTGGTTGCCAGGGTCTGTCTGGAAGAGCTGGGGACCCCTTCGCCTCCCTTCCTGCGTGAGACCAAGCTCTGCTCTGCCATCTCCTGCTGCCCTGCCTCTCGCTGCCTCATTCTCCCCCTCAGCTCTGATGAGCTTCGCCAGCAGCAAGGACTCAGGGTTTGTCAGGCCAGTGATGGAGTATGAGATTATTTAGGACATAGTGACAGCTGGGTGTTCCCTCTGGGACCTGGACTAGTGGGTTAGCCTTTCCCCCTTCCCGCAGTATACATACGGAGGGCGGCCTCTAGGCCTGTCTGAAGTCATGGTGGGGGCACTTTTCCCCTTTAGCTGAGTTATCAATCCCACCTAGAATTTTGCTTCACTCCAGCCCACCCTTTGGAGAAAGCGAGGCAGTACCACCCCCCCCCCCCCATCACATCCTTGCTCCAAACCTGGAGACAAAGGGATTCTCTCCTAGTTACCCGTTAGAAACAACTAGGTAACTTTTAAAACCCCCAGTCTTATGGCAGATTATTTGGATCCGAATCTCTGAGGTGGGCCCTGGCATGGCCCCTGACTCATAAGATGCCAGAAGCCCTACCCAGTTACCACTGCTTCTGGACCTGCATGTTCTTTAACCATGATTCAGAATTCTTTATTTCAAGTGCTGGCTCCCCCTGGTTTTCCTTTTCTTATAAAAATTAGGCTACTCCTGGTTCTAATCAGCTTGACTGCATGTTTATGATTTATAGGTCTCGAATTCTAAAGAAATGCTTCTGAAATGTAACTCAGAGAATAGAGTGTTCACACATGGTCCAGTCTCAAGTCATGTTTCCTGATGTACTGTCGATGCAAAGAAGCACAGTCTGGAAGCATGCTGAAGGTTGATTGCACTTGTAGGAATGATGGTGGAGGGAACTGCTTAAGCATGTGCACAGGCTGATCCCTGCAACAGGAAATTATCTCATTTTATACTCTAGGTAACATTTAATAATTATAAATATTAAAAGAAAAGAATAGCAGTAGTTCTAGGTTCTTTGCCAGCCTCTTATAAACATTCCTTTAGGGAGTCCACATTAACTCTATGAGTAGGAACTATTGCTCAGTGTCACACAGGAGACAACAGGCTCTGAGAGGTTAGGTGACTCCACTTACATCACACAGTGAATTAGGGGCAGGGCTAAAATTTAGCTTGGAACTCCAAAGCAAACCCTTTGATCTGGGTACACCTCTGTTCATAGGGACAGAATTATTTCTTGACTTTAAAATGTTTCATTGTAATTAAATGAAGAAATCTCTTGCAGTCTTGAGAAAGTGAAAATCTGCTCTGTTTTTCATTAGCTTTGGTTTTTACATCATGACTTTTAGACAGGGATTCAGGCTTAGCCAGAATAATCCTAGATGGAATCAGAATATTAAGGCTGTGCTGACTACTCGTGCAGTCTATGAAAATATGACTATTCATGTCAAGGCCAGAATCCTTGCTTCCCTCCTCCCCTGCCCCCCACCCCGTGTCCCCCGTGATGCTCACCTGCCAGGGCTGACTCGATTGCAGACACCTGGAACAAGAGAAGCAGGTCTTTCTCATTTAGGTGTTCCTCTTTCTAGTAGACGGCTGAGCAGAATGAATTCTCAGATGTCCTAATTGTCCTCCTGCTGCCTGCACACATTGGACTGAAGGGGTGTTCTGGGTGTTTATTTCAGGATTCACGAAAAAGAGTCGGCAGTGGTGTGCCCTGTGATTGACGTGATCGACTGGAATACCTTCGAGTACCTGGGGAACCCCAGGGAGCCCCAGATCGGCGGGTTTGACTGGAGGCTTGTGTTCACATGGCACGTGGTTCCCGAGAGGGAGAGGCTCCGCATGCAGTCCCCCATCGATGTCATCAGGTCAGGGGTCAGCCTCTCTGAGCATGGCTCATTGCGTCTGGCCGACTTGTCAACCAAGGCCCTTAGGAGGGATGGTTAGCTGCTGCCTCTCCTTGCTTTTTCCAGAGTATTTGTTTATATTTATGAAAACTTTCCTACACATATAGATTTTATATTGGTATATATGTTTCTATTTTAAAAATTGTGGTAAGATATGGACTTCCTGTCGTGGCACAGTGGAAACAAACCCGACTAGGAACCTTGAGGTTGCAGATTCGATCCCTGGCCTCACTCAGTGGGTTAAGGATCTGGCATTGCCATGGGCTGTGGCATAGGCTGGCAACTATAGCTCCCTATGACTCCGATTAGACCCCTAGCCTGGGAACCTCCATATACCGTGGGTGCAGCCCTAAAAAGACAAAAGACAAAAAAAAATTGTGGTAATATATGGATAACATGAAATTTACCATTTTAACCTTTTTTTTTTTTTTTTTTGGCCGTGCCTGTGGCGTGCAGGAGTTCCCAGGCCAGGGATCGAATCTGTGTCATAGCAGTGACCAAACTTGATCTTTAATGATGAGGGAACTCCTCATTTTGACCATTTTAACCATTTTTAAATTAACAGTTCAGTGGCGTCAAGCACATTCACAATATTGTGAACCTCTACATATTTCCAGAACTTTTGCATCAACCTCTGTAGAAACTCTATACCCATTCATCAATAACTCCCTTTCCTCCCCTCTTCTAACCTCTGGTAACTTCTGTTTTACTCTCTGTCTCTCTGGATTTTCCTGTTCTGTATGCCACACATAAATGGAATCGCACAGTATTTACCTTTTTGTGTCTAACTTCTTTTCCTTAACACGGTGTTTTCAACGTTCTTCCAGAACTTCATTCCTTTTTATGGCTGAATAATATTCCACTGCATGCACATCCACTTTTGATTTATCTGGAGACCTGTTGATGAACAGTTGGGTTATTTCTTCAGTCTGGTTGTTATAAATAATGCTCCCGTGAACACAGTGTACTACTATCCTTTTGAATCACTGTTTTCAGTTCTCTGGGATATATACCTAGGAGTGGAATTGCTGGGTCATGTGATAATTCCATGGCTAATATTTTGAGGACACACTGTCAGGCACCTTTTGGACTGGGGTGACTGATCCTGGGGGTGCAGGGGCCAGCTTTGGCCAGCGGCTAAGCCTGAGTCTGAGTAAGTGGGTTCACGTGGGGCTGGGCTGCCCTTGTGCTTGAGGTGTTGGAGTAATAGTTTGGCTTTCCTCTCCTTCTGAGTTGAACCACAGATGGAGATCAGACTTCAGCTTTATTGCTGGGGTATTGAACCGGAAATGGTGTTACAGATCTGCACCCACGTCTGGCACCTGGCCTTCTGAATCTTTCCACCTGAGTCCTGACCTTGGGAAGACCCGCTGCTGGCTGGGGTGGAACGAGTGTGGAGATAGTGCTGAGAGAGGGGCTGGAGAAGTGAATGAGGCCAACTCACATCCAGCGTCGGAGGCCAAGGAAAGGGGTTTGGACTTAGCCTGAATGGTTAGAAGCCACTGAAGGCATTTGAGCTGGAAATGACCTCAGGCTATTATATTCTTTAAAGACTCTTCTTGGGGGAGTCTAGAGGGTGGGGGGCCCAGAGGGGTCAGGGCTGCAGACAGGGGCACCACTGGGAGGCATTGCAGTCTTCCAGGTCAGAGGTGATGGTGCAGGAGAAGATGGAGGGACATGGTAGACGCCAGAGATGTTGAGGTGGGAGAATTGGGAGGAACAGAATGGGAAGGGGAGGAGGACTCAAGGATGGCATGTGGGCTTCTGTGGGAGCCCTGAGCAGAGCATCCTACCCAGCCCCTTACTCAGCAGGTTTGGAACCTGAGGCGCTGAGTAGGAAGGATCTTACCCAGGTCAAATATGCAGCTTGTGATGCTGATATGAACTCCACACCCCCACTTGTCCCCACTCTACACACACACACACACACACACACAGGCACACACACACACATAGGCACATTGTGGCCAGCTGTCCTTCCCCTCCTGTCATATCCCTAGGCCTCAGTTTTCTTATCCGTGAAATAGGTTTCCTGCTGCTTACATTGAATTAATTATATCCACCCTGTCTGTTTCCTAGACTTTTAGAATGAACACACATGAAAGTGCTTTGTAGTCCAGAACCCTCCCTACCTTCCCTTCCACGGTCTTGCGGTCCTGTTCTCACTGGCTCAGAGCTTGGAGAGCAGGGAAAGCCAATACTTGGTCAGAGCCCAGAAGCACTGCTGGAAGATCTTAACATTTCAAACCGTTAGGCTCTTCATGTTACATATTTCCCCATTTCTGAATTTCTTCCTTTGCATCTGCATCTCTGTGGTGGGTGGACCCTGCTGCTTTCTGCTATGGTTGGATGGAAGCCTTGGGCCACTTTTGAAAGTGCCTTTTCCTAAATGAACCTGACAGGGAGAAAACAGGGCCAGCGGAGGGACAGGCTGGAGCTGGCCATGTGGGTCCTAGAGGTGGGGCCACTCCAGCAGGAGAGGCTCAGGCCCTTGGGGAAGCTTTAAGATGCCGGAATTGTCTTTTTCGGCCTCCAGAGGGCATCAGTGAGGGCTGCCCAGTGACTCTGACCAGGGCCACTTCAGCCGGGTACCTGCCAGCCGGGTACCTGCCATCCTCTCAGATTCCTGGTCTCTCTTCGCATTTCTTCTTGTATCTGTGCTCCTAGAAATAGAAGGGTTTCTCTCACCCATAGGCCTTTGCCTGTGCTCACGTCTTCTCGGAAATCCATTCCATTCCTCTTCTTGGCTAACTCTTCTTCGTTCTGCAGAAACTTAGAAGCTGCCTGCCCCCATCTCCTGGCCTCCTTTGTGTTCCCACTGGGCCCCAGGTCACCCTTAGTCACCCCACAGAGTTCTGTGTCTGCCTGGTGAGATGTGCGTAAGCCTCCCCAGGGTAGGGCTGTGGGGCATGTCGGTGACTCCAGCCCAGCTTAGCACTCGGCACAGAGTGTGAACTCAGCGTACGCTTTTCTGGGGAGATGGTGGGAAGGGATTCAACTCCCTGTGATGGTTTCCTGCTGCTTACATTGAATTATGATTCACACACTTCTAGGTCTCCAACCATGGCTGGTGGGCTGTTTGCCGTGAGTAAGAAATATTTTGAATACCTGGGGGCTTATGATACAGGAATGGAAGTTTGGGGAGGAGAGAACCTCGAGTTTTCCTTTAGGGTAAGTATTTCAGGCTTCTGTTTGGACTCATTCTTATCCTGTTCTCTCTCTCTCTCTGGGAATATGGATTTGCTAGGAGAGCCTGGCAGACTTGTCCTCCACACGGACAGTTTATCCAGCGATCTCAAAAGTGGTACACGCATCCTGTAAACATGCTTGCCTTCCTGTGTGACCTTTTAAAAAAATACACTTTTAGGAGTTCCCGTCGTGGCGCAATGTTTAGTGAATCCGACTATGAACCATGAGGTTGCGGGTTCGATCCCTGGCCTTGCTCAATGGGTTAGGGATCCGGTGTCGCCGTGAGCTGTGGTGTAGATCCCAGACTCGGCTCAGATCCCACTTTGCTGTGGCTGTGGCGCAGGCCAGCAGCTACAGCTCTGATTAGACCCCTAGCCTGGGACCCTCCATATGCCGCGGGAACGGCCCTAAAAAGACAAAAAGATTAAAAAAACCCAAAAACCAAAAAACCAAAAAATACTTTTAACTGAATTAGGGCTGGAAAAGGTTTTGCAAGTCACCTAGTTCTTTCTTCTCACTCCACAGAGGGGAGGGACAGAGGCTGAGAGGTCACTCAAATGGTGCATGGCAGAGATTGGACTTTTTGATTGCAGGTCCCTGCCTTGTGATCCCATGGTATAGAGCCTTGATTTGCTTGACTGTTCAATAGAGTAGCCTCTTTATTTGGCACTGTGACTTTCAAACTTTCACACATGTAAAAATTGTTAGGGAAATTTGTTAAAAAGGCAGATTTATAGGCATGGTCTCTGGATAATCAGATTTGATAGATTTAATAGATAGTAGGGGCGGGGAATTTGCCTTTTGTAGCAAGTCCATCTATTGATTCTGCTCTATGGGATCCACAGATGCCCCTTTGAAAAGTCCTTAGCATTTTGGTGGATTTTCTAGTTAACTGGATTTGCATTTTAAGTATCAAAAACTTATGTCGATGTTCCTGCTTTTAAATAGAAAATTTAGGGAGTTCCTGTCATGGCACAGTGGGAACAAATCTGAGTAGGAATCATGAGGTTGCAGGTTCAATATCTGGCCTCGCTCAGTGGGTTAAGGATCCAGTGTTGCCATGAGCTGTGATGTAGGTTGGAGACTCGGCTTGGATCGGGCATTGCTGTAGCTGTGGTATAGATGGGTGGCTACAGCTCCAATTAGTTCCCTAGCCTGGGAACCTCCATATGCTGCGGTGTGGCCCTAAAAAGACAAAAATGAAAAAAAAAAAAAGGAAATATAAAAATTTAAGAATGTTTTAGGTTTTCCTGTTTAAAAAGAACAGGGAGGTCCCTGGTGGCCTAGTAGTTACCTACCTGGCATTGTCACTGCTGTGGCTTGGGTCACTTCTGTGGAGCAGGTTTGAGCCCTGGTCTAAGAACTTCACGTGTCGCAGACTTGGCCAAAAAAAAAAAGTGTTAATAAACAAGACTTTGGGAGTTCCTTTCGTGGCTCAGCAGTTAACAAACCCCACTAGAATCCATGAGGATGCGGGTTTGATCCCTCGTCTCACTCAGTGGGTTAAGGATCCAGTGTTGCTGTGAGCTGTGGTGTAGGTTGCAGATTCGGCTCGGATCCCATGTTGCTGTTGTTGTGGCTCTGGCGTAGGCCAGCAGCTATAGCTCCGATTCAACCCCTAGCCTGGGAACTTCCATATGCCGTGGGTGCGGCCCTAAAAAGCAAAAAACAAAACAACCCCCCCCCCCAAAAAAAGCCAAGACTTTGGCCCTCCACTGAGGACTCACATCCCCCATTATAAGTTCCCAGTGCTATCCTTGTTCATACATCTGGGGGACCCTAGCATGGAAAGGCTCCAGATGACTCTGCCTGCTGAGTTTTGGGGTGTGGCTTTTAATGGTCTTTCTGCCTCTTCCCTAGGTGTCAGGCTGCTCTGCCTGCCTCTAGAAGCTCTTCCTTTCTCCCTTCCAAACCTCTCTTCTTACTTGCTGCTTTCCTATCTTCTGTGGCTAGGAGACCAGGTAATCAGCCTGTTCTTCACCCGATGAGTAAGTGAGCTCCCAGCGAGCTCCATTATGGGTACTCCTAGGAGTCAAGTGCATGAGCCTTACTGCATGGACTTCAGGGTCTGGGTTCCTATGGATCTTTTGTCTTTGGGGTGGCTTTCTTGCTCTTTGACTGCTTCCTGTGTCCTGAGTGTCCTGGGGAAGTGGCCTGCCTCATGGAGGGGGAGGTCTTGGCAGGGATCACCCTGACCTCTGCACCCAGCCTCCTTGCTGCAGGTGCTGTGGACCAGAAGCTCGCTCGCCACTCACTCTCTCCCATCTGCCTCTCTGTCTACAGATCTGGCAATGCGGGGGGACCCTGGAGATACACCCGTGTTCCCATGTTGGGCATGTTTTCCCCAAGCAAGCTCCTTACTCCCGTAGCAAAGCTCTGGCCAACAGTGTCCGCGCAGCCGAGGTGTGGATGGATGAATTTAAAGAGCTCTACTACCATCGCAATCCCCATGCCCGCTTGGTGAGTTCTCCACCCCACCTATGCTCCATCTGGCCACACCCAAACAAAAGTAGCTAATTCTGGACGTCTACCATAGTAGGTCTCATTGTAGACAGAGAGAGGAAATTGGAGTTCCCGTCGTGGCTCAGTGGTTAATGAATCTGACTAGGAACCATGAGGTTGCAGGTTTGATCCCTGGCCTCACTCAGTGGGTTAAGGATCCGGCATTGCCGTGAGCTGTGGTGTAGGTCGCAGATGCGGCTCGGATCCCAAGTTGCTGTGGCTGTGGCGTAGGCCAGCAGCAACAGCTCTGATTAGACCCCTAGCCTGGGACCCTCCATATGCTGCGGGTACAGCCCTAAAAAGACAAAAAAACAAAAAATAAAATAGAGAGGAAATTGAGTGCTCCTGACACAAGTGTGGGGAATCTTTCTTCACTTACAATAACAACTGACAGGTGATTCTCACTATTCACAGTAGCTGCGCCCTATACGGTCACTGCAGACACTGAATTCGGGACTGACCACTGAGCCATGATGGCTCCTGGGGACATACACGCTTGGATTGCTGCAAACCTCTTGCAGGTGGACATTTTTGTCAGCCGATCAATACGTGACCTGGTTTTGTGTATGTTTCTGTTTCTTTAATACATATTGCTGATTACATCAAACGTAGGGCCACCAACACTGTCACTCACACCCAAGTGAAGCTCGTGTAACACAACTATTGTCTCCACGAGACACATCACAGCCTCCTTGTACTCAGGACACCAGATAGTGTTTCAGCATAACCCTTGGGGACCACTTGAAACAGCAAAATCACCAACACAGAAGAGAACAGTCTGAAAATCGTGGTGCTAAATAGGCTGCTAACAGGATAGTTGTTTTCAGGACAAGAGCTGAGCTGAGAATGTGCACGTTGGGTGACTCAAACTTGTGGGTCACCATGTGCGTGTCTGAGAATGACTGTGAAAACCTGAAGACACCACAGTATTGATGTTAGGGTTACAAATAAGTTTCGGCAGACAGGCCCACCGCTTCTGCACAGGTCAGCTCCACACGCCCCAAAACAGGGCTCTCACTTAACCTGTGTTAACATAACCAAGGGGCTGCTCGTCAAGACAAGTTCGTGAAATAAGTCAGAAAGAGAAAGACAAATACCATATGATATCACTTATAACTGGTATCTAATATACAGCACAAATGAACCTTTCCACAGAAAAGAAAATCATAGACTTGGAGAATAGACTTGTGGCTGCCCCGGGGGGAGAGGGAGGGAGTGGGAGGGATCGGGAGCTTGGGGTTAATGCATGCAATCTACTGCTCTTGGGATGGATTAACAATGAGATCCTGCTGTGTAGCATTGAGAACTGTGTCTAGATACATCGCAACACAACAATGGGAGGAAAGAGTGTGTATACATGTTTGTGTAACTTGGTCCCCATGCTGTACAGCAGAAAAAAAAAAAAAAAAAAAAAAAAGATAAGTTCTCTTTTGGGACCTCTTTGCCAGCCACTTGAACGTCTCTTCCTATGAATCCTCACAGCAGCCCTTCAGGGTAGCTCTGAACTTTTCATTTTATAGATGAGAAAACTGAGCCTTAGAGCGAGGGCGATTTAAGGAGCTTGTCCAAGGCCTCGTAGCTGATGCAGGTAGAACTGGATCTCCCACAGACCTTGCTCTGCTCTGCACATCACTGTGGACCCTCCCCCTGACCCCCCCCCCCCCCCAGCCGCTCTCTACCCTATGGGCTCCAGGGTCATTGCTTCCTCTGTCTTGCCCAAGGCTGCAGGGTAGAAACATCTGCTCTTTCTTTTACCCAGTCTGGAGCCCATAGATCCCTCTTTCTGAGGGATCCCAAAGAATAATGAGGGGTCCCAAAGAATAATGTTGCAGAGAGGGGCACCCTTTGTCCGAAGGTCCAGGGGCTGAGCGCTAGAGAGGATATTTGGTTGAAGATGAAGACACGATGACTCTCATCAAAGAATGAACTTCAGGGGAATAAGCAGACATCTGCAACTTTACTCAAAATGGTTTTTCTTATCATTGCCATTTTGTTAAATATTTGACATGTCACATTTTAATAGTTTAACGTCCTGATGCAGGGGCACTCGTATCTCTTTATGTCAGCATTGCTCTTGTAGCTGCACATTTGCCATGCTAAATCAATGCTGGCTTTATTATTCGAAAGTTCTTAATCATTGGTTTTGTCCATAGAACTACACTTTCACAAGAAGTATTTATCATTGCAACATTTTTCTCTTACTCTCAGAAGTATATATTTAGACTTCAATAGATTGGGCACATAATAAGGTTTTCATTCATAATTACCTCTAAACACTTAGCTGTGTTTGAACGTGAGTGTTCAGGTATCAGTGATAAATCAGGACATCATGGCTTGCATGTGCTGTCGACGTGTTGGTGCTCTGTGATCACATGCTCGTCAATGTCGCACCAGGCCAGGGCTGCTAGCGTGGCCCCAGGATTCAGCTCCCTGTTCCATCAGTGGGTTCTTTGTGTCCTTCCCTCCTGCACCTGGCTGCCCCTCCCTGTGGCGAGAGCACCTGGGAGTGTCATTGTTTGTGCAACAGTCTTTCCTTCTAGGGCACCACAGCTGTGTCTCAGGCTTTTTTTTTTTTTCATCCTCTGGGCCCTGTGCAGGGCCCTGCACACAGTAGGTGCTCAATAAAGTCTTAGGAAGAGAGAGGAACTTTGATGGGAAGCACCGTGGCCTGAAGGGCCTCACTGCTTTGTTGTTTTCTCAGGAACCCTTTGGGGACGTGACAGAGAGGAAGCAGCTCCGTGCAAAGCTCCAGTGTAAGGACTTCAAGTGGTTCTTGGAGATCGTGTATCCAGAACTGCACGTGCCTGAGGACAGGCCTGGCTTCTTCGGGATGGTGAGTGAGGCAGGCCCATCCTAAGCAAGGTGCTCCTGGCCTCCAGGTCTGAGTGATGAACCCTGGGCAAGAAAGGCCCCTTCCCGGGGACAGCTAGCCTCTCCCATACCCCTCCCCACTTTTCATCCACTGTCCTTCCTTCTCCCCTTGAGTGTCTGGGCCTTAAGTCCAGAATGTCAGCTCTGGAAATGTCTCAGATGGAAACAGGCTCACTTGGTGTTCCCGTGTCTTTTTTTTTTTTTTAACTCACATGACTTCAAGTCTCAATGGCTGGACCAGTTACTAATTCCCAACCCAGGGATCCACAAAAGCAGTAGTGGGGAAGGATGGTCATTTCTTTATTTCAGAGAACCTAGAAGAGGAGTTCCCGTTATGGTGCAGTGGAAACAAATCTGACTAGGAACCATGACGTTGTGGTTTGATCCCTGGTCTCGCTCAGTGGATTAAGGATCTGGCATTGCCGTGAGCTCTGGTGTAGGTTACAGATGTGGCTCGGATCCTGCATCGTTGTGGCTGTGGTGTAGGCCGGAAGCTATAGCTCTGATTTGACCCTTAGCTTGGGAACCTCCATGTGCTGCGGGTGTGGCCCTAAAAAGCAAAATAAATAATTAAATAAATTAAAAAAAAAAAAAAACCCTCAAAGAACATAGAAGAAATGTCGCTGGGATGAGGCCAACTAAAATGTCAGTTGCCTCTGGCTTTTGCCTGGAACTCCACCCACCTGGGGTGGGGGGCCTCCTCCGCCGTGTCATATTCATCAGAAGAGCTGGTGTTCCTTTCTGGAAATCTTGATAAATACAAAGCAGAATGTTAATGTGTTAATTTCAGTTTTCATTATGAAAACGTTCAGGGATGCGGAGAGAGTGGGATAATGTACCCTTTCCCTGAGGTTCTAGATTAACCAAGATTTTGCTTCTCTTGCCTTCCCTCTCCTCTGCTCCACCCTCTCACATTTTTCTTTTTTACAGCAAACTCCAGGCATCATGTTGTTTCACTCCTGTTCACTTGGCCTGCATCTCTATATGGACATTCTTACACAACCACAGGCCATTATCACACCTAATCAAATGAACAACAGTTTCTTGGTATTTAGCATCCAGCCCTTATTCAGATCCCCCCAGTTTCTCTTGGTGTATCCAGCTAGCTCCAGTTTGGATGCAGACAAGGTCTATACATTGCTTTTGGCTGCTGTGCCTTTTCTCCTAGGTCAATTCAAGTCATCCACCTCCCCTGCCCCCCATTTTGTTACTGCCTTTACCTTGTTGAAAGACAGCATCAGTTGTTCTGCAGAGCACCTTGCCTTTGGCCTTGGCAGTTGTCTCCTCATGGGGTCTTTTAAATTGTGCCTCTCTTCCCATATTTCTTTAAAATAAAAGTGAGGTCTGAAGGTTTGATTGGAGTCAGTATCAATCTTTTTGGCAAGAACAACTTTTTGTGCTTTATACTCACACTGTATTGTAGTGGGAATGCGTAACCTCTGGTCATCCTGCTTGGAGTGATGAGGTTGATCAGTGGATGCGGAAGCATCACCTGGACTGGCCATCAGCAGGTACCACCTCAGCCTTCTAGTGAGTTTTAAGTAACCATTGGTAATCATTGGCTGGATCCCTTACTTCTAATGGCATTGCCAAGTGGTGGTTTTTCTAGTTCTTTCATTTCTTCTGCATTTATTAGTTAGGATTTTTCTATATATTAGAACCTTCCCTTGTTTAACTAGCACAGTTTAGTATCCATGAAATTTATAGTTCATTCAGTAAAAGCATAACAAATTCTGAAGTCTTTCTTTCGTTTGTCTATTTTCTGAGCAAGAGTTGGTACTTTAGTTTCCTCCAGTTTTATCCAGAGGGTTGTATTTTTATTTGTTGGCTCATTTGCTTTTTGGCTTTTTGTTTCTTTTCTTTTTATGGCCACACCTGTGGCATATGGACGTTCCTTGGCTACGGGTCAAGTCTGAGCTGCAGCTGCCGGCCTATGCCACAGCCAAGGCAATGCCAGATCTGAGCCGCATCTGTTACGTATGCCACACTTTGGGGCAACCTGGATCCTCAACCAACTGAGCAAGGCCGGGGATCTAACCCATATCCTCACAGAGACTATGTGGAGTTTTTAACCCTCTGAGTCCCAACAGGAACTCCACTTTTTGTCTTCCTCTTTTCTTTTTTTTCTTTTTCTTTTTTTTGGGGGGGGGGGTGATCTTTTTGTCTTTTTAGAGCCACCCTCAAGGCATATGGAGGTTCCCTAGAGGGTTGAATAGGAGCTGCAGCTGCCGGCCTACACCAGAGCTATGCAATGCAAGATCCAAGCCACATCTGCGACCTACACCACAGCTCATGGCAACGCCGGATCTCTAACCCACTGAGTAAGGCCAGGAATCAAACCCACATCCTCATGAATGCTAGTTGGGTTCATTAACCACTGAGCCACGATGGGAACTCCTGTCCTCCTCTTTTCTTGAGTATCATTATATATCAGTGGTTTCTTAACTTGCCAATGTGCCTTCATCAATTTGGTCTTTTTCTTTTTTTAATTGTTCATATTGTCCCATCTTTGACTAGCAGGAATCTCTTTATTTTGGCTTCTGTGATCTTGGCCATTACAGTGGCTTTGGTAGCTTCCTTGATTCTGGCTGTGTTCATCGGATGCACTTCCTCCCAGGAGTCCCAGTCCTTTTAGTGGGAAATGTGTTCAGAGTCCACCATCTGGATACCAGTGGTGATCTTTGTCTCTGCATCATGCTGTCCAACAGAAATAATATGCTAGCCACATACATGATTTAAAAAATTTTAGTATCCACATTTAAAAAGAAACAAGTGAAGTTAATAATGTATTTTATTTAGCCCAATATATTTCATATAATATCATTTCAACAAGTAGTTGATATAAAAATTTATTTTTTGAAATGTTTTGCATTATTTGTTTCATACTAAGTCCTGAAATCTCAGGTTGGGTATAGTCCCATTTTAGGGGCTACTGTCTGGGACCACACAGCTCTGTACTTTTTCAGTAGCAAATAAGAAATATCAGCGGCACATGGAAGTTCCCAGGCTAAGGGTCAAATTGGAGCTGCAGCTGCCAGCCTATACCACAGCCACAACAATGCCAGATCTGAGCCACGTCTGCGACCTACACCACAGCTCATGGCAACGCTGGATCCTTAACCCACTGATTGAAGCTAGGGATCAAACCCGTGTCATCATGTGTACTACTTGGGTTCATTCCCACTGAGCCACGACAGGAACTCTGGTTTAAGATTTCTTTGCAGCTCTATTTTTTATAAAATATATTTCACAAAGGACGTGTACTCAAACGTACCATACTCGAAAGTCATTCAAAATCATTCTTTTATCTATGTCTGTCACCAACTTGATACAGTTAGCTTAATTCCATATTTAATCTTTAGGGATTTCTACCTTATCATTTTTTTTTTTTTTTGAATTCTTGCAGTTTCTTTGATAGACCACATCTTTGGAACATAGAGAGCTCATTTGAGGTTGAGGTCCTCTCGTAGTCAAAAGTGGGGACCACTTTGCATGACATTTAAGTTCTTCTAAATCTAAATGCTCTGTTTATTCACATCTCCTGGTCCTCAAGTTCCTTTGCAAAGCAAAGGGGCCTCAAGAACATGAAGGTCTGTGTTTTATGAGCTAGTGAATGGTGGATTCCTTCTTTCGGTGTGGCTGAGTCTTATCCTCAGAACTAGGCTAATCAGAGGTGGAAAGGGCCATGGCAGGAGGGGGGTTCAGGAGGAGCTATTGAGCGTTCTTTAAACTCTCCAGAAAGGGATTTGGAAGATTCTTGAGTCTTTCTCTGAAGGCTCCTGAGAGGAAGGAGAGAGGATGGAACCTCCCAGGGTTTTTCGCTCTTAGAATAATTAAAGGGATTTGGATCCAAAAGTACCTTAGAGAGGACATTAGGTTAGACAATGTTGAGTGATGGAAAGAGCATTGAACTCGGAGTCAGAGGTCCTGGATTCAAGGCTCAGGTATCTCCACTTAGCTATTGTGTGACCTTGTGTGCAGATCATTGGCTCTGTATTATGCAGTTCCTATAATTTATAGGGTAGACTTCTGACCTAAGGAATGCCATCTCTCAATTGGAGTGTCCCTTGCAGATGTGTAACGGCAGGAGCTCCTTGGTACTCAAGGTGACAACCCAGCTACCTTTGGACTAGTGCAGCAGTAAGGCTGCACAAATGAAACATGAAGTGATATGAGCTCTCAGGCCATAAAGAATTCATGTCTCTGCTCCTCAGGTTTATCATTGTAAAATTGGAGTTATGATTCCTGCCTGTGGTGTAGAATGGGAAATCACTCTTCTTCTTTCCTCCCTCCCTCCTTCCCTTCCCCTCCCTCCCTCCCCACCTTCCGTCCTTTCTGTCTTTTTTAGGGCTGCACCCATGGCATATGGAAATTCCCAGGCTAAGGGTCAAATCAGAGCTATAGCTGCTGGCTTACGCCACAGCCACAGCAACTTGGGATCCGAGCTGCGCCTGTGACCTACACCACCCCTCACAGCAACCACAGATACTTAACCCACTGAGCAAGGCCAGGGATCAAACCCACATCTTCATGGTTACTAGTTGATTTTGTTACCACTCCACCACCATGGGAATTCCAGGAAGACACTTTTAGAATGAGAGACGGAAGGAGCTCTTAGCACTGAGTCTAGTTCTTGAGGCTCCATTTAGCTGCCCTCACAGCCTTGGGTGGAATCTGTTGTTGTGTGTAAATCTGGACCAAAATGCCACCTTTGTTTTGTTTAGCTTCAGAACAAAGGACTACAGGATTACTGCTTTGACTATAACCCTCCCAGTGAACACCAGGTCACGGGACACCAGGTCATTCTGTATCGCTGTCACGGGATGGGTCAGAACCAGGTAGGTGCTGCTTCTTTAACAGCTTGACATTTTCAGGCTGGGGGACCGTGGACAGTGGGAGGTTCTGCGTTCATGGGATCATCAGTGTCAGCCTCTAAAGAGGGAGAGGAGGGGAAACTTAGGAGGTTTTTAAAACATTTATTATGTGACTTTTTAATTTTAATTAATTAATTAATTTAATGGCCATACCTGTGACATATGGAGGTTCCTGGGCCAGGAATTGAATTTGAGCCACAGTTGCAGGCCTATACCACAGCTGCAGTTGGATTCTTAACCTGTTGTGCCACAGTGGGAACTCCAATATGTGACCTTATCAAGTTATAAAAGTAATATATACTCATCACAGAGCATTTGGGAAATATAAAAAGCAGAAGCAAGTAGTAAATGACTGGATGCAGGGTGACCACCGTTATAATTAAGATGTATTTACTTCCCATGTTTTTTATGCATGACTATGGGTTTATAAATAGTTGATATCTATATGTTTTATATTCCATTATTTTCATCATTTAGTCATACTGTTCTTGTGTTATAGATGTCCTTTGAGAATATTATTCTTTTGTTTGTTTGTTTTCTATCTTTTTAGGGCCACACCAGAGGCACATGGAGGTTCCCAGTCTAGGGGTTGAATTGGAGCTGTAGCTGCCAGCCTACACCGCGGCTTACAGCAAGGGATCTGAGCTGCATCTGTGACCTACACCACAGCTCACGGCAACACTGGATCCTTTACTGACTGAGCAAGGCCAGGGATCAAACTCGTATCCTGGGCACTAGTCAGGCTCATTAACCATTGAGCCACAATGGAAATCCCTAGAATATTATCCTTAATGGCTTCTTAATATTCCTTTGTGTGGCTATATTAATTACTGTTGAGGTAATGAATTCCCTCCTGTTTTGTGATGACAAACAGTCCTGCCACGAGAGTTCCCCTTGTGGCTCAGCGAAAATGATTCCAACTAGTATCCATGAGGATGTGAGTTTGGTCCCTGGCCTCTCTCAGTGAGTAAAGGATCTGGTGATGCCATGAGCTGTGGTATAGGTCACAGATGTGGCTCAGATTCCATGTTGCTGTGGCGTAAGCCTGCAGCTATAGCTCCGGTTTGACTCCTAACCTCAGAGGTTCTGTATGCAACGAGTGTGGCCCTAAAAAGCCAAAACAAAAACAAAAACAAAAAAGCCAAAAACGCCAAAAAACCCTGAAACAAAAACAACAAAAACAAATAATCTTGCTACTAATGCCTTCAGTCAGAGAAAAAAAAAAAACCTCAACAGATCTGCATTTTGGGTGACTTTCTCAGAATTAACTTTTTTTTTTAAACTTTTTTATTTATTTATTTATTTTTATTTCTTGGTCCGCTGCCACGGCATATGGAGGTTCCCAGGCTAGGGGTCGAATCAGAGCTGTAGCCACCGGCCTACGCCAGAGCCACAGCAACGCGGGATCCGAGCTGCGTCTGCAACCTACACCACAGCTCATGGCAACACCAGATCGTTAACCCACTGAGCAAGGGTAGGGACCGAACCCGCAACCTCATGGTTCCTAGTCGGATTCGTTAACCACTGTGCCACGACGGGAACTCCAGAATTAACTCTTAAATGGACTTAAAGGATTTGATGTGTAGTGCTACACTGCAAAGCGGTATTTAGGGCAGTTGCCTCCATCAGGGCCCAGGTGGATCTATGTGGGTCAAGTGCTGAACTTCAGGGTGGACAGGAGAGCAGGGACCTGGAGAGTGTGAGGACCAGAATAGGACCCTGACCCAGGGAAACAGATAAACCACCAGGGTGGGGCTGATGGAGGATGCAGGATGCAGGAGAGAGTGAAGCGTTGGTTCTGGATCTTCAAAGCCTTACTGTCCTAAGAGCTGTCCGACACTGGAGACGAGGGGTGCAGATTCAGGTTTTCCTCCAACCTGGAGTCACCCCAATCCCCTTTGAATATTATGCCCCATTATGGCCAACAGTAAACTTTCATAATTTGGACCCATACAACCTAACGTTTTGCAGGTTCCCCTGTTAGAATAACACTCCTCAAGGTGTCCCCAACTCTCAGATACCATCAGCATCACCTGAGAGCTTAGAAATGCAGATTCTTAGACCCACCCCAGCCCTCCAAGACTCGTCTCTTTCTTGACTGGCTTTCAGGGAGATTCATTTGAAAAGCACTGCCCCACGTGGAGAACAGACTTGTGGTTGCCAAGGGGGAGGAAGGAGAGGGTGGGATGGACGAAGAGTTTGGGGTTTGAAGATGCAAACTATTACATGTAGAATGGATGAGCAGTGAGGTCCTACTGTCCAGCACAGGGAGCTATATCCAGTCTCTGGTGATTGAACAGAAGATACTATGAGGAAAAAGAATGAATATATATGTATGATGGGGTCACTTTGCTGTACAGCAGAAATTGGCACAACACTGCAAATCAACTGTACTTTAATATTTTGAAAAAGTAAAAAACAAACAAAAAAACCAAAAAAAAAAAAAAGAAAGAAAGAAAAAAAAAAAAAAACCCAGTCACCTGTGTCAGAATCTCCTGGAAGCAAGAGGGTGTGGAGTAGGGTGGATGGGTGCCTGCGTGTCTTGTCAGAAGTGTAAAAGTACAGCTTCCTAAGCCCCACCTCAGACTGAAGAAATCCTCATTCCCTCTCTAGGAGTTGGGCCTGGAATCAGCATTTTCCCCAGGCACACCAGGGTAGGAAAACTATTGCTCTGGAGAACAAGTCCTTCCACTAGCAGTCCTGTTGCCAGCTTGCGCACAGCTCCTGAGCGTCTCCAAGGCCTGGTTGCATCCATTATGTCTGGGAGGGGTGGAAGAGGAAACGACTTAAAGCAAAGGAGTGGAAGTGGCTGGTCAGGGTCACGGAGAGTCCCTACGTGCTGGCACTGGGATCAGGCCATCTTCTTTCCTGCCGTTCTGCACCAGCCCAGAATTAGGCACAGCCGGCGCAGCGTGACCCAGGCACCGGGCTGCCCTCGCGATCTAGCAAAGGGCATAAGAAAGGACCCTCTGTGCGCACTTGCTAAGCACCCCACCAGAGGGGCACCAGGTGCTGTGGGGGAACAGGCTGAACCATAGCACCCATGCCTGGTGACCCCAGGTTCTCATTCCTCTTTCTGAAGCCTTCCCTCTTTACACATCAGAGGGTAACTGGCGCATGCTGGCTGCTCCATTTCTAGTTTTTCGAGTACACGTCCCGGAATGAAATCCGCTATAACACCCACCAGCCAGAGGGCTGTGTGGCCGTGGAGGCAGGAACGGACAAACTCATCATGCATCTCTGTGAGGAAGTCACCCCAGAGGATCAGAAGTTCATCTTGCAGGAGGTGAGTGAACGACCTTGTGCCTTCCTTGCGGTCGGTCCTGGCCCCACAGGCCGCAGAGGGGAGTGTGGATGTGAAGCACATCCCTAGTGAGTCTCAGGTGCCTTGGGGACCAGGAACTTCACAGTGAACCTGACGGGGGATGGGCCTATCCCATGCTTGTCTCACAGCATCCAGCATGGATGGCACTTTCCTTCTTGGCTCACTGTCTCCTCCCTTTGAGTCCTCCTGTCCCCCTCACACTTTGAGCTGCGACTGGCTAGAGTGGGAAGAGGAGCTGTCCCTGGTGCATTCAGTGATCACACGGGGTTCAAATGAGCCAAACAAATGGCCAAGTGTAAGGCCTCGAGGTCAAATCCAAAGATAAGCCACTCCTGTTGTCTAAGCCTCATTTTCCCCAGCTCTAAAGTGGGGACAGTAATCGCAGCCTTGTCTTCCGCTAGTGAAGAGTAGATCGATGGCCATAGTCTTGGGAAACTGTAAAGCTCTGTAGACATTCGTTGTCATTTGTGGTGCAATAACTGAGTAAACCTCTCTGATGGAGTTGGTTCGCCAGCAGAAGAGTCACTGTTGATTTGGAACTGAGTGTTATTTCTGGCTGGAAAGCCACTGACTAGCCCAAACCTCTTGCAGTAAGCCAATGACTCACTAAAAAACACTTGAAGGAGTAAATCCAAAGAAAATAATTCAAAAGAAAGAATTAGGAGTTCCCGTTGTGGCTCAGTGAGTTAAGGACCTGATGGTGTGTCTGTGAGGATACAGGTTTGATTCCAGGCCTCATGCAGTGGGTTAAGGATCCTGTGTTGCCCCAAGCTGAAGCATAGGTGGCAGATGCCCCTTGGATCTGCAGAATGAGTGTTGTCGTGGCTTTGGCATAGGCCCCAGATGCAGCTCCAATTTAACCCCTGGCCTGGAAACTTCCATATGCTGCAGGTACAGCCATAAAAAGAAAAAGAAAAAACAGAATTAGTTCATTTTATCTGGGAATGGAAGCTTTCATCCCCACTCTGGCTACAGTGACAGAAAGCTTCATCTATACTACTTATAAATGGATTAACTCTAAGGATGAGTAGAGGCTGGCTGTGTTTTCCTGTCGGAAGTTTTATGATTAACAATGAAATTTGCAGACTCTCTGGAAAAACCAAGCCATAGTGCCATCTATTTGATATTAAAAAAATAGGAGTTCCTGTTGTTGTGGCTCAGAGGGTTATGAACCTGACCAGTATCCATGAAGATGTGGGTTTAGTCCCTGGCCTCACTCAGTGGGTTAAGGATCCAGCATTGCCACAAGCTGTGGCATAGGCCAGCAGCTGCAGCTCCAATTCATCCCCTAGCCTGGGAACTTCCATATGCCATAGGTACAGCCCTAAAAAGCAAAATAAGTATTTATAATAATAGGGAAAAATATTTCTGTAAACTCCCAAGTTTGTGATCCTTTGTACGCCCTTCCCTTCTTTCTTCCAACTGAAAGCCATTGTAAGCCCTCGAGGAGGAGTAATGCAAGGTAGAAATTCTGACATTGGCTTGAAATGTCATTAAAATTTTATCTTAAAAATCTTAAAATTCATTGACCATTTAAGGAAATTTCTTTAGAAGGGTGGGAGGAGGAATGCTTTATTTAATCACATTATTCTAAGGGCAACTTGTGAGCACTTTTAAGGGCTTTCCAGGTTAATAATATTGAGATTATTCTTCATCTAATTTTATTTCTAAGGATTCTGTTTCCCTGGAACAAGTGTGCCACTTGTTCTTCCCTTCTGCTGCTCAGCCAAGATGAAGTTCCTTGGGCGTGTAGTGTACAGCATAGAAGAAAGAGAGGCGGAGGGGAAGAAAAATCAGCTCCAGAACCTGGGGAGAGACGTGCTGAGTTAACTCAGCAATAATTGGGGAAAAGACGAAATGAGGGAGGCATCAGAGAGGGTCATTGTCCTTTGAGGTTTAGAAATTGGCATGGTCTGTCAAACCCACTCACTTCCTCTCTGGTGACCTGCCCTCTCACCCAGATGGTCTGTGGCTGAGCTGGGACTAAAGCCAAGCTTCCTGATTCTGCACTTAAATACACAGGAGAAGATACTGCCAGGGATGAAATTAGTTGAAGTAGAAGAGATTAATAAAGGACCTTTTAGTCCTGATTTCCCTTAAGGGAAAGAACATCAGTAGCAGCGAGGTAGAGAGTCTGACAGATCCTCAGAACAGCCAGCAGGTGGCGCTATGGTCTCTGTCAGTGGAGTTGAGAAAAGGCAAGTGTGACACAGGTCTGTACCGGCCTGGCCCTCTCTATGCAAGGAGAGTCATGAGCTGCAGACACTTACTGCTCAATAAGCATTTCTGAAATGATAAAATCACCCTGAGCATTTAGCAAGACGTTTTAAGGAAAACATAACTTTCTGTGGCGTTGCTTGTCATTCTCTTGAACATCCTGTGTCTTTTATCTTTCGTAGGATGGTTCTTTGTTTCATGTACAGTCCAAGAAGTGTGTTCAGGCTGAGCGAGCAGAGTTGGGCAAGAGTTTTGAGCCACTCTTGCGTGACTGCACCCACTCAGATAATCAGAAATGGTTCTTCAAGGAGCACATGGTATGAAGTGTCACTGTACCACGGAGCCCATCGGAGGAGCCTGGAGGAGCGGGGAGTGTGGTGGAGCCTGAACTTTTTGTTTAACAGAGACTCGACTTAGCTAAGCATAGAGACAGACCCACCAAAAACTTGGCTGCTTTTCTCGTGTAAAGAAATCATTTTGTGATTTGTGGTGTTGGATTTAGTAAAAATGTGAATAAGCTTTGTACTGATTTGGAAAAGTTTAAAATTGTTGTTCTCAAATACCCAGTTTTCAGAGGGTAGCCATAAAATGTTAACTCTTGGTTTTCAGAGAATTAAAAGTTTTAACTATTTTTCTATCAAGATGTATATTCTACTGTCCTGTGTTTTTATTTCCCTTAGGAAAAGGGTAAATATTTTATTTTGGTATTTGCAAGGATTCCAGGTCTGAGGATGTTTGCATGTAAGGAAGCTAAGACCCCTGTAATGTGCTTTGCATAAAATGATAATACCTCAAACACTGGGTTAGATTTTTCTCAGTGTAGATAGGTGGACACTGGCAACATTATATCGATTCCTTCAGGTCACTGAAATAATCTAGATTTTTTTTTTGGGGGGGGGGCTGCACCCATAGCATATAGAGGTTCTCAGGCTAGGGTTGAATCATATCTGTAGCCACTGGCCTGTGCCACAGCCACAGCAACGCTGGATCCAAGCCACGTCTTTGACCTACATCACAGCTCAGGGCAATGCGGGATCCTTAACCCACTGAGCAAGGCCAGGACTTGAACCTGTGTCCTCATGGATGCTAGTCAGATTTATTTCCACTGAGCCATGACAGGGACTCTGAGATAATCTAGATTTATTTAATAAAGAATGCTCCTTGGTTATGTGTTACTGCCATAGTCAAAACTGCTGTTAAGTTTATGTTAGCCAAAGAGGACCAGCCAAAGCTGAAATTCCAAGGGAATTTGATGTCCTGGACTAAGATAAACTTCCACCACACAGCGTGGACTTCTGACAATGCCTAGCTGTGGTATGGCAGGCTACTTTTAGTCATTAACATGAAGACTTTAAGACATGCTGTTATCATTTAAAAATTTTATCAGACATCAGTGTCAGAGAGAGATTTAATGCTCTGTGAAATTCAGTTTTCAAATTTGTTCATTAATAAGATTTGGTCATTTAAATCCACGTTAGATTTTGTGCTGCAGCAGCTGCTACCGTTTCTTTTGGTAATTCTGATTTGTGAATGATTCCAGATTGACTTCTGAGATCTTGTCAACTTGATGAAGTCAGTGATTTTCAAAAAAAAAAAAAAAAAAGCAAGCAAGGACATTGCCGATCTTTGTTTTTGCAATGGATCAGATGTGAGAGATGAAGACACATGTGCAACTGATTGAAAAACATCAACTTTTGTCTCAGGCTCTTTTTTTTTTTTTTACACATTCTGCTCCAAGGGATCCAGCTGGACTAATCAGAAGCAAATCCTGTTGATCTGGCTGGGATCAATCGGATACATCGTAACCACTCTGAACTTCAGTTTCTTGATCTGTGAAATGAGTATAATGAAACCAAGGCTGTGGAGTAGTAGTGAGGATTAAATAACGCAGAGCTGGGGAGGATTCGGCTTCGTCCCTGGCATACAATATGGGTTCATTAAATTTCTGTGTTCATAAATGTACTTTATAAAATGTAAAGTGCAATAAACCTCAGCAGGTGTTTATTCAAAAATAAATATTAATTAATACAGTTGTTTTATCTTTACAGGATTAAATAGCTCCTCAGCAGGCAGGAAAACAGTATGAACTCCTTCCAGCACAGCTCAGTTCTCCCATAAATACATTGTGCTGTGGGGTCAAGGCTTCCCTCCTCCATTGTGGTAACTTTTAAAGCAGGTGAGATGCCCTCCTCCTCCTCCTCGGCATGTAACAGAGGTAAGAAGCCCTGCTCTGCCCCCTCCTCCCGCCCTTCCTACAGTGTCAGCCTGAGCTCCACCCGAGGCATGTCAGCCCCTCGCAAGGGTGAGGGAAGACAGTTCAAGCAGACAGGATTATCGCCGATCAAATTCATGAGTGCTGGGAGGCTACAGAGCATCTTTGTGGGTGTTCCCTGGGCACTGCTGCTCATTAGCTTTGCTTGAGAAGTCATCTGTCTTACTCTGAACAGCAGCTTATACGTGGTGATTTTTAGGGTGGAAGAACGCATGCAAAATATTCCGATTGTCAAGGAAAAGATTTTCACAGACTTGGAGGCAATTTACCATATTTTTCCCTTCACTCAACGATGAGGAGTCCACCTGGGTAGGTCTCCACTTGCCCCACTGGATGGTATAGATTGGCCTCCAGTCCTGATGTGGGGAGTCGGGAATCCTGGGGGCCAGTCCCAACTGTGTTAGGTTGTTTCACCTGCTAGCACTCATTTCCTCATCTGCAGAATGGGCTAAGAATGTCCTCTGTTCTCGAACATATTTTTTAGTTACTTTTTGAGTGGTTGCTCTATGGGTTACATTATGCTTTCCTGAACTTCCTGCAGTTTTTTTCATTCTTAGTATTCAGTTAATTCCAATAAAATTTAGCAAATTTGTATCAGTATAACTCCTGTCTCTTCCTCTGTGCTATTATGGTCATATGTGTCTCAGTGGTTAACAAAACCAGTTAGTACCCATGAGGATGCAGGTTCAATCCCTGGCCTTGCTCAGTGGGTTAAGGATCTGGTGTTGCCGTGAGCTGTGGTATAGGTCACAGATGTGGCTTGGATCCTGCGTTGCTGTGGCTATGTCGTAGGCTGGCAGCTGTAGCTCTGATTCGACCCCCAGCCTGAGAACCTCTATATGCTATGGGTGTGGCCCTAAAAAGACCAAAAAAAAAAAAAAATAGTAAGAGAAGAAAAGAAAAGGAATGTAAACAATATGAACACAGTCTCATATTTACCTACATATGTACCATTTTCTATGCTCTTTATTAATTCCTATAAATCTGAAAAACCCTCCGGTGTAATTTTCTTTCAGTGTAAGGCCTTTCTTTGATATTTCATCTAGGATAGGTCTGTTAGCAATAAGTTCTTTCAGTTTTTATTTATTTGGGAATGATTTTATTCTGCTTTCAATTTTTTTTGAAGGATAGTTTAACTAGATACAGAATTCTAGTTTATCAGTTTTTCTTTCAGCACTGTGAATTTGGGATTACACCATAGTGTCACCATTGTTTTGAATGAAAGATTGTCCATTAATCATTTTGTTACCTGTATGTGATGAGTCATCTTTCTCTGGCTGCTTTTAAGAATTTTCTCTTTGTCTTTCAGCAGTTTAAGATATGTCTAAACATAGTCTGTGTTTACTGTACATGGGTTTCATTGAGCTTGGAATATAATTTAAGGTTTTTAAAATTTGGGAAAGTTTTAGCCATCATTTTTTCAGGATTTTTCCTGTATTCTTCAATGGATAATTTCTGATGACTTCTTTTGAAACTCACTGACTTCTCCTGCCATTTCAAACCTGCTATTGAGCTTGCATAGTCATTTTATTTCAGTTATTTTTCAACTCTAAATATCTAATTGGTTCTTTTTTTGTGGTGTCTGTTTCTCTATTGATATTTTCTATGTATTGATTCATTGTTAGCCTGTTTTCCTTCATATTTTTACATGGCTGCTTTGAAGCCTTTTTAACTTAGCAGCTTAAAACATTACATATATTGGAGTTACTATCATGGATCAGTGGAAAAAATGAATCTGACTAGCATCCATGAGGATGCAGGTTCGATTCCTGGCCTCACTCAGTGGGTTAAGGATCCAGCATTGCCATGAGCTGTGATGTAGGTCACAGACACGGCTTGGATCTGGCATTGCTGTGGCTGTGGCGCAGGCCAGCGGCTACAGCTCCGATTTGACCCCTAGCTTGGGAACCTCCATATGCCAAGGTTGTGGCCCTAAAAAAAAAAGAAAAAAATATATATATTACCTTACAGTTTCTGTAGGCCAAAATTTTGGCAGGGCTTGGTGGGATTCTCTGCTCAGGTCTCTCAAGGCTGCAGTCAAGGTGTCAGTCATGGTTGTGATCTCTTATGGGAATCAGGGTTCTCTTCCAAGCTCACTGGTTGTTGGCTGAATTCAATTCCTTGAGGCAATAGAACTGAGGACCTCAGCTCCAAAAGGCCACTTTCCATTCCCTGCCGTATGGCCTTCTCCACAACATGACATTTTTCTTCTTCAAGGCCAGCAGGAAACTGTTGCTGATTCTTATCTCTTTTAAGGTTTCACTTGATTAGGTCAGGTGGACCCAGGATCGTCTCCCTTCTCTTAACTCAGAAGTCAACTGAGTAGTGACCTTAACTGCATCCACAAAATTCCTTCTCTGTAGTGATATCCCCTCATATCCACAGGTCCTACACACACCCAAGGCGAGGGAATTATACTGGGCTTGGGAGGCAGGAATCTGGGGGGTCGTCTTAGAATTCTGCCTACCACCATCCCTCCTTGGTCCCCAGTAATTCAAAATGCATTCAGTCCCTCCCAAGGTTCCCAAAGGTCTCATCTCATTACAGCATGAGTCCAAAGTCCAGAATTTCATCGTCTAAATCTAAATCTCATCAGCTGAAAGTCCAAAATCTTAATCAGGTCCAGCAGATGCAGCTCCTGGATGTCATTCAACAGGTGCAGTTGCTGGGGCACGTTTGCTCTCCACCCGTAGACTTGTTATACTGAACACTCCATCACAAAGCAGTGAAGGCACAGGTTACTGTTTATAGATGTTCTGACTCAAGAGGGGAGAAGTGGAGGTCAAAAGGAATCCCGGATCCATAATGGACTTGAAATCAGGTCAATGTTTGAACTTTTCTTGATTCAGTTTTACATACCTGGGAATAATCCTCAGGGCTTTTGGCTTCTTCTTCTGGGCATGTGGTTCCACCTTCTTGTCATCCTTCCTATTTTATGAATGTAACACGTTTGCAGCTGAGTAGTTTTATGAATCTGTTTCTTGCCAGTAGAATTTGGGGGATCCGATCACCTCTTTTTGTTTTGTTCTCTCTCTGTCTCTTTCAGTTGAAGCCAGAAGGATTTCTGCTGAGATCGTTTTTAAGAACTTTGTGGGTCTTGCATGAATTCCCTGCTTTTCACTCCACTAGACCGAAGCCACATCCACAGATCTTTTTCAAACAATCCCCTTTCTCTCTTGGCCTCCTGTTTAGATGGCTGAGTAATAAGGACCTTCAGCTGCCTAGATGCCCCTGGTTTAGTTGAGAAGATCCATGACATGTACACTCCTAAAGGGACCCTTTATGTGACTGAATCTTCTGACCTCTTTATCTTTCTGGGTTTTAGCAAAAGGCTGTACAGTTGTACACTCAGCCTTTTCCCTGTGCCATGCTTTCAGCAGTCGTTCTGATTTTTAGCATCTTTTGCCATCTGGAGAGGCTGAAAATTTTGAAATAATTCAGTCCTACTTAATTTTTATGTAACAATTTTCCCTTCATTTATCTCTCTCCTCTTGCATTTTACCATAGGCGTCAAGGAGAAACTAGGCAGCATCTTCAGCACTGCTTGGAAATCTCCTTAGCTATATAACCAGGTTTATCCCTTATAAATTCTTTGTAACTTCAGGAGACAATTTTGCTAAACTTTCTGTCGCTATATCATAAAGATCTCCTTTTTCCACTTTCTAATAACGTATTCCTCACTTCCTTCTAAACCTTTACCAGCAGCATCCTCAACATTTATATTTCCACTAAAGAGTCTGTTTAAGGAAACCTGTTCTCTATCAGGTTTTGCAGAATTTCTCTAGCTTCTTCCTACTGCCCAATTCTAAAGCTGATCCTACATTTTGGGTATTCGTTACGGTGGCATCTCACTTCCAGGTACCAAAATCTGTGTTAATTTTCTATTGCTGTGTAATAAATTGCCACAGACACATAGTGGCTTAAAACAGCATCATTTATTGTTTTCCCATTCTTATAGATCGTAAGTCTGGGCAAGGCTTAGGTAGGTTCTCTGCTCCGTTCTCAGTCTCACTGGCTGAAATCAATGTGTCAGCAGGGGCTGCAGTCTCACTTGGGACCTGGGCTCTTCTTCCAAGCCCACTGTTGGCAGAATTCAGGTCCTTGTGGCTGTAGGATTGAGAACCTCAGCCTCTAGAGGTCGCCTGCGTAGAGAATCTCCTGCTGGCTTTGAAGAAGTCAACTGCCATCTTGTGAAGGGCCACATAGCTAGAACCTGAGGTGGCCTCTGGGAGCTCAGAGTGGCCAAGTTCATGTTGAATTTATGGAAACAAAGGGTCATCCATATGATTATTACATTAATAACAATGTAGATAATACCAGTACCTTTGGAACTCTGGTTCAGGCATGCCCATCTCATCAGATGCCTACTTACCATTCCAGAAGATTCCTTTTTGAAAACTTGTCAGAACTCCTAAGAACCTGAACCTTCATTACATGACAGACTCCCTCCATGTGAGTAGGGAAAAAATTTGTTTTTGGGGTTTATGTATTTGCATGGGTTTCTGGATTTCTTTATGGGCTCACTGGCTAACTGTGTGTTAAAAGTTTCTTGCACTATCTAGCTTCCCTTTTCTCCTCCTACTAAAACAATACTTTTCACAATTTTTTTTGCATGGGAATCAGCTGGCGTCTTGTTCAAAGGAAGATTCAAGTTCCATCCTTTAGGTTTGGGATGGGCCTTGAGATTCTGCCTTTCTCGAAAGCACCTAGATGGTACCAGCACTGCTGGTCTGCGGACCAGATTTTGAGTAGAAGTTTATCTGAGTGAAAATAAGAAGGCAGGTCTTGGTTGGCTGGTCACTGGTGCCTACTCACACACACACTAGGTGGTGTTGTCAGCTCAGAAAATACCACAGTGCTTTCGTTGAGGCCAAGTCTGTTGGTCTAAAAAAAAATCCTCCAAAACTCACATCTGTGGGCTGCAGATCTGGAAGGCACCCAGAAATCATTCGGTGCCCAGGGTAGCTGATGGGGAATGAGGCCCATGAGTGAAAGGGTTTGCCTAAGATCACACAGCAAGTTAAGGACCACATTTTCTTTGTCAATACCTGTCATTCTGTGTAGTAATCAGTGTTCTAAACTTGGCCTGGGTATGTTTTTCTTAAAGTGTTACATTGGTACTCTTTTTAAAAAAAAAAAAAATCCTATTTCAAATATTGGCTTTGCTGTATTGCATTAAGTTATAAAGTATAAAAGGTTTCGTATCTTGATAAAAAGTTCCAAAGACTTTGCCACGTGGTTCGTTGTATCAGAGCCACAATGTTTATTTTGCAAGTGGCGTTGAAAATGCTGGCCTCTTAGTCTCCTAATGTTTGTGAGATTTAATGCACCACACACCAAGTTTCTCACACTTACACACAGCTTCAGAGTTTTGTTTTCAAGAGTATTATTTTGTTGGCTGCTATAGGGTTGACTGAGGATTGCTGTCTCCTTTGTATTATCAGCAGCTATTAATGATGATGATAATGATGATAATAATACCATGAGTTGGGTCCTCCTCTAAACACTTCATGTACATGAGCTAACTTAATTCTGAAAACACCCAGTGAGTTAGGTGTTGGTCCTACCCTCCCCTCCCCCATCTCCCCCTACCCTCAATTTAAAGGTGAGGACACTAAGGCTCAGAGAAGGTGGGGAACTTGTCTAAGGTCACACAGCCAATCAGTGAAAGTGCTAGAATTTAAATCCAGACAGTCTTGCTCCAGAGCTCAGTTGTAACTGCTGTGACCTGGTGCATCCTGGAGGGGAGGGGAAGCAGCTTGCCCAGGTCAGGCAGCTCATACACCCTGACCACGGCCCTCCCCTCATTCTTAGTCCAGTTACACCACATTGCCAGTCGTGGCACAGGAATTAACGAGAATCTGTTCTGCTTGGAGAGTACAGGGGTCATGGCAGAGGCACATTTCTGGGCAGCGTGTTCCCTTCAAAATGCCAGGTCGGGGGCAGAACCAGTGCTGAACCACTGGGATGCAGACCTGCTCCTCCAGGTGCAGGTGTCCAGTTAGGGCTCCACTTTGCCCACCTTCCCACTCTGTGCGCTTTCTCTTAAAACAAAAGCCTGGGAAGGCAGGTTTTGGGAGCGTTTCTTCCGTTTCTCCTTTGAGACTTTTGCTGCAAAGCCAGGGAGGCCCAAGTTCACGGCCAGATCCACTGCGGTTGCCCCATCTAGCACCTCCCTGTCTTCAGAGGGCTTAAAACCTGTGGGACTGAGGGTTCTGTCCCATCAGACATGTCATGATTGCTCTGTGAATCATCTCGAACCTTCTTTTATGAGGCAGAGGTCAGGGGAACCGATGGCTCATCGCTGTTCAGATGGTTAATTCAGTGTCCTAAAAAGAAATTGCCAAATGGGTGTGTCTCCCGGGCAGCTCTGGTTATTAACTCAAGAGTGATTGCAAAGCACCACTGGATTCTGACTGCCAACTGTTATAAAAGGAAGCAAGTTACTGGGTTATGGAATTTGTAGGGACTTTAGAAGTCACGTGTCCAGCTCCCCCCAAGCAGAAATCCCCCCTCGTCCCCAGCAGTGGCCAGCTGACCCTAGCTTGTGCACTGCCTGCCGGTGGGGACCTCTTCCCCCTTCACAGGCCGTCCATTGTATTCTTGGATAGCTTCTTATGAAGCTGTAATCTGTCTCCCTGTACTTCCTTACTGCTCTGGACCCCCGCTTGGAGGCCACCCAGTGTGTTTGTCCTCTGCCCCTCAGAGATTCAAGGAGAGAGGATGTGTGTCTCTCTTCAAACCGTCGTTATGGGAGGTGCTTTGCATTGGAGTTCTGGGAGAGAGTAAAGATAGATGTTTGCATTAACTCTGCTGCATTTAACCAAAGGTCAAAACTCCATCCCCCTTCCCTGCAGAGAAGTCTGGTCTAGCTCAGGCTCCCCCAGATGCTCTGAGGGCAATAAGACATGAATAGGTGGGGAGGGGGGGGGAGCAGTGTGTGTGTGTGTGTGAGAGAGAGAGAGAGAGAGAGAGAGACAGCAAGAGGGAGAAAAATGGTGTCAGAGATCCTTCATTTTCCATAATAGAAAGTCAGTAATAGTGGTCTCAAACTGAGAAATCATGAGCAAGCAGGGCCAATGCGTTCTTTGAAATTTGGAGGCAAATACTGGAAGAAATCGCTGGAAATGTGGAGAGGAGGGGCTCTCTGCAGAGCCAGATCTGCGTGTGGTGGGGGGAGGGTGGGACAGGGGACTGCCAGTTTTATTAGAAACCTTGAGTGCTCTTAGGCCTTTTAAGCTAAGTACATGTACTTAAGCTAAGTATATGTGTTGAAAATCATCTTTAAAAATTCTCCCAAATGGAGTCTGAGCCCAGATTCTTGTTGGTAGGAAAACGATCAGGGGTTTGGCTTTATTTGGCAGAGTAGCTTTAAAAGAGGTTGGGATATGCAGAAAGACAGACTTGGTTATAAATTCGGTTGGTGAGCTTGCCAGTTTTGTGACTTTGGGCAAGTTACTTAACCTCTGAGCCACAATTCCTTAGTGTAAAATAGAGGCTGTGCCAGGACCTGAGTCTCAGGGATTATGAGGATTGAATGAGATGAGGTGGGCTCAGAGCACTCAACAGAGTAGGGGCTCAGGGACCTTTTCCTGACCAAAGTGTCCTCATTGCTAGATCTCAGAGATACCCTGAGGACCAGAGCAGCTGTCAGAAACAGCACATATCCAACCCCTGCGTGTAGAATGTTTGCTCTTCATAGAAGCCCTGGATTCTGTCCTGTTTGGTGCTTTGTGGCAGAACTAATGAGCAAGCGCCCCTGCTAGTTCCCAGTTCTCCTTCCCTTTCCATCTGCAGGGAAATTAATCTTCACCCCTTCGCTGCTCATAACTAGTTCATCTGCAGGAAAACTTTGAACCCAAGAGCTGCAGGGAGTATCCGGGGTCACTTTCATCCAGTCTTTTCACCCTGGAGTGGGGACACTGCTCTTGAGAGGGCCCAGTAAGAGGGTCCAGGCCAGTTCACCCTCTGTGCCTGCAAGTAGAGGCTGGGAGTGTGAGCCTTAGCCACTCTGCAACACTCTGGTTGGCCATGGGATTCTGAAGACTCTGGGAGCTTGTCCCCAGGTGGACTGGGCTCAGAAACTGGAGGGAATCAGAAACTGAAGGGAAATAAAACTGACTCTTCTGGGTAGGATTCTGGATAGTTCTGGGAACTTGTCTGCAAAACAAATTGATTTATGGAGATCCAGCTGTGAGAAACTATACACAACAGGGATCAGAGGAGATACACTCCAGATGTGGCTTCATTAAAGGCAGGGGTGTAACAATGGGTTTGAAAGACTTCTGCGGTCTGTTGGGCCATGGAAACTTCAAGAAAGTATGGCCAAGGGCCTGTGGCCTCAGCTGCTGATTCCGAATTGGAGAACAGCTTAGAACTCATTCTCTTCAACCTCTTGAAACTACAGATGGAGACCCTGAGGCCCAGAGAGAGAAGGGCTGTACCCAGCATCACACAGCGAGGGGAGACCAGGCTGGGGGAAGAACCCACAACTGCTGCTGTGGGTTCCAGTGTCTGTCTCATCACCTGCCCCTGCCTCTCCCTCCTGCTGCTTAGAATCCAGCTCAAGGCTGGTTTCCTAATTAAATTTGGGAGACGGCATTACTCTGCCACACTCTGATAATGATGTCCCCAGAGAGGAGACCGGGCCGACCCTACTGCTGGGGGGGTGGGGGGAGCTCCCTCCCCCACCTCATGGGCTTCAGGACCCTGGGCGACACCTTCTTTTGGGGCAGTTGGTCCCAGTGCTTCTGGAGCTGGACTCGGTGGTGCTTTGTCAGGTGCCTTTCCTCTGTCCTCTGAGGTGAGGGCAGCCCTTCTACTGGGAAGGGATTTCAGTTTTGTGAAGCTTGGAAATGAGATTCGTGTTTAGCGGAATCTCAGATCAAGTCCGGTCTCCCACTCCTACTACAGCATTCCTGACATGCATCATCTTTTCTTTTGTTTAATATTTTAGTTTTTTCAAGATTATTTTAAAAAATATATGCTTAGCTGAAAATCTGGAAACTACACAAGGACGTAAAGAAATTGCTTAAGTTCTCACAACCCAAAGAGCACCATTTGAAAGTATTTCCTTCTAGTCTTTTTTTTCATCATTACAATTCCTTATATTTGGCTGAAATTAGCTCAACATGAGCTTTTGCAAATGAACATGGTCCTGTCTATTGAAGAAACGCAGAACTAGTCTCCTTCCTCTGCCCATCAGGGGTTCAGATGCATGAAGACAGTATACGTCCCCAGATTCTTCCCTCTTCTGGGGGAAAAACCACAACTCCATTTAGTTTAATTAAATTAATTAATTAAAACTTTTTGGCTGCTTGTGGAAGTTGCCCAGCCAGGGATTGAACTCACACCACAGCAGCGACCCAAGCTGGATCCATATCCTGCTAGGCCACAGGGAAACTCCCACAACTCCATTTTAAATGCCAAGGTTTTTTAACAGTTAGGATCATTGCCATTTATGAAGAGTGCACTACTTAACAGGCACTGCATTAATTGATTTTCTTAGATTACCTTGTTTAATCTCTTTTTTTTTTTGGTCTTTTTGCCATTTTTTAGGCTGCTCCCTTGGCATATGGAGGTTCCCAGGCTAGGGGTCGAATCGGAGCTGTAGCTGCCGGCCTACACCAGAGCCTGAGCAACGTGGGATCCGAGCTGCGTCTACAACCTACACCACAGCTCACAGCAATGCTGGATCTTTAACCCACTGAGCAAGGCCAGGGATCAAACCTTCAACCTCATGGTTCCTAATCGGATTCGTTAACCACTGAGCCACACGGGAACACCTACCTTGTTTAATCTTCACAACAACCTTACAAAAGAGGTGTTTTTCTAGTTCCAATTTAAAGGGGAAGAAACTGAGGCTCAGAGAGGATGGGTCCCATTTGAGCTGACGGGAATTGAGTTCAGCGAGATTATCACCTCCCTTAATCTGGCTTTTTTATCTTTATTAATGCAGCCTTACTAAAACTGCATCTCAAATGCCATACTTGCAAAGCAACCTTTTCTGTTTGTTCCTGACAAATTCATCTCCTTCATTCTGGCCCACAAAGATCTTTTTTCCCCTCTTGTGATAATCTTTCTAATGTAACATGACTCATATAGAATTCCTAGCAACAATTAAAAAAAAAAAAAAAAAACCTCCTAGCACAGTGCCTGGCACAGAGTACCTGGTTGCTATTATTTTAATGTGGGTGACACTGTTTGTTTGGTTCCCTGGGTTTCCCTTTGTTTCCCACAAAACACAGAACAATGTGCCCAAAGTAGCTTCGTGCTAAGGAGGGGCCCAGCCACTGTGGTTGGTCTCTGAGGTGGCTTCCAGAAGCATCCTTCCTTTCCAGCTGTTGGCAGAAACAAGGAGCCAGGAAGATGCTCCCTTGAATTTGGGCACCTCTGCCCCACGCCTGGCGCTGCCCTTCCCTTAACGGTCTTGTCATCCCACCCATTGGTTGGTGTGCCAGGTCCCAGTGTCTTTGGTGAGAAGATCACCCCACCCCTGCTTGCTTTCCCCCACCCGCCTCTCAACCCCTGACATGGCAGCCTGCCTCGCTGCTGCTTCTGCTGCTTCTGCTGCTGTTCCCTCAGAAGAGACATTCCTTTTAGCAGGGTGGAGCTGTCGAAATGGATTTTAAAATATGGGTTGAATTTTGTTTTAATTTTTGGTTGTTTTCTAAATTTGGTCACAATCATGTCTTCTTGTTCTAAAAAGGGAGAGAGGAAGCAGCCGTCCTCTGGGAAGGCTCCAGACAGGAGAGGGAAGAAAACCCTCATGCTTCCCTGCTAATTGTTCCGCTTCCTTCCTGAGCTCTCAAAAGCGGGCTGTGTGGGAGTGGGAGGGACAGATGCAGACCTGAAAATGCTCACAGGGTCTCCCTGACCTGGGAACTCCATGGCCCCTGACAACTCACCAAGGCGACTGGCTCCCAACAGGTGCCAGGCAGCATAGACCCTGTTCCTACCTGGACCCAGGAGATAATGATTCATGGTGGACAGAGGGATGGGAGGAGCCTGTTGGACGAGCTCATCTTCCTTACAGAGGGGTGACATCTGTGCCATCTTGAGAGGCTGAGCAGGCTGTGGATAGGTAGGGGGGAAGGCGGTCCAAAGGAGAGCAGCCTGGCTATGAATGGCTGCGGTGGTGTTACTGGAATGTGAAGAGGAGAGGCTGGGAGGTGTGGCCAGGTCCTGATGGGGACCGCATCTTGGGGGACATTGGTGCCAAGCTGAGGGCTTTTGACATCATCCTGGAGGCGAGGAAGAGAAATGGTTTTTGCAGGTAGACAAGGCTGCAGCTCGCCCTCCCCAAGGAGCAGGCCCCCTTCTATTGCATCATACTCCCTTGCATGTCCATCCCCCACAAGTGAGCCATGGAAGGCTGGGATTCTCTTGCACTGTGTGGTTTGGCTTCTGTCTGCAACTCTGCACCGAACCTCCCCTACCAAGGTCTGGGACTTCTCGTTTGCTAAATCCATTGATAAGTTTTCTTCCTCATGTTCCTGCACCTTAGCACCGCATTTGATCTGGTCCACCTGTGTCTCCTGGCGCTCTCTCCTCTTGTGGCTCCTGACCACCGCATCTCTTAGTTCTCCACTCACTCCAGACTTCTGCAGGCTTCCTCTCCAACATTCTGGAGCCACATTCCCCGGGACCCTAGGGGAATCTCTTGTGATCCTTCATGTTCTCCCCAGGAGATCTCAAAAGCAAGTGTGGCTTCAATGCCCATAGTCACCTGTGTCTGTCAGTTAGGAACTCTATTCAGCTGCAAGTATCAGAAACCTGAAAACCAGTGGCTTAATGAATCGTGAGGCTATATTTTTCTTACATAAGATGTCCAGAGTAAGGCATTTGGGGGCTGACATGATGACTTCATGGTGCTGCTAGGGATGGAGGCTCCTTCTGTCTTTCCATACAGCCAGGCTCAGCATGTTCCTATCACCCTACAGTTGTAAGATGCCTGCCCACCCTCCAAGCATTCAGTCTGCTTTATTAAAGGAGAAGGGTAAAGAGAAGAAGAGCTGCCAGCTGCCTGTCTCTCATTAAAGAACTTTCTCAGAAGGCCTTTCCCATTTCTGTATTAGTCAGTTATTGCCACAGCAGTGCTCTGTAACAACTATCCCCTAACTCAGTCTACCAAGCTGATTCTGGCCAGGCTCAGCTGGGCAATGCTCCAGATTCAGACCAGTTGCTCTTGGTCTAGGTCAGCTCCAAGTGTACTAGTTCTGGGACCCAGGCTGAACACACAGAGATGACCCACGGTAAATTCTTCTCATGGCGCATCATAAGAGCCAGAAACAAGCCAAAGTGCACAAATTTAGGTCTCTGCTATTCCTTCTGCTAACGTTCCAAATTAAGTCATGTAGTTAAGTCCAGCATCAGTGGGTGGGTACTCACCCTCCATCCACAGTGGGAGAGAAGGCACACTTGTGGGGTAGTGTTCACATTCACACTGTCTCCATCCAGTCCTGTGTCCTGTCATCCCTTCACTGAACAGGAGGCTGACAAGTGTGATTTTTCTAGTTGGCACTTTGCCATCCTAAACAAACTCAAAGTATTGACGGTGAGGAAGGAGGGGATAACGGAAATCCGGTGGGCTCACATAGGCAGGACATTCTTCAATAGTTGTGACCCAGGAGCTACCAAGTAAAAATAATTAGATTAGAGACCACACTGGCTTGCAGTGACATTGGTAACATTTATTATCCTTGGGAAGCCATCAGGACATAGAGACAGGAAATGCTGCAAGACTTACGTGGCCACCGAGTTCCCTTCTCCCATTACAACATTTCATAAACCTCCCATATTGCTGCCCTTCTTGTACTGTCATAGGTCCCACTGCACGAGGGCTTGGGAGAACATTACCAGGAAAGGTGAAGTGTCATTGACATTGTCCCTATTTGGAGTTGCTTGTGCCTCTGACTCTAGTGAGGTGCTGGCCTGTGTCATTCCCAGCACATACTCATCAGCCCTGCAAGATCTTAGTTTTGTCACATCATGGTCTGGTACCAAAGCCTGGCATGCATCTTTCTCTCTCTCTCTCTCTCTCTCTCTTTTTTTTTTTGTCTTTTTTGCCTTCTCTAGGGCTGCTCACACAGCATATGGAGGTTCCCAGGCTAGGGGTCCAATCAGAGCTGTAGCCACCAGCCTATGCCAGAGCCACAGCAACTCGGGATCCTAGCAGAGTCTGCAACCTACACCACAGCTCATGGCAACGCCGGATCCTTAACCCACTGAGCAAGGCCAGGGACCGAACCCTCAACCTCGTGGTTCCTAGTCGGATTCGTTAACCACTGCGCCACGACGGGAACTCCTGGCATGCATCTCTTGCCTTTACTCTCTCCATGGCTCAGATCACTGTCATATATTCATGTCCTAATGTCAACTAAGGTGGAGGAAGATGCAAAAGCGTCTAAGACAAGAAGAAAGATCTAGAGTTGTTTAGTTGGAGGCTGGGGCATTGCCTGCCTCAGGGTTGCAGAGGTTGCCCCACTGCCAAATGTTGAGGAGCAAAGGAAGAGACTTTTATTAGACCGGATGTGCTGTTCCTGAGGCAGGGGGTCCAGAATGGCTCCCAAAGCCAAGGGCATTACTTGACTTTTTAGGTGCTGGTGATTGGCAGATCTCCCTCCAGCCTGGACCTTTCTCTACGCTGCCGCCTGCTGAGCACTTCCCTCTGGCTGTCCCATCCACCCAGCACACCCAGCCCACCCAGCACATTCCAACCTGGGCTTATCATCTTTTCTTCTCCCAACCTGTTCTTCTTGTGCAGTCCACAAAGCTGCAAAGATGTGGTTTGTCTCCCTGGCCTCTATTTCCCTTTCCTGGCAGGAGCCCCAGTGTTTCTTTAGGATCCATCCCTTCCCCTCTTAGTCTCTCTGTCTGACTCTAGCAAAGCTTGTGGGTCAGGTCTAAGTCATTTATCACAACCAGAGTGATTGGTTCAGAGGTAAGCATGTGACCTAAGCTTGTCCAATCAGAGTAAACTTCAGAACTTTCATGCAAATGATAGGGTACAAGCTCTTATTTGTTTCTGTTCGATTTCAATCTGGAAGGATATAGCTCTAAGAGGTGCTGGCGGGCAGCTACCTTGTGACCATGAGACTGGTGACCATCCTGTGACAATGCCGTCAGGAACAGAGTCATCACAGAGTACCTGAGACATAAGAGATGGAGAGAGAATATATTGATGATGTGCTTTGAACCCAGATGAACCTGAATTAATTGAGATTTACCCTTATGCTGTTTACTTATATGAACATAAAGAGTTATGTTTATGTTTATAACATAAAGAGTTTTAGGAACTTTTCCTTTTTTTAAAGGTCAGTTTGATTAGGTTTTCAGCCAGTTGTAACCAAAAGTGGTCTATTACACCTATTTCACTGACAGCAGCACTTATGCAATTAAGCTAGAAGCCTGGGCTCATGTTTAGACTCACTCCCCACATCCAGGTAGCCTCAGTCCTGGGCTCTTTTGTTTCCCCTGCCACATCCCACTGGTGTTGCTGCAGTTCAAACCCATGTCTCTCTTGCCTGAGTTACAGAATAAACAACCCCATGAGTGACCTCCTTTTCAGACTTGCTGTCTCAATTTCTCCTTCCCACTTGGCAGAGTGGTCTTTTAAAAAGTGAATCTGACTGTGGCACAGTGTGCAACCAGCCTCAAGCTCTGTTGAGCTCATAAAGAATGACACGGCCCCTGCCTGCTGCCAATAGCCCAGGCCACATGGGCATGAGAGCATGAGGTTGCCAGAGCTGGCCTTTGGAGCCTCTTTCCCTCTCCTCGGTGCTGTCCCACCCTGGCACCATCAGCTGAGCATGGCATGGAACTGGCTCAGATGGGTCCGGCCCACAGAACCAGGGGAACCCCCGGATCTGGCGAAACAGGCTTCTCCCCCCCAGCATCGTAGAACCGGAGACCTCAGGGTGGAAGGGCCTGCGGGGCCCTTGCCTCCATTCCCTCCCCTGGCACCTCGCTGCCTGGCTGTAGCTAGATCTTCCGAGCCAGCCAAGCTCAGAGAGCAAGAGTGAGGCAGCAGAATGAAGCAGACTGGGCAGGGGAGGGGAGCTCAGGAGGCCTGGGGTTTAGTTTCAGCTGCACTTCCAACTTGATATGGGACCATCTCTGACTCAGTCAGGGCAGCTTCTGGGCCCCACACATAGAAGGATCTCACACCTGGTTTAATGTCTACTCTTACTGTCTTGAAATATGACACTTTTTGAACAAGGGGCCTATTGATTTTCATCTGATATGATGCTTCACACATTATGACTGGTTCTGGTCTCAGTCTCCACACCTGTGTAAGGAGATGCTGGACTAAAGGACCAGAGGAGTCAGAGGTCCCTTCCTGTTCATGGCTGAAGCAGGTGGGCCTCGAGAGGGGCTATTCAGGGACCCGCACGTGGTTATTTCCCCTCAGAAGGTCACTTAGATGCTGCAGATGTTGCCACTTGCGATGTTCACCTCCAGCCAGAGTCCTCTGTAGGTGGGAGAGAAGCAGGACCTCTGCCCTGTGCCCAGGACTCTGGGTGCCAAGCTTCCCCTCCTCACGCACCCATCCAGATTTACCACCCCCTCCAATCCCTGGCTACTCAAAGTGTGGGCTGTGGACCAGCAGCCCTGGCATCGCCTGGGGCCTGGGATTATGTTAAAAATGCAAACTCTCAGGCCCCCACCCCAGAGCTGCCAAGCCAGAAGCTACATTAACATCCTGTCTGGGTGATCCTCGAGCACATTAAAGTCTGGGTAGCCCTGATGGACACTCCTGAAGGCTCCTTCCAGGTCATTCCCTGGGCCTCAGGACAGAACAGCACTGAGGAATAGTCAGAGGTGCAGAGCTAGAGAAATCAGGGTGTATTAGTTTGCCTGGGCTGCCCTATGAAGTACCTCAAATTGGGTGGCTTAAGCAGCAGAAACAGTTTCTCACATGGCTGGAGGCTGCAAGTCTGAGATCAGGCTATTGGCAGTGTTGGTTTCTCCTGAGGCTTCTCTCTTTGCCTTGTAGATGGTTGGCTTCTCTTCCTGTGCCTGTATGGTCTTTCCTCTGGGCTTCTCTGTGTCCTCATCTCTTCTTTTTTTTCCAGTTTTACTGAGAGATAATATACATATAAGATTGTATAAGCTAACAAGGATGTGGGAAAAAAGAATCCTTGGGAGTTCTGCTGTGGCTCAGTGGGTTAAGGACCCAACATCATTTCTGTGAGGATGCGGGTTCAATGCCTGGCCTTGCTCAGTGGGTTAAGGATCCGGTGTTACTGCAAGCTGCGGTGTAGGTCACAGATGTGGCTCGCATCTGGTGTGGCTGTGCCTGTGGCGTAAGCCTGCAGCTTGCAGCTCTGATTCCACCCCTAGCACGGGAACTTCCATATGCCTCAGGTGGAGCTATAAAAAGAAAAAAAAGGATCCTTGTATACTGTTGGTGGGAATGTAAATTGGTGTAGCTACTATGATCAACAGTATGGAGGTCCTCAAAAAATTAATAATAGAATTACCATATGTTCCCAGAATTCTACGGCTGGGTATTTATTGGAAGGAAATGAGATCACTGTCTTGGAGAGAGAACTGCACCGTGTTTACTGATCGGTATTTACAGTAGCCAAGACATGGAAACAACCTCGTGTCCGTGGACAGATGAATGGATAAAGAAAGGGAGGTTTGTGTGTACAGTGGAATATTATCCTCATCTCTTCTTATAAAGACACCAATAATAATAGATTAGGACCCACTCCAGTGAACTCACTTAACATTAATTATCTGTGAAAGCCCTTATCTCCAAGTACGGTCATGTTCCAAGGTACTTGGGGCTTAGGACTTCAACATATAACTTTGCAAGGCGGGGGGGATGACATATAGAACCCATAAGACAGAGCATGCACAGGAGGGACAGGAAACAAGAGCCTTCTCTGTGCCAGCCTTGGAGCAAAGTGCTCTGGTCATGTTTTCTCACTGAATCCGCATACAGCCCTGAAAGGTATGAGGTGCCAGAGTTGCCATCGAGATCCTTCCGCGTGTCAGGCCTGGGCCAGGCATGTTGGTACCTGACCCCACTGTGTCCTGACAGACACTCCCCCTCGCCCCCGGTGGTGGGGACAGTGAGGCCCAGAGAGGAGAGGGGACATGTTCAAGGTCATTCAGGGCACTGGTTCCACAGCTGGGACCAGGATGTCTGTTCTCCATGCTCGCCCCTCCGTCTCTACCTCCCTGCACTGTTCCTTGGGATGCCCACATTACAAGGCCCTTTTGCACTGACATCTATTAACGGGACGGTCTCTCATGGTGGAAGACAAGAAATAGACCCATGTAAAAAGAAATCTGTTGGCATCTATCCCAGGTGCCAGGTCTGGCATGTGACAAGTGTGGGATTCATTCCCAGACCCTTTGCAGCTGGGATGCGGGGACACTGCAGCCTCAGGAAGGAGAGGAGTGTCTGCTTGCCCAGTGAGAGGTTTGTGTAGTTGGATTCTATGTATTATTCTGGGTGGGGAGCCCTCACAGTGCTTTTTTCAGTTCCAAGAGCTCCCGTTTCCTTCTGCCACTGATGCTCCTTCTCCCTATCTCTGGGGATGTTTGTACACCTACACTGGGGCCATGGGATCTTGGAGTGGGCAGAGACCCTGGAGGTGCCCAGTGACCAGCCCGCTGAATCTTGCTTAGGTCTGTCTCCTTTGAGAATCTTAAGGAAGCTGTGGTCCCCATCTCTTGGAAGGCACACGTGTGCATACGTGTGGCTGGCCTGCATACCATCACACCTGACTGCTCACACCCATGGGAACCTCTAGGTAAAAGCTTGTGCCTTAGAAGAATTCTTTCTGTGGCATCTCCAGCCTTGTTGAGAGCCTGCCACACCTGCCACTTCTCCACACCAGTATCCCCCTCTCCTTACTACCATTTCTGAGCTGGTTCTTTCTCCTAGTGACTTCTTCCCACTGGTTCCTGTCCTGCTTCTCAGAGCCACCCAGATAAAGCCACTTAGTTCTCACTGTGACAGATGAGAAGATAAGGAAATTGCATCCCTCAGAATTTGTCTTTCTCCATGATGTTCAGGTGTGGTTCTTTCTTCACAGGACGGGATATCCACACCCCTCTCAGCCCATCTTGGCCCCAGATGTCTTGTTTCGCAGTGTTCCCATTGAGAGTTGGTCCCCATAACATAGCATTCCAGGTGCAGCCTGACCAGCCTGGGGAAAACTCACCCATTTGTTCAGAGCAGTAGCTCTGCCGACAGACATAGAACAACAGATACACTAGGCCAAGGTTCAACTCAGACCCCCAGATCTTCTTCCATAGACAGCTGCCTGGTCATAGCTTTCTTTTCCTCCTTCTAGTATTGGGGAGGTTCTACACCAAAAAATCTCAGGTTAGACCACACATTCAGCTTTCGGTCCTATTCCTTCTGTGTCCACAGTGCCTTTGCCCAAAGGCATGTCCCCCCCCGCCCCCAAGCCTCAGTGTCCTCATAGGGCTGGTCAAATATATAGTGAAAACACTGGGGCTTTGAAATGTGGGGGGAGAAGAAAAGTTTCTGTCACTTGTTGTTTTGGAAGAGATTTCTGGTGGCTTCCCAAATCCATTTCCCATCTCTTTCATAGGAATAGAACCGTAACACACAGATGCTCACTTAAGACCGTCAGTCCCAGCCTGCCTTGCATTAACTGTGGCCCTGGGAGCTGAGGGGAGTGATGCACTTAAAATGAAGTCATACCTTTCAGGGGACCGTGTGCCTTTCCTTGCCCTCTGCCCCTCCTGTGGCTGTGGACCTGATGGCATGCCATTTTGGACCACAGGTATGAGGACAACACCCCCGGAGTGGCAGAGCCACAAGTCAGAAGGGGTCTGGGCCTGTGATGACTTCAAAGAGCAGCTTCCCCCTACTCAGGACGACTTTTCCATGAGCGAGAAATGGACTGCTGTCTCCTTTAAGCCACTATTATTTGTAGTGCTCTGCTCAGACTTATTCTAGCCTGATGTGTGAATTTTCTTTTTTTTTTTTAATAATGATTTTTATTTTTTCCATTATAGCTGGTTTACAGTGTTCTGTCAATTTTCTACTGTACAGCAAGGTGACCCAGTTACCCATCCATATATATATTCCTTTTTCTTACATTATCATGCTCCATCATAAGTGACTAGATATAGTTCCCAGTGCCATACAGCAGGGTCTCATTGCTTAGTCATTCTAAAGG